>NC_136251.1:6686500-8065500 GCF_053564925.1 Oryzias latipes
GACAACAAAATGGGATGCGGATTTGAGCATCAGCACAGATGAAAGCTTCTGGTCAGAACTATGTCTAAACACCTTTAAACTGACAAAAAGTCCAAATCTGCAGCTAATCCATTTCAAAACTCTTCACAGAATTTACTACACTGGACAGAGGATGTTCAAGATGGGTCTCAGCAACTCAGACATTTGTGAGCACTGTGACAGTAATCTACCCGACAGTTACATGCATGCACTGTGGTTCTGCACGCCTGTCCAGGCTCTCTGGCAGCATGTATGTGCCGATCTATCAGTTTGGCTTAAAGTTTCAATCACGGCTTCACCGTCACTTTGTGTGCTTGGTGACATGAGTGCCATCGATGTAGAAGGAGGATTAGGCTCTAGGATCTAGGATCATTTGTTGAATGCTGTATAGCATTCAACCCTTTGTTTTCCTCTTATGCTATCTTCCGCCGTTTTTCGGCACTTAACTCCTTCTACAATTTTTAACCTATTTTAACCATTCAACTTTTAAAATGTTCAGCTCTTTCAGCTTATTAATGCTATGACTTTTGGTTTTTCAATTCCTTCAACTTTTTAAGATATTCCAGGTTTTCCGGGATTTTTTTGCCCTATTAAAATACATGTGGAAGTTATGGTGCATGAGGCGCCCGGTTCGACACCCCGTTCGGACACTTCAAATTTTTCAACCATAAAATTATTAAAATCTTTAACTATTTCACTTTATTTCAGCTATGAACTTTGGCCCTTCAAATCCTTCAACTTTTCAAGATATTCCAGGATTTTCCAGGGTTTTTCAAGATTTCTGCTCCATTAAAATACATAGAGAATCCTTGAAACCTTTGTTTCTTTCAACCATAATAACTTCAACATGCCTTTGGCTAGAAACACCGTTCAAACATTAAACTGCTCACAGGACTTTGGACTTTAATATAAGTTTTGAAATTATTATGGGATGGCAACGCCAACTATGGTTTGGCGGCCATTTTCAGCCTAAATGTGAGGCGATTTAAAACTTCAGTTTTTAGCTATTTTAACCATTTTACTATTACAATGTTCAGATCTTTCAGCTTAATCCTTTCTGCCATAACTTTTGGTCCTTCAAATCCTTGAACCTTTTAAGATATTCCAGGATATTCCAGGATACTCCAGGATTTTCCAGGAGTTATGCTCCATTTAAATACAAGGATAATCCTTGAAAACCTTTGTTTCTTCTAACCATTTTAACTTCAACATGCTTTCAGCTAGAGACACCGTTCAAACATTTAAATGTTCACAAGGCTTTGGATTTCAACATAAATTTTGCAATTATTATGGGATGGCAACACTACCTACAGTTTGAAAGCCATTTTTTGACAAAATCTGAAGCAAATATTGCAAAGAACTTAATCCATGGCTGGAACTGAACATATTGAAATTCAATGGATCTGGACATATAAGGAATGTGGGCGTGGTTAGCAAACAAACTTCGTTGCTAAGGACATCCAAGGGTTAACTTTTTCCAATTTGTCTGAAACTGACGTTGATTTTTTCGTCATCCCCAGGCGACCCAAACATAAAATGGTTGCTATGGAGATAAAATTAATAGAAAAGCCGCCATTTTGAAAAAAGTGGATTTTTTTTTTTACTTAGAACATGTAGCTTTGACCTATATGATACTCTCAAACAATGTGTTTTTTTTAGTCAGTTGATGATGCTGATTTCAGTGCTAGCACTTTTAGCCATATTAGCAACATCTTCACATTTTCAACAATTCAGCCATTTTTCAACAATTTCAGCTTTAATGCTTAACTCCTTCTACAAACTTTGACCTATTTTAGCCATTCTACTATTACAATGTTCATCTTTTTCAGCATATTCCTGCTAGGACTTTTGCACCTTTAACTTTTCATGGTTCTTCCAGTACAGTTCAGCCATTTCTTCAGCTAATTCAGCTTTCATTCAGCAGTACAGCATTCAACCCTGCATTTTCTATTGGAAATGCAGCTCCTTCTAGTTTTCATTACTCTTTATATTGCTAAAAAAACTATTTTAATAAATTGGAAAAACAAGAAAAATATAAATATAAGTCAACACAGAAATCTGCTGCTTGATCATATCGGCTTGGAAAAAATGTCAGCCCAAAGTTCAAGTAACTTTGAAAGAATTCAGTCTCTCTGGTCTCCCATAGCTAACTCCATGACTTAGGGGGTGGGGGGGCCTGGTCGTCGCTGCTCCTTGCCCTTCTGCCGTGGTTCAGGGTGGGGGTCAGGGCCTCCGGTGCCTGGCGGGGGTGGTGGGGGCTCCGTTGGTCGGGGGGTCGGGTCCGGTGCCTGGGTGGGGCGGGCTGGGGCGCTGCGTGGTCCTCTGGGCTTGGGTGTGGGGGTGCGTGGTGGGGGGGTGCGTGGTGGTCTGGCTTGGCTTGGGGGGGTGATCCCTTTGCCTGTGCTGGGGGGGGTTGGCGGGGGGCCCTGCTCGGGGGGCGGGGGGGGGGGGCACTGGATTCACTGGGGACAGCTGTTTGACCACCGGGGGACAGTCTACCAGCTGTCCCCAACTCACCCCCTTACTCATACGTAACATTAATCGTCTACGCCCCTCCCTCACCGTCCCCTCTGCTTCTATCCTGGTTCACAGTCTGGTCACTTCCCGTTTAGACTACTGTAATTCCCTCCTCTTTGGTCTCCCACAAAAAACCCTCAATAAGCTCCAATTGGTCCAGAACTCAGCTGCCCGCATCATCTCCAGAACCCCCTCCTTCAGTCATATCACCCCGGTTCTCCACCAGCTGCACTGGCTCCCCATAACCTCCAGAATCCAATTCAAACTCCTCCTGTTCACTTTTAAGGCCCTCCATAACCTGGCTCCTCCTTACCTCTCCGACCTCCTTCATATCAAAACCCCCTCTCGTTCTCTTCGGTCCTCCTCCTCCTCTGTTCAGCTCTCTGTTCCTCAGGCCCGCCTCGTCACCATGGGAAGCAGAGCCTACAGCTGCTCTGCTCCCAAACTCTGGAATTCCCTCCCTCCTGACCTCCGTAACATAGACTGCCTTTCAACATTCAGATCAAAACTCAAAACTCATCTGTTTATTTCTGCCTTCCCTTCTTGATTCACCTTTGATTCTTGTCTTTTATACTTATATTTATTGTGCTTTTAATGTCTATTTTTAACCTCTGTCTGTACAGTGTCCTTGAGTTTCGTGAAAGGCGCTTTAAATAAAATGGATTATTATTATTATTATTAACCTCAAATTAGGGTGAGGGGGTGGGGGGTTTAGCCTGCAATGCACCTTGGGGGGGGGGGGGGGGGGGGGGGGGGCTACTTGGCAGTGTAGCCTGTAAAAACAGACCTCCTATGGTTGCCGTGTGGGCCCCCCCCTCTTTCGGTTTTATTTGCACCTTAGACATGTAGGGTCCTTGGTAGGGGGGGGTGCTTGGACATCACTGCCAGCAAGCAGCAGATGTCCTCCTAGCACCCTACCCGCCAATTTTAACCGCACCTTAGACATTCAGGGCCCTTTGGTGGTGGTGGTGGTGGGGGGGGGGGACATCACTGTGAGTAATCAGGAGATGTCCCCTTAGTGCCCTACCCACCAATTTTAACTCCACTCCCCTTAGTACACACACCCCTCCCCCTTCTATATATACATTCCAACATAAACACACACACATGCACACACACACCCTCTCAAACACACATACACGCACACACATTTTGCAAGGAAGGTGGGACCTAGGACCATCTGTCCCCTGCCCCTTCCCTGGTGGGGGGTGCGGGCCCCTTCGCAACGGCGGCTGTGTCCCCTGGGTGCCGGCTTCCTCGGCCCGGCGGTTCTCTCTCCGCGCGGTGGGGGGGTTTACATTACACCAGAGCCGGGGGTGTTCGTGTCTCTGGGGGGTGGGTCCTGGTCCTTGCCCCTGAGCGCTGGGCCCCGCCAAATTTCCAACTGTGGCCGAGCCTGGTCGGGCCATATTTACAACACCCCTTGTGGGCCGCCCTTTTTTCCCCGGGGTTCCCCCCTCCTGGGCGGGGGCGGGGGGCCCCTGCCTTGCTCCTCCCTGGACCAACCGTGGGCCGGGTGGGTGGCTGCCTGGAGTGCGGAGCGGGTCTCCCTTGGGGGGTCCTGGCTCGTACCTGGGGTTGGGGCGGGGGGATGCCCGGAACTCCTGGGTGGTGATGGGGTGCTCGTCTGGGGCTGTGGGCGTCCTTCTCCGGTGGGGCCCTGCGTTGGGCTCTCGCGGCGGGGGGGCTGCTCTCTTGGTCGGGCTGGGGCGGCGCTCTCTTTCCCTCCGCGCCTCCCTGCTCTCTGGTTCTGGGGGCCTCGCGGCGGTCCTGCTGGCCCTGGCCTGGGCGGCGGGCTTGGTCGCCCGGGGGGCGGTTGTTCCCTGCCTGTTCCCGTGTGGCGTTGGGGGGATTCCGGCTGCCGCTGCTGCTGCTGCGGGGGCCTTGGGGTGGGGATGGCTGGGCATTCTCCCTCCTTCTTTTCACGTTCCACCATCCATTTTAGAAGAACATAAACACTCACCTGAGCACAGGTGTTAGCTCACCTTTGCACTAACAGTTTGCATGGTTTAATGACTTAAATATTTCACACTAGTTGGTTTTAAGGCATAAGTATGTGTGTGTGAACACTATCTGTTTTGTGTACATGTTGACATGTGGACATTTTTGCAGCTAGCAGGTGTGTTGATAACATTTGAGTGTGTGTGTGGACAGGCCCCGCCCTTTTTGTACTACATTTGAACCTTACCGTAACGATAAACAACCAGTAAACTTGTTGCTTTATGCTGCTTCATGGTCTTATCCCCCCTCCCCTCTTGTTATCAGCCTCCTACCCCCCTCTCTCTCTAACATCCCTCCCTTTTCTTCCCTTCTTTCCTTTTCCGTCCGGTCCAACACCAAAGATTTTCAAACATGGTTGAAATTAATAAAGTTTGGCCTCAATTACAAAAGGGGTTTATTCAGACATACCTCTGGTTTTTATGAAGATTAATAACCCCTATTGTTAAAGTAAAATATGTCCAACACAAGAGGCCCTCAGCTCTCATCTGTCTGCCCAGCTGTTGGACAGGACAAGTTAAAAAAAAAAAAAGAAAGATCTTTGAAATGGAAGAGCACAACAAGTGCACCAAAGAAGGGAAATCATCCAAGACAAGCCGCTTTGCTCCGCCTTCTATGACGCCGTGGTTGCTCCTCCTTCAGCTGTGTGAAATGATGTGAAAGAATGTTTTCTTTCATCTCAGTGACACTTCTGCAGGTACTCACAGATCCAAAGCTGCGTGAAGTCGCAGTGACAGATTTTGGTGCAAAAAGGTTCTGCAACAACCGGAACCAACACTGGCACATTGATTAGGTTTTTTTATGCTGCATGTTTACAGCTGTCGGAAATTTACAGAACATCAGACCTCATAAACAAAAGTCTGCATAAATGTTTTGGAGAACATCAGGAATCATGGTAAACATAACAAATGTTTCAAACAACAGGAGGAAAGTCACCACAGTCATTGGAAAGCCTCTGGATCTTCATGATGCAGACAAAGAACAACCATGTCTGTCTGGACTCTGGAGTTTCTGGCAGACGTGTCGTGCAAATGTCAACAGCTTTGTTTCCTTTGATGATTGAAGTGAAGAAGCGATGTCTTCATATGACACGTCTGGTGTGTTTTGCATACAAGGAGCATTGCAGTTTACTCTCTCTTTGGTTTCAGCTACGGTCCAAACTAATGGGAAGATGTGAGAGGAAAATACCAACCGTTAGTGTAGAAACATGTAACCCAGGTGATGTCTACTGGCTTTGTTTTGCCTGCCTTGCCCCTGTATTTTTCTCCTTCCTGGTCACTCTGTATTTCCCGCGGCGGTGACGTCATTTGGTCACATGGGGCGGTCGGCCAATCACGAGCGTTTATTCCGTGACGTCACAGCATCACGTGACACGGCACAGCCAATCACGAACGCATATAAGGGTACAGGAAGTCAGCAGTGTTAGATGCAGTGGGAGGCCAGATGAGACAAGGCACAGGTATGATTTAAGTTAGTTTCCTACTTTACTGCTCTATTGTCACTGGATGTTTATTGTGATGCATGGTATGTCACAGGGGCCCTCTATCCAGTTCAAAACAAAGAGCAATTGGAAGTGATTTTTGGCGGAAATTGGTGAGTCAATAGTTTGTTATGCTAATGTAGCTTAGCCACTGTCACTCATTAACATGGAAGCTATTAGCATGGCTTCTCATCAAGCTTTCTGCCTGTTTCACCTAAACCTGAAAAGGGGTACGTACCCATATGTAAAGAATGTGTTGAATTAGTGATGTATTTACTATTGCTCATTTAATGTTTGGAATTGAATGTAGTGCAATACGTACTATATTTTTTTTATGAATTGTGTGCACACTGGATTATGTCAACTGGCAAGGAATGTGTTTTTTTTCTCTGCTTGTTGATGTGAAGAAAACATAGATTTAATTGAGACTCTGGTCCCGTTACCCAGGCCAGGTCCATGATGGCGAGCTAGACCCTGGAACCTGAACCATCAGAAAAGCTGCATCCTCCCGCCAAGCCGGTAGGGGGCTCCTAGTAGCCCAGTTGAAAACAAAGACCTCTGACCCAGCTTATGCCCACACCATTGCTTTAATGAACTATATTCATACAAACTGAATTCACGCTTCCCAGTGCACTTACCTTCCTCTGAACTGTGGGCGAGTTGGTTTTTCTTTGTGTTTTTGTTTCTATGGTGCAACTAAAAGTTGCCGGACTCGAGGACATGCTACAACAGTCATGCCTTTGTAAATGTGAAACCCTTTTGAAGTACTTTTGTGTATATATCTGAATGGCCATTCATTGTTTCTCTTCATTATTGTCTATCACTGTAAATAAATTGCCCACACCAAACAACAACTTCAGTTTCCTGCCATTCCCTCCGAGAGTCGAATTTCAGTCTTCTGGTCATTAGCCCATTTAGTTCTTTTTCTTTTTTTTGTGTGTGACACAGTTGCTACATAAAACGTGGCGAGCTAGCTAGGAGGGTTATATGAGCGGAACTGATTGTTGTTGATGGTAAGTGACATTTTGTCTCAAACATGGAAGTTTTGGTGAAACACGGCATAAAGATCCCCAACTCTGTTTTGGTCAAACACACGGTGAACTCTGACTTGGATGAAGAAGTCGTTGAGTTTCTGAGCCAATATGGTAAAATTTCAAAAGTTGAAGTGATTACAGAGTCTGACTCGGTTTTTGCAGACACGATTATCGTTGAGTTTAATTCAGGAAGTGCGTTGATTGACTTAAGAGAGATTTTGCCATATACCTACATTTGTGGGAGTGAAAAGATTACATATGAAATTTGTGATCTGTCCTCTATGTGCTCAGAGCTTGAAGGGAAGGTTAAGACGCATACTTATCTGAGTGACCTGAGGAATCTGGCTAAAGTTACAGGACAGGACTACGCGGAGGTTCTTAAAGGGGTGATGTCTCTGCTGGGCCAGTCTATCACTGGGCTCAGTCAAACACCACCTGGGAAGCTCCATCCAGATACTAGTGACCAAGTGATGTCATCGCCTCCTCATGCTGCATCATCTTCAGAAATTCTCAACGCCACCACCCTCAGGCCACAGGCCGGAACAGCTGCAGAGGAGCAGGATGTGAAGAAGGAAACACCACAGAGCCATTCTGACCATAGTATGTCACCCAGAGCCCCACCAATCCCTGATCTGAATCCACCTAAGGTCCAACACTATGTGGTTGAGCATATAATGAAAAGCGATGAGAATGCTGCACATCTTTCTGCTGTGAGACTCCGTTCCTTCTCAGGCCGCACTCCAAGACCGCAACATGAAACAGATTATGAAACATGGCGCTCTAGTGTTGACCTGCTTCTTCAAGATCCTGCAGTTTCTGACTTGCAAAGATCCAGAAGAATTGTTGAAAGCCTTTTCCCACCAGCAGCAGATGTGGTGAAACACCTAAAGCCAGACACATTACCAAAGGTTTACTTGCAGATCCTGGACTCTGCTTATGGAACTGTTCAGGATGGAGATGAGCTTTATGCAAAGTTCATGGAGATGTTTCAAGACGCTGGTGAAAAGCCATCTGCATACTTGCAACGGCTGCAAATTGCACTAGTTTTGGCTTTGAAGAGGGGAGGAGTGAAAGCCAACGATGTGAACAGACACCTTCTAAACCAGTTTTGTCGTGGCTGCTGGGACAACAATCTAATCTCTGAATTGCAATTAAAACAACGCAAGTCTGACCCACCATCTTTCTCTGACTTCTTGTTGCTACTTCGAACTGAGGAAGACAGAGAAGCTTCTAAAGCTCAGCGTATGAAGCAGCACCTCGGTTCAAAAGCCAGAGCTGGGGTGCATGCCCAATATGCCTACACTTCTACTACAGAAGAATCAAAGGTTGATGCACTAACCAGCATCACACAGCAGCTCGCCCAGCAGCTAGCCGACATACAGAAACAGCTGAGGACCCTCACAGGTGGCCAGACAAGTCAGAAGCAGTCTGCCACGTACCAGTCTGTTCCTTCCAACAAGAACAGTAAACTGCCCCGCACTCTTCAAAAACCTTCATCTGCAGGACCAAAGCCAGGTTACTGCTACAACTGTGGAGAGGATGGACACATAAAGACAAACTGTAATAATGATCCGAATCCAACGCTTGTAGCTATGAAAAGGAAACGGTTCACAGAGAAACAGAAGTGGCAGCGAAAACCTCAAAGCAACTCGTCTTTAAACTAGAGCGAGTTCCTGTTGAGGGACGAACGGGAACTGCGGAGGACCAACTACGTCCCAACAAGCAGACAACAGTGAAATGCTGCACCGAGTCACATTCCATTCCAACTGAAAAAACTCATCTGCCAAGAGGATTGATTGGATCCCGATGCACAGGCCAAGTCATCATTGCTGGTATGAATTTTCAGTGTTTATTAGACACTGGCTCACAAGTCACAACAGTACCTGTATCTATCTACAATAAATATTTTTCAAATCAATCTGTGAAACCACTGCATGAACTGCTACAGGTTGAAGGAGCCGCCGGACAAGAAGTACCATATCTAGGATACATTGAGATGACAGTTACCTTTCCAAAGGACTTCATTGGTGCAGATGTTGATGTATACACCCTTGCTTTGATCATCCCAGATGTCAGGCCGGATATCCACTCCCAGATCCTGATAGGGATGAACACCCTGGAGCCGCTTTACGAGCAGCATCTGAAAAGTGAGTGTTCCAGCTACAAACCTTCTCAGCATGGCTACAAAGCAGTGCTTCAGTTGCTTCAGCTCCGACATCAGCAAACTCAGGGGACAAGCAAAGACTTGGTGAGGTTGGCCAGTAAAACACCTGTTTCAGTTCCAGCTGGCCACGCCATGGTTGTTGAGGGTTCTATCCATGCCTGTCCACCACCAGCTGGCAAGCGTGCCCTGCTAGAACAACCAACCACGCCGCTACCTGGAGGACTCTGTGTGAAGAACTGCCTGGTAACACTGCCAAGTCAGTCACCCTACAAGCTCCCAATCATTGTTGCCAATGAATCAGAAAAGCCGATCAAACTTATGCCACTGACCATCATTGCAGATCTCACCATATCTCCACAGATCCTGTCTCAGCGTGTTTCCATCAGTGGACACCAGAAACCTGATGCCAAGCTGGATTTTGATTTTGGAGATTCTCCAATACCCGCTGAGTGGAAAGCCAGAGTCACCTCTAAACTGAAACAGATTCCTGAAGTATTCTCTCTTCACGACCTCGACTATGGACGAACAGACAAAGTCAAACATCACATCCGCCTTCACGATGAGACTCCATTTAAACATCGAGCTAGGCCGATCCATCCTCGTGACATTGAAGCTGTCCGCGACCATCTGCGTGACTTGTTGGAGGCAGGAGTAATTAGAGAATCGGAATCCCCCTTTTCTTCACCAATCGTGGTTGTCCGGAAGAAGAACGGGGATGTAAGGCTGTGTATTGACTATCGTAAGCTGAATCTCCACACTATCAAAGATGCTTACGCACTCCCAAACTTGGAGGAGTCATTCTCAGCACTTACAGGTTCCCGCTGGTTTAGTGTCCTTGACCTTAAGTCAGGATACTATCAAATTGAAATGGCAGAAGAGGACAAACCAAAGACTGCGTTCGTGACCCCACTGGGCTTTTGGGAGTTCAACCGGATGCCACAAGGTGTAACCAATGCGCCAAGCACGTTTCAGCGGCTCATGGAGAGATGTATGGGAGATCTACACCTGAAAGAGGTCCTTGTCTTCTTGGACGATCTCATCATATTCTCCAACACCCTGGAAGAACATGAAGACCGTCTGATCAGAGTACTCCACCGTCTGAAAGACTACGGCCTGAAGTTAGCACCCGAGAAATGCAAACTGTTTCAGACATCCGTGCGCTATCTCGGCCATATTGTCTCCGAGCAGGGTGTGGAGACGGACCCGGAAAAGATAAGTGCTCTCAAATCCTGGCCAGTTCCGCAGACACTGAAGGAATTGCGGTCTTTTCTGGGATTTGCTGGTTATTACCGCAGATTCATCCATGGCTATGCTGCTATCGCTAAGCCTCTGAACGACCTGACTAGGGGTTACGGCTCAAAGCGCCGTCAACCTAAGAAGCCAGCCCCCATGCCCAGTCACGACGCTAAACAGCCGTTTAATGAACGTTGGACATCAGATTGCCAGCATGCCTTTGAGATGCTGATTGATCGACTCACAACAGCCCCAGTACTCGGATTTGCTAACCCAAAGAAATCTTACATCCTGCATACTGATGCTAGCACCATAGGCCTTGGAGCTGCATTGTATCAAGAGCAAGATGGAAAGTTGCGTGTCATAGCGTATGCCAGTCGGGGACTGTCTGCAAGTGAATCCAGATATCCAGCACACAAACTGGAGTTCCTGGCGTTAAAGTGGAGCGTCACTGAAAAATTTCACGATTATTTATATGGCTCCAGTTTCACAGTAATTACAGACAATAACCCACTGACCTACATTTTGACATCTGCCAAGCTCGATGCTGCCAGTCATAGATGGCTTGCTGCACTATCTACATACGATTTCAAACTCCAGTACCGGGCGGGACATCGAAATCAAGATGCTGATTCACTCTCCCGAAGGCCCCATCATCAACCAACTGATGCCCATGGTCTGAAGGAGTGGGACTTGGTCAATCAGTTCACCCGTGACCATGTTGAGCCAGGCACTGCAGTTCAGCTCGATCCAGACGCTGTGGCCGCCATTTGTCACTGTGGTCTGTTGAGAGACTGTCCAGAGAACTGCATTACCTTGGTTGAGTCACTGAGCATGTCCATCACAGCTATTCCCAACAGCTATGTGGACGAGTCTCACCAAGGGCTGCCAGTCGTTCCCTCAATGTCTCCCATCGATCTTCGGGAAAAGCAAAGAGAAGACCCCAGCATACGAGAAGTGATTTACCAACTCGAGACTGGTGAAAAGATTTCCCCCACTGTTCGACAAGAATTGCCTGATATTCCTCTGTTGCTGAGAGAGTGGAACAGACTTGAACTTAAAGATAACATTCTGTACAGGAGACGGCAGGATGGGGAGCACATCTTGTCTCAGCTAGTGCTGCCAGAAAAGTTACGATCTATGGTCCTCACCAGCCTCCACAACGATATGGGACATCTGGGAGTCGAAAGGACCCTTGACCTAGTGAGATCACGTTTCTTCTGGCCACGAATGGCAGCCGACGTGGAGCAGAAGATAAAGACCTGCGACCGCTGCATTCGGCGGAAGGCACTGCCAGAACGAGCTGCACCTCTGGTAAATATCGAAACCAGCCGACCACTAGAACTGTTGTGCATGGACTTCCTGACGCTTGAGCCTGATCAAAGCAACACAAAAGACATTTTAGTCCTCACAGATCATTTTACGAAGTACGCCGTGGCCATTCCAACTGCCAATCAAAAGGCCAAGACCGTCGCTAAATGTCTGTGGGAGAACTTCATTGTGCACTATGGCATCCCTGAGCGTCTGCACACAGATCAAGGCCCAGACTTTGAGTCTAACCTCATCAAAGAACTTTGTGTCATCGCTGGTATTGAGAAAACCCGGACCACGCCATACCATCCTCGTGGGAATCCTGTTGAAAGATTCAATCGCACATTGCTAAGCATGCTTGGTACCTTGGAGCCCGAACAGAAGAGGAGATGGAAGGAGTATGTAAAGCCGCTGGTGCATGCCTACAATTGTACCAGAAATGAGGTAACTGGCTACACTCCATATGAACTCATGTTTGGTCGTTCTCCGAGGCTGCCTGTTGACCTAGCCTTCGGCCTTCCGGTTCGAGACAAACCATCAATCTCACATTCTCAATATGTGCAGAACCTTCGCTCTCGACTGGAGGAAAGCTACCAGCTAGCTTCCAAACATGCAGCAAAATCAGCTGAAAGGAACAAGAAATGCTTTGACCGACGGGTCAGACCATCTGTCCTGGAAGAAGGAGATAGAGTTCTTGTCCGGAATGTACGCCTTCGAGGGAAACACAAGATAGAGGACAAATGGGAGAGAGACATTTATGTTGTAGTGAATCGTGCTGGAGATCTCCCTGTCTACACTGTGCGACCTGAAGCAGATTCATCAGGGCGAACCAGAACTTTACACAGGGATCTCCTACTGCCATGCGGGTTTTTACCTGAGAGTAAAGAGCCGGACCTGCTACCTGCAACCATTGTACTCCGTCCTCAGACTCGGAGTCAGGGGCAGCCAGTTGTGGCTACAGAGGAGTGTTTGAGTGATGAAGAGGAGTTGAGGTTTCCTCATCTGTCGATTTCACAGCCCGTGAAGTTCCATGACAAAGGCACTCTTCCGGTTACGTCTACAACTGGCCACAGCTCAGTACCTGAAGCTACCTTGCCTGAAAGGGACTTGCCTATTAGAGAGTCCAACGGGGAGTCTGATGCTGATCGTCCATCTTCACCCAGTGGAATGGAGCAGGAGGCTGTCTCTCAAGGACTTGGGGAAGAACTGGGACCGGGTGAATACTTACCAGAGGTTCCTATTGTTCCTGAGATAAAGCAGTCTTTAGGTGATGGTTGCCCAGCAGAGGCATCACCCAGTGCGGCAACACCAGTACCTATTCCTGCTGAGGCTCCCGCCTCTGTTTCAGATGTTGAACGTGGGGATGCTGTTGAGCCTGATTTATCCATTCGTCGTTCCGCGAGAAACAGACACCCGCCTAACCGTTTACAGTACTCCGCTTTAGGTCAGCCGCTAATCTCTGTAGTACAAACTCTTTTCCATAGCCTAGCCGATGCCTGCGGTGGAGCTTTTGGCGCCCCGGCATCTAGTCGGATGTACCGTGTCGATGTAGTTTGACATGCACCGGAGTTGCATTGTTTTGAGAGGGGAGGGTGTAACCCAGGTGATGTCTACTGGCTTTGTTTTGCCTGCCTTGCCCCTGTATTTTTCTCCTTCCTGGTCACTCTGTATTTCCCGCGGCGGTGACGTCATTTGGTCACATGGGGCGGTCGGCCAATCACGAGCGTTTATTCCGTGACGTCACAGCATCACGTGACACGGCACAGCCAATCACGAACGCATATAAGGGTACAGGAAGTCAGCAGTGTTAGATGCAGTGGGAGGCCAGATGAGACAAGGCACAGGTATGATTTAAGTTAGTTTCCTACTTTACTGCTCTATTGTCACTGGATGTTTATTGTGATGCATGGTATGTCACAGGGGCCCTCTATCCAGTTCAAAACAAAGAGCAATTGGAAGTGATTTTTGGCGGAAATTGGTGAGTCAATAGTTTGTTATGCTAATGTAGCTTAGCCACTGTCACTCATTAACATGGAAGCTATTAGCATGGCTTCTCATCAAGCTTTCTGCCTGTTTCACCTAAACCTGAAAAGGGGTACGTACCCATATGTAAAGAATGTGTTGAATTAGTGATGTATTTACTATTGCTCATTTAATGTTTGGAATTGAATGTAGTGCAATACGTACTATATTTTTTTTATGAATTGTGTGCACACTGGATTATGTCAACTGGCAAGGAATGTGTTTTTTTTCTCTGCTTGTTGATGTGAAGAAAACATAGATTTAATTGAGACTCTGGTCCCGTTACCCAGGCCAGGTCCATGATGGCGAGCTAGACCCTGGAACCTGAACCATCAGAAAAGCTGCATCCTCCCGCCAAGCCGGTAGGGGGCTCCTAGTAGCCCAGTTGAAAACAAAGACCTCTGACCCAGCTTATGCCCACACCATTGCTTTAATGAACTATATTCATACAAACTGAATTCACGCTTCCCAGTGCACTTACCTTCCTCTGAACTGTGGGCGAGTTGGTTTTTCTTTGTGTTTTTGTTTCTATGGTGCAACTAAAAGTTGCCGGACTCGAGGACATGCTACAACAGTCATGCCTTTGTAAATGTGAAACCCTTTTGAAGTACTTTTGTGTATATATCTGAATGGCCATTCATTGTTTCTCTTCATTATTGTCTATCACTGTAAATAAATTGCCCACACCAAACAACAACTTCAGTTTCCTGCCATTCCCTCCGAGAGTCGAATTTCAGTCTTCTGGTCATTAGCCCATTTAGTTCTTTTTCTTTTTTTTGTGTGTGACACAGTTGCTACAAACAGAATAGGAATTGCCCTTAACTTGCCTGTCATTTTTACTTAACAAAGTATAGAGTCTTTGCTAAAGTTTTTAATATTTATGCTAAAATCCAAAAACCACAGTGAAGCTTAGAAATGGATCCAGGTGGAAAACTCTGGCTCTGAAAAACAGTTGCTATTGGAATTTGCAGGAATCTTTTTTGGTTCTTCATACTAATTCTTATAACCCTTGTGCTATCTGTCTAGTGTCTAGCACTGTCTAGTGGGTCTAGATGGACTCAGCTGCATTTTGACCTATGACCCATGCCCCGCACAAACAAGCCACCATCACACTGGACCATACAGCTAACAGGGTTTAACCCTTGTGCTATCCTAGGCACTTTACCATTGGTAGTTGGGTCATCTAGACCCACTAGACAGTGCTCTGAACCTTTTTTCTTCAATGATTTGTGATCTTCACTGGTGTCCATGGATTACATGAAATCTTTCCACCTTTATCCACCTTTGTCATGGTAGGGAGAACACGTCAATGTAAAGGGGGGGGGGGTATCTAAGGTAACACAAGGGTTAAAAGAGGTCGCAGGGCCATGGTTGAGAGAAAGGGCCTGTGCAAACACAGGGGACAATGTCTCAGCAATCATATATTCATACATGGGACAGAGCCTGCAGTCAGAATACCAAGGTCTTTTCTTGATTACATCCACAGTTTGGCACTGCCACAGATGTTTCTAGAGGACTCACAGTCAATAACTCAGCTAAAGCAAACAAAACTGCAGAAACTGCTTTAATCAGAGTTTTCAGCGAAGTGAGCATTGCGGCTGTCTCCAAGAATGCTTTGTTATGGTTTTGCTGGAACTTCTGCTTTTGATGCAGTACAATGACAAACAGACTTTGAGATGTCTGGTTCCGTTTGATCGGGGTTTTTACGTTCTCTTATTGAGACGTTTAAGTGACTTTTCGAATGATCTCTCCGAAACAGCACAGCTGTCATGTGGGTCACCACAGGGCTCTGTTTTAGGACTTGGCTTGCTTTAGTTCGTTTGCAATCAGCTTTTTTCAAACAATGTTTAGTTTTATTGCCCATTCTAGGACAGCAAGTCAAAATGCTTCTTGCAGCTGAAAAATAAAGATAATTCCTCCACTGTAAAGGTCTGTGGATGATCTCTTCTCTGTCTTTTACACGTCAAAGACGACGTCCTGCCAGCGTAACCGTTCATGTTCAGAGTTTTACTCACATCCCCTGGTTGTAAGCTCTGCACTGACTCCCACTTTGTTTTAGGATTCATTCCTAAAGTTTTTGTTGAACTTTTCAGATCTCTACCAAGCTAAGCTTATATTTCTCCTTAAATTGTGGAATCCCACATGTTCTCTTTAATCCCCTGGACTCTTTTCATCATTGTCCACAATCCTTTTTTTTCAAACAAAAGAGTGTGAGCTACTTTAACTGATGATCCCAGACTGTAGACCACTCTGTCAGCTGCTAACATTTAATAATTAAAGCCCTGCAACAGATTGGTGACCCCGCCATTCACCCAAGCAGAGGCTCCAGCCACCCCATGACCCCAAAAGGTGTTAAGCAGGTTTGTAAGATGAATGAATTTATTTTATTGTTGAATATACAGCTGTTTAAAAATAGCCTTTGGCTGGTTGGTTGTGACATTATTGTGAGAACATTTTTATCTTTTGTTTTAGAGGTTTATGTGAAGCCGCCTAATGAACAAACTGTTTGGTGGACCAATATGGCACACAACAGGCTAGTGGTGAATCACAATCTATTGAGAGCAGGGCTGAGGCTGAAGGTGAAGCTGACGCTAAGGCTGAGGCTGAGGCATTGGGAATGCATGCAGATCCAATGAGAGCTCACTTGACAATCTGGCACAGAGTGGGAAAATTAGCATGGTTTTTAAACTGTGATGACCAAACTGGCTGCGGGTGGGAAGGTGAGCGGTGCTCGCCCTTGTTGGGGCGGCTGGGGCTCAAAATCCCAACCCTGTTTCCTCAAAGCAGAGTCAAACCATATATCCTTTTTTTAAAATTATTATATCATTTTTTGTTCCTGTATGCATCGTGTGTGGGGTCATGGGGTATATGTGCGAATGAAGGGATGGCAGGAGGGTAAAGTGGTGAGTTGTGTTTATTTTATTTTTATTTGATTGTCTGTCTGTTTGTAATTGTGAAGTGCTTCAATGTGTGATGCATGAAAATCACTATTTTTTTAAATAAAGCTTGATTGATTGATTGATTGATTGATTGATTGATTGATTGATTGATTGATTGATTGATTGATTGATTGATTGATTGATTGATTGATTGATTGATTGATTGATTGATTGATTGATTGATTGATTGATTGATTGATTGATTGAGTGAGTGATTGGAGGTGGGACTCCACCCAGCTCATGCAGAGGGCCAGACACGCAGGAATCCTGACACAAAGCTAACTAACTCGTTAGTTAGTTGAAATATTAGCTCCTAAAGTTCATGCAGTTCTCTCAGGTTTGGTTGTATTTTTATTCTGGGATAACTTAAGCATCTAACTAAGTTCTTTTTTTAATTTTTTTTAGTAAAGCAATAAATATTTTTTTTACAGAATTAAACAGGTTTTTCGATTGGATTGTTGGAATCATGCCCTGATTAGAAGCCATTTTAGTCCCCAGACTGTTATATACTGCTATTTTCAAGCTAAACTTTTCACGGTTAAAATAAACAGTTAGCGATTCAGAAAACCCTGCGACAGACTGGCAACCTGTCCCGGGTGTCCCCTGCCTACACCCACAAGTGGCCGGGATAGGCTCCGGCAACCCCGTGACCACGAAAGGGAATAAACGGAAGAAGATGAATGAACAATTCAGAAAATACATATTTCTTCCAAATGTGGAATCGTTAAAAAACCTATTTCATGCAAAATCTACATTTTGCGCTTTTAAGTGTAATGTAATGTTAATTTCTTATGTTAAGAAACTCCAAAGCGGTATTTTGATCCATTCACGCATTTCGGAGTATTCCTCTAAAAACCTGTGCTCTGAGGTCAAGCCCCTCCCAACCCACAAAAACAAGCGGGTTCTCACATTGTGAAGTAGACAAGTGAGGAACAGCCCCTTCCAGGAAGAGTCTGCACTGGCAGCACCGCCCCCAGGCTAACACAAACACACTTTCTCCATGCAGCTAGCAAAAACGCTTTCCTTTTTGATGCACAATATGCACAAATGTTGTTTGTTTTCATGGGACAAACGAGGCCGACTCTAGCGTGACGTCATGAAATGGGCGGCACCCACAAGGAGCAAAAGGTGGAGCCTCGGAGATAGAGTTGTCTCACTTAAACAAATCTCGGAAATAAATTATATTTTATAAACAATTTTTTTCTTTAGTGTGCCAAAAGTGATATATTATCATATGCGTGCATATAGTCGACTTACGAAAAGTATGATATAGGTCCTTTAAACGTGAAATAAACTGGCCTTCAACAAAACTTTGCAGAAAAACTATCAACAAAACAGGCTTTAAGAAATTGGAAAAGTAATTCCACAGAAAAAAAAGTGGTTCTTGTTAGAGTTTATTACTTATCACAGTTTTTGTATAATCAAGGAAACTAAACTAAACCCCTGAATGTTTTTTTGTTTTCTCATTGCAGGTCGTCTGTGGCCTTCATTATTAGTCACAGCTACCTCCAATTATCTCACTTACTTTCATTTTTTAAGGAAGCTCCTCACTGTGTTTGTTGTCAAAGCGTCTTCTGTAGTTGGTTGTTGTGTGGTTATGATTAAAAACTTGTAACTCATTTAGTCTGGTCAAGTCCACCTGCTCCTGGGTTGATCTCAGTTGGATAACAGTATTATTATTATAATTCTACACTTTATATCAGTGTAATTTCTTGGACTTTTACTGACTCTGTAGCCTCTGTTGTTCTTTTTTGTCTGCAGTGTTTGCTTCTTCATTTCTTTTCAATGTGATGTTTTTGTTGTTCACCTTTCGTCATATCCCGTCAGGGGTCGCTAATGAATCCGCTTCCACTGATTCACACAGGTGGTTTGGCAGAGATTTTTACGCTGGATGCTCTTACTGACACAATCCTATGTTTTATCCCTGAACCGGACCGGCACGGGGGACCCAGACACGGGGCCCCCTTGTGGCTATATAGTTAGGCATTAGTGTGAAGGGTTCAGTTTAGTTTAGTTTATTTATTTATCGGGACAGTGTACAAATACGTTAAGCTTAAAAAGCAAAGATGCTTGCACCAGATTGAAGCTTAATGGCTAGTTTCCAATCTTCTGTTCAGTTTGGTTCACCTGGATCTAACAGATGCAACTCACCTCTTCATGTCTGTACCATGAATCAGCCTCAGTGAGCAACACCAGAGTGAACGTCATGCATTAGAGATTTAACAAAGGGACCTGATCAGTTTGAGTCACTTGCTGCTTTCCAGGATCCCACCAGCTTCCTCCTATTGAAACAGTAGCAGCAACACACGCAGATATGCAGACAGACGGGAAACTCTGACCTCAGTCTTCCTGTTTAGTTGATGGAAACTTCTGACCAACCCGCAGCTGGACAGCAATCACTGCAGTTCAAACTGATGCTGCTGCACACTTTTCAACTAGTTTCATTCAGGCGAGGCGAAAAATTAAAACAATATATTTTATTTAAAATACTCAAACAATTTGGTCCTGTTTTTGTTGTTTTAGTAGTCTTGCATACTGAAACCTCCAAAACTCTCACCTCTGTGTGATTCTGTTTTCAGTTTTTTCCAATAATATGGCTTTAGAGGGGTCAATAATTTTGTTTTATTAGTATTTTTCACCTTTATCTTTTATTGTTGTTTCCATGTTGTCCTGATTCTAATTTCATTCCATCACTTAGCTTCAGTTTATTGCCACTAAAGGGATTTTTAACTGTCCTGTCTTTGGCTTCACTTTCATTTAACCTAACAGTCACGCTATTTAGCCCTTCAGTGTCTCAAATTTCATTCTACTCATTCCCAAACAGTTAAAGGACGTTATCGCAAATCAAATGATAACATTTTAACAAATTCACGTGTGTCGTATACCACAGAAAAATTAGTTGGAGACCTGAAAGCACAACCAGAATGAGGGCGCACTTGATTAAAGAAGAAATGTCAATTTTTAAATAAATTCAAGGATTTTAAGTGCATGGTTCAAAAAATACAATAATGGTTTGATTTGATTTAAATTTGAACTGATTTGAAATGGTTTATTTTAAGCAATCAAAGCCAGAAAAATGCACAAAACAATACAATCAGCTGTCATACATTCATACAAAGATGTATCAAACTTAAGATCACTAGACATTAAATCAAAGATTGTTTAAAAGGGAGTGGAAGGAAGCAAACTTAAATAATGCAACCTTATTCTACCGTAACCATTTCATTACATGATTTATCAATATCCGGTTCATAACTTTTATCAGAAAGAATTAAGAATCATTAGGTATCAATAAAGCACATGACAAAGATAAATTACTTAATTATTGTGTAAAAATAGACACAACTCTGTTTTAGAAATTAACATAGCAAATGCAGATCAGTTATCTAAAATATATGCAGATTATTTTTCATTAGAAAATAAAAAATAACACTATATCAGAAAAAATAGACATAACACTGTTTCAGAAATCTTCATAGTATGGTCATTTAATTTGCTGATATAATTTTTAATTAGATTTATTAATTTCTGGCTGAGGTGCACCCCAAAAAAGCTGTGTTTTTTTCTTTCAAATCAAATTAACTACTACTACACTTGCTGCATTAAATGGGAGCCGGTTTAGCTCGTGCTGGTTTGCGGCACCTTCCGTCCGTGAAACCAGGGTTCAAATCCGGGCTGCTCCCTGTTCCCTTCTCTACCTCTGTGCCAGTCCCAAGCCCAGTTGCTTTGAGAAGGTTGCATCAGGAAAGGCATCCAGCATAAAACATTGCCAAGTTTACCATGCGACTTGTTCGCTGTGGCAACCCCTGATGGGAAAAGCCAAAAGAGGAAGAAGAAGACACTTGCTGCATTAAGATAATTCTATGAAGCTGTGTCTTATTTTGAAATGAAGTCAGGGGAAAAAGTTATAAACTATTTCATATTTTGGTTTTAAAAAAAGCTATTCTTTAAGGTTGTTAAAGTAAAATGTTTAAGGTTTATTTATGCAAAAACAAACAACAACAGTTTGTTTATATTTATCAACATAAATATAAACCAATGTCTTATTGTTTTAAAGGTGAACTAAGAATTTATGGCTCCTATTGGGTAGCAGTCAGTAAGAAATCGCCCCAAATGGCTTGAAGGTGGCAGACCCCTGACCCATCCCGCACAGGTTCCCTGTTTATTGCAGGGCCTAATATGTGTGGAAGCTTAAGGGCCCGGAAGTAATTCACAGATGCCTCTGGAAGACATGAAAACTCTTCACAGAATGAAGACAGCAGGGATTTGAACCAGCACCTTCTAACTGAGAGGTGACGATGTTTGCACTAAACAACCAAGCATCCCTCTGAATAAATCAAGATTTAAATAAATTATTTATAACTGCAAGGTGAAACCAGCCTAAATGTTTAAAGACATGCAGAATTAAGACCATGAGTTTAGTATGTCATTGGTTTCAAAACAGTAAATAAAAGGAAATTTAAAGTAAAAAAGCATGGTCATTGCTGAAATGGCTGGAAAAAAGCTCAAAATTCCTTAATTTCTCTGCAACTTTGAGGGGTTACAGTGGAGCTGATGCAGACCTCACATGACCTCAGGGTGTAGTAGTGAGCACTTTTGCCTAAAAGTGAGGAGATCCTCGTTCAAATCCCTCCTGGGATCTGTCTGTGTAAAGTTTGCATGTTCTCCCTGTCTGCAGCTTCCTCCCACAGTCCACAAAGGTGCATTTGTGACTGTAAAATTGACTCCTAGATGTGAATGGGTGGTTGCTTGTTGTTACTTTGATACTGTAGCTTTATGTGCGAAACGCCACTATAAACAACTTTCAAGTTCACCAAAGGTGGCTAAATGATGGTTCATGTGTATTCAGACAAATTTAGAACACTGTTAGCTTAACCCTTGTGCTATCCTAGGCACTTTAACATGGGGAGTGAGGTCATCTAGACCCACCAGACAGTGCTCTGAATCTTTCTACCTTTATCCACCTTTGTCATGGTAGGGAGAACACGTCAATGGAAGGGTGGGGTCATAGGATAGCACAAGGGTTAAGGGGTAAACACTTGTGCCCATCAGGTCATCAGGAATGAAAGTGATCTTGGTGAATATTAATGACCAACTTCTTTCATGACTCATCGTGTTTTGCTAAAGTGTGGAAACTTAATAAGGACTTAAATTGAGCTGATGCTTTATGTGCTGTCCTCTTGTGTTTGGATGCCTAAATTTGTCTTTTTGATGTCAATGTGTAAACACACATCGACAAACACAATACAAAAAAAAATAATAATAACCACTAATACACAGACTTGTCAGTGGTCTTAATTTTAAACAGAAATACGTCACACAGTTCAGAACCCATTACCATCCAGATGTGAAAACTTTTGATTTTTTTTTCTCACCACTCTCAATGTACTTGAAGCTCCTTTAATGACTACTGGAGCTGGTCAGGGCTTACCAGACTAAACACATGAAAGTACACCAATGTGAATAAGGAGGTGAAATCACATGCAATGTTTTTCAGTCTACCTGGATCCTGCAGGGCATCCAGGAGAAATGATTGCACCTGCATATGAATGTGGCTTTGTGTATGACTGTGCAGAAAGTGGTTCGCTGCAGCCAGGGAGATCACTGCACTCAAAACAAGCTGCTTGCCTATTTGCATGTAATGTTCCAGCTATTTTCTTTTCCCTCGTTATCCTTTAGTTGATTTATATGCATCCAACCCTTCAATAGCGGTTTGCTTTTGCTCGTTGAAACAAAAGACAAATGGAATTTTTGGAGTTTTCACTTTTATTCCATGTGCACGGTCCCGGTGCATGTTACCATGACCTTGCACGTGCACTTCTCTTTCTTTGTGTGTTTGGCATGAGGCATCAAGGGCAGAGGGAGCAGAGTGCGGATTCATGATGAAATTCATTGGCAATTTGAAGTCTCCAATCACCAAAACATGCACAGGAAAAAAAAAGGCAGAGGTGGAAAGATGGAGAGAGTTGGGAAGCAGGGTTGAAGAAAGAAATTTAATTGCTCCATCGCAAAGTTAACTGAGACAACATGAAAGCATTGCCTCAGTCTGTTTGTTATGGGGAAAAAAAAGACACTTTGTTCGTTTCTATTTGTGTCTGTGATTGCACGGCTGCATCTCTGTCTGTCAGCCTGTGTAATTATTCGCATTCCTTTCCACATAAAAGTCATTGCTGCAGGTTTTGCAGAGCTGACGTTGGAGCGATAAACAACTCAGTCAGATTAGTGTGGCACTTTGTGCGCTTCCAGGGAGGGCATCTGAATCGCATGCTGGGGTAAAACACCAATAAAAGGGAAGGCAGGAGGGAGCCTGGCACTGGTTAGCACCGTTTGGCAAGGGGTGATGGGGGGTTGCATCATCAGAGGGAAGTAGAGGGGGACATCACCTACTGGAAACATCAAAACATTTTAACCTTGAAGTTCTCTGCAGTGCAGCTGGGCGACTGCATGTCAGAGAAAATCCTGCGACCTTGGACAAAAAAACCCAAATCACATCACTTTTATGCTACATTTTCATCTTTTAGCTGACGTGTGGATCCAGAGGGACGGACGCCAATGAGCACATTATGAAAGTGTGATATTTCTGCGCCCGAGGCAACATGATTAAAACGTATAAATAAATAAGAAGGGCATGGAAGCAGAGACCACACAAAGAACTACAAATACAAAGAGAGAATATATGTTTAGTTTAAATAATCAAAGCAGTAAAAACCTCTTTACATATAGAAATCCTTGTGGATGTTTTATTCTGTATATTTTAAATGTAAAAATCCTCTAAAGATGCTTCATTGACAAACCAAAATGGAGGAGGGACAACAAAAGGCAGTGAGCAGAGCACATTTATTCTCTCTTTCTGCCTCAGGCATTTTGACTGAACACATTTTCTTTTTTACGCTGTGAGTTCATTTGAATTCAGTCATTTGAAAAAGATAAAGTCTTCCTTTCTAACTTTTTCCCTCCTCTTTATAAATGGGAACTCTTTTTTTTTTTTTTTCCGTCGTGTTTGCTCCCAAAAATTCAAACAACAGAGCAGACGGTTCTGCATCCTAATGCTCCGGTGTGAGTTGGTTTTGAATTGCCTCATTTCAGAAGTGGAGCGTCTCTGTCGTCGCCTGTAAACAAAGCGCTGAGCCGCGCTGCTCGCTGGTGCGGCTAAAAGCCACTGCATGGATTTGGAAATGTCTTTTTAGTAAAACAAAAGCAACGACAGAAATGTTGCGGCATTGGTGGAGTGTTATCGCTCCCGCTCTGTCGACATTCAGGATTTAAAAAACTGTAAACACCTTTCCAGCACTTCTTGTGCTTTTAGAGATACTGTCTCCAGATGCAAATGGGTGGAATGCCACTTTATTTTATTGAAGCAAATGCACACTAACAAGCCTTGTTTTTCTGTATTTGTGCAAACCTTTGAGCCATCAGAAACAAAATCTCCAATGAAGAGCAAATGTACTTTTTGTTGGGCAACCATTGGTAACATTTTCTACATACATTTTATTTTATCTGCACAAGATCCCGGCCAGATTGGAAGCTACAGATTGACTTCCATCCTTTTTTTCTGGTTTCTCCGTTGCTTTTTACATTCAAATCTGTTTCCACCAAGCTTTTTGTTTTGTTTGGGTGACTCTAAATCAAAATATTTCTTCAGATTGAGGCTTCCCAACACGTCGTAGTGGGTGGCGAGTTGCTCTCCGTCTTTGTGGTGTCGACAAACCTCCTGCTGAAATGAAAAATGGAACACTGAACTAAAATAGTGCCAGTGCCACAAACGCTGAAATATTCTCTTTGTGTTTTACCACGAAACCGAGTTACTTTTCCTCAACCCTAGTGCCTTAACCCTTGTGCTATTCTAGGCACTTTAACATTGGGAGTTGGGTCATGTAGGTCAGTGCTTTTGAACCTTTTTTGAGCCACGGCAGACTTTAACCTTGACAAAAATCCTGCGGCACACCAGCATCCAAAATAAAAATAAAAAGTTAAAAGATATGATGTGTGTTCGTTGTTGTTTCAAAACGTTTAGCTACACCGCTAAATATGAGCTTTAGCTGGTATTTTTGTTAGAACTGAGCAACTTTATGAGCAGAATCAGAACAAGGAAGTGAAGACTTTAACCACTTCTGATTGGTCAGACTGATGACGTGTGATGAAGCCTCTAAGAATGATTGGTGGAGACAGTTAAAGGGGCGGGACTTTTCCAAAAAAAGAGCTGAAGCTGCGGCTAAATCGCGGTACCGTCATTCTTATCAAAATGTCTTTAATGGAATCAAACAAACACAAAGAAAAAAGTCTTCTACGATCTTTCATGTTCCTAACTACTCAGTGTTTTATCAGGGCCTGTTTGGATGAACACAGAGCTGATATCCTGGAGATGGTAAATGTTTTTAGATCAGTTAATGAGGGCAATTTCCCAGGGCACACCTGACCATCTCCCACGGCACACTGGTTAAAAAACACTGATCTAGACCTACTAGACAGTGCTCTGAACCTTTTTTCTTCAATGATTTGTGATCTTCACTGGTGTCCATGGATTACATGAAATCTTTCTACCTTTATCCACCTTTGTCATGGTAGGGAGAACACGTCAATGTAAGGGTGGGGTCATCTAAGATAGCACAAGGGTTAACAGACATTAGTGCACTGAACTGATCGTCTATGACATCTCCCATAGGTTTAAAGACAGAAATGAATTGGTGCAGCCAAACTGACTCAAGTTTGACTCAAATACTCTGCTAAACTTAACATTTAAATGACATTCCAACTATCAAAAAGGCCACAGCTATAAACAGACAACCAGAGCAAAGATAGAATACTAACAGCTCAAGGTTTAGGAAATACAGTAAAATGAATTGAAAAATTCTAATTCAATTCAAATTCACACAACTTTATTGATGAACAAGAACAGAACGGACGGAAAACAGAAAACATACAGTTCAAGGTTGGCTAAAGTGCAACAAATGTTTGGTGCTCCTTTCTTAGGATGGTGGATGGGTTACAAGAGGAGGGTAATGTCATTGGTGGCAAAAAAAAACAAAAAAAAAACACTGCAACAAAGATACAAGACAAAAAAAAGACACCATTTGCGCACAGAAGCATGATACAGTCAAAAGCACAGTAAACGAGGTAACACAATAGGTAGGATGGTAGAAGTACCGTATTTTCTGTACTATCCGGTGCTTATAAAAACCTGTGTTTTTTCACAAAGCTACAGTGGGCCTTTTATATGAGCGACTTGTCGTAATTTCAGGCAGGCACTCAGCAGTGTTTTACAGGTTACTCCCCTAGGGCGGTTCAGTCAATTAACTCACCTGCTCAGCATCCTATTTAAGCCCAGGTGCGCAGTTGTTCATTCTCTTTCTTACCTTCAGCGCTCATTCTTCGCCCCTCCCTCCTAACCGGCTACCACCTGTGGGCTCCGTTAAGGGGGTTTGTTACCCGAAAGTTCTATGGAAATTCTCTCATGGAATTGAACGGAGCCTTATGCCAAACGAAAAAGATGTGAATGCCAACTTAAAGAATGTTATAATTAAGTATGTGAAATAAATATTTCTTACTGCAAGAGTTGTCTGACTGAAATGTTGTTTGGTGTCATTGTGAACACACTGACGTGGCTAACACTATAAGTTGGCCAATGTGTAGTTAGAGTTACTGTGAACACAGTTGATAAAGTCTGACTGATAGACTTATCTATGACTCTTTTAACTCTCTTGATGGGTTTTTTAGTTCTGTGAGACTATTTATGACACAAATTCAAATATTGACCATTCATTGATGGCGCACCTTAAAATCTGCTGCTAAAGTGCGGAAGATACGCTAATTTAAATATATTTAGTCCATAAATTAGGGAGATACTTTGCCTTAATAAAATTTGGTGTCTTCATCAGCCTGCTTTGGTCTTGGGCTTTTCTTTTCTTTTAATATTTTTTTGTATTTTTAAAGAATAATTACAATTATTTGACCCATATTTGCTGTTCCTGTGGCTCTACTCTCTGACCATCTGATCACCGAACACTTCTGGGGGTAAATCCCTAGAAAGTAAACCATTCAAAATCCATTTTATTGTGATTCCACACTTTGGCTTGAGGTGACAGTCAATCATTAATTTAACTGAACAGTATTTTATGACCTCCTGTAAGAAACCAGTGCAACACAATTCATGATTTTATAGGCATTTGTCTCTGCTAACACAACCTGTGTGTAGTTGTGGTAGCGTCAAACACTGGCTCCTCTTGATTTTGATGTGTCCCAAAAGTATTATGGGTATATATTGTATTGAGTCTTTGGAGTTGGTGGCGCCTAAGTAGACTGACTGAAAAGCAGCAAAGATAAAACAGCACAGAATCTTGAAGTACAGCAATAAAGATCAATAATAGATGAGTTCTGCTCGTCTGGCCTCTTTTCCTGCCATCTGGGCGTCTACATGTTTGCATGAGCGCGTCAGTTTCTGTGTTTCTAGGAGTATGTCATCATGTTTGTGTGTGAAGTCATGTGTCTGGCCCGCTCTCCCTCTGTATGCTGCACGTATGCGCCGCTATTTTCCGCTGTTTGATGTGAATGAGGAGCGACTCTGCTAAAAGCATTAACATTTTCAAACCCCGAATCGCTAATCAGGATGTTGTCGGGGATGAGAGGCATTCGGCAGAGTGCTGCATTATTTAAATTCTTCCAAGAAACTCACAAACACACATTTGTTGATGAGCAGTTCACACTTTTAAATCCACAAAATACTGAAATGAGGCGTGTAGACAGTAAATCATCAAATCTGTCTGTAATGAGTAACATGTTCCCCCTTCAGACATCTCATCACCGATTTAACCTTTGATAAGGTTTGGGACGTGGAGCCGAGGGAGTGATGAAAGACGGTGGCAACGGGAAACAGGTGCAGTGAAACAAGACGAAACAGCAGGGCGGGAACTCAGTTAGAAAGCGCTTGTTATCTAATGTAGATGTTGAACATAAATTCTCTCTGAAGTGAGGAGGAGAATATTTTCTTAGGTACAGTTTGAGCCTCCCTTCTTTCACTTCCATTTACTCTCTTGTTGGCTAAATCAGCTGCTCTGAACTTTAAAACTTCCAAAAAACCAAAACTACGGTAGCCCTGAAGTACAAATCACATCAACAAATCACTCAACAAGATCTTGTTAAAAACCCTTGTGCTATCCTAGGCACTTTACCATTGGGGGTTGGGTCATCTGGACCCACTAGACAGTGCTCTGAACCTTTTTTCTTCAATGATTTGTGATCTTCACTGGTGTCCATGGATTACATGAAATCTTTCCACCTTTATCCACCTTTGTCATGATAGGGAGAACACGTCAGTGTAAGGGTGGGGTCGTCTAAGGTAGCACAAGGGTTAAAGTTAAAATATATTAACGATGACAGTTAAAAAGCAAAGCAAAAAGGCAACAGAATGCAACATTCCCACCGAGTGGAAATGCGTGATTAAGCAAAACTCTATGTTAACTCTATTCATGTGGTCCGTGTTCCAAACTTTCAAAATCACACGTTGAGATGTATAAAGCATGCGGCCATTAAAAGCACTGTGAAAATTAAACCAAATGTACTTTGACCAATCAGGGACTCAGATTTGGTAGTGACAAATGGGTAGCGCCCTTATTAACTCACCGAGTGCCAACTGTTGGAAAATTAATCATGGTAGGAAGTAATAATTACGGTTTGTGCCCGAAATTTAATGACACCAAGTCTTTCATATATTGGCACAGATCTGTGAAGGAAGCCTGTGAATAGATTCATGAGATCTGCAGCACTTTGACATTTCATGCCAAGTCTCTTCCAACTGTGAGTACGGTACATGCGCTAGTATCGGGTAGAGCTAGTCTAGTGTAAACACTAAATGCTAAAAGCGTGTTCAATCACAGCATTTAGCAGAAACCAAAAACAACACCCCCCCCCAAAAAAAAAATAACAGAGCACAATTTTAAAAAACCCAAAAAGAATACGAGGGAAACATTTCAAAAAGCAATTTCCAGAAATCCAAATTGAATGTCAAATGAAACAAAATAAGAAACAGAAAAAGGTAGGTTTAATTTACGTCAATGATTGGATAATGATATTTGTTCACCTTTTTGACCAGAAGTTATTAACCATGGAGATACCTTCCAACAGAAAACTTGCCTTTAACTTTTTTACCACAGTCACTGCAAAATTGTGACTGCTCACTTAGCTCTTTACCATAGTTCTGGTAAAACATCTTTCTGCTTTCTTTAAAACTTAAATGTCATGTCGTGGCTGGGCACTCTCCCTCTTTCTTTTTACATTCCACCATCCATTTTAGAAGAACATAAACACTCACTTAAGCACAGGTGTTAGCTCACCTTTGCACTAATATTTTGCGTGATTGATTGAATGAAATATTTATAGAAAAAACAAAACAAACTTAAATGTCATCATCTAATCAGTGTTGTCCAGTCGTAGGCCTACCTACCTTTTCCTATTTCTTGCTTTGTTTCATTTTTTAATACTTCATTTTGATTTCTGAAATTTACTTTTGTTTATCTTTGTTTTTCTGGGTTTGGATTTCTTGAACATGTGTTTTTTTGTTTTTTTAAATGTTGTGATCTTTAAAGTGTTTTTGGGTTGAGTGATGATTTGTTGGTGTAATTTGCACTTCAGGGTCACCATAGAAACCCCACAAAACCCAGCAGATCCATACAAAGTATCTTGATCCAGTCGGACAGTCAAGCTGAGGATCGACCATTTTCCATCAAAAAGACCACACCCTAACACAAGTGAAACTTTCACGATTGATTTTTGATTTGTTATGGAGACATTTGTGGAAAGAATTTAGAATGGGGGCAAACCTGTTCTAAAAACCGAAGCGCTGCAGATCTTTTGTTCCACGCTGCTCCTTTGTCTATTCAGCCACATTTCATTGTTTCCTCGCTCTCCCTCAATCCATGTCAGCCTTGGGCGGTATTTCACATTACTGTGAACATCAGTCGCTGGGGCTCTGGATAAACGCACAGCGCACCTCTTTGAAGACATTCAAACCTTTATTAACTCACGCAGGCTGCGCACAGATCAGCCATGCATGATGACAGATCATAATAGCTCTTACTCGTCTACAAAGGAGCAGAATACCCAGACAGATACAGTAGAAGGATACACACACACACACAAACATATGTGGTTGCACGAAGGGTTACAAACACACAAATGCGCACACACATGCACACAGATAGAGCTCATCCAGACTGGAGTTATGTTGACAGCGACCCTGCTATTTTTAAAGGGCACACTTCACAAGATATCATCTCCTCATCATTTGTCCTCAGGGATCTATGTCTGTTTACAGACCCCCACCCCCACCCCCCCCACACAGACACAGACACAGACACGTACGGCCCTGTGTGCTGACATGATACAGGATGCCGGAGCATTCCCGCATGAGCACAGCAGGGGTTAATGTCCTGGAATCAACAGCATCTCTGCATCTGTGTCAAAGAAATGAAGCTGTCAGAAACTGAGGCAACATTCAAAGTCAGCGCAGAGTCTGCTGGATGTCAAAATTCACATTTTAAAGAGCCAGAAGATCCAGATACATTTCAACATTTTTCACTTCTGCTGAGGTCTGAGGGAACAGGGAGTCTGTGTGACGGGTCTGGTGCCGAGTGGTTGGGTGAGACTAAAAAGTGTTGCAGTGAATGTTTAACTGCAACAATTATATTTTACAATTCTAATCACTCAAACGTCTCAAAAGTTTACAACTTTGAAGAGAGATGTCTGACGAACTAGAAGAGGCAAGACGATTCTAAAATCTGCACGAAAAAACCTGGTCCGATGACTGACTGTCTGTTGAGAAGAGGAGGATGTGTGTGAACGAAAGTTTCTCTGAAAAGAGTTGGGCTGTTTCCATCTTAGTGGGCAGATATTCCACCACCACCGTGACTCTCTTTTATGCTGTGATTATTGTGTTGAGCAAACCAAAATTTATGCTTTATGTTTCAGCTTTCAGGGTTGAAGAAAAATCTGAATTGACCAAGCAGAGCTTTGCTCGGGCTGAATTAAACAGTTGGAAGAATTACCCACTGTCAGATTGATGTGCGCATCTTTTAAAAAAAAAAAATCTCAGCAACCATCTGTCATTAAACAGATGTGGTTCATCCAAAGTCTTTGTGAGATCATTTGGAAAGTCCCTGAACGCTCGAACAAATCTATTGGCAACAGTCGCAGCCATGAAATAGTCACTACTGACGGGTGGGTGAGCGAAGGCTAAACACTTTTTTTTTTTTTTTTTTTTTTTTTTTTTAACTTGTCCTGTCCAACAGCTAGGCAAACAGATGAGAGCTGAGGGCCTCTTGTGTTGGACATATTTTATTCTAACAAGAGGGGTTATTCATCTTCAGACAAACCAAAGGTATGTCTGAATAAACCCCTTTTGTAATTGAGGCCAAACTTTATTAATTTCAATCATGTTTGAAAATCTTTGGTGTTGGACCGGACGGAAAAGGAAAGAGGGGAACAAGAGAGAGGGACGTTAGAGAGAGGGGGGGGTAGGAGGGTGATAATAGGAGGGGAAGGGGGGTAAGACCATGAAGCAGCATAGAGCAGGCAGGTTTACTGGTTGTTTATCGTTACGGTACGGTTCAAATGTAGTACAAAAAGGGCGGGGCCTGTTCACACACACTCAAATATTATCAACACACCTGCTAGCCGCAGAAATGTCCACATGTCAACATGCACACAAAACAGATAGTGTTCACGAACGCATACTTATGCCTTTAAACCAACTAGTGTGAAATCTTTCATTCATTCAATCATGCAAACTATTAGTGCAAAGGTGAGCTAACACCTGTGCTCAGGTGAGTGTTTATGTTCTTCTAAAATGGATGGTGGAATGTGAAAAGAAGGAGGAGGAGCGCCCAGCCACCCCCACACCCATACCCCCGCCGCAGCAGCAGCGGCAGCCGGAATTCCCCCAGCGCCACACGGGAACAGGCAGGGAACAACCGCCCCCCGGGCGACCAAGACCGCCACCCAGGCCAGGGCCAGCAGGACCGCCGCGAGGCCCCCAGAGCCAGAGAGCAGGGAGGCGCAGAGGGAAAGAGAGCGCCGCCCCAGCCCAGCCAGGAAAGCAGCCCCCCGCCGCGCCGGAAGAGCCCAACGCAGGGCCCCACCGGAGAGGGACGCCCACAGCCCCAGACGAGCACCCCACCACCACCCAGGAGTTCCGGGCATCCCCCCGCCCCGACCCCAGGTACGAGCCAGGACCCCCCAAGGGAGACCCGCTCCGCACTCCAGGCAGCCACCCACCCGGCCCACGGTTGGTCCAGGTAGGAGCAAGGCAGGGGCCCGCCGCCCCCGCCCAGGAGGGGGGAACCCCGGGGAAAAAAGGGCGGCCCATAAGGGATGTTATAAATATGGCCCGACCAGGCTCGGCCATGTTGGAAGTTTGGCGGGGCCCAGCGCCCAGGGGCAAGGACCAGGACCCACCCCCCAGGGACACGAACACCCCCGGCTCAGGTGTAATATGAACCCCCCCACCGTGCGGAGAGAGCACCGCCGGGCCCAGGGAGCCGGCACCCAAGGGACACGGCCGCCATCGCCAAGGGGCCCACACCCCCCACCAGGGACGGGGTAGGGGACAGATGGACCCAGGTCCCACCTTCCTTGTAAAATGTGTGTGCGTGTATGTGTGTTTGAGAGGGTGTTTGTGTGCATGTGTGTGTGTTTATGTTTGAATGTATATATTGAAGGGGGAGGGGTGTGTGTACTAAGGGGGGTGCAGTTAAAATTGGCGAGTAGGGCACTAAGGGGACATCTCCTGATTACTCACAGTGATGTCCCCTCACCCTCCACACCAAGGGGCCCTAAATGTCTAAGGTGCGGTTAAAATTGGCGGGTAGGGTGCCAGGAGGACATCTGCTGCTTGCTGGCAGTGATGTCCAAGCACCCCCCCTACCAAGGACCCTACGTGTCTAAGGTGCAAATAAAACCGAAAGAGGGGGGGCCCACTCCATACGGCAACCATAGGAGGGGGGCCACTCCCAAGTAGCCCCCCCCCAAGGCGCATCGCAGGCTAAACCCCCCACCCCCTCACCCTAATATGAGGTTATATAAGGAAGGGGGAACTAGAAGAGGCAAGACGATTCTAAAATCTGCACGAAAAAACCTGGTCCGATGACTGACTGTCTGTTGAGAAGAGGAGGATGTGTGTGAACGAAAGTTTCTCTGAAAAGAGTTGGGCTGTTTCCATCTTAGTGGGCAGATATTCCACCACCACCGTGACTCTCTTTTATGCTGTGATTATTGTGTTGAGCAAACCAAAATTTATGCTTTATGTTTCAGCTTTCAGGGTTGAAGAAAAATCTGAATTGACCAAGCAGAGCTTTGCTCGGGCTGAATTAAACAGTTGGAAGAATTACCCACTGTCAGATTGATGTGCGCATCTTTTAAAAAAAAAAAATCTCAGCAACCATCTGTCATTAAACAGATGTGGTTCATCCAAAGTCTTTGTGAGATCATTTGGAAAGTCCCTGAACGCTCGAACAAATCTATTGGCAACAGTCGCAGCCATGAAATAGTCACTACTGACGGGTGGGTGAGCGAAGGCTAAACACTTAATGAATAACTTCATACTTTAATAATGACTGGAGGGAAAAAAGAAATTGGAGATAAAAGTGAAATGTGGCGACCCTCAGGAGGAATTTAGCCTGGTTTTCTTTAGGTGTCTGTGCAACACTGATGCAAATTAATATTTACCATGATTCAGATGATATGAAATCCTTATAATCTAGATAATCCACAGTTGCTGCAGTTAATTGCTCATTTCTAACATTTTTAATGGAACAGTCGACTCGGGCTCTAGTCACAGCCGTCTGGTTCTAATTTTCTCTCCACAGTTGCCTAGGATGATAAGTACGACTGATTCTATGAAGTAATTTCAGATAGTTTTGAATAATCGGGACAGAATTAGATTAAAAAATGTGTGAATATATCTACTCTTTGGGAACGTCTGTTGTGAACGTTTGTTTTAATGAAGAGCTGGACTCCCACATAGCTAAAGCGCGCTCTGCTGTCATCAATCAACGAGATCTATTGACCTTGTTGCAATGTGAAGATGGTGAACATCCTGGCAACAACAATGATTGGAATGATGACATTACATGAATGATTTGTTTAACATGCACAATTCATGCACCAGCTCTTTATACGAAGCTGCCATTTAGATCTTTTTTGGTTCGTCCTTTGATTTCATGTCTGTGTGCTTCAGATAAACCTGTATTGATCCTTTTTCTGTCAATCTTTTTGATGATGCAGCACAACGGGCACACTTACATAGACCCTAAACAGACCTGAGGGGTCTCCTGTTGGGAAATTTCTTAAGGTGTTCATCAGTTCAACCTTGCAAGAAATATGTTTGCTAGAAAAATGCTATTCAAAGCATAATTTTCTTTCAACAAAATAGTTGTACACACGCCGTGAAAAGAAACCAACCAGAGAACAGTGATAAAGGAGAAAGAATTTTCTCTATCGTTACACTAATAAATACATGAAAAATTATAAATATAATCTCCTAATATATATATATATATATTTTTTTTAACATTCATTCATAGTTGAAGTGTTGTTTCTTGAGTGGGACAACTTGCAGAATCGGTGACTGCCAAATACTTTTTGGTTCCACTGTATGTGAACCCAGCTGCAAATAGAAAAAAAAGAATAATGTTTAGAAGCTTCTGTTTATTACAATCCTGATATCTCTGTGATTTTACTACTTTAAGCTGTCACGCCATGTAACATGCAATTGAGACAGCCTCTCAGTCAAGTCTATTTCCATCTGGTTTCAAGGTTTTTGCCAGTGGATTTAACTAATGATGAAAGTGTGTTTTATTTCAGAAAGCAAAGGAAATATCAAAACCATCTAGACGTGTTTTTGCTGTGAACTCCTCAAACATTCTGCACATTTAAAAGCTGCTTTCCACCATCCAACGTCATTTTATTTGATCATCCTTTGGGCATTTTGAATCATAGAACATGAAATCTCGCAAAATTCAACCTGGAAATCCGTCATTTAATTAAGTGATGCCTTTTGTATTCTTCAGAGACCTCCATGTCAAAAATGGAACTGCATCGCTGTAAGAGCAGGCATCCTTCAATCTCAGTTTGTTTTTGTGATTTATTTCCTCCTAACATTGCAAAGTCACTGCAGTTTCTTTAAAAAATGTTTTGTAACAGAAAATAAAAAGGAAAAAAAGGCACACTGGTATTCAGACAACTACATAAAAGAACTCTGTAATTATAATTAAATGTGGTAAATGTCAGTAAAACTGACATCAACAACAAACAAAAAAAAGCTTTTTTTGATGAAATAGCAGAGAGATTCATGGTTCTATGTTATAATGACAGTCAGTTTAAAACTATGTGGTTTTAATTTAAGTCATTAGGGCTTTTTTGTGAGGCTGCACAGTGGTTATCACTGTCGCCTTACAGTGAGAAGACCCTGGTTTGAATCCCAGCAGGGACCTTTCTGTGTGGGGCTTGCTTGTTTTTCGCCAAGCATTCATGGGTCTTCTCAGGTCACTCTCACTTCTCCAGTCTAGTAAGATGCTTCATTAGTCTATTGGAGGTGTAATGTGTGTCTGTCTGTGTGGTTTCAATGGACTGCCTTCACTCTAAAGTAGCTGGATTGGACCCTGCACAGGTCACAGAGGGAGCAGGAGATGAATGGAGGATTTCTTTTCACACAGAACATCTCCAAAAGGGGTCTTGGTAAAAAAATCTGAATGTAACACATTTTTTGTCTTTGGGATATTAAAGTATCCAATCAAGAACAAACGCCTCCTCCACCTACTATTCATTGGATGCAAAGCCTTGATTTTTGTTTTTGTTTTTTGCCATTTGATATAAATACAGTCCTTAAAATTTCAAGCTAAGTAAGAAATAAAGGTTAAAACTCCAGAAAATTATGTATTTGCTTGTGGTTTTGAACAGGGCCACGCACACTTACACTATAAAGGGACAATTAGAGCAATTGATCATTACTTGCTTTTGGACTGTGGGAGGAAGCTGGAGAAAAGCTCTGCATGAACAGGAGGAATGCATCCAGACAGAATCCAAACCAGGATCTAAATGAGAGGCGACGGCACGAACCAGCTCACCTCAAATTAAATGGAAAAAACTATTTCTAACTCTTTAACAAGTTCAAAAGGTAAATACAAAGAGAAAGAGTTTAAACATTTTTGAAAAAGCTGTCTTCCTTATAAGATCCCTCAAAAATATATATTCAATAGTTACATATTACTTTGAGTAGTCTTTACTTTTCTGTATGTATGAGAATTCTTTGACAATGTAGTACTTTTGCTTAAGTTAATTGTTTTTTGCCCCCTTTCCCCTCAGTTTTTGGACTTCATCAAAGTTCAGATTCATTTTCACAAATACTCAAAGCAAATGGAGAGTTGATAAAGAAAGAAATTCTAGTTTAGATCACACAGTGCAGTCTGAATGCATATTGAAGGGTGTATTTAGATGAATACACTTGGTTAGCTTAAAGTGAACCAAAGTTTGTTTCCCCTAATTATCCAGAACAAATTTTCAGACTGAATACACCAAAGTGGACCCTGGTCCGGAACCAGGGAACCGCTCTCAGACCCATCTTTCAAGGTGGCCTCGGTTAGGACCAAAAGGGCCACCGTAGCCGGGCATTACAAAATGTAAGGATAGTAGGAAAAGCTGCCGAAAAACATTGGAGCAACAATGAGACACAGCAAGGCGTTGACATGTGGTTGGATGATTGCAAGCTCATTAAAACAAAATTTAACGCGATACACATTATTTCTTACTTTTTCCCCAACAATCTATATATCATAAAATTATCAGGGTGCCTTCTTAGCCACTGTTTCCTCAGTAAACGCCTTGCAGCATGCCTCAACCGGACCAAAGTAGCAAGTAAAAAGCTTTGTACCTGACTATGATAAAGATGTTCAAAATTGGTCAATGACATATAAAGTTTTAATAGGTGAACTATCCCACTAAGGACTGCAAAGTGATGGACTTTCCTGCCCAATGACTGAGGAGGTATTTGGTCATGTGGTTTTGTTTGCAAGCTTTGGTTTGAAACAGAAATGTCTGGTTGAAGGCAGTCTGAATAAGGACCAAACACAAGGTTCAGGACTTGATCTGGACTAAATTAAGTTGACTTGGTCCAGACGAATGAATTTTTTCAGTCTGAATACACCCTTAGTCTTCAGCCTGCTGAAGTTCCCCTTCTGGAGCTGACTGTGTCTGAATCTTCTTTGTTTTTTTAGTGTAACTGGATTTGAGAAAGAAGGAGAAACACCTTTTTTAAGTGATTCATCTGGAATGACAGCAAAGATGACTAAGGTGTGTGACTGCTCTTCCAACTCCTGAGACTTGTTGACCAGTTGTTATTCTTGGTTGCTTGCCATGTTAGGGTTGGTCCTGTGCTCATTTTTTACAGAGAAAGAAAACACAAAGCACAACTGTGAGCGCGTGACATTGTGAGAGCAAACCAGTCACGGCTGTCTGTGTTACTTCTGTTGCACACAGGCCGATAGTCGTGAACAGAGGAACCTCCAGCCCTTATTGCGTCTTCAGTTGTGATCAGTGACTGAAAAGCATACTGAAGTCATTGAACCCAGAGCCCAGCACTAAAAATTGTGTGTCAGTCAGAGCCAACATTTGTCCGGGAATGTTTCACAGCAGTCTGTAACCGCTGTAGCTCTTTTCTTGGTGTGTGATGTGCCAAGTTAGCCATCAGGCAAACATCATGCAAATGGGTTTTACAGCGATCCTATTAGATCAAAGAGAAATTAGTTTAACTTCAAATGAAGGCAGGTTTTCTTCAAATTGTTTGTCTGTGTGGAATTAGGTTTTTATTTTGGATGATATTAATTCAAATTCAAATTAATTTTATTTCTAAAGGACCTGTCATGACAAAAAACAGCTCAAGGTGCTGTGTATAAAAACAAACAGGAACGCAAAAACACCTTATATAATACTATAATAAGTCCCTCATAATAAAATACACAAAAACAAATGCAAATAAATGAGAAATGATTCTAAAAAGCTAAAGAAGAGAGAAGCCAGAAGGCGTTGTCTGCCCTGTCCTCCGATTGGCCGGGGTGTCAGCAACTAAACAGCACAACTGATCCCCAAGAACAAGGGTGTCAAACCTGTTTTCACCAAGGGCCACATCAGCATAGTGGTTGTCCTCAAAGGGCCAGATATAACTTATATAATTATATAAATGCAATGAAAAATAAATGTACCTACTCAATAATGTTAAATAACTAATTATTTATCAACTTTTGTGTTGCTAACCTCGTCAGCAACAAAAGAAACACAGTCCAGCACTGCTACACCTTAGCCGTGTTAGCATACTTATAATAACACCCAGCCAAATACTTTGACAGAGAGCCGTGTGCACTCGAAATTGTTTTAACATCAATAAACACAACCAGAATTATTCCATAGATAAGGTGCACTCAAGGGAAAGTGAAAAAAAGTGGATGGTTGGAGGAGCTTAATAAAAACTATTAAAATGGAGTTGTGTGTTGGGGCATGGCATTAAGGCTGCATGAGGAAAAACTAGGACCAGGAAAGGAATGTGGTAGAAATCAGAGCTACAATGACAGTCTTTATTGTCAAAGTTTTCTAAGAATCCAAAGGTTTCCTCAGTAACTGAGATGGAATCAAAACAAAGAAAGAAAAATCTCAACAAGGACAAGAGCTGTTAAAAATCAAAGGTGAAAACACTAAAGGTCCATAAAAAATGTAAACTTTTTGACACTGGAATGTTTTTAAAGCATAAAGTATGCAAGAGGAATCTCTAGAGTCAACGCTTTCAGGATTCAACATCTGATAAGAAACATCTTGTCAAAATAAAAACGTTCCCACTTCACAGCCGAGATGTACCTTTAAAAGCTTGGTTTTATCAGAGGTCACTATTTCAGTGCATTAGAAGGTGACGTCAAAACTCTGGAGCACTTAGGTCATTGATATAACCTGTGTCAGCATTTCCCAGCAGAAAAAAGCACTAAAAGTCAAAAGAGAAAAAGTCAACAGCAAAACTTGTTCTTTTGAGCATCCCACTAAGACCTGGGCTTCACGTGTTTAAATTAATTTCGGCTTTTGGCGACCAGCAGCCAACCACTACAGCCTTAACCGTGTCTGACCTACATTTGTTTTGCATTTTCCAGTCCTGATTTTTTTCCCTGCTCTCTGAAAATGTTTAAGACTGATGCACTGCAGGTGTTAACGATGAAAGTGGACCCTCCAGGCGCGAAGACAGAGCTTTAAAAGATATGTCATGTTTAACATTTTTCCATCTCCCCGTCACTTTCTTCCCTCTTGGTCCTCCGCTCCTTGAAGTTCGGCTCCCGTGATCTTCCTCCAGTCAAACCACCAGTGAGGGAATATCGCCCGTCTCCTTTGTGTGCCACGATGCAATTTTTAGTGCCAAGGAGTTTTTGAAGAAAGTAGGCCAGAAGCACGAGGATATTTTTTAAACAGACAGATAAGGAGAAGTGCACAGAAGGAGTAAACAAGAGAGTTCCCATCATCTGTTTGACATTCTGTTTATTAAAGAGGCAACTGTCACTCAAGCACGTTGTTGCCTCAATTACAGCAGAACGTCTGATAACCAACAAGACGACAGCCTGCTCTGAATTACTCTACACTTCCATTTCCATTCACCCCGTAGTCAAGACATTTATTTAGGGCAGCTTGGATTTAAAGGTTTTTTTAAGGAATTTAAAACCCTTTAAATGCATTGAATGTGTCTGAGGATGGAATATAAATATAATATTGAGGAACAGAGAGAGCTGCTCTCTTTAAAAAAAAAAAAAAAAAGGGATTGATTTTGTGTCCTTCAGGTTTTTTTTTTTTCCCAGGTGACAAACTGTCATCCAGAAGTCTTTTATCTGTCTGAAGCGTCTCTTTTGCACACGTCACATACGCACTCTCATTTTCAGGCAAACCAGGCGGGAACAGGGTGAAGGATTTTCCCTGAAGTCGGATGGTATTTCTTTGTCAGTAGCAAGAATGTATTTAAGAGAGCATGGCTCAATGGGAAGAGTGCAAAAAAAAAGTTCTGTGACACCTCACAGACTCCATGATGTTTTCATAACAGCAAGGGCCACGTAAGGTGGAATTAGTTACTGGTCCTGTACCTTCAATTTCCACTCTGATGTGGAAGCTAAATGATGCTGAAAAATGATGTACACACTGCAAAGTAAATTATCAGCAACATTCATCAATTGGTTTGATCCAATATTGTACATCAATACTTTTCTTTTGGCAACCTTTTTGTGTTGGCTCATTTACACCACTGTCCTTTGTTTCTCCTTATGCTTCGCACAAACCGGGCATGTGGCGTGCGTTCAAGATCACGCTAAATGCGCATTCTTGAATGCATGTTAAGCCCATGGTGTTCACACTGGGCTGTTGCTACCTGGTACTAGCGCATGTCCACCCCATACAGTTGGGAGAGGCTTGGTGCGAAGCGTTAAAGTGGTGCAAATCTCATGAATCTCCCTCCAGGCTTTTTCTTTTTACTATTCCAATACATGAAAGACGTGGTGTCATATAATTCTGGCACAAACAGCAATTTTCTCCTCCGTGATCAATTTTTAAACACCTGGAACTTCAAAGAATTATCTGTTGACCCCAAACCGGTTCCGCTCAAAATGCAGCCAAAATACCATCCGTGTTCCTCCACTAATGGTCACTTTACATTCAATATATAGGCCTAACTAGTAAAAAAAACTTTCACAGTAGCTTCTCCCACTCACATCAGGAACGTTAAGTTTTTGACAACTTTCACAAACATTGAAAAAGAGGCTGCGCGGTGGCGCAGTGGTTATAGCGCTCTTGCCTCACAGCAAGAAGGCCCCCGGTTCAAGTCCCGGCTGGGGGACATGAAAAACACAACATCAATGGGGGACCTTTCTGTGCGGAGTTTGCATGTTCTCCCCGTGCATGCGTGGGTTCTCTCCGGGATCTCCGGCTTCCTCCCACCGTCCAAAAACATGCTTCATAGGTTAATTGGCAACTCTAAATTGTCCATAGGTGTGAGTGTGAGAGTGTATGGATGTGTGATTGAGGATATTCTACCCTGCGACAGACTGGCGACCAGTCCAGGGCATCCCTTGCCTATGCCCAAGTGGCCGGGATAGGCTCCGGCGACCCCGTGACCCCGAAAGGGAATAAACGGTAAAGAAGATGAATGAATGAATGAATGAATGAAAAAGAGGCATCAAGCAAGAATTTGACATGCAACATTCGGTGTGAATGCAACATTAAGCCAGGCTTGGCAGATTTGTTCAGAAGCCCTGCACTTGTATCCCAAAAGTGCAACTTATACTCCAGTGCAATATATATATATATATATATATATATATATATATATATATATATATATATATATATATATATATATATAAAAAATGTGTACGCCGTTTTAGACCAAATAAAAAATACACAAGTACACCTGTGTCGTTTCTTTGGATATAGTTTCATCAAAAAGTTCATCAAAAATTTATGTCTGAGTTGTGGGCGGGACTGTTTAAGCTGAGGTGCCCCCCCCCCCCCCCCCCCCGCCTTCTTGTCATTCACTACTGAGAGCTCTCTGTTTACACTCTCTCCTGCTAGCCATTATCAGTGCAACAAAAATGGTGGGCAATATTGGAGCTATTCGGTATCCAGATTCCACCTCAGACGAGGAAAACAAAGACTTCCATGGATCTATTTGTCTGTAATAGGATCCATCAGAATGAAGCAGAGCAGGGAGCTTCAACTTTTGTCTGCTCCTGATTCACGACGAGTTACATAAAGAAATACTCAGAAATGCAATTTTGAAGCTTAATTTTCTCTAGCTGTCCTCCATCTTCCGAAAAATGGTACAAAAACATGTTAAAAAAAACTTAAAACCCTTTTTTCATCAGAGTGGGTCTATGAATTCCCATTGGCCACCCCGTGTTAACGTCTAGAGAAAACTCAGGTCTGGTTTATGTTTAGTCAATCTTGCCAATCATACCACCATACTACCAACAAATCATCAACTGATAGTGAGGGACAGTCAAGTCAGACCCCATTCACCCCCAGCTCACCTTCACAACAGATTAAAAAACACTGTAGCTCCAGCACTTTTTGTCACCCTTGTGGTTAATGTCCATGAAAACTGTCTGTGAATTTGAATGAATTTTGTTCTCTTTTACACTTGAGATCAAAATAGTGCTAAAACGCTGCCATGGCTTTTTTATTGTTCCAGGTTATAGAGTGCATTTTTTACTCTCTGCCTTGTTTTTTTGTTTTTTATACATCTATTTATCCAGTTTTTGTAGACGTAGGAGTTTATTGATGCCATATCTGGCCAAGATAGAGATTTTTAGCAGTGCTAAAAAGAAAATGCTTCAAATCAGCGAACCAGAGACGGCATGTAAAAGATGGAGGCAACTGTGGTGCTGAGAAAGAGCTGTTGACTTCTGATCAAAAGGTCGCAGGTTTGGTTCCTGCCTTCCCCTCTAAGGTGTCAAAGCGTCCTTGGGCAAGACACTGAACCCCACATCGCTCCTGGCAGTTACAGGTTGGCGCCAGTTTTCAGCAGCAGAGCTGCCATTAGTGTGTAAATGTGTGTGTGGAATGGTGAAGTGGACTTTGTAAAGTGTTTTCAAAGTAGTGAAGTTTTAGAAAGTAGTAAAGTGCTAAGTAAGTACTGTATATGGCATTTATCATGGACAAATATGCGGTCATGTGAGTAGTTGGGTTTATTAGTCTTACAATGTCATGTGACCACTGGATTCATCCAGCTTTAATATATTTAGGGGACAAATAAGATATTTTCTGCAATAATGCTAAACTGAAAGCCAAAAAAATCCCCTACTCATGGCTTAAACATAAAGCTGACATGTTCAACAAAAAAAACTAAACTTTTCACCAAAGACAAGACTTTTGAACCACACCTGAAATCTTTTAGAACTCAGGCCTGGACTCAGATGCAGCATGTAACCCTTGTCCTATCCTAGGTACTTTACCATTGGGAGTTGGGTCATCTAGACCCACTAGACAGTGCGCTGAACCTTTTTTCTTCAATGATTTGTGATCTTCACTGGTGTCCATGGATTACATGAAATCTTTCCACCTTTATCCACCTTTGTCATGGTAGGGAGAACACGTCAATGTAAGAGTGGGGTCATCTAAGATAGCACGTGTTAAGAGTTTTAATCTGATTGCTAAGGCTATGGCACAAGATACAACCAAACAAACTGACAAAGGACAAAAGGAGACGGAAGGGAAACACAGGTGGAAACAATCAGGGAAGATTAAACCGTCACACCTGGAGGGAACAGACAAGGGCAGGAAGTAACAAGGCCTGAAACGAGAGGAGAGTTAGTGTTTCAAAATAAAACAGGAAGTGCAACAAGAGACAACACAGGTAACAGACATAGACCAAAAGTGCACAACTCAAGACATAAGATAAGACTGACGAGACATGACAGTTTCCGATTTTAATTTATGTGACTCCGAAAGGGAGCAAAAAAAAAAAGGCAACTATGTAAAAGTTTTTTGACATGTTAAACAAAGGTTCGTCTGATAAAACATTGTATAGAAAGCAGTTTACAAATCTGGTCAAGTTTTTGGTAGGACGAAATGACAGGAGTAAATGCCTTGATCAACTAAGTGCCAGACAGGCTGTTCAATTCATTGAGCTGCAGTAACCCCAACAGCAAGCACAGTTTTAGACACCTTTAACCTTTTAAGACTATTTTGACAGAAAAGCCGAGTCAGAAAACGGTTTTTAAAACCAACTCCATTCAACATTGTGTTTTAACATGTTCTTGTGGTATTTTTCTGATGATTCTTATCATGATTACATTTCATTTCTGAGTATTTCTTTAATCAAATTCTTGTTAATCAGTAACAGACAAAAAAATGCAGTGTGACGTAGACACTCCTACAGCGGGCCACAAACTCCCTGCTCCGCTCCATGATCATCCGCTGTCAGACAAAGAGATCCTTATGTCTTTGTTTTCCTCGTCTGGGCTGTAATTTGGATTAAAACGGATATATCTACGGCTTAGAGGAGCTGTAAACTAGCGGGTGTAAAAAAAGGAATCATAGCAAAAGCCAGAGAAAAAGGACACGCTAGAGAAGTGTGTTTCAACCAGTGTTGCGCGGCACACTAGTGTGAGACTAGTGCAGTGCTTCTCAAATAGTGGGGCGCGCCCCCAGGGGGGGGCACGAAGCGATGCCAGGGGGGGCGCGCGGTGGTGGCGGTTTTAGGCACAGGTTTGTCCGGTGCGCAAATTTAACGTGGGGGCAGCGGTGACAGCGGCTCAGTGCTTGGAAAATAATCTGGTCCACTATTCGGTTCCTATTGTCTGTTCTGTCTGTCCGCGGCTGCGCGAGTGAGAACGAAAGGGGAGGGGTGGTGTGGGCCCTGTCTGCCAGGGGAATCGGGGCACGCGGACCACTGCTACCGCTGCCTGTTGCCCAAGATCACCGCTGCCCTTAGATTCCTAAGCTCATGCTAACAATGTCATTCTTTATGAACTATTGTAGACATTTTGATGACGTGTCTTTATTTTCCATCCATGTTTTCTTTGTCTGCCTGTGGTTTAGTTAGTGTCAGACAGACAGAAAGACAGCAGGTAATGCAGGAAAACAGCTGCACTTTTATGAGATCAGAAATAAACAATCCGTCATTTAGAAAAAAAAATCAGCACGTTTTTACCTATTTCTTCAGACTAAAAACGTTAAATATATTGGTGCTGCTGTGTTAATGTTTCAGATCAATTTAGATTTAATATTATTTATTGATTGAATTATTTTTTTCAGCATCAAATGGTTCAGTTGGTCAAAATGTTTCTAGTTTAAATAAGGAATGACAGATTTTTTTTATTTCAGGTACTTTCAGCTTCTTTTCTGTTTTAGACTAGAACAGGGTTTCTGTGGCTAAATAAAGTTAATATTTGTTGAAAGTGGATTTATTTTGCTTTTTTCTTTTGTTAGTGTTAAAAGATACAATTTTAGGTATACAAATTTTATAGATACTGACCTGATGTATTGTCACCGCGCGAGTGTGTCTGTGTGTGTGTGTGTGGGGGGGGGGGGGTTATGGGGGGGGGGGGGGGGGGTCAGGGGGGGCGCGAAACATTTTCTTTTCCTAGGGGGGGCCTGGCAAAAAATAATTGAGAAGCACTGGACTAGTGGGAGATGGTCAGGTGTGCCGTGGGAAATTGCCCTCATTAACTGATCTAAAAACATTTTCCATCTCCAGGATATCAGCTCTGCGTTCATTCAAACAGGCCCTGATAAAACACTGAGTAGTTGGGAATATGAAAGATCGTAAAATACTTTTTTCTTTGTGTTTATTTGATTCTATTAAAGACACTTTCATAAGAATGACGGTACCGCGATTTAGCCGTAGCTTCAAAGTCCCGCCCCTTTAACTGTCTCCTCCAATCATTCTTGAAGACTTAATCACACGTCATCAGTCTGACCAATCAGAAGTGGTTAAAGTCTTCACTTCCTTGTTCTGATTCTGTTGATAAAGTCTCTCAGTTCTAACAAAAATACCAGCTAAAGCTCATCTTTAGAGGTGTAGCTTTCCACAGAATCTGGTGTCAGACCGTGGAACAAGTGAACAAAACAATGAAGATCAGAGATGCTAGTCTTTCTGCTTTCGGCCGATTTTTGCGTTACATCTCCCATGATGCATTGGGTTAAAGTGACAGCATTTCGGCGCACAATGAGTCTTCCTTTGATGTCTTGAAACCACAACGAACACACAATCAGTTTTTAAATCTTCTGACTTAACTTTTATTACATATTTTAGAAAAAACAGGTGCAGCTTCCAGCTTTTCTTCCACAATTATCACAAAAATGTATGTGAGATTTTGGAGGGACTGTAGATCAATACAGAATATGTGTTTCTCCCTTTTATATATTTTTTTTAATGCTCGTGTGCCGCGGGATTTTTGTCAAAGTTAAAGTGTGCCATGGGTCAAAAAAGGTTGAACACTGCACTAGAGAGACTACGTCTCTCGGTTGGTCTGGGAACATCTCACGGTCCCCCCAGAGGAGCTGGAGGAAGTGGCCGGGGAGAGAGAAGTCTGGGCATCTTTGGTCAGACTGCTGCCCCTGCACCCCGGTCCCGGATGAGCGGAAGAAGATGGATGGATGGTCATTTGCAGAACCACAGAGTTTTATTTTATTTTATTTCATTCAGGATAAACATAATTCTGGTTGTGATTGGTGACATTGTGCCTCACAGCTCTAGTACTGTGTGTGATGGCATCAGCTGTATCCAGGCAACAAAAACCACAACCACACTGCAATTAGCGACACTCCACTCTGTGCCACATTTTTATTTATTTACTATACATCCTAAATAATTCATGCAGTTGCAACGTAACGTCCCTTCAGGGGTAAATAAAGAATGATTGCATTTAATTCGCAGGGGCTTAACTGAATCTGCAAATAAGAGAGGAGGTGAAGATGGGAGTCACAAAGAGAGGAGGTATGGTTATGGAGAACAGCCCCTTTTGAAAGAGGGGAGGGGATCTCCATGTGTGTGGCGAGGCGTCCAGCTCATCTCATTTGCCAGATTAGACAAGATCTCTTTGTCATAAACGCTCACACACACAAACCCCAGCCCTCTGAAATATTTACTAGCCTCATGTGGGGAAATCTCTGAGGATTATCCCCAATAACCTGTTTAACTTAATCCCTATCTCACACACATGAATAATAAATCCTCCCCACTCATCTCCCTCTCGCTGGGATGGACTGAGGAGTAACGCCTCCCTCACCTTGCTCTCCATCCTCCTCCCTCCCTTCTCGTCTGTCTCACACTCTCTCCATCTGCTTCAGGAGCCGCTGCATCCTTTCTTCTGTCCAAGTCCTCTCTATTCTTTCTGCCTCCCCGGCCAGGACAGGAAAAGGAGTAGTAGCAGGGAGAAATCCAGCAACAATAACAGGAAGAGGATGAAGGCCCTGACCCGCCTGTGAGAGTGGACATTGGTCCGGACAGCTGTGGCCCGGCGCTCTGGACTTCTGGGTGGGAAACGCACATCAGGAGGAGGAAGACTGCTGGAGGCAGATCGAGATACAGAGAGAATCTGGGGAGAAACAGAAGTTTCTGATCTTTTGAATCAACCTTACAAGAAAATCCTCCTGGAATATTAGACAACTTTTAGACTCGGAAGGTCTTCAGAAACCGGACATCTTCATCCTCTCTGAAGAAAAGGATTGACACAAAGAACAGGATAAACCAGCACCTGTTGCTGTCATTTCTGCTCAAAACTAAAACATCAAAAGTCAGGAGAAGCTCAGTGGCTGGACCAGGAGGGGTTTTTCAGAAATCTGATCACTGCCAGAATAAAGGATCCAGCCTCATTGGCTTCATCTTTGTGGTAAGTTTTTGTCGTGTTGCTGAACTCTGGAGGATCCGTGTAGTCCACTGCCCCCCCTTCCCCTTTTTCATTTTCTGCTGACATTTCCTCCTCATGGACATATTGTTGTTTTTGTCCATTTTGAACTGTTTTCAGTTCAACGTATTTATCACATTGAAATGTTCTTCACATGTTTGCTCTGTAATTGTCTGACTCGGGTCACAGAATTCTTTTCACCCTGTGGTGAAATCCTTCAATCCTGAAAAGTTTCCTCCTAAGTTGAAAAGCTGGTTTCTGCTTGAGTGTTGGAGCTGCTGCCAGAGCTTCCATGTTCAGTAAGTGGGATTGGGAAGACACATTCCCCTCTGATTGAAAGGCGACTTATGGCAGCGCTGCCAGAAAATGTAACCCAGATCCCTTGAAAACGCTCGGAGACACTTTTCCTCTCACTCCAGGGAGAAACTCTCAGGGATGGTGGCGTAGAAACAAGAGATGGATGACAGTGAGAAGAGCTTTCAGAGCAGCCTGTCCGTCATCGTTCACATATGCTTGAATCTGTGACAGCTTGCTGTGGATTTGAGCGTCGTAATTGAGCGCTGCTCTTTTTTCCCCGGAGGCTTCGCTATCGCTGTCGGAGACAGACTGTTGTGGTCATTACAGCAATGATATACAGCTAAATCCAGGAGGACTTCCTGGTTTGTTCTTTTTTCATATAAAAAATATGATGATGAAAAAAAAAATCCAAAGCTTAAAGAATAGAGGGGTTTCATCAGTTTGTCTCTAGAAACTGAAAGATTTTTTAATGTATCATCCAGTGGTAGCAGACAGTGAGTGATGGATACTCAGAGGTGGAGGTTTTTCTCCGATGGCCCAGATTGATGAAAGTGATTTGATTTGGATGTTACTTCGAAAGCTGTTGATGCTTAAAGCCAGCGGTCTAATTCCTGAAGAGAGAAGTATCAGGGAAAATCCTCTGGGTGCCATCTGGGAAACGAAACACACACACAAACACACACACACACGTACACACAAGCCTGATTAGAGCCATTCATTCAGATAGATGTCAGTTGGGTTGACAAGCAGTCCAGCTGTGGTGATGTTAGTTCAGCTGAAGTCAGTGATTACAGCCCAAAGACCCAGTTTAGGTTTCATTCTTGGCGGCTGACCTGTATTCCTCATTTTACAGACTTTAGAAGAATGCTAATCTCGCATTAAAATGTTTTTTTTTCATTCCTACAAGCATTTTCAAATTGATTTCAGCGTCCAGTTCCAAAACATTCATTCAAAAAGACGTAAACTGATTAAAACCAAAACGAGGTTGAGCAGCGTACTTTATAAGCAGTTCAGCGTGTTGAAGTGGTTTGATGTTCCTCCCTGTCAGTGCTGAGTGTCAAAGGCCGACTAGCTTGGCGTAATTAGCCTCTTTAAATCTCTGCCACAGACACGCAGCTTTGAACACAAACAGGTAAACAACCCACTTACTTAGATCCCACGGGAACAAGTCTGAAAGAAGGCAAATAACACCAAGAACTAATGTGAAAGGGGGAAGAATCTGTTCTGAATCCAGATGTGAGTGGAGCTGTGGTTTAGAAGTCTGGGCCCTTTTTGAGCAGTTTTTTCCACCTTACAATATGCTCCATCAATCTATCTTGGTTTTTTTTGTGGCAATGCTTGATATCAATCCTTTTTGGTACAATCTTTGCTTTTTTATGCAAATATTTTTAATTACATCATACATAAATACCAGAATGAACCTGAAACTATCAAAAAACTAAATTCTGAGTGGTAAATGTTGTAATTTTATGATGCAACAATCAAAAAAAAAAATTAGATCAAACGATGTAAACAAAGATTCAAGGTGTAGAGACAAAACATAAATGTATAAATCTACAAACAAAGCAAAGGAAAGGTCAAAACAACACAAAATAAGTCTAAAAAACAGTCGCAGTTCCAGAGTAGCAGACAAAATGGGAACATGAATTTATGAATAATATATGTCAGATTTAAATTGTTGTAAAACAAATTTTCTGAAAAGGAAGACTTCAGGATCAAACTGCAATCAACAGTTCTAAAAGAAAACCTACAGGATGGATGATGCAGAAAAATAAAAATAAAAAAACCTACAGAAGTTTGTCTTTTTTGATTTCATGTATAACTTTGCTGATGAATCATACGAGTTTCATTTGTTTTTTCTGTCTGCTTAAACAGACAAATCTTTTTTTGATCTACATTTTCTATAAAGTTTCTATAAAGTGCACCTCACTGTATTTTATGTGAAGTATTTATTTTTAACATTCTTTAGTTCATTTAGCAGATTTTTCTGGAGCAGTTCTGATTGTTTTTACTACAAAATATTTTCGTTCTTTTTTTGTGTGTTGCAAATAAAAAAAATGATCTATTGAACCTATGATTTTTGTTGTTACTGCAGTAGTAACAATTGTAATGAACTGATCATTTATTAGGAATAAGACTTTTAACAGAACTGAAAAATGTTTGGATCCGGTCTGTGTACAGATACTTGCTGCTGTGTTTGGATCATAGTTCTGTCCCATAACTCAATTTTTCCATCTGCTGAGCTCATGAAAAGAGAAAGAAATTAGAAAGAAAAACAAAAGTCCCCCTCAGGATTTTCTGTTTAAAGTAAAACTCCTGGTTTCTATCAATGAGACTACAAACAGGCCCATACCATTACTCTACCATGGGCGTGTTTGTTTATTTTTTTTTTATGCTGTCCTAGTTTGACATGAGATGTAACAGGGTGGACACTTTCCAAATGGTCCTTTTGTCTCATCAGTCCACAGATTATTAGTCCAGGGGTTTTGGGGATAATCCAGATGTTACTGTGAGACGAGTCTTTCATTTTGAACCTTTGTTGGAAAAATTCCAATTTTTTTGTGTAATCTAAATCTGACAATTGATTCGCATTCATATGCCATTGTAACATAAATATTGCACAACTGTGTGTGGTTTTTGCAAGATTCAAACGCGAATTTGTGGTTTCGACAAACGTTCCACGTACGTCTAACAGACTTTTCACCAATGTACCACCGATGTACAACTTTCACACCGCGTACACGGCACACATATCACGATAGAATTACATAGTAAGCAGCGTAAAAAAACATCCACGGTTCATGTTCTATGTTGATTCAAGTGTTCTTTGCGTGTTTTTTTCGTACTTTTCCAGTGATTTAAACACGGTTCATTCATGATACATGTGTGAAAATCTTTATGTAAAGATCAAAACTTTTCTCACTTTTTCACGTTTATTCACGTATGACCAATTTTCATCTCTGAAATATTTGCAAAATGTACATAGTGGCTGTGTGACACGGCCTGTAACCCTTGTGCTATCCTAGGCCCTTTAACATTGGGGGTTGGGTCATCTAGACCCACTAGACCAGGGGTGGGCACTGAGGGCCGCATTCCTGCATGTTTTCCAGCATACCCTGCTCTGGCATGTTCTGATTGGCTGGACACACCTGAACCAGGTAATCAGCCATGAGTAGGGCAAGACTATCTGGAAATCATGCAGACACACCGGTCCTCGAGGCCTGGAATTGCCCACCCCTGCACTAGACAGTGCTCTGAACCTTTTTTCTTCAATGATTTGTGATCTTCACTGGTGTCCATGGATTACATGAAATCTTTCCACCTTTATCCACCTTTGTCATGGTAGGGAGAACACGTCAATGTAAGGGGGGGGGGTCATCTAAGACAGCACAAGGGCTAAGGTCTGCAGTTGTGCTTCTTATTAAACCTCTGAGAGCAGTCCTGTGTGTCCTAGTGACTCTATGATCAATCTGTGAGTTTCTCTGCTGTCACATGATTTTTTTTAAATTCTTTTTGGAATGCAAAAGCTCCAGAACTATCTTTTTCACTTTCATAGACTGAGATGTGTCCGATTTTAAATTACTTTTACCCAAGCTATTGAGAGCATTTTAAAATTATTTTTTTCCCTTCTCATGTTATCAGTGTCTAACCTTTACAATAACCTTTACATCATAAATCTTTCACAAATACATACAGTGAATCTGTTGAAGGGGGGTCTCACGGACTTGTAAACTGTCCGGGGTGCACCCCACCTTTGCAGCTGGGATAGGCTCCAGCAACCTCAGAACCCCAAAAGGGATTCAGGGGGTTCTGAAGATGGATAGATGGTGTCAGATGTCTGAATCCTCCTCCTCGTAGTTTATTCATTATGCTGGTGAAAAGTGTCAAACAGTGTCAGAGGAGAAGGTGAAGCCATCTGAAATGCTGTCTAAAACAAAAAAAAACCTTCACCTTCAGGTGTCAGGACACAGTGAGTGATGGATTAAAAGAAAGCCTGATTTTGACTTATTTCATCCTTGAAGTCAAAATCAAATCTCATTTTCAAAACCACAACAAGAAACAAACATTAAATGCACTTTACTGAAAGATTAAAAACTGTTGTTGGTTTCCTTTCGCCTTTGGTCGACTGAAAGTAGGTCAGACCTGTCTGTCAGTCACCAAACATCACAGACATCACTGACAACTGTGTGTGTGCTTCTGCACCTCCATCACACTCACTGCTGTTGCCTGCAGACAATGCACAGATGCAATTACAGATATTCCTGGATCTTATTTATTCTTCACTGCTCCGAAAGATCACTTTGATACACGATTCTGTAAATATCCGAATAATCCTCCAGAGAGCTTTCTGCGCCTTAGACCTGCATTTTAAAAAGCCGTCATTATGTAAGGCAGACAGTCCAGGATAAACTCAGACTCTGGATCTCTTCATTTACATACATCGGCTCACTTTCTCCATTATTCATGTGTTCACTGATTTAAAGTGGACCAAGAACTTGTTAACCAAGTGTTTCACCTTTCCACAACTTGACAGAACCTGCTTTTACCGAGGGCTGTAGAGGGTGGGAGGGTGTTAAAGATGGGGTTGGAGGTGAGAAAAGGAGGCAGAAAAAATGACTGACGTGAAACAGAAATAGCACAAGTAAAAAAAACAGGTCTGCTTTGAGAGAACGAACAAAAGAGAGCCTAAGATTAGCATCACATGAAATAAAAGTTAAAGTGAGAACAAAGAAAAAAGGAGTCAGCAACATTTCACTGCAGACCCAGGAGGTGATTAGAAAGTCTGGAAGAGAATGAGTGATGGACTCAGCTTGGACAGACGTGCGGTCAGCAGCAGTGAACCCCAGGAAGGGTGTTTCAAGTCACTAATGACCGTCAATTAACAGCGTCAGCGACATTTCCCAGAGGGCATTGTGTTTATACTTCCCGAACCTGATAAAAGAGAGGGAGGGGATGCCGCTTCTGAAAGAAGGAAATACTGCCGGAAAAAAAAAAGCCCTTTTACGGAAAGATTTCTGAAGAAAAGACCAGCTGAGTAAAGTTTGCTAACTGTCACTGACACCCGAGGATCTCAGAGAAAAGTTTTTGACAATTTGGAAATGAAGTTTAGAGATTTTTGTTTGAAATTAGACGAGCTTCTTTGTTTCTTCATCTTGCTTTTGTTTTAATCTCAGTTTCATAAATCCTCTGATTACATAGTAGATGGCATATACTTATTTAGCTCTTCTTGCTTTAAGGTTGACCGCTCTACCTCTGCACCGCAGCCACCCGTGATACCACAAATGAATGAAGTGTGATACAGTTGGAACAGTTATTGTACCCTTTTTTTTCTTTGTTACACTGAATAAATTCAAATCAATAGGTAGACTTTAATATCACACAACAAAACAAAATGTAATTCCAAAATGTCCATGAATTCTGTGATCAAAAAGAGCCAAAAGCGTTGTTTATTGGGCTGGCCCTTTGTGAGAAGGCTTTAATCAGCGACAAGTGTGGTCAGGTGTTAGTGATTACTGTCAGATTTAATCCAATTTCTCTTTCTGAAACGCTGTCTTGGTTGATCAGGTGACGCAAAAGGACCCACATCTTGAAGAAAGACTCTCTGTTATCTCATCTGCATATTTAGTCTGGATAGTCTGGATGTTTCTGTTGTATCTGCATGGTTTCTATGACAACAAATGGCTCTAAACAAGGTTTTTTTTGGGTTCAACCCCTGACTTTAGGAAAAGGTCTTGATAGAAAGAGGTTTGGGCTGTATTGAACGAATCACTTCACCTCAAAGAATAAAATCTCAAATCCAACTGAATTTCCTTTTTTGTAAATGTCATGGAATCAGATTTAAAAATCAACAATCCAGTGGCTGTCAGGACAGTTGGCTAATGTTACCTGGTGGAATGTGGGTGTGGCTTCGAGGAGGGGACGCATCAGAGGTTTATTGCTGGTGTGGGGCAGGTGTAATCAGGACTGGGCAAAAATACATTAAAGAATTGAAGATGGAAGAAAGGAAATGAGTCTGGACTGTTTGAAACACATGAGAGAGAGAGAGAGAGAGATAAAGACTGATTGGACTCCAGAGACACGAGTCCAGTCAGACTAGAACATTCCCATAATACATCCAAAAGAGCATTATCACCTCACATCAGGAGAGGGAGCGGCGGAGCAAACAGCAGATGCTGTTTTTGAACAGAAATGATGTCATCAAAACTTCTATTGGGTGGTGTCAATCATGTCACGTCAGCCAATGGGTTCAAAGCCCCACCCCCACATGAAATTACACTCAATACTGAAAAGAAAAAGTCAGAATCTATACTGTAAATGGAAGACTAAAGGCAAAGATGGAGAGAGAAAAATAAATAAATAAAATGAGAATACAAAACATTTACAAAATTCTTGTCTTCAAATTTTCAATATTTCTTTCGAGTTTAATTTTTTCAATTGAAAAAAACGTTTTCAAATTGTCAATATTTTCTTTAAGATTACAATATGAAGTGTAAAGGTTAAAACTGTTTTCACGTGTTCAGTTTTCTTTTATTAACTTTACAGTCCCATTTTTCATTCGCTTTAAGCTGATGCTGATTTTACCCTCTTGTTGTTACCAAATACACTGTAGGCTAAGGGGTGTTACTTTTTACTAAAATGATGCTCATTTTGATTTCAATATATGAAAGTGCTAGAAGGCAAACATTACTTAACTTTTTACGTTTTTAAAGCATACAGTTAAGCTGTTACACTTGACTTTGCTTATTTACTTATACTAAAGTGCTTACTCAAAGACTACATTTTATTTGTACTTGAGAAACATCATTCTAAAGTAAAGCTACTTTGATTTACTTTGAATACAATTTTTGGAAACGTTATCCGCCTCTGTTTAGAAGTTCACAGATCATATGTTCAAAAAGAAAAAAAAGTCTTTCTAAATAAATGTCAGAAAAAGTAACTCATTACCTTGACTATTCAGAGGATGGCTTTTACTTTTACTTTTAAAAAATTTCCCACCAGTGACACTAAAGTAAGTCTGAATCAGAAATGTAATTTTATAACTGGTAGCTACTGTTACGATTTAAGAAACCTTAAAAGAACCATCATGGGTGTGGGGTTAAAGGAAAATACTGTTCGGAGTCGCTCATGCCAACCCATTGGCTAATTCAAAAGTTAAGATTTGAACCCTTGAAAAGCAGAGATGGGGTCTGCATACCCAAATTTAAATATGGATATAGTTGCACAAAAGAGGAGCCAAACAGCTGAAGGCTTTGCACCCATTCTAGATTTAGAAGGTCAATGAAATAGGAGCAAAAAACAAACTATGAGCTCCTTTGGATCATGAGTTTTTCTGTTTGAAGTTTTCTTTCTGATAATAAAAGAGTTTAGAAATCTTCTCTATTTAATTTATACGAATTATTCTACTTCTGCTCCAGGCAGCCAATGAATAGAGACTAAATGGTTGTAATAGAATCTCTTCTAACAGTTTTCATCAGAAGTCAGTATTTTGGATCAGCTGAAGACTTTTTAGAAAAGCTCGAGCATAGCCGGGTATCACAGAACTTCTGCCGTCTTATCTCAAACTACAAATATTTTTTACTGTGTCACCTTGAGGTATGTTGTTCCTGATTTCAGAAATATTGGTAGATGAAAGAAAGCAGTTTGAGGAAAGTTGATTTCTGTGAGAGTTAAAAGCCAAGTTCTCATTAAAAATGACTCCAAGGATTCTCACAGTCTGACTGGAGACCAAATTAGTGACATCCAGTGTGACTGTACTGTTATTGAGCAAATCCCTGAAGTGTCCAGGTCCAGGAACGACTGCTTTTCCTAGAGCAAACCCTCTTATACCTGTAGTAGAGCCAGTCAGGTGTATATATACCAGAGAAATTGTGCGTTTTGTGGTACAAGCACCAACTTTGGCATGGATGTACGTCAGGATCCCCTTTTTCAGAAAAGCATGTTAGCCACGAAAAAAAACCCAAATGGCAGCTATTTGTAAAGATGGCAGCCATACACTATTACAAAAATTATATTTTTCATAGTCTCGCCAATATGGGTTGTTCATGCACAAAACACACTCTTTAAATTTGAAGGGTACCGACAGAAGACTATGATATGAATATTATACATATATTATTTAAAATCTTGGATTTTCTCTTGTCTAATGTGCTTTTCTGAAAATAGGCATCCTGAGATACATCCATGCCACATTTGGTGCTTGTTCCACAAAATGCACTTTTATTTCAACAACCTGCCTCACTAGGCAAGTTGTTGCCAAATACAGGTTGTTGCCAAATACAAGTTAAACCAGAAACCCTCCAGTGGGAGGTCCAACCACTAGGTCACCTTTGTGCATAAAATACTGCATGCAGCTGTCATACTACTGAATTGAAAATCCTGAAATACCGTCAAGGCTCAGTCCATGTTATTCCTCTGTATGTGTTATTTCCTCTGTGGTGTTGTTTCTGTTGTCCAACCCCTGATCTTGATCCTTGGGGGCAGATAACCCACAGCAGAACCAGATCCGTTTGTTTCTTCTCAATTTAAAGACACTTTCCAGTTAGAAGAGACCAGGAGACTCAGTCTGAGTGGATTAAGAGGGTGACAGTGTCATTTCTTTGCTGGCTTTCGTTTCACTTTGCGAGCTGAGTCCTTCGGTGTGTAGTTTGTATGTTCTTGTGCATGCGTGGCTTTTCCCTTCCACAGTCTGAAAACATGCTGCATAGGTTAATTGGTGACTCTAAATTGTCCCTAGGTGAGAGTGTGTGATTGTGTGGTCCTGTGATGGACTGATGACCTGTTAAGGGTGTACCCTGCCTTTGCCCAATAGTAAATGGGATAGGCTCTGACACTGAATAAGATTGAGCAGGTTTTGAATATAGATGGATGGTTTCCCTTTGCACATTTTAGAGTGTTGGGAAATATTGCCAAGTTAGAATAGCCATCTGTTAGTGGGTGTAATTGAATGGGCACTAAACCCGCAGAATAGAATGGTTTATAATTTTATAGCGCTTGTTGACCTTGCTTTAAGGCCCGAGGCGCTTTGCAGTCACAATCTCATCCAAGCATGCACACACAATCACTTGCTGATGGAGTCACTGCTGCCTAACACCGGAGCCAACCAATTACCATTAGGAGCAATGGTTATTGGTTGGGCACATGGGTAGGCAGGGCGGGAACCCAGCCTATGACCTTCCAATCAGAGGTCACCCGCTCTGACTCTTCACCATTGCCGCCCCATAGAAGTATGAAGTTAACCTGGCTGTTTTCTACCTCTCTGACCCTCCTACACCATTAAAACTCTGTTACTCAGTCAACTCCACCTTAGCTAGAGAGATATTTTCAACATTTTTTCTTCTCTATCCCATGTTTTTGATCAGCTCCAAATGTCCAGAGTCAATGTCCCATTTCTAAGTCTGCAGTGACACTGCCACCGAATTCACCGTCACCCAAGAAACTTGTTTAAAGAGCACATCATCAATTAGCTTTTCTTTGAACCTAAACATTATAAAAGCACATTTTTAAAGAATTCCAGCTGATGAAACATTTTATTCCTAATGTACAAAAGTCATTGAAGGTCCGGATGTGTCAGAATAGGAATTTTTTTGTTTCAGTTTCTAATCAAAGTCATGAATTGAGGTGATGTCAGCAGCAAGCGAGATCCAGGCTGTAAGACAGTAGATGGGTTCTCTTTGATTGGGTCTCGTCCGGGAACAGTTGCTGGTGACTCACAGCAGGTGTTTACACTAAATGCCTCTTTACTCTTCAGCTCTTTTGTTTAACAGAGTTATCAAAGGAGAGCAAAGAAAGAAAACACAAAAACTAACAAAAGGGTGTAAGCAGAGGCCAAACTCCACCGCTGAGTCTTTCAGTTCTGATTTCTATGGAGCTGTGCGAAGAGGTCAGGGGAGGTCAGCACAGTATGAGATTATGCCATCAGAGAGAGAAGAACTGTGCCAGTATAATCCCGTCATTATAATCTTTTTTTCTCCCTCCCTTCTGCTAATGGCTGGAAAACAATAAGATGCACTAATCTGGCTACCGGGGAGGCGCAGGGTTGCACTAAGATAATGGCTAGAGTACAGAGCACGGTGGCTACGGTGTTTTGGAAATTATCTCCCCGGCATTTCTGTTACATTAGACAGAACCCATGTTGTTGGTAAAACTTTGAGAAACAGAGGAGGAAATGGTACAAGAATGGCACAGAGGAAGTAAACAGTCTTCACTAACAGCTGACTTTGAACAAAATGTATTTTTTGAAGATGGTAATAAATAACTCACAGGGCAAAAAGAGGATTTAAGAAGCAGAAATGCCTTCAAACTTTTATTAAAGCAGTTTTTATAAACCTGTAGTTGAATATATACATGTCAAAGGAGTTGGAAGTTAGGTTTAAAGGAAAGGAATTCCACTAAATGTTCAATTCGAAGGCTTCAACGTGGTATAGAATCACATGTAAATAAATAAAACTGAGCCCTTTAAGTCATAGTTAACATATTGTTATGCTATGTTTAACATTTGTCAATATTTTTTCTTAAAAATGAAAAAAAAACATAAATAAATGTTAAAACAGTCATTTCAAAAAGCCACTAATTATTAGACTTTGCTTTTTGAAATTGTTGGTAAAAACTCACACAAATAAAACAAATAATCTAACAACCCTGAGTAAAAAGGACGGTACTCTGAATTTTAAATTATGCAGTCCTACTATTTAAGGTCAAAAACTGCAATAGAATGATTTCTGCAACTGTCAGTGAGACCTCTCCACCTGTGAACAGGTGTTTTTGGTGCTCTCCTTGGGAGTAAACTGCCCTGATTGTCTCAGGTTTGAGGCGGCCATGGGGCGGGTTTCAACTCCCTCCAAAAATGCTCAGGACTCAAAGGCCACTTCAGAATAGTCTGTTGTGTTGCTGTTTGTGTTTTTTAGTGGATTTAAAGCCTGTAGCGGAGTCCAACCTTTCTGTCCCATGGCAGCATGTTTCCCTCCAGCCAGACTTGGAGACAAGTCTGATAACGTCTGTGTTCGTCTCGTCTCTTCTCATATGGATGGATATCTACCATTGCAAGAACACTAGTTATAAACCTAACCATTTCTATTCTGTGCCTAAATTGCGAGATTTGTGATCATCGTCACTTCTCCAAATACTGAACCATAACCGTGTTATTGTGATGTAGATAGATGAAAGGATGGATGGATGGATGGATGGATGGATGGATGGATGATGGATAGATGGATAGATGGATAGATGGATAGATGGATAGATAGATAGATAGATAGATAGATAGATAGATAGATAGATAGATAGATAGATAGATAGATAGATAGATAGATAGATAGATAGATAGATAGATAGATAGATAGATAGATAGATAGATAGATAGTACTTTGGGTTCCCTGGTTTGGGATGTGTTTGTCCCTGTTGATAACAAAGGGATGAAGCTTATTTAGTCATTTCAAACCCACCGATCTTTGCAGTCAACAGCTGCCTTCAAGCGTTGACTGTGTAAAACCCAAACATTAGCTGGTTTTGCCATATTAGAAGCAGGAGGGGGTACCAATCACAAAAAATTTAAAATGTCAAGAAGTCCCTTTTTGGAAAGTGGCCTTTCTAAAGACTGATAAAGACAGACATCTGACGCAGTTTTAATGTCATCAGTCTCTCTCTCATGCAATATCAACGGGTCAAGACCTAAATTGGGTCACGGGCCTGTGCTTCATGGATTCCCATGTGACCTCAGTACTTATGTTCTCAGTGCAGGTCCCATGATGGTGAGCTAAATGATTCATTTGGGTCCCGAGCTGCAAAGGCTTAAGAGCCCTGGTGCTGAATGATAGCTAGACCTCGAGCTCAGTGCTGTCCTTGGCCTTCACTCTAATTCTCACTTCAGCCCAGTGAAGCTGTCTGTCCAAAGCTGATAAGTGGTTTTAATGTGATCTCCACTCTTCTGTTTTGCTTCCTCTCCTCTTTCTTCACCCTCAATTTTCCTTTCCTCACTCCTTATTCCTGCCTTGCCCTCTGTCCTGTTTCCTCCCTCCTTCTGCTGTCACATTACTTTTAGGTGATGGAGTGTCTTCAGGTTTGGACTGCAGGACTCATGACCACTTTGGCCTTTTTTATTGTAACTATGCATGAATCTGGACTTCCAAGGGTGGTGGCTCACAGACTAGATCATGCTGATGGGGTGAACAAAGAATCACATGTGGTACTGACCAGACAGAAGAGAGAATGGCAATGGAACTTTCTGTATGTGGAAGAGGAGAAACCAGCTCCCGTCCCCTACAAGATTGGACAGGTAGGTTTCGATTTCCATTTGAAACATCATCTAACTCTGGCACACTCTTTCAGGTTGGGTATTTTTACAAAATTGTGAGATTTTGTCCCTTCATGTCCCTCACATGATGTTGCCATTGCAACAATTAAAATCCGAACCACCAAGAAATGCACACTGGTGTGGATATGTGAAAATGTGTAAAAATACTCAACCTAGAGGTCATTTACCATCTGCAAACATCTAAGAGGGGATGACTCAAACTTAAGTTTCAGTTATTCACTGAAACATCTTGAATATATTTTAATAAGGAGAGTTCTTAGGAATGGGAATAAACACTTACTTTTGATATAAACTGTGCATTAAATAGTTCATAGTCATTTGCCGTTCAGGCTCTCAGCCAATGACATCCTTATTCTGATGTGACAAGCTTGGACCATAGATGAAATAAACCCCAGAGGCTAAACGCTGATGGTGGATGAGGGCCAGTCCATGACAAAGCATTGGTCCCAGGTAGAGAACAAGGTGGGTGGAGGAGAGCCGGGAAAACCATCTAAATATAGAGAGATAAACGTCTATGAATTTGAAAGCAAAAATTTGATTGTGAATGGCTGACCAGAAGAGGCAGGGAGTTTAGCTATTGGCTTAGAGTGATGGCTTAATTGATCAGTGGCATGTAGAGCGAGTGATGTAAAAACCCAGCGTACCCAGAAATGAGGTTGATCTTCCTGAAATGGCGCCAAAGCTTCACGATGCAGTTTGAAGATTTTGATTGCTGTCATTTGGGCTTTTTTGTAGACTTTGCTGCAGTTCTGTTAAATGGCTTCAAAATGAATCAAAGGAAAAGTATCCAAAAAGGACTAAACAATTGTTTGAGTTTGCCAGAGTATGTTCTTAGAAACCAGTTTGATGGCTGTTAATTCGTCACTGCGTTTGGAAGCTACCACATTCCTTCCTGTTCTTCCTCCACAGCTCAAGTCAAGTAAGAAGGATTCAACAATGAATTTTGAAATAGAAGGCGAAGGAGCAAACAGCATCTTCACCGTGGATCGGGGTGGAGACCTGTTTGTCACCACATCTCTGGACAGAGAGAAGAAGGCTTCATACAATCTGACTGCTAGAATGTATGATAAGGACAACAACCTGGTAGAGGATGCTGGACACTTTGTGATTCACGTGACTGACATCAATGACAACAGCCCTGTTTTTTCACAAACATTCAACGGATACATCATGGAGAGGTCTAAAATTGGTATGTAAAGACAACAATGAACTCTAGATTCATTTTGGAACCTTTCTCTGTTGAGTTTGTTATTCGTTTATAAAACACAACATAATATTTCTCTTTGTTCTGGCTTTTTCTAAAGGAACTTTTGTTACCAAGGTGACAGCGACTGATGCAGACGACCCCTCCACTGCCAACGGAGTCCTCAAGTACTCCTTGGCCAAAGGGGGAGATGTTTCTGCCTTCAGCATAAGTGAAACCACAGGTAGGCAGCACCCAACCCACTGAAGCACAGTGTCTAACCCGGTTCTTCTTGGGTAGAGGACTGAGGTGAACTGCTCATGGGCATGCTATTTTTACATGGTCATGAGTCAGAGAGATAACACCCTCTCTATTCCTCTGCAGGTGAGATCAGCTGCAAGGTAAACACTCTGGACCGAGAGAGCAGGAGCCAGTACACTGTAGTGGTTAAAGCTCAGGACTTGAGAGGTCTGGCCTCCGGCATAACGGCCACCACTTCAGTCACCATTACCATCACCGACGCCAACGACAACACGCCGTCTTTCAGAAAACGTGAGAAAAACATGAACACCGGGCTTTGAAAGTGTGTTGCTCTGTTACACAATTCTTGTGTTGTTTTTTTCCACAGCAAAATATGAAATGAAGGCTCCGGAGAACCACAAGCTGAATGAGGTGATCGACACTCTGCTGGTGGACGACAGAGATGAGCTAAAGAACAAGAAGCCTGTGTTCAGGATTCTGAAAGAAGAATACAATAAAGTTTTTGGCATCCAGCTTGATTCAAACAAGAATGGCAACCTTGTGCTCAAACAGGTGAGAGGCTGGTGTGCCAGAAAACTGCTTTGAACGGATATATTTTCAATTAGAAGAAAGCCTTTCTCCGCTTTGTCATGAATAACTCCTTAAAACAAAAACTGACTTCATTTGAAGACACATAAAAGTGTTTTAGGGAATTATCTTCCCCCTACCTGTTCATATGACAAATTTGCCCCGTTTACAAGATGTCAAATTATTATAATAATTGTAACATTACACAAGAATTATCTCAACAGAAAGATGACATAAGAAAGACTCACTGGCAGTTTTCACAGCCACCTAGAAAAATCCCTCAAGCCGTTGTTTGGTATCATATGTAACAGGTGTGGATATTTTTTTTCCTTCAAAAAGAAATCATCTTTAGAAGCTTTTCATTCATCTTCTTCCGTTTATTCCCTTTCGGGGTCACGGGGCTGCCGGAGCCTGTCCTGGATACTTGTGGGAGCACCCAGGTAGGGTCGCCAATCTGTCGCAGGGTTCTTTAGAAGCTGTTTATCACATATCAATGTTTAAAATTAAATGATCAATTAAAAGTCCCACTCCAATCATTTTTTGATCTATTTTCAAAGCCTCCCCAGTGGTCTTTTAATTATGATCATGGTGTTTTTAGCTTGCAAAGAAAATCTGTCCTTTTCTAGGTCATAGTTTCTGCAGAGCAGCAGGTGTTCATTTGAAACTCACCTCTGAGTTGTGGGTGGGACTGTTGGCATGGAGCAAGCCCGCCCCCACTTCCTGTCACCCATCGCCTCTCCCGCTTGCTTACAGCCCCTCACAACCCCAACCTAACATTATCTTTACCATTTTTTGTTCTCACCATAGATGGTGATCTTGTGCACCTGGTCTCTGTATGTGGACTCGTCCCCTGCTCCGATTAGACCAAAGACCGTTGTGTCGTCTGGATACTTAATGATGATGTTGTTGGTATCCGGGGAGTCCTAGGTGTACAGTGAGAAGAGCTTTGGACTAAGGCAGCACCCTTGTGGTGTCCCTGCATGAGGGGAAAAGTCCTAAAATGAAGGGGGATTATTGCAGGATGCTGATGATTTACCTCCATGTGGGAAAAGGCCTTTGTGTGGTTGAATGTTTACGCCTGCTGGATTTTGTGAAACTTTACTTTGTGGATTTTATTTCTAAGGAATTTAGGACATCAGAGAGCTGACCGTGTATTTAGATGAAATGAGTTCTGTACTAACTTGCACTCTTGCTGGCGCTGAATCAAAACAGTCTCCCCCACCCAACTGTACAGTCCCTCTCGCCTTTTCTCACCAGCCGTGTTTAGGTTTAGCGAGTAAGCCGGCTATCGACCACACTGCAGTTAAAGGTCTTATTCTTGCTAAGCTGTTTACAAATACTTTTGATACCATGTCGCTGAGGATCCTTGTTACCAGGAATAATCCAGTTAGTGGAATGTTCCAGTCTACCTGTGGTCTTTAATCCAGAAAACCAGTGCAGTGGAGCAGTGTTCTGCTTTTAACATCACCATAAAACAACCTAAGAAAATGGTGACAGTAACTCTTCTGTATTTTGGGGAAAGACAATCAAAAGAGCTAAAGAAAACACACAGTTTGTCTGTTGATGTGGGGAAAGCTGTCATCTTGGAAATCTGCAGAATGCTTTTATGACGAAAATCAATGTTTAAAGAAATACTTTGAGAAAACCAAAATGTTGTTGGCCCATCAAACTAACCAAGATTTTTTTTTTCTTTGTCTTCAACAACAAAAACCAAAAATTACCTAAATGACCCACCCAGAATCCAAACCAGTGCTTGAGGGAGAAAGGCAGCAGTGGGTAAACATGCATTGGAAGAAGGTTCTAGCTTTGCATGTCTTATGTAGGATTCTAGTCTTTGGTCCCGAATCAAGAGAAGTTTAATTGGTTCCACAGTCCTAAGATTTGGTTTCATGCTTTTTTTAAAACAGTATTTCATGTAAAGTCTGAACTTCTAACTTCATTTTTTGACTTTCTAGTGGCTTCTGCATAAGAACAGACTTAAGGGGCTGTTACACTGATAGTCCACTTGAACAGAAGATTTGCTTGAAGTGAATGCTGGTGCTGTTCAGCAACGGTGTCTATGAACACTGACTATTCAGCATATTAGACCGTGTCACACAGCCACTAAATACATCTTGGACATTGTCCACATATAAATATGTAGGTCTTTCGTGATACATGTCTGAATGGTTTGATTCACTCTCAAGAGTTCAGTGTAAGAAAAGAGCAAACCAATAAGAGAACATTTCTGCACCCAAATCCAAGTCTGCTGCATTGCAAGTGTTGAGGTTTGTTAGATTTTGTGTAAACTAAAAAACACAGTTAAATGCTTGAAATTCATGTCACAGGTAAATGTTTTTATTGTTAAATCTTTATTAAATTTGCTACATTTCTTTCTTCTTCTATTTAAATTAATTTGAGTGGTATTAGAATCTGTGCTCATCTACTAAATTCAACCATTTCGTTAGTGGAGTCTCTAGTTGAAGAACTTTCTCAACTTAACAGGACAAGAAGGAAACAAATCAATGGAGTGTGTTTGGTGACAATTTCCCACACTGCTGTGGTACTGTGTAACCAGAAAATGAACAGACTATGGTGTTATACAACATTTATAGCCTTTTCACACCTGCAATCATCAGTTTGTCCTCAATGGTCCTTAGTGCAATGGATGTCACTGAGGACTGAAATAAGTGGTGCGTTTTTGTCAAAAACCTGAGGTGAAAATGTAATGCATTCCCAGAGAAGACAGTTAAACTCATGAGGATTAATCTGGCAGTGAAAAACTGTAACTTCCATCTGACATGAGAGCAGGGGATTTATACTTTACAACACTGACTTGTCACTCCCTGTGCTCTTTCTAGGCTTTAGACTACGAGAAAACACAGAGATACACTTTCACCGTCCAGGTGAAAGAAGATCTAGAGTTCCCTGCAGACAATCTGAACACTGCAATCACCAGTGCACAGGCAAGTATCTACATGTATGTCATCCTTTATGTGATGAAGTGTCTTTGGGTAAGACACTGAACAGCACATTCCTCCTGGTGGCTGTATGGTTGGCACTAGTGTTTGGCACCAGAGCTGCAATCAGTGTGTGAATGTGTGTGGGTGATTGGAACTGTGACTGTAAAGCGCTTCGGGCCTTTTAACCCTTGTGCTATCTTAGATGACCCCACCCTTGCATTGACGTGTTCTTCCTACCATGACAAAGGTGGATAAAGGTGGAAAGATTTCATGTAATCCATGGACACCAGTGAAGATCACAAATCATTGAAGAAAAAAGGTTCAACACACTGTGTAGTTGGTCTAGATGACCCAACTCCCAATGTTAAAGTGTCTAGGATAGCACAAGGGTTAAGAAGGCAGTAAAGCACTATCCGAAATATAAAAGACCTAAACAGTAGTGCAGATATGCTGTTTGTTATTGCAAAGTCTCCATTTTTTCAAAACAATGTCAAATTTTCAGGTAACTGTGGAGGTGACAGATGTGGACGAGCCGCCTGTTTTCTCAGAGACCGTCTACACCTTTAAGGTGCTGGAAGAACACATTGTGGACCAAATTGGGATAATCAAAGCCAGTGATCCTGACAGAGCCAACAAGAGTATACGGTGTGGTACTGTGCACATACCTGGAACAGTTTGTGTTGCAGCATGGCACTGACGTGTGGTGTCTCGGTTTAGGTACAGCATTGAAGAAGAGGGCTGTCCGATCAGCGTACACCCAATCAAGGGTCAACTGTCCACAGTGAGGAGGCTGGACAGAGAGCTGCAGGCGACACACGTGTTTCATGTTAAAGCGCGGGAGGAGCCAGATGGTGAGGGCTGCATTCCCTTATGCATCCTGTTCGTTTTAAACAATTGGAAACCTTGCCTAGAAAATGGAAACCATATGTTCGTTTTAGCACTGTGGACTCTCAAGAAAGACATTGTTCTCTTGTTTTCTGGGCTTGTCCAAGAACAGGAGTGTCAAACACGAACTGGGTTCTACACATTTATCACTCCGCAGTAACACCTGGCGGATCCTTGTGGGAAGGAGAGCGCAAGCAGGAAAATCACATTAGTGTGTCCTTTTGTTCACTTGCAGCTTTCAAGCAGAACTCTGTATTTTTAGATCAGCGGTGAATGAAATCCAAAGATCTATTTTTGTGGTTCGTCACAATGTTTAAGGAGCACAATGCCCCCCTGAGCCTGACAAGGTCCTGAATGTACATTACTTGTACTTTACTAAATATAGCTTCAACATCTCTGTGCAACAGACAGCACAGAGAAAAGACATTTTCAAAAGGAGCTTTAGAGATAGAAAAATACATGCTTTAGCACCAAAAAAGTGAATGTCAAACACTTGACCACAATCAGTTCAACAGACGACATTTAAATGCCACGACTCATAACAAAGCTAAGCTGTTTGTCTGAGAATAAACTCTAGGAGAGCTTTTGGACATTTGCAAAAAGGCTTAGGAAAAGAAGAAGGTCTAGTTTTGAAAACATATTTTTACAACTTTTTTCTAATTCTACATACAACATCGCATGTTAAAGAAAATACTAAATGGATATTCTAGCACACTCTTTTAACATGCAGGGTTCACACCGGACTGCTGCTACCCGACACTGGTGCAGGTACCTCCAGTTGGAAGAGGTTTGGTGTGAAATGTCAAAGCGGCAAAAATCTCGTGAATCTTTCTCCAGACTTTTTCTTCCACATCTCTATTCTGATATATGAAAGTCATATCATTTTGCACAAACTGCACAAACAGCAGTAATTAATTTCTCCACCATGTTTAATTTTCAAATGGTTGATCCTTCTGTGAATCAAAATGAACACCATTCATATGTCACTACATAACCAGAGTCTCTGATTGGTTCAAATGGTTAAACTTAACTCAACCCACTTTCAATGGACATTTATTTTGTACCCAGAATCCAAAATCAGACTTAAAAACCTGCGTAGCGACATACGACCACAGGAACCCAAATTGCACATATACACACATTTACATAGACTTGCGATTGGAAGCCCGGATTGTACGTAGCATTACCCTTATAGGTGAAACAGAGCTGCCTCAGTATATGCTGAAAGCATGTTCAAGTACGCGCTTTCTCGTATGCGTCATAGGCCCGGTGTGTCCGTAGCTGAAGCATTAGTTTAAACTAGTTTAAAAAGGTTACATGCATAGGCATGTTTTCTTTTATCGTGTTGACCAGAGACAAATTCCTCATTGTCCTTGTTCCTGTGTCTCTCCTCTGAAGGTTTGGAGTCAGTTGTAAGAGTTCACATCGATGTGCAGGACTACAATGATCACGAGCCTGAACTGGACGATGTCGACGCCTTTGTCTGCGAGAACGACACCACCAATACGGTAAAGACTGTTTTTATGGAAAATTCATCTTTTTCTCTTTAGGCTTTCCTGTCTAACATTTTAGTGAATTTGATCGTTTTCTATTAATTCACATTTATATTTCAAGTTTACCACAAAAAGTTTCTTGATGATGTTTTATTTTCTGTTTGGTCTTTTTTAGGTCATTGGAACTTTGAAAGCTAATGACGAAGACGACCAACCAGCTACTTTTACCTTCAGCTTAGCCAGTCCAAGTTCAAACTTCTCCATCAAAGACTTCGGCAGTAAGTTCCTGCTCAGAGCATTTTCTCCCTAAGTTTTTCAGATCAATGACAACAGATCTCACTGGGATTATGGAAGAAAGTCATAGGAAATATTTACAAGGATCCTGGCCTGAACAAAGGAATCCTGGCGTGATCAATTGTGAGGAAAATGAAAGTGAACTGAGGAATGTGGCACACAGATTAATTTCAAAGGGATGCTGCACACAGAGCAGAGGCTTGTTCCAGACAGCAGATTGAACCAACGTGGAACTCAAGTTTAGCAGGACACTCACTCGTCTTCAGATGATGATGAGAAGAGCTGCATCACAGATGATGTGAAAGAACAGTGAGCACTTTCATTTCATTACATGCTGGTTACTGCCATCCATGCTTATCAACAGCTAATTAAAGTGTCTACAGGTTCATGCTGTGAACAAAGCTTCCCTTCTCTTCCTCCTTACTAAGAACAAAAGGTGCTGCGATTGACAGATCAGTGCAGACCATGTCATTATAAAATCTTAATAGGAAATAAAATATCTCCCTTTCATGTAGAAAGGCTTTATAAAATATATTATTTCAAGATTTTAGATTATTTGCAATTTGCTGATAATCGGTAAAACATTCCTGCTGTAAAAAAGTCACCTTTACCATATTTCAATAACTTTAGCTAAACAGTTGATCACTGAAATAAACTCTGTGCAGTTTATTGCTGCTGTTTTAGTTCATGCACAAGGTGCTTATAAAAAGGTGCCGCATGCAGCAGCCAGGGGATCTCTGGATGGAAAATGTCCTGTGACATGCAGAGTTTCACAGTTCCACATTTGAATTCTGTCATATTGTTTTTCAAACAATCTGGAATTTGCATACAACATATAGCGTTAATGATTTTTCTAGTGTTCTCTGTTCTTATAGTCCCACTCCGATCATTTTTTGTTCTATTGCAAAAGTGGTGGTCTTTGAAATATGATTATGGAGCCGTTTTTTGGCGAGAAAAAAAGAAAATCTGTGTCGTTTTCTAGGAAATAATTTATGCAGTTCGACAGAAGTTCATTAGAAATTTACCTTGAGTTGTGGGCGAGACTGTTTGTGTGGAACAACCCCACCCCCACTTCCCGTCAACCATCTGTTTACACTCTCTCCTGCTAGCTTACAGCCCCTGCCTAACATTAGTGGTCCAACATAAATGGCAGCAATATCAGAGCTTTTCAGCCGTGCAGTTTAGATCCAGATTCCAGCTCAGATGAGATAAAAACAAAGAGGTTCATGGATCTGTTTGTCTGACAGTGGATGATCAGAATGGAGCAGAGCAGGAAGCTTGTTGCCCGCCCGGAGGTTTTTCCACAGTTTAAGCTATTTTCGAAGAACATTGTTTTCGTTGGCTATATTTACAATATTTAAAATGAAAAAATCCTAAAAATTCTATTTCAAGCTTATTTTTTTAATATATGTCCACCATCAAGGGAAAAAAGCCACAAGAACATGTTAAAAACACAATTTTTATTGGAGTAGGTTTTTTATGTCTAATTATGCATGTTTATGTTTTATTTATTTTTAATTACTAGAAATGTATTTTCTCTGAAAGACATTTATTTTCAACAAAATCTGCAGATCCTGTTAGATATTTAATGTCAGCTTTTTGTAAAGATAATCTGCTTTAACATTTAAAAACTTCCTTTTAACCTATTTCTTTGGGGTTAATCTATTGAAATCAAAGATATAAAAAAAAACATCCAATCAGAAAAAAGTGGGGGGAAAAAACGCAAAGACAGTTAAGATAAGCACAGAAGAAATCGAACTTGTGAAAGAGTTCACTTATCCGCCCCGGAGCGGTGAAGATCAAGGCCTGTTCAGAGATCTGAGACATCCGTGTCTCACTGAGCTTCATCAAATGATGGAAATGTTTTGAAACGCGGCCAAGGTCAGACGAAACGCACCTGAAATTTAGTCGGAACATTGATGAAAATGAAAAGAAAAAAAAACAACTTACAAGCTCACATCCTTCTTAACCGTCAGATGTACTTCTACCAGCTGTTGGAGTCAAATTTTATACGACTGAAAAGACAAAAGTCAGTGATAAAAGAAAGGTTTAGTTCAAGTTTTGGTATTTTATCCAATCAAAAGTGCACAGAAAGGAAGATGAAAAGAAAAAAAAGAAAGTGTGCGCTCCCTCACAAATGTCTGCTTTCCTTACACCCACAGGGGTTGATATGTTGAGCTAACGGAAAAGGAAAAAGATGAGGTAAAGGTGGGAGAGGAGATGAAAGGAGGCAAGAGCGGGAAATCTGGATTGAGGGAGAAGGGTGATATTAAAGTGGCACCATTAAATGTGGGGATGAGGCACAAAGAGAAAAAGGATGAAGAACACAAACAGGAAGGAAAGAGACTGAGTGGGATTCTTAGTGGGGGAGAGAGGTTCAGGGAACAATTGCCTAAATGAAAAATTCAAAACAAGACGGAGGATGAAAGATGAGAGCCTGGGTTAAAAAGATGACAAGAAAAAGAAAAAAGACAATAGAGGAAAAGAAAAACAGAGACTGTGGTATTAAAGAAGAAATCCCCATAAAGAAGGCAGAAAGGCTGGAAGAAACAAAGCCTTCAGAAGCTCCAAATCCTTCAGTGTGACATTAGAAAAGGTTGAAAATGGAAGGATGAACCAAAAAAGAAGAGGATTTTCAGTGCAGACAGTCTGTGTTTAACTAGACCAGGCCCCTCGTGTGAATTTAACAGGTTTTGGCAAATTAATAAAGAAGAAAGACAATAGTCAAGAGTAAAAAGAGACATTAAAGGAACAAGAACAGTAAAAAAATCTCCTGACATTCAAACAGACAGGCTGGACAAAGACATCAAACAAAGGAAGAGCAGAAAATGGGACAAAGGAGAGCAATGGCATGAAGAGCAGACAGATGTGATTTTATCTTTTATTCAGGCGCTTGCCACCTCAGCCGTTCTCATCTTTCCATCACGTCTCAAACTGACAGATGAACAGTCTTTGAGGCTGACCCGTGCCTTCTGCTGCTCTCTTCCTCATAACTGTTTTCAGGCTCCTCAAGTCTTCCTTTAGATGTTTGTTGTAGACGTCCGTACATTCACCTCTGGATGTTTTCACACACACGTGGTTGGAAACATTTCGGTCTGAGGACTTATGAAGCTTTTGTCTCAAATAAGCAAGAGTTTTGATACAAAATGATCAACTCAGAGGCCATGTGGAAGAGTGTTCACTAGAACACTGCAGTTCAAATCCACAGTCAAGTTCTGCCAGTTGGGACCCAATGATTCCCTTCTTATTCAGCATTAAGGGGTTGAATTGTGTGGTCAAGCAAGTAAATGGTCCCAAGTGGGTTTGTGTCTGGAGCTCACTGCTACACCAGGGGATGGGTCAAATGTGGAGACCAAATTTCACACCCAAGCTGTGTGATAACTAATAGGAAAAAAGCAGGTGAGTGACTTTTCTGCAGTTCTGGCTCAGTTTACCTGCTGGAGTTTCCTGGTACAAAATTGTCCTATAGGTGTGAATACGTATGTGTGCGTCTTTATGGCCCTGGAACAGACAGGCGACCTTCGCTTTATTTGTCTTATAAAGCCAATGCCTATGATAAAGTACATAGCGCTTTACTATGCTTACAAGCATTAACTCTTGTGCTTTCCTAGGCACTTAAACATTGGGAGTTGGATCATCTAGACCCACTAGACAGTGCTCTGAAATCTTTCCACCTTTATCCACTTTTGTCATGGTAGGGAGAACACGTCAATGTAAGGGTGGGGTCATCTAAGATAGCACAAGGGTTAAAGTGCTTCACAGTCACAGTCCCATTCACCCACGTACACATTCACACACCTCTAACAAACCTATAACCACCAGGAGTGATGTACCTCTCCACCACAGCCGGTAATTAGCACGATAATCTTGTTCATCCTGAGGTCCCACAAATGATGGCCGCTTTAAGTGTTTCTGAAATCTGACCTCTGTTGTTCAGAACCAGTCTAAGGTCCAAATGTCAGCAGCTCTCTGCCTGTTTTTCTTCAAACTGAATCTCCAGTTTCTTTGTGTGAGGGGCCTTTCCTGCCATTGTGTTCGCTGAAATTCCTCCACTCCTGGAATTCTGCAGGCTCCGTCCCCCCCAGCGTCTCAGCAGGAAACTTCTGCCTGCCAGGAATTCCTCTAATGGTTCTATTGTTGCTGCTGCTTGTTGGAGAAATGTTGCTTTACTCTTCCACGCATTTTTTTTCACAGCTTTTGTGTCTGTTAAGCCAATTTTGTTGCAACAAAGCATAATGAGGCATAAATCTGAGCATCATCCTAAGTATCTCAAAACTCTGAATTCCCCGTTATAAAACACAAGAGCATATTTTTCTGGTGACTGAAAGAATGGAAGAAGTTTGCAGGAAGGACCTGACAGATGAGCGTGTTTGTGTTTGTGTTTGTGCAGACAGCTCAGCGGTCATCCTGGTGAAGCAGGGACCCTTCAGTGTGGATGACCCCAAAGAATACAGCGTGGATGTGCGAATCAGTGATGGAGGGCAGCCCGTCAAGACCAGCGTCACCAAGCTGGCCATCAAGGTCTGTATGGTTGATTTGAGACCTTGTATAGATCGTGTCTTTCAGCCTTGACCAATGTTTCTCACTTTGACTTGCTTTAGTCCTGCCGCTGTGATGCTGGGAGGATTACTAAGTACTGTAAACCAGGAGCTCGCAGGATGGGAGTCAGTTTTCATGCCCTCATAGCCATTCTGCTCTGCATCATCACCATCCTGGGTAAGTCGCCTTGTTAATCACTTTTTCTGCTGTGTAGCCTCTTCTTCCTTCATTTTTTTAAACTAGAATTCCACTTGTTTACATCTCTTAAAAATCTATTCCGATGAGCATCAATGGAAATGTGGAGAAGTTATTACTGACATCAAACAGAGTTCCAAAAACATCGGACCATTTTCTGAGAGCGTGTCACTGTCATGTGCGGGGGTGGCTTGAGAGCCGGTAGGACCCAGAATGCAGAGGCGGAGGCACACGGTTCAAGGGCAAGGGGTTTAATGCGAACAAACAAAAGGCGCTGCAGAGCAGGATGACAAAAACAAAACAAAACTCACTGTGGCGTGGCGAGGGACAAGAAACGAGGAACATGGCATGACATGAACACCAGACAGGGATAATGGACCAGCACAGGAGGAAGGCAGAGACAAGACTTATATACAGACAGGGCAGACAAGACACAGGTGAACACGATCAGGACAGATGGGGACCAAAGGAAGTAAAACTCAAGAAACAAGACAAGACAGGAAACCTTTCAAAATAAAACAGGAAACAGAACCAAACAAGACAGGACAAGAACTAAAGCGAAACACAAGACACAACAAACTGAAACCATGACAGTCACAGTAGAAAAACACTGAAACATCTTAAAGATCTCATCTCTTTTTTGCCAAAAAGGCACTTGAATAAGCTTGCAAATACATTCCCCATAATGACAGAGTCTCATAAAACGGCATACAGGCTAAAAAACTGCATGGTGGCGCAGTGGTTAGCGCTCTTGCCTCACAGCAAGAAGGCCCCCGTTTCAAGTCCCGGCTGGGGGACATGAAAAACACATCAATGGGGGACCTTTCTGTGTGGAGTTTGCATGTTCTCCCCGTGCATGTGTGGGTTTTCTCCGGGATCTCCGGCTTCCTCCCACCGTCCAAAAACATGCTTCATAGGTTGATTGGCAACTCTAAATTGTCCATAGGTGTGAGTGTGAGAGTGTATGGATGTGTGATTGAGGATATTCTACCCTGCGACAGACTGGCGACCTGTCCAGGGCATCCCTTGCCTACGCCCAAGTGGCCGGGATAGGCTCCGGCAACCCCGTGACCCCGAAAGGGAATAAACGGTTAAGAAGATGAATGAATGAATCTTAAAGAGGTGGGGCTTCCACATGAGTCTGCTGCTCATGACTGTGTTACAGAGCTTCTCACAAAATCCACCGTGAACAGGATCTTTTCCACAGTGATTCAGGATCTTCCGCCCTGTTCATGTTTGACATCAATAATATACTGAAATAGGTTTGATCATACTTTTTACAATAGTAGAAATCTTACCTTAAATCTTATTTTAAAAAGTATTTAGATGTGGAATTTTAAATAACAAACAAAAAAATGAATTTAATTTCAACGGAAAGCTCATTTTCATTCATAGAAGCAAAAGTTTCTGTAGCTTATCTTCAGATTTTTCTGAACAAACAATTTTAACTTTTGAAATCCCTTTTTTAATCCAATTTAAAGCAAATATATGAAACGTTATCTAGATTATTAAGGTTTTCACACCTTTTTCTAGATGTCAAAGGAAACTTCACAGTTTGAAACATTTTTTTGACAGTTTTAAAAGTGAAAGTTGCTTTTTACCTAAGCAGATTTGACCATTTTAGAAACACTTTTCGGTTACAGTTATAAACAACCTCTACTCTTTAAAATTCCACTTCAGTCATCCTGTGATCTATTTTCAGTGTTCCCAGTGGTCTTTTAATTATGATTCTGACATTTTTAGACAAACAAAAAAAAAAACTTTTCTAGGACATAGTTTCTGCAGAGCTGCAGGAGTTCATTAGAAAATCCCCTCTGAGTTGTAGATAATTATCTCTCTATATATATATCCTCCATCATGCATGAGAAAATGCCAAGAACGTGTTAAAAACTCAATATTAATTGGAGCGAGTCTTTGACAAGATCTTTAATTGATGTGCTAATGTGACTCCACCCACATTGTTGCCCAATCCCTATTGACTGATTGTGATAAATGTAAAAAAAGCCGGAGATTGTTAGTAGTTTCTTGTTGTCTTGCAGATAAAATATTAGATTGACAGCTTGTTGTCTTTTCTGCCCAATTATGAAATGTTTCCGCTCTGCAGAAAGCTGCTTCTAATCTTTTGGCACGGCTGTTTTTTTTCTGTATCCTCTTGAATAAAAGAGTGAACCTGTCTCTTTCTCAGGGTGCGGTCTGTTGGCTTTAGAGCAGCTCGGGACACTGAAGCCTGATTTTGCTGAAGAAACTCTTAAGAAGTTGGTTTTGTCAACTTATAAAAGTAGCATCAGAGCTGCAATAGAACATGTGGGCTTTGCTGTGATTCAGATTTATGATTTGCGGGGAACTGTCTCCACTCCTGGTGTTGTTGGTTTTATGAATAATGCAGAGGCGGATGTAGAAATAATGCCTGTGGTTGTGAGCTCAATATTCTCTTTGATACCTTCACCCTTTTCTCCTTTTTCTTTTTTTCTTTTTTTTGGTGGGGGAAAAAGAGACACATGTCATGTTGGATCAGAGCAGCACCAGAGAAAGTTGGTAGAACATGAGGGATCCAAGATGAAGGAGATGGAAGGAGGGACGTGGAAAAATAGATTTACCCCGGCGCAGATACAGGAAGTGAAGAGGCATGAAGGGGGGAAATGAGCGACATACAGATTGAAGAAGGTTAAACAGGAGACAAGATGAAGAGGAGAATTGTGGGAAAGCAGCAGATAAATAGCGGTGGTAATGAGGAGTTTATCAGCTCTTTAAATGTCGGCTGCTTATCAAACGCCAGCAAACACTCAACCTATCAACCCCTAATACACTCCTTCACTATCGTTCCTTCGGCCTTTCATTTCCCTTTATTCCTTTTTTTTCTTTCCTTCTTCTCTTTTCCCTTAAGGGTCTCTCTGTCTCACCCTCCATCTCCCCCTGTCTTTATCAAACACCCCAAAGCAGGCTGGATTAACTATTTAATGCACTTGTCATTATCAGTCAGAGCCCAAAGTGATTTAGCTTTCCATTCTCTGGCACATTTTCTCACATGAAATCAGGTTTGCCAAAAAAAAAAAAAAAAAAATGTTCTCAGTGGTCTTCAAAAAAGAAAGAACTTTCCTTTTCTCCCCTTCTCTCTTCCTTTAGGTCTGATATCTCCAGAGCTTGTTAAACTGCAGAGCATGTGTTGTAAAAAATTAATCTGTTAGTTTCCCATGAAAACTTAAATTAGTCCCCTTCCAGATCAGCTAAAAAGCATGGCTAATGCTGGGCGTCCACTGAGACGAACAAGAGCCCGAGCTCCGGGCCTAATCTGGACGCACATATACCCTTCCTCTCCTCATCTGTCCTGATTTCCTCTTCCCTTCGCCTTCTACTCGTCTTCCAATTAGCACTTCATACAATCTTTTTCTTGAGTTTTTCCCCCCCTCTCTAACCCAAACCATTTCCTTGAGACATAGGCAAAAATAAATAACTTAACTTCACATTTTCTCTTTAAAAAACGCGGCTCACATGGCATAATGTGATCAAAAATTCATCACGTGTGTTTTCCTTTAGTCATGCTGTTTGTGCCACTGACAGAATAAAACAGAAGAAAAGGTCCACAATTAAATACAGAGGTGAGCAAATTACTGAAACTGGAACTGACAAGTTCTACATATTGTGAGACAGAAAGAGCACAAAAAAATGCAAGAAAAAATACAGAATTTTAGACATGTATTAATGTTAGGAGATACATAAGCTAACTGCACAATGACTACCTGAAAAAAAGGAAAATAAAACATTAACTATCATGAAAGTCTAGATGATTTAAAGAAAAATCAAGACAAATTGTTTGACTTTGTTATGAAAATTATTGTGGAGGATCTGATTTGATTTATTTCAAGCATTAAAAATAATTAAACACGGTATGCGTTCGTGAACACTATCTGTTTTGTGTGCATGTTGACATGTGGACATTTTTGCGGCTAGCAGGTGTGTTGATAATATTTGAGTGTGTGTGAACAGGCCCCGCCCTTTTTGTACTACATTTGAACCGTACCGTAACGATAAACAACCAGTAGACCTGTCTGCTCTATGCTGCTTCATGGTCTTACCCCCCTTCCCCTCCTATTATCACCCTCCTACCCCCCCCCTCTCTCTAACATCCCTCTCTCTTCTTCCCCTCTTTCCTTTTCCGTCCGGTCCAACACCAAAGATTTTCAAACATGATTGAAATTAATAAATTTTGGCCTCAATTACAAAAGGGGTTTATTCAGACATACCTCTGGTTTGTCTGAAGATGAATAACCCCTCTTGTTAAAATAAAATATGTCCAACACAAGAGGCCCTCAGCTCTCATCTGTTTGCCTAGCTGTTGGACAGGACAAGTTAAAAAAAAAAAAAAAAAAAAAAAAAAAATAATTAAACACTGCAATTAAAAAAGACAAAACACAGATACATCCAACCCAGCGCAGATCTAAAGTAATAAAATGAACAAATGATAGAAGATGATGCCATCTTCTTGACAGTGCAGAGAAATTAAGTTGTAAAAGTGGACTTGTTTGCAATGAAGCAGTACACTCCTGCGTCACACAAGATTCATTAAATATACTGATTATCAATTGAAGTCAAGTGGAGTTTGATTTGTTGCTTAGGAGAGAGTAGGAAGAAGCAAACTTGGCCATGTCACAGATACTCTGATACAAGCTTTAAAAGCCTAATGGCACAAAGTTTATCTTCAGCTTTTTGTGTTCAGATCAGATCCAGTTACCGCTTCAGTCCTCTGCATGAAGAACCCAATGCAAACAATTCTGATTTTAAGCAAAAGATTCAAGATTCAAAGGGTTTATTGTCATATGCACAGTAAGAAACGGGTTTCCCTGCACAATGAAATTCTTACTTTGCTGTCTGCTCTGAATGCCCAAAAAGTATACAGGAAACTGAAAATTCACACAAAACATATGCAGAAAAACACAAAACGTCATGCAAATTCTAAATGTGCAAAAAGTAGCAAGCCTAAACTTTTCTGTGCGAACTTTAACAGACTTGTTTGTGCTGTAAAAACTATTACAGAGAATTATTTTAAAAATATATTTATGTGAAAATATGTTATATTCCATTCCTTCTAAATGAAAAACCTTTTCTTTCTACACAGTCCAAAGATTACAAATACATTCCACCCAAATGAAAAATTGTGTTTTTGTCATCTTGATTTCAAAAATCCTATTCTTCTTCATCTCCTTGACTGAGAAGAATCTCTCTCCAAAAATGAATGTTTTTAGACTTTTTATTTTTCCGGTCTATGTCAAGGCGGCACAGTGGTGTCTTAGTTAGCGCTCTTGCTGGTTCCAATCCTAGCTGGGACCTTTCTGTGTGGAGTTTGCATGTTCTCCTCACGCATGTATGGGTTTTCTCCAGACCCTCCGGAGAAAACGGTGCGAGGATTTGTTCCCACAGCCCAAAAAAACATGCTTCATAGAATAATTGGTGTGTCTCTAAATCATCCCTAGGTGAGTGTAAAATATTGTTCTAAATTAAGAATGTGGTCATTTAACCAACAAGTCCAAATGTGAACACGAGAATACTTTTGTGGTTGTATTTGACCACTAAAGTATAATTGACAGGTGGTTTTCCCACAATGCAATTGACCATAAACCATAAAAATAAAGAACTGTCCCTATGGCCCTAGCCAACAAGTGGATGCCATACACCATATTTCTTGAGGTTTACGGTTAAACGGTAAATGTTAAATGGCAAAGCCCCAGGGCCTGACGGCTTTCCTGCTGATTTAACGAGAATTTTGGGAACAGCTGACACCAACGTTTTATAAAACACTGACATTCATCAAGGAAAGCCAATCACTACCACCTAACATGAACTCAGCCAACACAATCCAGACAAATATCCCATAAGTCCTTCAAGCTATTGGCCCGTTTCTTTAATCAATGCAGACATATTTGCAAAGCACTAGCACAGAGTCAACAAAATGGGTTGCAGAGCATTTGAGCATCAGCACAGATGAAAGCTTCTGGTCAGAAATTTGTCTTAAACACCTTCAAACTGACAAAAAGTCCAAATTTGCAGCTAAGCCAATTCAAAACTCCTCACAGGATTTACTACACTGGACAGACGATGTCCAAGATGGGTCTCAGTAACTCAGACATTTGTGAGCACTGTGACAGTAATCTACCCGACAGTTACATCCAGGCATTGTGGTTCTGCACACCTGTCCAGGCTCTCTGGCAGCATGTATGTGCCGATCTATCAATCTGGCTTAAGGTTTCAATCACGGCTTCACCGTCACTTTGTGTGCTTGGTGACATGAGTGCCATCGATGTAGAAGGAGGATTAGTATCTATCATTTTCATAACTCTTTGTATACCTGTCCCCGTCTTATCCTCTTCCTCATATAATCTCTTGTAAGGGTGATGGGGGCGGAGGGGGGTTTCAGTCTGTGATGCACTTTGGGGGGAGGAGCTACTTGGCAGTGGTCCCTCTGCCATGGTTGCCGTATGGAATAGGCTAGTGAGTATTGATGCTTGTTCTGGGAAATTTCCAGTGAGGGAACGTGACTTTGGAATTGTAGATATGATTGATTTATTGATTTATTTCAAGCATTGTAGTCAAAGCAAGAAAGAATTTACACATATTTATCAAACTCATTACAGAAATTTGGACATCCAAAATGGGAAATCCCCCGCATATTGCACCAAGTAGAGGAGTAGTGAAGGGAAATCGGACACAAACTGAACTTTAAAAAAACAAAAACTTCACACTTTCTATTCATTTCATAAATTTAGCCCAAATTGTGTTTTGTAACATTGTTTGTAACAGATGATATCAAGCTCCACTGGTTTGGTTTAATTTAAACTTTTGCTTCAATCATGAAATGAGATGTATGTTTGATCGTTTATCAGTTTCAAACTTTGCTCTTTGAGACTTTTGACACATTTTCAGTTCAGCTCAATTAAAAAAAAAGTCAGTTTGACTCCTTCTGTGTTAATTAGCTTAGTCTGTGAAGTCTCCCATTGTTTCCTTTCAGTCTTTATTCTCACACTTCCTTCTTCTCGTTTGACCTCCCCTGACCTCCGTTCCTCTGTCTGGCTGCTGTTTATCCTGCATTGGCTCGGTACAGTTCTCGTGTTTTTTTTAAGTCACCTTGTTTTCCTCTGCGTATTTCAACTTCCCTGCTTTTGTTTGTTCCTTCCTGCTTCTTCTCGACCCAGGTTGAGGAAGGTCATTACAAGCTACCATGATTGCAGAAACAGACTTTGTCTTTTTTATGAATTCTCTTCTTGTTCTCACAGTGCTGAGATTTTCTAAGTTCAATTGCTGCGTTGGTTTTCTGTCCAAGCACATTATTCAAACCATAGGAGACAGTGGTGAACCATCCCATAAAAACGGAAACTGTGGTTTGGAAAGCATCAAAATGATCCAAATTGGACATAACATTAATGTTTGATGCAACCAGAGAGAAATCCACAGAAGAGCTCACACCTAAAGAGGGGGCGTCACAAAACCCAAAAGATACAGACGGAGGAAATGACAACCACTGATTAGTGTCAGAGCAAAAGCTGCGTCTGGAAAATAACATCCAATATGAAAAAATCTAAGTCAGAATTCACACATAAAGAATTAAATCCTTTTAAATCAAACTGTATAAGATTTCATTTAACAAATAGAGCAGATCAAGAAATTAATGTGATTGATAATGTTTAGAGAAAGGGATTTCTCTTCCTAACGCCTAACAGCAAAAACTAAACTTGTGTGGTTTTCCATTAAAAACATGGTATGGTTTTTTTTTTTTGAGAAATTAAAATGTTGCATTTTTTTCCTATAATTCATACACTTTTGCATAATTCTCATCAGTACACACAAAAATCTTTCTACAAATGATAAACGTAATCCTTTTTTGTAAATAATAATGAAAAACTGAAAGATCAATTGTGGTTTAGTTTTACTATCACATTAATACATCCATGTAACAAAAATATATTTATCTTTGTGTTTTCTTGAGCATTTTTATCCCTTCCATTTCGAAATGTTCTCATTTGAGCCTTCAGCGTCTCACTCAGGGAGGTCTTCTTATGAAAGTTTCCATCCAAACACTAAAGAACTTCCAGAAAACCAAATGTTGGGGAGGTTTCATTCAGGTCAGATGACTGACTTTTCCAAATGGAGATGTTCTCTCATCACCTCCTTTTATCTCTAGGGCAAGTTCAAAAGGTTAACTTGATAGTAGAGTCCCTGATTCATTTTTCCTTTAGGAGGTAAAACATAACAAACCATTTTTTAGTGAACATGCCATAAAAATGAGGAAAAAATTGTGTCATGATGTTTTTTCACCTTTGCTCTATTTAGTCATAGTGATCCTGTTTGCGGTGAGGAAACGCTACCAGAAGGATTCTCTGGCCAGCATGAAGAACAGCGGGGAGATACACGAGCAGCTGGTCACGTACGACGAGGAAGGAGGAGGAGAGATGGACACCAACGGGTACCATTTACCTGTTATTATTCAAACCAGATTTGTGTTTTATACTGGAAAAAGTTTCCTTTAAAATTGAGCAAACGCCATTTGACTTTGTGTATGTCGGCACTATAGGGCGCACTGGGTTGTAAGGCGCACCATTAATAAATAGTCTATTTGACACATCAAGCGAGACAAATCTGTCCATCAGTCACTTAGACTTCAGAACTGTGTTCACACGAACTCTAGTTCTTGGAAAGTCGTGTAAAGGAGCTGTTGGTGAGTTGCTCCCTAACTTGAGACCTCAAAGGACTGAAAACTTAGGCGTTGGTAGTCCCCAATCTCCTCAGATCGTCCAGCCGGAACAATGATGGGACCTCAATCGATGCACACACATGCCACTCTTATTTAAGGAGTTGTTCATATCATTCATAGTTTATTTTCACGGACGCATGAATGTAAAAATGAAGGGGAAGAGGGAAGAATGGTAAATCCAGCTGCAGATAAGATGGCAGAGAGAAAATATTATGGGATGGTTGGCGTTAAAAGGGCACAGAAACAATCGAAGTAGTAAACTACAATCTAAAACAGATACACATGTGAACAACCCATGTTTGCGTTACACTTTTAACTCCCAACCTTGTTTACAACACACACACAAAAAACACACTGTGCAACAATGTCACACAATAGCAGCATTAGCCTAATTTTAATAACACACAAACTTGTTTGCATCTTGTAAAAAATATATATATATTTTGACAGAGCACTATATTCCTCTCAGAATTACCCAAAAAAGGACACACAAGAATTAATCTATTGATAAGACGCTCTGTCAGTTTCGGAAAAATAAAGATTTAAGTGCACCTTGTATTGTGGAAAATGTGATATATATAAAAAACACTGTGCTTTCATTTAGTAAAACATGTCCTAGTTGTTTCTTTTAAAAAAAATCTCTGTTTCATTCACACCTGTGAACTGCATGTATTGTGTGCAACATTGATTTGAATTATTATAATGAAAGGCTCCGGCAGCCCCATGACCCCGAAAGGGAAAAATGGATTAGAAGATGAATAAATGAATGAATTAATTTGATGATTTTGCCTATTCATGGATGTTAGTGAACATGTATAAATAAATAGATCGTAAATACGCATGTGGGGCTCACTGAGGGCCACACAAAAACCAAGAGAGGGAACACACTTTATAACACCACTTTTTATTTTTTGTCACCTGGAAGAATAAACACTGGTCTTTCACCAGCATTTTATCTTTCCGTTGGCATTTTTACTTTTTGCCTGGTACAGTTTGTGACTTTTTTCTTCTTCGTTTTGAGAAAATTCCTTCACTTGCGTTCTCAACCCACTATACAGCAAAATCTTTAATGTTAATGTGTCGATTTCACCAATGTTAAATATTTTGAGTTGATAAGTCTTGATTTTAGTGTTGTTTTGAGCACATCCAGTGTTAAAACAGCATTGGGGTTAGGGTTGGTACGGGGCAGGGGGGGTTGACGGGTCGGGGTCTCCGCTGAGGCCATCGGCGGTTTCCCCGGCCGGTTGGCTGCCTCGGTCCCGTCGAGGCCTGACCAGAGCTCTTCTAGGGCCGGCGTTTGGGGGTGGGGGCCTGGGCTTGCTCCGGGGGGGGCCGGCGCTTTCTGGCTCCCCTCTCTCTGTGTGGGGGTGGTGGTGCTGGGCCTGGGGTGTCTGCGCCTCCGGGGGTGGGGCCCCGGGGCTGGGTGGGCCTGGCCCCCTTGCTGGGGGGGGGGGGGGGGGGGGGCGGGGGACAGCTGTTTGACCACCGGGGGACAGTCTATCATCTGTCCCCAACTTACCCCCTTCCTCATATAACCTCATAATAGGGTGAGGGGGTGGGGGGCTTAGCCTGCGATGAGCCTTGGGGGGGGGGTTTACTAGGCAGTGACCCCCCTCCTGTGGTTGCCGTATGGAGTGGGCCCCCCCTCTTTCGGTTTTATTTGCACCTTAGACATGTAGGGCCCTTGGTAGGGGGGGTGCTTGGACATCACTGCCAGCAAGCAGCGGATGTCCTCCTAGCACCCTACCCGCCAATTTTAACCGCACCTTAGACATTTAGGGCCCCTTGGTGGGGAGGGTGAGGGGACGTCACTGTGAGTAATCAGGAGACGTCCCCTTAGTGCCCTACCCGCCAATTTTAACCGCACCCCCCTTAGTACACACACCCCTCCCCCCTCAATATATACATCCCAACATAAACACACACACATGCACACACACACTCTCTCAAACACACATACACGCACACACATTTTGCAAGGAAGGTGGGACCTAGGACCTTCTGTCCCCTGCCTCTTCCCTGGTGGGGGGTACGGGCCCCTTTGCAACGGCGGCTGTGTCCCCGGGGTGCTGGCCTCCTGGGCCCGGCGGTGCTCTCTCCGCGCGGTGGGGGGGTTCACATTACATCTGAGCCGGGGGTGTTCGTGTCCCTGGGGGGTGGGTTCTGGTCCTTGCTCCTGAGTGCTGGGCCCCGCCAAATTTCCAACTGTGGCCGAGCCTGGTCGGGCCATATTTACAACACCCCTTGTGGGCCCTCTTTTTTCCCCGGGGTTCCCCCCTTCTGGGCGGGGGCGGCGGGCCCCTGCCTCGCTCCTCCCTGGACCAACCGTGGGCCGGGCGGGTGGCTGCCTGGAGTGCGGAGTGGGTCTCCCTTGGGGGGTCCTGGCTCGTACCTGGGGTTGGGGCGGGGGGATGCCCGGAACTCCTGGGTGGTGGTGGGGTGCTCGTCTGGGGCTGTGGGCGTCCTTCTCCGGTGGGGCCCTGCGTTGGGTTCTCCCGGCGCGGCGGGGGGGCTGCTCTCCTGGTTGGGCTGGGGCGGCGCCCTCTTTCCCTCCGTGCCTCCCTGCTCTCTGGCTCTGGGGGCCTTGCGGCGGCCCTGCTGGCCCTGGCCTGGGTGGCGGGCTTGGTCGCCCGGGCGGCGGTTGTTCCCTGCCGGTTCCCGTGTGGCGTTGGGGGGATTCCGGCTGCCGCTGCTGGTGCGGTGGGGGTCTTGGGGTGGGGATGGCTGGGCACTCTCCCTCCTTCTTTTCACGTTCCACCATCCATTTTAGAAGAACATAAACACTCACCTGAGCACAGGTGTTAGCTCAACAGACTGAATGACTGAAATATTTCACACTAGTTGGTTTTAAGGCATAAGTATGCGTGTGAACACTATCTGTTTTGTGTACATGTCGACAGGTGGACATTTTTGCAACTAACAGGTGTGTTTATAACATTTGAGTGTGTGTGTGGACAGGCTCCGCCCTTTTTTTTTGTTTTTTTTTTCATTTGAACCTTACCATAATGATTAACAACCAGTAAACTTGCTGCTTTATGCTGCTTCATGGTCTTATCCCCCTTCCCCTCCTATTATCACCCCCTACCCCCCCTCTCTCTAACGTCCCTCTCTCTTCTTCCCCTCTTTCCTTTTCCGTCCGGTCCAACACCAAAGATTTTCAGACATGTTTGAAATTAATAAAGTTTGGCCTCAATTACAAAAGGGGTTTATTCAGACATACCTCTGGTTTGTCTGAAGATTAATAACCCCTCTTGTTAAAGTAAAATATGTCCAACCCAAGAGGCCCTCAGCTCTCATCTGTCTGCCTAGCTGTTGGACAGGACAAGTTAGAAAAAAAAAAAAAAAAACAGCATTGGGGGCGGAGCTTTGTGCTGCAATGGCTTACAGAGTTATTTCAAAATCTGTTGGCGTTTTTTCTCGGAGAGCGGAGGAGAAAAGTCCGTCTGCCCCATTCGTTCCAAAAGGGTAAGCACGAAAACATATTTATTCACTTTTAAAAACATAAAGGATGTTTGTAATGTGATGGACATCAGTTTGCTTAGATTTATTGCTCTTAATGTGAAGTAATGCACTATTTCCTTTAGCTTTGCCGTTTAGTGTTACATGGCCTTACACGACTGCAACGAAAATCACATTTTTTGGTGTTTTTAACATATTCTTATAGCCTTTTTCTGATAAAGGTGGAAATATATATAAAATAATGTATTACTGGTATTTAACACTGTGTTTCTTAGTATACCTTTATTCAAATCGTATTAGATAAAATGCGCCATTATAAACAACTCAAATTTGTGATGCAGCAACTAAAATGGGCGAGTGTCCCTGCTGTGCCCCCTCCGATGCATCCACCTGCAGACAAATAGATCCATCACGTCTGATGAACTCCTGCCGCTTAGTAGAAGCTTTGTCCTTAAACGACACAGGTTTATTTTTTTTAATCAAACTAAAAATTGACGAAATCATAATTAAAAGACCACTGAGAGCACTTTTACAATAGATCAAAATATAGTTGGAGTGGGATTTTAAACATCCGAATCAAACTGGGGTTTGAGGGCGTACTCTTTCTGAAAACAGGTGTGAACAAATCAAAAGCACATTTTTAAATTGAAAGGGATTTTAGCATTGATAAGAGAAAATATGTTGGGGAGGAGGAGGAGGACGAAGATGAAAATGATGGGAGGAAAAGGACGAAGATGAATAAGATGCGGAGGAGGAGGATGAAGATGAATGTTGGATGCTTGATAGGAGCGCACAGGGTGGGGGGTTAGTGGAATAAAATGTTTTGAGACAAAAAAAAACATACACTGAGTAGTTTTATGAGCTTTTTGCTATTACTACTTATTTATTACAAAACACAAATGTTGCGCTAGCGGGATTCTGCTTAAGTGTTTGTGCATGTGCCTCAATGAAATAGAAAATCCCTTCAGACACCTTTTTGATGAAGCAATACTGTAGTTTCGTGGAAGAAAGCTAGAAAAAGTTGACTTTGCACAATACACATTTTTAAGGTGTTACTGATGTGAACTGTGTTCATCAAAGAAAGATGTTTATCTATGCCTAAACATCCCTAAGAGCAATTTAAGGAGGAAGATGTTCTTCTTGAACTGATAGAAAGCATTCCTGACCTGTGTCTGACTGTTCTTGACAGCATATCAGATAGTAACTTTTACCATGAAATCTTTGTACATCACTAATTATCAACAGCTCTTGTACACATTTTTACATGTTTTTCTTTTTCTCTCCTTTAGACGTTCAAGTCCATTCATCCTCACTGAAGACCAGTCAGTCACGCTTAGCCCTTGTGCTATCGTATGGGGTCCAGATGACCCCACCCTTACATTGACATGTTCTCCCTACCATGACAAAGGTGGATAAAGGTGGAAAGATTCCATGTAATCCATGGACACCAGTGAAGATCACAAACCATTAAAGAAGAAAGGTTCAGCACACGGTCTTAGTGGGTCTAGATGACCCAACTCCCAATGTTAAAGTGCCTAGGATAGCACAAGGGTTACAGTGACTGACTTCCTTAGAGAGCTAGGGATTCCCAATGTCAGAGATGGAACAAGCTGTGAAGTCTTAAGGAAATCAACCACTGAGATTTCTGAGTCTGTTAGGATGCAAAAGATCCTTTTAATGAACACAAGGATCTACTTCCTTGTAGACAAGCTTGTGGTAGAACTTTTTAACGAGCATTTTCATGCGTGCAGAGTGTTCGTTACTAAAGGCCTGTTCACACCGGGACGAATTTCGCCGGCGATTTTCGCCGACGTTTAACGCCTCGTGACTAAACAAAGGGCACCAACGAGAGTGTGCACACCGACGCGAAAAAACGCCAGCCGTTAAAGCGTCAAAAAAAAAAAACGCCTCGGGTTCGTTTTTTTTTTTCGACGCGTCGCGTCGAAATCTACTCGACCAATGAGAACGGCGCTTTTGCTCACGTGTCTGGAGCTTCTGAAGTTACAGTAAAACACAACTTGGGGGCGCTCAAACACAAAACTGCCTTGCTGAGCACACATACCAGCGAAGAAGATAGACGCCAAGTAGCGTCTACACAGCCGCGAAGCAATAATGACGGACATTCTAAAACATCCCCGAACCAAGCACCAGTTGGAGCTACTGGTGCTTGAAATATTCATGTTTTCTTTGTTTGATTCTGACAAGCGTGTAAATACTTGCTCTCTTCTTCTGAGTGAAAAGCGACTTTAAGAAGCGTAAAGTTGCGCAGCGCCACCTTGTGTACAGGAGTATTTCTGTTTTACATTAAGCGCCATCTAATGTCAGGGAATGAAATTGCATGTTCACTCCACTCATCGTCAGCGAAAATCGCCTGGGTGTGAACACAAAAAACGTGGCGAAAAACGCTGGCGAATAACGCCTGGCGAATATTCGTCCCGGTGTGTACGGGCCTTAATGGAAAGGATTCCATTAAAGCATCCATCTTGCCATTCGACTTACGAAGTGCCTACAGTAAAGATGACAACATTTACATTGTACTTTTGTTTTGTTATAACAATGATCAAGGTTCTCTTGTGCCCAAAATATTATGGTGCTTGGATGATTTGTTACTCTTAATAAAAAGTTGAAAAATCTTTCTTAAATGTCAAAATCGTCAGTTGTTTGTTTGTACACATTGACATAAACATATTTACCTGATATTACGTTATGTTTTTGACTCCTTATAAAATTAAAATGAACATAAGATAAAAAATGGTTTGCAAAGAGAAAACAAAACTGAGGATGTCAGTTATGTAACACCATTGTGGAGTTAAAACAGTAACACTTAGAGTGTAATTTTAACACTGGACTGGTGAGAATTATATAAACACTGGCAAAGTGTGACAATTGACACTATGCGAGTTAAATTGACATCGCTTTTTTGCTTTGCTTTGTAACAACTAAGTATACTAAGTTGGTAAAAGTTTCCTTAACATTTAGCCATAAAAATGCTCTGTGATGTCTGGAGTAGACATTTCTGTTCCATCATTTTAAGGATTGGTTCAACTCTCTTTCAGCTACGACGTCTCGATCCTTTCGTCTGCCTGTCAGGATGGCTCACTACTGCGCCACTCGGACCACCACGCCCACCCCTCTCTGTACGCAATGGTCCAGAAATCCCAGCATCGCCCACAAGCCCCTGCTTGTAAGGGCGACATGGCAGCCATGATCGAGGTGAAGAAAGACGAAGCAGATCACGACAGAGACGGATTTCCGTACGATACTCTCCACATCTACGGCTACGAGGGACCCGAGTCTTTAGCTGGAAGTCTTAGCTCTCTGGAAAGCTCTTCGTCCGGCTCAAACTTGGATTATGACTTCCTCAACGACTGGGGTCCAAGGTTCAAGGCCTTGGCTGAGTTGTACGGAGTAGACAGCTCCGACTACTACCATCAGTACTGATGGAGCGCCAAAACATGATCGAAAAAAGCCATAAAAAACATCCTCACACTGACCAACAGTCATCAGGTGGGAAATATACGCATACATCTATATATATTCACGTCCATGTTCTCTAGAGACTTCTTCTGCTTCAGTACTCACCTGTAACTAAGTGAATCCATCAACATGTTGTGACTCTGGTTCAAAATCCTTTAGTTCCTAATCACAGAAGAACTTCCACGATCACATCAATCTCTGTTTACACTACAATGTTTTAAGAAGAACAATGGGAAGTGGAGAAACTTCATCTATTCTGCCAACGTCGCACAGGTTTTGCAGCAAGAGAACTTTCTTTGGCCCTATGACAGGTGAATTAGACGGCTGCTGGCCAGCGATGTTGCCCCGTTATCTCTGCTTTTCCTGCATTTATGTCTTCACAGCACTGAATAGAAGGGAAGTTTTTTCAGACGTACTTTGTCAGTAGATAACAGAACCAGACACTTATTTCATTGGTAAAATGATGACAATCAAAGTTTGAGTTTTGCTTATGATTGTTTGAAAATTACTGGAACTTGAATCTTTATCATGAGAAGTCTTGTGCTCTTTTCGTACTTTTGTGTGTTTGCTTTCAATGACAAATATCTAGATTTTCAGGATTTTGAGGTTTGGTAAACATCTGGGCAGCTTCACAGCCCAAAGCTCCAAAGGTTTTAATGTATTTTGTATTTTAAAACACTATTAAGGAACAGTAAGGAACAGTACAAAGGAACAATCTTAGGGTAGTTTAAGCTCAGGAAGGCCAACATGTTGGGCAGTCATCCATGTTTTGTGACTAACAAATAATTATAAATTTAACATGAATTAAAAGGAAAAAGAAAGATGTAACAGTGACCTCTATTTCTGTAATAGAGTCAAACAACTTGTGCGGTTTTGTCCATTTTAAGTCATCTACCGTTCTGACAGCAGAACAAACAATAGACAGGCGGAAAAGACTCCTCTGCTGCTCTGACAGAATTACAGTCTGCTCCCAGCTTTTATTTGACAGAAACTGTCACGACCATTATTACTGCGTTGAAAGCTGTGTCCTGAGAGGCCCATTCAAACAAAAGTAATTCACAAGAATCAGGAAGCTCTGACTTGTTGAGTTGCTGCAGAGACTCTGATGAGGCTTGGATAAGTTTAACCTCTCATCCTTTCTGGCTTCTGTTGGGTGTTTCTGAGCAGAAACATGTCAAGTGAAACTGAAATTTTACATTTGTATCCAGTTTTCATCCTAACTCAACAACCGCCAGTGTTGCACATAAAAACATGTGAGACACAACTCAGTTAAAACAAATGAATCCCTGTTCACATTTTAGAACTGTCCTCTAAAGCTGTTCAAAATAAGTCAAATACTACTGTACTACTTTTAAAAACTCTTTACAGAAATGTATTTGTAATGTATTTGTTTAGACCGCTTTGCTTTTACTGTCCTTTTTTTTCAGACCTAGCAAGTATATAGATTTAATGTATAACTTCCACTTTTAAAACTAAGCAAATCTTTTACGTATGGCTCACCTAAGCACTACTAACCTTAAATGTGAAAACCTGTAAAGCTTCAGCTAAAACCAACAAAGTGGATCTGATGCTGAATGGTTCTAGTATCAAGAATAAAGCTGGAGATCGTGCGAGGCTCTAAACTGGCAGAACAATGTTCACGTTGAAAAAAAAAACGAGTTTGGAGCAAGCAGAGCATTTCTCTTTTTATTATATCACAGTACATATTTATTCTACTAAACCAATTTCATGAAATATGTTAAAACTCTGTCAGTAATCGTTCTTATTAAACAAAAACATGGGTGGTCCTTCTATATAGTCCCACACTAGTTCCTGTGAAGTTTCTCTTTTGTGTCTGCTCCACCTCAGCTTTCAGTGGGGAAAACCACGGCAGCTCAGAATGACACAAAAAACCCAACGCAACAATTCAGTCTGTTCAAAGGAGAAGAAAACATTTACAACAAACAGAAATGAATTCAGTTTTTCAAAAAGAAGCAAAGCAGCTTTGATTGAACACAGTGGTCAAACATCCCTCCTCTTTCGTTTGGTTTTCCCTGCATTCATCCTGCACTGAGAAACAATTTGCTAGTGTTTTAATAAAAACTGTTGGCCTTTGTGCATGTTAATGGTCTCACTATACACTGTCAGAAAAAATGTGCAAAATTTGTACCTTTAGAGGTACAATGGCTTGTCACTGGGGCAGTACCCTCAAGGGTACAAATGTTGTACCCTTTCATATAGGTGCGTATCTGTACCCTTTCAGTATGTACCTTTCAAAGGCAAATATGTACCTCTGTGGACAAAATTGTACCTTATAGTGCTATGGTACCATAATGTACCTTTAAAAAAGGTACAAATTTGATCTTTTAAGGGTACTGCCCCAGTGACAAGCCTTTTGTACCCTTTGATGGCAAATTTGTACCAGATACAGCACATTAAAAGACCAGTATACTGTTTATCACATTTATTAAACATTCAAAACAATTACAATTCTGACATTTCACAGTATGAATGTTTTAAGCTCCACAGTGTCACAACAGGATGCATATATTTACAATTATTAGCAATTTTACAATAATGAAAAATCTATATTTTTCCTTCAGTTCACATTGCATTCATTGTAACTATAACCTTAACATTTGATCAATTGTAAACAGCACATAGCACTTCAGTTACCATTTTTAAACCATGAAATAAAACTTGTGACATTAACAAAAGAAGCATTAGACCTCATTTTAAGTACATCTTTCAACTGCATTCTACATTTTCTAAAAATAGTAAAAAAGTAAACTTATAACCAAGTTTAAATGCATAATTTAAATAATAAAATGCATAAATGTGATAAGATAATATTGATACGAATTCTAAAAAGAAGAACTATAAAACACACTAAAGATTACCAAGGATTACGTTTTATGTCAATACCTAGTAGATCCTCTGCAAGCATCTCTTCTCTTGCTTCTTTGGAGACTTTGGCTAATGGAGCTTTTCTTTGAACAAGCTCAAGCAACTTTGGCACAATACTGGTAAACGTCGTCCTTGAAGCGCTGGCTTAAACTGACAGGTGATGGATGCATTCGGTCAACTTCATCAAACAACTGAAAATTGAAAAAAATTAGAAAATTAATTATTCACTTCAAAAAAAAAAACAAAAGACAACATTCTAATATTCTTTGTTGCCTCTTTCATTGCCATTTCCCTTTAGTGATCTCATTGTATAAATATTACTTGGCTTGAATGACTATATATTTATATATGGGTTTAGAAAATTACAATGTTTTTACAATTGAGTTAAAGCTGTTAATGATCATTTTAGCAGATGTCTCAGCTTATATTGACATTCTAAATGTATTTTAAGCTGAGAACTGATTTAAAATGTCACTGACCCCTGAGGTTGTCTTCAAGAAAGGGTACTTCTTTAGTATATCCTCTCGCACCTTGCTGTACTGGATATGCAGGACGTTCACATGACCGTCAACGGATGATGCATCCTCACCAATGACAGCAACCACCTATTGGATCAAATTTAAAAGTCCATATTAATAATAAAAAATACAACTGCAAGCACTGATTACTGGGGTAATAAAGATGAGATGATGTTTAAAGACAGTTTGTGCAGAGTGGTTTGGAGTTGATCAGAAATTAACTTCTGAGTTGTAGGCGGGGCTATTGACACAGTAGTTACCCTCTGCTGATGTCCGATCATCCCTTTGTTTACGCCCTCTCCCTCTAGCTTACAGTCCTTCCAACCTAAAACTAACATTAGTGGTGAAACCAAAATGGTGAGCAATATTGAAGCTTTCCAGCCATAGTTTAGATCAAGCTCAGACAAGTATGATGAAGATGTTAATGGATCTGTTTGTCTGCAAGTGGACGCATCAGAATAGAGCAGAGCAGAGGGACTCGGACCCACTTCATTTCATGTGGTACGTCACAATAGAGACCTTCCTCAAACTGCATTTATTTTGTCTGTTCCTGATTCATCCCAATTTGAGTGAATACTCAGATGTGCAGTGTTCTTTTAAACGTGCCCATCATGAGAAAAATACTGCGACATGTTAAAAATGGGGGACCCACTCAAATGAAAGTTTTTTTTTAAAATGTAGCATTTTTATGATGACATATTGTTATAAGATTTAAGAATAAAACTGTGTTTCTGAATATTTATTTTCTCAAATTGGGATGAATCAGGAGCAGATGAAAAGATGTCATTTGAGAAAGCTTGTAGTTGTTACGTACAAGCTACATTTGGCAGGCCACAAGCTCCCTGCTCCGCTTGTCTTCATTCTCCTCGTCTGAGTTGGCATCTGGCTCACATCTATAAGGCTGGATAGCTCCAATAAAGACAGCCTGACTTTGAATGCTTAAAATGACTGTGAAAAGATTATTTACTTACTTTGGCAAGAGAGGTGTCTTCAACTCTTCGTCTGGTTGTAGGACTGTGTTGTAATATTATTGTGTCATCTGAGTCCACTTCAGTATCTCCACTTGAACTGGTATTGCAGCTCTTTGCAGGACAACTCGGCTGATCTGTCAAAGTATTAAAGCCTTCAGTTACTGTAATATTTAAATTAGTATGATAGCAAAAACAAAAAAGTAAAAACAACGATTTTTAAATACTGACCGACTTAACAGTTTGGCAGATTTATTATCTTGTCTAAGACAGCAATAGGATAAAAAACTCACTTATTTGCCCGTGTTTTGTTCCCCACACTATCCTGTCAAATAAATCATTAACCCTCAGACTCCTATTGATGCAAATATACAATCAAAACTCTTCAGCTCAAAAATGTTCTTAATTTAGCATGTACTTGAAAGCAAAAACACAGATTATTTCCCTTGGAAATAAATTCAGGCATCAAAGGGGAATTTACCCAAAACCATTCAAAACAAAATAGATAAATTACAATTTAAAATAAAAACTTCACCTTCTGGATTTGTATCTTCGGCCAGACAAATTTCCAACACACCAAGGTTTGGGTTTTTCACCAGGAGATCAAAAACCTGCTCATCAACTTCTGTCTTTTTAAGTCCAAGGTTGGGATGTTGAACTTTTTGGCAGCTGTGAACACAGCAAAATTATGTTTAGAATACAGCAAAGAAATTATCTTTAAATTAAAAAGCAATTAAAAAAATCTGTTTGCATCACAGCTGACAGTTTATCCACAAAGTTGACTGATTCCTGTAAAGAAAAATGCTGGAAATTGTGATGTTTCCACTCACCGCATTCCCAAAAGGATTTGAAGGTCAGCTGAACTTCAAAACTTTTTTTTTTTGGCGTTCGACATGTTCACGCACAGCTTGCATCTTTCCTGGTGGGAAAAAAAATAATTACAAAAAAGAAAAAACATTACAACACCAAAAGGTACCAACACAGCATTTATTAAGATCCAAGCCCTGTTCCAAATAAATTAATACATTTTAAAATCGTAATGGGAAATATACAGTTCACACTAGCTGCCACAGCAATGTTGCAGAATTTGCAGAACTGCTAAAAAAAAACACTGACGAAAATGCACTGGCTTCTAAGGGCCTACAGATTTATTTCTTGGAAGTTCATTTAAAAAAATTATTTTTTCCTGGTTTATAGATTTTTGGTATGGGAAATCGTGACGAGTATCTGGAATCACGGACCTCCATTTAAAAAAAAATCTCTGCAAGAGAATGATCAAAATCAACAACACAGTGTAAACTTCGCTTGACCAACAATGAGCGATCATGACAACCTAAACAGTCTGTCACTGTCTTGCATTCGAGAAATGGTGGCTGCGCGCGCACAGCAGCTACGGCAGGCTGACATATAAATGGGAAAGACCGCCATACTGCGGTGTAAAAAAAAAAAAAAACGTTATTGGACTTCTACACATTACAGATGAAAATGATTAACGCATTGAATTCGACGGACCTGATAAATATCAGTAGGAATTATAGAGCTGGTCGTTTCAAAAGTAGCTGGCTTCCTTACTAAGAAAGACAGAAAGAAAAAAGAGGGGGGGAGGGGGGGTAGGCAACAACAACCGGTGCATCAACGCCAGCGTACATCGGTAAACGGCGACAGAATTATCTAGTGAAAAAATGTATATATTTCAATGTATTTAACGGAACGCGGTACAACACCAATAAAAACAACAGCTCAATTTATTTAATGGCTGCATTTAGCTGAACTTCAACGGCTGAGGCTAACAGTTACTAGCAAACTCCCGCTCGTAGTTTTCCATCTCCTCACAGGCACATACACGGTGGAACAGCAGCATTCCACTACACAAAAGTTATTCCTTACAGATAAAATAAGCGAACCCGCTTAAAACAAGTTTACAACTTATTTTTGAGCAATTAGCAGACTTACCTCAGTCACAGCCTCTATCTTCCTCCGGCCGCTGCGGGATAACAAAATGGCGGAAGAAACGAAAATTAAGAAAGTAGAGTGGGCGTGGTCTCGCTGGTTTACTCCAACATATTTCCTCTACGTTTTTACACCTACTTAAATAAAAATTACTGAAGGTAACTCCGAAAACAGTACTCTCTCATTTTTCCTGTGTAGGTACAAAAGCTTAAAGGTACTAATATGTACACATAATGTAACGTAGTAACAGAGAAATTTACTTTTTTATGAAAATGTATGATTAGAAAAAAAATAACTTAAATTAACAGCTCAAAGACTAGAAATTTAAATTGAACTTAGGCCAAGTTAAAGTACACCATATAAGGTTAAAAACATCAAATAATTTTGTCTACATTGTGCTTTTGCTCTAAATTAAAGGCAAAACTTAAAACAGCTCTTATACAAGTAAAAAAAAAAAAAAACAGGCTCACACTAATACATGTTTAAAAGTTATTATCTTGATGCTCTGCACAATCAATAAAATATGTGCTTGTGTACTGTTCAGAACTAGTCATAAAAGATGTGTGGTCTCTTAAATATATTTGGTTATTTTGTGCATCTTTTCCAAATAACCAACAACGTATTAAATGATTTTGGGTGACGTTTCATACACTTTGAATTATTACTTTTGTCACACAAGTGATTGTACCTTTGTTTGTGGAATAAAGGGTCCAAATATGGGCCCTCTGATGGTTGGAAACATATTTGTACCTTTTTTATCCTTAAATGGTACATATGAGTACCCTAAGGTGTAATTATGACTCACTTAGGGTACAAATTCACCATTTGTACCCTAAGTGTTCGCAAACGTACCCCAACCGTACCCTTTTTTCTGACAGTGTATCTGTGATCAGCTATAAAAGGTCACTCGTTGTGTTTTTCCATCACATTAATGATAATTTGAAACTCATTAAGGGTCAGTGTGCTTCGGGGGGCACACAGGTTTGGTTAGGACTTGTTTCCCTAAAAATCTAGCTAAAAATGTCATTTGATAAACAGAGGATCCACATTCCTGCACCTCCCTCTCAGCCTAATGGTCTGCCTCACATTACATCTCCTCCCGTCCGTCTTTGTCCTTTAATCAGCTAAACTAAACAGCTCACCAAACTTCCCGTCCATCTGGGACTGTGCCCTCCCCTTCCCGTCCGTTATCGCTCCCATTACCCAGCACATTGTGTTCACTTCCTGTGTGCAGCCTGAGAAACAATCACTGTGCGGAGCAAGAAGGGTTGGGGCAAGGAGAGGCCTGGCATGGAGTTGGAGGGAGCTGAATGGGAGGAAAATTGTGGATTTTTTTTTTTTTTAAATCTGATGAGAAGAGAAATTTCTACATTTCTGGTTGCAAACTTAATTTTTAAGTGTGTTGAATAATCTGGTTATTAAGGGTCCACATCATTTTAAGATCCTGGGAAAACAAAAGATTTTTGGAATAGTTTTCTTTTTTTTGGCAACCACCTTTGTTTGAGTCAGAGAGAGTTAATCAAGTCAAGTTTCAAAATGAGCTTCTTTATTGCTTTACTATTGAATCACATTTTAAACTTTAATGCATCCATGAAGCGCATCAAAAGATTTTCAACCTACAAATAACCTACAAATAAGAAAACAAACCATATGAACAGTAATCATCATACAACAAATTAGATTTTACATGCAGTTCTTGCTTTTCCCTCTTTAAAACCAAAAACAGTGGTGGTTCAGATCAAAATGAAAGAATGCTGACATTGTCTTTTATATGTGTATTTTACTTGGTATGACTTGTATGTAGAAAAAGTCGTGCCTGATTGCAAAATTTCTTTTTTTGCCTAATTTCTGTTATTTTTTGCTGTCTTTTTTTATATTTGTGTTTTTCAATGTAAAAAGGGAGGATTTTTTTTTGAATAACAAAAAAGTGTTTTGGGCATAAATGGATACCCAGATATATGTGAGGTTTCCCGCTTGTGTGTCCACTTGTGTTAGTGACTAGTGACTGTACCAGCGCACACACGTGAGTGTCCAATTTAAAAAATGGCAACAACAAAAAAAAAAAAAAAACACAATGTAAATACAGTCGGGTCGTTGAGGGAGCAACATGTGCCTTTATTCTTGAAAAAAAAATACTGTAATTTGTGTTTTTCAAATGGGGAACACAATGTTTTTTTAATGTTGTTTTTTTATGCTGTATAGCTACTTTGAATTATCTGACATTTGGAATTGTAGAATCATAATAAACATGCCAATGTTTTCAAAGTGTTGCTCTGAGCTTCATTTTAAACTTTCACATCAATTTCGATTCAAAGTAAATAAAGTATGAAATGGGCTAAAGGGAAACAATCAGGGAGCCGAACTCATTTCAAACGAATTTCAATTAATTGCATTTCCCAAAATTTTGTTTTCCAAATTTGAGGGGAAAAAAACAACTTAATTAACCCTTGTGCTATCCTAGGCACTTTAACATTGGGAGTTGGGTCATCTAGACCCACTAGACAGTGCTCTGAGACTTTTTTTCTTCAATGATTTGTGATCTTCACTGGTGTCCATGGATTACATGAAATCTTTCCACCTTTATCCACCTTTGTCATGGTAGGGAGAACACGTCAATGGAAGGGTGGGGTCATCTATAGAACAAGGGTTTCACAAAAGTCATTTCTTCCCAACAGCCAGGTATTTCTTAGATTTCTTATTGTTGAAGACTATCTAGGCTTTAGTACAACAAGAACTTAATGACCCACTCCAATGAAAATACTGTTTTTGGTGTTTTTGTCATGATGGAGGACATATATAAAGAAAACTTGAAACTCAATTTCTAAAATTTTCTCTGCTCAAATAGTTGTGAATCAGAAGCAGAAGAAAAAAATGTTTAAAAAAATAGTATTATCTATTATTATTATTTCTGTTTATTTAGCCAAGGTCAACACAAGAGATTACACAAAGAGCACATTTAGAAGTGTTAAACAAAGAAAACACCAGTACTGCTATATGAGGTTCCATTTGTGCCAAAAATATGTTTTTGTGTCCACTGTCTATGTCTTTGGTCCATTGTCTAAGTCTACTGAACGAGTTCATTGAACATTGGTTCATCGTTATGTTTAAAACTTTGCATTTGTCTTTGTTATTGTCGTTACCCCCTGTCGTCTCACTTTGTCGTCAGGAAAGTCCTTAGCAACCGTTGCTAGTGTCGTTATCTACGACGTTATCTACGACGTTATCTACGACGTGTCGTTAGATCTTGTCTGTTTCAAATTTGGCCAAACTTGTCAGACAAGTCCTTTGTACGGCCAGTAAATTTTATTAAAGACGGTGCTAGCGATAACCATGACAAACACGCTTTTTATAATGAACTTTATTGATATTCCCGCAAATGCGCATTGCCAGAAAGGGGGGGGGGGGGGCACATGCGCTTTCATGTTCCTGAAGCGACTCTTGCCAATTGTTTCAAGTTATTTAGAGTATGGCTTTAATTAAAACTAAAAATTGAAACTATTATTTAGGTCTTTTAAAAAATAACTGATCTTTATTAAACATGTGGTCACAAATCGGGGTGATAAACGATGAGCAGAGGGTCCTCAGTGAAAGATTTTGGCCCGTCTGCTCCTAATCTAATTATTTTTCAAAAGACTTTTAAATAATAGTTTCATCACCAGATTTAATTGAAGCCATACTCTAAATAACTTAAAACGGGAATGTGTAACCGTAATGCGCATGCACACCCCCCCCCCCCCTTTCTGCCAATGCGTGTTTGCAGGAATATCAATAAAGTTTTTATTTATTTATTTTTTTTACGTTTTTTTGTTCCGTGGTAGTACAGGAAAAAAATTACCGGCCGTACAAAGGACTTTTCTGACAACTATGGCAAAATTTGAAACACAACAAGATCTAAGGACACGACATGGGGAAACGACTTAGCTAACAACACTAGCAACGTTTGGTGAGGAATTTCCTGATGCCACGGGGAAACGACACAAGCAACGGTTCCTGAGGAATTTCCTGACGACATGGGAAAACGACACTAGCAAAGGTTGCTAAGGATTTTCAGGACGACACGGGGAAACGACGTAAGAAACTACACTAGCAACGGTTGCTAAGGATTTTCCTGACAACACGGGGAAACGATGTAAGAAACGACACTAGCAATGGTTGCTAAGGACTTTTCTGAAGCTGTAATAATGAGACGACATGGGGAAAAAACAATAATAAAGACAAATGCAAAGTTGTAAGCATAAAGCAAGCATATACATCACAAAGCAAATGCAAAGTAATAGTGAAAAAAGCATGGGCATGCAGAAGATATTGCTTAGTAGTACATAGACATGAACCAATGTTCAATGAACCCGTTTAACAGACATAGACAATGGACCCAAAAACATAGACAGTGGACGCACAAACACGTTCAGTAGACATAGACAATGGACCAAAGACATAGACAGTGGACGCACAAACACGTTCAGTAGACATAGACAATGGACAAAAGACATAGACAGTGGATGCAAAAACATACTTTTATTTTTTTGGCAAAAATGGAACCTCATATTGCTATATACAGTGAATATACTTTAACTCTGCTAGATTATTTTACTCCAACTATCTTTAGATCATTCCAGTTTGGCGAAACTTTAAATTAATATTTCTTCTCTAAGTGAACAAATGGTGGCATGAAATACTTTTTGTACAAATCCTTGATACTAATCATGACTTTGGGCAACCAGATATAAGAACTTTCAGTAATCATGTCCTGCTGTAAGTAGATTATTGTAAATGTAAATTTAGACCTCTGTTGGTGTCGTCTGTTATAAAAATCATCTGCCTTTTAAAAAACTACTGGTCTGGTGCTAACAGATGAATTTCTATTTGGGGTTTTAAAAACAAGAGCTCATCCATTGTGTGTCTGCATGTAAAAACATTATTAGTCTTATCAAACCCAACAAATGTTTCAGGTTAGCCATCAGATCCCTGGAAGACTTCGATTGTAGAGGTGAAGGCATGGAGCGGAAGGCAAAAATGGTTAACAGATTGTTCTCATACACAGTGAGATCACCTTCTGTGCCAAATGTCACGCACATGAGGCCATGTATGGAAACCTCAATTCTTTGACATGAGATCACGTGTGACCCAGAGGACATCCTGTGTTTTCCTCTTTCTTAACACAAAGCACAGTTGGGGATGGGAGTTTGGGGGGGCCAGACCTCCATGTGTCTATGTCTGCTATTGCTGATTTTCAGGAGGGCAGAAAAGCAAACAACCTATAGGTAAAACTCTGACTGACATTAGTTCTTTGTGGCAAGGAAAAAATCAATGCAAACATCCACATGTCACACTTAAACTGTCTCTTTTCTCCTGGAGATCGGGACATTTTTAGAGATTCACCCTAATGTGGATAAAACCTGTTTAAATAGATGTAGATTTGTAGATTTAAATAAGTGTCAGCACTTCTCAGTTTAACACTTTGTATACACAAAATACTGCTCTACTAAAGAACGTTGAAACTGATATGACAGTATTTATTTTTAACAACTGCCTTGTTAAAGTTTCATTTTACAGCAAAACTAGGTTTGTGTACAACTTGGTAGCAAAAGCGTTTTAGATTTTCATTGTCTTTTATTTTCAAAGTAATTGTGAGGGAGGGGGTTGAATATTCTTCAAAGAATTGTTTTGATTTTATTAAAGTTGTAATTAGTGTGAAATCCAGGGCGTATTTTTTGATGACAGAAGAAAATACTTAGCTTCTACAACATTTCACTCAGGACAGGGGTGTCTAAACGTTTTGCAAAGAGCCAAATTCGGGGAGGTGAAACTTTTTGAGGGCTGACCATTCAACCTGACATCCTTAAAACTATCTTTAGGAGCACAATTATTCTAGAGCAGTGTTTTTCAACCTTTTTTGAGCCACGGCACACTTTAACCTTGACAAAAATCGTGCGGCACACCAGCATCCAAAAAAAAAAAAAAACTCATAGCCTGTATTGATCTACAGCCCCTCCACAATCTCACATTCATTTTTGGGATAATTGTGGCAGAAAAAGCTGGAATTTGCAGCTGTTTTTTTCGAAAAGATGTAATAAAAGTTAAAGGTGTTAAAACTGTTTGATGTGTGTTCGTTGTGGTTTCAAGACGTTTAACAAAGAAAGGCTCATTGTGCGCTGAGACGCTGTTGCTTTAACCCAATGCATCATGGGAGATGTAGTGCAGCCGCTGAACCCAGACAGACTAGCGTCTCTGCGCTTCATTGTTTTGTTCACTTGTTCCACGGTCTGATACCGGATTCTGTGGAAAGCTACACCGCTAAAGACGAGCTTTAGCTGGTATTTTTGTTGGAACTGAGAGACTTATGAGCAGACTCGGAACAAGGAAGTGAAGACTTTAACCACTTCTGATTGGTCAGACTGATGACACATGATCACATCACACCAATACTGCGCTCTCTGCACTGGCTGCCTGTTTCTTTTAGAATTGATTTTAAATTCTTACTCTTGGTTTTTAAATGTTTAAATGGTCTGGCACCTCCTTATCTTTCTGAACTCCTGCAGAGCCATTGTCCTCGTGGAGCTCTGCGATTTGTAGACCAGATGCTCATAGTGGTTCCAAGGACTCGACTGGTGACCAAGGGGGACAGAGCATTTTCAGAGGCTGCTCCTAAACTGTGGAATCGTCTTCCCCTGTCAGTGAGATCTGCCAGATCCTTAAATGATTTTAAATCTCTGCTAAAAACTCATCTTTTTACATTGGCTTTTAACACCAGAGAGAATGATAATTAGACAGCTTTTTTAGTGTTTTCTTTTATTGATGATTTTATTATCGTTTTACTGTGCTTCTTTGAATTTTACCTATGGTTTTAGTGTAGTTATACTTGTGCTGCACTTTGGATGTCTGTCAGATGTGAAAGTGCTATATAAATAAAGATTTGATTGATTGATGACGTGTGATTAAGCCTCCAAGAATGATTGGCAGAGACAGTTGAAGGGCCTGGACTTTTCAGAAAACAGTTATAGCTACGGCTAAATCGCGGTACCGTTGTTCTTATCAATATGTCTTTAATAGAATCAAATAAACACAAAGAAAAAAGTATTTTACAATCTTTCATATTCCTAACTACTCAGTGTTTTATCAGGGCCTGTTTGGATGAACAAAGAGCTGATATCCTGGAGATGGGAAACGTTTTTAGATCAGTGAATGAGGTCAATTTCCCACGACACACTAGTGTGCCGGTTGAAAAACACTGTTCTAGACATTTAGCGGTGCTTTTGAAATTTAGATATTGAAAAAAAAATCTGAAAAACAAACAAAAAAGGTCAGAGCATTTGGGCTGCAGAATAATGCATCTAAAATGGAAATTGTCATGAACTATGAAAGTTAAATTTTTTGTTTGATACCAATATAGAAACACTTAATATTCACTTATGACCCTTAATATTTTGCACATCTGGATTGTTTTCTTGATTCAGTATTTATATGCTATATTTTTTTTACAGGGAGCTAAAGCAATTCTGAAGCTGTGTTGAAGCATCCCGGAAGCGTCTTTTCTTCTCTGACTGTGTTTTTAATTGCCTTAAAAGATAAAAGGCACAGTTGTACGGGAAAAACTAAGTGAACAACCCCCTGCAGTAAAAGAATCAGGGTAGAGCAGGGGTGCTCATTACGTCGATCGCGATCGACCGGTCGATCTTCACGGACATGAGGGTAGATCGCAGGCCTGCAAAGATAAATAACCAAAAAAATGAAAATATATTTCCAAAAATCCTCCAGCAAATCACAATTCTCACCAAGAAGTACGGGACTTGATTGACGTACAGAACGGCCAATCAAACATCCTCTGATGCATACGTCACTGCAAAAAAATGTTTGAATACACTGAGCGCAAATTCTGTCCGTCATCAGAAAGTCGCTACTTGCCTCACAGCACATCAGGTCCACGACAGAAGACCACTCCGGCCCACTGGAGTGTTTATCAGGCCCGGATCGCCCCCTGTGCCTCTGCGGTTCCGGCCCGATGGATCCGAGCAGTGTTTTCCTGTAGTACGCGCATCTCGAGCACTGCCCACAGAGCCAACAGCACTTTAGAAATGCCATGCTGCCCCCATTGCACAGTTTACAGCAGAGCCTGAAATACGACAGTCACTGCTTTCCGATTTTGTAATAAAACGCCTCATCTAGGCCTGCACAAGTAGCGCAAATTTATCGTTATCACGATATCAAGCTTTGCAATATGCATATCGCACAAGACAGCAAAAATTGCAATAAATGGTTACCTTAAATGTGCTTAAACAATCTAATGGCAACTTGAACCATTTAACGAATCAAATAAATCCCTTTATGCGTTTGACCATTCGGACAGACCCTTTTACGTTGTTGACCAATCAGATGGAGGCCTATTATGTTAGATGTTCACCTCATTTGTCGACGAGGGTCATTTGGAGTATAATTTTTAAACTGTTGCAATGAAATGGGAATGGTTATTTTGCTATTTGTTCATATACCCCAAATTATATTGTTATCGCAATATTAATTACTAATATCGCATTTTGTGCAGCCCTAGCCTCATCTGTTAATACTAAAGTATATGCTTGCATATTTTTGTGTACTTTTACTGTGTAATTTTTGAATTATAAGTACATTAATAATTTTATGTACTTATAATTCATAATACTAAAACACTACATAAAACTAAAAATACATAAATACAATACATAAAACAATACAATACATGAAAAACTACTATATAGATCAGTAGATCTTTGAGACATTGTTGTCTCAAAAGTAGATCACATACCAAAAAAGTGTGGTCACACCTGGGGTAGAGTATAAGCTTTGATGTAATTTTACAATGAAATATGTAAAGTATTCTGTTTTATTTATGTTGCACTATGCCATACTGTACACTGAAATGCACATTGAGGGAAAACCTTACTGTATTCCACAGGCTATTAAGCATCACTGAGAAAGCTGCAATGAAGTGTGGGAAAAATGAAAAGGAAAACTCATATCCATGCAATAATTCTGTGATTTTTAAACAAACCTTCTACAAACAAAGAAGCATTATGAGAAAGTGAAAAGTGCGTGATTCAATTTGAAACTCAACTGAATACAAAATAAGTCTGCAACCTTTTCCTTTGCAGCTTAAAAGCAGAGCTGCCAACCAGTCTGTTGGGCAGCCAAACCCTAAACTTTCTGTTTTTAATGCTGGAATGGAAGCAGCAGATCTAGACAACCACCAGGTCCCGAAACATCCGTTTCAACAATAAACCAGCACCTGTTTCTTCCACAGATCTTTGCCATGGAGTAAGTAAAATATATTTATGTCCTATGTTGCCTCAGTGCACCAAATTTTAAAAACAGCATGTAATTTCCTGAATTAAGTTAGGGACAAGGGTTCAATTCCTGTAGGGCTTAATGAGCAATCAAGCAATCAACAACATCCAGTGTGAGTCCTTATTGGGCATAAACCTTCATGCCAGTGCAGGGGTGGCGAACACATGGCTCTCGAGCAGCATGCAGCTCTCGGCCAATAAGCATGCGGCTCTTTGCGTCTCATCATATTTTCTATATACTGTGCCTCATTTCATAGTTTTTTCCCTCCTAAACCCCACTCAAATCCATCAGAGGGTATTAAAAATAAATAATAAATAATAATAAAAGTAATTTGGCAATGTGTGTGTTTTGATGCTGCTCCCGACACATAAGTGACCGCCAATCATTTGTGCGGGTTATGCCCAATGCCGGGAAAAATAAGTAAACATTGGATGTGTGTGCAGACCGTTACCGTCATGGTCATAATTGTGAAATTCAGGGAATAAAGACGTTTCTGGAAGAATGGGAAGATTCTTACTTTTGTATCTGTTGACGTTCTGCTCAATATATGTCTGCGAGTCCCTGTTTATTACCTTGAAACACGTGAAATCAAGGCATTTGTCCGTTCTGACCGACACTCACATAAAGTAACTGATCAGAGGGGCTACGACTGAATATAAACCTGATCTGCAGAGGATTACAAGAAACAAGAGAAATCCCATTGAGATCATCATCCCATCACTCCAGCAAGGTAAGAAATTCTGAGATGTAGTTTGGAAAACACACCTGACTGAGCATGCTGGTGTGAATATTTCAATATTCCATCAATTATCAGTTTTTCATGCAAAAAGTTAATCATTAGTTTTTAATCATAAAAAAAAGTAGTGACTTTTTTTTTACTGAAAATTAAAATTTTGCTACACACACCTGAAATGTAATGTATTTAATGTGTTTATTGTGAATAAGAATTACTTAGACACTAGAAGGATGCTCTGTCCAGATGTTTGTGTACTTGTTGGTGTAAGGGTCATTGAAAGAGGAATGTTGAGAATCACCAGTGAAATGCTGTTGGATAAATAGTGAAAGATTCAGTTTTTATCATCGTAAATCTCACATCAGAGGAATCAGTGCCTCACCAGCCATAACCTCACCACCCGTCACTGTGTGTGTGTGTGTGTGTGTGTGTGTGTGTGTGTGTGTGTGAGTGAGAGAGGGGCCAGCGTGTGTGGAGGGCGATTCTGACCTCCAGGGTAGTCACTGTGTTAACTCTGGCTAAGCTGCATTTGATGTGAGTATTGAGGGTGGACACTTTCCTTGAAATAAATACAATACTTGCTGTTGTATAGGGAGAGGAGTGTTTTATGGAAAATAATATGGCTTTAATTGGGCGTTTGTGTGTGTACGTCTTGGCAGGCCAGTGCGTGGTGTGGCTCTTTGACTCTCACAGTTAAAAACTTTGGCTCTTGGTGTCAAACTTGTTCGCCACCCCTGTGCTGCCTACCTCATTCCAATGTTGCCCAGTCAAACAAATGGAGAACAAGGCACTGTTGGAACGCTGCTACTCAGGTAATTCTACTCATGGAGGTTACATGTACATGCAAAAGGTATGGAGTGATTAGAAACCCACAATCGGGGCTTACCACAAAGCAACTAGTAGCACAACGTTCAACACTCACGAAGGCTGCTATCACAATTTGAAATTTGAGAAGTATAGCACAGATAATATGGCACCAGAGAAGCAGAGCACCAGGTCAGAGCGGAGGTTGTACCAAAGTGAACCGCAGGCAATCTTGACACCAATGGTTAAGTGAAGTACCACCAGAAAGTCTCCAAGAAACTGTAAATGAGGCATTAAGAGTGATCCCTGAAATCAATGAACTGACTACAGAGGTACAACCAGATTCCCTCAACCAAAGCAATGGAATATTCTTAATACAACACCTGGCCTTAAAGCATACATGGAACGCCACAACCATGTGGTTGGAATAGTGTACAGAATATGGACTGAAAACACCAAAGTCAAAAGTTTTTTTCCAAAGTCTTTCCCATTTGTGCTAGAGAATGAGAGAGCAAAGTTCATGTGGGATACAAACAAACAGTACGGTAATGGCAAACCAACCAGACATTGCAGTGGTGGATAAAGAAAAGGAAAGCCAGTGTGGTGGACGTGGTAATACCAAATGGGGGCAACATAGGGAGGAAGGAGCATGAAAACTACAGAAACTCAGGGAGGAATTGGAGAACGCTTGGAAGGTGACAGTGTTGCCCATGGTAATCAGAGTAATGGAGAAGAACTAACACAGCAGACAGAATAAAAGATTGGAGATTGTTCTCCAAAACATCATCATTTGCCCCATTTTCCAGATTGAATTTTGCTTCACATTGACAGTATGAAAGTAACTACTGCTTGCTTTTACACAAGAATAAAGCAATGCCACCTTAATATTGATTCTGTTTTCTGAAATCCATAAACTTGAAGTTTGAAGTTTGAAGCAAGTTATAAATGTGCCATCCAATTAAGTTTAGTAAAAACAAGGAAAATTCTAGTGGCTGGATTAAGATTAAGATCAATTTTACTAATCCTCGTAGGGAAATTCAATGAATGGCTTGGTTGTCTGCGTGTAGGATTCGCACATGTGAACCTGCGATTCCTGTCCCATGGGGCCCAATGAGCTTCATCCAATGTGGGTCCTCAGCCAAGACCCTTCATGCTACTGCCTTGCTATGAAAACACAAGGGCGCCCGAGTCTAGGTCAACCTGGGAAGGTCCCCAACCCAGATAAAATACAGGGCCAGGAAGGGCATCTGGTGGGAAAATCTATGCCAAACCACCTGTGAATCAGTGAAAGCTGACTCGCTGTGTCGACCCCTAATGCTGACAACGCAACAAGGATACACAAACTCATTTATTTTGTGTTCGTTTGCATGCGTGTGTAAAATGAGCTGGTTTTGTTTTTTTATACGAGGCAATAAAGTAGGATATTTAATTTTCAACCATTTTTACAAGACTTAATAAATCACAATTAAGAATCAGGATTATAATGAAGTAGCCCACGTCTAATAAAAAGAAAATGAGGTAAACTATTCGCATATGATCCAAGCACATACTGTATGTGGTTAACATGAAACCTGAAGTGAATTGAGGAGCACAGCTGGGGGAAAGTAGGTTTCACTTCATGGCACCGTAGGCTCTAATGTAGAGCCATCATTAAAACTGCAGGCAGAAATAGGAGACCCCCTGTTGGGTGTTCTTTGGCCTCACAAATAATTCTTCATGCTACCCATGTTGGCGTAATCTAACACCTATCACTAGTAAAATATAAAAATACATATCTTTAAAAACTGCTGCCTGTAAAAGTCTTAAATGTTACCAGGAGCAACAGTCCAGGTGACCCCCCCCCCCCCCCCCCCAACTGCTGTGTTCTTTGCTGATGCCATTTTCTTGTGCACGATTAGCAGTCTTAGTGACTGTGACTGATGAACATTAAGAATGTGAGGCTCAGCTAAGAGCAAGCACAATTCAATATGAAACCATTAAAACACCATAGAAAAAACAAAAACCCATGCACTTAAAACTTAAAAAAATAAAAATAAACAAAACTCTGCCCTACGACACTAAACTCCATACCCTCCATCACTGATTATATGAGAGAAAATGACTCCACCCTTCACCAATCTAACCACAGAAAATATTACTATGCTTTTCTGTTTGTTTTTATCCACCATTCTACAAATATGCTTGGGCCCATTACAACTCTCATTGATCTGCACAATCCAGCAGAATCATACCCTCAATACCTGAACTTTGTTCACTTCCCACTTATGGAATATTTGCTTTATTGATCATTTGAAACAGTTTTGAAATCCCACCTCTTTTTTAACACAGAATAGACTTTTCCTCATTTGTCAGGGAAGCAGAAATCTGTGGTGTTGGGTTTAACTTTCTTTCATTTAAACATGTATCTGGATCACAGAAAACCTCTCGCCCCCCCTCCAGCCCAGCAAAACCATTCATTTCCCAAATCTCCAGCAGGATAATACTTTCCATGTGCAGTCAGATAGCCCACACAAGTTCAGTATTTATTCCAAGCAATCCACTTGGAATTATTGTAGCCTCATAACAATCCAAACCCAGAGGTCAACTTTGGCATTTTTAGATCCCTGTTTACTGTCAAATCATTTCACAAATGTAAAAAAAGAAGTCTTCACACCCTCAACTCGGATAACAAGATACAGTAGATGACCTGTTCTTTACAGAGACTTGGGAGCAGTGATTCCATTATCAGAGGCTACACCATCTGCATTTAAATTCATATTTGGTGACAGGAAAAAATGAACAGGGAGGTGCTACTGCTTTTCTTGAATCATTAATTACATTAGGCCATTGTTTCTATCGTTCTTTTAAGAACCCCATTATGATTATTAGTAAACAAATCACTGAAACATAATGAATTTCTTATAACAAATTGCATGACTGTTTTTCTGGTTTCTTTAAAAACATTTTTAATAAAAATGTGTTTTTGGTTATTTTAATTTATCTAACATCACATCAAGGTCCAGGAATGTTGTTTTATATTGATTTTATTCATAAAGTAGACATGTCTGGACACAATAGAACCTCTCTTCATGTGATTACTCTGTGACCTCCAACCTACCGTACTTTTTTTTGTCTGTTTTCTCATGATAACGACACCTACTGTCTTGTGATTATGGGAAAACAAGTTTTTTTTTCTCATCCCGAGTGACACGTAGTCCTTCCATCTTGCCCCTCTCATGCATCGTTCTTTAACCAGGTCTGCTTGATTCCTTCATTTTGTCACTAATCACACTCTCACCACCACAGGATCATGGAACCACAGCTGCCTGCGCAGCCGCAGCTGGGCCAACCTTCTCTTTAAATGACGACGATGGAGTTAGACATTGTTTATGACCGACAACATCAGCACAGTCTCTGCCTGAGTTAGACTACGAATAAAGTAATCAATTATAAATTGATCAGTCCTTTTGGTGTTCAACAGAAATGCATTGTTTTGCTGCTGATTGCGTAAAAATGACAAATATATTATTGTTCCTCTAATGTTCTATGGCTGGTTATTGGCTGAGTAAGGGTAATGTGGGTGTTTCTGATGCATGAGACAGGGAATTAAAACATTTGGAGAGCTCCAAAAAATTAGGTGAATTCAGTCGTCATTTTTTTCGCGATACAGATGGCGCCATGTTGGAGCCAGCGACCTCATTAAGCAGTGATAGGTCTGAGTCAGTCTGAGTAAACGTTTCTATGGCAACCACTCCCACCAATCAGGAATGAGCTTGTTGGAAGGTCACACCCCTACCACTTGAAAATGGGGGTAGAATCTGTCAATCAAACATTTCGAATGTTTGATGTTATCTGGCAAATAGAATGACTGACTATTAGCTGTTTATTTCTCTATAGAAGTCTATGGGATTTTAGCTTATTGGATTTAGCAGGTACTTCCTGTTTAAAATGCCAGCGGGGAGGAGTAACTCAGTCCAGTTTTCAGATACAGTCAATGATATCAACGTGTATGACTAGTGAAAATATGATCCTGAAGGCTAATGTTAGATAACTCCAGTCCAAACTATGAAAACTCCTCTAATTGAATGCCGTTTCTCTACTGTTATTTTACATCTCTTCTTAGGGAAACGACGTAGCTAACGACACTAGCTATGGTTGCTAAGGAATTTCTTGACGACACGGGTAAACGATGTAGGAAACGACACACGGTTGCTAAGGACCTTTCTGACGCCGTAATAATGAGACGACATGGGGATGATAATAATATTAATAAAGACAAGTGCAAAGTTTTAAGCATTAAGCAAGCATTTACATCACAAAGCAAATACAAAGTAATAATCAAAGAAGCTTGAGCATGCAGAAGATATTGCTTAGTAGTACATAGACATGAACCAATGGTCAATGAACCCGTTTAAGAGACATAGACAATGGACCCAAAAACATAGACAGTGGACGCAAAAAAGTATTTTCATATTTTTGGCACAAATGGAACCTCATGCTGCTATATACGGTGAGTATCCTCTCAAACTCCAGTCCAAACTATGAAGACTCCTCTACTTGAATGCCGTTTGTCTACTGTTATTTTACATATTTTCTTGAGACTGAAGCAATGCATGGCCACCAAGATTTCTGCTTCACTTTGTTTCAAGTTTCTATTTTGAAAAAACAAAAGTGTTTTTTCTTTTTTGTTAAAGAAATACATATATCATTTGAGCCAGTGAAGCTCATTGGTTTTATTAGATTTTTAAAGTCATTCTCTATGTTGAAAAGAAAAGCTTGTTTAAAAAGCTTCAAAGGTGCATGAAAGAGGAACAAATTATCTTGGCGTGAATTTTCCAGGATAGCTGGGAGATGTGATGCATGCTTGAAAGAAGTAGGGAGGCTAAAAGGAAGGAAGGATGGATAATGTTCAGAGAGAACAGACATACTTCTATCTTCTCTCCTCATCTTCCTTGTTCTCCTCTGCTAACTTTACTTTACTCGTGATGGTGCTGGTGACCAGCCGGCAGCCGCGTACTAAACACTGAAATATGCTCAAACGACACAAACCAGACTAAAGTTAGGCGTGCTGAAGCCATGAATGCGATTACATGCAGACTGCTAGTGGATAATCCTTTGAAGCTTGATCAAAGAAAGTCTGAAGTGGGCTGCTTGTGCATTTACACGCAAAATGAGCTGCTGTTTACATGACTTCAGCATATAATCCTGTTACAAAATAATGTGTCTTGATATGAGCTCTTAGGATAATGTGTTCCGAGGATAAACAGCATGGATGTTTGTGAGAAAGTGGCACAACATACTGTGCACACTCAGTTTAGTAAATGTTTTGATTCAAAAATGAAATTCCGCATGACTCGTGACAGCAGTCTTCATTACTTACTACATTTAGCCATGCTTGAGTACAAACATTGCAGATTTCAAAAACTAAGCTACACATTCTTAAGCTTGCTGGATTCAAAGGAAATATCAACCTTTGGCAATGAAACCTCTTTGGCTAACAGATGTAGCTCCACCAAAATAAACCCAGAGGGCAATAGACAGACAGATGTTGTCACTAGTGAGCAGATGAATCAAGTCATGCACTGGTACTGCTTCAAGCCCCTTCGGTCATTCACTGCAGATGCTGCTTATGCACTCGGGCAACGTTCAAACCCTGGAAACCACAACTTGATCTCTAGATTTTAAATAACTCCTGAAAAATGTAGGAAAAAGTATACAAGTCACCTTGAACCATAGGAGTCTCCCCCAAATGCATCAAGCTTTCACAGCGGAATTTATGTAAATAATGACTTCTCATATTTTCTGCATTATTAGGCACACTTAAAAGCCTTTTTTTTTTTAAACGACAAGGTGCCTTATAATCCAGAGCGCCTACTATATGGATTAATTCCTGTTGTGTTTACATAAAAGCGCTCTGTCTTAACTACACTCTGTTTTTTACCAAGTTGCAAACAAGGTTGGATTTTATTGTAAAAATGCTAACATGTAGCAATGTTGAACAGTTTTTTTTAAATGTTGCTAAAATGGTTACGTTTTAACACAGTCACGGTAACGTTTGTTTTAGTGGTATCAGTTTTTACGTTCTACTAACAAGGTAAGGAATTACAGGTATTGTCACACTACACAGCTAATGTGGCTAACCTTCTAACATGGCCAATGTGTCACAAGCAAGTTCTAAGTTCTTAAGAAGAGTTACATTGAACACAAGTCGGACCCACAACTGACAAATCTGGTGGCAATTTTTAAACAGATGAGACACATGAAAATGTACAAATTTTAAACCGATTGTTAAGTAACAGTTTATCAATAACTTAAATGCAACAGATCTGTTTTTTAAATGCTATATCTGACAGATTAGATATGTTTACTCTTTTTCATGACCAAACAAATGTTGTCACAAGTCAAAATGTGGATGGAATGTTTAGGAAAGAAGTATTATGTCTCCGCTCTGTGGCTGAATGTATGAAGTGCAGTCTTTTTTTAAAGGATGTTTTAGAACATTTAGATCAACAATAAAGGGTTAGAGAACAACAATAATTGGTGATTATTGGGGAAAAACTGTTGTCATAATTTGTTCAGGGAAGATTTAACAAGTATTTACATGATAGGTCACTTATAATCACTAGTGCTACCTTGACCAAGTTGCTAAAGGAGAATCGTAAATTCTTTGCTACTTTTGAGCCTTTCAGGATTCTATGTCTTATAAAACAGAAAAATTAAACACTCTTAAAAACCTGGGTTCATTTTGCAATTTGCAAGGACTGATGTTGTTCTTGCTTTTGGCTCACCCCCCTTTCGAGCAACCTTTTGGCAAAACATCCAACAACAGGGGAGTATTCCAAAAAGCAGGTTATGCTAGCTTCCATGGTAAGTTGAGGTTAAGGAAGTTGATAACCTCAGCTTTCGGTTCCAGAAATGGAGGTATGTTTCAGGGTATGCTTAGTTCCCATAGCAACTCATGCTCTGAACATAACCTGGTCTGGAGCAGGTTTAGTTGAAGGTTAGTTTGTTTTCAGAGAGATGAAGCAGCATGGCGTGTCCATTTGAAGATGATGTAGTGGATGAAGAAGCTCAAATATACTTTTTCCATGATAAGACCACGTATGGATGTTGAAAAGATAAACTTTTTACATTTGATCTAACTTAATTATTTGCTTCAGTTAAGATAAATCCTTTTTTTAGTTAAGTCAGCTTAAAAATAACATGTACCAGTAGTTATCAGACAGTTATTTTACTTTCATTTAAATCAATTCAATCAAGTAGGTGTAAGCAGAAACTCGTACTTTTGATGATGCAGCCGTATGACTTTCTTGATGGACGTGTAATCTTCATACGCCGTCATTAAAATCTCAGAGTCCGTCTAACTGAAGTACAGCGCTCTCTTTTTTTCTCCACGCGTTTCCATGGTGACTCTGGAAATCTGCGATCCATTGAGAATGTCTTTATGTACCTGCTGTGCACGTGCATTAACCCAGGGTTACCAAATCGAGCTTATCTACGCTAACTCATATCCAGTCTTTTGGAACCGACAAACCCAGAATAAGCAAGTTCAGCCGGATATAAGCCAGAGTTCAGGTTTAAAGTCAGGGTAGTTTAAACATGCTTCCTGGAACCCCCCAGGTCATGACAATGATTACTGCAAGATCCCAAACATAGGTGGAACAGTGCTGAACACTGACCGAGTAAGGTGCTGACAGTGCTCCTAATTAACCTGTCACCTGAATAGAAGACACCTGTTTGAACATATCACCTGTGGAAAAGACACATGCCCACTTCAAACTCTCCAACATGGAAAAGACTAAAGAGCTTTTAGTGGATTTAAAGGGGAAGATTGTAGACTTGCACAAGACCAGAATCGATTACAAAACCATCAGCAAGAAGCTGTTGGTGCAATTCTGCCAAAATACAAGATTTACAGAACAAAATTGAGGTAATCAACTACAAGAGATGTCTGATCTCTGTACTCCTAATTAGAGATTTGCCACAAAGTACCAAGTCTTTCCAGCAAGAGGTTTCAAAAACTTATTTCCCTCAATGAAATGCAAATAAATGTATATAAATTAAGTAGATTTCTTGATTTTCTTCATGATTTTCTATCTCTCATTGCTCAAATGAAGCTACCATTACAATGTAAAACTGTCAGTTCCTCTTTCCCCACACAAAATCCAGTGCATCTGTAAGTTAGAGAAGGCTGCATGTTGTTGCAGTGGTTAGCACTGCTGCCTCACAGGCTGGGTCTTTTCTGTGTGGAGCATGCATGTGTCTAGGTATTAATGCTTCCTCCCACAGTCCAAAAACATTATTCATAGGTTAATTGAAGACTAAATTGCCCCTAAGTGAAATTGTGGGGGTGTGTGATTGTGTGGCCCTGCGATGGGCTGGTTTAGGGTGTACCCCGCCTTGGCAAACAGTTGCTGGTTGAGATAGGCTCCAGCAACCCTGTGACACAAAAGGAATTCACCAAGATGTGAGTAAGAGAATTAACTGTCAGAAAGCTGTCGGAACAGACGGTAGAGGGAAGCAAAGAGAAAAAAACCTGAAATGTGGAGAAAGAAAAGAAAATCAATTTTCACCATAAATCCTTTTAGAGCAAAAAAACCTGAATCAATGGAATTAAATCTATCAAAGTCACATTAAATTTTGTATCTCAAAGTTAGACCCCTCCTTAAATAGCAACTTATCGCCATACAAGCTACATGTGATTTCTAGTGTCAGAAATGTAGGGTCGAGCACTCTCCCCCTTTTGACAGTCCATCATCCACCTCAGCAGAGCAAAAACACCCACCTGAGCACAGGTGTCAGCTCACCTTTGCACAATAGTGTGTGCGACAGAACAAAATACTTTACATGTGTTGGTTTGTCAAAAGTCGTATGTGTGTGTGAACTGAAGTTGTGTTCAGTTCATGTTAACATGATTGTATTTTTGGAGCCAACAGGTACGCTTTTAATACTTGAGTATGTGTGTTGACAGGCCCCGCCCCTTTTGACTAACATTTACAGCAGACAGTAATGATAATAATCTGCCAACATCCTGCTGTTTAATGATTGAACCCCCCCACACCACCACCTCTGTAATCATCCTCCAGATTTCATTAACTCCCCCTCTCTTCTATGCCCTTTTTCCCTCCAACATCCCTCCCTTCTTTCCTCTTCTTCTTTTCCATCCGGTCCAACAAAAAAAGAAAAAGGAGACAATTGTAATCAATTTAAATAAAGTTTAGCCTAAATTACAAAAGGGGTTCCAAATACAAACCCAATGTGTCAGAAGATTCATAACCCCATGTTGTAAAAGTAAAACATGTCCAACACAAGAGGCCTTCAGCTCCTGTCTGTCAGCTCAGACAAGTTTGTTGGAGCATTTAAAGTATATATATATTTATTACAATGATTATGATTCATAATACTTTTGCTATTGATATGGATGTCAATATTTCTATGAAATGAATTTATAAATATCATATTTTGTGTGTTAAGATTTCTAACATATTTTTAATGATATCTTTTTCATTTGTTATATCATTTACAAATTTACTATAACTATTATTGTATAAATATAAATAAATAAGTGGGTAAAAAAATTAAAACAGCTCAACTAAAAATAAAAAATAAAATACATTAAAATATGAAACAATCTTTAAACTACCTAAACCATTTTAACAACACAAAATATATAGAAATATAATAGATCAAAGACCAGATAAGTTCACAGAGATAAGTTAGAAGTGCAATTGACTTATTTCTAAAGAAAAATTAGCAAACATACAGTCTATAACACACAAAGATAACAATTGCATAGTTTAGTAGAGAAGACCAGTATGTTCATCTAAGTCAGGGGTGTCAAGCTCAAATTCACAGTGGGCCAAAATTAAGCAGTGAAGTAAAGTCACAGTCCAAACTCAATATTTATTGAAAAATTAACTGCAACTGATATGTAAAGTTTAACCTTTTCATATAGTCAGTGTCTTCTTATGTTATATTCTTTTGTTACAGCCATGTTAGCTCCGTACACAAGACAAACAGGTCTGTCCTTACTATTCGTGAACAGATAACCTGCCTCCCACCTGTCTTGAAAGCTCCTGTTCATCTTTCGTTTGGCCATTTTTGTGGAGGAGGAAATTAATTAGTCCGATATGACTGGAGCACGGCTGTCAAGTATGGAGTCCTATACTGTTCATAATTAAATAAATAAATATTTGATTAAATAAATAAATGTGACCTCATGCAAATACACAGTCAACCAATAAATCTCTGATAAATATATAAAAAGACCATGAAATGGTAAAAAAACCTGCACACTGATTTTAAATTAGCCATTATATTATTCAATATATTTCATTTTGCGTTAAAAACCTGTTCATTATTTTAAAAAAGCATTTTAAAATATTCATTTTATTCATGTTGAATATTATTATAATTCTACTTCTTTTTTCAGAACCTTGGATTTCAAAATCAATATTTTCCAAAGTAGCTTTTTTTTATTTCATGTTGCTGTTTTTCACAATGGCGTATTTATTTCATAATGAGCTTTTTCAGCAGAATGGGTCTATCTGTCAATCAAACCAGACAAGGCGGAGACACTTTTGTGATTGGCTACTCCTTTACTCAGACATAAGCAGCAGCACCCCGACTACATCGATCGAAGATGCTTCAGCAAACGTGACGGCGCGATGCCCACTCCTCAACACTAGGGGGAGTATGCACCTCAACACATCCACAGTGTTACCAGATATTGGGCAGTTTTGGTTCTAAATTTGCGGATAAAAGTGGTTTTGGGCGAATGTGCATAATTCAGGTGGTTTTGAGGTCGGTTCTGCAATTTTCATCTTCTCATGAACATCTAGTAGTGGTCTAAGTTAGGCTGGGTGGTTGTTGGAGTTCCACCAAGCTTCTATGAACTGGAGTTCCAACAACGCACCATGCCGCGTGTGGGAGGGGCTACCGCTAATGTTTTTAGCCTGATAGCCACATGGAGCGGTTGCCTGTGCTTATCTCAGTAAAAATGCATGGATGCACAATGCACATGGAGTGGTAAAAGATCAGGTTTATTTATTTGGAATAGTTCCACAACAATGTTTCCATGTTTGAGTTCATGAGATCATCCCAGAGAGTCTTCAGCTCCTGCAGTCAAACTATGTCTGTTACGTATAAATCAGAGCGCCCAGCGCAAAAAGTGTGTGTGTGTGTGACCGCAAGTTAAGTTAAGGGTCTGTTGTTCAGTTCGCCGGAAAAGTAATAATAAAAAAGTATATCCAAAGTATAGAGACTGAATCTTTTAATAACCCGCTCTGAGAGGTCTGAACGGGGAAGTGATCCCAAACCAAACCCCGGATCTCCGCTGCGTTTACAACCAGAAAGAGAAACTTTCGCAGGAAAGGTTCAACATTTTCCCCAAGAGGTCCCCAGAGGACCTGATTTATAATCATTTTCATTGTCTCAATGAAAATAGAAAAAATATCATAAGGTTCAGGAGGCCCGAGCAGGCTTGTTCCGCTATCCACTGCTGTCTGGTCCGACTCTCTATCGGTCCGCCAGCTCGCCTCCTGCGAGCCGACATAAGGCACGATGACGTCAGACTGGATCTGTGAGCTCAGACAGCAGAGCTGTTAGCTGCAGAGCAAACGAGAGCTGAGTGAATTGCTTAAGAGTCAGGAGTGTTTCACGTGGAATTCGAGACGTGGACGACCGGAGCTCCTTTGGTCCACACAAACCCTCAAATTACAAAAACAGAGCCGTAGATGTTTGCATCTTCTGCAGTAGACAGATTGTTTGTCTCTATTTGATCTCTAATGTCAATAAAGCCGCGCGGATATCGCTGAAATATGTCATCTCTCTGACTGGAACACCGCAGTCAGAGCGGGTATCGAGGAATAAGAGTCGATTTCCATGGATGAGCCAATGAGCGTTTAGATCCCGCCCACCTTCACTGATTGACGGATAGACCCATTCTGCTGAAAAAGCTCTTCATGAAATAAATACGCCATTGTGAAAAACAGCAACATGAAATAAAAAAAAGCTACTTTGGAAAATATTGATTTTGAAATCTAAGGTTCTGAAAAAAGAAGTAGAATTATAATAATATTACACATGATTAAAAATGAATATTTTAAAATGCTGTTTTAAAATAATAAACAGGTTTTTAAAGCAAAATGAAATATATTGAATAATATAATGCCTAATTTAAAATCAGTGTGCAGGTTTTTCACCTTTTCATGATCTTTTTATATATTTATGAGAGATTTATTGGTTGGTTGTGTATTTGCATGGGGTCACATTTATTTATTTAATCAAATATTTATTTATTTAATTATGAACAGTATAGGATTCCATAGTCAAGGACTGTCAACAGAAAAAAGGAGCACTTGCCGGTTTTGACTGCAGGCCAACATACTAGCAAAGCATTGTGGGATTTGTGGTTTTAGCGGTACAGTATATACCACGGGCCAGCTCTAATGCACATTTGATATGATCTCGCGGGCCAATTATAATGACACTCCGGGCCAACTTTGGCCCGCAGGCCTGAGTTAGACACATGTGGTCTAAGTGTTGTCATCTGTATAATAACACCTTTGTTTCAGGATTCTTCATTTTGGGCTTAATGAGGCCAGAGGGGCATTGCAAGTGCAGAAACACAAAGCAAGACAATATGACAGTACTGCATAGGATGAATAGATAGACAAGCTTATTTTCTTTCGTTTTCTAACAAGCTCAATCCTATAAGTCGCCAGAGATTCTATGAGTCTTTTTTTTACTCTTCAATCAAACTAACAGGGTGTCTTGGATTTCCCTTTGAGACAGGTGACAACTCTCTGCCATACAGGAGGAGCTCACAGTATTACTGTGTCACCTGAAGACTTCCCTCTTGAGAAGGGATGAACTTACACAAAAAACGCAAGTCACCGAAATGGCGTTCCACTGCTCATTTGAAAGTGTTTCGTTTTGGTTTCTTTTGGCTGCTGTAGACCATCATTATTAGCACATTTAAAAAAAGTTTCTAAGCAGTTGAAAAAATATATTTGTTTCTCATTTTAATGTGATTTCAGTTTTTAGATTTTTATCAAATCATTTAGATTCTTGATATTGATGCTGTCTAAAAGTGGACCAGTGGAGAAGTTATTCCATGGACATTTCAGCCCAGGTCAGGATTTGTAAAAAAAAAAAAAAGTAATAATAATGATTCAGTCACTGCAGAGGGCCCCATGGTATTGTTCTCCTGTGGCCCCCTAACTGCTTAGTCCACCACTGCCGATGGGGCACATAGTCATGCTATTGTCTTTATTACACTACAGGACGAGACACGCAAAGAATACAAAATAAAATGAAGGTGTGCAGGTCTAGGATCAACAGGTAATATACCTCAGTCATTTTGGTCAAGCTTCAGATATGTTTAGAGTAAAGTGACTGACTATTACTAAAAATAGACCTGGGCCTGTTTGACCCTTGTGTTGTTTTGAGGGAAAAACTGACCCATACCAAGTTGAGTTGTAAAAAAAATACCTATTCTTTTCAAACCTGACATTTTATGACTTTTCCTTTAAAAGGTCTTGTCTTTGTTCAGGCTTACATGTACACCACTAGGGTCTTACGTTTGTCTTATTGGTCATTTTGACCCGTGACTAACAAGCATCTGAACACCAAAAAACGTTCAAAGGTCACACACAAACGTTCTATAATTCACAGATACTAACAACTACACTCTCACACACACAGTTACACACACCAGATCTACTCAAGGCTGCTGCCCGGTAAGTCAAAGGTAAAATATTCCAGGACCACAAGACAAAAGCTGTATGCCAGAAAGCCCATTCTCACATTTGTTGCGTTATGAGAAAGTACTTTTAGAATTCACTTCCTAAAAAAAAAAACATAAGAATAAACAGAAGACAAATAAGTTTAAGGTTGTTAACAGCTTCTCTGTTTTTATAATACATTATCATTATTTCATATATAGAAAATAGCAATAATAAAAGTTTGGTGTGTAAAAGTAAACTATTATGATAGTTGGTTTGGTTTGGAAAACAAAGGTGTAATAATATTGCCTTTTTTGCATTTTGTAGTAAAAAACAGATAAAAATAAATGCAATTAAATAGAGTTCATGAGTAATATGATGTTTTATCATGCACGATAGACTTTAGATTTAAAATTTAATAAGGTTGCTTTATTTTGGGGGTTTGGTGGGTAAATTCTGACCCATTGGAAAAGAGGAGTAAACAAAATGTCGATTTGGAGATGAAGGGGAAAAACAGATTCTGCCACTAAGGGGAGCTATTAGGCAACAGTGGACAACATGTGGACAAAGTGAGAAAAGTAAATATTGAAACAAGATAAAAACTTGCTTCAAAGATGTTTAATGAAATGATGGATGCAGAGTTTTTCTTAAACATGTGTGCAGACGTTCACCTGCGCGCTCTTTTGGTGGCCTAAATCTTTGAAGTTTTAAATCAAGTTGATGTTTGAATAATGTCTGGCTTCATTAACGTTTGCTCGTTCATTAGAAGAGCCATTAACAGCAGTTACGTGCTGAGCGGAAGTAAATGAGTTGTGACTGATGTTCTCATGAAAGATGCTTTGAATAAAGGACACATCTTTTCCAGAGTGTGCGGAGCAAAGCGCGTGACTGTATCTGTTGGCAAGTTACCCAGTCCGCAAAACACACCGAGCTGCAGACACGAGCCGAACCCAACCGAAACACGCCTAGGGACAGACTTATACAGTCACGAGGATGTGGGTCGAAACGCGTCGCGTAGACAGAGGATGAAGAAGATGGAGGAAGAGGAAGGACGAGGATGCGAAGGACGGGAGCGCGCAGAGGAGGACGCTGGGTTCGGACAGATTCTCCATTTCTGAGCTGAGATCACGAGCAGCACCGAGAGTTTAACGGAGCGCTATTCTGAGGAGGTGGGCCAAGTCCCAAGAGAGGGAGAGGAGGGGGGAGAACGGAGGGGGGGAAGGCCAGCTGGTGGGATGCTGCTGGTCCTGATGCGAGGCGACATCGGAGCGGATCAGAGGACTCTGACACATCCTCTGAAGCGCTGCAGGTAAGCCCTGATCCACGAACGGCTGCTCCTCCGTCCGGGAACAGATATGGCGGCGGCTGCCAAAGTAAGGTTGGATCAGAGAGTTGGAGGCTTGCCTCCATCAGCAGGCACTGCAGGAGTCTCTGAACTACCATTGTCTCCGTGTCTGCTTGACCAAGTTAGTGCGGTTGAGGTTTGAACTTCCAGAGGCAGATTCTGCACAGGAGCTCTCCTGTAGTTGTCACTGTCCTGCAGCACAGGAGGTAAACAGCAGAGGATCGAAAGCCTGCTGCTCTCTGATGCAGTTGGCGGTTTTCCTTACAGAGATTTTGCTCTGAGTTGGAGACATTTTTCAAAGTCAAAAAAGTCAGAAAGCTAAAGTTTTTGAGCTAAAACAGGCTTTTGTAAAATATGATCTTCATGATCTGGACTAAGTTTAACTGTAAAAATCTTAATGCAATAAATTGGATCCTACCTGAATTAGATTGGTTTGGTGTATTTGGCTTCTTATCTTGAAACACCCTGAATTATGAATCAATGTTCTATATATTATATAAAGTTTAATTGAATCTGCTGAACATTGTACTACACATTCCCATTGATGCTGTTGAACCACAGCCTATTTAAAAAAAAAACATATTTTGACTCAGAATGGTTGCATGGTTGAAGGTGATATTCAGTCCCACATCTAAAAAGACTTTACTTGTGACTGTTAGCTTGATTTTTCTGAAGATGAGGACTTTCCAGGTGGAGAATAATATATATATATTTTTTTTATTAGATCTTGTGTGTTTGTTTGTGTGTGTGTGTGTGTGTGTGGGTGGGGGGGGCTTTAAGTCATCCTTTGTTTTTTGTTAAGGTTGTGTGGTTTTTTCTCATGTTAGCACCATGTCTCAGTTTTAAATGCTTTGTTACTGATCCCTCCTTAAATACTCTCAGATCACCTTGTCCTGTTTTGCATCATGTTTGGGTTTTAGCTTTGTCCTAGTTCAGGATTTCCTTTGTCATGTCTTAAATTAAAGACTCACTCCAGTGAAAATGGTGTTTTGCATGTTTTTAACATGATCTTTTAGCATTTTCTAATGATGGAGGACAATTCTACAGGAGTATTTCTATTTCTGAGTATTTCTTCATTGAAATCGTTGGAAGTCAGTAGCAGACAAAAGAAGGCGTTTGATAAAGGTGTTTTGTAGGAGTATTGTGGAAGTCACAATGGCAAGCTACAAGCTCCCTGCTCCTCTCCATTCTAAACATCCACTTGCAGACAAATAGATCCACGTACGTCTTTGTTTTCATCGTCTGAGCTGGAATCTGGCTGCAAAATGTGCATCTGGATAGCTCCAATATTGCTGATGAAGTAAATCCAGAGCTGTTGAGGGTTGGGATTTCAGGCTCATTTGTGTATAATCTTTATCGTAATATTTCACTAGGAACCTAGAGGGTGAGGTGAAGAAATAACTGTATTGCTCTTTAAACTTTTCATCAGCTGATTGACGGATCGATCCCAAAGGCAGGCTACAAACCAAATCAAGAAATATTACAGATTCTCTGCCTCAATGCATGAAGAGAGGCTGCAAGAGAAAAAAATTAATAAATGGGCCTTTTCCAAACAAAACTAACTGAAACAGGGTGAAATGATTTGATGAAATGATGACAATGTTTGATTTACGTGGCTGTACAAATGCAAAGTTTCCTGTTGAAAATTATAATAGAACAAATGTTCCTGTTGTTGAGGTAAGCAGTATACTGCACTATAGTACGTTTTCTGACAAACATGGTTTAACCCTTTACCAGCGGAGCTTTGTTTGACTAACTCTTCAACTGCTTATGCCGTTAATGTGATTCCAGTGGATTCTGAAGCAGAGAAAAGCAGCCTTGTACTGATATACAACACTTTGCAGTAGTGAAGGGTTTATATAATCAACACGAACCAGATGATTCTGTCACAAACAAAAGCAACTTTACAGTTTGATGTTGGGTTTATATCTGTTTAATACTGAAGACACAGACAAAGGTGGGATGGGTTGCCTGCAGTCTGATGATGAAGCACTTTTAGTAACGATAAGCAGTGATAAGCAGGTGGGGTCACTGCCGGGTATAGAGTAATGGTTAAGCAAGGCTGACCTGAATGACAGTTTGTTGTGAGTGAGAAAAAAAAAACAAGTGTGATCCTTAACTTCTATTGATATTTTATTTTGCTTCCAATGAGCTGTTTTAACTTTAAAATCTCTTTAAATGCTGAATAAAGAACAGTCGCTTAGTGTTTCATCTGTAAAAAGCCCGTCTTAAAGTCACAGTAGGAAATAAAGCAGAAAATATAGTTTTTTGAATCAAGAAATCGAATCGAATGAATTGAGAAATGAATCGAGCATTTGCAGTTGACCACATATTTTTGGATATATTTTATTTTTATCATTGTGATAATTATTATTATTATTATTATTATTATTGTTATTAGTAGTAGTATTATTTATTATTTATTTATTATGAATCTCATTTTCGATAATAATTTCAATAATAATTGTAATTATAATTTTTAATAATTTAATATTCTTAATAATTTAATATGAATGTCATTTTTTATGTCCTTTTTTGATGTTATATAGATTATTTCTGAATGTCGTTTTTTGCTGCCACAGATATATGAAATTTCCCCATTGTGGGATTAATAAAGTCATCATCTATCTGTCTAAAATCAGGTCAATAAGATTTAAACATACGACCCTTTAGATCAGAACATTATAGCCGCCTCATCCGTCGCTGCAACCTCAAGCAGATGTTCTGCTGTTCTGTCCTGTCAAACTGTGAGTCAGCTCTGTGACTACCTCTGGAGGTGGTTCAGGGACGGAAGCAGAAAGGATGGCATTGCAGAAGTAGGCTGTCTGAAGCGGCACGGTGAGGCAGCAGGAATGTGAGAGCTACATGAAAGGGCCGAGAGGAAGTGCGTCAGACGAACTCTTTAGAGGCTCAGTTCCACAATAATTGTTGGGCATTGCAAAAGACAGATGGGAAAACACACAAAGCAGTAAAAAAAAAATCGGATAAAACTGCCTTCAGATGGCCTTCTGACGTTCCCATTCTTTGCCGTCATAGGTGACTGAGGCCTTGAGGCTTTGAATGTTTTTGGCTTTATTTTTTATGCCCTTTCAGTCTATGTATACTTTAGATTCTGATTAAATCCTTTGTTCTACAATGATTCCATCAATCACTCTGATCTCAAATCATACCCCTCAGGGATATAATGCTGTGGAAATATGAAAATTGAAATTTGAATAGACAACAGGGATTTATAGTGCAAATTATTGTTGCCAAAATTCAGTGCTGTTAAAGACCCACTCTGATATAAATGTTCTTTTTGGTGTTTTAAACGTGTTATTGTGACATTTTTTCCCATGATTGAGGACATAAATAAAGAAAACTGAGCTGAAAATTGCATTTTTGAGTATTTCTTTGTTCAAATTGTTGTGAATGTCTGAGCTGGCATCTGGCTCAAACTGGATAGCTTCAATATGCCCATTTTTGTTTCCCCGGTAATGTTAGGTTAGAGGGTTTGAGGGGCTGTAAGCTAGCGAGAGAGAGTGTAAAAAAAGGGCTAAGTTTTGGATGATGGAAAGGGGGGGCAGAGTTGCAAAATACAGCTTATTTTATTTTGGCTAAAAACAACATATTTATAATTGATTGATTGATTGATTTGATTTATTTAAGTGTCATGCACTAATATGCCCAGCCCACACGGGCTTATATGACACTGAAAGACAAAATACACAATACATAAAGATACATCCCCATCACAAAAATACAATAATCCCCCTAATCAGAGTCTAACAGAATACAAAGTGTGCATTCTTATTGTCCATGCCTTTGACACAAAATTTGCCAAACAAAAGATTTCATTTTCAAAAAGCCAACGTAAAATTTTGTCTTCAGATAACTAAAACTAATCAGGACATTTATTTTCTATTACCTCATACATACAAAGTCTCTGTTTTTCATACAAAGGACAATAAAACAAAAAATGAAATTCATCCTCCACCACTTGCAGCTCACAGACCTCACAGAGTCTTTCCTCCTCAGCAATGCCTTTAAAGCGCCCTACTTCCACCTGTAGGGGGAGCACTCCTGCTCTCAGTTTAGCACATAAGGATCTTTGTCCTCTTTTTAAGTTATATATAACACATGGCTCATATATATATATATATATATATATATATATATACATATAATTAAAAGAGCACTGGGAACACTTCAAAATACATCAAATGATGATCGGCGTGGGTCATCTCTACACATGTTGGTTAATGTATCACCATTTTAATAGTAGAAAAATGTGTGCCTAACGAATACGCAAATAGAAACAAACACCACAATCCATGGCGTAGTGGTGTTAGGAGAGGTAAGCAAACATCTTGAATCAGTCCAACATGGTGGAACAAGCTACTCTCCAGGATAACAACCCTATAAATGCTTATTTTCCTTGCAAACCCAGTACTTATACAGCTCATGGCTACATAACGAGTCCCTGCACAGAACCGCAAGTTACCGCAAAATAAATTTTGAAAATGTAGTAATAAAGGTTTTTACTTGGAATGAAAAATCTCTATACACAAAGATATACTGACAGTGTTGGAAGCAATTAAATATAAGGTGGATGTTCTGGTGGGCACTGCGTGCAAACACTCTGGAGGTCCCTGCAGGCGTGTTGTAGGCGTGTTACAGTGATTTTTGGATAGATTCATCCTTCTCCTGCTCAGCTTTCCTCCCACACACTTTGACTCCTTTGTTTCAGCAGTGAAGTACAGCAGCCTTTACAACCCTGCACTCACAGCAGCAGGGCTGCCGGTCAAACGCTTTTATCTTTGTTACCATCCATTAATGACTAACATTCATGTCAACAATGTTTCTGCATTTAAAAAATAGCATTTTTGTATGTGGACAAAGCTGTGGATTAACCTGCTCTTAACAGTGAGACTTGTTTTTTGGAAAGTTTTGATGGAAATTGACTGGATGCAATTTTTAGTTCCAGGTTCCCTGGAGAGTATTAAAGGGTTATTTTAGAGCCCCCCCCCCCCCCCCCCCCCCCCCAGCCAGCTGTGAAGGTCAATGCAGTGAAAAGCCCTTCGGCTTCAGGCCAAGCTGATGCTCAGATTCCAGCAGCACTGGATCTGTTGGAAACCTAACTTCCTTCATCCCTTGAAACCTCAGCTCTTGATTTTAGTGCTATTGGTGCTATTTCAACTACAGCGAAGCTCTGATGGTGTCATGACGAACCGCAAACAGAGAAAACTCATGACAGTCATGATACGACGACGTCAGTTCTTCCATTGGAAATTTAAAGCATTTTACCCATTTGGACATCACAGTCAGTGCTGGAGGCATATAAACCTGTTTTCTGTTGCAGCAGTCATCTTCTAAACAGTTTGTTCCCGGGGCTGCCGGAGCCACTTGTGGTCAAAGGACATGTCGCCAGTCTGTCGCCTCAATCACACACCCATGCACACTCACCATTTAGAGGAACCAATGAACCTATCAAGTATCTTTTTGGACGGTGGGAGGAAGCCCCGGAGAAAACCCACGCATGCACGGGGAACATGCAAACTCCACACAGATTCTGTTCTGTTGCAGGTCCCCCAGCTGGGACAAATACATGCCATACCACCAAAAATTAAAACATGCTATTTTTTTGGTCAAAATCCCCTACCTAAAGGTATTAATGTAGGTACACATGTTTTTTTTGTTTGTTTGTTCTTTTTTAAACGTGTTTTGTCTAACAGCTGGGCAGGCAGATGAGAGCTGAAGACCTCTTGTGTTGGACATTTTTACTTTAACAACAGGGGTTATTAATCTTCTGACAAACCAGAAGTATGTCTGAATAAACCCCTTTTGTAATTGAGGCCAAACTTTATTCATTTTAATCATATTTGAAAATCTTTTGTGTTGGACCAGATGGAAAAGGAAGGAGCGAAGAAGAGAGAGGGATGTTAGAGAGAGGGGGGGTAAGAGGGTGATTATAAAAGGTGTGTGTGTGAGTGGGGGGGGGGGGGGGGTTAAAACCATGAAGCAGCATATTGCATAGATAGGTACCGTTTGATTTATTCATGGATTTATAGTTCTTTTTTATTTGTGTTGCTGTATTTCAGCAGTTTATTTAGCTTTTTTATATTCCTGCATTTTTCCATACCACCGTATTTCATTTATTTTCACAGTATTTGTTTCTTCATCTTTTTTCCTGTATTTAAATGAGACCAATAGCCCCCATCCATCCATCCATCCATCCATCCATCCATCCATCCATCCATCCATCCATCCATCCATCCATCCATCCATCCATCCATCCATCCATCCATCCATCCATCCATAAATCCATCCATCCATCCATCCATCCATAAATCCATCCATCCATCCATCCATAAATCCATCCATCCATCCATCCATCCATAAATCCATCCATCCATCCATAAATCCATCCATCCATCCATCCATCCATCCATCCATCCATCCATCCATCCATCCATCCATTAGGAGCCATAGGATAGGCTCCAGCAGTCCCATGACCCTCAAAGCCATTCAGACCCCACTGAATCCCTGTGTGCATCCCTGGATACTATTCTGTAACTGCTTCACTGTTGTTTAGGGTTCCACAGGGCTCTATTGTAGGACCACTTTTATTCTCTTTGTACTTCCTCACTCTGGGCTCCCTCCTGTGAAAACACAGAGCTTCCTTATTTTGTCACACTGACGATTGTCAAATCTTTTTACCAATAAAGAAAGGTTGCACCATTACATCACTACTGTCTTGTCTAAAAGACATCAAAGACTGGACGGCCCTAAACTTTTTGAATTTTAATGACAACAAAACGATAGGGATGGTGTTTGTAGCTCCTGTGACCCCTACTCAGTGGACTTGTGTCCCTTGACTCCACATTTAAAACAATCTGTTTCAAACCTGGGTTTTAAAATGGACAGCGATTTTAAACTTGACTGTCAAATGACCTCAGTGGTAAAATTGAGCTTCTTCCATTTATGGCAGTTTATGGCTGTTTGGGTTCTGGTCTCAGCGCGTAAGAGGGACACCATCACCCCCATCCTACTACCCTTCACTGGCTGCCTGTGAATTTTAGAGTTCGTTTTAAGATTCTTTTGTTTGTAAATCTTTAAATAACTAAATATTTTGAGTTCTATTTGGGTATTACTCAAAATATTACACCTCATTTTGAGGTGTAATATTTATTCGTTTGTTTTTGACTTTATAACCTTTATTTTTTAGTTTTATTATAAAATAAAGATTAAACACAATTTTGAATCAGCGAAATTAATGGGTGATGGAGAAAAGCTGTTAAAACCTGCCAAGGCATTTAAAAAAACAGAAATGGAGGTTTCCTAATTCTCGTCACTTTGCAGCAAAAATCAAAAACATCCAGAAATTTTCTTTTCCTTTTTTTTTAAAACCAAACACTTTTATTCCCCAGGTTTTTCCTTCCCGTTTACACTGTTTTGTTTTTGCCTTTGTGTTTTTGTGCCAATATTTGGTCCTGTCACCTTGGGTGTCCTGAAATAGAAAATGTATTTTTAGGAAAAAATAATCTGACAATGTTATTGTCAAACCATAGAAATTGTGTTAGAAGCCAATAATCACTTTTCCTGTCCGTGATGATTTTGGCTCTTTGGACATAGTTAGATGATCTTTGGGATACAAATTGGTTGTCCTTAATCTGGGGAAGATAAATATCTTTGTCTTGCCAGGAAGAATATTCCTCACATATCTCCAGATATGTGAGGATAGATCTGCAAGATTTATAGATCTACCAGATAGATCTGCTGCGGCCCGCCCTCTAATCTTTCTAAAGTGAGGTCAGTTAGTGTGACTCGGCCGTCACACTAACTGACCTCACGGGTGTTCTGTGACGACGTTTCTGCCCTGACCTCAGTTCCTGCCTGCTGGGCTACAAACTGTGAGAATGTTGGCCAGGACTGACAGGCTGAATGGATGACGGGGCTTCATGGGCCAAATGGACTGTCAGAGTGAGCTAGGAGGAGATGGATGAGGGGAGGGAGAGAGGGACATTGAGAGCATCGGAAAGAGAGGGAATATCAGGACGGCAAGATGAAGAAATGATGGCGTGCTGCTGCAGTTTTACAGGCGATACCTGATGCTCCCAGCTTCTCTTTCTCTAAGTGGTCCTGTCGATCACTCTCCTTGTCTCTCATCATCATTTCCTCATTTCTAATAAGAACAAAGCTCTGCCTGTAAGATCTGACTTTAAAAATGTGAAAGTGCTGTTGTATAACACCAACTACCAAAAGGAAAACAACCATTTCTCCCAGAGTTTATCCGATAAAATAAGAAAAGTGATCAGCTTCAAAAGACAAGGGAGAGGCGTGCCAAATGTTGAGCAAAGTTTTTTTTCTGTCTGCTTCAAGTCTAACTCTCTGCTCTGTTTGTTCACGTGAAGGTTTCACAAACATTTCAGCTCCAGCCGACACTCTCCCAGGACATTTGCTCACAATTTAGAGATTGGCAGATTTCTCAGGCTGGCAGCTACAAGAAAAAACAACTCTTATCACTTTCAACTCTGAGCTGCTTCCGCCTGTTTGCTAATGAACTTACTTCCTATAGGCGATACAGTTCAAATACATAATGAAAAACAGTTTGAAAACGAGTTGAACGGGTCTCAAATGTGACAAGTTTCATGTACATTTTAAAAAAATACAGTATTGTTTGGAGTATAAGTTGTGTTCATTGCACTTTGGCCAAAAGTGCAACTTATCCTCAGGAGGGACTTATATGTAATTTAAACCCAAAAAAAATACTTTGTCTCACACATTTGTTATTTTGCTAGAAGAAATGCCGTCCAAAACAAACATGGAGGAGAATCTGATTGTTCTTCTGAACTTCATGATATTTTCCTTATTTGCATCAAGACATTATTATTCTTGTTCTCATTTTTTCCTGCCTTGGACTAATACGGGACATCAGACCATCAAACAGGGTCACAGAGAGACGGCAGTACAGCTGAAAGCTACTGCAAAAGGTAAACATAGCCGTAAAAAAAAAAAGACTGAATGATCTCAAGAACCCAGACATGAAGACATGATTATGATCCTCTTCAAAATAAATAACCCTGATCGGTCGTTCGTGGTAACTGAGATATACAATCCTCATATGTAATGATGAGGCTAAACACTTGACAGTAGCTCCTACCACCCATGACGGGAGCATCTAGTGTATAAAAAATTTTTTGGACAAGAACTGAGCATCAAATTTGACGTCCGTCAATAAAGGGGCAGCAGACGCAAATTTGATATGTCAATCATGTTGAGGGGGAAAGCAGCATTACACCAGGCTTGACGGATTTGTTAAGAAGCATTGCACTTTTCGCCCAAAAGTGCAACTCATATAAGATTTTCTTCTTTATTTGGATTTTTTTTTGGGGGGGCTCCTGTGACATTCTCCGAAAAATACGGAACCAGGTCTTCCAGATAAAGAGGCTAATGTATATCACAAACCAAAAATAAAAACAGCATGTTTAATCAATGACTTGGTTTATTTTAAAATAATAATGATAAATAAATAAATAAATGCACAATGTGAAAAATTATACTAAAACTTAACCCACCATCAATATCGCCACAGTCTTTGTTGGAATTTGCTGAACTGGAGCATTCAAATTTGTGTGTTATCACTAGGGATGGAACAGTGCACAGTAAAAACAAATCATAAATGTTCTTCTCGGTTCTGTGAGAACTGTGAACTTTGGTTTTGGTTTTTACAGTTCTGTCATGGTTTTGGTCTTGTTCTGTTTTGAATGGTCCCTTTTGTCAGTCACACCAGTTTCAGGTTTATAATGATTCACAGCTGGCTTCATTTCAGTTGAAATACCCTCAGTGTTTTGAAGTGTCTGGGTTTCAGTGCATCATTGTGAGGTCATCTGCTCTGCCAGCAGTTTTGTTGCTCTCTGGGTTCTGTCTTGTTTTTGGTCTCCTGCATATTCAGCCCCTTACCATCCGTTCCTTACAGGTTCAATACGCCGTAACCCTTGTGCTATCCTAGGCCCTTTAACATTGGGAGTTGGGTCATCTAGACCCACTAGACCAGGGGTGGGCAATTCCAGGCCTCGAGGGCCGGTGTGTCTGCATGATTTCCAGATACTCTTGCCCTACTCATGGCTGATTACCTGGTTCAGGTGTGTCCAGCCAATCAGAACATGCCAGAGCAGGGTATGCTGGAAAACATGCAGGACTGCGGCCCTCAGTGCCCACCTCTGCACTAGACAGAGCTCTGAACCTTTTTTCTTCAATGATTTGTGATCTTCACTGCTGTCCATAGATTACATGACATTGCACCTTTATCCACCTTTGTCATGGTAGGGAGAACACGTCAATGTAAGGGTGGGGTCATCTAAGATACCACAAGGGTTAAAAATATTTACCAATATTTTTCCCAGTACAATAAATCTGTGCTTCTCCACAGTTGTGTACCGTTTTCCATGGCTCTGTTAGCCTCACACAGGTTAACAGAGCCTGCTGCCCCCACCCCACCACCCCACCACACCCCACCCCCACCCCAGAGGATACTAGCAGCAGAACTAGTGCTAGTTGGCTACTACTAAAAATATTAGAGAAAGCCATTGAGGCTAGTTGAAAGCAATAACTTTGTAGCTTAGAGGGAAATGTTAGAAGATTTGTCACCTAGATACATGTCTGCAGTGAGGAGATGTTTGCTGTTAAACACAGTGACCGGGGGGAAAAAAACAACAAAAAAAGTGCGTTATCGGCAGCTTTGGAACACATCCAGCATGATCATCATCTCCAGCATCACCATTCAGTTGTGACGCTGTGTGAAAGTGGGACAGCTGAGTAGAAAATAGTAGCAAACATAACTCAGAGGTCTCTTAAAGAGGCCTTTTAATTGTTGCCTCCTTGAAACACAAAAAAGTTCAACACTATTGGGATGTTTATTGCCATAGAGTTTGATTGTTATCTTCATTACACTCGTGTTTTACAAGTATTGAATTCTGTATGAAGTACTTTAACATTGAAATGTTAATGTTTACAGTAAGTACAAATGTTTTGTTTAAATGCTTTCTTTAGTGTTTGGTAAGAGTTATACATGAATTTATTTGAATGTGTTGGTTTACTTAGCCCAGTGCTGCTTTATCCTGGTCCTTGAGATTTACCACCCTGACTGTTTTCCAGATCTCCAAGCCCTGCTAGCTGTTGATTAGCTCAATCAGATGCCTCCACAATTTGATTGAATGAACACACCTGGTCCAGGTAATCAGCAGCAGGCAGTGCAGGGAGAGCTGGAAAACAGGCAGGGTGGTAGATTTTGAGAACCAGGAATGAGCAGGCCTGATTAGCCTTTTAAAAATGAATTTGTCAAAAACAGAAAAGTGTTTTTTCTTCTTCTTTGGTACACGTGAGTAACTGTGAGTAAATTGTATCGTTGCATCCCTAGTTATCACCCCAAAAAAATGAAGACGAAAAAGCAAAATTTTCATCAGCTTTTTTTTGGAGTGAAGACAGGTAGGATATTTTTATTTTGGCTAAAATGTTCTAGCATATATTTTATTTACAATAGCAAGCTCTGGAAATTATGGGAGCTCTCTCGAATTTCTCACTTTTTTCTTCCATTAGTTGATAGGGTTCATAACCTCCTCAGTTTTCTTTATGAACTCTATGGACATTTATTACAATTCTATTTGAAAATCTGGACATGAACAGTCTAATACATTACAGATCCACATTTATATTAACACAAAATGTTTTATTCTTGCTTAAAACATCATGGAAAAAATATCTATAAAATATTAGCAAACAATATGTGACAGTGTTATTACTTCAGATCAGGATGGAAATGCTTTTTCTCTAAACAACCCAATCAAAGTTAACAGAAAAATGAATGCTACTTAACCCTTTAACACCAGAGATTTTACAAGTGACATCAAAATAACACACACTCTTTGACACACCATAACCGGTCAACCGTTTACGGGACCAACATAAATCAGCTGATTCTGACAAGGAGAAAAGCAGCAGCAGTCCGTGACTGTTGAAGACCATATACGGGACTTGAATCATGGAACCTTAAGAGGATTGCAGGTGTGTCATGCAGTTCCCTTGAGGTTTGTAAGGTATGTAAATAGAATGTACAATTATCATTCCTTAGGTAAATGTTTTTTAAAGTATCAGTGAGGATATTTTTTTTATTTATGATGGACCATACATTGCCCTAACACCACTTCTAGCTGTTAGAAAGGTTCAAGTCCTGGCCCCCTTACTGACCGCGCACAAATGCAGTATGCACAGGGTTTGCACGTTACATACTTTCCCGTAGGGATGCCCACACTGACTACGCTATTTGCCAATTTCTTAATTCCTAACAGTCAGGAGGAGACAGGAGCACACACTTATCACATGAACAGCACTAATGGGCTTCTTGAGTGGTGGGCAAGGTTTGGGGGGGCTTGAAAAAACTAACATGTTCATTCAAAACACCTGTGTCCCACCTAGTTAACCCTTACATAGCCATACTTGTTATTTAAGTGTTCACTTCGACCGGTTGCTCACAGCATGCAAAAATGTTTACTGACATTTTTGCTCTACAGGCTCACACAGCGATTGAAGACCTTTGTGTCAGACACCTGTGTACCCTGTACAGGTTTGCCCATTTCTTGCCTAAAGACAGCCCATATTCAACCATAACTGCGGTTTGACTAAGCCTTTAATGGCATGCTCCGCCTGTCAAATTACTGTGAAACCAAGTGGTAGAGGAGGGATCTGAAATCACAATGACCTGAGTCTTTTTTTTACTTTCCAGGTTCTTTTTTTTTAATTCTCAGACCTCTGCTGTGTCATGAATAATAAGGCTCAATCACTTGTAATTACCACTGTTCACATTCACAAGCACATGCATACTTGATCGAGCTGTTGTCATGTGAACTCTGGAAGTAGAAAAGTGACAACGGAATAAACGACACAATCAGTCAATATCAGCTTACTAACTTTTTAAATGTCGTCAAATTCATCTATTCAATGACACATGGCCCCAAACTTTTGTATTTTTATTTTTACCAGTGTTTTTGTTGTAAATATTCTGTATTATATGTATTGTACTGTATGTGTCAAAGGAAATTGATCTACAAGGTCAACAGCCAATCAGCATGCAGAACACTGTGGGCTGTTTAAAAAAAGAGCATGCAAAATTAAACAGAAAAAATCAGCGAAACGTAAATGGCAATATAGCAAGGGAGAACTGTGTTTGCCAAATCCAGTTTACCACAATATATAGCATATTAAAAAAAGGTCAACTTTTTAAAAGTACATCTTCTCTTTGCTCCTCTTTTTGAAAGATTCAGAATATCTTCATTTTCATTTCATCACAGGGATAAACGAAATTTGTGTCTCTGGTCTCAGGCAAGCCGTTTACCGAGCGATTATGACAGGAAGTAAGAGACGTATCGATGTGTTATATTACGATTCCCATGAAGTATTGCTCTGTTCCTATGATTATTGCAAAGTCCTATGATTATTGCACTGAAATTTAGCACAGATGAGAATATATAACATATATATAACATAGCAGTGCCTCTTTTTGACTTCCTCTAGCTTTGAGATTGTGTATCTTGTGTAATAAATATCCAAATTCTACGCTAACACAGAGCATTCTCTATTTATTATATTTCCGGATAATTTTCTCTAGAAAAAGTGATGTTTAAAGTCTTGTTCATACTCTGGGTGATGGGGAGTGGGGGCTTGAGTCCACTGTTTCCTTCCTTCAAAGTGTAAACTTGACACTAATTCTGTGAGTTCTCTCCTTTTCGGTGACGAACAAATGCTCCATTGTACAAAAGCTGGGGTGACAACAGTCTTTTGCGTGTGTGCATGTGTGTGTTAGTGAAGCAGACAGTGTGTTGTCTTTAAAGTGTGTTTGTTTCAACAAGACAGTTAGATGTGTAGGTTTTTAAACAATGATAATAACAATTGAAAAAAACATTTGTAGAGTTTTTGATTCTACAGAACGACTATTATCTATTAATGGGAAGAGCAGGAACAGTGGTGAATCTTCCCAGTAATCGCCAACCAATCCAATTATTTGAGCTCATTAGGAAAGCAAGGATTCATCCAGAAGGTCACAAAAGAAGCAGAACTTCATGAGAAAGAGTAGCAGACCCCACTTGACTAAGTCAAGGTCAGAGTTCATGATTCCAAAAAAAAAAAAAAGGGAAGAGAACAAAAATGGATCAATTGAAGAGTCAAAGCCTCATTTACATGCACCATTATGAGGGTTGACCTACACAGTCACTGGGGGTTTTTGAGTTGTCGTGGAGGGTAGTAGAGAGGAGCGACCTTGATCTTAAGGGGAGGACAGGTGTGTCATGATGTTCTCTTGAGGCCACAACAAGTGACTTCATGAAAATGGAATGTGCCATTTTTGTGCGTGTGGTAGATGTACCAAGAAGTGTTTCTAAGGCTAACTAAAGTTGCACGCACTTATGACGTAAGGATGATGCTGTCGTATGGTGCAACACTACGATGATGCAACACTAGTCGTTAGAAAAGTCTTAGTCATAACTGCCCTTATGGGTGGATACAAGCCGTCTTTAAGTGAAAAATGGGAAATCTGTATGGGACACGCAGGGTGCTTTTCTGAAATATCAAGGTCATTGCCCACTTGATGAGCCCGTAATGCAAAAATAGTCATGCACATTTTCTTTTTCCTCACCGTTCTTGTGATCATTTTTACCCCACGGGTGGAGAACTTGCAGGGAGCCCCAGATGGAGGGAGATTATCAGTGGTCTTGTATGTCTTCCATTTCCTAATAATTGCTGCCACAGTTGATTTCTTCACACCAAGCTGCTTACCTGTTGCAGATTCAGTCTTCACAGCCTGGTGCAGGTCAGCAATTTGGTTCCTGGTGTCCTTAGACAGCTCTTTGGTTTCGGCCATAGTGGAGTATGGAATGTGACTGTTTGAGGTTGTGGACAGGTGTCTTTTTTATTGATAACGAGTTCAAACAGGTGTGATTAAAACATGTAATGAGTGAAGGACAGAGGATCCTCTTACAGAAGAAGTCACAGGTCTTTGAGAGCCAGAAATCTAGTCTGTTTGTAGGTGACCAAATACTTATTTTCCACCAGAATTTACAAATAAATTCTTTAAAAATTAGACAATGTGATTTTCTGGATTTCTTTTCTCATTTTCTCTCATAGTTGAGGTATACCTATGATGAAAATTAAAGGCCTCTCTCCTCTTTTTATGTGGGAGAACTGGACAATTGGTGGCTGACCTAATGCCTTTTTACCCAAATGTATACAGTCAACAACACAGACCAACCACCTATGGCTTAAGAGTGGAATGAATGGAATTACAGCAGCCAAACTGACTGTGTTTTGGGATCAGATGACTTACTTGGGAACAGACAAAATTCTGTACTGTGAGTTGACCTTTAGAGGAAGATTCTAGCATAAATTTGACTTAGAGAAAGTTTTGTGAACAGCTGGAAAAACCTCATTTCTATAATCAAACAATTATACAAAGAAAAATTGAGTTAAAATTCTTCAAAGATGGGAAAGCGTGGACTGATAGTTATCACATAAAATTTGATACTTAGGGCTGCACATGCTATTCTGAAGTCAAATGGATAGGTCTAAACAGGATTTTCCTCTCAATAGATCAACTCGTTGTTTAAAACCTGATGTCTGTATTTACTCTGTGTGACTACTGTGTAGAAAAAAAATCCAGCAAACTTGAAATGACTTCCTCCTCCTCGGTGTGACCTCCTGAGAGTGAACAGCATCTTACGTTTGATTGTGACTTTTTTTAGCAGGTTTTAATGGTAATTGTGTGTTTGTGTGACCTGTGTGTGTGTATTGATTGGAACATTTCCACCCTGTGGTCATGTTCTGGAAAGAGCAATTGAGCACATATATCAACACACACCTAGACACAGACAAAAACAGCGACACACACACAGACACACTGCCTGGGGCTTTATAAACAGCCGGGCTGGGAGGTTGTGACACGCACATCAGTCTCCCCACTCCCCCGTCTTCTCTGTGGAACAACAGCTTCTTCCACTTTTTCTTGCGTTTGTTTCTGTCATTCGTCACCCAGCCGCCTGCTGTTTGTGGTTCTTCAGGAAGGTTTCTTCTCACTGATACCTCCGTCTCTCTGCAGCTCTGTGGTGTATAGAGCAGTTCGAGTTGGCTTCCTGCCTGTTGAGATGCAGCAATAGGAACCACAGCGAAAGGGGGGTTCATGCTGATGAAATTGATCTGCTCAGGTAAGACCCCAGTCCTCTACTTGTCTCCCCTCTCACACAGGTTTTTAGTGCCTGCAGTGTTTTTTTTTAATCCTGTAACAATAAGTGTTGACAGTAAAGGTGGGTTGTTGTACTGACACCAGTGGATTGGGGGTAGATATCCTCATGACAGTAATTGTTACCTCATTGTTGGGTATAAATTGATTTGTCTCTGAAAGATTGGGCACAAAAGGTGGGTTTTCCCTCGTACCATAACTGACAGAAGAAAACAGCTAACTTTTAAAAAAATGTTATGTAGTTTAGTTATAGTCTGTCAGAGTTAAATACAAACGTATGAGCAGAGACCACATGAGCTGAAATAATCCCACATTTTTTCTTGATTTGCCATGCAAGTCATTTTTAATCCAGTCATTCAGTGGTGTGCTTTTTCTGGATAATCAGATTAGCTGTTGTGGAGATCCTGCCTGTAGTTGTAACTGGACAAGACCTTTAAACTTAAATTTATGGACGCTTATCTTCTCATTTAAAGATAAATCACTACCTTATGCAACAGTTCCTGACCACACCACAGGCAGAACAGATGGATAAGGGAATGATGGACAGATGCTCGTTTCTTTGCCCTTCAACTTAATTTTCTGCACACCCCTCTTTCCTTTTTCCACTCTTGTGAATCACTTGGACTTCTGTGCTATCTGACTTTCTGTCACCTTGACACCTCCTTTATATCTGCTTCTCTTTCTTCCTCTCTTCTCCTCTGATCTATTATTCACACCCCTTTCTGGCTGCTAATCTTCCCCCTCGCCAACACTTGAAATCTCTCCTCTACCTGCAGGGCATTTAGACGTTCGCCAACAGTTTCCTTTTCAGGAAAAGGAACTGAATAAAAGAATAGAGTGAGGGGACAGATAAAAATCTGGGGCTGCTTGGATGTGTTGAGGCGCTTCTTCATGCTCTGCATGGAGCAGTTTGACATTTCACACAGCTGTGGAGGATCCAGAGCACATTTGTGAGGGGCTGAGGTGGCAGATGTGAGGTGAATTTGTGAAGAAAGAGTGACCACCATCTTCCTAATGAATTATTGACTATACATCAATATATTTTCAGGTTTAGTTAGCATAAAAAGTTTTAGATTTAAAGAAAGGCAATCACTTGCTCCCACCTGCTATGTTTTTATGCTCAATATTAAAGGTGATATTTTATTTTTTAAAATGTTTCTGCAGCAATGATATAAGATTGAAGGAGGACCTTTTAAAGTACAAACAAAACCAATATAATCCCAATATTAAAACTTTTTAAATAAGAAATTAACACATCTTCTAATATAGAAAAATGGACTGTTGTGAAGAAACATGGTTCAAAATGGACATTTTGTTTCTCTATTTCTGCCAGAGTTAGTTACAAAAAATGAAAAAGCCTTTACTATTTTGGTGTTGTTTTACATGTTGGTATCATGGCCCTTTTGGAAGTCAACTAAAATGACACAGTAATTCTACATACACACGGGGTCTGAAACCTCAACCTTATTCCTCGTTCATGATTAATTTTTAAACGGTTACTTCCGGGAATTAAAAGGATGCCATCCGTTGGTCAGAGTTCAACAGAGTTTAACTTTCTACACCATTCAATAGCCCCGCATTTGATATGAAGAGTCCGAAAACTGCAGGTAGAAACTTGCGAAGCAAAGCATGAACGTGAGAGTTTTGAACGTGGAAGCCCAAGATGCGCATAATTGCACATTTACAGAGACTTTTCTCGGAAAGTGGTCGCTTGAATATGTGTTTCAGAGGGCGCTGTGAACGCAGCTTCTGGCCTTAATTTTCTGCTTTGACCATGTTCCACATAACTCTTTGCCACATAAATATTAAAGGGTCTATATCATTCAAACCAACTTCTTGGGCCTTTGAGTTTACCATAATGTTCATTTTTTACTATAAACGATCCCAAAGCGATATTTTGATTTGAGTATTCCTCTAAAAACCTGGGCTCTGAGCACCTGCCCCTCCCAATCCATGAAAACAATTGGGTTCTCACATTGTGATGTAGCGAGAACAGCCCCTTCCAGGAAGAGTCTTTGCTGCCCCAGGCTAACACAAACACACTTTCTCCACTGAGAAGGCTGCGATCGTCAAAATACTTTCCTTTTATATCCACAATATGCACATCCATCCAGAAAAAGTTATGTTGTTGTGTTTTTGGAACAGGAACAGAGACACACACAGGACATTACACACAAGACCAGAGACACACACAGGAACAGAGACACACAAATGACCAGAGACACACACAGGACCAAAGACACAAAAAGGACCATAGACACACACGGGGCCAAAGACACAAAAAGGACCAGAGACACACACGGGACCATAGACACACACTGGACCAGAGACACACACGGGACCAGAGACACACACGGGACCAGAGACACACACGGGACCAGAGACACACACAGGACCAAAGACTCTCAAAGAACATCACACACCAAGCATAAATGAATTTATTGCTAAAAATGATGTCAGGAGTGCAGCTCTTAAAAAAAAATGACAAAAGAGCAAAGAAAACCCAATAATTTGATTTATTGTTTTTAATTATTAATATTTCCTGGCTTTGTTTGTTCATATTTGCATAATTTTGACAGAATATATTTTATTATTTTGGATTAACATTCCTGTCTGTTTTTAATCATATTTATGTTTAAAAAGTTAAAGTTAAGTTAGAGTTTTAAAGGTTTAAAAGTTTAGCTTTAAGGCCCGTTCACACCAGGATGAATTTCGCCGGCGATTTTCGCCGACGTTTAACGCCTCGTGACTAAACAAAGGGCACCAATGAGAGTGTGCACACCGACGCGAAAAAACGCCATGCATCAAAGCGTCAAAAAAAAAACGCCTCGGGTTCGTTTTCTTTTTTGACGCCTCGCGTCGAAATCTATTCGACCAATGAGAATGGCGCTTTTGCACATGTGTCTGGAGCTTCTGAAGTTACAGTAAAACACCAATTGGGGGCGCTCAAATACAAAACTGCCTTGCTGAGCACACATACCAGCGAAGAAGATAGACGCCGAGTAGCGTCTACACTGCCGCGAAGAAATAATGACGGACATTCTAAAATATCCCCGAACGATGCACCAGTTGGAGCTACTGGTGCTTGAAATATTCATGTTTTCTTTGTATGATTCTGACAAGCGCGTAAATACTTGCTCTCTTCTTCTGAGTGAAAAGCGACTTTAAGAAGCGTAAAGTTGCGCAGCGCCACCTTATGTACAGGAGTATTTCTGTTTACATTAAGCGCCATCTAATGTCAGGGAATGAAATTGCATGTTCGCTCGGCTCATCGTCAGCGAAAATCGCCTGGGTGTGAACACAAAAAACGTGGCGAAAAACGCTGGCGAATAACGCCTGGCGAATATTCATCCCGGTGTGTACGGGCCTTTAGTGTGTTCAATAAATGTTTATCTTGTTCGGCCCGTGACCTAAAGTGTGTTTTGGATTTAGGCCCCCTCTGCAACTGAGTTTGACCCCCCCTGTAATACGAGTCTAGAAAATTCATGCTTTTTTTTTGAGGAAAATGGCCAAATGAAAATAGGGCAACCAAAAGGATGTCATCAAATTGTGTTTGTGTGTGTGTGTTTATTAAAATAATCTAGTGTTGATTATTTGACTTATTGACCAAAAACTATACAGTTCCAAAATGTAAAGGAAATAAATCCAGATAACATCACAATCCCAAAAATGAAACTTCATGAGGATTTTCACTAACAAGAAGACGGAGGATAAACTTCTACTATATTTTTAGAAACATGTTGAGACACGTAGAGAAGAAGCATCATTTTCTAATCTACTTCTAGGTTTACAACATAATTAGGTGACTGCTGCAGTCTCTTAAGTGGTAATAGGGTGGATGAGTGTTGTGTAATGTTGTGATTGCCGCTGTGCTCATCCTAACAGTTTATGTCTTCAATTTGTTTGCAATCATCTCAGCAGTTGTGTTGCCAGTCAGCTAATTCCCAACTTCCCCACTGATTATGCTCTTTGATTGCTACTTGAGGAAAACTGAAGCTAAGGACTGTTTCTGGCTAAAACAATGCAGTTGGGAAAATAACTGAAATAACCTTGTCCTTTAAAGACAGCTTTCCAAAGAGACAGCTAGCCAGACTTTACCTTTACCTTTAAATGTTAGAGGATAATGTCTGTAGATAAGATGGGAAAAGAAAAAAAAAGAAAAGAAAAACACAGTCTTGGTTGAAGATGCACGTTAAGACTTTGATTCCAGATTATGAGACTGTGTAAGATTATGCCAGCTACAGTCAGTGTGCATAAAGCAGTAAAGCATGGGTGCTGACACTTTTTTGGCATGTGAGCTACTTTTGAGTCGACAATGTCTTGAAGATCCACATGTGTGCGTTTATATATATATATATATATATATATATATATATATATGCGGGGAGCCTGGCATTTAAAAGGCGCTGCTGACTCTGTACGAAGCGTGTGCCACGGAAAAAAACAGCTTCCTAAATGAGCTCATATTTATCGGGCGAGAACTGCAGAGGCAATAGCAGGAGGCAGCTTCAGTAAACACTCCATTTGTCTGGAGTGGTCTTCTGCCAGGGATTTGACGTCCCGCGGGGCAGGTAGCGACTTTCTGATGAGAATGAGAATTTCCGCTGAGTGAATTTAAACACGCATGTGCAGTGACGTATGTTTCAGAGGATTTTTTAGAATTACATTTTTTTTTCGTCGATCGCGATCGACGTAATGAGCACCCGTGCAGTAAAGCAACACTTGGGCAAATCTATACCCATAATTTCTGCATTTCTGAGTCTATTTTCAAAAAAAGCAACATTTCTGTGTCCACGTGATTCACATCTAGATGCGCAACGAAAAATTCTCTGTGAGAAAAGAGCACTGCCAAAATACCTATACTTTCGTATTATACTTGTATAGGACTCACCACATTATAAGGCACACCGTCAATGAATGGCTTATTTTCCAATTTATGTCATATATAAGGCGTACCGGACTATAAGGCGCATTAAGAGAGAGACAAAAGAGTCAGAGATGTGTCTGTCGGTCAGTTAGTTTTTATTAAATGCGTTCACAGTAACTACAACTTGTTTGTGACATGCTACACGTCAGCCACGTTAAATAGGTTAGCCATGTTAGCGTATCTACAACACCTGTAACTCCACCATATCCGTAACAATATCTGTAATTCCCAACATACTGATAGGGCTACACATTAGCCACGTTTACGTATTCACAATGACACTCACCCTTGTTTGCAACACATAAAAAAACACACTAATTGCTAAAACAAACGTTACCGTGAACACACACGAACACACAGTTCGACGCCGCTACATGTTAGCCACGTTAGAAGTGTTAGTGTAGTCACACTACCTGTAACTCCCAACATTGTTTGAAACACGTGAAAAAAACAGGTGGAGACGACTACAGGTTTCCCATGTTAGCATATTCACAATAACACTCGACTGTGTTTGTAACAGCACAACCAGAATCAATCCATATGTAAAGTGCTTCAGATTATACAGATTATACAATATATTATATATATTGTTGTTTGTTTTTTGTTGTTGTTTTTTAATGAAGGCTTTCAAGCGCATAAAATATGCCACTTTTTTCAAGCAGTTTAACACTTTTTAAATTTAACAATACATTGTCACCAATTTCAGACTATGATTTATTTTTTACCAAGGTGGATTTAAAGCCTTTTTTCCTAGTTAACAACAAGCTGACGTTTGAGCTGGTGGCTTAACCCCTCCCACAGTCCTCTTAAGAAGACTCATGCATGCAGTTGCAACTGCAGCTGGAAGCAAATTCCCTCTTCTTTTAACTATTTACTGCAGATTCCAATAAAATAAACAAATTGAAACAGTTTAGCATGAAAATGTTGCTATTTTCTGTTAGTGTATCCAATTTAAGTGTAAAATGATAGATTTTGCTTGTTCCATCTGGGGCCAAGTGTTTGTTTGACTTACCTGACAATGTTGGACATGAGATAGCATGGATGAACCCCAAAAGGTGAATAAAATGGTGTTTCTGCTGTACAAAATGCCTACATGTTATTTGAATAACCAAAAGGTTATAATGATTACAATCATTTCGGCATACATCACTTGGCAGCAGTTTTGTGTCTAAAGATTGCCACATTTGTCTGTCTATGCCAATGTCACACATATGACATCTCTGCTGAAAATAAAGGCTAAACATTATCTGCATATCTGAGCGGTGGCACGTGTGCGCATCAGATGAGGCAGGATCTGAAATGGAATCTCCTTCTGTTCCTGCTCGCTGCACACATCATCCATCCATCTATCAGTGCTGCACAAAGCCTCGCCTCCCCAACGCTGACACATCAATCATCACATTCCCATGTTTTATGGAAATCGGGGAGGAAAACTGCATTTAGTGGCATTTTACCCTTTATCCCTTCCTCCTATCTGTCTTTGACTGTCCATGCATCCACCATGCAATCTCATCACACTGTAGTCGCTTATTTAAATCTATTTTAATAGATATGAGCAGTGTGGTGGCAGATTTCATGGGCCAACGGGTCAGCAAATACCAAGGCTGTTCCACCTCACTTACCCTAGATCAGGGCCTGCTGACAATTAAAATCACCACACAGGTGGGCAAGTTTGACCCTGAGAGGGCCGAATGTGGGATGAAAGAGAACATCAAAGACCCAGGCTTTGTCCATCTCTCCATCCATCATCTATTGATCTACCTATCCATCTGAGAGGAATGTGGCCCGCTGAATTAAAGAAAACCAAAAGATTCAATTAAGAGAATGTGGAAGGGTAGTGAAGGATGATTATATGTGCTGCTTTTGGGGGCTGACTGAAAAAGCTTTTCAGTTTTGGTCAGAATCGAACACTTTGTAATGCTTTAAAAAACAATAACTGTAAATAGCAAGGGAATCCAAAACAGTGTTTTGTCTAAATTCATTTATAGGTGAATTAAGGATTTGTTTTAAAGCCAAAAATTGATGTAAAAATAAAAAGAGGAAGGAGAGACGTTCATGTTTTTGCAGCCTCACTATCCATAAAAGTTATTGTGTGAAGGTGTTTGTCCACAAGTCTTGAGCGACATGGCAGGTTAAGCACAGGAGCTCTTTTGAAGTGATTGAACACCACCTCCTTTTTTTTCCTTTTCCTCATGCTACTCCACAGCATTGCTCCAACACCTTAATCCTCCCTACATTCCACTTGTGACAAAAGAGTGAGGAGGGAGGCTAAGGAGAGGTCTGTACAATCAAAGGTAAAGAAACAGAGACAAAATGAGTGGAGGTTGAAGGAAGAAGAGGTCAGGCCTCTCATTCAAAGATAAGACATCTGTCTGAAATGGGTTTTCACGATGTGATGATATGACTACTTTTTTTTTAATATATGTGGCTGTTCCAGTGGGGGTGACTGGATTGGCTGTAATCTTCCTTCAGAGGCTGGATAGAAAATAGATAGAGGCACTTTCTCTGCAGATTATCTCATAGATCTGTCAGAAACTGGAAGACTTTCCACTAATCAGACTGATGCTGTGTGGTTGAGAGCCGCTGAGTTCAAACAGGCTCTGCGGTACGACTTGAAGATAGGCTGCCACACATTTGATATCATCCCAGAAAACATTGCCAAAAAGGTATTTTCTACAAATCCACAGTCTTTGTTAGTTGGTATGACATATGACAAACTCCCTGTGGTCTTTCTTTATGATGCCTGTTATCGGCTTGAAAAGGAAATACAGTCAGGTGGTTTTAACAATCTCAACAAGATAACGTATAATGTCCAAAATATGACAACTTCACTATAAAACATGTAGACAAATTGGCTTGTAACATTTTGACATAGTTGGCTTTTTTGTTGTTTAGAAACTACAAATAATTTCAAAATGTCTAAACGAGTCAGCTACAGTACTTGTATTTTTTTCTGTCTGTTGCAACAACTTGGTCATTCAACTCAACTGGTCTCTGTTAAAAGCTCTTAAAGCATTTTACAAGGTCAAATGTGTTTATTTTTTATTTTATTATGCTAATCGTATCGTGCTAATTTGCTTATTTGGCTGTCAAACATTTGAGATTGTAAACCTTGTGCTATCCTAGGCACTTTAACGTTGGGAGTTGGGTCATCTAGACCCACTAGACAGTGCGCTGAACCTTTTTTTTTCAATGATTTGTGATCTTCACTGGTGTCCATGGATTACATGAAATCTTTCCACCTTTATCCACCTTTGTCATGGTAGGGAGAACACGTCAAAGTAAGGGTAGGGTCATCTAAGATAGCACAAGGGTTAATGTGGTCCTATTTCCTTTTTACTGCATCACAAATGCTCTAAAAGTTCTGAAACAAAAGCCGGACAAATACTTGCACATTCTGAGTTTCAGATTAATGCAAGCGTACATCTACTTTCCTATTTCTTCAATTCCTTTCTGTGATTTCTTGTGAAGCAGCAACATGTAATGAATTGTAGCACAGATGTATTGCAAGTTTATACAAGGAGACAACTTATCTCTGTTTCTTGAGAAAGAACAAATATCTGTAGGTGTGTCACACACGGTAAAGATACATTATTGGGTTGTTACACCAGAGAGCTTGCTTACTTTGATTTTTATGTTTACACTGCCCTCAACAACTCGAGTTTAAGCGACCACTTCCAATGAAAAGTCTATGTAAATGCATGTATGTGTGTGTCGGGCTTCCACGCTCAAAACTCTTGAATTCACGCAGTTTATGTGACCGTTTTTGGACACAAAACCCACAGCCATCAAATGCGTGTTGATTGGTCATACCTGATTGATCAAAGTTTGATCAATCAGAGACTTGGATTTGGTAGAGACGTATGAATGGTGTCCCCTTTAATTTACACAAGTGCCAAAAGTTTGAAAATAGATCACAGAGTAGAAATGAATAATTGCAGTTTGTGCCCGATCGGAATTCTATGACACCAGTTCTTTCATATATCAGCTTAGAGCTGTGATAAAAATAGCATGGAGCAAGATTCACAAGATTTACACCTCTTTGACATTCAAACTAAGGCCAAATCCAAATTCTTCCCCTACCTCTCTGGCTTCTCTCTATCCCTCAAATTGTAAAGGCATTTGGAGGGATAGGGGCGTTTGAAATAGTTTTTTGAAGGGAAGACGCTCGTGGTAGGGGGATACAGAGCCCTCGGCGGTGCGGGTGTTCCGCGTCGGAGGAGAAATGCATTTCTTCACGTGGGTGTGCTCTGAAGCACAGAGGTTTATATGTAAATTTAAGTAATGACTTTCTGTTTTAGCATGACTTTTTAAAGTTTTAAAACTGATATTGTGTATTTCCGAGTGCTGGCATCTACAGGCCATCGTGGATGACCGGCGACTTTTGATGACGTCATTGAGTGGGAGTGACGTCCGAATTAGAAGACAGTATTTTTTTATAACGCTCCGTTTTAAGGACTGAATGTAGGGGTAGGGAGAAGCTGTAGGGGTAGCGGAAGAATTCTGATTTGGCCTAAGCCTTTTCCCGTTGTAGGTGGCAGACATGCGTTAATTAACAGTAGAAAAAGGAGAAGACACTCGTCCTTTCTTAGCCAGTGTACACATTGCAGGGTTAGATAACACTTTCTTTTTGCTCTTCATGATTCTGCTTGAGAGTCCAGAGCTGAAACCACTGGTTGGACCTTTTCTCCTGAGAGGAAAGTTGAGGCACTCTGTTTGAATGTAGTTAAACATCCTTTTTCTTTGTTTTTCTTATTCACAAACCTTTTTCTCTGTTACTTTGACATGATTTTCATGCAATCTAAATTCAAAATTAGTGTTTTCCCAAAGTCAGGAGGTTAAACCACTGTTGTGAAGAGCCACAGTAACATTGGAGCATTGGAGTGTAGAACTCAGTAAAACTCAGTCAAGTTCTTCATTTTCCACTGACTCATCAAAATATCACTGCGTGGTAAAACCTCTGAACATCAAACATCCACCAACACTCTAGAGTGTTTGTTTCCATCTGCTCAGGTGTTTTAAACCCTGACGTTCACTCAAAATAATTTTACAATAAATCCTAAAGTAGAAATTCAAACGTGTGTATTCGTTTTGAACACACCTTTTTTTCTGACTTCAGATTAGAAGAGTTGATTGAACGGCGGCCCTCGACGTGTCGTGAGACATGACTGGGACCCCAAGGAAAAGAAACTAAAGCAGCAGCCATAAATCGTCACAGCCACCTAACAAATGAATGAGTTAGGAAGAGGCAGATGATTAAACAAGAGAAAGGCAGGAATATGGGCCGGTTAGGTGTGATAATCCGTCTCTTTCCAAACTATCCCATGAGGGAGGGATGCACGGGGGGAGATTAAGGGAGAATATAATATATTCTGACCCACATTCATGTTAACAGTCATGTGTTGTGACCCACATTCTATCTCGTTTCAATATAACATTAAATAATAATTTATAATGGGGGAGGTGGAGGCTAAAATCTGGATTTTTAAGAATGAACGTAATATTCATGGTGAGGCTTCGTAAACGAGGATTATGAAGGGGGCTGTCCACGTCTTCTACAAGCTCGCTCGTGGCTGAGCAATCCAATACGGGAAAGGCAGGCCCTGCAGCAGAGGCTGCAGGTGAAAGTCTGTTCTGGATTCGGTGCAGTCGTGTGGCTGGCTATTCTCCTCTGCCGTTTGTCTTTTAGACTAGTCCGCCGATTTTCTTCAAAAGAGGAGACAGCGTCTTTGATGTACTGGCGCCAGGTGTCACGATCTTTTGGCAGAGTGGACCACTGATGATGGTCGATGTTGCAAGCACCAAGGGATTTCTTGAGAGAGTCTTTGTATCTTTTTTTCGGTGCCCCTCTATCTCTCTGGCCTGATGCAAGTTCACCATACAGAGTGATCTTTGGCAGTCGGTGGTCCTCCATCCTGTGTACATGTCAAGCCCACCGCAGTAGCAACTTAAGAAGCATGGCCTCTATGCTTTGGATGTCTTCCCTCTCGAGGACTTCGACATTGGTGACATAGTCGCTCGAATGGATGCCAAGAATGGTGCGTAGACAGCGCTGGTGGAAATGTTCGAGGACTCGCAGGTGGTGCTGGTAGATGTCCCAAGACTCAGAGCCGTAAAGAAGGGTGGTCACCACAAGTGCCCTGTAAACACTGATCTTGGTGGGTCTCTTCAGGTGCTTGTTGTTCCACACCCGACTGTGGAGTCTGCCAAAGGCACTATTTGCCATGGTGAGCCTGTTGTCAAACTCTTTGTCGATCCTGGCATCTGAGGTAATTGTGCACCCCAAGTAGGTAAACTGCTGGATTGCTTTCAGTTCTGTCTCTCCGAGATAGACATGGGGAAGCTGGTACGCTTCCCGAGGTGCTGGCTGGTGGAGGACCTCTGTCTTCTTTAGACTAACTTCAAGTCCGAAGAGCTTGGTAGCATCTGCAAAGCAGGAAGTTAATCGCTGAAGTGCTTTCTGAGTGTGAGCTAGGAGAGCTGCGTCATCGGCAAAGAGGAGGTCACTGATCAATTGCTAACGGATCTTGGTGCCTTCAGTCCTCTCAGGTTGAACAAGCTGCCATCGAGGCGGTAGCGGATGTGTCAAGACACAGCCCTGTTTTACGCCGTTGATGATGGGGAAAGTGTCTGAAAGGTCGCTATTGAGCCTGATCTGCCTGTGCTAGTCTTCATGCAGCTGAACAACCATGTTGAGGAATTTGGGCGGGCAGCCAAGACGTTCCATGATCTGCCACATGCCTTTTCAGCTCACAGTGTCAAACGCCAAAGGTTACATAGAGTGCCTTGTTCTGCTCACGAAACTTTTCTTGAAGTTGTTGGAGAACAAACACCATGTCAGTTGTGCTCCTGTAATGTAATATTAGGCTTCTGGTTAACCTGCACCATTAAGGGCAGCTTTGATACTTTGATTTTTGTTTTTTTATACTCTCGTTAAATGGGGGACTTTTTTCAGTTGTTCTATTGTCTTGAATGAAGCACACGCTCATTGCTTGGTTCCTGCTGCTGCAGCCGTCAGTCATCCAAACAAGACGTCAAGCCTGCAGCGTCCCTAGACCAGCGTGTGCCGTGCATAGTGCACTGACACAGCTGAGGCCTCAGTTCCTGTGCATTCAGATGCTTCGTTTTTACTTACCACTGCATAGTTAATAGAACTACTCGTGTTTTTTCTCTGAAAGGGATATTTCTGGTCACAAACCTGCTTATTTCTGAAAGAGGATGGAGTGCAATAGTGGATCTACCAGCTGCTGAAAATCTCCAGAACCACAACTGGAAGACTTTCCACTAATCAGACTGATGCTGTGTGGTTGAGAGCCGCTGAGTTCAAACAGGCTCTGCGGTACGACTTGAAGATGGGCTGCCACACATTTGATATCATCCCAGAAAACATTGCCAAAAAGGTATTTTCTACAAATCCACAGTCTTTGTTAGTTGGTATGGACATATGACAAACTCCCAGTGGTTTTTCTTTATGATGCCTGTTATCGGCTTGAAAAGGAAATACAGTCAGGTGGTTTTAACAATCTCAACAAGATAACGTATAATGTCCAAAATATGACAATCTCACTATAAAACATGTAGACAAATTGGCTTGTAACATTTTGACATAGTTGACTTTTTTGTTGTTTAGAAACTACAAATAATTTCAAATTTTTACAGCATTTTACAAGGTCAAATGTGTTTATTTTAATTTTATTATGCTAATCTTATCGTGCTAATTTGCTTATTTGGCTGTCAAACATTTGAGATTGTAACCCTTGTGATATCCTAGGCACTTTAACGTTGGGAGTTGGGTCATCTGGACCCACTAGACAGTGCTCTGAACCTTTTTTCTTCAATGGTTTCTGATCTTCACTGGTGTCCATGGATTACATGAAATCTTTCCACCTTTATCCACCTTTGTCTTGGTAGGGAGAACACCTCAATGCAAGGGTGGGGTCATCTAAGATAGCACAAGGGTTAATGTGGTCCTGTTTCCTTTTTACTGCATCACAAATGCTCTAAAAGCCGGACAAATATTTGCACATTCTGAGTTTCAGATTAATGCAAGCGCACATCTACTTTCCTACTTCTTCAAAAGGGATATTTCTGGTCACAAACCTGCTTATGTTTGAAAGAGGATGGAGTGCAGTAGTGGATCTACCAGCTGCTGAAAATCTCCAGAACCACAAGAAGTTCATTTGTCTGTTACCTAACATAAAAACCTGCTGTAAATGACTTTTATTTACTCTGTTTTTCAGCAAATATAGGAACAAAAAAATTACTTTTTTAAATGGGGAGGGGGGTTCTAGGTTCTAGCCTTATTAAAATCAAGAGAAAAGTGCAGATAAAAGACTTTCAGGTGTTGCTCTCTAATCTACAAATTAGCTTTTAGCCTGGACTTAAATAATGCTCGAGTAGAAGTTTGTCTCACATCATCTGGAAGACTGTTCCATATTTAAGTTGCATAAAGAGAGACAACAGTTATTGAAGGTCAGTGAATACCATTAGATCTCTCTCCAACCCACACAATCCCCCGTCACATCTGTCTGTGATGCTGTATTCAGTGAGGCTGCAGCAGCTGAGAGCCAAGACGGCTTAAGAATCTGGTATTCTGTCTAAAGATGTGGAAGAAAAAGCAGAGCATAGAACGTTTCAGGGAGAAAAATACATTTCTTTTTCACGTTTTATCAAAAAATGTTCCTGGAATTAGTTTGATTAAATTTTAGATAAATATTTTAACTAAAATAAAGGAAGTATATAAAAAAATTAAATATGAATAAAATATTTACTGTGCTGCATGAATGTATTCACAAAGTCTGGTTTCAGTTGATGATTTTGCATATATTTCTGAACTGATGCTGGTAAACCTTTTGTCAGTCTGTAGATTTAACTTAGTTTTTTCTTTTAGGTCATTCTGCTAAAATTGACTGCTTTTTTTCATTGATGTTTGTTTTCTCTGATATATGTTTCTTGCTTTTCTTAAATGACCAGGTCTTTGTGCACAGAGCAATATAGTTTGTAAGTGTCATCGCTGCATGGCTTGTGGTTTTGGTAGGGGTCCGAATTAGGATTTTCCCAAAGATTTTTTTAAATAGTTTTTAAATTTCCCAGCCACAATATTAATAGCCGTGTTTACAAAAACTTTCATAAAGGCGAAGCAACCAGTGCTCCAATGCTATTTGCAGGATGCTAATGCACAACCCATATTTTATTCATGGCTGTACTGTTTGATTTATGTTTCAGTTCATTCATAAATTCTTTTTCTGTCATCATCCCAGGCTTGCTCTGCATTTGGCTCCTTCATAACTACTCGTCTGTGACATGTCTCTGATCATTTCTCTCCTCTTTTGGCTGAATCTGTCAAAACTGGAGGTGAATGGTTTGGTAATGGTTGCTTTTTTACCTTTTTGACCAGCAGAAAATAGCCCAATGTGACTTTCAGAAAATGTAAACAGTATATTATTTTTTAAAGACAACATCGATTGGAGAATCCATCTAAACCCATTTTACAGAGATATCAACTAATTTAATAAAACAAAAATCAGTTTTCTATCATCCTCGTGTATCACCTTGAAAAGACCCCTAACACCTAGATATGTGTTCACACAGCAAGGTGTTGGCCATAATTAATAAGTTATAATTTCGAGTTATCTTTTTGAATGATCTTTTTTTTTGTTTTTGAACACATTTAATTTTCACCTGCGGTGAAATCTTATGTTTTGGATGGAAAGTGTTGGAAGTTTTATTTCTGTGACCTAGATATGTAAGTAAAGTTTTGTCATTATTTCTCATTTATTTCATATTATTACTTTAGGTTTACTAACACAAAACATAGGAGTGAGTTTTTGCAAATTTTAGAAATCCATCAGCTTACTGTCATTTTGTGTCATTTGTGTTTAAAAAATAGTTTAAAAAAGGCCTCAAATCAAGCACAGTGACATTTTACTTTGAATTTTTTGCATCCTTAAAAAAAACCTTGATGCCGCTGTTGGGTTAAGTTGAATTTCTAATTCTGTGAAACATCGTGACAGGAGCTGCTCTTTGAGTGCCAGAAAGTGCTGTTGGATCTCTAGCAATGTCATAAAGGAGGTGGCTGAAACTCATAATGAAAGGATCACTCTGACAGACGTTGTGTCATATTTGTGTTTATTACTTGCAGTATTGTTTAAAACCATGCAAAGTATTCAAGAGAAGTCAATAAGACATTACTGAAGACTTTACAAAGTCAAACCCACACATTCCGGCACGCCAGAACACACTAAAACTGGTTGCAGGCTTTATCATATTTGATTTGAATTGATTTGAAATGGTTTATTATAAGCAATCAAATTAGAATATTCAAAAGCAATACAATCATCAGTTATACATTCATACAATGACGAATCAGACTTAGGATAATTAGACATATTAATAAATATTGCTTGAAAGGGAGTGGAAGGAAGCGAACTCGGTTATACTATAACCATTTTATTACATGAGTTATCAATATCCGGTTCCTAGCTTTTATCAGTCAGAATTAAGAATCATAGTGAATCAATAAAGCACATGACAAAGATGAATTTCTTAATTATTATGTAAAAAAATAACTGAAGATAACTTTCAGAATGTCAACATGGCAAATGCAGATCAGTTATCCAAAATATATGCAGATTATGTTACTCATAAAAGTCATTGATATGATTAAAAAATAATACTATATCAGTAAAATAGACATAACACTGTTTCAGAGATTTTCATGGCAAAATTTAATCAAGTATCAAAAGTTAAAAATATGTGCAAAATTATGTTACATTAGGAAAAAAGAATGAATCAATTATTTATCAATTTTTGGAGCAAGTGAAGTAATATAATTAAAAGTCAATCAATGTAACCATTTTCAATAATTGATTAATCATTTGTTTTACTATTTTATCATATTGTATTACAAGATTTAAAAATAATTATTTTTGCTTAAAATTTTAAAAAAGTGCAACTTTTAAAACCCTTGTGCTATCTTAGATGACCCCCCCCCTTACATTGACGTGTTCTCCCTACCATGACAAAGGTGGATAAAGGTGGAAAGATTTCATGTGATCCATGGACACCAGTGAAGATCACAAATCATTGAAGAAAAAGGTTCAGTGCACTGTCTAGTGGGTCTGGATGACCCAACTCCCAATGTTAAAGTGCCTAGGATAGCACAAGGGTTACGAAGCAGCTTGGAATTAACAGTAGACAGATTTGGCAGATTAGGTGTTTGGTGTAACTTTGTATATTCAGGATGTTTGAGGCTCAATGCAAAAGCGTCCATTCAAATCAGGGATTCTTAAAGACAAAACATTTGTTACTGTAAAAATTAATTTAGCTTAGATAGTTTAATAAAACCAATAAATCTGTCTTACAGCCACTATAATGCTTGAGAAGTGATCAATTCCAGTTTAAAAAAAGAAAAGAAAAAAAAATTATCAATTTGCCTGATTTTTTGAAAACAGGCATCTGGCTGCTTCAAGGACAGAAAATGATGGCAGATCGAAGTTTATATTTAAGTAAATAAATAAAACCAAACTTTATTCATAAAGCACTTTTCATTCAACAACAATACATGCTTAAAACGACAAAAAACTATATCACAAAACACACAGAATGCCCTGAACCCTCCTGACACTCGCAGCCAACATAATGGAACATGAAATAACACAAGAATAAATTCCAAAGTATAAATAGTAATGGAAACTAAAGTGGAATCCTGGCTCAGTGCTGATTTCAGAAAAATATATTTTTGGGATCTGTCTATGCCGGCGACCAACCCAGTCAAGATCACAGAGGACGCCACCATGAGACATCCCCTGATCAAAGCAAGCAGCCAGATACGGGAGGTGCCACTACAACTACCCCATTCCATAAGAAGGGTTGCTCAGTGTGTGGAGGGTCCTCCCGTAGAACACACTGGATTTACAGAAAATGTAAATCGAGTGAAAGGAACAGCTGAGGCAGAATCCCAGCTCTTCCCCTTCAAATTGTAGGGGCATTTGGAGGGGTAGGGTTGTCTAAAATAGTTCTTAAAGAGCTAAACCTTGCAAGGAAGGGACGCAGAACCCTCCACTTCAATCGAGGAGAACCCCTTTTCTGCATGTGGGTGTGCTCTGAAGCACAGAAGTTTACATTTAAATGTGAGTAATGACTTTTTGTTTTAGCATGACTTTTTAAAGTTACAAAAGCAATGTTGCAGCTGTGCACTATCGTAGATGACCGGCGACTATTGATAACTCACTGTTTGGAGGGTTAAATGTAGGGGTAGGGGAAGAAATCTGCCCTGCTAACCAAATAAATATATAGACGAGTAGACCTTAATGGAAATGTAAAAATCAAATTTTAAACATAGAGAGCCAATGAATAAAACCTTTTAAAAAAATCTAGAGAAATAATTATTTTGCCAAATTTGAAATACAAGCCAGAATAAAAAGGTAGTTCTTGAGCCTTCCTTTAAAAACAAATATGCCTCAGGCTGCAGCCGAGTTCAGGGGTGTGTCGACCAGCGATCAGGAAATGGCTTTTCTGTGATACAGCTGTGCGCTATTCTGGAGGTGGGCACAAGTTCAACAATAAACTTTAGTGACAAGCTGTCAAAATGAATTAGCTTTGTTGCTGTTTCATTATACATAACCAGATGCCGTCCCCTACACAGCAGCAGCAGCAGCAGCAGGACCTCAGCAGTGTGCAGCTCAGAGAGAATTCCCTGTGCGTTAGAGTCTCAAAAGGAAGTCTGATCATACAAATAAGTCCTTGTTGCTGTGATGCATGTACGTAATTAAAGGAGCACTGGGAACACTTTTGGAATAGATCAAAAGAGGATCGGAGTGGGACTTTAAAGCCAAATTTTTGTCCTGGTTTCTGCATTGAGTTTTCTACCATCCACATCTATAACTACAATGCAATTAAAAAGCTTGTCAATGGGTTCCAAGTAATTAGATGTAAGATGTAAAGCTATGAAACATTATGCATTATGTCTTCTTTTGACATCTCCAACTTATTGAAGGGTGAAGAACCCAGGACAGAACCTTGAGGTACCTCACAAGTCAATCTGATCTTTTGTGGATGAACATTCATACATATTTATAGTAAAATTGCTATTTGCTATATTTTTTAAGGCAGTTAAGCAGAGTAATTCCAACCATGTGTCTATAAAAGACTTGACGGGTCTGTGCATTTAGGTTTAGAGGTTGAATCGTTACAATGACACATTCTTATTGAGTTCTTTCTAAGAATAGCAAAGGAAAAATGAATTTGAGGATCAATGTAGACATGAAATTTATTGAAAATCTTGTTATGAAGAAAAGGAAGAGGTCAGACTAAGAGCCTTCAGTGGGAAGTCATTTAACTTCTCTGGAAAATCTGTGTGAAATCAGATTACCAAAGACATTCAGATTAGAAACATAAGTGAGAAAAGAAGTGAGGAGCTAACTGAGCACGTCATATCTGGGAAGGGTGCATGAGTTTATATCACAGTGAGAATTAAGTAGTGTGTAACGGTTTCAGTTTCTTTTGGTTTGGTTCCTTGATTTCCTGTTTTATTTTGTAATATTTCCTGTTTTGTTGTTGGTTTCGAGTTTTACCTTTTCCCATCAGTCCTGAGTGTTTCCACCTGTGTCTTGTTGCCTTGTCTGTATTTAAGTCTCGTCTTTCCCTTCCTCCTGCGCTGGTCCATATTCTGCTCTTCCCCGGTTTTTGAGTATAATGAATGTTTCAAGTTTTGGTTTGCCTGCTTTAGCAGTGGTTTTGGTTTGTGTTATTAAAAGCCCTTGTTCCTGGAACTCCTGCCTCCTCTCCTCTCTGCGCCTGGGTGCTTCAACCTTCCCCCATCGTGACATAGTGTGGACATCCGAGTCAGTCTGTGGCACATCACTTTAGCACCTGATTTTTATTTTTTTCATTTTACTAAAATAAACAGTGATTTTTTTTTTAAATCTCTTGTTTGTTTAACACCTTGACAGCTGAATTATTTCCCGCTATGAAAAAAAATCCTGTTTGTTTTTGTTTTCAAGTTAATTAAAATAATTTTGGAGCAGAAGTGGTTGTTAAGAGGTTAACCTAAAAAAATTGTGAATTGTGTGAAGTACTGCACATTGATATTATTTACTGTGCTGTTGAAGAAACATCTGTGCCGAAATTGCTTATTCTGGTTTTTTATCTCTCTGTAGGGTTAAATCCCAAACTAATTTGCTGTCTAGAATAGAAAAAAAAATGAAGCCAGTGGAAGCAATGTGGGTTAGAAAATAGGTTATACATGAAAATCTAAAGGTAGCTTGGGGCAGTGGTCAGTGAGGTGAATATTGTACTGAACTGACAGTAAAGAGAGCTTCAAGGCTAAGCTGTCAGTTTCCCAGCTGATCAGCATTCTAGCTTTCAACAATGGCCATTAGCTTTGAATAGTGACTGACAGAAATAGATCCAGTTAAAAAAGGCTGGTGGTCTAGCAAACCTATGAGAACACAATAAATGTTTCAGATATCCAGGAGGGGCTTCATATTAGGTTTTCGATGAATGGAGATAAAATGGTGCAGAAGATTCAGTCGATGTCAGGGCAGCCGTGTTGCAGAGGTAGAGTGGTCCACCTCTGATAAGTTCAGTTCCGGCTTTGCCCACCCATGTGACAAAGTGTCCACTGAACCCCAAAACCCCCCACCTGGTTGTTATTGGTTGGCCCGTGTGTTTAGCAGCGAAGCTGCCATCAGTGCGTGAATGTGTGTGTACATGGGTGAATGTGACTTTAACGCGGTTTGGACCTTCAAAAAAGAAAGTAAAGCATAAGTATTACAGTATATAAGCATTAACATGTCAGAATGTCTTGTGACACCTTTCGGTGGAACTGATCCTTACATGCTCCACTGAGAGAAGTCAGGAGACAGTGGAGAGATTGAGAACATCTTAGCAGGTCTAAGATTAACAAAGAGTTTGACAAGATGACTTATTACAGGAAAGCCTATGGATGTCTGCCAAAATGGAATTAGAAGCAGTTTGCAATGTAGTATTGATAAGTCGTAACCCTTGTGCAATCCTATGGGGTTAAGATGACCATTGACGTGTTCTCCCTATCATGACAAAGGTGGATAAAGGGGGAGAGGATTTCGTGTAATATATGAAAAACCAGTGAAGATCACAAATCATTGAAGAAAAAAGGTTCAGTGCACTGTCTAGTGGGTCTAGATGACCCAACTCCCAATGTTAAAGTGCCTAGGATAACACAAGTGTTAAGGCATATATGTAAAAACATGTTACAGGATTTTCAATGGAACAAATGTTGCCTACAAATTGCATAAATTGTGAGTTGTCCCATGTCAACTTTCTAAATGAAATCCTATTTTACCATTTTTGACATGCTTCCAACCAGTATTTGAAGTTTTTTTTCTAACATTCTTGTATCTCCATCTTCTGCTCTGCACACAATAGTTTTAAACCGAGCATATTAGTCCCTGTATTTAAAGTCTCACTCCGATCATCTGTTTTTAAGTGTTCCCTCTGGTCTTTTAATGACGATTTTGTTGTTTTTAGGCAATATCAAAAAACCTGTGTTGTGTTCTAGGACATTGTTTCTGCAGAGTGGCAGTAGTTTATCAGAAATTAACTTCTATGTTGTGGGTGGGACCATTGGCGCATATAAAAACCCAACCCCCTTTGCTGTCACCTATACCTAAGGTATGTTTACACCCTATAATGCTAGCTTTTAGCCCCTCACACCACCAAACTAACATTACTGATGCAACAAAAATGGTTTAAAAAAAATGTTCGAGCTATCCATCCATAAAGTTGTGATCCAGATTCCGGGGGGCGGGGTTGCTCCGTACCAGCGGTCCCGCCCAAAACCCAGAGGTGGATATATCTAATGATCTACTGTCACTGTGCAGAAACTATGTCCCATTTTTTTGGGATAGAAGTAATCATAATCATTATTAAAAGAGCACTCAGAACACTTTTAAAATGGATCAAAAGAATATCGGAGTTGGACTTTAACAACTTATCTTTAACACTAGGATGTAGTTTCATTTTGTTTTGACAATATCTGGTATTCAAGCGACATTCTTGAGAGCTAAAAATGTCCCAATTTTTGGATTATATCTGCAAGTTTTGGATGCATTTTGGCATGTGGCCCCCTTTGATTGTCATGATCATCCAAATTGCAATAGCAAACATTTAACTTTGCCTTCAGACTAGTTCGACCCTTTTGTCACAAAAAGTGAGAATGCATCTAAGTATAGGCTTGATAAAATCAAAAAACTTTATTTTATTTATCAACATTAAAGCTTTGTAGAGAGAACAGTACAGGATGTAGTCAGACAAACAGGCAGTGTAAACAGACGAGATATTTATCAGAAATGTACAAAGATCAGAGATGTTTTGATATCTAATGATGATGAAGACTGTATGTGCACGCTCTAGCTGTAATTATCTGTCAGACACTGAAATGGAAGAAGACCTTAAGGAACCTAAGGCGGAGAGAGACAGGATGAATAGACATGGTGAAAAGAGAAGAAGCAAGAGGAATCAAAACAAGCGTGGCAGGATGTTTTTATGTGACAAGTTTTTGAAGATATTTTGTTGAGTCCTAGATTGAACGATATAGAGAGGATGTAATTGATTTTGCTTAAAAACAGCAAAATCATCATTAAAAGACCAGTGTAAATTGTACTGATTACAAAACATCCAACGTTAGACATAAAAAGAAAACAAATCAAAATAGTCAACTAAAGTTGCTTCATCAGTGTCATAACAGCCTGTTTACAGGATGACTGCATTGTTGTGCACAACCACACAAAAATCCACACACAAAGAAGCACACATTTACACAAACACACAGAAAGCTTTACACATTACAAATATAAGGTAACGCAAACATACTGGTACATGCACACACATACATCCGTATAACCAACACAGAAAAATACGTTATATTGTGTCAGGTAATTCTGTAGAAATGCAATGGAGACTGAGCCCAAACACATCCACCTCCTGGACAACCCACTACCAGGCCCCCTCACAGGACCTCACCTCAGGAGGCCTCTCCACAGGTGAACCAGAGGGTGTAGGTGCATAGAGATAGCTAAGACTTTATTTAACCCACTAAGAGAAACTTGGGCCGTGTCCGAATTCTTCCCCTATACCCCTCTGGCTTCTCCTTATCCCTATATTTAGCGCTCCAAGTAAAGAGATGTGGAAAAATACTGTCTTCAATTCAGACATTACTACCACTCAATGATGTCATCAATCTATGTAAGCGGGTAGCTGCCGGCATTCTCAATCACCCTATAAGTAGGGATATACCCACTCCTAAGTTGCTAAGGCTCCTCCTTAAAAAAACAATTTCTGACTCCGCTACAGCTCCAAATGCCCCAACAATTGGGGCAATAGGGAGGAGCCAGAAGGGTAGGGGGGAATTCAGATTGTGCTTTGGGATCCCAGGCCCACCTACAAGTCCACAGCAGCGCCGATCACTGGCTTCCAAGCAGTCCATGGACACTCTGAAGGTGCCCACACTGTGCCCACACTGTGCCCTCACTGATTCAGCTTTGAGTAGAGGCAAGAGCCTGCCTCCCCCAAGAGAAAGACACTGACAGGAGGTGAAGACCCCCAACTGGAAGTAAGAATGGTAAACCAGGAATGACAAGGTTGTAGTCACCAAGGAAATGGTGCCTTAAGCCAACACATGCCTCCCCTCCCCATCTCAGATGTAACATGAGAAATATGATTTGTCTTCTTTCGTCTTCTTCTTTCTGGTCATGCATGCTTAACAATTTGTGATAAATGCATTTTGGGTAGTTTTGGAATTTGTATAGCTTATAGAAGGATGCACATGATTCATAGTTTTTGGTTGTGTTTGTGGTGCTCTTAAGAAAGGAATAAAATAACAACCAAATTACATTTCTGATTCATGATTCACACTCATCATCGTCACTTTCTGGACAGGAGGGGCCAACCTCCCCCTCTCCTGAATTAGAAATCAGGCCTCTCAGCTGGTCTCTGCCATTTTTTCCCATTTTCCTGTGCTCAGTCACAACCATCCTTGAGCTGTCAAAATTAAAATTGAGCTCATTTCAAATACATGCTTGCAAAAGAAGCGTGACCTTCTCTATGCGTCTCTGTCTATCTTCCTGCAGTGAGCTCCAACCAGAGCCATGGGGAGTACCCAGACTGTCACAGCGAGAGGGAGTCAGGAGGGGAGGCATCTCTCCTCGTGTCTCCGCTGGTGGTGGCTGGGATTGTTATAGGCCTTGTCCTCTTCCTCTCCTGCATAACCATCATCATCGGAAGTCTACGCAAAGACAGTCGATTCCGAAACCCACACCTTCGAGCTAGCTATGGTCGGTATCTGTTTGAACATGCACATCATTACCAATGCCTGAAAAACAGATCTTTAAGTGTCTTCATCTGCCCCTTTCTCCAGGACCAGATGGTTTTTCCTTTGGTGGTTCAGCAGGGGAACTGAGGTCTAGCTGCCTAGAAGACTTTCCTCCTGCTCTGGACTTTGACTTGCTAAGAGAGAATCTGTCGCATGTCAACAACCTGTACCCTGACTCACCGCCACGGTAAGGAATGAGGTTGTAGAATACGACTTGACCCAACCTATGTTCATTTTGCTAGTGGAAATTTTACACACGATTGATCAGGAAACCAAATCAGGATCAGGATACCAAAAAGCGTATAAGTCATTGAAAAGCAAACATATACTTTTTACTATAGGTCATGATCTTATAGGTGAGTAAACTCAATACTAAGCCATAACCCATAAACCCACTACATGTTGCCACAACATGTGGGTATATCTTTTGTTCAACCTATGGAATGAAAGCTGAAAGTCTGCACTTCAATGGCATCTAAGTTGTTTTTTTTTAAATTCACTGTGGTAATGTACAGAAACAAAATTAGAAAAAATGTGTCTCTGTCCAAATATTTATGGTCCTGACTGTATGCCTGTTTTGCCAATTATGTCAAATGTCAAACATAAAACTTGACTGTCCATCCTTCCGGTCTTCTCATTGTTCTCCTTTGACTTGGTTTGACCCTTCTACCGTAGAAATCCATTTATTAGAGACTAGTTCTATCTTTGTTGGCCTTTTAACAGGAGCAAAAAGGATTGTTAGTGCACTTTGTGTGAGTGGAATGGGGAGGCAAAGAGGAGCTTTAGAAAAGGCACTGCTTTTGATCCAAATGTCAGCCGGTCTAATTGGCAACGTTAATAATTCACAGGAATTTCTCCCTGCGGTGCATACCTTCTCATCTGGACACTCACTTAAAGTAACTGCCGTAATCCAGATTACACATTTTGTGGTTGGATTGAACAGTTTACATTCTTAATAAGATAATTTATTTGATTTCTTACTATTTTTTTATTGCGTGCTTTTAGTAAATTATCATATCTTTCTGCTGAATGCACATTGTTTTATTTTTTTCTATTGTTTGATAAAATACATGTATCATTCTGAATAAGAGTTAGATTTAACCCCAACTTTCAGCATTTATCTTTTATTTCTTTGTCTAGTTTGGTCAAGTCTGACCTTTCAACATTGAGACATGAAATGGATCTGTTCCATGACAATCTGCTATTTGAACTCTATTCTTATTCTTTTTAACATCACAAATGTCTCTTAGAATTCCTGGGTATTAATTTTGAATAAATCATATCTGCATTGATTTTAATGAGAAAATTGTATTTTTCTTTTGATCTATGTTTATGCCTTTCTACAATCCTATGCTAAAATCACATTTTTTAAATAAATGTATTGGCAGATATTTGAACAAAAACAATTATTTCTGGATTTATTATTATAGTTAGAACTCTTTATTGCACCATCTTTTAGAGAGAAAAACCCCAACCTGTTTAAAACCCTGCATACTACTATAATGAAGTGCAGACAATTATATAACTCATATTTGTCAGCCTTTAGTAAAGTGTCTTCTGTTAGAATAAACAACATTTTTGACCTGTAACTCTTCGTCAATTTACGTGATCAACATGAATCAGCTGATTCTGAAGTGACTTTTGTAAATAGGGTTTACACCGATAATGTAAACACTGGAGATAAAGTGCTGGTGATAAAGGGTTGGACAGGAAAACAAGGTGTAAGGATTCACACAATATGTAGACCCAAGGTTTGTGCACAAGTGTGCTTACAACTTTCTTTAACTTGAACTGAGAGTGACATTTTTCTTTCATTTCCACAAGATCTTCCACACAGCTTCTGCTCTGAGAGGTTTCAGCTGACTCAGCGGTGTCAGTAGCACTCCATATGGTTTTTCATTCATGCTGATTTAACAGCATCACACGATTCTGACCAAGCATTCATCATTTTTTATCCGAGGCAAAGGATTTGGCATACTTTGGAGCCAAAGTATCTTTTAGTTTAATGTGTTATTGTCTTGCAGCAACACACAAGTCCGTTACCCTGCAGGACAAATACATCATTTGTGAAGGAAAACACCTGGTAGCTCCAGGGGTGCTGCTTTCTAATGGAGACAGAGCTGCTGTGGGATTTCTGGTAAATCTAGCCAGTGAAAATAATAAATATATAGTGTCTGTTCTCATTTCAGCCCAAAACAGAAACACAGAAAAGCATGCAAACACATAAAAGAGAGCAGGGAAACGACGTCACTGTTGTGGCAGGAAATCTGAGTGTTCTGAACCGCCTGAGAGAACGGGAGGTTTTTTTTGGCCTGGATGACAGGGAATGGAAGCCAACGCACACACAGATCCACGCAGTCCAACGAACCTTATGTTTTCTTTACAGTAATGTTGGCAGATTGTTGTGTAGTGTACTGTCAACAAGCAGGTAGCTGCAGTCAGTGTGATGCCCCTGCCGTGTGTGTGCACAGATCACAGATGGTTGTGGGAAATCTCAGATCAACAGCTCACCTGCTGAGACTGTGAACGCTTCGGACACAAACACACACACTCACCTGCACTAACACAGGAACATCGCAAGTGCAGCCTACTAGCACAGAGTCACACTCAGGGATCAGCTGCTCACCTGTGGAGACTGAAAGCTTCTGCTTCCTCTCAGAGAGAAGCCGTGTGTGTGTGTTCACACATGCAAACGCATACTTCCTGAGCCCTGCATGTGTGACAATCAAAAGTAAAAAACTGTACTCGCTAACTGACACAAATATTTTTCACTTAAAGTTGATCCTGGGTGTATTCAGACTGGAACAAGTGAACCAGAGTACTTTTCCCCCGATTATTCGGAAGAAATTTACAGTCTGAATGCACTCAAGCGGACCCTGGTCCTGGACCAGGAACCGCTCTTTTACCCATTTTTCGAAGTGGTCCTGGTTTGGTTCTAATCGGACTGAACTCTGTTTCGCTCTAAGGTACCTCAGTCTGAATAGGGTTTGGGCTTGGAGTCGAACAACTAGACCAAAACAGCCAGCAAAGCCGGGCATTACAGGATGTAAAGAAAGTAGAAATGTAGAAACCGATGAGCTGCAGAGAAACGTGGCACAACAATGAGACAGCAACTCACTGAAATATGGTTGGATGAATGCCGGCTCATCAAAACAACTTTTACCTAGATACACATAGTCATAAACACTTATCAGCATACCTTCTTAGCCGTCGTCTCCTCAATAACCGTCAATAATCAGCCACCCCTTAGTGCTTGCAGGATCTGAATATGTCAGGCACGTTTGTTGTGAAGAACTGCAGTACAGTACCAAAACTTTGGACACACCTTCTCATACAAAGAGTTTTCTTTATTTTAATGACAATTAAAATTGTAGATTCACACTGATGGCATCAAAACTATGAATTAACACGTGGAATTATATACATAACAAAAAAGTGTGAAACAACTGAAAATGTATCATATTGTAGGTTCTTCAAAGTAGCCACCTTTTGGTACTGGAATGTGCTGTAGTAACAGAATGGCAGATATTTTAGACATCTAATAAATTCCTTTTAATATTACATGAAAAAACAAAAGCTGACTATGAGGAATAAAAACAGTGACTTATGTACTGAAATGTAATGAACAGAACTAAAAAAAATGTGGAAGATTGAAACTTTAATCTGTGTGGGTATATTGAAAGCAGGAGCAAATTTAATATTAAATTACTAAACATGGTTTTAAGAAGATATTTCAACTATGAATAATCTAATTAATGGAAGCATCTGGCTGAGAAATAAACTTTTCAGAACAGATTGAATAAAATCCTGTTTTCCTTGTACATTTCTGTGTCTTTAGGCTGGGTCTTTGTGACAAGAGGCCTTTTAGCTGCATTGCAAACTAGCTCATACCACATGGTATAGTAATACTCAGTTACTGAAATACCTGTGGGGCTGTCAGATGGTATGTGCATGGTATGCTTTGCTCACTTTCATGTCTTATCAAAGAATTTCTGTGGCTACAAACATTCTCAGTTTCATGTGTCCTTCAGTTTGACATCACCACTATCTTCCATGAATCCTCCATCATCACTGAAGTGCTAGTAAAGGCACTGCTGATGTTCCACACAAAATGAAGACCTAAATCAAACATAGCAGCACAAACACACACTCATCTTGTGATGCTCTTCGTCCGCAGGAAAGGTCCTCTCACAGCAGTGAACGAGCAGAGCCATGCCTGTTCTTCTACGCAAACAGGAACACACACACAGACACACAATATGCTATCGGCCGCTGCCACAGTTGACTGCACCTCAGCTTTGTTAACCGTTTGAACCATTGCAGGAAGAGCAAGTCCCCTCTGTTTTTCTCAATTACAATATAACAACTGTCATTGACAAAGAACAGTTTTTAAAAGGTTTTTTGCAGTGGTTTATTTTATTACGTACATTAAGTACATTCTCCAAAGATAAATGACATAAGGGATAAGATTTAGATGTAGGCTGAGATTTTGTAATGACTGCGTTTCCTAAACAAATTAAGACATTTTTGGTCAGGAACTGGTGGTGTAGGACCCAAAATGGTGGAGACCAAGGTTTGTGGTAAACTGAAAGGTAAACTATTAATAAATACATTTTAACCCTTGTGCTATCCTAGGCACTTTAACATTGGGATTTGGGTCATCTAGACCCACTAGACAGTGCTCTGAACCTTTTTTCTTCAATGATTTGTGATCTTCACTGGTGTCCATGGATTACATGAAATCTTTCCTCCTTTATCCACCTTTGTCATGGTAGGGAGAACACGTCAAAGTAAGGGTGGGGTCATCTAAGATAGCACAAGGGTTAATAAAAAAAAAATCAAGGGAGCAACAAAAGAGTGACAAAGCAGGTGACTCAACAAGGAAGAACTTAAAGCCAGAATCCCAAATACACTGAGAATCATTACCACAAATTAAGACACCTGTGGATGATTGACGCTCTAAACCTGGTGGGAATGATAGAGGGAAAAAACAAACAGAACATGGCCAAAACCAACAACACAACTAAAAACCTATGCCAAACAATGAGACACAAATGTTCATATTCCTTCCTCAACAATCATTTTTCACTTAAACATATGTTTACAGCGGTAGTCTAACTTGCTTAAAAACCCAAAATCAATGTTGCACATTAAAAAATCTTTCTTTGATAGCTTCTGGTTCAGGCCAGAACATTCTTTACCATTTTCACAGCTTTAACACATTTTAAAAAGTTATGTTGTATTATAAATATTTGCGATAGACTGGCGACCTGTCCAGGGAATCCCCTGCCTTCGCCCAAGTGGCCGGGATAGGCTTCGGCAGCCCCGTGACCCCGAAAGGGAATAAACGGTATAGAAAATGAATGAATGTATTTGAAATAGCCTCTATCTTTAATTCCTCACCTCCACCTTAAGATTTCTGTTGAAAGCAGAATGGAAGAGAGTTGTTTATTGTGTTTTATCTGCAAAACTTAAAATTTAAGTTTTTTTTTAATGTTTATATTTCTGAAAGGAATAATTGGAATGATACATATTAACAGATGTCAATTATTTGTATACCTCTTGCAGTATAATCAATAATTAAACTATACATTTAGTAGTATAGCTCCCATTGTTTTGTATGATTTCACTTGTTTCTTTACCGTTTTTTTTCTTCCACTTACAAAATATGCTTTACTGAAGTTTGATTATAATTTGTATCATATTTGTATTTTTTTAATCATTTTATATACACTTTTTGAGCATCAGTAAATTTTACTCACTAAAATAAATATTTGCTTTATGTACAGACAAAATTTGTTTTAGCATATTGGGCACTTGAAAAATATAAGTTCTGGACTCAAATTTGTACTCTTGTGGAACACCACAAGTGATGTCGTCCATGCTGTGTGAAGAGCCAAAAGGCCCTTCATTCATTTTTCCATCTGTAAGTGATCCCCCTTAGTTCAATAGTTCATTTAAGCCTTATGTCACAACCAGGCTGGTGGATACGGGCAGTCTGTTGGTGAAAACCAGTAAGGGGCACACAGGTGACCCGCTTGAACTATTAACCATTCAGTGAACCCATAGAGCTTAATATTCTCAAGCACGTTTTTTTAGGCCTGCTGTGGGCGACAGATTGTGGCGTAGACTTATACACACTCAAGGGTAAGGGTGAGACGCAGGCGTGTCGTACAGATTATTCATTTTTCCATTCCCACAAATCCACAAGGAGAAGGTTAGTGCTGTTAAAGTGATAAGTGTGTGCTCCTTTGCTTGCAGCCAGACCGTTAGAACTTAATAAATTAGACAGGCTTTTATTTTGTGTGGGCCCTTACATATTATCTCCACACTCTGTTCATGTAGCATGTGTGGGCTGCCAGTAAGAGGCTAATACTTGCACGTTACTAATGACGAGTGGAGGTAGGAGTACTCAGGTGGACTACATCCTATGTAGACGAGGTCATTTGAGAGAGGTTAATGACTGCAAAGTGGTGGTAGGAGAGAGTGTAGCCAGACAGCACCGCATGGTGGTGTGTAAGATGACTCTGGAGGTCAGGAAGAAGAAGAGAGGGAAAACAGAAAAGAAGACCAAGTGGTGGAAGCTACAGAATGAAGAAACTTGTGAGGAATTTAGGCAGAAGTTGAGACAGGTCCTGGGTGGTCAGGATGAGCTTCCAGATGACTGGGAAACTACAGCAGAGATTATCAGGGAAACAGGTAGGAAGGTGCTAGGTGTGTCATCTGGAAAGAGGAAAGACGGTAAAGAGACTTGGTGGTGGAATGAGGAAGTACAGGAATGCGTCCAGAGGAAGAGGTTGGCTAAAAGGAAGTGGGATGTAGAAAGGACTGAGGAATGTAGACAGGAGTACAAGGAAGCGCAGCGTAGAGTGAAGAGAGAGGTGGCAAAGGCCAAACAGAAAGCTTACGATGAGCTATATGACAGGTTAGACACAAAGGAAGGAGAGAAGGACTTGTACAGGCTAGCCAGACAGAGAGACAGAGATGGGAAGGACGTGCAACAGATAAGGGTGATTAAGGACAGAGATGGAAAGGTGCTAACAACTCAGGAGAGTGTACAGAAAAGATGGAAGGAGTATTTTGAGGAGCTGATGAACGTGGAAAATGACAGGGAAAGAAGGGAGGAAGATGTGGTTGTTGTGGAGCAGGAAGTAGCAGAGATTGGAAAGGATGAGGTTAGGAAGGCTCTGAAAAGGATGAAGAGCGGAAAGGCCGTTGGTCCTGATGACGTACCTGTGGAGGTATGGAAGTGCTTAGGAGAGACAGCAGTGGAATTTCTAACGAGGTTGTTCAATAGGATTTTAGAGAGTGAGAAGATGCCTGAGGAATGGAGGAGAAGCGTTCTGGTTCCGATCTTTAAGAACAAGGGTGACACGCAGAACTGCAGCAACTATAGAGGAATAAAGTTGATGAGCCACACAATGAAGCTGTGGGAAAGAGTAGTGGAAGCCAGGCTTAGGAAGAAGGTGGAGATTTGTGAGCAGCAGTATGGTTTCATGCCCCGTAAGAACACCACTGATGCCATTTTTGCTTTGAGAATGTTGATGGAAAAGTACAGAGATGGTCAGAAGGAGCTGCATTGTGTGTTCGTAGATTTAGAGAAGGCGTATGACAGGGTGCCGAGGGAGGAGCTGTGGTACTGAATGAGGTCGTCTGGAGTGGCAGAAAAATATGTCAGAGTAGTTCAGGACATGTATAAGAGAAGTATGACGGTGGTGAGATGTGCTGTAGGTCAGACAGAGGAGTTCAAGGTGGAGGTGGGACTACACCAAGGATCAGCTTTGAGTCCTTTTTTGTTTGCTATGCTGATGGACAGGCTGACAGACGAGGTAAGACAGGAATCTCCCTGGACAATGATGTTTGCGGATGACATTGTAATTTGCAGTGAGAGTAGAGAGCAGGTGGAGGAACAGCTAGAGAGGTGGAGGTTTGCTCTGGAAAGAAGAGGCATGAAGGTCAGTCGTAGTAAGACAGAATACATGTGTCTGAACGAGAGGGATCAAGGTAGAAGCGTTAGGTTACAGGGGGCTGATGTGAAGAAGGTGCAGGAGTTTAAGTACTTGGGGTCAACAGTTCAGTGTGATGGGGAGTGTGGAAAAGAGGTGAGGAGGCGAGTGCAGGCAGGTTGGAGCGGGTGGAGGAAAGTGTCAGGAGTGTTGTGTGACAGAAGAGTGTCAGCAAGACTCAAAGGAAAGGTGTACAAGACAGTGGTGAGACCAGCTCTGCTCTATGGGTTAGAGACGGTAGCAGTGAGACAGAGACAAGAGGCTGAGATGGAGGTAGCGGAGATGAAGATGTTGAGGTTCTCCTTAGGAGTGACCAGGTTAGACAGGATAAGGAACGAGTACATCAGAGGGACGGCTCATGTTGCCTGTGTTAGCGACAAAGTCAGAGAAGCCAGACTGAGATGGTTTGGACATGTTCAGAGGAGGGATAGTGGATATATTGGTAGAAGGATGTTGGAGATGGAGCTGCCTGGCAGGAGGGCAAGAGGACGGCCAAAGAGGAGATACATGGATGTCTTAACAGAGGACATGAAGTTGGCTAATGTTAGGGTAGAAGATGTCCATGATAGAGTGAGGTGGAAAAGGATGATTCGCTGTGGCGACCCCTGATGGGAAAAGCCGAAAGAGAAAGAAGACTAATGACGAGTGTGGCACAAGGGCAAAGTACAAAACCATCATCCATATGTGATAAGTGCGTGTGATTTAAAGTATATTAACCTTATAAATACTTCACTTCACACCTTTACCAAACACAACAATGGTACGTTCCATTGTCAAGAGTTCCTTGAGGGGACTACACAAGCCTCAAGTGAACTTAAAGACATTTGCACTCCTCTTAAGTCCGCTCCTCTCTACGACCCTTTATGCAACCCATACGGGTTGACCCCAGTATAGGTGCAGTAGACATATCCTACCCCCTCTCTGTTATAGTTGCTTATTACCTTTTGTGGATGTTCTTGCTGTCACAAACTGGTGGCTAAGGACCCAATATGCAGGAGGGCAGGTTTTGTGGCAGAAATGTAAACATTTAATGAGTTAACCAGAAGGTGAAGAGCAACAAAGGAGTGACAAAGCAGATGACCCAACAAGAAGGAACTGAAAACCAGACACTCAAATAGACTGAGGATAATTAACAGAAATGAAGACAGCTGTGAATGATTAACCTGAACATGGAGAGGGGGACAACTCAAAACATGACCAAAAACACCACTTAAAGACCAAACTGAAGCACAGAATCTTCACGCTTGCCTTTGCAGTGTGCTTTCGTTGTCTTTGAAATAACCCTTCTGCTTCCATTCGTCTCACTTCCATTGCTGTTTTTTAAAGTGATCTTGTTCCCGACTTGACAGGTAAAGGCTCACATGTGTCTCATTAGTCACAACAGATGAAGCTCATAAAACGGAATCACAGCTGGAGGGCACAGTCAGCGCTGAAATGAAGACAAATGCAGGAGCAGACAGAGAGAACAGAAGAAAGGAGAGACAGCAACAGCATTTTCAGCAGAGTGAAAACAATCGACATAATATCTTTTCCTTTTTGTTGCATTATTTAGATGATGGCTTTAAAAATTAGGCTAAAGGAAAGGCAGCAGAGCTAGAAACCAGCTGTTTGGCTGTCTACCTTCACCTCCCCTCCCCATTCATCTTTTGGAACGGGGTGTAGTCTGGCTCCACCTGACTAACACACGAGTGCAGAACATACTAAAGTGTAAAACAGCTCGTTCATTACCCAGTATGAGAATCCACAGCAGGAGCAGAGCAGCGTGACGCTCATGGGAGCAAAGTGTGTGTTTACACCTCATTACAGCTGCAGCTAATTTTCCACCATCCTCAATTTTCACCTCAGTGTGCCCTGATAGATCAAATGTTCCAGGTTGACTTTTTTCCTCAAATGCAGCTGCCATGAATTTGCTTTCAAAGCCTTTTAAAATCGCAGTTGTTGTTTTTTTCCAGAATACACAGAAACAATTTCATAGGGAGCCGGTTTAGCTCGTGCTGGTTTCCGGCGCCTTACGTCCGTGAAACCAGGGTTCGACTCCGGGCTGCTCCCTGTTCCCTTCTCTACTTCTGTGCCGGTTCCAAGCCCGGTTGCTTTGAGAGGGTTGCGTCAGGAAGGGCATCCGGCGTAAAACATTGCCAAGTTTACCATGCGACTCGTTCGCTGTGGCGACCCCTGATGGGAAAAGCCAAAAGAGTAACAACACAAAAACAATTTCATATTTATAATACATGTATTCCATTTGCCAATAGCCTTAACCTAGATCAGCGTGAAAAAAACCTGACCTCAAAACCTGGTTTGGGAATCGTTTGTCCAGAGACTATTTGGCGAAAATTCTTCATGATAATTCAGGTGTTTTATATATGATGTGATTTCGGTCTCTTTCTTCATGTTGAATCATAAAGTCAAGTTCGGCTGCAATTCTTTTTGTTCTGCTTTTATTACCTCCTTGTTGTCCGAAGAGTCATTTCGGTCGATCAGGTTCTTCAGTGTTTCAAATCTTCTCTGTGTGTGAATAATGCTTCTCACTGTGATTCTCTCAATAATCTCACAGCTTCAGGAATGCATTTGTAAACCTTTTAGCTGAAAATGTCAGTGTCAGCTGTGAGTGTGGCAAAATTAATGTTAATTTCAACTTGTTTATTAATGCCTTTGTGCCCTTACGGGTGGTTACGGCCTACCTGCTGGCCCAAAATGGGAAAACATGTACAACACGTAAATGAAACACACAAAAGATAAGGAGGGAGAACACTCGGTAAGCCTATAGAGCAACCATGTTTATGCACATCTTTTTTCTACAGACATGCTGCAAGTGACAGCTCGTAGTGAACAATATGTAAGGCTAAGTAGGGTTGAACCCCCCCCCAAATCCTCCGGACTGCACAAGGAGTCCGACAGTGCTGCTCTGCGTGCAGCCTGATTGTTAGATATTAGGAAATTAGACAATCAGAGCATAGTTTGAGTTGGCGTCCTACGGGTACTTACATATTACGTGCACTCCCCATGGGTAGAGCATTTGTAGCCAGTCAGTAAGGAGCCAGTGCGCGCACCTTACTAGTGACTGGAGTGCTGCATAAAGGACACCATACAACAGCATCACCTGTACTTCCACGACATCTGCGAGACACAGCTGCGCTCTCCTTAAGATGCAGCAGCTCCTCTCTACATCCCAGACAACCCAAGAACCTGCAGCACTCGAATATAGGTTGACCTGTAAGATTTCATGTGACAAGGGCTTAAGTACGATGGAATAGACAGGCTTTATTCTTTTGAAGGTCATTTTGTGTGGTTTAAGGGTATCTGTTCTTAATCATGCTTAACTTAACACAAATCAGTACACAAAAGTTATGTCTAATGTCTAATCTACTAATTGGCTTTTAACACTTAAAGTTCAAAATGTTCTCCAAAAAAAACTTGACAGAACTAAAAAACGCCATCAAAAGAAAGTGGGGGAAGATGTGTGTGGGGGGGAGGGGGGGACTGTCTCAAAATTATACCCACAAACACTGATTTTGATTTTAAGCACAATTATTGCAAATCAGTTATTATATACGTTGTTTTTAGGGATGAGATTTTCCTTTAAAAAGCAAGTTTAGTATTAACAGCAGTTGACTGATCATATAGGTTTGACCATCCAAATTGTTAAACTTCTTGTAAGTCAAAAAAAGAGTGTCAAAAGTGGTTTTTAATTTGTGTCCTTGAAGCAGGAAAAGTATTGCCCCCAGATCAACATGGGAGGTTTTAGGTTCATTTATAGTGATGCTTTTGAATTTTCATCATCTAAATGAATGGATGGTCAGAGAAAGGAGTGTTTGAATTCATTTTTGACAAAACAAACAGAAATGTAAGGGGTGAACAGATATTAAATATGAATTTAGCATGAGATGGGATAAGTTCAGATTAATGTAAGGGTTTGGGTGAGGTTTCTGTACAGGCTGAATGTAGCTCCTGAAGAGTGGACATCAAGCTGAAAGAAGATGTAATGGTCACAGCCCAGTTGATACAATCAACCACTGGATGATTGAATTACAGGGAATGACTTCCTCCTATCAGCTCATCCTCATCTACCATTAGCCACACACACAGACTTTATAATTCTGTTTTCTCTTCAGTTTATTCCATTTTACGAGCTCTGCTCTCTTTACTTGACGTGGATGAAACCCGAGTTGGAAGAGTTCATCAGGGACATTTTTGGGAATCGTTCAGAACATTTCCATGATGTAGCTCAAATAAACCTCCCTTACATGCCAACAAGAACAATGAACTACCAGTGACCATGAAAGAATAATAAAGCTATATAATTCAATTGGGAAATCAATTGTTTCTGAATTGCTGTGGGTAATTGGAACCAAACTGCTTTTAAAAAGCTTTTCATGGTTTGGCACTGATTTGCCTGACATTTCCAGTTTTCATTGGAGCATATTTGACCTTAATGTTAATTCAGGGTGACTATCTGTGCTTAGACTCACAGCTGTTACGAAGACAAAACCAGAATTTAAGTCCCACGATCATCTTTTGATCTATTTTTAAAGCAGTCCCAGTGGTCTTTTAATTATGATTATGCCGTTTTTAGCCGGAAAAAAAAAAAAAAAACCTGTGTCATTTTCTAGGACATAGTTTCTACAGAGCAGCAGGAAGTTACGGTAATTAGAAATTGGCCTCCGAGTTGCGGGCAGGACTGTGATTATGGAGCAACTCCACCCCCACTTCCACATACCCCAACAGCCATAATTTTTTTACAGGCTCTCCCGCTGACTAACAGCCCCTCACACTCCCAGCCTAATATTACAGGTGTAACAAATATCGGGAGCAATATTGTAGCTATCCAGTGGTAGAGTTTAAATCCAGATTCCAGCCTGGACTAGGAAAACAAAGACACACATGGATCTGTTTGTCTGACAGTGGATGATCAGAATGGAGTGGAGCAGACAGCCATTTGAGTGGCCAACCCAACTAAGTCACAAAACAGTTTTTTTCAACCTGTATTATTTTGTCTGCTCCTGATTCACAAAGATTTGAATGAAGGAATACCCAGAGATGGAATTTTAAGCTTAATTTTCTTCATATATGTCCTCCATCATCAGAAAAATGCCACCATTCTCATCCGAGTGGATATTTAAATGTATATAATTTCATAGCAGGAAGTCAAAAACTTTATCAGGATTCTATTCTTCTTCTCCACAATGCTAACGATGTATCCTTATCTCCATAGCTACGATGAGTGCGTTGGTCCAGGTTCCTCTCAGCTTCAGATACCAACAGAAGACCCACCTCCTTACTCTCTGCTGGACCCCTGTCAGCGCAGGGTGGAGTCACAGGAGCAGCCCATCCTCACCAGCCCAAGCGCTTCTCCGAACTGTGGCGAGAGCTCAGCCAGCGCAGCCTGGTTCTCCCCCTCGCATTACCCCCTGGGACTGCCGGGACAGGAGCATCAACACATCACATCCATCTCCTTCCCAATGGAGGCAGCGCCCCCTTATGACTCAGTGGTGGCGGAACAGGGACAACAGCTCCCTCTCATGCCATGTGATCTTTATAAACACCAATCAGAGAGTCGAGAAGAGGGGAACTCCCAGCAGCTCTCCACAGGTCACATCTCGTAGGATTGTGTTTTCATCACCTCCCTGCTGTCCCCAGATGAATTAAACAAACACTGGGGGAGAAATTTCTGTTAGTAGCAGATGTGGCACCAAGCTGAGGACATTAAAACAGATTCACAACTTCCGCACAGTTGTGAACACTGCTAATAGGGTTAATACTGCAAAGCATTTAGGCTGGAAATGACAGTTTCTCATGAAGACTCCCATGGAAAAAAGACTCTGAAATCACCCGGTTCCGTTTTCAGCGTGTTTTCATTGTTATTGTTGCTTAAATTAGGATGGATTTAAGAGTTGTGCTTCACATGCAGACATTAGTGGGTCAAAAAGTGAACAAAACTAGAGTAGACAACATCAATGTAATATTTTATTGTATAGTTTGGACTTTTCACACCAACACTGGATGGGTATTTTTCAAGTCAGAGTAAATCCTGCAATTGTCCTATTGTCCTATATGATATATGACTGGCTTTTAAGGTGAAACATAAATTATTATGTATTTGAATAAACTGTCCATGATTGATGCTCGGTGATCTGTGAACAAAACACTAACTGAAAGGTTACTAATACAATTTAGGAAACTTGTCTACTATAGTTACAGAATGTGTGCTTAGTCCAAATTCAAGAGCTTCAGTGTCATTAGATTGTACTTTAAACTCTTCTTAAGCCATTGTAATTGAGTCTTAGAGAAGAATCCTCCAAAACTAAATGTCTTTTTGCTAAAATTTCCTCAATTATTTAACCAGCTTTTTCCTCACAAGCCAAAGACGAGGTAAACGGAACTTATATCATATATTCAATGGAAAGTCACTTTAGAAACTGATTTTTGAAGCTTCTAAATGTTGTTTTATTTACCTTACTCTGACTTTAAAGTCATCATGGCACCGTTGAAGGCAGATAAACCCTACCTGGTCCTCAAGATCTACCACAGTGCTTTTTTCAGCTAGCCCCACTCTATTTGCTGGGTCCCTGGATCAAGTCTGTTTGTTCATTCAGAACCTGGAGTCACTTGATTGCCTGATGAAGCCCAGCCAGCATCTTGGATTGTTTAAATGTGGGCCTCACTAATGGACCAAATGGGTTTGTCCATGGGTTCCTTGGTGGCCCCACCTGTGACTGGCTAAATAGCTCCTCCCCCACCAATAACCACCATAAAGACAATGATAGTAGAGCTAAGTTAGCTGGCAGGACCAGGCCTGGAAAGCCTTCATGTACAGTGATGGTCACATCAGTAGTGTCTAGTGTTATGGTATCCTTAAACATATGAGAAAAGCCCTCAGATTAGAAGAAACTAAAGTGACCACTGTGGGTATATCCTTAGTTGGTTCATAGATTTCAGGTTCTTCCAGAATCTGAAAATTGCAATACAACTGTCTCAAAAGATCAGTTTTGCACATGAAGAGAGAAGAAGAGCTTCCTATTTTCCACATTTCTGCAGAAAGCAGAAATTCAGTGAAAGGAAGTGCTGATAGAGTTCTTTGAGGTTCTCCGGTGCGCACTAATGCATTCTAGCATACTGTCCCGTTTGTCCATGTTTGGTAGAGAGTGAAAGGTCCAGTGTTTCTTCATTTTTCATGGGATGCTAAAATGCAGGACTCCTTCAAACTCTTCATTGGGCCCACTCCCAGCAGCGCATTAGCGCGTCAAACCCGCTGATAAATGTTTCACCAAGTTCACTAAGTGTTAACCAGCCATTTTTTAGGCCTGCTAAAACTCAGCCTGTGATGTTGAGTTGCACATCACAGCTCAGCTCAACCATTAAAGTACAGTAGAAATTTTCAGTTACTGGTAGTTGTTTCTTGCTGGCAGGAAACCCCAGATAAGCATTCGGAATTTGCATTTTATTTATGTACCGGGTGTGGAATAACCTAATAGGAGCTGGTTAAAATATTTTCTGTACATTTTTGCTCTCCATTAAACAGACATGCTCATTTTATTTGTTTAATGTTTTGTTTTGTTTTGTTTTTTGTCTCTCCAACATGTCAGATTGTGTTTTCTGGAAAACAGACAAAGGAACTATGTGATGAACATATATTATGCATGCTTTTCTTCAAAACTGCGTATTCTGTCGACCAATTGAAGTACCTGGGATCAGTATCACAGCTTCCTACCTGATCAGAATTGTTTGCATTTCTGTATAATTTACCAGATTTTTACAAAGACAGAAACAAAGAAGAGCTGAGGTGGAGAAAAAGCTTTGGACATTCTGGAGACACATGACCTGTAGACATCATTCATCAACAGTTATTAAAGCAGGGCGCCCCTTCAGCCTGAGCTTTGGTAACAATCTTAATGTTTGTAATGCTTGTTTGTTTGCATATGTTATGTTGTTATTGAACAAATTGTGTTTGTCAAATTTAAGCTTTAATGATGTGCCTAGATAATTTTGCTCCTTCTTCCTTGACTGTTAGCTTGAATACTGTAGCCATAATGAGCTTACTGTGGACAAGTTGGTTTCTGATTATTGCTGTTTCCGAAGAGTTTTGCCTCATGAGATATTTTTTTCATCTGTTCTTTGTTCTTGAAGAAAAAACACACACTTTTCTCTGTATTTTGGTTTATGACCCTCTCCTAGCTGAGTTCGGGCTATTTCTTTATTAATTATATTTGTTTAAAAAGGTGGTGAATGGGTCAAATATTGGTTCATTCTAGTGTTTCATGAAGCCTAATTGAATTATAATTTAGCCCTTGTGCTATCCTATGACCCCACCCTTACATTGACGTGTTCTCCCTACCATGACAAAGGTGGATAAAGATGGAAAGATTTCATGTAATCCATGGACACCAGTGAAGATCACAAATCATTGAAGAAAAATGGTTCAGAGCACTGTCTAGTGGGTCTAGATGACCCCACTCCGAATGTTAAAGTGCCTAGGATAGCACAAGGGTTACAAGTAAGAATACTTTTTCAATACTGCTTTTTGAGCAGATTTCGCTCATTATTTGGTTTTTAACCATTGACTGTGAATAGGAACTTGACCAAGCGATTGTGATGTCACCAATAGAGAATTGTTGACTTCCGGCCCCAACCAAATGAATCAATTCAGTCGATGATTTCCTTTTTTGGGGTATGAACACCACCATGTTGGAGTCAGATGACGTCAGTAAGCAGTGATTGGTCCGAGGCGGTCTAAGCCAACGATTCTATGACAACCACTCTCTCCACTCAGACGCGAGGTTTTTGAAAAGTCCACATCCCTACCACTTGACACAAAATCTTTCAATTACACAATTCAAATGTTGGGGGCCAGCAGACACCAGCTATTTTTATAAAAGCATCTACTGTGTTAGTTTATAACTTGAATAACTTGCACTATAGAAAAAAAATATCATGAAAAACAAAAAAGCAATAGGATCTCTAGGAATATGTTGACTCTGACCAATAGAATGACTGAATAATGGCTGTTTATTTCTCAATAGAAGGGATTTTGGCTTCTTGGAACCTGATGGTACTTCCTGTCTGGAACACAAAAGGGGAGGGGTCACTTTGTCCAGTTTTCATATACAGTCAATGGTTTTATTATCCCAAAAAGGGAAAACTGTAAAAATCCTGCCCAGAAACCAGTCTGATCATCACTCACCACCAGAGAGTGCTATAGAGCTACAAAGAAGACCTTTAAGTTTGTCAAAACACTTAACAGACAAATGTATCCTGACTGTGCTTATCCGTGTTTGTATAGAATGAGAAGTGTGTTGATGCTTTATTTGACCATAGCAGACTATACCTGCATAGTTTTTCACAGCTGTCAGTATTCAGTTTAGACACTAAATAGTGTTTTTCTGCAGCCTAGCACTTTGATGCATCATATGGTTTCTTTTTTTGGAGCTAGCACGAATTTTGATAGATGCACCATCTGTAATTGTATGTAAATACCACCACATGTGTCCCCTCTTGTTCTGTTAAGACCACTTAAATTGTGTTTCATTAGGTTGTGCATTAGAGGTTTTGTTAAAGACTTTCTTCTGTAGGGAAGACTAAATAAATCTGACATTTTTAAATCTCTGAGAGACTGCTTTTAGGAAAACGCTGACCCAAGAAGCATGCATGATATTTATCACACATGGTTCAAACTATAAATACTTTTATACTAAATATTTAAAATTATTTAATTTGTGTATTTTCTGATCAGGACAGTTTTAAAGTTATTTTTGTTTTTGTAAAGAAGAGATTTTTGTGCTGTGTCTGGTTTGTACAGATCTCAAGGCAACAGTTGAAAAATGTCCAAGGACGCGTGAAGGCAAGTCAGAGTTTACAACTTTGTGCGATTTAGAAGCAGTGGATTCATGCTTCACCCCCCCCCACCCCCCACCCCCCCCGGATTATGAGTGAAAAAGATGCAAAACTGTAGAAAAATGCACAACCTGGAAAAAAAAATTCAAGTGGACTCCATTGACCCTTCCTCCGTAGGGTGGCTGGGCGCTTCCTTAGAGATAGGGAAAGTAGCTCGGTCACCCGCGAAGAGCACGGAGTAGAACCCCTTCTCCTCCACATCCAGAGGAGCCAGCTGAGGTGGCTCAGGCATCTGGTTCGGATACCTCCTGGACGTCTCCATGGGGAGGTGTTCTGGGCATGTACCACTGGGTGGAGGCCCTGGGGAAGACCCAGGACACGCTGGAGAGACTATGTCTGTCGGCTGGCCTGGGAACGCCTCGAGGTCCCTCCAGAGGAACTGGAGGAAGTGACGGGGCGAGGGAAGTCTGGGCATCTTGCTTAAACTGCTGCCACCGTGACCCGGTCCCGGATAAGTGGAGGAAGATGGATGGATGGATGGATGGATGGATGGATGGATGGATGGATGGATGGATGGATGGATGGATGGATGGATGGATGGATGGATGGTGGGATGGATGGATGGATCCATCAACATTAGATGAATGTCACTCTAACGTAATCAAATGTCAACAAATCACAAACAGTTTTAAAAATTAACATAAATCTAATATTAATAGTAAGATTGATAATATTATAAATATTCAATTATAATATTAATAAAATTTCAGATTCACTTCATTAACTTCAATTTGTGTTGTTTTTTTTTTAAACTTGATTCAAAGTTGTTCCACATTTTCTTTTTTTTTCTTCTTTTTTTAACTTGTCCTGTCCAGCTGGACAAACACCAATCATTACGGTGAGGTTCAGATGTAATACAAGTCTATAAGGGCGGGGCCTGTCCATCCCCCTACCCCAACCCCAGGTGCGAGTCCAGGAGAGAGCAAGGCAGGGGCCGGTCCATTCCCTGCCCAGGAGGAGGGCACCCAGGAGAAAAGAGGGTCCACAAGAAGTAATGTAAACATGGCCTGACCAGACTCGCCCACACTTGAAAATTTGGCGACGCCCAGTGCTCAGGGGCAAGGACCAAACCCCCACCACAGGGACAAGGAAACCCCCAGGCTCAGATATAATGTGGTCCCTGGCTCTTGGTCTTGCCAGAGAACTCAGGGATCCCTCTCCCTGACAACAGATAAAAATGTGAATTTCAAAATTTAATATTGAGTCTAATCTAAAAGTCCCACTCCAATCATCTATTGATTTATTGTAAAGGTTTTTCCAGGAATCGTTTTGGGGAAAAATCCAAAAACCTGTGTTGTGTTTGAGGACATATTTTCTGCAGTTGATCAGAAATTCACGTGTGGGCAGGACTGTTGGCATGGTGAGAGCCTGCATTCAATTTCCATCATCCCTTTGTTTACATGCTTACAGCCCCTCACAACCCCAACCTAACATTAGCGGGGCAACAAAAATTGTGAGCAATATTGTAGCTGTCCAGCCGTACAGTTTTGATCCAGATTCCAGCTCAGACGAGGAAAACAAAGACGTTCTATTTGTCTGACAGTGGATGCATCAAAATGGAGCAGAGCACGGAGCTTGTGGCCTGCTGATTGTTTTTTGCTTGTAGAAACTACTGTCTATTTTGAATGGCTTTTTTTGTCTGCTCCTTTTTTTTTTTTACAATGATTAAATAAAGAAATACTCAGAAATCTTAGTTTTCTTTATGTATGTATGTATATATATATATATATATATATAAAAACAAAAAAACGCCCCTCTCACCCTCCGCGGGTGGTTTCTCCTCCAAGCTCGGGTCCTCTACCAGAGGCCTGGGAGCTTGAGGGTCCTGCAGTATCTTAGCTGTTCCTAGCACTGCGCTTTTCTGGACTGAGAGGTCTGAGGTCTTTCCAGGTATCTGTTGTAGCCACTCCTCCAGCTTGGGGGTTACTGCCCCGAGTGCTCCAATTACCACAGGCACCTATGTCACCTTCACTTTCCAGGCTTTCTCCAGTTCTTCTCTGAGTCCCTGGTATTTCTCCAGTTTCTCATGTTCCTTCTTCCTGATGTTTCCATCGCATGGCACTGCCACATCCACCACAACGGCTTTCCTCTGTTCTTTATCCACCACTACAATGTCTGGTTGGTTCGCCATTACCATCCTATCAGTCTGGATCTGGAAGTCCCACAGGATCTTTGCCCTCTCATTCTCTACCACCTTCGGAGGTGTTTCCCATTTTGACCTTGGGGTTTCCAGTTCATATTCTGCACACATGTTCCTGTATATTATTCCAGCCACTTGATTGTGGCGCTCCATGTATGCTTTACCTGCCAGCATCTTACATCCTGCAGTTATGTGCTGGATTGTTTCAGGGGCCTCTTTGCACAGCCTACACCTTGGGTCTTGTCTGGTGTGGTAGATCTGAGCCTCTATCGCTCTGGTGCTCAGGGCTTGTTCCTGAGCTGCCAGGATGAGCGCTTCAGTACTGTCCTGTAGGCCAGCCCTTTCTAGCCATTGGTAGGACTTCTTGATATCAGCCACTTCAGTTATGGTCCGGTGGTACATCCCATGCAGGGGTTTGTCCTCCCATGAGGATCTGTCCTCCAGCACTGTATCCTTTGTTCTCCATTGCTTGAGACATTCACTGAGCACACTGTCATTTGAGGCCTTGAGCTTAATGTACTCATGCATCTTGGATGTTTCATCCTGGATAGTGGCTTCTACACTCACTAGTCCTCAGCCTTCTTCCTTGCGGCTAGCATACAGTCTCAGCGTGCTGGATTTGGGATGGAACCCTCCATGCATGGTGAGGAGCTTTCGTGTTTTAACATCCGTGGTCTGTATCTCTTCCTTTGGCCATCTTATTATTCCTGCAGGGTATCTGATAACTGGCAGTGCGTAGCTGTTTATTGCCCGTGTCTTATTTTTGCCATTGAGCTGGCTTCTCAGGACTTGCCTTACTCGTTGGAGGTATTTAGCTGTTGCAGCTTTCCTTGTTGCCTGCTTCAGGTTGCCATTTGCACTTGTAACTGTCCTCGATGTCTGTTATTGTTCCTTCTGGGAGTGAGACCCCTCCTGTGTGGACTACCTTGCCTCTCTTTGTCACCATCCGGCTGCATTTCTCAAGCCCGAATGACATTCCAATGTCAGTACTGTAGATCCTGGTGGTGTGGATCAGGGGAGTCAATGTCACGCTCGCTCTTAGCATATAGCTTGATGTCATCCATGTAGAGGAGGTGACTGATGTTGGCCCCATTTCTGAGTCGGTATCCATAGCCAGTCTTGTTGATTATTTGGCTGAGGGGGTTCAGACCTATGCAGAACAGCAGTGGGGACAGAGCATCACCTTGGTATATCCCACATTTGATGGACACTTGTGCAAGTGGCTTCCCATTGGCTTCAAGGGTGGTTTTCCACAGCTTCATCGAGTTTCCTATGAAGGCTCTTAGAGTCCTGTTGATGTTGTACAGCTCCAAGCATTCAGTGATCCATGTGTGTGGCATTGAGTCATAGGCCTTCTTGTAATCAATCCAGGCTGTGCACAGGTTGGTGTGTCGTGACTTGCAGTCTTGGGCGACTGTTCTGTCGACCAGGAGTTGGTGTTTGGCTCCTCTGGAGTCTCTACCAATGCCCTTCTGTGTGTTACTCATGAATTGATCCATGTGCCTGTTTATCTTGGTTGCAATGATGCCTGACATGAGCTTCCATGTTGTGGACAGACAGGTTATTGGCCGGTAGTTGGATGGGATTGCACCCTTTGAGGGATCCTTCTGGATCAGGATCGTTCGCCCTTCCGTTAGCCATTCGGGGTGAGTCCCATCTCTAAGCAGCTGGTTCATTGTGCTGCCAGGCGCTCGTGGAGTGTGGTAAGCTTCTTTAGCCAGTAGGCATGTATCATGTCAGGGCCCGGTGCTGTCCAGTTCTTCATACCTGAGACTCTTTCTTGGATGTCAGCCACTGTGATGGTTACTGGATTCTGTTCAGGGAGGTTGCTATGTTCTTTTCTCAGAGAGACCAGCCACTGGGCATTGCTGTTATGTGCTGTCTCTTTCTCCCATATGCTTTTCCAGTACTGTTCCGTTTCCAGCCTTGGTGGGTCTGCTCGGCTGTTTTGACCCTGCCACTGAGCGTACACTTTTGCAGGTTGAGTTGCGAAGAGCCTGTTTATTCGTCTGGCTTCATTGTCTCTTGTGTACGTCTTTAGGCGGCTGCTCAAGGCTAGGAGCCTTTGTTTGGCAGTTTCCAGTGCTTCAGGTATGGACATCTGGCTGTATCTCTTAGGTACTTGCTTTCTCATTGTACCTCTTTGAGCCTCTGTCAGCTTACTCACATCCTTCCGAGTTGCCTTGATTTTGGCCTCTAACCGTTGCTTCCATGGTGGGTATTGTTTTCTTCCATGGTTGCTCTTATAGCCAAGCATCTCAAGGATCACTGCTGCTGAAGTGTAAACCAGTTCATTGGTTTCTGTGATGGTTGTGGTAGGAATTGCCCTCAATGCTTCATTCACAGTTTCCAGTAGACTTTCAGGCGGTACATCACTTAACCGTTGTAGCTGGTGTCGGGGCTGCATAGTGTTCATTGTAGACATGATCTTCTCTTTCAGGTCAGTTGCTGCCTCGCTCAGTGTAATTGTGGTTGTTGGGGCTGTGTACCCAATTTCAGGGTGGGAGTGTGGTATAACTTCCTCTCTGACCTGTTGTTCTGGCTCTCCCGTGGCATTGTATTGTATTGCTTCAATCTCAAGTTGTGATAGGAGTTGCCGTTTGTGGATGTTAGAGCACTGGGCTACCAGTTGTTTGGCAGTTAGCCCTGATTGTGGGTTTCCACATTCTCTGCATGTAACCCTTCTGGGTGGGATTACTTGAGTAGTAGCATTCTAACAGAACCTTGTTCTCAAATCTAGTCCATTTCCGTTTTGTTCCAGTAGCCCACTTTCCATCAGGGTGCTCTGGTCCCTCAGCACCTGACGCAGACCTTGTTTGGCCGGGCGAAGTCTGAGCCGGCATGACATGTGGTTCATTGTCTCTCATGTTGTGAGGTAGGCGGTAGCGTTAAGGGTCTTGCCCAAGGACCCTCACTAGGTGATGTTAATTGCCCGTCATTGTTATGGTAATTGCCCCATTTCCATTGTCATGGTAATTGCCCCATTTTTCATTGCCATTAATTGTTCATTCCGCCCTGGGAATCGAACCCGGGTTTCCTGCATGACAGTCCTGCACCTTACCAACCGAGCTACCCAGCTGGATATATAGATATATAGATATATAGATATACATATATACATTTCCAAGATTCTGGGAAAAGTGCCATAAGAATATGTTAGAAATATAATTTTCATTGGAGTGGGTCTTTAGCCCCCCTGTTCATAATTTGTTTACACCTTTTGGTCCTCTTGGTCAAAATGACCCATCCTCATTAAACCCCTAATCCTCTTCACCTGGAAGAATGATTGCATCTATTCAAGAAACCACTCGTTGCTATGATATTGTCAATTGTGTTATTGTTTACTGCATGGGAGATAAGTAATATTTGTTAGTATTTTGATAGCTTAAGAATGAATACAAATGGGCAAAAATAATTTTTAAATGAATTTTTAGTCAAAGCAATGAGCCCTTTTTTTCTGCTGGTGAACAAAGTGAGAAAGTATTTAATACAAAATGTGAACCAAAAAACATAAACCTGTCAACTAATTAGCTCTTGTAGGATAGTATGTAAATCTAGCTTTATCCAGTGTGGGCAGGACCCTTCACGCTACTTCCTAATTATGTAGCCAAAAGGCGGCCCAAGTTCTGGGTCTCCCTGTGCCGCTCCCCAGCCCGGATAAAATACAGGGTTGTGTCAGGAAGGGCACCCGGCGTAAAATTCTCTACCAAACCCTGTGTGAATCAGTAAAAGCTGATTTGCCATGGCGACCCCTGAAGGGATAAGACGAAAGGTGAACAACAAAGGTACTAATCTGCCTTTGCAGATATGTTTCTACACACAGTATGCGTTTCACAGTCATTTGGCAGGCAAGACTGACATCTCTTCCTCTTACTGGGGCAGCTGGATGCTCAGGTTGTTTAGGGGATTCTATCTCTGTCATGGCTACAAGTATGTTTGTCACACGTCTGAACTCCTGGTTATCAAAGTGAAGCAGTCTTGAGTAGATGTGAGCGAGTTTGAGTGGCAATGTGGCACAGAAAATTGGCCTTCCACTCTCTGCATCCTATACACTGCTGCCTTACATAGCAGTCCAAGTAGTCATACAAGTCAGTCTCATCCATCATTTTCCAAATCTTTTAGTATTTGCAAAAAGGATCCAGATTAGTCATCTCCAGGATTTTATTTTTAATTGCTGGTGTGACAAATAGGTAAAATGTTGAGACAATGATTTGAAAAACAGCATGTCTTGTGGGTCCAGGGGTCATCCTCATGACATGTTGTTCTGTGTTTGTCCCACGCAGCCGAGGACAAGGTTATTTCGCTGATTTTTGAAAGGAAAGTCTTTTTTTCAGCTTTAGAGATTTCTTATTATTATTCTGAAGATGATTTTTTCTACTCTGGGTTGTCTTCCTCCCCATCTTCCATGATATGTCCTCCACATCCTCTTCTGAATCAAAGTTTTCTTGCTGACTGAAATCAGCTCTAGAACCATTACCAGGTACTGTTATCTGCACCCTTATAGCCTCTGGAAGTCCACAAAAAGGAGCAATATTGTCAGATTTGGGTGAGATCAGGTTACTGGCAGAGCAGTCTGTGAGAAAACCACTTGTTTTTTCTGCTACTGATTGATCTGAGACCATTCTAAACCGTTCTTGCAGTTCGTGACTGGGATTTCAGTTCAATTGATCGTCCGGTCTGCGACAGACTGGCGACTTGGATGTCCCCTGCCTTCACCCACGAGTGGCCGGGATAGGCTCCAGCACCCCCAAATGGAACAATAATGGGTTTAGAAGATGAATGAATGAATGAATGAATGAATGAATGACTGTCCGACCATTTTGACCTGAATACAATATTTGTAATTTTTTTTGTACCGCCTACAGAGAAATATGAATAACGCAGCATATCTAATTGTTTTTAATGTTGGGGTTAATCTAGGAAAAGACATCAAATTTTAAGTAGAAAGAATACTGTTTTTTATTTACAAAAAACATTTGTAAAAAAGAAAAAATATTCAAATTATCCATTAAAAATGTAACGTAGGTTCCAATTAAATCTATAGTCGGCAAAAAAATCTTTCATTTATCCACAGAGTTGAAAATACAGAAATATTATTTCTACCTGCGACAGACTGCCAACCAACCTGTGCAGGGTGTCCCCTGCCTTCGCCCACGAGTGGTCGGGATAGGCTCCAGCAGCCCTGTGACCCCGAAAAATTAAACGGTTAAGAAGATTCATTCATTTATTCGTTTTCTAATCCGGTTAAGGAAATGAATAGATTAATTATTTCACCCCCCGGAATTATGAGTGAGTTTCGACCAAAAGATTCCTCTCTGTCGCCCTCTAGTGGCCTAGAGTTGTACGTGAATGAATAAACGTCCAAATTTCAAAGCGAGCTTTGGACTAAATGATAGAAATCCGGCTTTAGAAGGAGCGGGTGTAGAAACATGTATACGGCAACTGATGTGAAAAGCACAGTGAGTTTCTTTAAAGAGTCTTTGAGTTTGAATAAAGCTGTCACGCCTCCAGTTGCCATCTGATCCGCGTTCCGAGCCCCTGCAGGAATGTCCGCCGTCATCTGGAGCCCGGATCCCGGTAAGCGACACCCCTTTTCCCTCGGTGCCGTCCAACGGAGCCACAACACGTCAACTTTAGCCCCCCGGAGGTCTTTCCGCTGCGCTTAAATTAAGCCCGAGAGAGGTTGGAGCAAAGTCAGCGGTGAGGAGGAGGCTTCTCAGCGGGACGGCATGCGCTCCTTAGCCGGACTGGCTGCCATCGTGGCGGCGGCGAGCGTCTACCTGTACGTGCTGTCCACGCACCTTCCACCGGGACCCAAGCAGCTCCCGCCGGACACTGAGGGGGCGGACGCGCAGGAGCTGGACTTCAGGTAACACCGAGGGCTAGGTTTACCCAGATGGAACTAAAACTCCTGTGAAAAATTTGATAATCAATCAATCAATCAATCAAATGTTTAGTCTACAGCCAATGATTTTTTTTAAGAACTGAAAATAATAAATTGAACATTTCAGTAGAAATCTATCTATCTATCTATCTATCTATCTATCTATCTATCTATCTATCTATCTATCTATCTATCTATCTATCTATCTATCTATCTATCTATCTATCTATCTATCTATCTATCTATCTATCTATCTATCTGATAGACAGAGAGAGAGAGATGATTTTATAAAGTTTGCCAGTGTAGAATGGCTTGAAATAATAATCTTGATAAGTGGTATTTAATATACCTTTACATTATGTACTCAAAGATATTTTACTTTATTTTAAATATGCCAACTTGTGTATGCACCTTGTAGCAGGCTTTAGCAAGACGTAGTACACTTGAAGTTTATTTTAATAAGTATATCTGAAGTATAGTGAGTATACTATAGACCATGTACCTGTAGGAAGTATTATAACGGAATACTTCTTCAGACTAAATTGGAACATTTTAAGTTTAGATACTATATAAATAGTATACTGTCTATTTTATATACTATGTATAGATATTAAATTTCAGTAAACAAGTGTACTGCCTCACTTTTGGCACTAAGTACACTTGTAGTACACTTAAATAAGCAACTTTTTTTTCAAAAGGTGGTAAAGAAAAAATGAAAAGAGAAAATGTAATGAGGTAAATCTTAACTTTTTGCAGCTGATCGTTCTATAAATCTATTTTGAAAGCCAGTGGGGATTCCCCAAAGCACAAAACCCCCCAGATCACTGTCCTGAAAAACAAGATGTAATCTGCGTGGTAAACAGTCGGAGTCAGTCATCAAATACACAACATAACTCATTTGTACTTCATTAGTTTGTGTTGATCTTTGAGTAACAGCACAAAACCACTTACAGAAATGGTCTCTTTGAGTTCAGAAACCCATGGGTTACTTTTCACTTTCGACAATAATAATGTTGTGTTGCTGTTATTGTGGCACTGAATATCAGATAAAAAGGACAGAAACGTCTCATCTTTCCACCCTGAAGCACTTCTTGAGCTGATCACGTTACTCCTCAGCGTGAGCGTGAGGACTCGTGCGGTTGCTGGAGGACGATAGAATAACACTGAGCTCAACACTCCGAGGCCAGACATGTGTGTCTGCACCCATGATACAGAGATTACTCATGGTGCACGGATACTGTATCATTCCACTGTGTTCACTCATGTCATGTTTAATGGCATGTAACCAGACTGAACACAACCTCAGTTCTGAAGTCACTTTCTAGTGACAGCGTCTATTCTGGTCAACAGGAAACATTTGGTGTTCTGATGCCAGCTTGTGTTCCCTCCAGATCTAAACTGTTTTGTGAAGCTACGCAACATTAAATAATCTGGACACATACAGTACATACATGCACACAGGTTCACATGTCTGCGTCCTTACACATCAGCAGCATGCTGACCAATGACGGAGCAGAAGATCTGACCTATGACCAATCAAACCGAGCACCCTTGAAGTTGAAGTTGGGGGGACAGAGCAAGCATGTTGAGTTTTTGATGACTTGTATTTCCACCATCTGCCTACGTCTATTTCTGGCCGTCAATCAAATGCATCTAGTTACACTTGATTTTTCACGCTCAGACCAATAGAAGGATCATCTCTGCACATTGAACTGCTTTTAAAGAACCCCACAGGCACACTGGCTTACAGGCTGTAGTTATTCCAAAACCAAAAGAGAGATGAGTAAGTTCATATTTTTGGCAACATGGTGTGAAAAAATGTCAGCTTTAGCTGTACCATGAAGTTGGTGTCCCCATTGCCATGTTTTGTAACAAAACCTCCTAAAAATGATATAAAAGTCTTCCAAGAGAAGGGAAAGCTTTTTCCTTACAAAGTGGTTAAAGACCTTGAAAATGGTGTTTTCGTTGTTTATAACATGTTTTTGTGGCATTTTTCCGATGATGGAGAACATTTATAAAGAAAATTAATTTACCGGTAGTCTAAAAAAGGCATAATTATAATTAAAAAACCACTGGGAACGCTTTGAAGATAGATCAAAAGTTGATCGGAACTGGACTTTAAGAATGCTGCACACAGGATGACTAAGAGTAAACTTTAGATGTGGAGCGTTTGTCATCCAGAACTTAGGACAGAAGGAGCAAAACATCAATGACACTAGACTGAGGAACAACGTCTTCCTCAGTGGTAACAAAATGCTTCACTCTGCCCAGCTTAAAAGAGTTACACATGCTGCTCAGGTTCAAGATTGTGCACACTGTGAACATTTCAGCAACATTAGGGCAAAGTTATGTGGCTCCGGTGAGAACTACAAGCTTTTTGAGACACTTTGGAATCTCTTAGAGGCTACAACAATTAGCTAAGTGGGACACAATTCGCTATAGATGACGCTTTCATTTCCCTACAGTGTGACAGTGTTTTTCCAACCTTTTGGGAGCCAAGGACCACTTGTTCCTTGATAAAAATCACAAGGCAGACCATTAACCAAAACTGTAAAAAAGACACTTTAGTCTGTATTAAAGATATAGTCATTTGAATCCAAGTGTCTTAAACGAGAATCAAATAACCCAAAAATATTTTACATTAGAGACTCTCAACTTTTTTATTTACAGTTGAGATTTTAGAAATGACCTAGAAAAAAAAAAGAAATTTAGCCAACTACAATCTAGACACAGTTTTGAGAAAATGCTATTGACTGTTATTGAAAGGTGCCTACGGGTCGGTTGAAATTTGAACCCAATTTGGGCCATGAGCCGGACTTTGGACATGCCTGCCTTAAATGTTTACGCACAAATTTAGGTTGAAGTATTTAACAAATAAAATAGAACCTTTTACGCACTTGACCGATCCGATGGCCCCCTTCACGCCATTGACCCATTTAATGGAGCCTTTTTGATGTTAAATTCCTGCCTTCTGTACAAAGGTGGGCCATTTGCAGTATAAATTATGTTGATTTTTATTTAAATAAAACTGTTACAGTGAATCAAAAATGATGTATTAGTTACTTCATGACAAATCATATTGCAAGTGTTCCTCATTTTGTGCGGCCCTAATCAGGTCTTTATAACAGGGTGTTCCACCTTTTCTGCTGTTACCGCTAGAGTGCTGTCCATAGAGCGGCTGACCCAACAGAGAAATCCTGTGAAGACATTACGATGGAACGAGTGCAGGACCTGCATGCTGAGGCTCTCATTCAGCCAAAAAAATGTCTTATTTAGTGTCCTGTTTCCCCCCCATCCAGGCTGAAGTTCCCGTCAGACCTGGAGTCCCTACGGGAGCTCGCAGATACGCTCAAGTTCTACAAAAGAGAAAACTATGGCTACGTTCTGCTGCTGTTCTGCAGTGCTTACCTGTATAAGCAGTCCTTTGCCATACCTGGCTCCTCCTTCCTGGTCAGTTCCACACAGAAGCAAATAACATGTGTTCAGGTATCATGACCTACCACATGTGAAAATGGTTTTCTTTTTATCTAGAGTTGTTTTTCATGAATTTCCCTCTCAATGATTTCTAAAAAAAATGTCTTTCTAAGTACAATTTTCCGGTAATCTGCCCTAGAACATGCTAGCAGGAGCAATCTTTGGGCCCTGGGAGGGTCTGTTGTTGGCCTGCCTGCTCGCCACTTCAGGCTCGACATTCTGCTTCCTCCTGTCGTCAGTGTTTGGAAAGCAGTACGTGGTTCACTTATTTCCTGAGAAGGTCGCCCTGTTGCAGAGGAAGGTAGGTCTGCTCATATCAGTTTACATTCATCTCAAAATACGATGCAACCACTGAAACAAGCAAAAGGCAAACATCACAGTAGTAGGTTTAAATGTTGTCATCTGGGCTTGATTTTAAAGTTGAAAATGTTTCATCTTTTATCCAAAAGGCAAACACTTATTGTCAGTTTAGATACACAACAGACAGTGCAAATCCAAATTATTTTACATTTTTAAACGTTTTCATTAGTTGAAGCAGTTCATTTTTATGCAATTCAGTTCTCAACACTTCAGTACACTCTAACACTTTTATCTAACAGAAGCTGACATGATTTAAAGTCCCACTTCGATCATCTTTGGATCTATTCTAAAGTCATCCTGGTGATCTTTCAGTGATGACTATGCAGATTAGCCAAAATCAAAAAGCATGTGTCGTTTTCTAGGTCAGTGTTTTTCAACCAGTGTGCCGTGGGAGATGGTCAGGTGTGCCGTGGGAAATTGCCCTCATTAACTGATCTAAAAACATTTCCCATCTCCAGGATATCAGCTCTTTGTTCATCCAAACAGGCCCTGATAAAACACTGAGTAGTTAGGAATATGAAAGATAAAAAAAACTATTTTTCTTTGTGTTTATTTGATTCTATTAAAGACATTTTGATAAGAATGACGGTACCGCGATTTAGCCGTAGCTTCAAAGTCCCGCCCCTTTAACTGTCTCCACCAATCATTCTTGGAGGCTTAATCACACGTCATCAGTCTGATCAATCAGAAGTGGTTAAAGTCTTCACTTCTTTGTTTCGATTCTGCTCATAAAGTCTCTCAGTTCCAACAAAAATACCAGCTAAAGCTCGTCTTTAGCGGTGTAGCTTTCCACAGAATCCGGTGTCAGACCGTGGAACAAGTGAACAAAACAATGAAGCTCAGAGACGCTTGTCTTTCTGGGTTCGGAGGCTGTTTCCACTACATCTCCCATGATGCATTGGGTTAAAGTGACAACGTCTCGGCGCACAATGAATCTCTCCTCTTAAGGTCTTGAAACCACAACGTCACACCTCAAACAGTTTTAAATCTTCTAACTTAACTTTTTTTAGATCTTTTAGAAAAAACAGCTGCAGCTTCCAGCTTTTTCTGCCACAATTATCACAAAAAGGCACGTGAGATTGGAGAGGGGCTGTAGATCAATACAGACTATGAGTGTCTCCTTTTATTTTATTTTTTTGGATGCTGGTGTGCCACGGGATTTTTGTCAAGGTTAAAGTGTGCCGTGGCTCAAAAAAGGTTGAAAAACACTGTTCTAGGACATAGTTTATGCAGAATAGAAATTCATCTCTGAGTTTTGGGCGGGACTGTTGACACGTAGTAAGCCTGTGCTCATTTCCCATCATCTCTTTGTTTATATGGTCTTCTGCTAGCTTATAGCCCTTCACAACCCCTATCTAACTTTACAGGTACAACAAAAATGGCAACCAATGTCAGAGCTATCCAGCCGTACAGTGTAGGTCCAGATTCCAGCTCAAACGAAGAAAATAGCAATCCGCGAATTATATGGTACTGGCAGCAACATATGTCGGTTTGCGATATATCCCCACATTGATTTTTCTTCCTACACCCGTAGTGTTAACCAATGAACTGAAAGTTACTTACACCTAACCTTTTTTATTCTCAAAGGCAAATAAAACATGACTGTTGCGTTCAGGCTGTCAACAAAGAAAAATAAAGCAGTTTTCCTAACTCAGTTTGGATCTTTTGCTAAATGGAACATGTAGGAGCAACTAACAGATGCAGTATTCACTTTTGGTCCTTTACACTCACAGACTTTAATCATTCCTGCCCTGCATGAGATTAAATCTAAACCCTCCTCCCTCCAACCACTCCTTTGCTTCTTTTTCACCTCCTCTGTCAGGTGGAAGAGAATCGTAGCAGCTTGTTTTTCCTCCTCCTTTTCCTTCGTTTCTTCCCCATGACTCCTAACTGGTTCCTTAACATCACCTGTCCTGTCCTCAACATCCCCATCTCCATTTTCTTCTTCTCTGTGTTGATAGGTGAGCTCCCAAACACAGTTCTAAAGCACAAATGGAGCCCAGACTCTGATCCCTCACACGCTGCTCTGTGCTTTCAGGTTTGATCCCCTACAACTTCATCTGTGTTCGGACGGGCTCAATCCTGTCCCAGATCTCTTCTCTGGATGACATTTTCTCTTGGGGGACGCTGGCTCAACTCCTGGCCATCGCCCTGGTGGCCCTTGTCCCTGGAGCAATGATTAAGCACTACAGCAAAACTCACCTGAAGGTAGACGGCCTGGACAGCAATGGAGCGGGTCCGGGGGAAATCGACCGCAAGAGACGATAACTTTGGTCTGAAACGCTGGAACTTTATGTCAGAAGAAGGAAGGTGGAGAGCAAAACTCTGCATAGCTCTGAACTTCATACCTTTGCAGCCATGGGATTTCTGTGAGGAAGCGTTCTGCAATTTTCTAAAGACATTTAAGTCGCAAAACTTTACCGCAGACACGTTTTACAGTTTTCTGACTCTAAATTTGTTTTAGACATTTTAAAAGAAAATTCCTGATATTCTATATATTTTATCTGAAAGAACATTTTACTAAACCCCAAAGAAATTTTGTATTTAGAATTTGTGTAAAAGCAATAAAATTGCATTTTTTAAACCTCATTTGTTTACAGATTTAGTCAACGGAAAATGTGCTTTAGATCTTTATGGAGGTACATTAAATGTTTCGTTTAAAATATGTTTAAATTGTTATTGTCTGGAATTATTAACACATAGACTATGCTTTTAAATTATTTAATCTCACTGATTTATGACAGAATAATCATATTTTTTATGACCAAGACAACCAAAACATTTGGTATTTATGTCAACCCTTTTAACGCCATATTTGGAAATAAATTAAGACAATAAGGGGTTAAACATTAAATAATGACCCCAAAGCACAATGACTATGATGTCGAAGTTTAGCATTTTTTTTTTACCAGATCCTCCCCAAAAGAAACATTTTCTAAACTTTAAGGTGATTTTCTACCTATTTTGAAAAAGAGTATTTGTTTACTGTGCTGACAGAACCGCTGAAGGCCTTTAGGTGCTTTTGTTGCATCGGTTAATCAAACTAACTGAAGTCATTTCTGAGTCATTTAAAGGTGCTGCTGACTGACACAGTGTCTTGATTCAATCTCTTTTGACTGAAATGTAGATCGTCATGCTTTAACTTTTTTTTTCATTTTACTTTTTAATTTTCAACATGTAATTTTATGTCCATTTATTATCATTACATAAATGTGATGTCAGTTGAGCTTCTGATCGTCTGGTTCACGATTTCCTTTTTTTGATTTTCATTTTACCCTTTTTTCTCTGAAGCACAAAGATGTTAAGGAGTTTCTTATTCTTTTACATTCTGATTTTTTGTAAAGAATATTTTTAGTTTTAATGGCAGTGTACTTTCGTTATGTGGAGTAATTAGTAACTATATTCATTTAATTGTTAAAAATTCATCCTGCCTGTGTTTTATTCCATTGAGAATCAAACAACTGTTTGAATCTGGTCAAGAGAACAGATGTTTCTGTGCATAAAAGTGTTTGCCTCTTTCCTTAACCCTTGTGCTATCCTAGGCACTTTAACGTTGGGAGTTGGGTCATCTAGACCCACTAGACAGTGTGTTGAACCTTTTTTCTTCAATGATTTGTGATCTTCACTGGTGTCCATGGATTACATGAAATCTTTCCACCTTTATCCACCTTTGTCATGGTAGGGAGAACACGTCAATGTAAGGGTGGGGTCATCTAAGATAGCACAAGGGTTAAAGTCATTTTCATGTCTTAATGCTGCTGCAGCCAAGTAAAAGTGGGATCTTTGTATAGTTACAACAAGCTGGTGCATTTCTGATCGGTTGTTGTGATTTTTGCTCAAGTGTTAAAAAGGAAAAAAAAAGGAAAACTGATCTTTTGTTTTTTTCTGTTCTCACCAAACCCTTCCGTTTCACTTTAGGAGTCTGTCAGGCATATATTGTGCAACAGAAGTCTAGAACACTTACCTGCTGTCTTTTTTTGAACAGGTATGCTAAAGGTAAAAGAGAAAAGGACTTACTGAAGTTCTTTTGAGAAATTGTGGTTTAAAAAAGTTGACGGCAAACACCAAGAACACAAATGCTGGAAATTTGCTGGAAATCTTTCCACAAAAACCCTTAATAATTTCCCAAATGAAAAAAATCTATATACTATATACACACATACACAGTCTGTTTAACCCTTGTGCTATCCTATGACCCCCCCCCCCCCCCCCCCTTACATTGACGTGTTCTCCCTACCATGACAAAGGTGGATGAAGGTGGAAAGATTTCATGTAATCCATGGACACCAGTGAAGATCACAAATCATTGAAGAAAAAAGGTTCAGAGCACTGTCTAGTGGGTCTAGATGACCCAACTCCCAATGTTAAAGTGCCACCTTTATCCACCTTTGTCATGGTAGGGAGAAGACGTCAATGTAAGGGTGGGGTCATCTAAGATAGCACAAGGGTTCATGAATTCTGGGAAACCCGTGCTTTGAGTTTATGATTAGTCAGTGAAACTCCCTTTGAAACATTCATGCCCTAAAATATTTAGACAGAGTTCTTCAATTTTCAAATTTTTTAGAATCCTGTTTTCATAGATTTTTTTTTAGCTGGAAACCCAATTTATGTAAAAAATAAAAACCACTTTAAATCAGCTAAACAGGTTGTGGTTCCTAAATCTATACTTTATGAAAGTTTAATTTTTTGAATGGAATTATGTAAATGATTTTTTTTTTGGAAAGAGTCTATATATTTATTTGCTTTTATTGCTTTTTTCTGTTGTCATACATGACCTCAAACAAGAAAGATGCTTCATCATTATTTTATTATGATTATAAACTTACAAACTTGATCAATTAAATGATTGGAGAGAAAAAAAAAGTCATCTGTGGAACATTTGGATGCAGGTAGTGTTTTATTTGTGCTCTTCATCGACTCTGGAAAAAACAAAACATTTTTTAAAACACAAAAAATCGTCCTTTTCATACACACACAGACTGCAGCTGCTAAACATGCATGCACACACACGCTCACATTTTTCTGAATGCATTTAGGCTTCTACCTTCGGAGACTTAATAAATTGCTTCATTTTCATGTTTACAGCAACATCAGTCCATCATAATCATGTGTTTCACCTTCTAAATGCATATAATCATCATTATCAAATTTCTAGAAACCAACAGTAAACATAAAAGCAGCAGCCCGCCTCACATTTGTAAACAGTTTTAATAAACAGGAAATATTTTAGGAGCTGCTTTGGCTGCCATGTGGCTGTAACAAATATAGTTTCACAGTAACGACATGCTTTTGTCTTCAAACGTCAGCTTCAGCAAATCAACGGCAGCATTGAGGTGACCCATGTGGCACAACACCTTTCTGCATTAAAACAATCCGCTGGTTCGCATAATTGAGAGATGTGCAGAACGGACAGCGTAAACAGTTCAGTGCAGAAACGTCTGCGCAGCTGAATCGTGCAGGCAGCAGGCAAAGACTGAGGGGCTCCAGAAGCGGCCTGCAAATGGAAAACCCACCAGTTGGTTTCATCCATTCAGAACAACAAGCTTTTTGGCCCTTCCAATGTAGCACTTGAATGCCACTTCATTAAAAATGAACTGAAAGGTGGACATTTTAAAGGTTCAGAAATTTAATAGTATATGGAAAAATGTGAGAAAAAAGCCTGGTTAGCAGCAGCAATAACCAGACTCACATTTTAGGAAAGAACTTCAGTTCTTTTGGAAAAGTCTGAACTTTTGATGCTTCATGGTGTCCTTAAAGGTCAACAGGTCACAGCTGGAAAACATAGTGGAGCTTCCTCAGCTCCACCCCCCTCCTGTGTGAAATGGTACAGCAGGCCGAGTTCGTCCCTGAAGCTCTGCTGGCCCGTTAAACGCCGTAGCACTCCTCCCCGCTGCAGGCGGATGCCGTAAAGTTCACCTTCGGTCCGTCCGCTGCACAGGCCTCGCTCCACCAGCCAGTTGACCAAATCACTGCTCTGAAAAAGCTGTTGGGGTTGGGACATGGGGGGGCTTGGACTGGTATCGAGTTGGTGCTGACGGTTGGCGGGGTCGCTGAGTTGTTCAGGCCGCTGAGCGTCCGTGCTGTGGTTCTGGACTGGACCCTGTGGCTGCTCCTGGAGATCTGTGTGTGAGTGAGTGTGATGGGACGGGGAGAGTCCCGCTGCATCCTCCTGCTGCGGCCCCCCTTCAAACCTGCGGCAATCAGAGGAAGGATTCACCTGTCGGAGGGTTGACACTCTCCCCTGATCCACTAAAGAGGAGCAGTGAGAAGGCAGAGAGGCGAGCCGGGAGGAGCAGGTTGAGGAAAAGGACGGAAAGGAATCAGTCAGAAAAAGGAATTTGTTAGAAGAAAAGCACAGAGTCAAAGCTTATTCCTAAAGAGCCACTCGGATCATCTTGTGATCTGTTGTAAAAGGATTATGCTATTTTGGCCAAAATAAAAAAACCTGGGCTGTTTTCTCGGACAATATTTCTCCAGACCGGCAGGAGTTTATCAAAAATTAATTTCTGAGTTGTGGGTGGGACTTTTGGCACAGAGCAACCCCGCCCCCTCTTCCCGTCCCATTGCTGAGAGCTCTCTGGCTAGCTTACAACCCCTCACATCTGTAACCTAACATTGCCGGTGCAACAAAAATGGCGATGTCCATGGATCCCCATTTTCGTCTGAGTGGGTCTTTAGAGAAAGCAATGTGAAAGTTCACAGGTGAGAACAGATCGTGCCGATAGAAACCCAAACCAGTCACAGGTGAGTTTTCCCCAGACAGGTGAGGGGAGGAGCTTGTATCTACCTGCGCGTGAGCACGATGTCCTGCACACACTGGTCTTTGTGGTAGCGGACAAACTGGGTACAGGTGAGTCTGACCTCCTCAGGTACACCTGCTGGACTCAGATCCTCATCCTCCCTGCCACGCCACATGCTGAGCAGCCTGAGAAACACACAGTTACTCCACGTGTCAGCGCACAAATCATTGCAAAAGCTACGAGGCCAGTCTCACCTCTTCTTAAATGGCAAGAGGACGAGGTTTCTGTCCAGGCCAAAAATTCCAAAAGACAGGAAACCCTGGACCAGAAATACAGGAAATGCATACTAAGTCTGAGCTATAGTACGTGAACGCACACACAAACGCACAACGGATCACCTGTGCGTAGTTTGCCACGGCGCAGAAGAACTGCAGCTCCAGGTAAAGTCGTCCTGGATCCTCGTTGAACAACCACCACAGACAGCTGGACAGGTTCTGCAGACACATGAAGCAAACCCTGAAGGATCTGTACCTCATCAGTGCTACAGGCATGAGCTCCTTCTGTGGGACATGAAGTCACGTTCTCGCACAATCTGGACCAGTTTTGAAAGCAGCTGAAGATTTGTGACATTATAAACCACAAACAACACAAAAGCTCACTTTAAGGACAAAAAAGACACCGCTATTTACAGGAATTCCTCTACATCACGGGTGGGCAAAGTGCGGCCCGCGGGCTGGATCCGGCCCGCCTCCGGCCCACTGAACGATATCAGAGACCCATGTTTATTCTACAGTCTGAGCTCCAACCTGAAACCCTCTAAAATCTCAGAAAACAGTCTTTCCTTTCTACGTAGAAGTTCATCTTTCCCGGTTTAGCTCATTCTTTTAGAGCGATTTGCTACTTTTTTTAAACAGCACACCCTGTCCTGATTGGCTGGAGACCCTGTCAATCAATCTCTTCTGTGCCGTGTCTCCTGAACAGAAACGCGGAGCTCATGATATCTTTGTTTTCATTCCAAGATCCTGGACCTAATTTCTATTTTTGTTTGAGAATTTAGACAAGAGAAAAAGGTGAAAATGTTCATGTCTGTGTGAGAAAAGTGTAGAAAGTGTGCAGTGAGGAGTTTTACTGCCATAAACGTCTGTAATCAGACTCCGTGGATTTCACCGATCCCGGTTATTTTTAGAACATAACTCCTGCAATAAACGAGGAACTCCGTTCTGGTAAGAAGGTAACACAGATATATGCTTAGCTGCAGCAGAAGACAGAGAAATTTGCTTTTTTTTGCTTTTTCAGAATATTTCTTCCTGACTTGTTGTCTTTGAAAATCACAGAGAGAGTTATTATTTTTTATTTCATAAATCATGTTATTTATTTTATTAAAAGGATCATGAATTAATAAAGCTTTATTATATGGCTTTACAATAAAAGAAAGATAAAAGAAGTTTAAAGTTTTAAAGAAAAAGACTTCTTGTGGCCCTCACAAGAAAATGTCTGGATTTGCTGTTTTTCATTCTTACGATCATTCAAACACCACATGAACGCAGCATTTCTCTAAGTTTTACACAAAGCACAATTGGTGCAATTGGCTCTAAAATGAGAGCAAAAGTTTTAACCTAAAAACTCTAGAATGTTCCGTTTTAAAAAATAATTTCAATCCAAATGTTTTCATCCAGATTCCATGTTATTTCTTTCTCACTCCACTCATCTGCTCCTGGTCCGGCCCTTCTATCCAATTTTAGAACCCAATGTGGCCCGCGAGTCAAAACATTAGCCCACCCCTGCTCTATATAGAGGCTTTCTTTATTGTAGTTTGTGGAGGCATGAGCAGTTCTTTATCTGATACAGAGAAATGTCGCATAAAAACAACTTAAAAAAATGTAAAAATCTAAGATGGCGGTAATGTTTTTCAGAAAAATATATAAAGTAAAGGGTTTAACATAACAGACACCCGAATCCAGACTCTCATGAACACTGACATTCATGGAGGAAACACTGGAGCTGGAGATTTAGCCAGTTAAATAAATTGGATAAACTTTCAGCTAAACTAAAAAACTGTTCTTAAAAAAATCAACCCCTGAGGTAAATGGGAGGCTGTGCAGAGGTTTGAAAACTTCAAAAGAGAAAGAACAGGAGTGAATGAAGTTCTCAGTAATCATTTAGTCCAAATGCTGTTCTATGAAAAATGGCGTTTTTTGTTTTTTTCCAGTGACTAACTCACCGCCAGCAGGCAGACGTTGAGCAGCAGACAGAGCAGAACGTGCCTCACGGTCTGCCGTTCATCTGAGCTCTGAAGTCCAGGAGGAGGCAGATTCAGAGGCTGCTCTGATGCTGAAGAACTCTGCTCGTCGTGGAGCGCCCCCCTGTGGCCTGCAGTGGAACTCATAGTTACAAATCCGACTTCAAAACATTCATTCATTTTCTGGAACTACTGGCAACTATTTTATTAAAGGGATTTCGATTAACAATGTTATGATGAACTTTGAGCTATTTGAACATGATTTAGACAAAAAGCTGTATTTTTTTTGAGTGTCTGCCACCGCTGCATTCACAAACAACTGCATGCCAGGAGCAGGTTAAACTCCAGCTCCTATGCCGTCTGTGTCCGTCACCTGTGCTGTTTGCGTGCTCTCTCTGCGTGCTGGCTATCATGTCAGGCACCGTCTGAAGAGGAGAAACACTGTGGAGACCTGCACAGCAGTGAAGACGAGCATCTCATCAATACGTTACAATAACAGTTAAGATAAAACACAGTTTATATTGAAAACTGTTTATATAAAACTTTGAAAAAGAACACAAAAAATAAAGAATAAAAAATTAAATATGGACCAGAAATGCAGGTTAAAGTCAGTTTGACTTAGTTTGTCTTTTTACAGGTTTGGTTAAAGGTAAACATCTTTCTTCTTACAATAGGGTTTTATGTTTCTCATTGTTTTGGGAGCAGTTATAAGATGAACAGAGTCCAGTGTAAAACAAACAAAAATCAACGATTCTTTTCAAAAGTTTGGGGTCTCTAAGGACCAAAGGGCGTTGTAAAAACATAAAATCCCATTTTGATTCATTTCTAATTATAACTAGAATGAATGTTTAATTATTATTTGCATGAATACTTTATATTTTAATTGCAACAAAAAGGTACTTTATATTTAATAAGTTACAATTTTGAATGCATCTTTTCACGTAATTTGGCAAATAATTTGAAAAGTTTTAGAGAACTTCAGACAACTTTATGATGGCGACATACCTTTCAAAATAAGGGTTCTGTCTCTGGCCTGCAAACAACAACAGTGTGACATGCAAACAAATAACAGTAAACTAAGGTTAACATTTAATGTTAGGAGTTTTAAAAACACCTTTTAGCTAGACCCTTTTTGTTTTCTGATAGTTTTGTAAAGTATTTTAAAATCCTAAAAGAAGTTTATTGTGAAAGCAACAAAGTCCCAAAAAGTCCCAAAACAGATGTGGACAAAAACCTTCAGAAACCTGGATTGATGCTGCAGGCAGGTGAATTTAGATTTGTCTGACGTAACGAGTCATCCGCTCCACCAGGGGCCCTCGGCTCCTCGTTGATGACTGTCGCAGCAGCTCTGCTCAGAGCCTGATAGCCGCTTTGCGCCCGGCCTCCCTGGCTGAGGCCCATCAGAGACACCGCCCCGAGTGCCAGACTCACAGCAAGAACCACGGCAGAGGTGATGATCTGTGGACGCACACAGGCATAGGAACAAGACGCATTCTGGGAGTTAGACCTTCTGCGGCGGAAGAAGTTCGTTCCGACCTGAGCTCTGCCGTAGAAGAAGGCAGAGTCGATGGTGTTCGTCCTCTCTCCTAAGAGCAGCAGAATTCCAGCCATCAGGAAGGGAATTCTGCAAAAACACAAACGGAATTTGGATCAAAATTACTCAGACAAGAATTTTTAATTACTGCAAAAATTATTTATACACAATAAATAAAGAAACAAGTCGAATTTCCACTTTCTTGTTCTGGTTTGCGGTGTGGAAACGTACCCCCATCCCAAAACCATGAAGACCCCAGGTCGAAGTCTCAGCAGATCATCTCTGTTGGTCAGAGCCATGCAGAGAGGAATCAAACCTGGAAAAAAAAAACACAAATGGAAACCAAAAGAAACTGACACAGAGAGCTGAAACCCTCCCAAACCTGTCAGCGCACCTGTCCAAATGTACGTGCTGTACAGAGAGCCGTACAACAAGGTGAACGTGAGAATTTGGCCCAGTAGGACGTCTTCTTGTTTCACCAAGAAGTTCCACAAGATCATACCAATGCAGACCAGAAACTGCAGAGCAGAGGGCACAGCGCTGAGGCAGCCGTCCACGTGTCACGGAGGGACATGCCGCTTCACGCCGGCAAACAAGCACTGACCTGAGCCAGGAACAGGTTCAAGGCAAAGATGTGAGGGAGTCTGGTAAACTTTCTGCTGAGCAGCATCACGCCTATCGTCCAAACCTGAGGGCCAAACAGATGAAAGTTCTCCTCTGCCGTCCTCTCATGCTTCACACACATCCGTGAGGAACGGTTAAAAGATACGCCACCAGTGCCACCAGGCTGACGACGCTGCTGTTGAAGCTGACGTTTTCCAGCTCGGCCATCAGCGGGGCGGGGTCCATCAAAGGGATGGTCAACAACCAGGCAGACACGTACATGATGGGGGCGGACAAAAACGTGCTGATCACCATCCCAGACGTTACCTGAAGGACAAAGAATGTAAGAGTCAGGAAACAGCACTTTCATGTTATGTTTTGGTGGTTTCCCAAAGTTAAGCAGAAGAATGAGGCTCAACAGGAAATGAATAGTGAGGATGGCTGTTAGTAATTATCTCTGAGATGGACTGCTGACCTGGTTGACCCCACCATCACCTAAAGGCAGCTGGAACAGGTTCCACGTATCTTTGGCTGGTTTTACAATGAAGTAGAGGTTTAGTGTTGGAGTTTCTTTAGTTGTATACCATGGATACTGAATACTGGATTCTGATTGGCTGCAGGATCTCCATTCAAAAGTGATTAACAAAACCTCTTTGTCGTCCATAAAGTCTGGCATTATCCTGTATGTATTGACTTCCTTTATTTATTTACAAAATTTATCATTTTCCTCTGGGGAAGACTAAGGTTTTTTTTGGTTTAATTAAATTTTGTATCCTGATGTTCAGAGGAGGGGCAATGAGAACAGTGGCGCAAAAATGTAACGTAGGCGTCGCTTAGGGGCGCCGGCCAAAGGGGGCGCCATCCCAAAGTTGTAAAAATTATTTATAGTTCGTATTTTTTAATGTCACAGCTGTTTGTGCACATATATTTACATGATATGATCAGTAACAGAAGCCCATCGTGACTGATCAGGCGCCCCCGCCGCAGCCGCTCCTCCCTCACTCGGGTCTTTTACAGACAGCGCGCTCCAGCACGTGTCCGCGAGAACGCGCTGGAGCGCGCTCTGGCTGAGACGCTCTGTTGATTGTTTTTATTTAAAATTGTGTGATCATCTGATGACAGGATTAAATGGAAAGGCAAAAGTAAAAAAGAACCGGGGGGCTCAAAACAAAAAACGCAAAAGGGACAAAGATGTAGAATGAAGAAAAGTTTCTCTAAATGGTTGAGAGACAGCAGGTACGTTATAGCCGTGATAAAAACATTTAGGTTAAAGCTACTATAGTAGAATGGCCACAAAAGTGTCTTACAGCTGCACTGAGCAGGATTTACAGCATCAATAATCAGAAAGAGAGAAAAAAGGAGCTTGTTGGGCGCAGCGGTAGGGCGGTCGACCCATGATCGTAAGATTGCAAGTTCGATTCCCGCCTTGCACGCCCATGAGTCGAAGTGTCCTTGGGCAAGACACTGAACCCCACCTTGCCTCTGGTGGTAGGCGGGCGCCTGTGTTTGGCAGCGGAGCGGCCACCAGTGTGTGAATGTGTGAGTGAATGTGTGTGTGACTGAGTGAATGTGTCTGTGACTGTAAAGCGCTTTGTCCTTATAGGAAGAAAGGCGCTATATAAGTATACGCCATTTGTTTGTGCTGATTTTGTTTTAAATAATTTCTTTAACTAGATGTACCAAAACACTGAAAAGGTTTTATCCTTTGATTGAAAAAGCACTAAATGATGATAAAAGCTGCTCCTTTGGGCAGAAGGGAGAAGTATGTGTGATGGTGGGTTAGATGCTGTTTTTGTTTCTTTTTATATTGTTAAAAGTTTGGATAATTATTTTTTGTGAGTGACTATTTAGTTTGCAGCCTTTTGCTTTTAATATCACTTTGGCTGAACAACACTTTGGATTTTAGTTGAACATTTGGAGATTTTAAGGAAAAATAAAGAAATTCTATTACACCACTAGTGATATCCAACACAAATATAATTTAAAATAAAAAATGTCTCTATTTTACATATAGTTTAGGCACTGTATTCTTTTTAAGTCTTCCTAACACAAAGTTTATATCACACAGCTGTGAGGAGGGAGAGAAAGACGAGAAGAGAGAAAAAGTATCAGGACAGATGGAGGAAAGAAACAGGCTGGTCTGATGGTGGACGTTCAGGGCAAAGTCAGTCCATAACAAGTCCGGCATTTTTGAATAGTATTCTTAATTTAAAATAATGCATTAGCAAGATGTTTAATTTACTGTTTTTAAAACATGAAATAATTGTTGCTTGAAGAACAACACAGACAAGAGGAGAAGCAGACAGACATGAGGTTGGTGATGCTGATCTGATAGAAAAGAGAGCAGAGATGACTTCAGGTAGGAATAATTAAACTATTAAAGTCACAATAACCTAGAGGCGCTTTTTGGTTTAAACTTCTGCTGACCAACTGTTCACGTATTTTGGAAAAACAAGTGCAGACATACATGACAAGTCAGTCCCAACAGAGAAGAATGAGGAGAGAGGTTCAGATGATGATGATGATGATAGAGAGAAAGAGAGACGATCAGCTGATGATGAAGAGGGAGAAGAACAGAGAGGGGGGCTGGGGCAAGGCATCACTCTGAAGATTCCTCTGAATGGCCTTCACTTCACAAATTTGGAGAATCAATGAGTCAAAACACGGTTGAAAACGGGTCACAAAAATGTTCTGCTAGGTCGAACAATAAAAGTGTTGTGTGGGTGTTTAGATAGCTTTAGGAGGGGTGGATGGGCCGTTTTATTATGCGCATTTATACCTGTGTTTGTGTGTGTGTGTGTGTGTGGGGGGGGGGGTAATGTGGCCGCATACCCCTATGAAATGAGGTAGTTGTGCCCCTGAATGAGAAGATCAGTAAAAAGATGCAGAGGTCAGATCTTCCAGGAAAGATGCCTAAAGAGGAGGAGATGAGGGGAGGTTGGTGTGGGTGAGGAAAGGATTAGATGGAGGTGAAGGGAGAAGCTGAAAGGGAGAATGATGAAGTCGTCGTCTTTTTTTTCTTCCACAGTGTCTCTGTCGTCCTGCCATCTGCCTGCTTGGTCTCCACAGCGCTAAAACACCTTCATGAACTCACCACCTCTAATTCCATGTTGTAGTGTCCGGCGTAAATGGCCACACTTGGTGCAGTCGGGAAGGCTCCGTACAGAAAAGCAAAGTTGGACAAACTCGTGTGGTTGGCGCTCGTCTTGTTCGCTCCGACGTCCAGAATGTCCACCAGGTCTTTGCAGACCAGCGGCATCACCAGGCTGGGGAACGACATTGAGTGACAAAACAGAAATCCACAAACTCACATATTTTTACAAACTTTATTTGAGTTTTCTTTATCTTTTAGAATTTAGGATGGAAAATTCTTCCCCTGATGTGTGTTTTCTGACTGTGAAGTCCAGTTTTTACATTTTCAATGTAATTCTTAATCTCAATTTATATCAAAGGGTTGTTTAAACATTTTGATTTTGATATATTTTTTTGAACATCTGCCACATTTAGAAAGACTGGTGTTTAAAAAACTAGAACGGAAAGTTCAATTATTTTTTTATATTTCACAACTTTTAAAATAAATTCACTATTTTTTTATTTGTTATTAATAAAAGAACCAATTCCAACAGGTCTCAGCGTGGCAAAACAACTGAATCCCTAAAGAGTATGGTTCATTCCAGATCAATGATCATTTTTGAACATACAGTCTGATCGCTGCGACTTATTTTCCTTTACAGATCCACTCTAATCCTCTTTTGATCTATTCTGATAGCCTTTCCAGGGGTTTTCAATGTCTTGTTATTAGCCAAAAATGAAAAAAAAACTGTATAGTTTTCTGTGGCAAGAGTTTATCAGAAGTTTCTGTTGGCGCAAAGTAAGCCTCCCCCCCATTTCCCATCATTCCTTAGTTTCCATTCTCACCCTTACAGCCCCCACCTAAACATTACAGGGGGCAACATTACATGCTGAGCAATTTTGGAGCGATCCTACAGAGCCTGTGACCTGACATGGATGTAAAATACTAATTCATTCCTATGAAATAACTCTGACCTTTTACACACCCCGTATTTTCAACCACAAATAAACTTAAATGCTTCCGGTTACGTCTTTATTGAAAACAGGATAACTGGTTTAAAGCTATAATAAAATATATTTTGCCGTCGCATCATTGATGATTCCGATTGGCTTTATCGAGGTGATCGCTACGCCAGGCAGCTGGCCGGTAGATGGGAGCCGCTGTGGGATGGGGAAGCAGCCAGCTCGGGCCTCCTGAATCTTATCATATTTTTCTTATTTTCATTGAGACAATAATAAATAAATCCCCTAGTTTGATTCTAGTTTTTATTTTTCCCTTCTCGAACTAATGTGGGTCACGGAAATAGCAGCGAAAAGCGGCTTTTGCAGCAGGAGGGAGTGAACCTCACCGTACTGGAAGAGACTCTCTGACTGACATCCTCCATGTCTCCGTTCCATTGTAATGAGATATACACAGACAGAAATTTGAATATTACTATACCACAGGAACTAATATTACTCTGTGGGAACAAAATACTTTTTCTGTGGTGAAGAAATCCTAATTTGTGGAAACGATTTCACTTTTTTTTTTTTACCCAGCTGTCCAGTTTACATCCAGATTCCAGCTCAGACGAGGAAAACAAAGATGTTCAGGGATCTATTTGTCTGCAGGTGGATGCATCAGAATGAAGCGGAGCGGGGACTAAGCCCAGCGTATTTTCTACAACACAACTACAATCTTTTTCAACCAGCAATTTTTTTGTCTGCTCTCAAAAGGAAAGCGATTTAAAGCTGAATTTCTTTATGCATACCCTCCATCACCAGAAAAATACCACAGGAACATGTTAAAAACAACATTTACATAGGAGTGGGTCTTTAAGGAGTTTGTATTATTCAAGTGAAGAACTTACAGTTTGGCTGTGATCAGAAGGATCAAGGCCACTCCGGTATCTCTGGTTAGCTTCCTAAGCTGTCCGACCTGCCAGCCACACACACACACACACACACACACACACAAGATCAAATGGTTTTCTCTGTAAAGCATCTAAACACATTCAGCTGCGGCTCACCATCGTCAGGCCGAGGTAAAACAACGCCGCCCCACCGAAAGAATTGGCCAGACCGTCGATGAACTCTGACAAGACGGCGGGAATCCTCTGACCCAGAGCAAAGTGAGAGATGATTCCCACCATCACCATGAACACTATAGGGTTCTTCATAAGCTTCACAGACAAAAACACCAAGGGTTGCATTAAAGTTTTACACAAGTTCAAAAAAATAAAAATAAAAATAAAAAAAACCTCTGGCAAAGACACCTGTGTGCACCTGTAACACTACAACTCCCAGGATGAGCAGCCTGCTGCGCTGCGGCTGGAGGGTCTGCTTCCACCTCTGCACCTCACACAGAGCAAAACCGATGGGGTTCAGAAGCATGAGGGAGACTGGAGCCACCAGGTAGATGTACTGCAGGTACTCCGGATATGTGCTTCGATACAAAGCGTCAACTGCAGGAGTGGAGACAGACAGACAGACAGACGGGGAAATGTTCAGCACCTTTCTCCACTGACAACACCGACATGGAGCGTTTGCCTCACCTATAGGGTATCCTAAAGCAAAATCATTGCTCTGAGTGGCCAAGATGGCGTACAGCCCCGCCTTGCTGTACCTGCTGTCTGGACTGGCCACCATCAGTGTGAGCACACACACCAGCAGGAACACCGCCACCTGCACCCAGCGTGACATCACAGCGCCTCGTGAAGCGTCGATTCAGAACAGCTTCTGCTAGACGAACCGCGGATTTGACGAACCTTTGCAACCAGGACGCTCCAGAGGAACGCCCAGATGACGTCCCCAAAGTCCAGGAGCACCATGTTTTTAAAGAGCAGGGCGGGCAGAGCAAACTTGGACACAAAGTTCCCCAAACCTTTCGCCTGGCTCTCTGTGATGATGTCGGCCCTTAAAGAAGACACGTGTGAAGCATGGAAACAAAAGGAAAACACAACAGGCGACTGCATGGGTGAGCTGGACACAAGCACCTGCCAGCGACGTATCCGCACAGAATGATGCCGAAGCACTCCAGCAGAGCCGGGAAAAGCTTATCGATGGACATGTGGGGCGAGGCGGCAGGGTCTGACGGGCCGTCGTGGGAGATGTTCTTCCCATGGATCAACACATAGCTGCTGACGGTCTCCATGGCGATGGATCCAGGTGAGGAGAGGAGAGGAGAGGCAGCTATCTGCATGGGGACAAAGAGGATTCTGTTAACATGAACAAGAATGAAGTGAATGAAAAGGATAAAACATACAAATATTTAATTTGAGAGAGGGGGAATATTTTTCTGTTCCATTAAGATTTCTTTATTGCATCATCTGGAATGCCGACTGTTACTAAATTTCAGAATGTAAAAAGATACATACACATATGAGAGAGGCAAATAGCATCAGGATATGTTTTTGTTTAGTTTTTTTGTCACGCTGTCAGCTGACCGTTAACTCTAGCGCTGCGTGCTGAAAACAAACGGGAGGGCGCGGTAACCCCGGAAAGCGCCTCGTGAAGCTCCAGACATCCACTCCAAATCCTCACCTCTGCTCCTCAGACGATCCTCATTACGAAGCTAAACACAACAGAGCAGCTCTACCAGTCTGACGTGACCCTTTTCTTCTTCTCCGCTGCATTTAAGGCTCTTTCTGACAGCTGCTGAGACTGGAGACGCCCCGTGAGAGATTGACAGATGAAACATCCAATCACTGTCGAGGAAAACACCGACAGCCTTTTGTGATTGGTGGAATCACAACAGACGTCACAGTGAGACCACATTCCCATTCAGCCACTTTTTTATTTTATTTTATTTTTTTGCGTGAACAAAAAATAAGATTCCTCTTTCAAACAGTATCAATTTAAAAAAAATGATAATTACATTGATTGAAAAGAATTGATTTTAAGGCCTCACATGAATGAACAAAGGACATTTAAGGGATTACCACCGCTAGATGGCAGCAGCTACTTCCACATGTTTTGCCGAAGGTTGTTGCTTTCAAGACCCAATCCAATAAAAACTGCTTTTAACATGTTGTTGTAGCATTGTTCTTATGGAGAACATATGAGAGGAAAATGTGTTGTGATTTTATTTTTTTTCTTTTGAATCTGTACAGTCTCCTTGGGTATTCTGAAAGGCGCTTTTAAATAAAATGTATTATTATTATAAATTGAATCTTGAAGTTGCATTTTCTAAGTTTTTCTTCACTCAAATTGTTGTGAATCAGGAGCAGACGAAAAAATACTGTTTGAACAAAGATTCTATTTGTAAAATAGAAAATACGCTGGTGGGGCAAAAGCTTCCTGCTCTGCTCTATTCTGATACATTCACTTGCAGACAAATAGATCCATGTGTGTCATTGCTTTGCTCGTCTGAGCTGGACTCTGGATCAAGCTCCATTATTGCATGATTTTGTCTAAAAAGGCACAAAAAATGGAAAGACCACTGGGAACATTTTGAGAATACATTTAAAAAATGATCAGAGTGGGACTTTAATACAAAAAAGAATGAAATTGTTTGAGTTCAGTAAACATGGGAACGTTTAAACATGTAGAATTTTACATTTCTGGGAGTAAACAGAATTTTTTTTAGAGAATAAAATGTTGACTTTAATGTTTTGCCAGATCAAGACGATTCTTTTCTTAACAAATGTTATCTAAGTGTTCTACAAGTATACTTACAAAAATGAGGTAATATACTTTTAGTTTACTCTTTATATACTATATTGTAAACTTAAAATGTTCCAATTTAGTTTGAAGATGTATTCAGTTTGCATACACTATACGTGCAGTAGTCTGCAACCTTTGACAGTAAAAGACCAAGCTACCTATCCGTCCGTCCGTCCGTCCAGGAAGTGTGGAGTGAGCAAGGCCTCTTGATGTCAGCAGGAATGTAAAAACCTTTACACAGTTTCTTACTTAGGTGCATCTCAGCCATGAATTTCTAGACATAACTGATCTACAGTAAATCAACCAACAACCCCTACTTGTAAAATTATTATTATTGTATTTCTCATCAACCAGAGAGTCAGTATGGAGGGGTAAAAAAAGCCAAATGTGGCTACAGATCCTCAGGTTGAAGACTCCTGATTTATAGTTTATTTGCCACTTATACTCAAACGTGCTTCAAATGTATTTAAACATACTCAAGGGCACTAGCTTTTGCAAAGAGTAATTTTGAGCCACAGTCATGTTGACAAAAGAATAAAGAATTAATCATGCTTCAATTCATATGAAGACACTAAATCAGTCTGTTTATATGGAATTCATATGATCAGATGACTTCGACTTTACATAGAAAGTTTTCTTTCCAACAGTGAGATATTTTAAACAAATGTTTTTGTAGGAAAATATTGTAACGATCCGGCCGGACCGTCACTTTAGTGGGGTAGCGAAAGCCAACTGCTCATGAAGAGGTTTTAATGGAGAGCTGTCCGTGCCCCATACACCGCACGACCCCGGACAGTCTCAGGTTGCAAGAAACGTAGAGAGAGGCAATATTAGCTTTTAAGCAACAAGCTTGTTTATTTCAGCACACATACAGCCTAAACAGCATGGAGAGTCACTTCAGCTTCCAGCCCTCTGACTCAAGGTTTCACCCTTAAGCTCCCCACTTCCCATGAGCCTTTGGGGCTGAAGGCAGCGCTAACCCCCGGGTCGCTACACTGCCCCCACCTAAGAGGGTTAGTGTCCCAACAACCCTCACATAACTGCATAACTGAATAACACAACACAATTAGCAAAACACAGGAACACACTGGCTGGAGACTCCTTCGCACAATCCTGGGTTTCGACCGCCACCGTGTACAGTCCTCCTCTTAACTGGCTGGGTTAGCACATCTGTAACTGACACAGTTCCATGCCAGTATGTGCCCAGCCAGGAGAACCAGTCCCCGCCTCTGTGGAAGCACCACCATCAGGGTGCACGTCACCATGGGGGAGCAGACTCTCTCCAAGTGAAGAGCTGCACAACAGCAGCAGAAGGTCCCCAGGCATCCCAGGCGATCGTCTTCATCACTACGGCTGCTGTAGGGTCTGCTTCGTCAAACCCTCCTCCCCAAAGCGAAGCTCTGCTGTCCGGCTGACAGGTCTCGCAGCTCCGCAGGTGGGAGGTCCAGCAGTGTAGCGCCCTCTAATGCCAGGCCTGGGTGTGTGAGAAGTCCCCTTCGGCGTCTAGCCCTCATGGCCGGTCGCCAGGTTGACCTGAGCCAGGTGTGGTTCCAGTGTTGTTGAGCCATTGCGTCGTGAAGGTTCAGCTGGGCTGCGCACCGTCATCACAGTCTGGTCCAGATGGTCTAGCGCTGGCGTCGGGCAAGGCCAGGCTGCAGATGACGGTGGGTGCTCGATCCATCAGGGAGTTGATGTCGCCCTTTCTCCTCCCTTGTGCCGAACTGCCTCCAGAATGGCGTCAGTCCCCGCGGCGTAGCTCTCCATGGTGTGGCTCTCTGAAGTAGCAGGGGCAAAGGATCCCACTTCTGACACCAATGTAACGATCCAGGCGGACCGTCACTTTAGTGGGGTAACGAAAGCCAAATGTTAATGAAGAGGTTCTAATGGAGAGCTGTTCGTGCCCCATACACCGCACGACCCCGGACAGTCTCAGGTTGCAAGAAACGTAGAGAGAGGCAATATTAGCTTTTAAGCAACAAGCCTGTTTATTTCAGCACACATACAGCCCAAACAGCATGGAGAGTCACTTCAGCTTCCAGCCCCATGACTCAAGGTTTCACCCTTAAGCTCCCCACTTCCCATGAGCCTTTGGGGCTGAAGGCAGCGCTAACCCCCGGGTCGCTACAATATAACAATCATATTTCTTTTCTGCAGGGTCACAAATGGAATGGAAACAAAAGGTTCCACCTTTATTGTGCTTGTTGACATTATCTAGCAGCTGCCTCTGTTTCAGCGTTAACCCTTGTGCTATCCTAGGCACCTTAACATTGGGAGTTGGGTCATCTAGACCCACTAGACAGTGCTCTGAACCTTTTTTCTTCAATGATTTGTGATCCTCACTGGTGTCCATGGATAACATGAAATCTTTCCACCTTTATCCACCTTTGTCATGGTAGGGAGAACACGTCAATGTAAGGGTGGGGTCATCTAAGATAGCATAAGGATTAAACATGTTAGTGTGCAGCCCCTTTTGGAATTAGGGCATTCTTTTTTGTTTTGTTTCTTTAACCAGGAATGTGTTGCTGGAAGAGCCACAGTGTTGAAGCAGCCACCTTTTTCCTGCATGTTTGTTGTATTTAGGAAAACTTCCAAAACCGTCTTGAATCTAGTAAATGAAACATTTATGAGGATGATTTGTCGCAATGGAAAATCTCATTAAAATTTGAGTTTTTTTGCGATTCTCCACATTTTTCTTGGTTTGTAAGTTAGGTGCTCACATGCCTGCACACTCTGCACCGCTCCTCTTCCTCAGTGAGACACAGTTCTCTGTTTATTTCTCTGTCTGCCGTTCTGCTGATGACCTCCAGTCGAGCAGCTTTCGGTCACTGCAGCCCATCACTCATGATGCCACAGCTCCTGGAAGTTCACGGGTCAAACCCTGACCTCTGAAGGAAACCTGGGAGACAGACGCTGGCCCGGTTTGCCACACAAACACCACCCGATCAACGGCAGGCCAGCCAGAGCCAGGGGGCAACAGCCGTCACCAGAGGAGGGGCAGACCTGGAGCCCCAAACACAGGCTTTGACCTCTAGGTATTAAAAGGTAGATTTGCAATTGTTCAATGATTTTCTATGTGTGGTTTGCAATTAAATAACAAACAGATGTTTAGACAACACTTTATTGGGGAAAAATGTCATGGAGGCACTTCACATTCACATACACACAAAAACAAAATCTGCATCTTCTGCTTTAGTCTGTACACAAGAACCGATCCCTCTGCGCTTTCTGCATTCCTTTAACTCTCATGGAGGAAGAGCACCGCCTGCTTTTTGACCTCCAACCTGGGTCAAGTGGAGTTGTGCCTCCAGAGAGGCGGTCATGTTGAGGACACCTCCCACCGTCAATGTGAACTGGAAAGGCTCAGTGGCTTGAATTAGGAGGAGGCCGTCTTCCAGAGCAGCGTCAATTCAGAAGATCAGAGTGAATATGAAGATGAAGGGTAACGTTATGGGAGTTCCTGTCACCGGCCCACTTCTAATCTAGATGAACACTAAAGTTTTTAAAGACTGAATTTAGAATTAAAGTTCTAATTTTGCCACATGTAATGAAGTTCTGCTGACTGATCCTAAAGGATCTGGCTGCCCTGGTTTCCCAGAAGTCGCATGAATCAATTTGAAACAAGGAGGACAATCCTCAGATGTGTGAATTTTTGTCTTTTTAGCTTATTTGTGCAACGAAAACAGGGAATGAGAGACAGAAGTGAAGAAAATGGGCTATGAAACCGACAGAAAGGGTCTGTTCCGTTCTTCAGGAGTCCTTGCTCTCAAAGTAGGTCTGCTCGATCCGCCTGCAGAAGGACAGCAGGTTGCTGTAGCTCCTGACCCTCTCCAGCAGCTCTGTGTTGGTCAGCTGGGTGGTCAGTATGGTGAAGAGGTGACCAAACACGAGCGCGTCCAGTTCCGTTGGTCTGCGACACAAAAGAAAATGTTAGAAAAAAAAAAGAAAGCCCCAAAAAGTGACCATTCCTGAAAACGGGTCAGCACTTTTACAATTCCACTTTGAATTGTATTTTGGGGAGATTTTTTTTTTGTTAAAATAAAAGTTAGGATTTTGTTGTGATATTTAACCACAGGGGTGAGTAAAGAGCAAGCTGCAGATCACATGATCAGTCACCAAAATACCAGGTAGAATACCTACATTTTAAAGAAGTACGGTTGCGTCCCCAGCCTCTGAGACAGCGCCTGACAGCACTGACTCACATCCTCATAAACCTACAACAAACATCCGGAAAACACACAGGGAAACAAGCAAAGTCCTGCTGTGAGACCGTTTAAGACAAGGAAGAGTCATTGTGTAGATAATTGAATAATAATAGTGATGGAATTGTGTACAAAACACAAGGAAGACACATTTCAATTAAAAATGGAAACATAAAAATAGAAGGAAAAAAAACGCAAATAAATTTGTTCAGGTCTTAGATTGAGGCCTTAGAGTCTCCCTCTGATCACCTGCCAGCTCAGACAAGGAAAACAAAGACGTCTCTGAATCTATTCGTCTACAGGTTGACGTATCAGAATAGTGCGGCGCAGGGAGATTTTTTTTTGTCTGTTCCTGAGTCACAATGGTCTGAGTATAGAAATACCGAGACATGCAATTTTAAGCTGAATTTCCTTAATATAGCTCCTCCATCATCAGGCAAATGGCACAAGACCGTGTTAAAAACACAATTTTAATGGGAGTGGGTCTTTGAGGAGCAGAGGGGGACCTTATGCAGAGAGACTGGGGACTGGAGCTAAAGTTTGGGGATAAACATTTGATTATTTGGGGGGAGTTTAGGGGAAAAAAACATTGTGTTAGGAAGGAAAGCAGCCTTTCAGCTCATTGTTTTGCAGTGGAGAAATGCAGGACAACCGCTGCTCGTTGTGGAGTTGATGCTAACCTGGTCGACCGTTTTCCCTCCCCAGCCGACGGCGTTCATCTTCCTGCGCACCTCCCACTGCTTCTGATAAGCCAGGATCAAATTGAGAGGCCAGGAGTACGGCGTGCCGTATCTGTGACGAGTGATCTACAAAAAGTCCAGACGTGCCACCATGAGAGCGGGACCAGGCCAGAGACACAGATGCAGACAGGAGGAACCCACCTGAGAGACCGTGGTTTCATCGCACCACTGGATGAACAGCTGTGGGGGACAGACAGACAGGCTTCATGAAGATGACATGGACGGGAGCTCTGTTCTGAGTGTGTGTGTGTGTGTGTGTGTGCACCTCAGCAGTGAGCAGCATGTTGTTGACCAGCTCCATGTACGCTTTCATCTCGGCTCTCTGCACATCGTCCAAGCCGTCGCTCAGCGAGTGACCCTGACGACCACAATCAGAAGAACATCCAGTCATTTACCTCACCTCCTCTGCTTCTCCACACATTGATAACCTTTCACTAACGGAAAGCATCGGTGTCACATGAAAACTCTTCCCAGGAGTTTGTAGCATTTTAGAAAGATACTTCCAAATGTTGTGCCTTCAGTTCTGTAGTTTAGTGTCACTTGGAGCACAATCCCATAAAAAATTATTTGTTTTTTTACACACCAGAACTTGTAAAAAAAAAAACTAGTAATGAAGATAAAATGGTCACAATTACAGGCAAAAAAAAAATCCTTGGTTATAAACTGAATATTGAAAAGATAATTCTAAGAATACCATTTTAAAATGTTGATTTTTATTCCAAATGACCTTCTTTTTCTTTCTCTTTCGGCTTTTCCCATCAGGGGTCGCCACAGCGAATCATCCTTTTCCACCTCACTCTATCATGAACATCTTCTACCCTAACATTAGCCAACTTCATGTCCTCTGTTAAGACATCCATGTATCTCCTCTTTGGCCGTCCTCTTGCCCTCCTGCCAGGCAGCTCCATCTCCAACATCCTTCTACCAATATATCCACTGTCCCTCCTCTGAACATGTCCAAACCATCTCAGTCTGGCTTCTCTGACTTTGTCGCTAACACAGGCAACATGAGCCGTCCCTCTGATGTACTCGTTCCTTATCCTGTCTAACCTGGTCACTCCTAAAGAGAACCTCAACATCTTCATCTCTGCTACCTCCATCTCAGCCTCTTGTCTCTGTCTCACTGCTACCGTCTCTAACCCATAGAGCAGAGCTGGTCTCACCACTGTCTTGTACACCTTTCCTTTGAGTCTTGCTGGCACTCTTCTGTCACACAACACTCCTGACACTTTCCTCCAACCGCTCCAACCTGCCTGCACTCGCCTCTTCACCTCTTTTCCACACTCCCCATCACACTGAACTGTTGACCCCAAGTACTTAAACTCCTGCACCTTCTTCACCTCAGCCCCCTGTAACCTAACGCTTCTACCTTGATCCCTCTCGTTCAGACACATGTATTCTGTCTTACTATGACTGACCTTCATGCCTCTTCTTTCCAGAGCAAACCTCCACCTCTCTAGCTGTTCCTCCACCTGCTCTCTACTCTCACTGCAAATTACAATGTCATCTGCAAACATCATTGTCCAGGGAGATTCCTGTCTTACCTCGTCTGTCAGCCTGTCCATCAGCATAGCAAACAAAAAAGGACTCAAAGCTGATCCTTGGTGTAGTCCCACCTCCACCTTGAACTCCTCTGTCTGACCTACAGCACATCTCACCACCGTCATACTTCTCTCATACATGTCCTGAACTACTCTGACATACTTCTCTGCCACTCCAGACAATCTCATACAGTACCACAGCTCCTCCCTCGGCACCCTGTCATACGCCTTCTCTAAATCTACGAACACACAATGCAGCTCCTTCTGACCATCTCTGTACTTTTCCATCAACATTCTCAAAGCAAAAATGGCATCAGTGGTGCTCTTACGGGGCATGAAACCATACTGCTGCTCACAGATCTCCACCTTCTTCCTAAGCCTGGCTTCCACTACTCTTTCCCACAGCTTCATTGTGTGGCTCATCAACTTTATTCCTCTATAGTTGCTGCAGTTCTGCGTGTCACCCTTGTTCTTAAAGATCGGAACCAGAACGCTTCTCCTCCATTCCTCAGGCATCTTCTCACTCTCTAAAATCCTATTGAACAACCTTGTTAGAAATCCACTGCTGTCTCTCCTAGGCACTTCCATACCTCCACAGGTACGTCATCAGGACCAACGGCCTTTCCGCTCTTCATCCTTTTCAGAGCCTTCCTAACCTCATCCTTTCCAATCTCTGCTACTTCCTGCTCCACAACAACCACATCTTCCTCCCTTCTTTCCCTGTCATTTTCCACGTTCATCAGCTCCTCAAAATACTCCTTCCATCTTTTTTGTACACTCTCCTGGGTTGTTAGCACCTTTCCACCTCTGTCCTTAATCACCCTTATCTGTTGCACGTCCTTCCCATCTCTGTCTCTCTGTCTGGCTAGCCTGAACAAGTCCTTTTCTCCTTCCTTTGTGTCTAACCTGTCATATAGCTCATCGTAAGCTTTCTGTTTGGCCTTTGCCACCTCTCTCTTCACTCTACGCTGCGCTTCCTTGTACTCCTGTCTACCTTCCTCAGTCCTTTCTACATCCCACTTCTTTTTAGCCAACCTCTTCCTCTGGACGCATTCCTGTACTTCCTCATTCCACCACCAAGTCTCTTTACCGTCTTTCCTCTTTCCAGATGACACACCAAGCACCTTCCTACCTGTTTCCCTGATAATCTCTGCTGTAGTTTCCCAGTCATCTGGAAGCTCATCCTGACCACCCAGGACCTGTCTCAACTTCTGCCTAAATTCCTCACAAGTTTCTTCATTCTGTAGCTTCCACCACTTGGTCTTCTTTTCTGTTTTCCCTCTCTTCTTCTTCCTGACCTCCAGAGTCATCTTACACACCACCATGCGGTGCTGTCTGGCTACACTCTCTCCTACCACCACTTTGCAGTCAATAACCTCTCTCAAATGACCTCGTCTGCATAGGATGTAGTCCACCTGAGTACTCCTACCTCCACTTCTGTATGTCACTCTATGTTCCTCTCTCTTCTGGAAGTAAGTGTTGACTACAGCCATTTTCCATATTCCAAATGACCAATTTTTGGAAAAAAAAAGAGACTAGAAAAACTAAAAAGCACCAAAGTGAATTACCCTAAACATAGTCAATTGTAAGCTTAGTGCTATGATCGCTTAAAAGTATAGGAAAGATTTGAGGAAATTGTTAAATGTATCATTAAAAAACCGAGTTGAAATGATGTGTGAGCTGTGAAAACATTTAAAAAAAAGTTGAATAAAAGAAACGGAAAAGCCAAATTCAATGATTCATAAACCAAAAGAGTAAAAAAAAGAAATCAAATAGGTTTTTAAAAACACAAAGTGTTGATAAAAAGAAGACACCTGAAGATAAAATATAACAGAAAAATTCAACACCATAAAAAAATGCAACCCAAATAATGGCAGAATTTTAATTAAATAACAAAATGTATGAATGCGTATTTATTTAATTTAACTTGCAGAAAGACATTAAGATGTAAAATAAAAATAAAAAACAATTGTTATTGAAGTCATAAAAAATGTAAATAAAAACTGACGTATTTACTTTAGTGAGTGTGTGAATATCTGAATCTTATCTGTGGGTTAATAATAATTATTAGTGTGGGTTAGTAAAGTAATTAACTGACTACTGTTCCTTTAAACAAAATGTCATGACACCGAAATAAATGAACAAAACATTAAAAAAAAAAAAACTAGAAGAATCAAGCAGCATTAAGAATGTAAAGAAATAAGAAAAAATGAAATGAAAATGCATGTTAATAATTTTCTGCTCCACCTACTGTGGAAACTAAGGAATATGTTGGAGCCAAAGTATAAATCCCCTTCAAAATGAAACACTGACATTAAGCTGCAGTTGACCTCACAGCCCAAGTTTGAAAGTTCTGTGTAAAATGTAAAAACCAATTCCTGCTGGGTTCTGTGTGGAGTTAGCATGTTCTGCCCGTGCACGCGTGGGTTTTTCCTGGGGACTTCGCTTTCCTCCCACTCTCCTAAAAACATGCTTCACAGGTTCACTGATCAGTCTAAATTGCCCCTATGGGTGTGTGTGTGAGTGTGTGAGTGTGTGTGTATGTGTGTGTGTGTGGTTGTGTTGCCCGCCTTCACACAACCGTAGTTGAACTGGGCTCCGGCAGCACTGTGACCCTGAAAGGGATTCAGTGGCGCCAGTAAATAGATGGATCCATTCATTCCGTTTCTTCCATCTTCTAAACCCGTTTAATCCCTTTCGGGGTCACAGGGCTGCTGGAGCCTATCCCGGCCACTTGTGGGTGAAGGCGGGGGACACCTGGACAGGTCGCCAGTCTGTCGCAGGGTCACATTCACACACCCAGACTCACATTCACACCTGGGGACAATTTAGAGTAACCTATGAACCTATGAAGCAGGTGGGAGGAAGCCAGAGTCCCCGGAGAAAACCCACGCATGCACGGGGAGAACATGCAAGAGCGCTAACCACTGCACCTCCATCACATTCTTATTTATTATCTAATAAATTAATTAGTTAATAGCTTAAACAGACTTGATATATCTATGGATTTTATTTAGTTTTGTATCTTTTTCATTTGTTTTTATTGCTAAAAGTGTTTGAAACAAACCAAATCATTAAAAAATGAATCAAGAATCAAGTATGAAACAGCAGAAGTTGTGTTGATTGATTCACCTTAGCTTTGCTAAACTGCACAATCGGCCCAAGTTCTGACACAACCTGGTTCCCCACATGAATAAAAGGTATTTTACCTAAAGGAAGAGCAAACACAGAGTTTATCCCTTCAGCTCTCACCGTACGTTAACATCAGTTACGTTCTCCAAAGATCAGACAACAACAAGCGTGTACTGACCAGAAGGGGACATGTATTCAGCGTTTGGCCTGCAGACCACCTGCACTGGAAGCCCACACATCCGGAGGTAAGTCTGCAGATGATACAAAGAACAGCTGGAGGAAAAAAAGCTGCAACCTTCATTCATTCATTCATAAAATGTCTGAGATGTGGTGAAAATATCTGAGTGTAGAAGATATATGATGCATTTACTGTAAATTTGAAGAAAAAAAACACCAAAACATTTATTTCATTTTCTGGATTCCAAGCAGGAAAGTAAAAAAAAGGTTCATTTCATTGCAATAAGTTTCAAAGATGACTTACCTGAACTGCCAGAGAGGAGGCGGAGTCTGACAGCAAAATCTGATCCTCTGTGAGGAAAAAACAGGAACAAATGTAAAGCTGGCAAACATGCAGACAGACAGTTCAGGGCGTTTCAACCCCTCACCCTTCAGTGGCTGGTACAAGGTGGCATTTTCAGGCCAGGGTTCAGCAGCTGTCAACGACAAACACAAGAGCACGCGCTCATTAACTCGTATCATTTATTATTCTTTGATGTTGACATCTTTGTGAGAACTATAAGAAGTCATTCAATAGTCAGCTGACATCTCTGTCACTGTACTGTGTCGTCCTGGACACACTTCGGGATATTTGAACGAGGTGAAAATCAAACACGGGTGTGTTTTCATCCCTCTGGTCAGGTGAACTACTAACTTTAGCCGCTAACCGGCTAAAAAGAAGCAGCTAAATAAACAGCATAGAATCAGAAAAGGCAGAACGTAAACATTACCCGCCATCTGCGACACGAAGGCCTCTGCAGCAAGAGACATGACGAGCAGATTAGCTCTTTAATTCAACTTCCACGGAAACGGGCCGGTTCAGAGGCGTTTCATGTCACATTAAGGACAAATGTTGATGTGCAGTCATGGAGCAGTCCGCCGTCAATAGTCATCCCCCCAGAAAAAGTGCTCTCTACATATGTGGTTCCGCATACTCCCCAACCATCAAATCAGAGAATCTTTTAACGAAACGTCCTTTCCCTACATCTCAAATCCAAATGATTTTAACCAGTATTTTAATAATTCAGAAAAAAAAACAATTACGAACTAAATATTCAAAACTTCCCATTCCTCCAAGGAAGTCCATTTAAAAGCTTTTCAGGTATTTACCCTTCCAAGGAATTGCATGGAAAACGGTTTGGATTTCCTAAAAATTGTTGTTCTTTTTTTATAATGATGACATTGAAACGACTTTGAATGTTTTCACTCTAACATGTTTTGGGATAATATACATTATTGGCTTTCCCCCAAGATTCCATGTTTAGCAGACTTTTCTATTAAGGATATAATTTTTGGGTTTATTTTAGAAAACAAAAACAGATTTTATTTTAAATGATATAATTATTTTTGAGTAGATTCTATATGCAATCAAAATCAAACCATATTTTTTTACATTTCATAAATAATTCTGCTCTTTTTTTTCTTCCGTAAACTTCATGGAAAATAAACTTGCTATGGAACTTCAAAATATCATATGTAACTTGCAGCTTTTTGATAACCCCTAAGTTAATGATGAATATAATGCCCATGTAACCCCTTTATTTTATTTTGTTTTAATCTTTTCTATTTAAGTTTGTATTTTTCTGTATTATTGTATTTTTTTTATTTAACTTTTTTAATGTTGTTTACATTTTTCTATACTTGTTGTGATTGTAACTTGTTGAATTCTTTTTACAACGGCCACAATACTCTAAACCTTAATTGTTTTTCAATTAAAAAAAATGTGGTTCCGCATTCGCAACGCGCAAAAGCAATAAGCCAGTTAAAAAGAGGTATGTGGCCACTAAACCATTCATTTATGACACAGCTTTTAAACATTTACAATATTTGAATCACACCACTTCTGACAGCAGCAGATACAAGCTCCTTTCAAAATAAAATGCACCCTGTATCAAATAAAATCCCACTGCAGCTGTTTTACATGAATTGAAAATGCAAGAAAGTTTTTTCTCTGAATTCAAAGAGTCACACTGGAGGGATAAAATAGCCACATGTAGCTCCATGGCATCAGATTGCAGACCCCCGAGTTAGGCAAATGTTTAACATGACATGTATACCTTAACATGTTGATGTTTATACTAACCTTTCAACTTTTTACATGTAACATTTAGTCATTTATTTATCAATTTTTGTTTAATATATTATTACTTAAGGACATGTAAAATGTAAAAACAAACAAACAAACAAACAAAAAAAAACAACATATGGAGTAGCTGGGTAAATATTTCATAGCTGTCCAAAAGGCTCGTTTTCATTTCTAGGTCTTTGCCAGATGCACAAAAATACCTCAATAGTTAATACAAAAAACATCACTATAGTCAAAAAAATATTTAAAAAAATAAAAAAGATGCAACAGCCAATTCTAAAAAGAATTGCAGTTACTCCTTAGCAAAAAAGAAATACACTTGACATTCATTTTGTTAAATATACTTGAGCATAAGAAAAATAGCAAGGATACTTTAGTGTGTAGAGTAGGAAGCATATGGAATACTTCTTTAGACTAAATTGGAATGTTTTAAGTTGACAATATATAGATGGTACATAAAAAGTAAACTTCAAGTATACTTCCTCTCTTTTAGCATAGACTAAGTATACTTGTAGTAAACTGAAATAGACTACTTTTTCCTGAGGGAAGTTATAGTTCAGAGATCAGGGCATAGTAAAAAAACAATCCTGAAAAGCCAAGACAAACGTACACAACCACACAAATAAAACCAGATTGCACACATCTGAATTTACATTTTTGTGACATGTATAGACATAAAAATGTCTGATTGTCTAAAATGTGTAAAATTGAACTTCACTCTTTTATAGTTTTTGTTTTCTGTTTGACTCCAAGATGAGATTGTACTGCATAGGTATTTCAATTCTTAAATCATTTATAGCTTTTCCACCAACAATAGAGTGTGGATTTGGGTCAAATACCTCAGTTACAGACAGCTTTAATTTAACCATGTAGTTACTTTTTCCTTGGCATTCACCTGTTTGGCTGCTACATGGCTGCATCATCGGCATAAATAAATGCACAGCATTGGATGTATGAGGATATCAATAGACATGGGGAAAAAATGAACCCTGTACGGATCCCTGCTGCACACTGGTGGAAAGATAAAGAGGTTTAAATTCAGAATAAAAATGATGTACACAGAGTTTGATATTATGACATTATGATGTAATCCATTTAAGAGAAAGATCAGAGAATTTAAGAGTGCAGTGGTGATTGACATTGTCAAATGCTCTTCTAAACTCTGCTGTCAAGTAAATGTTTGGTTTTTGCAATAAGCAAGTAAGTGAGTCTGTAGAATGGTCGGATCTAAACCAAAAACCACAACAGATGGAAGGAAATTGAGTTATTTAGTGATCCTTGATTTGCTGAGATCTACCTTTCAAGGAACATGAGATTTGCTGACACGATACTAACTGGTGTGTAATGTCTTAATTTGAAGAGTGAAGAGAAACAATTGCTGGATGGACCTGTGTGCTGAAACTCTCCTTGAGAAATTGGTTTATTCATAGTTTGTCATTCTCAGCTTGTTACATTGTAGTGTCCATCACAAAGATGTCTTTAGCTTTAATGGCTCATTCCAGTCAAATAATTGCTCTGGTCTTCGTTTGTGAAACATTTTTAAAAGGACAGATATTTTAGCACCATAATAGCTTTTTAAGTGCAAAATCGTTCTTTCAGAATGTTTGCATTAATGACTGAAAGGCATCCTTTAGTTTCTGGATTTAAACTTGTTGCTCAATTGTGTTAGAATATTCAACATCATTCTTTAATGACTGTTTCAAATAGAAAATCATTCCAGTTAAAACTCTAAGTGAAATTTTTTAAGTTCTTGATTTTACACAAAATAATCCTCAGAATTCCTGCTTCTCGACAGGAAAAACCTGAACCTGGGCCACTAGACTGAAGGCTGGTTAACAAATTACATGTTTGGTCAAATCCTCCGTAAATACAAGATTCACTTCCATTGCTATGCAGACGACACTCAGCTCTACATTTCCACCTTCCCTCAGTCCTCATTCCTTTGTCACTTCCCGCCTGGATTACTGCAACTTCCTTCTTTTTGGTTTACCACAAAAAAACTCTACGAAAACTACAATAAGTTCAAAACTCAGCTGCTACAATTATCTCTCAAACACCTTCCATCCAACACTTCACACCTGTTCTGCAGCAGCTCCATTGGCTGCCAATCACACACCGAATTACACACAAAATACTTCTCCTGACTTTTAAATCCATCCACAACCCTGCCCGCTCATATCTATCAGATCTTGTTCATGTCGTCTCACCCACCCGTACCCTCAGATCCTCCTCCTCCCTTCATCTGGATGTCCCCCCTGCTTGCCTTGTCACCATGGGGAGCAGAGCTTTCAGCTGCTCTGCCCCCCAGCTCTGGAACTCACTACCTCCTGACCTCGGAAACATTGGCTTTCTCCTACAATTCACCAAAAAACTAAAAACTCACCTTTTCCAACTTGCTATTTCCCCCCATAACGTGTTAGTCCTGGGCTATTTTAAAATGTTTATTTTATTGTACATTTGATTGCTTTTATTTTTATTTTCACTTTTATGTACGGCGACCTTGGGTTCCTAGAAAGGCGCCTAACAAATAAAATGTATTATTATTATTGAAAACATTTTATAGTCTGTTCTTGAACACTAAGTCAGTCTATGTTCTGTTCTGTTACTCTATTTCTCACCTTTTTATGTTACATCAAATCTACTCGATTGGAGTTTTTTTTCTTGTTTTTTTTGGCTGATATTTGAATCTTCCCAGTTGGCATTGAAATCCTCCATCATTATTACATGCTGGATAAAATTTGAATTGGTGTCTTGAAGTGAATGGCAAATAATATTAAATAAATATTTAAATCAGCTTACCTCTGTACGCCACTAAGAGATAATCAGGTGTACTGTGGGAAATTGCTCAATTTCCCCTAATGGGTCTTCAAATAATTGCCATTGCTAGGATATCATCTCTGTGTTTATCCAAACAGGCCCAGAAGGCAGAAAGTTGAAAGATCATAAAATACCTATTTGTATTTTTTGATTCCTATTCAAGACACTTTGATGTATAACTATATAGGCTATAATAATGAGTACAAAGTTTGACTTTCTAAACATTTTCTGTTAATGCTGTGCTTGTAATTGTTATCAAGGAAGGAATGTACCTTAAAAGATGTCCCATGTGTTCATGATTGGACAGTAGACATCTCTTGGTTTACTTTGCAGCCGCCCCGTTTCGTATTTTGATGGACTTCCCACCAGGAAGTAATTCAACTTTTGTTTTGGTTAGCTTAATTTCTGAACAAGTTGATGAGCTTGTTGAGCTAAAGAGCTGTCACCTGCAGTACATAGCATGTCCAATGAACCCGGATCAGCCGTTACACTATGACATCAGACGGCACACCAGACGTTGTGCACTGAAAAAAACCAAACCTTAAGGAAATAGTAACATCATTTGTCTCAAGAGAAAATATTTTATTTTCCTTCTTGCAAGAAAAATAATCTTATCAAGAATTTTTTTTCAATGTTAAAATCATCTTAATTTAAGAATACATGGTGACTAGAATTTTTTTCTTAAAATAGGAATTCCTGGTAAGCACATCTTTCTTAACCCATTGGCAGCTTCTTTTTTTGCTTATTTAAAGATTATTCTGACTTATTTCTAAGGGGCCTGTTTTTGCAGTGTGCACAGCTGACAATAATCCTTTTAGCAAAAGTCTGATGACAATATTATAAGTCACAAATAACTTTCGTAAACTGCTCCTTCTTGTCTGGACCACAGCTGAGCTGAGAAACGTTCCTGGTTCAAAGCACATGTTCAATTTATGATTTTTTTAATTGTCTACACCTAAAAAGAGTCATGCCAAATAATCTAGAGTCAGATCCCCCTCATTGTTTCTGCTTTGTTCTGTTATAAAATCCCTCTTGAGATAAACTTGAGGTCCAAACATATGTAGTCTAAAGAACAGATCTTCATCATCTGGCGCCCAGCAGATGAGCTAAAAATCACCATGTCACTGTTGCGTAGTAGGTTGCTGATGGCCATATTCCTCTAGTATTTGCTTTTGATGTCATAAGTGTCTATTAATAATATTCCAAAAACATACGTGTGCATTATTACCCTTAAAAGATTTTTTTCTTCATCCCAATTTGTATAAATTCTCATCATCCGTCCTCCTGCAGTGCGCAGTATTGCCAGGCGGGGGCAGCAGTGTTTCATTGGAGTAATCCTAATCCTTCTTTATGAGACTATCAGACGGGGAGGCGCACATTTACACCCACATTAAGGGGTTTTCTGTGTATTTAAATGCCTTATTGCAGAGATGTTTCATGGAATTTTGAGTTTCCTTTCCTGTAATATGAAAATGCAAATAAATAAAAGGCTTCTAGCTATTGATTTAAGATATTTTCTCATGCTGTAACTTGATAAACATTTATAATTCTGGACTTTCTAGGGAATCTGCTGTCGTACAAATGGTTCCTTCCACGCATTTTTCTCACCGCGTCTGGACAGGAAGAGGGCAATTATTGCTCCATTTGCTTTCATATGAACGCACGCGGCTTGGTGGGGCAGTTTACTGCACACTGAATGGCTTTCTGCGGCCGCAGATTTTTTATGTCAAATCCAAGAAAAACTGCTGTAAATACTCCAACAGAAATGTGGTAATGTTTTACTGTTTCCTGTATATATTTTAAAGATTTAGAAGTTGTGAAAGACCATCCAAGTGAAATCCACATGTTCTTGTTTTATGACAAACTCTACATGTGAATTATAGAAACATCAGAAATGGACCGGGTTGGACCGTTTCAAACGGAATCAGAGGGTTCTGGTTCTTCTGAGCAAAGATTATCAACGTATTAATATTAATATCATTTTTTAAATTATTATCAATAGCAGTCTCCCCGGCTTTAAAAAAATGTGATGACGTCACGTCCGTCTCATCAATCAACACTTTTCTGGTTTGAAACAAGTTTATTCTATTTTATCAAAACATTGACACATATAAAACTCTTACAGTGAGAGTTACAGCTTTCCCAAATTTAAAATATATAAAGAGAACAGACAGAAAGACCGACAGGCCGCTACAAAAAGAATAAAATGGGATTCTAAATATTAAAATAAGTACTGGCGCATGGTAGCATTATAAATTGGAATGAAATGGGGTACGTGGAGAAAGGGAGAGGGGGGTATCCTTTCCATGAACATTTTAGGAAGATGTTTTCATAAAACCCTGTGACCCTGAGAAAATTAGCTGAATGTACAGGCAGTGCTGTGCGTAACAAACCTCTGTTTGACTCTTAGGATTTATTTATTGCAAATCAAAATTTAAAAAAAGGAAGAAAAAAATGTGCACAATATGGCTACTTTCCTATAAAAAAGCCATAACATCTTTCATAAAATATTTTGCAGGTCTGGCTGGAAAGAAACGGCGATTCTGTTACTTTTTTGACCCCCAAACGCCAGTTTGTAAAGCATTTTGGTAACGTGCACATTCATAAATAGGCTACGGCTAAATCAACCCTTTACATGGCTACACTAAAACCCTGCATTCTGTTTACCCTGTAGAAACAAAACCCTGTTTAGTCCAGAAGACAGCCATAGCCGGTGAAGAGCGCGGCGCGGCGCGCGCCGGCACCGAGCTGTGCGCAGCGGCTGTGGTGTGTTTGGATGTGAGACCTGTTCGGAACCTGGATGCAGGCGCGTCTGTGACCTCTGGAACTGGATTTAGAGCATCGACATGTCTCAAAATAATAACAGATTGTTTCGGGACCTGGATCCACTCGGCGGCGCGCTCTGGAAGAGGCGCTCACGCGGTGATCACGGCCTTCACGTGCTCGCCGCCGCTACTGTTGTTGTTGTTGTCCGATGTTTTCTTGTTTTTGCTCCTTCCTTTCGTGTTCGGTAGCTTGTTGTCCTTCTTCCAGCGCATGCGCCGATTTTGGAACCACACTTTTACTTGCCGTTCGGACAGACAGAGCGCGTGAGCCACCTCCACGCGGCGGCGGCGCGTGAGGTAGCGGCTGAAGTGGAATTCCTTCTCCAGCTCCAGAACCTGCTGGCGCGTGTAGGCCGTCCGCAGGCGCTTAGGCTCCGGACCAACGTGATTTGGATTGACTGTGAAGAAAACCAAAAGAAATTGAATGAACATATTATATATTTAGACTCACATGATCCAGGCTGTAAAGTTCAGCTGATTTCTGCAGAATTGAAGCGTTATCTTTGCTCCATCTGTGGTTGAGCTGGACAAGATTCAAGAAGCAATTTATTTCTTTAAAACGTTCAGTCTTTTCTTTGTACACACAACACACACCGTTTTGTGTATGTGTGCGCGCACATGTGTGTGTTGGGGCGCGCGCACACACAGTGGCAGGGTCATAAAACTTTATGGAAGCTGTAATTCTCGCGGCTCTCTGCAGTGAGCTCGTAAATAACTCCACAACAAAAAAAGGGGGGATGCTCGCAAATGGAGCAGAGACAGAAAGAAGGGAAGAAAGAGGTGCGCCTGGCAGATTTAAGCAAACAAACAAAAGGCAGAATTAAGGAGTGAATTTGAGCTACAGCTCATTTACCGTGGGCGACGTGCACTTTCTTCATCCACGGGTACACCACAATAGGCGGCTTGTCTTTGCCCTGGCAGGCCGCTTTCCTCTGCACCTGAGCGCTCTTGGCGCAGGTCATCCAGGCCTGGCACTGCAGATCAGCGGCGGGGAACGTCTCCTTCTCGGGCGCGCCCGCATCCCTGTAGCCGGGGTAGGAGGCACCTGGGAGCCGCGGCAGCTCCTCTCCATCCTGCCCGCGATGCCCCTGCAGAGAGTAGCCGGTTTGTTGTGGTGTGTACGGAGGTGGAGGGGGCTGCATCGGCTGGTAGCCCCCTCCGTAATTACCACTGTCCTGCGGGCTGTTGTAATACCCCCCTTGGTCACTAAAATTACTGTAATCTTCTTCACATGGCGGGAACTGCGGCTCTGCGTATTTACAGCTCACCACGTAGGACTCCATGATTGATTTATAGAGAGGCTTGTAGGAGAATACTAATTTTTCTTTCTCTCCCCTCTCTCTGTCCCTTTTCCCCCTCTGGCATCAAGCCATCCTGCGGCTGTCAAATAGACGGACGGTCGTGTGGGTCATGTGACCCTGCGGCCAGCCAATGAGAGGCAGCACGTTGGGCTGTTTATGTCAGATGTAATGGGATAATTTGGAGGACAAAAAATGTTCATCAGGGAACTAATGGAGATCTGCTTGCTGGGAAAATGGCCGTAATTGAACGTTTGTGGACGCTGACAAAAAGCTATGAAGAAAACGCAGTAAATCATTAATCTGTCCGCATGTCTGTTCATCCTCTTTTACGCACAGCAGCCGTTGATTTATCACTTGGAGCTGCCTGGGTTTTTTCGACTCCCACAGATGGCGCGAGCTGAAAAATTAATCTGGTCCATATTGAAAAACCGTGGAGCCATATTTGGCCTTGTGGTCACTCAAAGGACGGACAACAAAAACCACGGCCGGTCAGCGAGGCCACGCGGAAAACAAAGGGATAAAAGCATGCCAGACAGTGACTAGTAGTTGGCTTTGTTAGGCCGGGGTCAGGCCGGGGGTCTGCCGCTCACCAACTCCACTGTTAAAGGACGAGGTGGATGGGAGGGGGGGGGGGGGGGGGGGGGGGCTCTGCGTAAAAAATGATACCGAGGCGAGCTGATGCGGAGAAAAAGACTGACAGCGTTTTGCAGAAAAATGAAGCTTAATGATTCTGCGCGTAAAATCGAAATACGGCGAAAGAGATAAATGCACAGACGCAGAGCCCCCACACGAAGAGGGAGGCGCACAATGAGGGTGCCTGAGCGAATATGTTTGCTAATGCTGAGGCGCGCATCTCAGGTCCAAGAGATCAATTTAAATGGATTAAAATAAAGCTGGTTGGTAGTTAAGGTGTCATTTTTTTACCTTTTACCTGATTTAAAATCTCCTGGTATTATAGGGCCTATAAGAGAAGAGGAGGTTTAAGGTTTTAGTGGCCGGATTGATGAAAAGGTTCTTAGCTTTACGCCCATTTAAACACAAATAACCAAAATCCCTTGTTCTTTTCTCTTCCTGCATGCACAACAGAAGAAATAGTCATGTTCGGAGTCTCTGTGCTTTATTGAGTAAAAAAAAAATCTGATGTTCTCACTTTTACATCAATATTTCATCAAAACCCTTTAGAAGCTCAACAGTCATAACACAATGCTGCTGTTTGATGAACCAAATCAAAGCACCAGGTTTTTGTTTGGCAGAAAAAGGAATAGGTCCTGTCACCACCTGAAGCTTTCCTCCTCATGCTTGGGTCCACTGTGATGAGAAACAAGTATCGAGCTTGATTTTGAAAGAACGAGGCTGTTCGCCTCGTCCCCCTCTCTCTTGGGTTTTGATAGATGGTTAGTCATCGCCCATAGACTCCCCTAGAACCCAATCTGTGACTGAGGCAGCTCCACACACATTCGGTTCTACAGGGTATGTATGGGCGAAGGTTCCCGTCACGGCCGGCCGCTGATGACTTCTTTTGTTGGGCGGTGAACTCATTTGTCAGAGATTTTATTGACTAGATCAGCTCCTGAAAATCACTGCAAGCTGCAGCCGTTCATTTGGGAGGCCTGTATGTCCCTGTTGTTCAGAAGCAATTACTGCTCCTGTTCCATACAATGTTTAACATCAGCTACTCCACATTAATTATGCGTGTAGAAATGCAGATCAGAGAGAGGATCTTTTTTAGAGTCATGATGCATCATGGGAGGTGGTGCATGCAGGACGGAGGGATTTTTGCTTTGGCACAGATGACATTTCACCTTTTTCAGGGTCTGACTGCTTCTCTTTGGATTCCTGCTGAGCATATCTATCGTAAACAATAGACAGATGAGTGTGGTACATTTATTTAAGATGATGAGAGTGCTGTTTCCTCCCCCTCATTTGATGAGTCAGGGCCAGATTGCAGTTGGTCACGTGCCAGAGCTGCTAGTAACAACCAGCTAAATTGATGTACACACACAAGCCTTTCCATGCACGAAATTATTGCTGGACTCCAATAAAACAGAGAAAGTTGTACAAATTATTCAGCCTGATTGGAACATTTCAAGCTGTGCTGCCTGTTCGCATGCATTTTGGAACTGCAAAATGACACATTTGTCAAGAACTAAACAGAGCAGGGAAAATAAATATATAATTGAGCATGTCCAAGAGCATTAAGCTTCAGGCTTTTGTTGTCTGAGTTTAAAAGAATGCTTAGTTTGTCCAGAAAGAGTTTTATTTTAGAAAATTCTTCAGCTTTCATTCCAATTTTAGCTTTGCAGCATGTGCGGATGTTGCTCAATGTGTGGCAAAAAGTGCTGCAGCATCAGTTGGTGGTCCTTTCTGGCCTTCTTGTGCCTCAAATTGGACTCCAATTAGGATCCCAATGCCTGAAAGAATCTGGCCCTGAGGGTGAAACTAAACTTCTCATTTAGATGCTGCTGTTCATGATGGTTCTCAGCCTTATAAATGTTTACCGTTCAACATCTGCCTCAGCTGGAGCTGCCAGCAGCATTTAAGCTGGACTGTGTGAACTGAATTTAATGAAACAGACTATTGTGGATGAATAAAACAATAAATCCACGCTTCTTCACAGACATAAATGATGGTGAATGTTACAGACATTGTTGCACTTTTTGATTAAAATTGCAAGTTTATATTCTTTTGGTTCGTTTTTTCTTTTTTTGCTGTTTATTCGTCCTGCTAAATTCCCATGGCTGCCTGGGTGGATGCCTGCTGCAGACTGTCAAGACCATTTGCTTCTAGCATGGAGGGCCTGCAAACTTTGTGCCAAAGACACAGGATCCGCTCTGGCTGCAAACGGACTGAACCTTTCCGCAGATGAGTTGGACGTGAGGGGGGCTTTCATGCGCTTTTGCGCACCTGGTGCGCAAAAGCGCATGAAAGCCCCCCTCACGTCCAACTGTTAAAAATAAAAGTGAGATGAAAACTGAAATTATTCACAACTATTCCAGCTCAGACTCTCCCAAGAATTGAAATGGGAGGGGGGGGGGGGGGGGGGGCAGCAGGCCGTTTGCACCTTTTGAACTTTTTTTTTGGAGACCTCGACAACAACGAGCGATGTTTCGCTTCTCCTCAAAGGGCATTCTTCTTGGGCCGGGTAGCCTAGCTGCCGCAGGTCGCCGCAGGGTCAGTCAGAATCGTTGACCGCTGCTTCACCGTTTCATTAGTCCCCGCGCTGGACAGGACCACGCGGGGGCTCTTGCGGGGGAACCATGTGTTCGAGCGCAGTAACTTCTCGGAGAGCTTCTGTTCGCGAGTTTTAGAAAGAATCCCAGTTGGTCTTTTTTTTTTTTTAAACCTGCAGTCTTCATATCTGCGCGTGCACGATCCAACGCCGTGCGCGCGCAGCACAGCAGGTATAAAAGTGGCCTCTCCTCCCAGGTTCGCCGATATAAAGCCATTCAGTAGTGGCTTTTCTTTCGGGGGTCGTTTCACTTTTTCATCTTAGACAGGCTGACCGCAGGCTCACCCCTCCACCCCCGGCCCTCTGCCGGGTCAAAGCCGAGCTGGGTGCTGCTTTAACCCGGTTTAGACATTAACTGCGACCTCCAGCCCTTCTTGGGAACCGCGCGTAAAGGGGAGACACACCTCACTTTACTGAAACATCACCAGAAAACAAGAGCACTTGTTTTATTAAAAAAAAATCTCACAGAAACGTAAATATTTCAAATTCGATCAGGGAAAACATTAAATGTAGATGGATAACAATTCAAATTTCTATGCAAAAATGACGACAACCCAGAATAATCTTTTCATGCTTTGACTTTGCTCGTGCTAAAGGGAACGCACAAACTAAATTACAGATGAATTCAGACTGGGGCCATAAATTACGACAGACAGCACTGCTGTTGTCATTAAAACGGACGTAAATGAAACATTTCAGGACCTGCGCAAGTCTGAACGTAGACAAATTAAAAAAAGAAAAAGTTTTGAAAGAAAAATCTGACTTTAGGTCCTTTATATTGATATCAGGTTTTAGTTTTTATTTTGTTTTAAAGAATTTGATACATAAAAATCCATAAGATTTTCACAATCAAATGTTTTCAAATGAAAACAACAGCACTGTTAAAACGGTGACAAATGTTCTCCTAAATTATGTGTTATTTAAAATTAAATATCAATGGTAAAAATAATCACGTAAATAATTTAAAACTTTAATACTCATTTTATTCCTAAAGTAAAAAATCTTGTCTTCACCCCCGCATTTTTTAACACAATTGTATTGTCATTATAAAAATGTATCTTAAATGTATCTACATTTGCGTAAAACTAATACGTGTTTTTGTCTGATAACATTTACGTAAATCTAAGAGCAATTCACCCAAAAAATAAGGAAAAATCTGGAGCAGGTAATTTATTTAGCTATTTAAGTTTCCTATTTAGATTTAAAAATTAAATAAATAGCAAAGTACGAGTACACACACACACACACACACACACACACACACGCACCACACACAAGAAGACACGCACTATACGAATCCTTCAAAGAAAATGCGTTATTTATTTTATTTAATTATTTATTTTTGGCAAAGAAAATTGTAGCCAGTTTTTTTGCTATTTCTTACATAATTAATATTTTACTACTATATCACAGGCATACATTAAATCTAAGGCCACTCGGATAACAATCCGTATTGCATGGATAAACAATAAAAAAAATGTTTAAAAAAATGCCCGAGCTAAAAAACAAACCCCAAAAAACAAAAACAAAGATGAAAGCTTGCACGGATTAGAAGACACGTTTTGAGGTAAATCGGTAAAGATTAGCAACTAAATTATTATTGAAACAGAAAATCTTCAGTCACACACACGTCAGCGAACATTCTTTCATTAGGTGAAAACATGGCGCGCGCGCTGTGAAGTCTGACACCTGAACGTGGTCTGCGCACAGTATCAGGTGGATTTCTGCCTCCATGTGAGGTCCTGCGGGGAACACCTCTGCACGCACGCACACGCTGACTCACGCACACCTACCTCACGCACTGTCTTCATCATACACCCCCCACCACCACCACCATTTACTGTCAAATCTGCGTCAAATATGAAACCAAAACTCACGCGCGCGTGGGCCCTGGCTGCTGTGATCTCGCGTTAGCCGGGGCTGTTCTCGGTCTGGGGGCTCCGGCTGCGGCTCCTCCTGAGCGGCTCCTCCGCTCCCGCTCCTCCTGATTCGGGACAAATATCCAGCGCGGATCCCATCTGGCTGCCTGTCGGCTTTTCTGTCTGAGTTATATTTTGGGGCTTGTCAAACGGCGGCAATAAAATACGCTTTATTACTGTCACGTGTTCTGACCCCCCCCCCCCCCCCCACTCCCACAAGGGTTCATAAATTATTAGGCCGTGTTCAGAGAGCCGCTTTGCTTGATGATGGCGCCAAAGGAAAAAAAGGGCCTTTAATCACAGGAGGGCTGAGCTGGAGGACACTACACCGATCGCCGTTTCTTTGCGCCGTTTGGCATCGTTTAGAGAATATTGCACAGGACGCGCAGAGAATGCGCACTCCGCTCGTGTGTTTTTGCACTGCGGGGTTTTTCCTGAAAACGGAGCTGAGGCCAAGCGCTGTTTGCATTTTTCCGGATGTGTCTGGAATGCTGTTTGGAGCATTTGTTTCCTGCTTTGATTTCCGTACATGGGGAGCAATAAAGCCATAAAGCGACCCTGTGAAAACACGCTGCGCGTCTGTGCGTGTCACCGTGTCAAGGCGTGCGTGTTTAAGCAGCTCACAGGCTACAGAGGGAACGCTTTGAGTCCAAACAAGACTTTAAAGTCCCGCCAGGAGTTTTCACCAACTACTGTTCATTGACCTGAAGCTATTTTAAATAATGTGTCATTTAGATCAGTATGGACGATCTGTGTAAGACAATAATTCATGTACTCCAGATGTTTCCTGTCAATTAAAACAATTAAAAGTAATTCATTTTAGATAACAAATATGACCAAATATTGTTTGTCTTCACAAATTTCATCTCAGCTTCTGACGCCTTTTGATTTACAGTTTTTTAATTTTTAGATAGTGAGTTGTTAGAGTTTTAAAAACGCATCCAGGCAAAGGAGGATGGAGGTGGAAGCTTTTGGTCACTTAAAAATAATGAAAGAAAAAAAGAAAGGCCCAGAGATTCTGATCATTGGTGAGTTTTTATCGCCACCTAGTGGTCGTAAAACGAACTGCAAGCGCAGTCCAAACAACTTCTAGGAAAAGTATGACTTGATTTGATCTCACGACGTGGAATTTGAATTGTTTGTAGCTCAAACAAACAAACAAACAAATAGGTAATTAAATAATTAAATAAAACAGACAATAAAAACAACAGATAATACCTGAATTTCTATTGGTCGATGCTCTTTTAAATGTCTAAGACAAATTCTGAGCTGTTACTGGCTGAAGTTCTAAACCGATGTTTCTAATATATTAGTTGATTCAAAAGTAGATAACTCATTTATACTACACTATACCATTGTAATATACCATATCATACCACATACTATGATGTTACTACTTTTTTCCTTTGTAAGAAAATAATAATAAAATCATTGTCATTTATTTTATGTGTATGTACAGCATATCTATTAATCATCACGAGTAATCCTAATGACATCACTGACATATGGATCTGTATCATTTTTTATATGTATCTCTTACTTTTAAATGTTTAATTTTCCAATCACGTCACAATTGATCAGACATGTATAGATGTGTATCTCCTTGTCTTCTTTATTATTTGTTGTTTTTAGTGCTTGAAATCAAATCCAGAGTAGTTGTTATTTATATTTACCTTTTTATAATTGTTTTTCTGTGTTTTTCACAATGTAGTGCTGTTGGTTTTCTTAAAATATTTTTTTTGCACTTTGGTGCTTAGATTTTAGTTCTAAATAATTCCATTAAAAATACTGTGTGTCTGAGGAATAAAACCATCATATTTTTACAGTTTTTATTACAATTTTAAGCTTCTGCACTACATGTAAATGTGAGGATTTTTTGAATTGTAAAATAAATGTATTTGTCAATAAATAACGAATAAATAAAACTATCTGTTTAAAATGTATAAATTACACAAACTCAAAGCCCCACCCTCATTATTAGTAAAAAAAAGAGGTTTTGTTTTTTTTAATTCAGAAAAAAAGCTGGCGCCTCTCCCTTCATTCTCTGTGCACTGCCGCCCTCTAGCGGTAAATATGTAAAACTACATTCCCTATATTTTAGAGCCACTTTAAATAAGAAAAGTTTAAAAAAAACGGTTTCTTAATTTAAATTTTAAATCAAAGTTCTGTTTCACCTTTAAGAAAAAAAATCCTCTTTCAGATACGACACTGTTATATATTGCATGGTGAGTTTTACCTGCAGGTGATGCCATCCAGCTGCCTACAGAGGTGTGACGTCTGCAGAACACGTTTCACATAATGAAAGTGTCATTACTCACGCGCCGTGGACAGGAGACTTGTGATTGTTCAGAAGACATACCTGTGGCATTGAGTCAGCAGCGTCCCTGATGTCCAGCTGCGGCTCTGAGCTCATTCTCCTGCGGGTCAGGCCTGTTGGACAAAACCATGCATGCGTGCGCATCTTTGGCGTCAGACTTCAGCGTTTGCCTCGGTGTGTCCAGACCAGACCCCCCTTTTGTCTCTTTGTTTCCATCTCACGCGCTCACGCACACGCTCACGCACGGATCCTCTGCCGCATTGCAGTAGGTTGTAAATACTGGGTGCCAGCTGAGGCTGGCTGAGGAGCACCAGTGAAATACTGTCTTTGTCTCTCTGCATCTCTCACACCCGCCCTGATGAAAAACAGAAAGAAACCCAACATGGGAAAAGAAGAAGAAAGAAGGGAAGAGAAAAGACTTGGCATTAAAAAAGTAGAAAGATTCCTGCTCCTGTTTTGTTTCAAAGTTTTTGTTTTCAAAAAACGATTTCTGTTTCTCGAGGAAGAATCAGAAAAACATCCTGCTGTTGCATCTTTGACCACCTTTGCAAATGCAAGATTCTGTTCAATTCTGCTCAAACTCGTCTTTTTTCAGAGTCCAACAAACGCGTACCTGCCTGCAGAAACACATTTTCATGCATTTACAGAGGCTGAACCAGGAAAAAGAGCACTGGAACCAACTCTGAGATCTGTTCACTGCACAAATGTGAGCAAAAGTACTGCTGTAGGCCTGTTTACCGCACACATGCACAGAGTTTCATCGGGATGACGCAAACAATTCTGCTACGAGGAAACAGATAATGGAAAATGCATCATAAGAACAAACAAAACGGCAATATTTGATCGGACTTTGTGTGAGGATGCTTTACCTGAGAGGCTGATCTGATTTCGTCTTCATCTGCAGCATCACGGGAATTATTTTTAATAATTATAATTTAAAAAAACGAAACATCTTAAAATATTTTTAATGCAAAATCGAAAATAATAAATTTCGAATAAAATTAAAAATTAAGAAGCGAAAAAAAGCTTATACTTTTTTTTTTTTTGCTTGTTTACCGAACATGGAGGCGCGCAGCTGCCGAGTCGCAGTTCTGTGAGCGCGCGCGGCTGAAGCTGCAGGATACGCAGCCCGCGCGCACACATGACCGCTCGCGGCCAATTGCGCGGAGTGTTGGCTCGTAAAAACATTTTATGGGCTTGCTTGTGTGTTTGTGAGAAGACATCTAAGAGAAAGCTGCAGCACACACTCACACAACTCCCCTCTCTGTGAGCTTCACATGTTTAGCATGCTGCTCAGAACATACATGTCTCCTCCACGTTTCTGACCAAATGACGTTACTTTGCTCATCGATGAGATTCCGTTTGGACTGAACGGTTTACGATGACCAAATAAAAAACGGATACAAAAAATCAAAACTATTTGAGTAAAATAAAGGCTAAAAAAATAAAAATAAAGGCCAAGAATGAGCGTGTAAGAAACGCAATATGGTCCTTTATTATTTAAAAAACTGATTAGGCTGCTTTCAATTAACCTTCAAGATATATTTAATATGCAACGATACCGTTTCTACTGGATTCGGTTCAAACGCCTGACTCATGGTTGTGTTTTGGCTCGAAGGCCACAACAAATAAAATAACTTCACATTAAAAGAAAAGTGCAATGATAAATATACATGCATATATATACATACTTATATATATATATATATATATATATATATATATATATATATATATAGATAGATAGATAAAAAGATAGATATAGATATATGTGTGTATATATATATATATGTGTGTATATATATATATATATATAGAGAGAGAGAGAGAGAGAGAGAGAGAGAGAGAGAGAGAGAGAGAGAGAGAGAGAGAGAGAGAGAGAGAGAGATAGATATAGATATATATTTATATATATAATTGCATCTCTGCATATTATGGTTAGACAGTTCAATCTAAACGTTTTTCTTATTTGTTTGCTAGCAGGTTTTGAAAGTACTTTTTTTAAATGTTGAGTTCTTTTGTTTGTTGTCGCCTGTGAACCATATATCCAGACGTACACATATGCAAATATATAGACAATTTTTTCTGTGCAAAAAAATGTTTTTTTCTTATTTCCTGTAGAGGAGAAACGTGAGAAATAAAAGAATCCATTCTGAAATCTTTTTCTTTTCTTTTTAATATTTTATTATTTTTTGTTAGACACATTTGGAGAATTCTTTGATTCCATAATTTAAAAAGATCTCTTCCAAATTTATACATAAATACTTACATTTATAAATTATAATGTATACTTCATTTTCTTTGTCTGATACTTTTGACCTAAAGTTGTTAAAAGGCATTCTGATCTGAGATCAAACTGACCTTTATTTTGAAGAGGCACTGTAAAGCGGAAGTGTCCTTGCACCTGTTACAGTCACAAACAAGATGAACTTTCAGCACAATCAAAGTCTTGTCTGTCCGATGGTTGTTGTGCTTCCTTGATTTTTAAGGACGGTATCTTTTTTAACATGATTATGTCATGGATACACGACGGTCTCGCCCTGAAGCCTGAAGCCGTTTCAAAACCAGAAGCAGACTCTGCAGACTCAGGCTTTCAAACCAGAATTCCCTCCCTGTCTTTATTTCTGACAGACAGGCTCCTCTTCTCAAATTTCACATCATCTTCACTCCTCTTCTAACCATTTTTCAGAACATATTTAGGGACCAACAACCTGCAGAAGTGACGCTTTTTTTGTCTGGACAGCCCAAATAATGTGAAAAATAATATTCAATCCATTCAAATACATTAGAATAAAGAAAGGAAGTCTGTCTTTCAAATGTGTCCCAAATCCTTTCTCTCCAGTGTTTCACAGCATGAAGGAAAATTTGGCATTTTTTAAAACCTTGTCCAAAGCTTCCTTAAAATGATGTAAACAATAATAATAATTATAGAGTACAATATTAGCCAGAGCTACTGAGTAGACATAACTGTGTGATAAACTGAAGGTGAAATATTTCAAACGTTTCTTCTACATCCAAAGGCCTCAAAGAACAGATCAGAAACAAAGTCACCGACAGCTTTTAAGACATTTCTGCAGCTGACTCCAGAAATCTGCAGAAAGACTCATGATCCGCCGCGCGTGACAAAGACTTGTGAAAGCGTGCAGCCTTCAAACGACGGACTCCAAGAACACAACAGGAACTCATCCAGAAGGGGATGGAGACAACAGAGATCATGATTCTGAAAGAAATCACCACAGAAGGAGAAACTGGTCCATGAAGGTATTTCTGAGCAATAAAAAAAAACACAAAGACATGTCCCAAGTTTGACAAAACATTAAAAAAGGCTCATTTGTTTCTGGAAGGTGTGCTTCACATGACCTCTGACCGTCACAGCAAAGTCACTTCTGTTTCTGCATTTATGGAAATCAGAAAAATGTTTAAACAGACACTAGAATAAGCATGGCTGCCCTTTCTGTGTGTTGACTGGTTTCAGTCAGGTTGATGTTTCTGCAAATAGAAGGCCTGACTTGACACCCCCCCCCCCCCCATAGTATATTAAACTGTTCATTAATAACTATTTTACAGCCATAGAATATTTTTATAATTTAATTTAATCACAGTTCCTTGGCATGGTAATAATTCTAACCAAAGTGATGAATAGAATATAAGCAACAAAAAAAATTACAAATGATAGGAGAATTAAAAACAAAGGAACAAACCAAAGAATCTGTCTGTTTGTCTGTCAAAGAGAAAACAAACTGTTAAATTCATAAAACACTTTCTTTCATTAAAGAACAAAATGAAATACAAAAGTGACCTTCGGAAATCCACACAACTGTCAAACTACATAATATAAATGAAAATTTGAATAAAAAAAGTCTGTTTATGCATTACATGCAGGGTAATGCATTATTGGATCAAACTATTTCTCCTGTCAGAACCAAACCGCTGAACAAACAATGACGGACAACAGCGCCACCCAGTGGGCACAAGAATGCAAAGACAGAGCGTTATTTGCGGTGCCTTTTCCAAATGTTTCAGGGCTGTAAGTGAACAGAATCTGCATAAGGTTTTGCATTTCTTCTCACGCATTATCACTGATCATTTAACAACAGTTTTATGTTCATCCTAATTGCTAGATTTTAAAACTCTCTCTGAGGAAAGCACGTGGGCCTGCAGTAAAATTGAGCCAAATTTCAAACGTTTAACAGCAAAATTTAGCATTTTGTGTATTTATTAGAGGTTTATTTATCCAGCAAGACAAAAGACAGATAAAGAAACAAAATCATATTGGCCTGCAAAAAGGAAACACCTTTGGAGAAAAAGAAATAAAAAGAGTGACAGAAAACACAAATATTTTTTAAAAAAACTCTCCTCTCTAGCTTTACCCATCAAAATCCATTTACTCTAACTAAATATAGGCCAGTTACCTCACTGCTTATGATTGTTTGAATCCAGAAAATGTTCCCGTGAAAACATTTTTGTCCTTAATGTCATATTTTGAGACACTCAAATGGATTCAGTTGATGTCATTGAATCAAACTGAGGCCTCCACGCGGTATTTCGGTCCGATTCTCTCAGATTTAGAAAAGTGCAGACTTACTGAAATCTATGATCACCTCTCCGCAGAGTTTAAAGCAGAGTCTGAAGCTGCGGAGACAATGCCAGCCCAGTTGGATTTCCTGCGTTTTGTGTCCAGTTTAGACTGCAATAAATCCATTCAGCCGCGATGACTGTCTGCGCTAAATGACTTTACAGACCTCACGTGTCCGCGCGCGCGTGCGCGTACGTTGAGAGTTAGGTGGAAAGTCAGGGTTATTCTTCAACTGCACGGAGTTGCTTAATGACCCTGCAGGAGGATGCGCGCGGGCTTTATTTGCAATGAAACTAACTTTGAAAACAGCGCGCATGTGCAAGCCGCGCGCGCAGACCTGAACATCCAAGAAGAAACAAGAAAGTCCTAAAAACAATTGTCAGCAAATTATATGTTGGAATGTAATTGTTATTTCTCATTTTTGCGGCCGGTTAGTGGATCATTTTATTTTGAAAATAAAATCTAAAACCTCTCCATTGAATTTATGATCTGGAAACAATAGCTTACACATAGATTTTTTGTTTTTGTGTAACTAGTAATGCATAAATAGTTCATTTTATTTTTTTAAATAGTATAAAATGCTAGTTTCCGTGTTCTGGGTCTTTCCAAAATCACTTTACATCCCCCCCTTTCTATTTAAAATATTCTACAAATATCTAAAACTCTAAAATATGTAATTTCTGATTAAATGCACTCGTTTTGAGACCAAATCTAAAAAAACTAAGAAAAAAAGACAGCTTGAAATTTGTTTTTAAAATACTAAATAACTGGAGTACTCCTTAAAATGCCATTTTCCCTTTGTGCCTTATGTCCAAATTAAAACCATAAAAATAAAATAAATTAGAATTTTTTTTTTTTACCATTTGTTTCAATTGTGTCTCTTGTAACTACAGTAACAATGGTTTTAACGAGCTAAATATTTCCAATAATAATTATCTACTTGTCACACAACATGCACGCAACCATAATCTTTTTATCACGGCATAGAAGACTCTAGAATCATATGATCTGCTGGACTTAACATCATCAGTTTCCCAAAACCAATTGATCTCCGCTCTGCTATTTGTCTTTTTTACAACATAGTTGTCCTGGATTGAATGTTCTTTACATGCATCACTGTTATGCGTACAATCAGACTAAGATTATTTTTAGTATTATTTATTTTTTACTAAGCACAAGTAAGTTTGTCCTCTTTGTCATCAGTAACAGCTAAACAATGAGAGAAATAATGTCAGATGCTAAAATTAGTGCAGATTTCAACTTGCAGAAGGGTTGCACCAAGGTTTATAATCCCCTAATGTAATATAATGTAATAAAAAAAATGTACAATTGATCTGTAAGCTAATCAAGCTTTTGACAGTTTATTGTTTGATGAATATGCAGTAGATCATTTGAAAAGTGAAGATTTACTTTTCATGAATTTGGAGGCCTAAATGTTCTCCAATTCTGGAATGATCCATTTCTGATGTTTGGGGGGTTAGAAGTCCTTTTACTTAACTTACACACCTGTATTTTATGTTTTAACAATGCATAGTTTATTGTAAATTGTGACATGTTATTTATTTATTCAACTTGGCAGGAGAAAATTATTTTAAGTATCTCAAGATCCTGCAGCTTTCAGATGTCATAGAAAAATACTGTAAAGTAAAAAAGAAAAGTTTTCCTGATTGTTTGTACTAGAAACTATCTTTTGAACCATTTTTACTCACACTTCTAATTTATTGAGGGAGAGAAATCTTTTAAAATCTTAAAAGCTTGGGTCTAATGTGTCTGAAAAATGAACAATGCAAAAGATAAAAAAACAGCCCAGGTGGTGGATGATGAGCAATATTGTGGTCCTCATTTTTTATTTTCTTCATAATGAGCCACCATGAGCAGCATTTGAATGGAAGTTGAATGAAAGCTCAGGATTTCATTCCCTTTCTCCTCCAGAGTTTGAATCCATCCAATCTTCTGGATTTAAAAAAACATAAAACACACATAAGCACACAACGGTTTCATGTTTGTGATGAGCTGTACGTTTACAATGACAGCAGCTTTGTGCGTTGTTTGGTGAGTTCCCCGCCGCTGGGGCGCCGGCGTCGGTTTGGACATGAGGTATAGAGAAGAACGAGCAGCAGACGGATGTCACTGCAGCTTAGACATGACTGGTGTGTGTGATGAAGCATCTGCATGAACACAACAAATATATATGCATATCTACCATATATACAGAGTAACAACAACAACTACGACAACAAATATTAAGAGAACATGCAAACTTTACAAAAACAGGAGGTCCTTTTCTCTGCAGGTGCAGGAACAGAAGGCAAAGTCGTCTTTAAGACGCCTGAAACCCACATTTACAAGTTTATACACAGAACCTTGTTGGGTCGGCTGATCGCCTCACTGAGATGTTCGCCAGACGTTCTGCTCTTTGAGGTTCCACATCAGCCGTCAGGAGGAAGCTCCATGCAGAAACTTCAACTTTAGAAACCTTCAAGAAGGTTTTCAGGAAAATTGCAAGGGTTTAGAAACTCTTTGAGTCCAGATCCTCGCAGGCTGAAAGTGTCCCAGCTCGCAGGAAAACCAAAACCTGTAGAAGCTTCAGCTGCAAGAAGCTGAGATGATTAACTTCTGCTCCTGAACTGTTTGGAGACATCAGTGAAATAGAATTTGATGCTGGTTGTCTTCTTCAGTAAAGAGAATTAAGATGAAACAAAAAAGACTAAATGAAGCTGATGAAGAGTTTGCTCTTCTTCACTAAAATCTTTCCCAGATGAATTTTCCTCACTAGTCTGGCTCTTTCAAAGGCTGGTAACAAATTGATGGGATGCTTTTTCCTATTGTCTCTGCTTTTAAATTCAATTCTAGAAAGGAGTTTTCAGAAAAACTGTCTTCCCGCATGTTTGTGCAAATGTTTCACATGCTCAACTCAGATGTCCTGCATACTTTGGCATGGAGAACTTCCCACCAGCATCTTTTTGTACTTTGATCCCTGAAGGTTTCAAATCACTGAAAACATCAGATTTCAAAATAAAACAAAAAACTAAACATGTTTGCCTTTCTTGTTTGTTTTCCAGAAGATTTTTTACATTTATTTTAAGTGAATTTAGAAAGAAAGAGGATCCAGCGGTGGGTATTTCTCTCATTGTACTTTTTAGCAAGACATGATAGAAGACATTTGTTATCACACTATAGGACTAAGGTCCACATTCACTTAAAGAAAAGGCTGTTTGAAAAATATCATATTTGTGACATAGAAAATACTGCAGTCTCTCTGCTCCGCTCCATTCTGATCATCCACTGTCAGACAAATAGATCCACGTACGTCTTTGTTTTCCTCGTCCGAGCTGGAATCTGGATCTAAACTGTAAAGATGGATAGCTCTGATATTGCTCGCCATTTTTGTTGCACCGCTAATGTTAGGCTCAAGGTGGGAGTGGCTGTACGTTAACGGGAGAGAGTGTGTAAACAGACAGCTCTCAGTTCTGGGTGATGACAAGGAGGCCCACAGGCAGACCCCTAGGAAGGCTTTGAAAATAGATCAAAAGATGATCGGGGTGGGTCTTTAGGGGTAAAAGCAGAATGTGATCCAAAAATGAACCTTTCGACTGACTTTTGGGGTTTCCCAGCCTTCGATGCAGGAGTTCAGAGGAGGTAGAAAACGTAAAAAGGCATTGTTGCAATTAAGATATTCTCCTAAGCAAAATGATGTCCTCCAGCCGTGTTCTTTTGTTTTCATATGAGAAACTTTTATAAAGAATCTAGGACTTCTTACAAATTCAGCGTTCAAATCTGTGAATGTTTGTGCATGTTTTCACATCTAATGCTGTGTACACACCGGCCTCAGCCCCGCGCACTCAAGTGACAGTTTTCAAGGAAAAGTCTTGATAAACATGCGTATCTTCGCATTTCGGACTTCCACGTTCAGAATTCTTGTGATCGCACTTTGCTGCGCACATTTTTACGTCTCCCTGCAGGCTCTACGTACAAAACATGCATCCATTGGACGATTGAACTTGGCCAATCAGAGGCTTCGGTTTTGTAGTGATGTATGAGTAACGTCCTTTTCAAAACAAAAAGTACCAACTGTGTAACCCTTGTGCTATCCTAGGCACTTTAACATTGGGAGTTGGGTCATCTAGATCAGTGTTTTTCAACCTTTTCTGAGCCACGGCACACTTTAACCTTGACAAAAATCCCGCGGCACACCAGCATCCAAAAAGAAAGCAGAAACTCATAGTCTGTATTGATCTACAGCCCCCCCCCCCCGGCCGCAATCTCATGTGAATCTTTGTGATAATTGTGTCAGAAAAAGCTGGAAGTTGCAGCTGTTTTTTTTCTAAAAGATGTAATAAGAGTTAAGTTCGAAAATTTACAAACTGTGTTCCTTGCTATTTCAAGACGTTTAACAAGGATGGCTCATTGAACGCTTAAGTGCTGTCACTTTAACCCATTGCATCATGGGAGATGTAGTGCATAAAACGGCCGGAGATCGCTTTTCAGAGCTGCATTGTTTTGTTCACTTGTTCCAAGGTCTGATCCCAGATTCTGTGGAAAGCTACACCGCTAAAGACGAGCTTTAGCTGGTATTTTTGTTAGAACTGAGTGAATGTTTGAGCTAAATCAGAACAAGGAAGTGAAGACTTTAACCACTTCTGATTGGTCAGACTGATGACGTGTGATTGAGCCTTCAAGAATGATTGGTGGAGACAGTTAAAGGGGCGGGACTTTTCCTAAAACAGCTGAAGCTACGGCTAAATCGTGGTACCGTCATTCTTATCAAAATGTCTTTAATAGAATCAAATAAACACAAAGAAAAAAGTATTTTATGATCTTTCATATTCCTAACTACTCAGTGTTTTATCATGGCCTGTTTGGATGAACACAGAGCTGAAATCCTAGAGATGAAAAATGTTTTTAGATCAGTTAATGAGGGCAATTTCCCACGGCACACCTGACCATCTCCCACGGCACACCAGTGTTGACAAACACTGATCTAGACCCACTAGACAGTGCTCTGAACCTTTTTTCTTCAATGATTTGTGATCTTCACTGGTGTCCATGGATTACATGAAATCTTTCCACCTTTATCCACCTTTGTCATGGTAGGGAGAACACGTCAAAGTAAGGGTGGGTTCATCTAAGATAGCACAAGGGTTAAAATGTTGATCGTGAAGGAGAAATCACTAACTGCAGTTTTCCCGGCTGGTTTTCTATGACATCAAGTCTTTCATATGTTTGGAACAGAGCTGTGAAACTAAAGCCTGGAGCAACATTCATGAGATTTGCACCACTTAACTTTTTCCCTGCAAGTCTCTTCCAGCTGTGCTAGTGTTGGGTAGCGACAGTCCAGTAAGAACAGCGTACGGTAAAGCGCGTTCACGACCCCGCGTACAGCATCGTTTTGAATGACCGGTGTGAACGTAGCATAAAGGCCCGTTCACACCGGGACGAATTTCGCCGGCGATTTTCGCCGACGTTTAACGCCTCGTGACTAAACAAAGGGCCCCAATGAGAGTGTGCACACCGACGCGAAAAAATGCCACGCGTCAAAGCGTCAAAAAAAAACAAAACGCCTCGGGTTCGTTTTTTTTTTTGACGCCTCGCGTCGAAATCTATTCGACCAATGAGAACGGCGCTTTTGCACACGTGTCTGGAGCTTCTGAAGTTACAGTAAAACACAACTTGGGGGCGCTCAAACACAGAACTGCCTTGCACACATACCAGCGAAGAAGATAGACGCCAAGTAGCGTCTACACTGCCGCGAAGAAATAATGACGGACATTCTAAAATATCCCCGAACCAAGCACCAGTTGGAGCTACTGGTGCTTGAAATATTCATGTTTTCTCTGTTTGATTCTGACAAGCGTGTAAATACTTGCTCTCTTCTTCTGAGTGAAAAGCGACTTCAAGAAGCGTAAAGTTGCGCAGCGCCACCTTGTGTACAGGAGTATTTCTGTTTACATTAAGCACCATCTAATGTCAGGGAAGGAAATTGCATGTTCGCTCGGCTCATCGTCAGCGAAAATCGTCTGGGTGTGAACACAAAAAACGTGGCGAAAAACGCTGGCGAATAACGCCTGGCGAATATTCGTCCCGGTGTGTACGGGCCTTAAGGCTGTGTTTAAATTCCCTCACTAGTCCATGACCCTTAACAGGCTGGATTGTAATGCAGTTCCAACATATGGTCACTACTTTAAAAAAAAAATTCTCGTTGTGACGTCTTTCAATGCTGCAGTAAAAATCAAATATCAACATTTTAAAGACTATTTATGAATCCTAATGATGAAAACTTGGATGATTTGTAAAAAATAAATTAAAGTCATTTTTTTACACGTCTCAAAATGTTCAGATACAATGCATTGTAGTCTATATTCAGCAATCTAGTGAGCATTGATGCACACCAGGGGACATTTCCATGGCACAGGATTTTGGAATTGTAGATTCGGAGCCCCCGACAACATGGCAAACGCACTACATGGCTGGGCAGTGGTTAGCGCTCTCGCCTCACAATAAGAAGTCCTGGTTGGGGGACCTGAACCAGAACACCAATGGGGGACCTTTCTGTGTGGAGGTTGCATGTTCTCGCCGTGCATGCGTAGGTTTTCTCCAGGAACTCCGCCTTCCTCCCACCGTCCAAAAACGTGCTTCATAGATTCATAGGTTACTCTAAATTGTACATAGGTGTGAATGTTAGTCTGGGTGTGTGATTGGGGCCCTGCGACAGACTGGCGACCTGTCCAGGCTTCACCCACAAGGGACGGGATAGGCTCCAGCCGCCCCGTGACCCCGAAAGAGAACAAACAGACTAGAAGATGTAGAAGAAGTTTGGACCCAGCCTATGTATCTGCTCCATGGGACTGCTGAGGGATTTATGTGAACCAAATAAAAACATGTACTCATTGAAAAAGCTGTCAGGAAAATGTGACATTTCAACATAAGTTTTAAAAACCGAGTGAGCAGCTGCACCTTCATACTTTGTACATTTCTAAAGAAAAGTTCTCTGCTTCCTTTGACATTTAGAATGCCTCAAGCATTTGGATATTACCGAACCCCACGGAAAAGAGATGAGCATGTCGACGATTCCTGCTGCTCTCAGCCTTTTACTATTTACAAAAAAAAACAAAAAACTCCAGACCCTTCCTGCTTTGAAACATGCAGGTGGACGAGTGGTCCAGCTCCACCTCCGTGGCTCAGCTGATCATGGCAGTCGGTCTTGCAGAGCTGCACTAATCACCTCACCTACAAAGCAGCGCGACTCATTCGTTCATACTCCTCCTTTCTCGGATCATCAGCTTCTTCATCTTCATCCTCCGGTTCTGGAACCAGATCTTCACCTGTCGCTCCGTCAGGTTCAGAAGTCCTGCCACCTCCAGGCGCCGATCCCGGGTCAAGTACATGTTGTAGAGGAACTCCTTCTCCAGCTCCAGGGTTTGGTGCTTGGTGTACGGACATCTCTTTTTCCGCGTGGACTTGGCGTGGATCCAACTGGCGGACGGGTTTTCTGTGAAGGAAGAGATTCTTACTGTTCACAGTTTGCTGAAGCTGCAGTGAGTCTGTGCTGTAAAAACTTTATGAGCCTGCAGCGTCCGGCTCCAACAGCACAACAGAACTCTTCATAAATTCAAAGGTTACAAAGTTTCCCTTTGAAGCTTTTATTTACTTAGATGGGTTTACTACTGCTGTGCTGATAAAAAACATTTAGTCTAATTTTTATTTTTTAGTTCATAAAACCCAAAACTACAAAGAGATGACCCAAGTAAAGACATTTTTGGATATTAATTGCAATTATTAGGCGTAAAAGCTGTGAAAAGGTGCTTGTTAAAGGTCTGTTAAATGGCATGAAACAGACTCTGAGATATAAAACCAAATGTGAAGAAAACCTTCATTTAGCTTCTTTGATCCATTCAAAAGTGGACTTTCTGCTGATCGTACATCAGTGTTTTGGGTGTTTTTTTTCTTTTTTTTTAAACTTGTCCTGTCCAACAGCTGGGCAGACAGATGAGAGCTGATGGCCTCTTGTGTTGGACATATTTTACTTTAACAAGAGGGGTTATTAATCTTCAGACAAACCAAAGGTATGTCTGAATAAACCCCTTTTGTAATTGAGGCCAAACTTTATTCATTTCAACCATGATTGAAAATCTTTGTTGTTGGACCGGACGGAAAAGGAAAGAAGGGAAGAAGAGGGAGGGATGTCAGAGGGGGGGGGGGGGGGTGATAGTGAGAGGGGGGGGTAAGACCATGAAGCAGCATAGAGCAGACAGGTTTACTGGTTGTTTATCATTACAGTAAGGTTCAAATGTAGTACAAAAAGGGCGGGGCCTGTCCACACACACACTCAAATGTTATCAACACACCTGCTAGCCGCAAAAATGTCCACATGTCAACATGTACACAAAACAGATAGTGTTCACACGCATACCTATGCCTTTAAACCAACTAGTGTGAAATCTTTCATTCAATCATGCAAACTATTAGTGCAAAGGTGAGCTAACACCTGTGCTCAGGTGAGTGTTTATGTTCTTCAAGGAGGAGGAGCGCCCAGCCACCCCCACACCCAGATCCCCGCCCCAGCAGCAGCGGCAGCGGCAGCCGGAATTCCCCCAACGCCACACGGGAACAGGCAGGGAACAACTGCCCCCCGGGCGACCAAGACCGCCACCCAGGCCAGGGCCAGCAGGACCGCCGCGAGGCCCCCAGAGCCAGAGAGCAGGGAGGCACGGAGGGAAAGAGAGCTCCGCCCCAGCCCAGCCAGGAAAGCAGCCCCCCGCCGCGCCGGAAGAGCCCAACGCAGGGCCCCACCGAAGAAGGACGCCCACAGCCCCAGAGGAGCACCCCACCACCACCCAGGAGTTCCGGGCATCCCGGGTGTTTTTAACATGTTTTGTGGCATATTTCTGATAATGGAGGACATATATAGAGAAATGTCAGATTAATGCTTCAGTTCTGAGTATTTCTTTATTCAAATTGTTACAAATGAGGAGCAGATGAAATAAAGCTTGTATGTGTGACGTAACAGCTACGGTGAACCACAGTAGAGGGCTGCATTGGGATTGGGTCCTGCGGGACCCAACCCAAATCTCGCGGGATTGGGTGGTTTGAATTGTGCTGCGGGCGGGAGCGGGCGGCAAAAGAAAACCCTGCGGGATCAGTGCTGCCATGAATATCTCATGAATATATATTAGCGGACTACATTAGGCTGTGCGGCTGTTGGATTCTTATGTACTGAAGCTCCGTGAAGGCACCAGGTAGAGACGCCCAATGGCCTCTCTCATCTAACCTGTTGTTGGGGGTGTGCAACGCCCCGCCCCTCCTCTTACTAAGAGCGTGCTTCAGGCCGTCTGTCTGCGCGCGAACACACGCACACTTTTAACCAAACAGGATTTGGGAAAATATATTTAATACTTAAGTTGCAAATTACACAAAAGAGGAATGCATGAAAAGATGAGGCTGGAGGAGGGATATGAATCTCTTTAATAATATCAATAAAAATATGTGTTTTTTTTCTGCGGGACGGGAGACGATACAAAATCAATGCATCTCTATTACTTAGCGGGACTAAATTCTATGAGTTTTGCGGGTGCGGGCGGGATTGGACATACATATTGCGGGTGCGGGCGGGAGTGTAACGCATACGTTGCTAGAGTGGGCGGGATTGGTCAGAAATTCAGCTGGCGTGGGCGGGAGCGAATGAAGAAAATAGTCCCGCACAGGGCTCTAAGCCACAGTCTCTCTCCATTCTGATGCATCCACTTCCTGACAAATAAATCCATGTACGTCTTCCATTTTCCTCGTCTGAGCTGGAATCTGGATCCAAACTGTTTGATTGAATAGCTCTGATACTGCTCAGCCTTTTTGTTACAGCCGTTATGTTAGATCAGGGGTGTGAGGGGCTGTAAGCTAGCGGGAGAGAGTGGAAACAACTGAATGATGGGAAGGAGGCGGGCTTACTCTGTGCCAAAGGTCCCGCCCACAACTGAGAAGTGAATTTCTAATGAACTCCTGCCGTTGCCTTCTATGCTCTGCAGAAACTATGTCCTAGAAAAACAACACTAATTTTCAGATTTTGCATAAAAACGGCATAATTATGTAAGGGTTAATGGCTGACAAAGTGTGCGTTATTACTTTTTAACGCACGCCGTGGAAGCCTGAACCGTCTGACGCGAAGTGCGTTAAAAAGTAATAACGCACACTTCGAAGGCCATTAACCCGCTCATACCATGGTCACTTACAAAAGCAATACATATTAAACAGGTTTTAGTCCTTAATTCTTGTTTTTTTCCAATTTAAATTGCTTTTCTCACATAAAGCAGACTATTTGTTGCATAACAAATAGTCCGTGTCGTGCAGCACTACCGCTGCAGTCAAGATTCTGCGATATATATATGCTGATCTTTCCGATGGGTTGAATAAAGCATCAGTTCAGAGAGAAAGTTACCGTTTGTTTTTGTCCAGATGATGAAGCAAAAGGTTGTTTAAAAGAAGCCAGCGCAGTGATACCAAACATTTAAGCTAGCTGACCGGAACTTCTTTTTTCACTGTGCGGTTATCAGGTTTTAATGCACACCCAGCAGCCAATCAGAATCGAGTATTCAAACGGACCATGGTATAAAACTAAAAGAACCACTGGGAACACTTTGGGAATAAATCTAAAGATAAGCAGAGTGACTTTAAAAGAAGCTTTTTCTGGTTGAGGTTACGTTTCTAGAGTATCAGTTTGACTCTGGACATAATGGGACGCAAAGCCTCCAGAAAGTTCCTTTTTTGTGCCATTAGTCCATAAAATATTCATCCAAACGCTTTCTGGGTAAAATGTTTCTTCGTGTTCTTGTTGCCCAGCGGCGTCTTTCTCCTTGAACTCTCCCATGGATCCATTTTGTCTCCTTCTTCTTGTTGGAGCATGAACTCTGACCTGAACTGAGTGAAAAGAGGCCTGCAGTTCTTCACGTGTTGCTGTGCTTCTTTTATGACCTGCTGGATGAGTCGTTCTCGTTGTGTTCATAGAGTCAGGTTGGTTGGTCGGTCACTTGGGAAGGTTTTTCCCTTTTCCAAGACTTCCACATTTGGCTCTCACTGTGGTTCTGGAGACCCAAAGCTGCAGAAATCTCTTATAGGGGCCTTCAGACGGAAACCTGTGAGTCATGTCTTTGTTTCTCGTTTGTTCTTTGAAAGCAGCAGAGTGAGACATTAAGAGAGGATATAAACTGCCTATTATCAATTGCTTAATAGTATCACGCATCATAGCATTAAAGAAGAACAAAAGTAAACGCTGAGGAATTTTCAAAATAAAAGCATGCAGACTGAACTTGCAAAAAGCCAGTCTATTTGTCAAGAATAAAGTATGCTGCTACTTCTAACAACATTCAAAAGAGACGAGTGAATGTGAGAGAACAAGCTAGACGTCTTTTGTTGATGGAATCTGAATTTAAACCATCCCAAACTGAGTTAACGTCTCCTGAATACCGTCCGTCATCAAAGACAAAGTCTGAGCATTTCCGTCTGTGTGGTGAAGAATAATGTGGAGGAAATGATGAAAAATGTTACACAATTAAAAAAAAAAATACTAACTGAAATTACAAAATGAGAAACCCAATGGGACAATGTCTGGACAACCATGGCGTTGCTTTGACACCTTGATGCTTTAATCTTTAATTACTTTGTTTAATGTGTAAAAATGCATGAATAAACTATAATACGCTTTGGGTGGGAATTAATAGGATTTGTCTTCTATTCACTCCTTTTCAAGCACTTTTCTGTTTATCATATTTACTGGAGTGTTTTATTTTGTGTTTGAAAACCAGTCCATCACTTAGAACAATGTAAAAAAGCTGCTAATTTTCCCCCTTTTATATGTCTGAAATTAATAACATACTATGAAAAGCCCCTCGATCTTATTATTATTGAAAATAGGCATTTTTACAGTCTAGTTTTCGTGCAAAAACTTGTTTATATTCTGACTTTATTAATTGAAAAAGAACATTAACGCCAGAAAACGGGAAAAACGATGAAAGACAAATTATATATTAGTTGGATGGTTTCATTATTTTCATTTAAATGGTTTTTTCCCTTTTCTTTAAGGGGTTTATGAGGAAATGTGTGCTGTTCTAATAATACTAATAAATCTTTGCGTGGCACAGAAGCTTAAATTATAAAAAGTCTTAATTGCTAAAAAAAAATAGTATTTTCTCTTATTTTAAACGTGTTTTAAGTCTTCCCTCTCTGATTAGGCTGAACTAAGGAAAACTGCGCCCGTCTGCTGCTCCTCTTTACTGACAAATTACTAAATAACAATAGCGCCTTAATTATTTTAATGGACAATAAAGTTTTATATTTTACCGTTTACAAGACATTTATAGGGCAATAAAAGTCGCACACACTCTCCAGCACCGCCCGGCCTCCGTAGGCGGGTGAGCAGTCTTTACCCGGGTCTGGCGGCGGCGCCTGCTGCTGCTGCTGCTGCTGCTGCTGGCTCTCCCTGTCCTCGTCCTCCTTCTTGGGCTCGGCCGTCCTCCCCAGCTCCTCCGCGGTGCCCAGCCGCTCCAGGACCACCTCGGTCCGGCTTGTGAAGCTCGGACCGTCGCTAGCGCCGAGCGACGGCGGCGGCGAACTTGTTTCGGGTTTTATTGCGTCGTACGTCGGGCTCGGCTCCGGCACGCACGCGGGGAAGGAGGCTGGACCCGGCGGCGGCGGCAGCGCCGTCGTCTCCGAGGCGGGGGTCGTCACCCCCTCCCAGCCGCGGACGAACCTGCCGTCGGAGGCGGAGAGGTGGTGATGCTCGGCGTGGCCCGGAGCCTGCGGACCGTAGTAGGCGTGGTGATGGCCGAGGAGGTGATGTGGATGGAAGAGGCCCGGGAGGGAGCCCCCGTGGGCGGACTGCAGCTGCGGGGAGGACGGCGAGGAGGACGCGGAGGTGCCCGTCCACGGAGAGAAGCCGTTCAGGCTGACTTTGTTGGAAAAATGGGAAAAATCCGGGATGTGGGAGCTCCCCTCCTCTTCCTCCTCCGCTCCCCGGGCTGGCTTTGAGCAGGCGCCCGTCGAACTCTGCAAGCCTCCCGGGATGAAGTGCGCGCCGTACGGCTCCTCGGCCCCGAGACCCATCATGGAATAATAATTCGTTAGCGACATGCTTATTTTATTATTTCAATAAAAAGGAAGTTAGGAAGGACTGTAAAACGTTAGATGGGCTGGTATAGTGGCTCCATCCTCCCCTAAAATGGTAGTAATTTTTTTCCTGCCTTCACCTCCTTCCCGGCTGCCGATTGGTTACAGACCGGGTCACGTGACTGGACTGGACTCAGCCCGTGCCGGGAATAAATCACATCGTTCTTTTGTGTGGAAAAATGCTGCAGATGGGCCTGAATGCACACATGTATAACTCTGGAGTCATTTTACAAGCTTAAATAAGGAAAGAAACCCCATTCAACCAGCCTTTTCCTGGAAATTTAAACTAATTTATTTGTTTTTGGCAACTCTGAAGTTTTTCGCAACTTTGACGATTTTTTTTCTGCTAATCTTTTGCTTTTATTTGACTTTTTTATTTTTTAGGAAAAATATACAGTTTTGACAACATTAAATAGAAATACAATCTTTCCTGGTTGCATCTTTTTATATAAATATAAAAACACGCAAAATTGACTGAAAACAGTCAATTAAATGTGGAAATTTGACTTTGACCTGTAAAAAATCGAAAATCTTTTATAATAAAATGTTTAACTTAATCAATAAAAACAATAATTTTGCTAATTCATAATTATTTAAACATATTTAAAACATAAAACTGACAATAATCCTTTTATATTCCTTATAAATAAAACAAAAACACGTCATGCAAAAATCACCTTCTCTTCTGCATTTACTTGATATTAAACAAGAAAAATTGGTTTATTTTTGTAACTTTAAAAACTACTGTAAAATAAATAAATGTGTCTACTTCTTTAAAGTTGTTTGTTTTAATGCTTGTGTAACAAAATAAAATCCCTGCTTTGTTGCAGGCCTCGTGCCATCAATACAGAACTGTTGTGTACCACCTGTTGGTGGTATGAGGTACTGCACCAGAGCGGAATGCAGGGAAAGTTTTACGCAAAAGTTTCAAGCGGCACCAGATGCAGAGTTCAAGAACAGGTGATAAATAATTCTAGAACAGTGTTACAGAATTTTTTTTTTTTGCAGTGTAGTTTTTACCCCTCTATATTTTATTACTCCCCACCAACTTGTTCCATGAGCAGCTTCCACATAAATGAATTCATACTGAGCTGTCAACTCTGAAAGCTACTGTTCTATATCAGCATTCAAGGATCTTTATTGCCTTTTTATTTGGCCCATAATTGCCACGGCTGACAGCAGCTTTTAGTAATAACTAGAACCAACCCACGAATCGGCGTTTACTATTTAATTTGGCTGCACCCCTCTGGCTCAGGCCAGAGCCCAGCGATGTTATGGGGGGTTTGAGGGCTGAAATGCTCCGCATCCGCCTGTAGGGGGCAGCAGTACAACAAAGTGTGCTGCGTGGAGACGTGGGTGACGCCGGGGCTGCGGTGGGAAACGTGAGGAGCTTTCTTGAGTAAAAGTGACCGGGTCGGCGGTGTGGATTTATTTTACACTCTTGGAGCGGGAAACCTTAAACAAAACCCGCAGAACAGCAACGAGATTAGGGAGAAGAAGCAGGATGGTCTGCAGGTAACAAACTCAAGCGCGTGCGCATGTTGCGCTGTTAGTGTTATAATTGTATTTATTCCTCTGTTAAACAAAATACAAACTGCAAACAAAAGACATTTCTTAATTTATCAATAGCAATCTATGTTCCTTTTTTTTTAAATTAAGATAAAATAAAGATCAGAATTTTATTTGACTTATTTTTATAAATAGGTCTAATTGAACATTAGAAAGCACGGAAAGGTCAAAGAAAAATCTCAACATAAAAAAAGCAGCCCGGCATTCTAAACATACATTTTTTCTCAATGTAAAGAATTTATCACCCATGTATCTTTTTTGCTTATTGCCTCTGTTTGGGACCTTCTTTGTTTGCTTTAGGAAATTTTTTTTCTTCCTTCCTTCCTTAACTTTAAAATGCATTTCATGCTAAATCCAGTCTAAAAGCAACACATTTTTTAAGTCTCAGGAGAACCTTTCTGTACTCATTCACTCATGTTGCTGCTTTTGCATCAAACTGTTCCTGAGTTACACAGTTATTATCTCTTCTATCGTAAATAAAGTGCGTTTTTGTGTTTGACTTCATATCTTCATCAGAGGTTACTAAATATTCTTTATCTCCTTTAGCTCTTTTCAGCTGTTCTGATGAAATATTCTGGTCTAAAATTCACCAGACATTACAATTCCCCAAAAACAAATAAGAAAAAGTGTGAAAAATAAAACACAAACTGACCAAAGAACACATACAGTCTATAAAAAGATCAAGAAATCGGATCTTTACACAGTTGTTTGTTTCTTGTTTGTCATGAGGTTGAATTCCTTCACATTTAGACAGACACAATCTCTCCTTTCATCCCCCTAACATCACACACACTACTACACAAACAAGCATGCACACACACACACACACGTGTGTCATTTTTTAAAGACATTTCCTGCAGAGCAGCAGGAGTTCATCAGAAATTTGCCACTGAGTTGTGGGCGAGACTGATTGCTTGGAAGTAACCCTCTGCTGATATCTGATGGTCCCTTTGTTTACATTCTCTCCCGCTAGCTTACAGCCCCTCACTACCCCAACCCAAAACAAAGCAACAAAAACGGGGAGCAACATCAGATCTATCCAGCCGTACAGTTCTGATCCAGAGTCCAGCTCAGACCAGGAAAACAAAGACGTTCATGGATCCGTTTGTCTGACAGTGAAATACTCAAAAATTCAACTCTAAGCTTAATTGTCTTTATAGATGTCCTCCATCATGAGAAAAATATCACAAGAACACGTTAAAAAACAAAAAATACAGTTTTCATTGGAACGGGTCTTTAGGTACATGCACACACACACACCTCCATGCACAAACATGCACCAGACACCCCCCACATACTCACACAGACACACACACACGGACACACAACCTTTCCTTTCATCTCCTTAACGTTACACACCTTCACACACCTACACACTACAACACAAACAAGTGTACAGACACACTCAAGCGTGCACACACACACACAGGCAAGCACATTCTCCCTTTGACGCAGGCTGGCTAAATGTGCGAGACAAAGAGAGAGACGGCAGACTCTCAGGATTGCCCCAATAAAAGTCATCAAGTGGAGGAAATGGTGGTTGTGACTGCGGGGTGTGTTGTGATTTGTTTGCGGTTCAAGGTTTATTAGCAGCCTTGGACTCATTGTGTGTTTCTGCTGTCTGGACCCCTGTTGTTCAAAGTCAGAACACCAAAAAGCAGAAAAAGGGAAGACAATCCGGACCAGAGATGCTCCTCTGCAGCTTTTCACCTTCCGTGCTATACAGCGGTGTGGCGGCTCTGCTCTCTGCTTTGGAATGCCGACTCTGAGGTCATAAAGAGCTGCTGGATAACACGCTTTTTACTTTACAGCCTCTTTAACGCCGCCTCTGGGTGCACTCAGTTTTCTGCAAGAGCAACTTTGCATGACATCGACTCTCCTCTGATACTCTATCTGCAGTCTAACATCTAAATCCTTCAAATAGGAGAAATCATTCAAATAGAAGCGTTCTTCAACCTGTTGTGTGTTTATGTTAAAAACCTGAAAGCTTCTAAATTTTAAACCCAAATGAGGTACATTTTGAACATACTGAACTCTGAATTTTAAGGTTTCTTTTAAAGTTTGTGTCATATCAGGGACAAATTCATGCTGCCCTTTATTTGCAAATACACTAATTGTTAAAATAGTTTGAGCAACTATTTAAACTTTTTTTCTGGCAATTTAAAGACCTTGAAGACATTTTAGCAAGGGCTCCATTTGAGTAAATATCAACTGTTAAAGACCCACTCTGATGAAAATAGTGCTTTTTGGAGTTTTTACATGTTCTTGTGGCCTTTTGCTGATGATGGAGGATATAAATGAATAAAATTAAGCTCATAATGGCATTTCTGAATATTTCTTTATTCAAATTGTTGTGAATCAGGAGCAGACGGAAAAAAAATCCCATCATGCTCCACGTGCCAACAGTCCCGGCCTAATAAAATACATTTTCTTAAAATAAGATTCTTTTGTTTTTGAAAAACTTTCTTGATGAGATTATTATTCTAACAAGACAATTTACTTGAAACAAGCATCTTTTTTACTTTCTTAACATTCTGGATTTTCCTTGTGGAGAAAGATAGAGTTTTTGTTTTAAAAAGTCCAATAGGTTTTCTCATGAACCACAGAGAAAACAAACATAAACAATGAAATTAAAAAGTCGACATGATACAGCCTTACGTAATTCAGTCCAAAGGGTGAAAGTGGAGTTTTTAACATGTTCTTGTGGCATCTTTTTGATGATGGAGGACATATATGAAGAAAACTAAACTTAAAAATTGCAATTCTGAGTACTTCTTTATTCAAATTGTTGTGAATCGGGAGAAGATGAAAAAATGTTGTTGAAAAAGACGAAGAAAATACGCTGGGCAGGCAACAGGCTCCTCATTTCACCAACGGGGAGAGGAAAAGGGGGCGGGGTTGCTTCATTCAAACGGTCCGCCCACAAATCAGAGGGGAATTTCTGCTGCTCTGCAGAAACTATGTCCTAGAAAATGACACGTTTTTCATTTATTTTGCATAATAACGGCATAATTATATTTAAAAAGACCACTGGGAACACTTTGAAAATAGATCAAAAAAATGATCAGAGTGGGGCTTTCGATGTGGACAAACAGTCTGCACTAAAATGTTTCAAAGTGATCCTTCATGAAGGGCATCCAGCTGTGAGGCGGGCCCTGCTTTTGGCTCGTTAGCTGTCTGCTTTGGGAATGTTTACTGCTAAAGTAGAGCTGGTTAGAGAAAATGCAGAGAAGACCATCTTTAGGTTTTGATTTTTTGATTTGAAATGGTTTATTTCAAGCAATTAAATAAGAATAATGCACAAAACAATCAACAGTCATGGATGTATACAAAGATGTATCAAACTTAAGATAGGTGGACGTATGAAACAAATGAAGTTTGTCGGTGTTTGAAGAAATCTCACTGAGACGTGATGGCACACTGTCTGGAGCTGCAGGCCACGGATGTCCACAGCATGTGACTGAACCCTGCAGTCACCAGAACCCCCTCCCCCCATGAGGGGCAGTCAGCATCTGGAGGATCCGGAAACTGAAAAAAATCTGAAAAAATTCAATCATCAAATCTTGTAATCTTGCTTAGCAGCAGACGGAGCAGTTTGGGTGAAAAGATGGTCTTTTGTCAGGGAAAGGTGCAGGTAGATCCAAAATCCAAGACATCAGGCTGAGTGTCAGAGGTGAAACATTGAAGTTCCACCCCGATCCTCTTCTGATCTACTGAAAAAGTGTTCCCAGAGTCTTTTAATTCTGATTATGACATTTTTTTCAGCCAAAATCAAAAACGTGTGTCGTTTTCTAGGAGAGCGGCAGTAGTTCACCATAAATTTACCTTTGACTTGTGGGCGGGACTGCTGCTGCAGGGCTGCCCCGCCCCCCTTCCCCTCACCGAGCCCGCCTGAGGTATTTTCTACATCAAAAATACAATATTTTTCAAAAGGCAATTTGTCGTCGGCTCCTGAATCACAACAATTTCAGTACTGAAATTGTCAGAAATACAATTTTGAGCCTAATTTTCTTCATAGATGTCATCCATAATCAGGAAAATGCCACAAGAACATTTAAAGTTCAAAACCAGGAAACAAGGCAGAGACAACAAAATAAAGAGATTTGAATATTAAATGAACCACGAAAGATTTAAGTATGGGATTAAAGCAGCTAGATGAAAAACAGACCAGGAATAAAAAAATTAAAACATAAAAGCACCAACATGATGAGTTAAAAATGAGATAAACATTTCAGGAATTCAATAATTAACAGGTTTAGGATCAGAGCACAAGTGCTTAAACATCTTTTCTCACTTTTTTTTGTTGTTTATTCCTTGAATCCGACCATAACTTGCAAAACAACAGTCCTTAAATATGTCCTTAAAATATGTTTTAAAATAAATCAAGTACTTTAACTTGTAAGATCACTTTCCTTCTCTTTTTACTGCTCTATTTCTGCTCTCTATTCGCTTAAATGAAACCCTGGAATACAATGGAGAATTTTAAGTCTGCTTTTACGTTGGCTCAGTGATAAATTCTATACCTTTTCTGCTGAAAACTGCCTGTCCTCTTTCAGATTTTGTCAACAAATGACCTGAGACTGTAACAGTAACTATGAAATGTTGTAATTGGTCATTACCAGTTCCACCTGAATAATGTGTTTGGCAGTAACTGCCGCCGTAACCCACATAAAGGGCCGTGTAAAAGGAGGACCTGGTGGTGTAGGGAGGGTTTTACATTTATTGCCTTTAGATATATGTACAAAATCAATATCAGACAAGACATCATGCAGAAGCTGTCCTAATGGAAGGTCCCTATAACAGGCAGAGACCACAGCCATCCTTTTAAAATTCCTATCAGAAAAGATACATTTCACTTTTTCCACCTTTTGCCACCTTACAGGAACTAATTACACTCCATAGAATGGTGCTCATCTTCTAACAGACTTTTGTGTGTCATCGGATGCTTCCAGGTAATAAACACTTGAAGCAAAAAGGAAATAAATAAATAAATCCTGAAAGGCAGAGCTGTAATAAACGTTTCTGTCTCCAGCTCAAGCTGCAGAAAAAAAATACAACCTGTAAACGTGAGCTTTATTGACAAATGAACCCATTTATTAAAAATTCATCTTAAAAATCATTATAGTAAATGAAGTAAAATAACATTAAAATATGAGGGGGATGTCTTCCACTGGTTATTTTAACATTTCTGATTAAATCAATTCTGCTTGCAGTGTATTATTGGTTATTACAATGAATAAATGGTAGCAACCTATGTTAGTAAGGGGGTCTGATTGTAAAGTGGAGGTTGGTGCCCTGCAGGTCCACCCTGCAGCTACGCCTCTGCGTCTTTATTTACCACAGAAAAGGAACTGTCGTTTCTAAAATGTGTTTCAAATTTCAGATCAATCACATGAGTCCAAAAAAAAAAAAGATTTGATAGTTATGCTATTTTAAAAAATAACTTTAATTGGCATCAGACAAAGAAATGTGTTTAAGTGACTTAATCAGATCAATTTCTTCGTAATTTAAAAATGTTCACGTGACAAAACAAAAGTAAAAAAAAAGGACAAGCAGAACCCATGGAGAACACAAAAATAGTTTGGTTTTCCTTTACAGATCATAAAATAAAGCACACTAACAGACTGCGTCTGCTTCGTAAAAACAGTCTGGATGTTTTCATGCGCTTTGCTGCCCAAAGCGCTCCGTTCAGGATCAGATGGAGAAAATGATGTTCTTCAATTCTGTTTGTGCACGCACTGCATTGCGCACGAAAGGAAGCAAATGGAATAAAAAAAAAAGGCAGAAAAATATAATCCCAGTGTTTAAGAGCGGATTAAACAAATTATTCTGTTAAAGCGCGCGACGCATGTGGGCAAACATGAAGAAAAACACAGACGAAGATTTACTTTTGTTGCGATTTCTTTTAGTTTTTTATTTATTTATTTGTACATTTTGTGTATTTTTTTCATCTCTTCTTGGGAATTTTAATTTATTTATTATTTTTCTTCGGTGACAGCCGCTGGACGACTTGACAATTTGTTGGTTTGAAACATAAACTAGAAAATTGAATTGACAAAGCCTTTTGGATAAGAGGTGAAACGTGAAACTTTAAAAACCAAGTCCAGGTGATAACCTTTAAACCTACTACTATGGAATCTACCATCATGAATGAGAGTATAAACATATAAACTAGAAAAAAAAAAACGAAACTGAATTAGGATTTAAGGGATTTGATAGGCTGATTGAAACATGAGAATTAAAATAGATAGATAGATAGATAGATAGATAGATAGATAGATAGATAGATAGATAGATAGATAGATAGATAGATAGATAGATAGATAGATAGATAGATAGATAGATAGATAGATAGATAGATAGATAGATAGATAGATAGATAGATAGATAGATTTTTTTGTTTAATCAAATGGATAATTATCTTTTTCCCTTATAACATATCAGTCTGACTGTAGAACGCAGCGTTTTCGTTAAGCGCCTCAACATTGAACCATCCAAGAACAACAGAAATGGCTGAAACGCACAAAGGAACTGCGGCTGTCAGTGAAAGCATCCACAAACCTGCGGAAAAACCTAAAAAAATGGAATGAGTTCTGTAAATAATGAGGCTGTATTTCAGAGTTTTGTGTAATTCGTGGTCGGATTCTAGTCCTGGTTTTAAAGGATGCTTGAACGAAGAGCTGCGCAGGAACGGAGCGCAGGCAGTCAGCCTCGGTCCTTCTCTCCTTTCGTTGAATCTCATTTTCTCTCTATGTTTTTGTTACTGTTTGCTGTTAAAAAACCGTTACTGACGCGCTTCCCACAAAATGTCCGAGAGGAAATGCAAGAGAGCAAATATCACTAGTCAAGAGGCCTTAAAGCTTCTCTCATCCTCCATATTCACGCGCAAAAAGCGACAGGCCGGCCTTCTTCACGAGATTTAATTATTGATGGATGTCGTTGAAGCTGACATCTTTCTTTGGCAACAAACAACATTTTTGAATGGCAAATTTATGTATTTGACTCTTTTGGTTTTATTTTGACACAAACAACCCCTAAAGATGCGGGGGAAATCGATCCGTGCCGTTCTCCTTCTCTCGGTTGTATAATTTATTTTGGCTTAATGAAACGGGGACAGCATTATCATCGGAGTGAACCTTCATCCTTAATATATTTATCAACAGCCAAGGCCTGTTGGAGGCAGACGGGCTTTATTGGGCCCATAACTCCTCACACTTCAGACTGAAGGCCAACTTTCCTCTGCTGCAGTCTAATCTCAGCACGAGGGATCTAGCATCGCACGCGCACGGAGGTCGCTAAAGCAGTTTTGAGGAGTGGACTTTGCATTTCAATTCTAATACAAATATGATTTTGTATATTATGTGCAGAGCACAGCTCCGACGTTGTCCTCTACACACACCGCAGCGGAAGCCCGTTTAACAGTAGCTGAAACAATGCTGACATCTAGTGGACAAAAATGGAATTACTGTAGAGAATTATTCTAATGCAAGAACCTGAACTTTTGCTTACATATAATTTTTTAAAATGATGTATGGTAACGATTGGAGCCGATGTGTTTTATCTGCATCATATTCCTAGTTGTATTATTATTTAACACAAAACTTTCTCCGTGCACACAGGTTTATGCAAAAATAACTGGCTATCTGGAACAATGGAGGACAGTCATGAAAGAAATGGTAATGCTCATCTGCTCAAACAACAGATGAAAGATCTGTAGAAATGTTTTCATATTTTTATGGACCCTAGTCCTTGCAAAATATGATTAATAATCAATGGATTAATTGTTAAAAGAGATTTAGTGCAAATGAAAGAAACATCATAGTGTTGCTACTAAAGTGGTCTGCAACCTGAGGCTCCAGAACCACACTCTTTTAGCCCTCTATTTTGGCTCTTTGGCTTTGAAGAAAAAATGCTAATGATTTGAGATTGTTAGGCAAGATTTGTAATTTAAGTTTACATTTTTTCATTAATTCAGTTCAGTTATATTTTATTTATAGCCTATTATTACACATTATTATTATTTCTGACCCTCCTTCTCGGTAAGGAAATACGACGGAGTTTTAGGGCCACCAACAACAAAAAAAAGTAAAATTGCGAGATTTTAAGTCGTAAATTTATGCAAAAAAAACTCGTAATTTTACAAGATTAACAATGAAGTGAGCATACACTGCAGCAGCAAGTGAACGCCACGCAACAGCAGAGCAGACTGACAAAACACAATGGAACAGGTAAGCTAAATGTTTATTGATAACGTTCCAAATGTTTGGAAGCTCATTTGTTTGATTTACGATTTATTAATGTTTTAATTATTGATGGTTGGTTTGCAGGATCTCTGCAACCGTTGATGAAGTTCCGCGTAACCCTGCAGCTGTCCACTTCCTTCCTTTCTTCCTCCACCAAAGACAAGATCTCTACGTCTGCATGCGTGGCGCTTCCGTCTGAGAAGAAGCACCTTTTGGCATTTTCAACGTTGTAATACTAATATAACAGACTATTTTCATTCCTCTTTGTTTTATGTTGAAACGGGACGTTTCATCTGGAGGAGGGGTTCATGACATAAGGTGACAAATGTACTTCAGGGTGTGAATGAAAAGGAGAATAAAGACTGCAGAGGTCCTCTACACCCAAACGTGTCTCTGAGCTCCTTATTTTACAGATGAAACTCTGAAGTCCTGCATTTAGGGAGCGAAGTGTTCTGTTTGGGTGGTAAGGCACTATGAGGTCTTTGATATAAGATCAACTGGGAACCAGTGAAGTGAAACTAACACAGGAGTGATGTGATCTCTTCTGCTAGTTCCTTTTAACAATCTTGCTTCTGCATTCTGAACAAGCTGGAGACTTTTTTAAGGAACTTTTAGGACATACTGTAAACAAAAAGTAATCCAGCCTTATAACAGTTAAATACACCTTTTTAACCACTCATGATATTACACTTTACAGTAAATTAGGAGGCGTTGTGTGCTTTACAAATCCTCCAAAATATACACATGTCAGATGAGTAAGTAAAAATAATGGTTAACTGGCAGAACCGTTCACTAACAGAAAAAGTATATAGCACAAATAAATATCATCTGCTGCTAAGCAGAACCTAGTCTATGGTCAGAAGCAAAGTTCTTAAAGTGTAGAAATGCATTATAATGGTAACTGGAAGTAAATCTGCTGCATCAGGAGGATCTTTTTTGATACAGGTTGTATTTTATTTTGAAATGAACTTGTGTGGTGCTGTCAGGATAAAATAGATCTAAATTGTATTCAAATGTCTGTTATATGTAATATTTCCCACATATGTGTTTTTATATATTTTACGGATTTTATTTTCAGTTTTTAAAGGTTTTGGGCCTATTCTGCCACAAATGATTAGATTTGAACTACATCGCAAAGACTTCTGGGAAAAATGCAGCTTTACCCTCGGGTTACGTCACGGGTGACGTTGGTTACGTTTCGTTGCGCCGCGCCGCGCCAATCTGCTTTCTGGTGCGCGTGAATTTCTGCCAGTGTTTTCTTGACGTCTTTGTGTTGTTATCTATTCCGAACACGAAAAAGAGCTCCACACCGCGACCGGACGTGAGTACGGTTACCTACTGTTGCTAGGGGGACGAACCACGGAGCTCTGCTCGATCCGTGGACGCCCGCGAAGGAGTGGAGCAGAGGTCGCGTTAGCTTAGTTGCTCCGGGAGTTGCCGACACACTTTAGGTTTTGACTTCTGTCCTTCAGTTGCTACGTTTAAACGTAAACATTCACGGAGTGGTAACTCCTGAGTCCTGTAAAGAAACTGCAGCGCCGTTGTTTTGTAGAAGCGGCGGGAACTGGAAACGGTTTGGTCAACCAGCTAACATTAGCCACATCTGGCATCGTTTCTAATTCTATTAATAGAGGTAATGAATGTGCAGTTTTCCTTCGGGAAATGACCAAAGAGACGTTTACTGAAACTTAAAACTTGAATATTTTGAGAGTTTTGCTATGGATAAACTCAGACGAAACTTTAGCGAAGCTTAACAAACTAGAGCCTTCCTTCGTTCTTTGCCTTCGTTCATGCAAACCGCAAGCCGATAATTCCTCGTTATAAACAGAGAGCTGATACTGTTCTCACTGTGAAGAACCGGGACCTATTCAAAATACTTAAAAAGATAAGAATAAACGTGTGACTGTGTGTATGTGTTTAGAGCTCCTCGGTGAATTAATACAGATTCTAAATGACATTTCAAATGTGTTCAGTGTAACTTTATTGACAGTGTTTTTTGTTGACAAGCCTTCTGTTTGACAGGAAACCCAACAGGTCAGACATGGGGGCTTTGCTATCCCGATGGAAGGTTAGTAAACCAGGCTTTTCACTAGATCTACACCACAAATACCATCCTGCTGTATGCAGAAAAAACGAGTGAACAAATGACTTCTAAACTGCATCTGGAAATGTGAAACTAAACGAAAAAGAATTTGATGTTTACCCCTTTTCTGTTTCTACTATTTCCAATTCCTGTTTGCTACAGTTCAGTCATGCATGTCTGTTGAGCTATATGAGAACTGGACTGAGTGCCTCCGCCTCCTTGGCGTTCCAAACAGGAAGTACCCGCTGGTTTCTAGAAGCTAAAATCCCATAGACTTCTATAGGGAAATAAACAGCTGTCAGGCAATCTATTGATCAGAGGAACCATTCTGGATGTAAAAACTTTTTTTTTTACGTCTTCTTGCGAATGTTAAATTCTTCGTGATATTTTTTAAGGTTTAAACTGACCAATCAAATACCTCGATAAAAATATGTGGTTTCATGTGTTTGACAGAACACGTGTGTTTGACAGCGTGCAAAGTGTTTGACAGATTTCGATTAGCCCACTTTCAGTGGTAGGGCTGTGGACCTCCAACAAGCTCACCCCTGATTGGAGCGCGAAGTTGCCGTAGAAACGCCAACTCAGAACGATTCGGACAAATCAGTGCTTACTAACATCATCTGGCTCCAACATGGCGGCGTCTGTCTTCTAAACCTTAGTTGTGTCTGAATTCCCACCCTGACCCCTAACTACTAAAAAAACTATATAGTGGAATTTTAAAAGCAATTCGGACTCTACGCTACTTTTTTTTTTTTAACGGCGGATATGACGTCATCGATTTCACGAAGTTAAAATCTAATTGATACAATTATTGATTCAATTATTGGGATACTTATTTATGATTCCACTGTCTTATGAAGATAAAAACGTTGATGGTTTATCAAAAAAATGCATTTAAATACATTATTTTTGGTAATAAATGTTCCGACGCAATGCATTGTGGTCTATATTCGCTGATTCAGTGAGCATCGATGCACACTGGTTTTTCACAGAGACTTCTGGGAAATTTCCAGGGCACTCAATTTTGGAATTGTAGATTCGGACAGCCCTACAAAATGGCGAACGCTCTATATAGCGCACTATGTAGGGGTAAGGGTAGGAATTCGGACACACCCCTAATGTCTGGTTTTGCCAACACCACTCGTTTCACCACCACTGAAAGGAGATCAAACAAAATCCTAGTCAGACAGAGATTTCAATGTTACCCTACCTTTGCACACCTGATTCAGCTCATCATCAGGTGTGTCCTGAGGACCAGGGTTGGAAAACATTTGTCTAAAACAGTCCAGAACCTCCATTTAGATTCTAAAGCATTTAGAAAAGGACTCCTGTCACAGAACCAAACATCCCTCCTGTTGTCCATCTCTCTCTTCTTGTTAAAGCACAAACTCTGAATCAAAGGGAAGTTCTTTGGGAATCCCAACATATCAAAAATTGATTTACAACCTAAAACGCGACTTTGTTGCTGTAGTTTGTGAATCTTTCATCTACTTTCTTCTGTCAGACAGACTCTTAAGGTGATGTATTGATTCAACCGCACTTAGTTTGAAATTAAACTTTGTTTGGATCATTTGGATTATCTTTTTCCACAGCTTTTTAGACTCGGCTCTTATTTCACTTCATCCTTTTGTTTGTTTTATGTTGTATTTCCTCTCAGTGCTGATTTTTTTTCTAAGCTCTGATCTTCTGTTCTGATGACGTTTGTATTTTATTTTGAAACCCAGAGGAGACTCCAGCGGGATGGAGGAGCTGACAGACTCATGAAAATGAGGAAGAATCGTCCTCTCTGTTGTTTTTCTCAGTAGCTTTGACTTCCAGGAACATGAAGGCAGATCTTTACGTCACAAATGAGAAGCACAAAGTCGACCCTGAAGCTGATTTTTATTTTCTGATCTTTCTCTTGAATGCAGACTAAACCAACCACAGTTGAGCAACTGGAGAATCTGGACAAGGTAAAGATTTCCAACGCATTTGGCTTTTTCCACACAACATTAGAACATGTGCCCCCACAGCCCCTTTATTGGTTTGACCTGGGCTGAACATCAGGGAAAACATGATTTAATGAACCCTGTTTGTTTGAAAGAGGATGGAAGTTTGGAAACAAATCTAATTTAGCGCAAACCTCATTTGTATCATTTGACGTCAATGTCAGTGGTGTTTTTTTGTGTTTTTGTTCAGTGTTTAGCTTCCTTTCTTTTTTTCTGCAGGAGATCAAAGAGCTGGAAGAGTTCAGAGCCAAAAACCAGCGTTTGCAAAAGGTGGAAGAAAATGAAATCCCCACAGATATTTGAGCTCCTCAGTCGTCCTCATCCTTCTTTGTCTGCAGCTGTGGGTCGGACGGCTGCTTCTGTACTCGTCCGTCCTCTACCTCCTCACCTCTCTGCTCGTCTATTTCCTCTACTTTCCTGAAGAATGGTCACAGAGAGTAGCCATGACCCTGCCCTTCTTTGTTTATCCTGTGCTGTGAGTCACTGTTACAACTTTATTCCAAAAATATCTGCCTTTTAGTTTTCATTTGTTCATGAAAATCGTGTTTTTACATTTTCTTTTGGCATTTTCCTGATGATGGAGGACATCTATTGAGAAAATTAAGCCTCAAATTGCATTTCTGAGTTTTTATTAATTCAAGTTGTTGTGAATCAGGAACAGACGACTAAAAGCGGATTTATGTCATAAAAAATTCGCTCTCCGCTCAAACAAGGAGCACTCCGCAACGGGAAGGGGGGGCGGGGTTGCTCTGTGCCAGTGGTCCCACCCAAAACTCAGAGGGGAATTTCTAATGAACTCCTGCTGGTCTGCAGAGACGATGTCCTAGAAAACGACACAGGCTGCATAGTGCACTATTCTGTGCGTTCGCAATTTGTAGGGCTGTCCGAATCTACAGTTCCAAAATGCAGTGCCCTAGAAATCTCCCAGAAGTCTCTGCATCGATGCTCACTAGATCGTGAGTATAACCACAATGCGTTGCGTCTGAACAATTTTAGCAGAGATGTATTTAAATGTAATTTTTGGTAAACCATCATCATTTTCCTCTTCAGAACTCAGTGGATTCATAAATGATTGTCGCAAAAAGCTCATCTCACAGGCTGTGTCCCAATTCCCACTCTACTCCCTTATGAGACTTAGCATCAACTATTTATGAGTCCTCTCTGTTCTGAAGATGACAATGTTGATGGTTTATTCAAAATGACATTTAAATACATTGTCTTTTCAAAAATGGTTCAAACGCAATGCATTGTGGTCTATATTCGCCAAGCTAGTGAGCATCGATGCACACTGATCTTTCGCAGAGACTTCTGGGAAATTTCTAGGGCACTGGATTTTGGAATTGTAGATTCAGACAGCTCAACAAAATGGGGAATGCCCCATATAGTGCACTATGTTGTGAGCAGTGAAGGAATTCAAACTTAGCCAATGAGATTTTCACTTCGTGAAATTGATGACGACACATCCGCCGTTAAAAAAAACAACGAAAAAACGAGGGAGCGTGGCGTCCAAATTTTTTTTTTAATTCAGGGCACTACATAGTTCCCCGAAGTGCTTAGGGAGTAGGGTGGGAATTCAGACAGAGCCATTGCTTTTAAAAATGTTTTCTATAAACTGCAGAATCATAACTAAAAGACCTCCAGGAACACTTTGATAATATTTCAACAGATGATTGCAGTGAGACTTTAAGCATTTGCTTCTCTCCTATCATCCTCTTTCTTTCTCAGAGTCTGGGCGATAAGGAAGTTTTTGATTTTCCTCTTCTCCAAACGCACAGAGAGGAACAGTAAGCCTTTATTTGTTCTTCATTGACTTTGAAACATCATTATACCTGTATTTCAGGTTTGTCTGGATCTAGCTAGCCCTAGTCTTTTTTAACCAGGAGGATGAGGTCCAAGAGAAGTTTGAAGTGAAACTTTTATCCTCTGTTGAGCGTAGATTCATCACGTCTAAGACCCTCTAAGGGTCAGCCACGCTCCAGCTGGAATGAGAAATGGCTGACGCCACTGTTGCTCCTCTTTCAGATGATAAACTGGAAGACTTGAAAGCTGCTAGGAAGAAGATCGTAAGTTTCTCATCTCCTGCTGTTCCCCGTAGAAGCTGTTTTTATTCCTCAAACGTTCAGGCCGCGGCGCATGGAGAGGAGCCATGCTCTGATTTAATATTCTTTTGGTGTGTTTCCAGCTGGAGGACGTGATGGAAACGGAGACGTACAAAAACGCCAAACTGATCCTGGAGCGCTTTGACCCTGACGCTAAGAAGAAAGCTGTGAGTCCGCGCTTCCTCTGACCCGTGGTCCTTCAGTCCTGTTTGGACTCACTTCCTGTTGTGTTGCAGGAACTGGAGTCGACTCCGGTGCGTCCTCAAATGACTCCCAGACCCGGTCAAGGTAACCCCCCCCCCAATGTTCTAACCCCAAGCGAAGGCCTGACGACTTTTCTAAAAGATCAGATGTTTCGAGCAGAGATCCGACAGAGGGGGGTTCCAATGAGACCAACACCGATGGGCACCCCCGTTTCAATGGCCATGACCCCCCCACCTGGAGCACGGCCCCCACTGGGACCAGGAGGAACACCTGTGGGTAAGCAGACAGAACGGCTCCACACTGAAGGATTATGGGTGGGGGCTTTTGCTGCTTCTGTCACAGCTTTGACATCAAAGCTTCATCTGGACCTTTAGTGGGAAAAAGTTTGTCGGCCTCTGATTTACTAGAACAGTGAAAATACCCCCCCCTCTTTTTTAAAGAGTAAATAAGGATTTGAACAGTGTTTATTCAAAGCACAGCCTAGTTTTGGGGGGAAAATCCCTTATTGGCAATAAAATGGAGATCAGGTGTTAGATGGAGATAGTTGCCAGGTTGGAAAAGGATTTTGCTTCAGTCTTTTGGGCTGACATTGTTCATGTCTCCTACCTCTACACGTTTGTAGGATTTTTGTCTGGAAGCTGTCTTAACCTCTCCAGGAGCTTGATGTGCTTCTTCTCAAGCTACTCTTTAGCCCCTCCCACTTCTTTAAGGAATCATTCCTGCCATCCGTTGACATCCGTCATTATCACAGAAGAGATTAAAGCCAGAGATTTGATGGTCCAAAGTCACGCCCAGCAGTTCTTTAAAGCTGGTTAGTTTTCCTGTCCCTTTAGTTGAATTAAACTCCCCTAAAGAAGACGTGTTTCATCCTCCAAACCCAATGCTGATGCCAGAGAGGTTGGTGTTGTTCTCATCATAGTTGTCAGGATCCTCACCAGTGTTTCTGCGCTTGTTTAAAGCTCCACCAGATGAGATTTCTCAGCCAGCCCCAGCGGCTTCAGGGTAACTTGGAGCGCTTTCACTGTGCTGGACCACAGCTGGTTTCCTTGCTTCTTGAACAGTTCATTTTACACTTGAAGTGATAGAACCAATTTGGTCTAGAGTTCAAACTGATCAACTGAACCCTGATGAAAAAGGAGGCGGCTGCTTAGCAAAGGTGGACTAGCAAAGTGAAAAAGCAGAAATCAGCTGAGTTGCTGAAAACCTCTCAGGCATAACGTTTGTGCTGGGAGGAGCTGAGAGGGTTCAACATTTCCTGGAGCTGCTGCTCTGCTGAAACTTAACTTAGAACTGACAAAATCTGATTTCATCATTTCAAAACATTTCTGTTCTTCATGCACTACTTTCTATAGTTGATCTTATTGCACCCAGACAACCAAAACAACAACTCAGTGGTGTCTGTTCTATTGAAGGACAGACTCCTTTTTACTTACTACACAAATTAGAAATGATTCTTTTAAGACATTTGATTTATGAGGCTTTTCACAGCCTCGCCACTTACATTTTAAAAGCTGAACTTGAAACATTTCAAAGATTTAAACTGAGTTAAAGTAGAATGACAAACATTCATATTTGTCTGGATCTTTAATCAGAGCCTCTGGGCCTCTTTTTCCAGTTTTTTTTTATTGTGCAGTAAATCAAACGGCAGCCACTCATAACCAGCTTCATGAAGAAAAGGTCTTTTTTTACTCCTCTCACCTCCTTTTTCCTCCTTGTTTTACACCATTAATGTCTGTCCTTATTGTTACTGGATTCCTTCACTTCTCATTTTTCGCATTTTGAAATGACGTACAGTGTTCCTTTGTTTATCGCGGGGAATCTCTGCACAGAAGAGACTGATTGACAACACCAGCGGCCAATCATCATGCAGTACACAGTGCGCTGTATGAAATATATTTTAAAAAAAAGCACTGTGCTAAAAGAACATCCACAAAACAGCAGAGACCACAAAAGGTCAACCGCAAAATAGCGAGGGAACAACGGCATGAGCTTTGGTCTACACTACGAGAAAGTCGGCTCTTGTCAGCTAGTGTTCATGGGAAATGTAGTGGTTGCTTGATAAAGCTAAAGATAACACGGAACAAAACACAGTCCTATCTACCTGCTAGAAGGAATTGAACCTGCGGTTGGTGGATACTCTTCTTGGGCTGCAGTCAGAGGATGAGAAGGACTAACAGCTTCTCTGTTTCATTCAGTTTTCAGTAGAGGTCTTTGGTCAGAGCTTTTTCTGCAACAGCGCCCCCAAATGGGCAGAAGTTAGAAACTGCATGACATTTCTAGGCGGCTTAGTTTGCTCCTCAGAAATGCTCTGTAGAGTGAAGTCACCTGTCCACCACCTCATTAAACCAAGTCCAGCACACAGACTCCTGGTCCAAACGGCCTTTAGCTGCCACTTTATGTAAAGATGGGAGATCATCTCTGTACTAATCAGCAAAATGAGGAAGAATCTGCGTTTCTCTGGTGAAGGGCAGAGTTCAGGGAAGCTGCAGGTCAGGATGCCTCTGACTTCAGAAATCCGGCTGCTTCTTCACTTGGTGTTGCTCGTCAAACAGAACGTCTTCCTCTCTCAGCTCCAGGAGGACCGCCGGAGAAATGCACCCCCTCCACCTCCATCCACCACGGAGCGGTGCTGAGGACCGCCTGCTCCCCCGTTCCAGGAGTAGGTCGGTATCAAAGCCTTGCACTTCAGCAAATCCAAATCCAAGTTGAAAAGGTTCTCGGATCAGAGAATGGAAACAACCAAACCATCTGAATTGAACTTCATGTGTGGACTCTGTTTGTAGGCATGCACCCCCCAGGTCCTCCCTTAGCCAGACCCATCCTTCCCAAAGACAGAGGAACTCTGGATAGAGTTCTGGAGTTCTTGGTAGGAGATGGACCACAGAACAGGTGACGGTCTTAAGATCCACAGATCAGCAAGTAGCTTGTTTGCTATTTTACTCTGTTTTTTCATGCAAAACAAATGAAACAAAGTGTCCAAAAAGGTTTGTAAACATCCTTCAGATCAGACGAGCTGAATCCAGAGAAATCAGTGACGGCGTCCCCTGACCCCCCAACCCTTCCTGTGTTTCCTGCAGATACGCTCTGATCTGTCAGCAGTGTTTTTCTCACAACGGCATGGCTCTAAAGGAAGAGTTTGAGTATGTTGGTAAGAACGCTACTCGGGTTTTCTTACGAAGCGGCTTCAGTGCAGACCAATGGATCAGAACCCGAGCTTCTCCTCTCGTTCTTCCTCCTTGCAGCTTTCCGTTGTGCGTATTGCTACTTCATGAACCCGGCGAGGAAGACTCGGCCTCAGGCTCCCAGACTCCCAGAGTTCAGTTATGAGAGGAAGCTCAGAGCAGAGCTGCGCTCTCCAGGACCTGTTCAGCGCCCTGGGACAGAACCGGAGGATAGCGCGCCCCCTTCTGGAGGTAGAGAGACATTTTCCTTCATCACAGGATGTTAAAATAAACTGTCAGAGGCAGGACATTTGTGTTTTTGTCATTCTGTTTCAACCTTTTCTGCTTTTAAACCTAAGGAGTTCTTTGTTTATCTCTCCCACCTGAGTCTGTTCCAGTGAGCTCTCTGTCATGAACATTGAATGCCTCGTCAGAATATTACTAAACGTGTTTCACAACCGTGTTCTCTAGAAAGCAGTCCTGCTGCACACCGCCTGAGCGTTGCATTAGCTTTAACCGTTTGGTTTTGCCTCTAGCCAAAGCTCCGGCTCCATGGAGTCTGGTCCACAGTTTCCAGATCCAGCAGAGGGCAAAGAATTCTCAGAGCAGAGTCCTGCAGAGTCCTGCAGAGTCCAGGTTCCCCTCTCCCACTGCACGGCCTGTTTTGGGTTAATTTCTGCTGATTTGGGTCGATTCTGGTGGCTGCCCAACACAAACCAAACTCCTATCATTTTTGTGTGTGTGTCTGTAATCATACCTGTCTGAGACACCAGCAGGCCTCGGGTCAGAACCAGATCAGGCAGACTGAACTCTAGTTGGATTTATGATGAACCACATGGATGCATTCATCTCCCCTCTGCTGTCGTCAGCGACCGTTTTCTTATTATATTAAGATTTGTTTGCCGTAATACGTCTTCGTTTTTTACTTAAATTTTATCCTCTCTAGTGTTAAAAAAACAAAAATAAGGTTCAATGTTAACACTTTATTACATTATATTATAATGCATTTTTATTTCTAAAGTTCTTAATTGTCAAAACTATTTGTTATTTTTCCAATTAGCGTTGTTTTTCTTACTGTAAACACAGCCAGAAATTGTCTAAACGCCAAATATAATCATCCGGTTTGGCACAAACTTCATGACCGTAAGAAGAAAATGACTGCCATCCATGGAAGTCGTCATGGTTACCTCAAACACTGGGGTCTGTTTGAACATCCAAATATCTGCCGTCTTCAGTCACTACAGGCTTCAAATGCCATCAAGCCCGTTTTTGTCCCACATTGAAGTTTTAAACTCAAATAAACTGAATTCACGACATTTGGATGTCCTTCAGATCAAATGAAGAACTTCAGCTCCCAGAGATCACAGCAGCTTTACGTTTGCTCTGGTCGCTGCCTGGCTCGGTCCGACACCTGAACCTGAACCGGGATCGGGCCCTGCTGGTGTTTCTCTGTTCTTTAGGAAAATCATTATCAAACACTAATGTTGCTTCTCTTGATCTAGCAATGACATCATGTGTCTGGACTGAAATGATGCATCAGTGTTCAGAGATGTTACCTTTTGTCTCCAGATGAGAAGGAAATGGAAGAAGAGGAAGGACAGAAAACGCCCACAGAGACTGAGAGCCAATCCGAGGGTCAACCGGAGCAGCAGCAGCCGCATGACGAGGAGGAGGAAGATGAGGGTCGGGGTCAGGAAGAGGAAGAACGTCGCTATGAAGCACCAGAGACGGAAAGTGGAGAGTTGTAGTGTCAGAGTCTGGATGAAGATGAAGGTGTCAGCGTTCTGCTAGTGCTTTGATGGGGGGTGTCAGAGAAAAGCATCTCTGACAATAAAGGTTTGATAATAAATGTTCACATTAGTGCTTGATCTGCTGCAGTGTGCTGATGATGAGGAGGAGAGCGTGACTTGGAATATGTCCGTCGCATCTTAAGGCTTTTTCTTGATGCTGACAGTTTCCTGTTTAGCTCCTTTTAGTTTAAAGAAGCTTGAAGGTTTTGTTGCTTTAGGTTTAGGCAGAATAGCTGCTTAGTCCTCTGCAGCAGGAAAACCTTCAGGTCTGGAGCTTTTAAGGATTTGAGCAGACAGTTGGTACTGCAGCTTTTGTCTCCCTTCCTTTCGGAGGAGAGTTTTTCCCTGATGCATGTGAGCATTTCGTCATTCTGAAGGTTGTGCAGCTACAAAGCTCCTGTCTAAAATATGAGTGGAGAGCTGCTTTTATTTTTCCTCTGAAACTGCAGACGGTTTGTTTTTCTGTCTGCTTTTCATGACGCGAACACACTGAAGCTCTGAAAGAGAAAACGGCAGAATCTTTTGTCTTTTGGAAGCAGGTTGAACTGAAGAACGGCACAAACTTCAGCTGAAAACTGCCGGTCCTTTAACAAACGTTTTGCTGCTTTTTCTGCCATTTCTCTTATTTATTTATTTATTTGGCCATTTTGGGTGAAGTTCACTTCAGGAATTGCTCTTAAACACAGACGGAGGCGTTCATTAGGCCCACTAGCATTTAGAACCCTTTTTTTAAATGTATTTAATGTGTTGCCATGGTTACACGTGCCTTGTTTACTGCTGGTACGCTCATCTGTTTACAGTTTAAGATGTTTGTCTGCTAAAGAATAGCTTTATTTAGTCTTTAGTGTCTATGCAAAAGCGGACAGTCGAGTCCGATTTTTTTATGCCACTTAGTTTTAGTGAAACATTTGTATAAAAAACAAAGGAAAACGTACGTTTTTGATCAAGTGTTCACCTCCAAACATGTAACTCCTAATGTTTTCCTTGGCTCACACAAACTACAAAATGTGAGCTTTTAAATGTATTAAAACGTCTGATTTTCAACGTGTTTATTTCCTTTAAGTCAAATTTGTTCTTTGCCTTTCTGCCACATTTTGTCGTAAAGAGTCGCATGTTTAATAAAGGTTTCACTCATGAGCAGGCCCATGTTGTGTATTATTGATGCTTTAAAAAAAAAAATCAATACAACTTGTAACAACTTTTATTTTCCATCAACTCCACCTCAAGGTAAAAAGTTTCAGATAGAAAAAATCCACAAAAGTGCGTTTTCACTTGAACACATCCCAGCTGCAGAAACAGTCAGATTTATTTTTTTGCAATTTGGATGTTTTTTCCTACAAAATGAACTTTTTAGTAATTTAAATAATTGTCTCAAGTTAAGCTTAGTTCTCACTGAGTTTTCTGAAACAAAACAACTCTTGATTATCTGACAGAATACATCATTTACACAAATCAATAAAGGTTTTTTCTCCAATGTGTCGGGCAGAAAGAAGTCAAACTTCCAGTAGGAAAACTTGTCTGCACTTAAGGACGTCAACCTGTCCTTTTTCAAAATGTTATTCGACAACTTGTAAAAAATATGTTCCATGAGGAAAAGGTCTTTGCTAGAAAGGCTGCTTCCATGCAGAGCTGGTGATACTGAAGCGTCGTGTCGAGGATCTTCTACAACATGTTGAGTTCAATGAGTCGTCCAGCAAAGACGGCCACCGTCCCGATGATGCAAACGCCCATGAACACGCACAGCAGGATGTGGTCCAAAACCATGGCAACGAACTTCCACTCCTCTGCAGCCTGAAGTCAAATGTAGAAGTCAGATCTGTAAGCTGTTTTGGACATTAGAAGAAATCAGATGAATATTTGAACCGTAAAGACCCACTCCTACGAAAATTGTGTTTTTAATGTGTTTAACGTGTCCTTCCTGCATTTTTCTCACGAGGGAGCACATTGATAAAGAAAATTAAGCTTAAAATTGCTTTTCTGAGTACAGGAGCAGGTAAAAAAAAGGCAGTTTGAAAAAGATTGTGATTTTGAAAAAAACATTAAGAGAATTTATGAATTTATTGCCATTGGTGTTAGGTTGGGGGTTTTAGGAGATAATGCAAACAGCTCTTAGAGGTCTTAGCAATGGGAAGCAGGGGGGGGGGGGGGTTGCTCACTGCCAACAGTCCCGCCCACAACTTAACCCTTGTGATATCCTAGGCACTTTCACATTTGGAGTTGGGTCATCTAGACCCACTAGACAGTGCTCTGAACCTTTTTTCTTCAATGATTTGTGATCTTCACTGGTGTCCATGGATTACATGAAATCTTTCCACCTTTATCCACCTTTGTCATGGTAGGGAGAACACGTCAAAGTAAGGGGGGGTCATAGGATAGCACAAGGGCTAGTCAGGACTAAAACAGTGATAATCATAATGAAAAGACCACTGGAAACACTTTTACAATAGATCGGAGTGGGTCTTTAAATCAGCTTCAAGTCTGCAGACAAACGGTTTTTAACAATGCAGCAAACCTGGCTGCCATCATCGTAAACTGATAAGCAGACGTTTGTTTCTGAACAGTTTTCTGGACTGCAGCTGTGACCTCACATTGTTGGACTCCTCGTCTAACTTCATGGTTTCAGCGATGTGCTTCACGCCTTCTATTGCACTGCGAACATCAGGGTTTTTGATGATGGGGGACTGGTAGGTAATGCTGGTGGGGGGGAGGTTGCCTGTGGAGAAGAGCGCAGTCTGAGGACAAACCTGCTTCCCGGCGTATTTGGAATGCCTGCTTTGGATTGTCATGGCTGCTCTCACCTGAGATGTCAGAGATGTCCATGTCGGTGGGGAAGAATCTCCTTTGGCGAATCTCCTGGCCTGGACGCTTCATCGTTGAGAAGACCATCATGTTGGGAATGGTTTCGATAAAGACCTAAAGAGATTCCTTACCTTAACCTACATGTTCACCTCCAGTTCTTTGAGCACGAATTTGAGTTTCTAGAGTAAAAACCAAACCTTGCGGATCCACTGGGGCATGGTGTGCGTGCTGGGTGAGCGGTGATGGACGTTGATGACGATGACTGTGATGATGATGGAGGCGATGACAAACACCATGGTGAAAAGCATGTATTTTCCTATGAGCGGAACGGCACTGGAGGTGGAGGGGATCAGCTCCACAATGACCAGCAGGAAGACGGTCAGGGACAGCAGGACAGAGATGGAGAGAGTCATCTTCTCCCCTTCAGACCAGAGAAGACCGAAAACAAAACACGTCAGGCAAGAGATGCAGCTTTCAGGAAAATTTGGTGATGGAAAAAAAACCACGGAAATGTAATAAAACACATAACACAGGCATAGAATCAACATGTTTGAAACTTAAAATCTGCAACAACAACAACAAATGTGTGGGAAACACAGTATATTCGAAAATGAAAGAAAAATGTAAAAAATAAATAAATATAATGATAATAATACGTGAGTAAAATGTACCTCAAGAAAACTATAGAAAAAACAAAACAAAGATCAAAAGTATTTTGGATGACATAACAAAAAAATAGAAAATGCACAAAGTTGAAAAATCCACATTTAACCCCAGAGGACTAACGCCGGGTGATTTTCACCCGAGCAAAACTATTTACATGAATTTCAACAAGTCGCATGTCGTGGAGTCTGTGCCTTCATCAGGGAAGTCTCACATGTCCCAGGAATAGGTGGACCAAAGACCAAGTTTCTAGTATCATTTTAATATATTTTTAGGAATTCTTTGTTCTCAAATTCCTAATTTTTCAGTGATTTTTGAGCATGTTTTTACGGACTTCCTATGTTTTTCTTTATCACTTTTTTTACACATACCACAGTTAAAAATAAGAGAAAATCCCTCTAATTTATCATGTGTTGTCATTTTTTGATCGACTTTTTTTATGACGGGTACTTTTTGTTGGGTATACTGTATCGGGTAAAAATTAGCCAGCAAAAGAGATGGTGTAACTTTTAATAGCGAAAGTGTTCTAGGGTAAGAAAAGACGTCCCAAATGCACAGTTGTTTATGTGAATGGGCAAACAAAACTGCACACAACAGTCTCTTCACTTTTCAGCAAATATCCTCAAGAGTCACCACAATGAATCAGCTTTCACTGATCCACACAGGTGGTTTGGCAGACATTTTGGATATACCGGTAATCATATGATGCTCTTCCTGTATTTTACATGGGCTGGGGACCGGCACAGGGGGACCCAGACTTGGGCAAGTCTACTGCCTAACCATGTAGCCACAAGGAAGCCCAAGTACCCACACTGGATGAAGCTCATCGCGCTCCCTGGGAATCGAATGCTGGTTTCCCCATGCACCAATCCTACACGCAGCCAACTGAGCCATCCAGGTACTGATACTGCACACGGCTGTTTCTTTCATTACATTCAAAATAAACATTTAATCAGGATGGGACGTGGTATGGTGATATCTGTTCATGTTTGTTTGCTTTAAAAACAAACAAATGATGCTTTTGCAGGTATTTGACTGTTACACCATGACATCATCGTCTAGCCACTGTTTGTTCTGATCTGCTTTCATCTTTCTCTTTTTCACATCTTCTTTTTTTTATTTGATTTTTTTTTCTGAGCTCTATTTTCATGTCTTTCCTGTCAGCCATCCACACCTTGCCGACTGTCATATGAGGATGTAGACAAGCACAATGAATTCAAACTGGTTTTGAATAGTATATTTCAGATAACTGTTTAATAAAGTGTTGTTTCACATGAGCAGAATTTCTTTGGGTTTGAGGAACACGGCCTCAAAAATAAAACAACTGACGAATAAGTGTAAACAACTTACAATTATCTCATTTCAAACTGATCACTGGACTTTACTACTTTGTTGAATTTTACTTGCCAGATAAACAAACAGAGAGATGGATGGATGGATGCCCAGTTTAGTTTAGGTCTGTTTAGTTAGTTAAGTTTAGTATCCTCCTGTTGAATTCTGGGTATTCATGATCCTTTTGAGTTTATTTTTACCGTACAATTACTGGTACGAAGCCCATTGAGACGACTGTTGCTGTGATTTGGGCTATACAAATAAAATTGAATTGAATATAATTGAATGGATGGATGGATGGATGGATGGGTGGATGGATGGATGGACGGACCGACCAATCAACCAACTGACAAACAGACCAACAGACTGACCGACAGACAGACAGGCAGGCAGGCAGGGAGAGTTGCCTTTTGTCAAAACTTTCTGAGAAGAGGGGCCCAACAGTATCAATGTACCTGAATCTGTGGGCAGATAGAAGACCAGTGCAGTGAGAAAGGAGAACAGCAGGCAGGGAATGATGACGTTAACAATGAAGTAGAGTGGCAGCCGCAACATCAGGAAGTGGTAGGTAATATCCAAGTAAGGGGTGTCCTGACAACAGGTGTATTGAACCCAGTGTTTCCAGCACCGGGAGTCCTTTAACACCCATTCACCCGACTCCATGAAGTTACTCAGGTCTGGCTTATCACTCTCCTAACATGGAGAAAGATTGCCACACATTATGTCCAGCTTATCTCATTAACCTTATGGAAAAATCCCTGAGTAGAAATACAGGGTTACACTAACTGGGTTGATGACGACAAGCAGGCCGTCGTACGACCAGATCCCAAGTTTCATGCTGCAGTTCTGGAGGTCAAACGGGAAGTGGAGGACAATGATTTCACAGTAACTCTTGAAGATGGCTGGAGGGTTCCACGTAATCTTGCCAGAGTACTCCAATAGCACTTTAGTTTCATGGATGATAGCAAAGTCTCCGTCAGCACTACAGGTGAGAAATACATTTTAGAAAAGCTTCTCAAAATTTAGATGATAAGTCAATGTCACACAGTTTACTTGTTGTATAAAACCAAGTCGGGTTTCCAGATGTCGGTGGAGGGAACCCGGATTTTTTTTATGCCTCCGTAGTCATCCGGATTCCACTTCAGGTTCACATCTGTCCATTGCTGCCAGAAAATATCAAAATGTCTTAAAACTTCAGTTAAGTCTAAGGGTGTATTCATGCTGGACATATTTGGTTGACGTAACCCTTGTGCTATCCTAGGTGCTTTAACATTGGGATTTGGGTCATCTAGTCCAGTGGTCCCCAACCACCGGGCCGCGGACTGGCACCGGGTCGGGCCGCGGGACACTTGGTACCGGTCCGTGGGAAATTTTGGCACCGGGACGCACAGAAAGAAAAATAATTTCCATGTTATTATTTTTTTTCGAAAAAAACGTTTTATTTTGAAAAGTGACCGGAATCTCTGTTACATCTGTCACACTTAACGCACGTCAAAGTCGCGACACCAAACATCACGTGATACATGATAAACGAAAAACAAACATCTTTAGAAAGTTGCTTTGACAAGGGGAAACGGTCCAATGAAGGGACAGAAGAGGAACCTGGAGCCGCTAAAAAAGGGAAATCTGCCTTTAATAGGCAGCGCTAAACGTGCCTTGCGTTGCACCTCAACCCCCCCCCCCCCCCACCGGTCCGCGGTTAATGTGTCCAACAAAAAGGTTGGGGACCACTGATCTAGACCCACTAGACAGCGCTCTGAACTTTTTTTCTTCAATGATTTGTGATCTTCACTGGTGTCCATGGATTACATGAAATCTTTCCACCTTTATCCACCTTTGTCATGGTAGGGAGAACACGTCAATGTAAGGGTGGGGTCATCTAAGATAGTACAAGGGTTAAAGTGAACCAGAGTTTGTTTTTCTTGATAATTCGTAACACATGTTTTAGTTTTAGGATGTGTTCAGACTGGAAAAATCCTTTGTTCTGGATTGAGTCTGCTTAATTTGGTCCGGAGAGAGTCCTTAACCATGCATTTGGTCTGTAGTCAGACTGGGATTGAGCAGTCCATTCTGTTAGGGACCAAAGCTTGTAAACAAAACCATGTGAATAAATGTCCCTCAGTCATTGGTCAGGAACCACAAGCGCAGTTCAAAACAATAAGAAAAAGACAAACGTGCTGTGATTTAAAATCCTTATCAGGACAGTTGACTAATTCAAACTTTATTTGTCGATAGTTTTAAACGTTGAGAACAACACTATTTACTTGTTACTTTGGTACGCTGGAGTGGTGCGGTTACTGTCAAGGAGACGTGCCGTGTGTGCTTTAACTCAGAGGATGCTAACAGCTGCAGAGATGGGGACGCGTCTGGTATAAAGGCACGCTGATAAGTGTTTATGACATATAGATCATCGGGAAAACAGTGAGAAGCAAATGTGTGTCACGTTAAAAATTGTTTTCATAAGGCTGCATTCAATGAATTGCTGTGTCTCATCGTTGTGGTGTTATTTTGAGAGAATTCTGTTAAGGAACTACAAGGTAGCTTTTAGGATGACGTCACTGCAGCACATTTGCCTCATGAGACAGAAAAACATGTAAGAAGCGTTTTCAGCTGTGTTACAATAAAAGCTCTGACAAATACAAAGTTGGACACTTTTTCTGTTTGACAACACGACAATCGTTGCTTTATATTTGTCTGAGGCTCATCGGTTCCTTCATTCCTACTCTGTTTATGTCGCCTACTGTGGCCGTTTCGGTCCAGTTGTTCCGCTCCGAGGATGCATTGTATTCAGACTGAGGAGTCACAGAGTGGTTTCTGGTCCTGGACCAGAGTCCACTTAAGTGTACTCAGACTGAAACTTTGGTCCGGATTATCAGGGAAAACTAACTCTGGTTCACTTTAAGCTAACCAAATGTTTCCAGTCTGAATACACCCAAGTGGACCCTGGTATGGGACCAGAAACCGCTCTCGGACCCATCTTTGGAGGTGGTCTCGGTTTGTTTTTTATCGGACGAAGCTTCGTGGCGCTCTGAGATTCCTCAGTTTGAATAGGCTCCGTTCCCGGAGCAGAGCAACTGAACCAAAAACGGCCAACATAGTCGACGTAAACAGAGTAGGAATAAAGCAACTGATAAACCTCAGACAAATGTAAAGCAACTATTGTTGTGCTATCAAACAGAAAAAAGGTCCAACTGTTTACTTGTTAGAACGTTTATTTTAGCACAGCTGAAGACGACAGGCACTGCTGTGACGTCACTTTAAAAGCTACCTTGTGGTTGCTTAACAGAATTCTCTTTAAAACAATGCTTTAACACCACAAGAGGAGACACATCAACTCATTGAAACGTGGTGCGAATTCACACTCACTGTTTTTTCCAACAATCTATATGTCATAAACACCTGTCAGCGTACCTTCTGAGAAGTTGAACTACTATTGGACTAGTACTGTACATAAAAAAGAATTCATCCGAATTCAATAGCAATTTAATCAAAATTAAAATGTCTTATATCAGTTTTCTGTTCTTACCTGTTTTACACGGACATTACTTGTCACAATTTGATTAACTTCATCCTGGAAAAAACACAGGAAAAAGATAAAGACAATAATTTTTTTTATTGGTCTGTTCTAAAAAAAGGTAGATTTCTATAATATCAAAACACAGCAGGCCATTTAAATATGATACATGCAAACATGAAATGGTTGAATGCACACTAGCAGTTGTAGGTCTCAAATATTGTCACTTGATACTTGATTATAATCTGGTTTGGTAGACTAGACCTTTTTCTGAGGCAAATGTTCTGGTCATATTCTTTTCATCTTTTATTTTCATCACATATTTTATCCTCTGCTGCTTTCACTGCATTACTTATAGTGTAACAAAACAGGAGTATTTTCATTTATATTATTCTAAATGTTTTCTGTGCTGGCTTAACATTTTTAATCAGAATATGAAAAGTAAAAGTTGGAAAATATTTATCACGTTCTTAAACTAATTTAACCAGCTATATTTTAAGTATTTGCTGAAGCTGGGAATTGTTCATCAAATCTTCTTAGTGTCGCATCAATTACTGGTGTACAACACTGAATGAATGTCACTCATGTGGGGTCTGGGTATTGTTGTCTTACCACGCTGATCAGCTGGATCAGCTGCAGGCCCACTGTGACCTCGACAGCTTGACTGAAGTGGGTAACGGGACGAACGACCTTGTTGTAACCAGTGAAAAGAGTTTTCACCAGCCGAGTCTCATACTCTGAGCCCAAGACTGACCCTGCAGCACACAGTCAAAAACACAAGTAATACCATCAGATATTACCAGACTTTACCTACTGTATAAAAATTTGGGCTAATTATTATTAGAGTTCACTACATTCTTTCTTTTCACTTCAAAAAAAGCAAGCCGTCAGAATCATACAGAAAGCCTCTTATCTTGATCATACAAACACTTTATTTTATGAAACTGTGTGACCTTTTTGATTTTTACACTGTGCAACTTCTATACACAGCCAGTAGGAAAACACGACCATGCAGTCTTCAAAATAGAAAGAAAAGTTTCTATGTGTCTGTGTGATTCACTAAGCTCTGGAACAGGTTAAGTAATGAGTTCAAACAATGTTTAAATATCCATAACTTCAAGAAACATTTGTTTCACAGTATGGAGATGAGAGGCCTCGATGATAAAAAAAAAAGCCTTCTGATCATAATCAATAAGCAATTAATTTTTTGTTACATGATGTGTGATAAGTATTTCTGGAAAAGTGAAATAGATACGTGATATGTTGCTATTACATGATAAAAATATAATTATTTCTGCAAGACAGTAATATTACCATTTTATGAAAATCAAGAAGAACTTTATCTGTTTTATTTGAGCAGCAATCGGAAAAAAGTATTAATACCTTCAATATATATTTATACATAGTAAAACCTAATGGGTGGAAGTATATAAATTTGTTTCTTCTCTCTTTTAAGCAATTAAAGGATATAATGTGCTGTGTATGACCTGTATGTATAAATGCATAAATGTCTACTTGTGATCAGGATCAATTATAATGTCAAGAAGATTACATCATTTACTTTTATTTATTTTCTAATTAATTTATGAATTAAAATCTTAAATACCGTTAGATTTGATATACAATGTCTACATATTTTATTGTCTTTTCCCCTTAATTTTTGTAATTGCTTGAAATATATAAAGTTAATCAAATTCAGTGTGTTTTTTTATTTTATTTAAGACTTTTTTAAAATTTAAATTTTAAATTTAACCCACAAAGAGTATGAGGCAGACACAGATGACACAATCCTTGTTTCCAGCTACAAGAAAACTATGAACTTTGACTGAAGTAAAATCTGTTGCACGAGAAATATTTCACACCTCAACTAGAGTCATTGCCTGAGTGATCAGAGTTTTTAATTTGATTCGAGCAGCAAACATTTTCCTAACCCCAAACCAGAACTGGAATCTTCTTCAGGAGTGATCCACATTCCACATCAGTGAAAAGCCTCCAGACTTGATCAACCGCAAGCTTCCAAGCACGCCGTGCAAATCTGTTTCCAACTCGTCACATGTCAAACTAATCCTGGAGCTAAACAGCTGTTTGGGAAAGCCAAAACACTTAACGCCTGTTTAACACCTCCTCTAAAAAAGTTCTCTCATTTAACAGATGAAGTTGTTTTCATTAATCATTTTGTGGAGCTGGACATCCAGCTGCATCCTTGAGTTTTTCACTTGTAAAATAAATACTCATTAGTGGTAATGTAAAATGTTGCTGTCATTTGGGATTCTGTTTCTGAAAGTTCAGGAGGTTATGGGCCTGAGCGTTAAATGCACCACGACTCCTGCTGCTTCATCACCGCAGTGATCAAAAATCCCACACTGTCACAGCTCTAGTTTATATGAGAAAAAAATGCGACTTCTCCAGTACCGATAGCAGAATCGTTGAGGTCAGATCCTTAAAGATACTGCGGTCTTGAAGAATGTTGCCCCGGGAATAGATCAATACATGGGCTCGGTACCCATCCCTACTCCTGTGTTTACTTGTCTGGAGAGTACTTAATCTGTTCCTTCTGCTCGTGCATCAGTGAGCAGGATCCATTGGACTTGGAGAAGGGCTCGTCGAGTTGTGCTCAAGACTGTGGAGAGTTATAAGTGCCATGCCAACAAAAGCCGCAGACCTGCTCCCACTTATGGGCCTGGTCATAAAGTATGGCTATCCACCTCCAACATCCCCCTCAGTGTGGATAATAACAAACTAGCACCACGAATTGTTGGGTCTTTCCCTGTCACAAGACTTGTCAATCCTTTTACTGTGTGACATTGGTTGCCCAGGCCCCTGTGTGTTCACCCACCTTTCTGTGTGTCCAAACTCAAGCCTGCCTTGGACTCTGACCTGGTTCCGCCTACTACACCCATTCTACCTGCCCGGTTTATTGATGGTTGCCCTGCCTACACAGTTAAAGCCCTTCTCCAGTCTCGGTCTCGATACAGGGGATGGGGGAAGCACTGTCATTTTGTCCTGCCCCTTCTCTGTCACCCTCCTTTTTCCCTCTACACTGATTTCACTCACGTGTGCTGGGTGATTAACCAGTCGCTCCAGCAGTGTCCCATAATATTTAAGAGACTCAGGTTCACTCCTTCACTACCACTATGTTGACTCTGTTCACTTTCTCGCACTTCCTAATTTATCAAGCCTTTCATGTTTATGACCCTATTTCTGGTTCAGGTTAAGAGTTTTGCCTGCCCCTTTTGGAAGTTCTTGCTGTTTTCCTCCTCTGCTCCGAACTAGGAAATTGCGGCGTGTTTGGGTTCTTTGTCTTGCTATTCTGCTGAGAAGTGCCGTCCATCACCTGTCAGGAGTATTCCAGCCCCACCTCAGAGGAATCCTCTGCTGACTCTGTGACGTCTGCCATCCTGTGCTGCATCGTGCCGGATTATTCTCCAGCCTCTGTGCCAGGGAGCTCCCTGCGTAAGCTATCATCTTGCACCTTGGATCTAAAATCAAGATTAATATTGAGTCTTTGCTTGTCTGACTTGCGCATCTGGTGGCAAATTAGCCTCCTCCCAAACTCACAAACACTGACCCCATCCTGCATGTGCCCTACTTGGTTTGTCCTTGGTAAACTACTAACAACCTAAATGAAAACTGGACTGAGTGATCTGCTGGCTTTAAGAAGCCAAAATTCCATAGAAATCTATAGAGAAATAAACAGCTGTTTCTCAGTCATTCTATTTGTCAGAATAACCATTCTTGATCTGATATGTTTTTTAACATGTTCTTTCTAATCCTCTTTTTTTTACTTTATTGCAAGTTTTTCAGCCTGTAAATAGACCAATCAGATTGGTCTCACGTCAAATATTCAAAACGTTTGATTTGCAGATTTTGTGTAGTCCTCTTTCACGTATAGGGGAGTGGAATTCCAACATGCTCACCCTTGACTGGTGATTGGTTGCCAAAGAAATGTTGTCTCAGTCCAACTCGGACCAATCACTGCTTACTGATGTCATCTGGCTCCATCATGGTGGCGTTCACACCACAAACAATTGTGGCTGAATTGACCTTATTTGATTGGAGTCTTGCAAGTCGTTTTCTGAGGGTGACATCACACTCGCTCTGTCCAGTTTCTCATATACATATAATGGTCTGAACTGAATCAGATTCACCTCTGAGAAGACCAGTTCAGTGTGCCACCCTAAGATTTTCACTAAACTTATACGACCAATATTTCAGTAAGAGCCAGTCAAAATTGACTTAACTGTTCCTGGACATTTTGTCCAAAATCAAGTGCAAAAACCTCTTTTGGGCATTTGATTTTTTTTTCTGAACAATTTATATCCTACAGGTGTTCAATCTCTACGAAAGCTGCACCGTTTTAAAGGAAAACATGCTTTATATTGCATATTTTCATTTCATTTACAGGAAAGAAATATTCTTCCAAACAAAAGTCTGTTTTTATTAGTACCTATGTTGATATTACATAATTTCTTTCTAGTCTTTATGTCATCTGATAATCGATGACTTCCGTGTGGTGAAACACAAACTGAAAAAATTAAGTCTTAACATTTTTTTGCCAAAAAAGGAAAGTAAATGTAGATGTGACAATTTTAAAGAAACTCAAATTTAGGTACTGTAATGTGTTTAACTTTGCTTCCCCACTGCATAGTCATCACTCTTCTATCACATTATCCAGTCATGAACTGGATAATGTTGCATGATGTGAAGCAAGCTGTTACTTCCTTTGCATGTTATTCTGGGAACATACTGGCGAGCTTCCTGGTCTGATCTGAGGATCTGGTTTCATTTGGATGCACACAAACACGTGGCAGCTGTCTGATTGGGTATTTTTCTGGGATCTCATAGAATGTGATTCTGTTGTGTGCAGTGCTGACGTGTATTACTCTGGCTGCCTTCTTTGCAGTCTACTTGTCTGTTGTCCTGCTAGAATGCTTTGATCTCTACATGTACAAAAATAGGGTGAGGGCAGCAGACACACTTGGTGTTGTCAGTCATTAAGCACTTTTAACCCTTGTGCTATCTTAGATGACCCCCCCTTCCATTGAGGTGTTCTCCCTACCATGACAAAGGTGGATAAAGGTGGAAAGATTTCATGTAATCCATGGACACCAGTGAAGATCACAAATCATTAAAGAAAAAGGTTCAGAGTACTGTCTAGTGGGTCTAGATGACCCAACTCCAAATGTTAAAGTGCTAAGGATAGCACAAGGGTTACGCCAGATTTGAGCCGCCCTGGCAAAATCTTTTAAACTACGTTAAAACACTCAAAATGTCCACAAGTATGGAATACTTGTATGCTCTAGGGCTTACATTTCAGCACTAGAGCATATATATTTACTCTGATCACACTGAAAGATCTACATTTGCAAAATGGAAAAGATTTTCTGAAACCTCCTATTAGGAAGATTCAGGCTACAATAACTTGAAACCTTAAGGACTGATCAAAACAATATTTGATTTAATAAATGAAAGCCCTTTGTTTATCATTGTATGAGAACTCGACTCAGTGAGTGTGACGTCACCTAGAGAAAATGGCTTTCTTCCAACCACATAAATTAAATGAAGTCGCCATTTTTTCGCAATATGGACTCTGCGATGTTGGAACCTTACAACGTCAGTAGACAGCGATTGCTCTGAGTCAATGTCTCTATGGCAACCACTCTGGCATATGAGGAGGGAGCTTGTCAGATGGTCACACCCCTTCCAATTGAAAGCAGGCTTGGGAGAATCTGTCAATCAAAAGTTTTGAACGTTCAACGTGATACCACATACCTTTATTTATGCATCTGATTGTTCCGTTTATAACTTAAACTTGCAATAAAGAAAATCAAGAAAATAAATATGGAAAAAAATTGGATTAGCATTAACACATTAAAAAAGTTACCAGATCAAGAATGGTTCTTTTGACCAATAGAATGACGGAGTAATAGCTGTTTATTTCTGTATAGACGTCTATGGGATTTTGGCTTCATATGGGGCCAGCAGATACTTCCTGTTTGGACTGCCAGGGGGAAGGAGTCACTCATTCCAGTTTTCATATATATTCAATGGTTAATGGTTTGAATTAAGATTCAAAATTCTAAACATTGAATTTCATGTGCTGTGTTTAATGAGCTGATTTTACAAATAAATAAAACAGTCTGACCTTTAGTCTTTCATCACATCTGAATCAATACTCTCATAAAAAAACATTTGAGCAGCTGACAAAGTGTCCATCTGCACACCGATAAGGCAAAAGATAAACGGGTGTTAACAAAAAGTTTGGAACAGACTTTGACGATCCACAGCCCACTTGTGTCATTGACACATTTCTTTATTTTTAAGCAGAAAAGCAGCTTCATTGGTTAAAGCGGTCTCTGTCTTTCTGTCATTTAAACGTCTTCTGTGTGAATGCAGGAAGGAACCATTTATGAAACAGAAGATTGATACAAATAACGGTAAAAGCGCACTGAGGCAGGAGCTACCTGGAAGAGCAAAGAAAAGGTTTTTGGATGCAGGGTGGTTGGTATGAATGAAAAGGATGAAGGATGGAGGAAGATCAGTGACAGTGATAGAAAGCAGATCAAATTTCCACTACTTTAACTTTTCTATTTTTTCCACTTTTAAAAAAATGTCCCTTAATATTTTTTTATAAAGTGTATTGTGTCACGGTTCCTGTCAGACTCCTCCCCCTCCAGCTCTGCCTGCTCAGCTTCCTGATTGCCACCAGCTGACTTCACTCACCTCATCTGCCATGCTGCCTAAAGGAGACCTCACTCATCAGTTCAACGCCAGTTCGTTACCCCTTATGGTGACTAACCCTGGTCCAAGTTATGCTCAGTAACTTTATCCCATGCTTCGTTCTTGCTCTAATCTAATAAACCTAGATTTAGCACCAGTTCATAGCTTACAAATGCTATAGTATGAAGCACCTCACTTTTATCATTTCAGAGGACTTGCAAACTAAAGTCTCTGGACTTGGGCCCTTATTGAATTAAACAGGGGTGCTGCCATATTGGATAACTAGTGCTGCCATCTAAGGGATAAAGCTAAACCCATGCAAGAGAGGCCCAAGTCCAGGAATTTTGCACTTAATGCATTTTAAATGTCAAGCATAGTCAATACATTACAACGGAATTGGGACTTTTTTTGCACATAATCAGATAGCTTTTCCCTTGAAGACCATAGAACATATATTGTAATATCTCTATTTTGAAAAACTGTGGACTTGGGCCCCTTTTGAACTAACCGATTCATATATAAAATAAATTGAGCTCCAAATTATATTTCTGAGTACTTTTTCATTAAAATTGTTATGAATCTAGAACAGACGAAAATATTTTGTTTGAAAAAGATTGTCTACGATAGAAAATGCGCTGGGCTGGCCACACGCTCCCTACTCTGCTTAAACAGCAATGGAGAGGGAAAGGAGGGGTGAGTAGTTCCACAACAACACCACAACTCATAGGTGAATTTCTGATGGACCCTTGCAGCTCTGCAGGAACTATGTCCTAGAAAACAACACAGATTTTTTCATTTTGGCTAAAAACGACATAATAATATTAAAAAGACCACTGGAAATCATCTGAAAATATATCAAAAGATGATCTGAGTGGGACTTTAAACTATTATTTCCTCATTTTCAAGCAATTGAAGCCATATTATTTCTAGATCATCATTTCAATCAGTGCATTCATTAAGCCAGCGATTAATACTGGCTAATTAAATAATGAGGAAATAATGTGGCTCAATTCAGATCTGAACAGAAAAGCAGACTGAATAATGAAGCGGTTGAACCATTGGGCAACTAAATTTGAAACAGATTCTCTCCAAACGAAAAAAATGAACTTTAGAATCCATCAGCTGTTTTATGGAACAGATTGAGCTGTTCTTCCTTATCTACAGCTCATTATTGCTGCCATATTATATAAAGCCAAACTGCAGATTGTCCCTGAATTTAAAGGTCATCGTTTAGTTTTCCTTAAAGAGACCTGATGTGCATCAACATATATGTGTTCTCAGACAAAACAGTCATGTCCATAACTGCAGTAGGTGAATAGAAACGGCCCCTGAAGAGAACAGTTAAACAAAGCCAAGAATATATAACGTTTAAATACAAGATTTGTAGAAAAGTCTTAAAAAGCAGACTAAATGTTTGTGCAGGTTTTATCTTTAAATGCTTTAATAATTATATTACAAAAATAAATATTGTAATGGCCGCAAAGAAGCTCCTTAGGCGGGTGGTGGTCAACAGCTCTTTATTAACCTTGAACGTCAGAACGGTTACAGCATGAACAAAATGGCGCAGCCAGCTCTTACATTCTGCTGGGGGAGAACGCTCACCCAACACACACACAGGTAAACCCCGCCCCCTCTATCCCACCAGACACCAGCCCACTGCTGATTGACATATGCTGTGGTCCAGCAATTGGCAGAAAGAGGGGGGCGCCGGCCGCCTACAGCTCTGTCCTCACTCTGTGTCGTTACACTACACCCCCCCCCCCCCCCCCACGCCAAGTCCCTCGCCCAAGAGGGACACATATTACCTGACCCACAACATTACACACCAGGAAAACGTACTGGAAAACATCTTCAGACAGAACCATAATCATCATTAACTTTATTTTAATGTTTTATTGTTTTTATCAATATGTTTACTTGTTTATTCTCATTTTTATTCAATTTTATTTCCGGTGCTTCCTCAGTTGGATCCTCTCCCTCTGGGTCGGCTGCTGTTCAGCCACTGCAGCTCTGGATGGGGACCTGCATCACCGCTTAGCTGTGGTGGAGCGGTCCCCGCCTGTGATGCTGCATTTGGCTGTCTATGCGGCTGTTCACGGAGGGGGAGGTTCCAATTATTAGCGTTTCCAGCATCCTGTTTTTGTGCTCAGCCTATTTCTCATTGTCCTTGCCATCACTTAAGGGGTGGGAGGTGTGAAAGGAGTGGGGGGCTAGGTACGGGGAGGGGGGCCCTATTTATTTATTTATTTATTTATTTTTATTTTATTTTTAATTCGTCAATACTTGTTTTTATATTTTGTTGTGTTTTAATGTAAAGCACTTTGTGTTATATTTTTATATGAAAAGTGCTTTATAAATAAATTTTGATTGATTGATTGATCATCAATTAACTTCACTTTTTTTTTGAGGAAGGTTTGTGTAGACCACCAAACCTTCCGGTGGGACCAGGGCGCATTCTTGCCCTCTAAAACAGACTGTCCCACCATTAACAACTTTCCCTGCTAAAAGGGAGCAACAAAGTCTCTGAATCAGCTTGGAACTTTCCTCTGTCGCTGTGGCCTACGCCGCGGAGGCAATGGGGTTAAGAGGGTTGGTGTTGTTGTCGCTGGAGATGGATCTGGAGAAGGAGGAGGGGCAGAGAGGGGATGTGGTGTAGAAACCGGCGAGGATGGGATAGCTGGCGCCGCAGAGGTACCCCGATAGGGAGCAGTCTGTCTCTGTGGAGAATCACCTTTCTCCCCCTGTGTGGAAACCGCACCCTGTAAACGACTTCTCTTAGCCTCTCTGGGACCCTGCAAGACCCAATCCACTGGTTGTCAAGCTGTGGACATCGTCCCTTCTTGCGTTGGGGGCTGTAAACCCACACTGGCTCTCCAGCTGTCTCCCTTTAGTTTTCACATCATAATGACGCTTTTGTCTCTGTCCGGCACTTCGCTGCTGTTCCCGAGCAAAAGTATGTGCAGAGTCCAGACGCTCCTGTAGTTTCCGGGCATACTCAGGCCCCAGACTCGTGTCTTCAGAATCGGGTGGCCGTCATGGCCACTGGCCATCATGGCCAGTGTACGGAGCTCTCTTCCCAACATGAGAAGAGCAGGTGTACAGGATGTGGATTCCTGCACAGCTGATGGACATGCTATTAGCACCATCTTCTTACAAAACCGACAATCATCTGCTGCACATGGGCGGCGAGAGAGAGCATCTGCATTAGCGTGGCGTGCCCCAGCCCTATGCTCCACCTTAAAGTCTAAAGCTTGGAGCTCTTCAATCCACCTGGCTACCTGCCGTTCGGGCTCTTTGAATGTCATGACCCACTGCAGGGCAGAGTGATCAGTCCTCAATTCGAATTTCAATTTACACGGGTTTGAAATGTCTGATTGACAGCACCACTACTAGCAGTTCTCTGCGGGTGACACAATACCGCTTTTCGTACTTGTTAAACGCCTGGCTGAAATAAGCGACCACCCACTCACCTTCTGGCCCCACCTGGGACACCGCTCACCCCAATACTGCTAGCATCTGTGTCTAAGATGAAGGGTAAAGAGGGATCAGCCAGAGCCAACACCGGAGCATTACTCAGGGCACGCTGTAGACAACTGAAAACTTCCTGGCATGCCTCAGTCCATACATAGTCTCTGTCCTTTTGCATGAGCTGAAACAAAGGCATGCAAAACCCTGTACGAACCTACGGTAGTATGACGCCAAGCCTAAAAAACTCTTGAGTTGTTTCTGAGTAGTTGGAGTGGGCCAGTCAATAACAGCCTGCACCTTTTCCTTCATGGTGCCAATCCCTGCTCCTCCCACCTTATGTCCCAGAAAGAACAACTCTCGCTACATGATGTGGCATTTGTCTTGATGTAACTTCAGGCCAGCCGTCCTGATTCTTGACAGCACCAGCCGCAAGGAACCCAAGGCTGCCCCAAGGAGCTGCCATGCACAAGTATGTCCTCCAGATAGACTAGACATTGTTGGTGGGGTACACCGGCCAGAACCTTGTCCATCAGTCTGGCAAAAGTGGCCGGAGCATTACAGAGTCCAAAACAAAGGACCTTGAACTGCCACAAGCCTCGCCCAGTTCAGAACGCTGTTTGAGGTCTAGCCTCGGGGGCAAGAGGCACCGGGTAATACCCACTGCAGAGGTCTAAGGAAGAAAACCAGGAGGACCCTGAAACCAGATCTAGCAACTCATTAATGCGCGGACGCAGGTACGATTTCTTCTTTGTCACAGAGTTCAGTGGCCTGCAGTCAGAGCAGCATTTTTTTCACAGCCTCATCACATGCCTGTTGGCGAGCCAGTGGGAGTGGACGTGGGCGGCACTTAATAGGCTGTGCATCACCCGTGTCAATCTCATGTTGCACAAGCTCAGTCCTCCCCACGTCTTCATTATTCATGGCAAAACAGTCCTGAAACTCCACCAGCAGCTCCCACAACCGGTCCCGTTGTTGTGGTTCAAGACCTCTCAAGGCTCTCATGTATTTTTACCATATCTCTTATCATATCCACCACTCCATCTCTCTCCCTTTGAGCTCCAGCTGGAGAGGTTGATGTGCAGAGATGTCTGCTTGGAGCTTAGTTGTTGGCAACTGCTTAGTTGTTAGCCGGTCCGGGTGCCCCTCTTAACTACACCTGGGACACAAGGTGACAACCGGCCCCATGAAGAAGCTCACAGCTCACAGTGCCCAGAATACACGGGTCCTGCACTGCCCCTGTCCAAGCGGTGTGGCGAAGTGTTCTCCCCCCAACAGTCAAAGAGAGTACACCTTTTCCATTCATTGGAGCCAGCACACCTGTGACAGTGCGTAGACGTACCAAAGTGGGCTCCAGCACTGTCCCCTCTGGAACCACGTCAGGTCTCACTACAGTCACTGTTGACCCTGTATCAACTACCTCTGAACAGGGTACCCCTTCAACTGTAACAGGAACATAGCAAGAGTCTCCAGTGCCAGCACGTCCCACCGCGACGATTGGCTCCCAGTGTCACCTGCTTCTGGGGAAGGCTGCGCCATGCCTCCTCGGCTGTGTTGTTGGGCGCCTCCTGGTGGTAGCGAGAGAATTAGCTGGGGTGGCACAGGCGAAGCTGAAGTCTGGGTCTGCATATCCCCAGTTATGCAGACCCCGAGTCGTTTTCTTGCCGTCTGTTTGAGTTGGGACACTGTCTGACCGAATGTCCAGGCTGGCCACATCCCCAGCAGGCTTTGGGACCTGGGTGAGGTTGTCTGTCTGTAATGATATGGCTCTCAACAGTTCAGTCATTTCACTCACCCAGGCCAGATTCTCCACTGCATGACTCTCTACTGCAGCTCCCCTGACAGGACAGTCTCAATAAGAACAGGGCCCACCAGTCACCGACACACCCCACACATTCTCCCTCTCCACTGCCATCTCCAGGGCTGCCTGCAGGGTCTGAGGGTGCAGCAGCTGTACCTGAATGCAAAGCTCTAAGGGTGTAAGAGCTCTAATGAACTGCTCCCGCGCCAACTCGCTCTGTACGCCAGGGGACATGTGTGCATAGGCCCACCGGGTCCGATTTTCCACATTGTTGGCCAACAACCGTAGTGGCTCACCAGACTTCCTGACCCGGTTACTTAGTTCATTGCACAGGAGTTCAGGTTGCTAGCATTGTCCAAATTGTCTCTGTAGAACACCCATTAGTGCTCCATAATCACGTCTGTCAGCAGGATTCAGCAGCAAAAGACAGGTCAATGCCTCATCGGTGAGGGAAAGTGCCAGGTTTAGAGCCTTCTTTTCGACAGTCCATCCTTCAGCTTCCGCCAACAAATTGCGCCAGAAACGCTTCCCAATCCGACCTACCGGTGTACTTGGGGATCTTGGTGGTCGAGACAACCACTGGCGTTCCAGAGCCGATGTTCCTGCTCAAGGCTACATCATGGCCGTCGATTCCGGGGCAGGTAGAAGTGGTGCGCGCCGATGGAGTCAGTCCCACTGCGTCAGCCATTCTTATTGCGGCCTCTCTCACACGGTCTCTCGTTTCACATGTAGCTTTAGTGAACTCCCTGACTGCGTCATCCAACCAGCTACATGCGCCGTCTTACCCCGCTTCTCCGCTCACCTCGTCTTTTACTTTAGTCTTCCGCCGCACCGCCATGCTTCCAAGCTAGCTCCAGCTAGCACGGCTAATCCGAGAGCCGCGGTGAACCAGTCTGACACTCCGAAATCACTTCTGACACCAGTGTAATGGCCGCAAAGAAGCTCCTTAGGCGGGCGGTGCTCAGCATCTCTTTATTAACCTTGTACGTCAGAACGGTTACAGCATGAACAAAATGACGCAGCTAGCTCTTACATTCTGCTGGGGGAGAATGCTCACCCAACGCACACACAGGTAGACCCTGCCCCCTCTATCCCACCAGACACCAGCCCACTGCTAGCATGGTCCAGCAACTGGCAGAAAGAGGGGGGCGCCGGCCCCCGCAGCTCCATCCCAACTCTGGGTTGTAACAATATTTTCCCATTTGAATTAAAATATCCCAAGAAAAGACATTTGTCCAAACTCTAAAAGTTCTTGTATCAAAGAAAAATGTACTTAAAGTGTTTTTTGTTTACAAAGACACACTAAAGGCTGTAAAAATAATCAGACTAAGAAAAAAGCTATAAACAATATTAAATGTCACTAATGGATTGATAAAGTCAAGTTTTACCATAAATTTTTTTTTCTGAATCTCAAAAGCAGAAATGTATTTCTAAGCAGACTCATCCCTAACTGACAGACTTCCTGTTTTCATGTCCTGCTAACCTAATTTGTAATGTGTGGTGCAAGAATTATTTCCAATTTTCTGGGGAGGAGGTGATAAAAAGTGAATGCAGTTGATCCAATTTTGCATCAGAGTGATTAACCCTCCATAAATTGTGTAAAAGGTTAGATGGCTCTAGCCTTTTTACCCCAATGAGATACATTTTACCAAAAAACAAACAAAAAACAAGCCAAAGATTTGGAACGGAAAAGAAAATCAAGTGTTGAATTGAATTATTTACATGTATTTGGATGTATGGCTAAGTATATTTTCCAATCAATTCATCACTAATTCTCTTGAGTTTGATATATATTTGTATAGACTTATTCTGTTGTTTGTGTTTTTTAGTTTTATTTAGTTTTGATTGTTTGAAATAAACCGCAGTGTCGGACTGTGTTGTTTTGTATTACTAACAAGTTTGGGAGTTGCCAAGGTCACAGTAGTATTTCTTTTAGCCTATCAGTCTGTTTTTTTACGTGTTGGGAGATACAGATATTGTGAATACGCTAACGTGACAAATGTGTCGTGTGTTATAAACAAGTTCCAATGTTGTGAATGCAGTTCAAGTCAGACTGACTGACAGAATTATCTGTGACTCTTTTGTCTCACTTACAGGTACTTATAGTTCGGTGTTTCTGTGTTTATGTATGGCATAAGTTTAAGAATAGACCATTCATTGACGGTGCGCCTTAAAATCTGGTGCTTCCTACAGTGCAGAAAATACAGTTGCAAGTTGAACAGTAAGTAACAGTGTACTGATGCTCAGTTTCTGTTACCAGGTCATGTATCCGGAAGCTGGCTCCTCTTTCTGAACATGCCACTAACATGACTCTCTAGAAAAATCTTAACTTGAAAGTTTCAATTACCAGGAAAATGAGCTTTCAAGGAAAAAAAACATGAAGAGGTTGAGTGAGCGCGACCCTCACACAAACAAAGGAGCACTTACCAGTGAACAGACAGAAGATCCATGCCAGCAGGACCTGCACTATGGGAAGCTTCATCTCTTCCGCTCGGAAATCCACAGCATCTGTTTAAAACTTCTCCAGGGGTCAGAGCGTACTTGTTTAGCTGAGTTTACCCAGAAATACACTTTGATTTGAAGCTGGAGTGGCCACTTCAGAGTGGAGGCTGGTGGTGGGACAGAGGCTCAACAAGCATAAGAGCTCTGGTTTCTCATGACAAATGAGTCACTTCCTCCCCCACCCAACAGCATCCCTACCTCCCAACTCACTTCAAGCCAAAAAGACAGCTGGTAAGAGTGTGTGTGTGTGTGTTGAAGATACCCAGTTTGACACAGTCAAGTTGCTTGTATTGATGGAAAGCATTTTTTTTTTTTTTAAGAGAGAGGCTCCAGCGAGGCTTTTGTCGTCTATCAGTGAAGCAAAATGACGCACAAAGGGAAAAGGAGAAGACCGGGGACAGCTGAGAGCTGGAATTGATGAAATGAGAGGCATGCCCACACATGCTGCTGACACCAAAACACACACAAACTGGCATGCTCAGCATGACTGGAACCCCACCAAGCTCATTCAGACCGAACAATTGACCATCCACCAACCTCTGGGAAAGGATGGAATGATTTCGCGTTTTTAAAATCTTGTCAAACTGAAAAATATGTTATTGTAAAAAAATGCATGATACCCCATGCAGGTATCAAAGAGCCCGTTCCTCCTCTCAAACTACTTTTTAACGGGTTTCTTTTCCGTCAGGTTAGACTTGTGGCCCATAAAAGCACCAGGAGATAGCAGGATGGGGTACAGAAAGAGGTGACATGCTCATTAATATACAGTACGATGGCTCACAGCCAGAAGGTCCTGGTTCAAATCACACCCTTGGGACTTTTCTGTGTGTACTTTGCATGTTCTCCTCATGTATGTGTGGGTTTTTCTCCAAAAACATTCTTTTTAGCTTCATGGGTGTCTTTAAATTGTCCCTAGATGTGAATGTGAGTGTTTGGTCCTGCTACAAACTGGTTACCTGTTATGGGTGTACCCTGCCTTTGCCCAACAGTAGCTGGGATAGGCTCCAGCAACCCATGACCCCAAAAATGACTCAGATCTATATATGGATTGTCCAGCAGTTGCTTTCCTTCTTTTGTCCCTTTTATTTCCTGATCAAGTCTTGTTTCAGGCTTTACAGACAAGCAGCTGTTGATTTTTCCAGATGGTTCAGTCCACTTCAGCTCTCGGTTTCTTCATGAGAGTGCAGTCAATAAAAGTAAACCAAAATGTTTCAAGGTGTGGGATGAAACTGGGTTCCACAGTCCATGGAAACAGTGGTATTTAGCCTAAAAAAACTGAAAACAAGACCAGTGTTGAAATATTGATCAATGTATTCAAAGTCAAAATGAAAGAAGCATCTGTATGACATAAAAAAAGCTTCACCAGAACAGAGAGGCAGAATACAAGCGATCTTCAACAGAATATCTAGACTGGAGAATTAATTTTATCACTAGAGGGCAGTATAACATAAGAAGCCATTTGACATGGCTGACAACTGTGTGTGCTTGTTTGTGTGTGTGTGTGTGTCAGTATTTGCCTTTTTCCTGCTGTTTGGCACACTGAGGTTTGTGTTTCTCTTTCAGTCAACACAACACACACACTTCCTGGTTTTCTTTCCCACTCTGCTCATTAGCCCCTTCATTTTGTCTAAGATCCTGCTCTAAACTGCTCGATTTCTATAAAAATTCAGCAGATATTCTTTAGGTAAAAAATAAAATAGTTTCACAGATCACAGCTTTTGGTTTAATTTGTAAAATTTCAATTTCTTCCTTAAAATTACATTCAATCCATTGGTAAAGTGCTCTGTGATTGAAGCAAGACAAGCAACACAATCTTTGTACAGTAGAATATACAGTGCAGGGAAAAAAACCTTTCCCCTTTTCTCTTTCTTCTGCAAATAAGTCACTTTGATCATTTAGATGATCAAACTCATTTTATAATAACTCTAAAATAGCCTGTTTTAAAATAAAATTACTTTAAAAAAATCCTTTCATTTTTAAAAGCTCCGGTTTAGCTACGGATGTTGTGATCCAATTTAGTCCAGCTCATTCCAAAAAAAAAAAAAACCTCTAACAGTTGCCTGTTAGAGTAACCATCAGATCACATTGAAGGGTTTAGGTGTAATCCCTGTACTGAGCGAGCAAAGATGACAGTAGAGACCTAAACTCCCTCTGAAGAGAGGGCCAGGAAGAAACATCCTTCAGATCCAGACTCCATTAGAGCAAATATCAGCTTTGATCACATTTAGTTTTACTTTGCTTATCAGAATTATTTGAATTCGATTTTACCAACATAAATAGCCTGAGCCCCCACATCTTCGTCTTCGTCAGTCGGTTTTCTTCTCCAAGTACTCATGGAGTCAGACCTGATGGAGAAGATCCTCTTTAAGTGGGTTTACATTGAAGACAGAATCAATGGAACTATCTGTGTTTTCTACGTCCTGAAGCAACAGAGCAGCCTCAGACCATCACACTACCACCACCATGTTCAGCACGTCGAATCTTTTCCTTTCTTTTAAAGTAAATTTTAAGATGAATGTTTATGTTTTTAATCTTTGCACTGTTATGTATTGTGATTTTAAGGCATTTTCCTGTTTTGTGAAGCACTTTAAATTACTTTGTGTACGACTTGTGCTATACAAATAAACTTGCCTTGGATGATGACGTTTGTCCATCATTTAAACTGAAAGTTATTTAGCTTGAAGCGACACATCATCCAATCAGCAATGTCCCTTCAGTACCTTCCTTTTCCGGTTTCTCAGTGTGTTTCGTTTTTTCAACAATTTGTTTAGCTTTCTGGAAATTAATTTTGTCTTCCAAAATTCTTTTTCCTTTTTACATTTAGGTTTTCTGACGTTTTTTTGTCTGTTTTTAAATTGTCGTTGGGACCTTTGAAATGTTTTGTGTCGAGTGATTTGTTGATGTGATTTGCTCTTCAGGGCCACCGATAATGGGGCGCAAACAGTCCGTAGAATATTTATCCAAAAGTTTAAATGGTAATCCGGATGTTTTTGTCAAATGTGTGAGGTGTTCTTTTACGGCTGTAATTTGTTCTCCTTAACGTGTTCAATGTATTCATTTTGTTCGCTCTCTTTCTTCTTGTTAATTCATGAACTTTGACCTTTTAAGATGTGCTTCTTTTATGACCTCATAGATGAGCTCTTTTTGTGTTCTTGAAATCGTTTTAGATAGCCGATCACATTCTTTTTCTGCTATTCCATTCCTTTGGATTATGATTTCCAACTGTGTCTTTATAGCTCTTTCAGATTGAAACATGTCAGTGATTTTGTTTTCTCCTCTCTTCTTGAAAACCTTTAATGTTTTTTCAGTTTTTTCACCTTGTCAGACAAACTCTTGCTAAAAGGATTTTTCTGTTCATTTGGTCGGTTAGGAGTCAGATCAGGATGAGTCCAACAAATATTTTCATCAAATGTTCTAAAGGGTTAAAAATGATATCCAGGCAGTGAAAAGCAGATTTAGATTTAAAATGTAAAACTGCTGTATTTACTTGCTCACCTACATGGCATTTGGTTGATGATGTGGGCCATTAAAGTGTTACAAACATGTAAAAGTATTAAGAAAAATAATTTTATATAGCATTTAAGGTCATTTAATTTTAGTAGACGTTATAAATTTTGTTTCCTGGATGAAATTTTTAAAAGCAAATTTGTATGTCTTAATATTTGAACATCATGCCAAAAAGACATCATGTTATTTAAATAAAGTGTCATTTACTTTTGCCAATTAAAATTTTTATTTTCTGCTCCTTATAGTAAAGACTCACTTCAATGAAAAGTGTTTTCAGTGTTTTAACATGTTCTTGTGGCATTTTCTAATGATGGAGAACATTTAGAAAGAAACTTGTCAAATAACACAAGAAGACACAACGTGACATGTGATATTGGTGACACCTGTGTGTGCTTGTTTGTGTGCATATTTACCTTTTTCCATTTTCTTTTTTTTTTAACTTGTCCTGTCCAACAGCTGGGCAAACGGATGAGAACTGAGGGCCTCTTGTGTTGGACATATTTTACTTTAACAACAGGGGTTATGGATCTTCTGACAAACCAGAGGTATGTATGAATAAACCACCTTTGTAATCGAGGCCAAACTTTATTTAATTTAATCATATTTGAAAATCTTTTGTGTTGGACCGGATGGTAGGAGGGAAGAAGAGAGAGAGATATTAGAGAGTGGGGGATAGGAGGGTGATTATGGGGGGGGGGGGTTAAAACCATGAAGCAGCATAAAGCAACAAATTTCTGGATATTTATAATCATTGCAGTGAGGTTCAGATGTAATACAAGTCTATAAGGGCGGGGTCTGTCCACACACACACTCAAATGTTATAAACATATCTGTTGGCTCCAAAAATGTTCAGATGTCAACATGTACACAATAAAAATAATGTTCACACACGCATACTTATACATTCAAACCAAGTAGTGTGAAATATTTCATTCAATCACCCAAAATATTTGTGCAAAGGTGAGCGTACACCTGCGCTCAAGTGAGTGTTTATGTAAGGGTCAATGGCCGATTGTGTTGCTTGTCTTGGTTCACTTACAAAAGCAATACATATTAACCAGTTTTAGTCCTTAATTCTTGTTTTTTTTTGATTTGGATCACTCTTCTCACAAAAAGCGGACTATATATTAACATGATGCGGCGCAATGGACCACTGCTGCAGTCAAGATTTGGCGATATATATATGCTGATCTTTCCGATGGGTTGAAAAAAGCATCAGTTCAGAGAGAAAGTTCACCTCTAACTTCTTGTTTTTGTCCAGATGATGAAGCAAAAGGTTGTTTTAAAGAAGTGGGCGCAGTGATACAAAACATTTAAGCTAATTGACTGGAACTTCTTTTTTCACCGTGCAGTTATCAGGTTTTAATCCACCCAGCAGCCAATCAGAATCGAGTATTCAACCGGACCATGGTATAGGTTCTTCTAAAATGGATGATGGAATGTAAAAATAGGGAGGGAGAGTGCCCAGCCATCCCCACACCAAGACCCCCGCCACAGCAGTAGCGGCAGCCAGAACCCCCCAACACCCTTTTGCCTTTTTTTCTGCTGTTTGAAAGAGGAACACAAACCTCAGTGTGCCAGTCAGCACAGCACACTGAGGTTTTTCTTAGCATTTCTGAGGAATTCTTTATTCAAATCAGGATGAAAAAATTGCTTTTGGAAAAATACTGTATTTGTTACACAGAAATTATGCTGGGTCACAGTCTCCCTGCTCTGCTCTACTCTAATACATCCACTTGCAGACAAATAGATCCATAAACATCTTTGTTTTCCTCGTTTGACTCAAAATGTGTGGCTTTAGCTCCAATATTGCTCACCATTTTTGTTCAATGTTAATGTTAATGTTTGGTTGGGTGTGAGAGGGGCTGTAAGAGTAGGGAGTATGGGCTTACTTTGCGCCAACAGTCTTACCCACAACTCAGAAATACATTTGTAATGAGCTACTGCTGCTCTGCAGAAACTATGTCTTATAAAATGACATTTGTTTTTCTAAAATTTTGGCTGAAACTGTATAGTTATAAGACCACTGATAACGCTTTGACAGTAGATGAAAAGATTATTGGAGTGGGAATTTAAGGATTTTTTCTATTTAGAGCAATGCAAATCTCTAATTTCCATTTATGTAATGACTTGGAGTAACCGTCAACAGTCACAATCTAATTTTAAAACAATTTAGTTTAACATTTAGAGCTTAGTCTTATTTTTTTTTTCAATTAACGTGTGTTTCGTGGTTTCAAGTCTTTTGAAGGAAGTATGGTCTAGTGTTTCCAGCTGAAGTCTGTCCTATTTAAATTTTACAAGATACCTAAACTTTCACTGAAAAGTGGATGTTTAAGCTCCCAGGAAAACAACACTTCACCATCAAAATACACAGAAAAGCACTTACCTGCCTCTCAGTAATCAAAGGGAACAGTTGTGAAAAAGAAGCTGAAGGTGGCGGACAGGAAAGGGCTACAGAGAAAGATTTCTGAAGAGTCACTGGAAAATGGAAAAGTGAGAGAAATCACAGGAGAGATGTTGCAGAGATGCTTTTGATGTTTGATATGTATGTGTTGTGATGTTCCACATTGTAAAACCTCACCTGGACACATCTCCCTGGAGCTTCACATGTCTCCTCTCTTCTGTTAGGTTGTTGATTCATTTCTGTTCCACCTTGTGTCCTCATGTTTGTGTGTTTATAGCATCTGGAAGGTGAAAAGTTGGAATTCCAAACAGGAGTCAAGGCATTGGCTGTTTTCTGCCATAGGACAGAATAAATCTGCCACTGGTGTTGGTCAGGTTTACTTTACTGGTCAAGTTTTATTCGACCAGGTTTACACATTTATGTTATTTGAGTATGAATGACTTTCTGTCATATTTTGATGCAGGATTTGACATTATAGGTAACGTTTAGTGGAATTTTCCTGATACCGCAAACTTGGGGAGAACCTCCCCAAGGGAAGTAAACTTCCCCAAGTCCAAAAAGAAAAACCAAGTTCTGCTAACTCCATAGGACCCTCCAGCATTGTTGCAGGTGTGAAGAGCTGTCAGGTTCATTTCAACAGGCTGCTTGATGAACAGCACTGCCCTTTGTTTCTCATTTTGTTCTTAAATTTCACGCACAACAACTTTAGCTATATAGACAAAATTTGAGCTTCATAAATTGTGCAGAAATTATGATCTTTTTTTTTTTGCAGTTGATGTGATTGTTTTGAGGTTGAACGATAATGCAGAAAATGAAAACCAGTCTGTCTTGTGACACCTTTTGGTACCCTCCGGTTCGGAGACCTTTGGGTCAGTTCCGTAAAAATGTGTACTCTCTGGGAGTTTTAAGAAAGATTTCAATCATTGTCAATTGCTCTTTGCTTTCTTTTATGTCTGTCAGATTTGCTTTTTAGATCTAAATTTGGCAAAGACGAAGGAGAATGCCTCATGTCAGCCTGCTGGAAAGTATCAAGGCTGGGGAAACCTTAAAAACTTTTAACAGCAGCCTCAAGCCCCATCTTTTTAACACACCTTTGTATCAGTCTCTTTCTGGATACCACTGATACAGAAATCGCACTCAGAGTTAACATAACTACACTTTCAGCTGTTTTGTAAAAAAAGTCTATACAAAGTCTGAGTGTCTCAATTTCTGCTAATGCTAAAGCAAAGAAAGTTCTTATATTAATTTAAAACTTATAATCAAATACAACTTTTCTTTAAATGTGTAGACTTCAAAATTCTAATGACTGAGCTGTGTTTCCAGCTGAAGTATACTATACAAACTGTTAAAAATAGGTGTATAACACAGCTATGTGTTACAAGAGAAATATTTTATGTCTTCTTTTAGTAGCAAACCCTTCATCCTATTATTCCTCAGACTTCTGGAGGCCAGAGAAGGCCATCAAGCGTGAAACCTGACCTCATCTACACCTCCTGTGGTTCGTCTGTGTCTGACTGCCAGTTTAGCACAGCATCTTTTGCGAACAGCTGGAAGCTGTAGGGCTAAATACTGTGTAACCTTGAGGAGTTTGAAGTTGGAGTTATGTATGTCTGCACCCCTGCAGCGGGTATAATTTAACTGATTCCCCTGAAGCACATTACCAATGCATTGCAGGCCAGCATGTTTGACCCAAGCCGTCAGACTAACAGCATGTGGCAGGGAATCAGAGGAAAAATCCAGAGGAAAAACAACAAATAGCTGACAAGAGTGATCTTTTCATCTTAACAAAAGAGAGAGACTAGGGACAGGGAAAAACTGACTAGAAAGATGTATTTGTGATAGATGAAGAAAGAGCACAAAAATATCTGTTATAACAAAGACGGCTCCAATATTTTTCAAACAAAAAGCCTTGGACTAAAATCTCACCTTAAATTCAACCTGTGCTTTTATTTACTTAGAAGTTATCTAAGGAGATTGTTGTAGTTTTGAAACCATCGTAGGCAGTGGGGGACAATTCTCTATTGACCTTTCAACCTTTTGGCTGCTCCTTTTAGGGGGTTTCACTACAAATTATTTGCCCATCCTCCACAATGTCCTCCTTCACACCAACCACCCTCATGTCTTACCTCTCTACATTCATTATCCTCCTCTTGGGTCTTCCTGTAGACCTGTTTCTCAGCATCCTCCTCTCAACGTGTCCAAACCATCTCCATCTGCTTCCATGCATTCATCTCCAGAACATCTCCCATGATCTGTTCCTCTGATGCATGCAGTCCTGATCCTTTCCATCCTGGTCACTCCCAAAGGGAACGTTAACATCTTCATCTCTGCTGTCTCATGTTCCGCCTCAGAGTCTATAAATCAATGACATGGCTGCTTTCGCCAGGTGCTTCTAATCAATACTGACTAAAGGCTCTGAATACTTAGGACCACGTGATTTTTCAGCTTTTCCATGACCATTGTTTCAATGAAAAAAACAACAACAGATAAGTTACTGTAAAAATAAGTCATATAGAACAAGCTATCAAAGTTAGTTCCCCAGGCCAGTTGTTTAGTCCAGCGGTACTCATTACGTTGATTGCAATCGGCCTAGATCCTGGGCCATCAAAAATAAATAAACAATAACTAAGAATACCTTTAAAAAAATGCCCTCAGCCAACCATCATCCTCGTTGTGAACTACGTCACTTGATTGACATGCAGAACGGCCAATCGAAGAACCTCTGATCCATCCGTCACTGCAAATGCCTGCTTGACTACACCAAGCGCAGTCTGTCTTCCATTGGACAGCTTTTGAGGACCAGTCCGGTCCGCTGGAGCAATTATTATTATTAGGCACGGGGCCGGCCCATATGCCTCCTCGATGGGAAGTGAGACAGGGACACTGAGCCAGCTGTGTCGCCGTAGGCCACTGCTGCAACGTCGCTGTCCTGCCTGGGGGATCCGAGCTCATTCAGGCGGCAGTGTTGTCCAGAAGCACCGCCGCCACAGCCACCGCTCACCCACCACTTACATAACCCATTAGAAAGCTCAAGTGGGCAGCAGGGATCCACCGCCGTTTTGGGGATACTTGCCTAATCCTGCCAATAGTCTATGCTCGTCTCAAAGAAGCCTATCTAATCTAATCTAATCTAATCTAATCTAATCTAATCTAATCTAATCTAATCTAATCTAATCTAATCTAATCTAGGAAGGCATGGATCTGATCCAAAAAGCCGTTGAAGGCAAAATGACAGAAAAACCTTTTATGATGTTGCAATCAGAAAAAAAAAGTAAGCCCCAGGTCTTTGTGTGCACCCAAGTAGACATCCTTTGGAGGTCAGTTTTGGACAAAACAAACAGATGTCAGGACAAGGGTACTAAAGAAAAACATCCATCCCATCCATTTTCCTAATCCACTGAATTCATTTTGGGATCACAGGGTTGCTGGAGCCTATCCTAGCTACTGTTGAGTGAAGGCAGCGTACACCTTGACAGGTCGCCAGTCTGTTGAAGGGCCACATAATCATACTTTTACATCTCGGGACAAACCTATGAAGCATCGTTTTGGACTGTGGGAGGAAACTGGAGTGTAGAAAACCCACACATGCACAAAAAGAACATGCATGCTCCACGAAGAAAGGACCCAGCCAGGATTTGAACCAAGCACTTTTCACTACGATGCGAAATTGCTAACCGCTAAACAACCATGCAGCCCCAAAGAAAACAGCAACAACCAAGTGTTTATACACAATAAATGATCAGTTAATCCAGTGAGAGTGAATGGAGGGCACTTGTATTACTCTTCCTCATTTTCTTCTGGAGGGAAATGGAAGATGTCATAGGGCTGTGGGGAAAAAGGTGCAGCACTGTTCTGCATCATTGGTTCAGATCCACGGTTCCTCATCATTTATAATGGTAAACATTTCAAATGTAAAACAGATTAGAGTTTTCATGAGAGAAACTGGGATAGTTCCTTTCTACTCAATATGCAGGGGGCAATAGTTCATGGCTCAGGTGATATATTAGCAGAATAAGGATTTCAAAACAAAAGTATTGCAAAAATGGGACTGCACCCTTGAGGTTTGCTTATAGTTCACTACTTTTATGTAAATAGCTTTATTGTTTCCTGTCTGATGAATGAAAATGTGTTCAATTGATAGAAATATCGAAGCCTCAAAATTAAACTGATCCTCCGAGGCACTCCATGGCCCAAACCAGACAAAATGGTAATTTGATTTTTCTGACCACTGCTATGAGGGTAAAAGTCCAAAACAATTATATATCTGTTATTATCTTATGGTCAAAAAATATGGGGGAAGGTTTTTTGTGTTCCAGTGGTATTTTCACACTGGCCCAGCAGCTGCTGTTATCATGTCCATATTGTTTACACAGTCATGGAAATTGATGTATTTTAGCACTCAGCTTTAGACAGGTTTACGTCTGTTGAAGTCACATTTATGTCTGAAAGCATTTGTGTGTCTTTTCTTCCCTTTAGAGCACCGATTTTATGGAAAACTTTTAAAATAATGCAAAAATGAAGGATAGTGATTAATGCTTTTAGATGGGGCTTGCTGCAAATGTGAAATTTGAAAAGGGGTATTGTAAGACCAAGGAAAACAGTTTGGTGACAAATTAAAATGGTGACTTCTAAGATTGAAAAAGATAATAATGATTTTGGAGTGTCTAGATTTGTTAAGCATATGAACTAATAGCATAGTAAAATATTAACTTTTGTCATCGCAAAACTGTTGAATGAATTGAGTACGTTTTGGTACTGTAACACATCCTAAATTAAAAGCGCCTCCTTAATTTGGTTGACTTAATTTAGTTGTACAATTTCAGACTGTTATTTTATTTATTTTTCAGAAAAAAAGGAAAACAGTTTAATGGATACTACAGAAATATTATAAGTTTTATATTTAAGTGTGAAGCTACCGACACATCAGGCAAATGTCGCATGTTCAAGAACGTGATTCTTGAATGCATATTTAGCCCATGGTAGGCCTGCACAATATACCGCAAATGTATCGTTATCGCAATATCCAGCTCTGCAATATACATATCCCAAAAGATGGCGAGAATCGCAGTAAATCGTAAACCTTAAATGCTTTAAAACAATATTTTGGCAGCTTGAGGTATTTAATAAATCAGATAAATCCTTTTATGCATTTGACCAATTGGATGGACGGCTTCAGGTTGTTGACCAATCGGATGGATGGCTTCACGTTGTTGACCAATCGGATGGAACCCTTTAATGTTAGATGTTTGTCACCTATGTCAACGAGGGTCATTTGGAGTATATTTTTTTAAACTGTTGCATTGAAATTGGAATGGTAATTTTGGTTATTTTACAATTTGTTTATATACCACAAATTATATCGTTATCGCGATATTAATCTCTAATATCGCATATCACGGGTTTTCCTCATATCATGCAGCCCTAGCCCATGGTGTTCACACTAGACAAGCAGGGTGGGGCATGTTCTTTTTCTACTTTTTACTGGCGTGTCTCCACCATCTCATAAATCTTCCTTTAGGCTTTTTTTCCCCACACATCTACTTCGATAAATTGAAGACTTGGCATCATAGAATTCCAGTCGGACATTAACTGCAGTTATGAATCCATGGTCCCTTTTCAAAAGCTGCCACTCTCATGAATTAAAAAGAACACTACTAATATGTCACTACTGAATTAGAGGTTTTGATTGGTCAAAGTTCTACTAGCTTAACTTTCACTGCGCGTTCAACACCTGCATATTTTGTACATAGTGCCCAAATACATAGGAACTTTCATCGGTAGACTTTTAAATATGGAAGCCCTAAACGTGCATAAATGTACATAAATCTAAACCCACATAAATGTTTACATAGACTTCATTGAAAGCGGTCACTTGAACATCCTTTGCAGAGTGTGGTGTGAAGTTAGTTAGGCTGTGTCCGAATTACCGCCCTAACCCCTAACTACTAAAACCCTATATAGTACGGCACTATATAGTTCTCTATATAGTTCTCTGAATTTTCAAAGCAATTCGGACACCCGTGCTCACTAGTTTTCTCTTTCGGGTGTTTTCAAATGGCGCTCCGCACGAAAACAAAGTGGCGCATTACCGCCACCACCTGGTCTGGAGGGGAACTACTTCTATTTAACGCCGAGAATGCCACCCATTTGTCAAAGTAAAAATATAATAAATATAAACATTTTATGATGACTATTTATGAATCTGCCGTGTTCTGATCATAGAAAACGTGGCTGATTTATAAATAATAAAATTACAAACACATTGGTGTAGCTTTTATGTATTAGTTGATAAATAAACCCTCAAGTCATTAGTCCATGGCAATATTTATTTTTGTGCCGCTGAACGATTTACGGGCTCTTGCGAGGAAGCATTTTTTTTCTGTAGTTTTATCTTCTACGTTACTGAAAATAGCTTTATATATGAATCTGTCCGTGTTCCTGGCAATGACTCAACCGTTTTTGTGAGATCAAACCAGAAACGAGCAGATATGCAGCATCACAGGACAGCAAGGAGGAGAAGCAGACGTCTCAGAAGATTTCCTCTGGATGCCCCTGACCAGACATGAACAACCTGTGAGTTAAACTTAAAGTTTTTTTATTAGTTCAATTTAAGCATTTGTTACTAATTGTGCTCAAGGTTACACAGTCTGCTGGGTAAGAGTTTAACATTCTTTTTCAACACTGGACTATGAACTGTATAGTCTAACTACATGAAACACTTGTGAGATCAAAGTTTAGTATTTTTTATTCAGAGTCAATCCATATCACTTGTTTAAAACAAAAATACTTAATTTTTAAATATTTATATAAAAATCCAAAAACCCAGCCAAAAAAAAACCCACGAGATTTTCCAGCATTTATAAATACGTCATAAACTAAAATGTAAGACATTAGAATAAAATGTAACATTCAAAAAAATCAGATTTAATTTTCTCAATGAAATAATTATTTTTCTATTTTACAGGGTCTTCCATTTCTCTACTGCTTTGCCAACATAAAGGTGTCTGTCGTGGCCCTTCACGCTGACGCTCAGTCCGACACAAGACCAGACCGGCAGACCCGCAGATCGGTTGACCCGCAGGACCATTGAGCATCTGGTGGAGCAGCTTTGGGTTCCTCACACTCTGGGGGGTGTACAGGAGACTGAGGTCCTGGTGTTTCTTTTCTGGCTGGCGTGTGGCACATCTTACGGTGTGGTAACCAGGGCCTTTGACATGCCACGGTCCACTGTGAGCGACGTTGTCCACAGGACGGCAGACCGCATCCTCCAGCTGATGAGCAGGGTCACCCAGCATCCAGTGGGAATGAACTACCATAAGTCACCTCTGGTTTTTTAGCAGCTCGCTTGGTCTTCCACCTTCCAAAAGGTCGTAGGGAGCATTGATGGCTGCCACATAAGAATAAAGGCCCTAAAAGAAAATGCAGCTTGTTATTTTAACAGGAAGCTTTTTTATTCCATTCAACTGCAGGCTGTACGTGACTAATGCCAAATTTAGAGATATTTTTGTTGGGAATCAAGGATCAGTCCTCAGTTCACAGGTTCTACGTAAAAAGCCCAATTTATGTAAATCAAACATTACCCACCTGAAGGATCCTTTTTGGTGATGGTGGGTATCCCTCATTGCACATCCCATCACGCTGCTGACACCCTACAGGGAACACACGAGGAATGCGTTTCAGGCCCGTTACAACCAGCACCACGCCAAGGCACGCTCTGTGGTGGAGAGAGGATTTGGCATTATGAAGATGAGGAGGAGAGCAATACTTCTGGCGTCACTGGAAGTAAAACCAACCTTTGCAATGAAAATCATTGCCTGCATTTCAGTTCTGCACAATCTGTGCATCAGGGAAGGGGACTGCTTGGAGCCACAGATGTTGAGCCACACCAGGAACCAGTAGGACGGGTAAAGTGGCGTCCGTCTGCGAGGACAAATCTCTGCTTTCCTTTTAGCTCCAACTGTGACACACATGACTCTAGAAGACCAGGATTATTGTTAAGATGTATAAAAATAAATGTTAACATAAAACGAAAATGTAAATATGTACATTTGATATTTATATGAAAATTCTTTTGAGATTGTTAAAAATGGCTCAGATTTAAATAATGCATGTAAATAATTCATTTTTGTTACTGCATTTATTAAACAAATTGCAAAAACAACGACGATGTTACATTTTGTGAACAATATTTTAAACTCAGGTAAGCTTAACAGACTCTCCTGTCACTCTTTGTCCCTTCGTGCTCTCTCCTCTTTCAACAACCTTTTCCCCAACATGACAACGATTACAGTTTAATGATAAATAAATACAAATCTGATCAAGTGTCTCTACTCCCATCCGGCACGAGCTTGACTGATAACAAACAGGCTATCTTTCTCAATCCACAGATGGATCAGATTTTCTTTATCCTCGTCAGTTCCTACATATATAAACACATTTAAAAAATGTGTTAATAACTTATGACTACGGTTAGAACTCACTCGTTTTTTTATGTAATATCAACAGCGTTTGTTTTTAGCATTCGGCGCTAATTCGCGCTAGCGTTAGCTTTAGCATTACCGAAATTGATGAGCTTCCAAACAATGTAGATAGTCGATTGAGGAATATAACACATTAAACACATCATCTTACGTATTTACAAATATATTTTACAACAGATACTTGATACTTTTAAATATACTTACATTTTTAAGTCCTCTTTCTCGCGCAACCGTCCGCCATCTTCGAATAATTCAAGCGCAGTGTATTGTGGGTCACACGCAATGCATTCTGGTATGAACGCAGTGCATTCTGGGCAATATTCGCCGATCGAGTGAGCATCGATCCACACTGGTTTTTCGTAGAGAATTCTGGGAAATTTCTAGTGCACATGATTTTTGAAGTGTAGATTCGGACAGCACTACAAAATGGCGACCGCACTATATAGTGCACTATATAGTGGTTAGGGCGGTAATTCGGACACAGCCTAAGACTGAGTGGTGCTTCTTCTTCTGCATTGCTGTCAGAAGAAAAACATTCATGCACACATCTACAGTGCCCTCTAGTGGTAGTTTTTGCTGTTTACTTTTTAAAAATCACATGTGGTTGCACTAGAGCAGGGGTGGGCAAACTAAAGCCTGGGGGTCATAAACTATTTAATCTGGCCCACCAAACTGGAATAAATGATTTTAATAACCCCTATTAATGTTTGATTTCCCTGTAATTTGTAGTGTCTCCCAATGGTTGGCGCACTACAAATTACATTGAGTCTTGTTTAGGTGCAGAAGATTTTGTGGTTCTTCTGGTGTTCATGTGTGTTTTCCGAGTTGGACAGTCATTTTTCAGATTTTTCCAATGCCACATGAACGCAATAATTCTTTAAGTTTGTGCTTTTCCCTGAGGGACATCAACCCGATGGTGCAATTGGCACTGAAATGAGAAGAGAAGTCACAGATTTGAAATGAAAACTTCAAAATGTTCTGCATCGAAATACTCATATTAATTTTCAATCAAAACGAAAGCATGTTTTGTGCAGATTCTGTCATTTCTTTTTGAGGTAAATTACCAGAACACTCCAGGTTGCTCCTGGTCTGACCCTTCTGTCACAGTTTGCCCACTCCTGAAGTAAAGAATAATTTTAAAAAAACCTGCAACACACTCTGAAAAATAGAGTACTTTGAAATGCAATTTTAAGTTTAATTTTTTTTATTCACGTCTTTGCATGTGTTTATAGACTCTTCATTGAAAGTGTCTTAAACACCCCGGAGTGGGGGGGCTCTGTGGCTTGGCAGCGGGGTGCCTGCCACACTGGAGACCTCCTATTTTACCTGCAGCACACACACATCACACCCACACCATCATGCATTGATGGGGTCGGGGATGGGCGGCCGGTCTTCTCCCGCCTGGTCCTCTCGGGGCTTGTGGGTATCCTGTCGGCTGCGGTGGTGGTCGGGCGTGCGGTGCTGGTGGGTCGTCGGCCGGAGGGGGTTACTGCGTGGTGACGGGGGGCAACCACAAGATTGCAAGTATGTGTGCGAGAGTGCATGGGTGGGACGGACCTGGGGGCTGGCTTGCTGGGATCCTCTGGGGCTCCCCCTCACCATCACAGAGTGGGGAGGGCATTGGGGGGGTTTGGGAGGTCAGATAATATAGCGGGTTGGGAGGGTTGTAGAGGGCAGGGTTATGGGGGGGGGGGGTGGAGCTGTGGGTGCGCGGAGATCACTGGGTTGCTTGGGTCGGGTGCCGGGGCTGGCTTGCGGAGACGGGGCGTCGGTTGGGTGGTGGACGGCTCATGGGTTCTCGGGGCCCTGGCCTCGTCCTTGGCCTTTGTCTCGGTGTCCGGCACCTGGTAGCCCCCATGGCTGCCGCAGAGCTAAGCGCTCCTGTCCTGTGGCCTGGGGGCCCGGATGCCGTGTTCGCCTATGCCTCTGGGCACCGGGGGGGCCTTCTCTGCGCCTGGCTGGGTGGGTGGGCGGTTCCCTCCTCCCCCCTCCCGGGCTGCTTGGGTCCCGATGCCGGGGGCGCTCCTGGCCTGGAGGTCTCCCCCCCCCTCCTGGTCTGGCTGGTCGGGCTGGCGAGGATCTGGTTCCCCTTATGAACACACGGTTAACTTCGGCAGCATGCATGTAACTCCAACCCCACGTGCACACTGCCACACTGCTCCCTGTCTGCTTCATCCCTCCTCCTAACCCACAGTGTATTAATGGACAGACATTTTCCACTCATCTTCGTGTCAGAATTTCATCTTTGATGTAATATTTGTCTTTCCAGCAGATCTGGTATAATTGTTACAGCTTAAAATAATAACTTATTCAAATCAGTACTTGTATCCCCCACTTTTTCACCTCTCTTCCCTTTACTCTCTTCCACCCCCCCCCCCCCACACACACACACACATTCTTCCTCTCTCCCTCCCCACGCACACTAAATGTAACTAATAAATAAAAGAATAATACAACAAAAAAGGGGTTTATACAAATCTACACTCTGGTTTCTTGAAGTTCTATAACCTCTTTTTGTGATGGTAAAACCTGTCCAACACAAATGGCCTTCAGCTCTAATCTGTTTGCTCAGCTGTTGGACAGAACAAGTTAAAAAAGAAAAAAGAAAATGAAAAGGAAGTGTCTTGAACGTATTTTGCCGAGGGCAGTTTGAACGTAGCTTCAGGGTTCAGGTTATAATCAATGTTTTAATATTTTCTCATGGTATTCCAAGTAGGTGTATGACAGAGAGAGGAAAAGCAAGATAAGGTGAAAAAAGTGAAAACAAAACAATCAAGGGAATGGTCATTCATTCATTCATTCATTCATTCATTCATTCATTCATTCATTCATTCATTCATTCATTCATTCATTCATTCATCTTCTAACCTGTTTTTCCCTTTCGGGTTCATGGGGCTGCCGGAGCCTATCCTGGCCACTTGTGGGCGAAAGGGGACATCCAGGTCACATGTCTGTTTAAAGAAGACAAGGGAAAGGTTAAAGAAGGATTATTTTCTTTTCAGTTTTTACACTGAAGGTTGCTTATTTGGCAAAGCGATTCAGGTTACAAATTAGGTGACGGTTAGTCTGAGCATTATAATGTTCGCCTTTAGAATTCTGAAGGAAAGAATCGGGTGTGCATGGCGGATTTCATCTCAAAGGCAACCATCTTTGGGCTCTCTGTGAGATGCGCCACTGCTTTTAGCTGTCATTTCCTCCATTGCCCTGGAATAAAAGCAATCAAACCTCAATCATTGTTACAACCCACCTACATCAGTCAGCCCTAGTTGTCCCGTCTTACAGTAATACATGTTCCCTCTGCTGCTGTCTAAAATGATGGTCCAGCAGTAATAATGTCGGCTTGCTGATGCAATCTCAAGAAAATCTCCTTTTGTTATAATATTTGGATAATTCCTTCAGGGTGGAAACAAGGACTATCCAGGCATTACATGAGGAGTGACATCGAAATCATTCAAACAAAAAAAATGACAAATAGATCGCAGATTTGCCAACCTATGAGGTGAACTAATAGTATTGCAGTGTGTCTATGCCTGCTGTTATAAAGCATTTATCAACGTAACAGACTTGTAGCATGTTTGAGGCTTTAAACTGCTTTTACCCTTGATTAACTAAGGAAACATAGGATTTAGAGGCTTTCTCAAGGGCACACCAACACTAAGGTACAAATTCAAACCAATAACGTATGTAAGAACAAACGACTGCTCTACCCTCTGACATAATTTTTTATCCGTACAAAAGATTAATAATATCCAGTTTATTTATATCCATCAGCTCACAAGCAAAGTTATGTAAAGATGCTACACAAAAAGCAAAAAACACAAACATCAAGCTTTATCATAATCCAGTTCATTCTAGATAATTCCATTATAGCCAGATTGTTTTGTGTACTGATGACCTAAGACTTCAGTGTTATCAGCAGATTAAACTGAAGGATTTTCAGTCCAATCCATGGTGAGGAAAAGAACCAGTTAAAGACTCACTCCAACTATATTGTAATCTACTGTAAAATCCTTCCTAGTGATCTTTTAATCATGATTTTAGCAAAAATCAAAAAGCCTATTTTGTATTTTAGGACATATTAGAAATTCACCTATAGGTTGTGGGTGGGAAGTAACCCGACGCTGATATTCCGGCATTCCTTTGCTTAATGTTTACAGTACCAACTACCATTTGTTTTTCATTTCTCATGTTAGCATGCTTTCCACACGCATAACATGTGCAAGTTGGGTCAAGTAATGTATAGCAGTTCAACGTCTCCTAAATGATCCAGTTTTTTGTATACTATGGCTGGGGTTCCACTTATTCTCAGTTTCTGTCATGATTTCCTTAGCGTGGCGGACCCAAGTGCTGGAACCCAGAGAACGAGACAGGTAAGTGACAGGTAAGAAGGTTATTTATTATTTTCTCCAAGGAGGTCCGCTGGTCCGAGGGTGACCAGCGTCTGTGGTTGGTGGCGTGGCTGGAGGTACGAACGCGGTTGGCGTGGTGGAAGTTCTCCAGCGGTGCTCCGTGAAGCGGGTCCTCAGTCAGACCTGGACAAGGCTGGGAGCACTGTGAGATTCATGCTTTTTGACTTTGCCAGTGCTTTCAACACCATTGAAACCGTCACTCCTGGGGTATAGCTGGTGAAAATGGGTGGCGGACCAACATCTGTGCACATGGATACTGGACTACCTCTCACACCGACTCCAGTAGGTAAGGGCTTGCTACTGTGAGTCTGAAATGGTTGTCTGCAATACGGGGAACAGTTTTTGCTAAGTTTATGTTCACTGTTTACACCGTAGATGTCATGTTTAACACAGGATCGTGTCACCACAGACGTTCTCTGATGATTCTGCCATCATCTTCTTGATCACAGATGACAATGACAGAGATTACAGAGAACTGATCCAGAACTTTGAAGCTTGGTGCCAGCAGATTTATGGAAGGAAAAGCAAAAGAGCTGGTGGTGGACTTTCACAGACTCTCACACTCTGCATTAACACAAGTGAACATTCATGGAGGGGACATTGAGAAAGTGGACTCCTACAAGTACTTTGGTGTTCATCTCAACAATAACCTGGATTCGTCCTGTTAAACAGACGCACTGTATAAAAAAAAGGAGAGAGCAGACTCTTTTTGTTGAGAAGAATGAGGTCTTTTGGAGTCCGGGGATCAACCCTTAAGACCTTTTATGACTCTGTGGCTGCATCAGCTGTTATTTATGGAGTGTTCTGCTGGTGCAGCAGCATCTCAGCAGCAGACAGGAAGAAATAGCTAGTCGGGAAGGCCAGCGCTCTTCTGGGGCTGCCTCTTGACTCACTGCAGGGGGTGGGAAAAAGGAGGATGGTAGCCTCCTTTTTCCCATAATTCTTGATGGAGAACGACGACTACCACCTGTGTGACACAGTGTTGGCTCTAAGCAGCTCTTTCAGGGACAGACTGTTACACCCTATGTGTCTGAAGGAGCGGCATCGTAGATCGTTTCTACCTGCTGCCATGAGACTTTATAATCAGAGCAGTTTCCAGTGGACCCAATGAAAACTTGTTAATTTGTTGTTTCAGTCACCCTACTCTATGCTGTAGTTACTTTAAAAGTATTTTATGCTTTTTTTCTGTCTCCATTGCATTTTTTTTCTTCTTTTTGAACAGTACATATTTTTCCTGATTTATTATTTCCATCTGCAATGCTAACCTCATCTCTTATTTTTATCTATGGTTATCTGAATAATTGTTCATTGTTGGAATAATGTATATAGGTTATCTCATATTTGCTTATTTTATGCATCACCTAGCTATATATATAGGTGATTTAATCATGTTTGCAGAAGTGTTTGTGTGTGTCCAAATCTGTTTCACAGGAAGGTGGAGGTGACACCCTTGGGAGAAAATATTTATCTTTGCGTCTTTTTAGCATTCTCCTGAGAACCTGTGTCTAAAATGAATTGAAGGACACTCTGTGTTAGTTTATCTGTGAGAAACGGCTTTGCAGGTCCAGAGATGATTTGAGAAGACTGTGGAAGGATGGACATGTTGTAATAAATGCTTTCTGATAGCGCTGCAGCTGTGTTTTTATCTGTTTCCCCTCCTTAAAGCTCAGCGCATGTGTAACTGAGGGTCAACCCAAAACAACTTATTAAAAGAGGACTGCAGCAGAATTTGCGCCAGAGTGGAGAGAGATTGTTTACTGGGTAGATCTCTGTCTGCTCTCCTCGTAAAGGCACCTTTGTATGTTGGTCTTTCCTTCCTTTTTGAATTGTTATGATGTTGCAGGTTGTTTTAATCCAACATTAATTTGGTCCTTCGAGCCGGATACCAACATACCCGAGAATTTCAGCAAGCGTGGTGGGCCCCAGGAGACTGTGGCCACAGCTGACTCCTAGGTGAGTCAACCCTTTGTTGGAGCTGGTGCCCATCCCGTTGGCTAGAGTCCAAAAGGTTGACAGTATACCAAAGGAGAAAGACAACTGAAAAAACGGCAGAGTCCTGTAAAATTCCGTAAGTACGGACGACGCACTATTTGGTTGGATGGCGGAGTCTGTGAGATTCCGTGTTTAAAAAGAAGTAAAGCCCTGAGAATTCTAGACACTATCAGGCAAGGACGCCGGGGTCCTGGAAATCCCGAACCATTTGGTTGGACGGCGGAGTCCGTGAAATTCCGTGTTAAATAAAATAATGAAAAGAATACATATATGTATGAATAGATATGATATAAAAAATCCCAGTACCATAACTTTCAGATGTAGGAATTAAAGATAATTAAAAAGCCGGCATTTATAAATAAGTAAAGTAAAGAGTGTGTGAATGTTAATGTGATTTTGTGTGCAAATCGCCGTATTTGCTGTTTGTTTCTTGTTGCTGTGTTTTGTTGTTGTTGTCTTTAGAAAATCGCTGAATTTGCAGCTTGTGTTTTTTGAATTGTTATGATGTTGCAGATTGTTTAAACCCAACATTCATATGTCATGTAAATATTGTTTTGGTGCCTCTGGCAGACTCCTCCCCCTCATCAGCTACACCTGGTACCACTAGCTGCGCCTCCTCATCCTCGTCAGCCTTCAGACTCTTAAGGAGACCACGGACCTGTCATCACCCCCAATCTAACGGCCAGGCCGAAAGGGCCAATCAGGAGCTCGAAGCCGCTCTGCGCTGTTTGGTGGCCCAAAACCAGGGTGACTGGTCGGACTACCTCATCTGGATTAAATACGCCCATAACAATCACCCATCTGCTGCTACGGGTATGTCACCTTTTGAAGCCTCATTAGGATACTCACCACCCTTGTTTCCTTTTCAGGAGCTCGATCTGGCAGTGCCCTCTGTCCAACTCCATCTTCAGCGGTGCCAGGACGTATGGCACCAGGCAAGGGCGGCTCTCCTCCGCACCAAGGAGAGCAACTGCCAGATCGCCAACCGTCACAGGGTGGTGAGACCCTCCTATCAATCTGGTCAACAGGTGTGGCTTTCCTCTAGGAACATTTCCTTACAGGCCACTTCCCGTAAGTTGGCTCCTCGCTACATTGGACCCTATATCATTGAGCGAGTTATTAACCCCACCTGTGTCCGCCTCAAGTTGCTGGCCGCCCTCAAAGTGCATCCTTCCTTTCATGTTTCCCAAATCAAGCCTGTCCGCCAAAGCTCCCTTTGCCCACCATCTGCTTCCCCACCACCCGCCCGGCTCATCGACGGGGCCCTGGCCTTTACGGTCAGTCGGGTTTTGGACGTGCGGCGCAGGGGCCGCGGTTTCCAGTATCTGGTTGATTGGGAGGGTTACGGCCCGGAGGAGCGGACGTGGATCTCCCGCTCCCTGATACTGGAGCGCCATCTCATTGATGACTTTTTTCTCGCCCATCCTGATCGTCACCCTGGACCGCCTGGAGGTGGTCGTTGTGGGGGGGGGGGGGGGGGGGGGGGGATACTGTTACGGTGCCTCTGGCAGACTCGTCCCCCTCATCAGCTACACCTGGTACCACCAGCTGCGCCTCCTCATCCTCGTCAGCCTGCAGACTTTTAAGGAGACCACGGACCTGTAATCGACGCTAGTTCATTGTACTCCTACGGTGCATCTCCTGGCCTCACCTTGATTCTCGTTCATGCCTTTTGCCCCTCGACTAATTACCTTGTCTTTGTGCCACTCCAGGATCTCGCCTTCACGAGGAACTCCTCTGGTTGCTGTCCACTTCTCGCTCGTCTCGCTCCATTGCTCCTCTGGCTCCCATCACGGATCACACGGTTGTCGCCGTCAAGACCCTCCAACCTCCACCACTGGCCTTCACAGAAGAACCTGGGACTCAATACTATTCCTGCTGCCAAATTAAATCTATTTTCTACCTACCTCAGTGCCTATCGAGTCTCCTTCCGGGTTCCAGCACTTGGGTCTGCTAAGCCTGCTAGTCATGACAAATATACTAGATTCCTTCTTTTTTTCATGAATCTAAATAATCATCAATGAGTTACAGTAGTGTAGCATGTAAATATTAAGTCTTTTAATGTTTTCTATTCTGTTATTATGATTTGCCTTTCAAGATCAAATGTCCATTCTTTCTCCCATGTTTTGTTAAATAAATTTCTCTCAAAATTTTGACATATATGTGTATGATAAGTATATATATATATATATATATATATATATATATATATATATATATATATATATATATATATATATATATATATATATATATATATATATATATATATATATATATATACACACAGTATAGTTTGTCAACCTTTTTTTTTTGTTGCAACTCCAAAAAATATGGTATATCCCATGGAGCATGCTTGAACTGTTTCAGCTCCTCTCATCTGTAAAAAGGTCTTGCCCTCAAGGTCCAGGGTCTTAAAAATGGGACCCCATACCTTAAGAGTATTCTGTATGTGTTATTAGCATCTTACCTAGTTCTCCTTACTATCAAAGGAAAGGTAAAAACATAAATTATAGCCTTTTAATAAAAAAATGTCAATGTCTGACTATTCTTGCAGAAATTGCATTTATAGGGCCAAATGTCATATTTTTATCAGGTATTTTCTTATCTTTAATCTATTTTTACATTATATATATCTATTCTATATCTCCATCCTCTTTGGTCAACTTTGTCGTTGTTTTCCTTCCCTTTGCTCTTCATTTGCATACCCATCTCTGTCTCCCCGCTATCTTCCCGCTGTCTGAACTCTAATCTAGTTGTCAATCATTTTGTCATTGTGGTTCCAAAGTCACATTTTCTGGGCAGCAATCCATTAGCAAAGGGCTGCTCTTCTATTACCTGCCAAATTATCAAGCTGTCCCTAAAATGAGACTGGAGAATGGGGACACCAGGCTCTGGTGGACAGAGCCATCCTGACAGCGGGGAATCTATCCACCCTGTCACACACGAACAGTTATTGGGGATGTTTTGCGGCTTAATTGCTGTTAAACGTATTACTTTTACACGGTCAGCTGTCAGCGCTTGAAAAAAGCAAATGTTTCACAGTAACCTAGGACTGAATAGTTTCCCCAGAGCCTCGCTGACTGTCCATCATGTGGGCGATCCAAACACACTGATCACAGTGTAATCTAAAAGTTGCATAAAAGCCTTAAAAAAACGAGATGCAGAATACAAAGATTACTGGCTATGTTTATAAGACCAATCATGTAATGGTGAAGTTGGTTATCTAAAAAAAAAGTCAAATCAGAGCCTCATTGTTCAGGCATCTTCTTGTCTAGTTTTACACTTAAAAAGTCAAAAAACCGGAGAAACAAACCTCAAACCATTGCCACTTACAAAGACAAAATGTAAATGTCTTTAGCAAAAACCACACCCACTATTGCCTATTTCATCCTTTTTTTTATCTCCTTAAATATGTACATAGACCTGTTTGTCAGCCTCAGATGACCAAAACATCAAATGGTTGCTATGGAGATAAAACCAACAGACAAGCCGCCGTTTAGGAAAAAGTGCAATTTATTTATTTTTTTGGGCAAATTAGTCACATGCAGCTCTGAGCAGGCAGGCAGAGGCAGAAGGGGGGCAGTCAGTGAGGCTTACACGTGGACTTTGACAAAGATTCAATTAGCAGCTGCTCTGACAGTGACGGTGAGTGTAAAGAAGGGCAGTGGTGGGTAGCGCCTGCGTGCCTGTGTAGGTACGATAACCATTCGGCCTGCAATAACCGTTCGGGATCCTTTCGACTGAGGATAACGTCGGGCTGCTCGGGCGGTTCCTTTTGTAAGCTAGTTAAAGTTTTTTTCCCTCCTAAGTTTAATTCAATTTTTTTCATGTTGCCCAAATTCACAATGTCTCAATGGGCTTCGTAACGGTAATTGTAAGCTAAAACAAGTTGTGTCGGACATTATTCTTTGTAGTGTTTATAAAGAGATTTTGCCACAACCCACTTTGTAAAAAGATCTGTGGCTGTTTTAATGAACCTGCTGCTCCGCATAAGCGAACCGTGTCTCTGATCAGAGCAGCTGGAGTCTCGTAGCTTCGTGTTTAGAGGCAGGGAAGGTGCTTTGTTATAGTGTGCGGTCCGGAGAAGGGTTCGGACTGCAGTCCATTCGGCTGCAAATGCACTTAATAATAATCATAACAATAATAAAAGCACATTCAGAAGATAATCTCGCTCCATGTCGGAGCTCTGTTTGTTTACAATGGACTGCATAATATCTTTTTCTATGGTAGTGTCGTAATTTGCCCAGACCAATCACTATCTGACATGTCATCGGCCCAATGGACAGCCAATCACATAGAGTGAAGTCAGCACTAGTCGAAGGACCCCGAACGGTTGTTGCAGGCTGAATGGTCATGGTACCTACACCATAATACACTACTTGTGGCTTTAATTCATGATTTTTCAATCACCTTTTTTAACTTCAACTACTACAACAAAACATTAGTTTATAAATCTTATTATTGCCTACATGACCAAATGGCATAATTTCACGTATTTTTCTACACCTATGTGGTATGACCAAACAAATCATATGTTATCATGTGTTGCCTTTCAAAAAAATAAACACTAAAACAAGTAATACACATATAAATATATATATAAATATATTATTATTATTGTCTAAAAAATCAATCAAAACCATAAAAGCATGACATATTTTTTTGACATCTGGAAGTAGTTGCCCAGACAGCTCATGTATTTTGCATTAAAAACATTGAAAATACATCCAACCTTTTTATAATTTTTAAAAATGTTACCACTCTCTAATACCAGATTAACATGCTAACCCAGCCTTGTTCTGTCAACACGGGACTGTTTGAAGCCAGATCTGACAAAAAGAAGGACCTGCACATCAGACGTTTGATCTGACTGCCACTTGTGTGCACAAGTGTGTGTTTCTAAGTAAAAGTATGAGTGTGGATTTTTTTTTTCTGGCCTTTCTACATGAAAGAGACACAAAAAAGACAGGTAGAAACTGGCCTTTTGATCCTAACCTTGGCTAGGGAGAAAGTGAGTGTGGGTCTGCGAATATACACTCCTGTCTAGAGAGATTATTGAAACTGAAAGTATTTTAAAGGATTTTGAAGTGACAAAGAAGAAATGATAAAAGACTAATATTTGTGACAGAATCCTGAGGAAAGCAAATGAGAGATCAGAGAAACAAAACAAACAGGTCACATGAAAAATAAAGCTTTCATTTTTATGCAAACGGTATATCAAGCATGCTTTTAAAGATTTCTTTAGAAAAGACGGAAGAGGTCTGATGTCATCTATTTTTGTCTCTTTTTTACATATAATTTGCATAATCTTTTATGTAGAAAAAAAGGAAAAGGCTAAGCTGTTAAGATCTTTAAATGTGATAAAAATTATTACAAATATTAAAAACGTTGCCGGTGTAAAGTGTTTAACACTGTCGAAATGTAATCGGACCGTCAAGAACCTCAGTTAATAGTGTAATCACATAGCTCTATATGCATCCGTTTTTTGAAATCTTCCTTTTCAAACATAAAACTTGGATAAATCCCTGCATTGACTTTAAACAGCATTTGATTCTGGATTTACCAGGAAACCATAGAAGATGCTTTAAATCAATATCTCATCCATCCTTGACGTTACAAGCAGCTGTTGAAGGATTAGAAATGGGAGTTTTTCTGAGATTTGAAGGGCAAATAATGTCTTGGCAATACTGACAGAAAATAATCGAGTTATCTGAACAAGACATTTATTCAAAAAAGTGAAAAAATTCGATTTCTACCTTGCTCTAAGGCCCAAAGCGCTTTACAGTTACACACACATTCACACACTGATGGTGGCTCTGCTGCCTTACACTGGCGCCAACCTGTAACCACCAGGAGCAAAGTGGGTTTCTTGGCACTCTAACACATGGGCGGGCATAACAGGAACTAAACCTGCAATTTTCAGATCAGAGGTTGACTGCTGTACTTCTACACAACAACCAGGGTGTAGGACTTTTGTATCATTATTAGTTGAAGGCATGATAGCAGGACCAACACCAACACCACCCATCCATTTTCTCAACCTGCTATATCCCTTACATGGGTCACAAGGCTAAAAGGGTGTGAGTGTAACCTGGCTACTGTCGTGCACAGGTAGGGTACACCCTGGACACGTAACGAGTTCGGACACGTTACCAGTACAGGCACTGCGCCACTTTGCACCCCTTGGTATTAGCTGTTGGGATTATAGAAATTCATTAACTACCAGGAATTAACCAAACTCTGTTTTTACAAGCAGCATATTTACCCCAAAAACTATTCATGTCATATTTGAAAGACACATTTCTGAGACTTCTATCTCATTAGCGCGATCCAAAATTTCCATTAAAACCCCATTGTCTGTGTGTGTGTGCTGTATGTATAAGGGCAAATATGCCTTTTTTTTATTAGGAGCAATTACAATGTCAAGATTGCAAAATTTTCTTTAACCTGTTTTCTAATGAATTTATGAGATTGCTTAAATACTTTGATATGTCTCTGTATTTTTTATTCTAATTGTCCTTTTGCTTTGTTTTTATAGCTAAAATTTTCTTAAATTTAGAAAATTAATCAACCAGCTGGTTGTAGTTGTTAGGTAGTTGTTAAAGTAAGACCAGAAAAAACTACTTCTTTTTTCATTTTTACCTGAACTCTTAAAGTTTAAAGTTCTGCATAAAATCACCTGTGAAAAAGTGGAAACATTCAATGGAAATGCCTCTTCCAAATAACCGATTGCCCAAGCAACGACCTATCTGCATTATTATTACTTGGCAGGACGGTTATGTTATGCATGACAGTGATTATGCCTCAGCAGATTACAAGCTGACCCCATTGCCTTTGCTTTAACTCAAGTGTAATTTGAATTTGGAAGAGAGGCGATGAAATGCTTGCCCCATCAATCTCTCCAACGTTTGGGGGACTGGGAGCATTAGAATAGAACAGAATATATCTGGTGGGCTCTTAATGACATCCTGATATCATTTTAAAGCAGGATAGGACAACAGCATGATGAAAATTCTCATTTCCCTCGCTGACAACAAAGCAGGTACATGTAGCGTTGTCTGCAAATACTTCTTCAAACTCCTGACAATGTTTCCTGAAGGAATAAAGTTTGCATGCGTGCATACACCAATGTCTGAAATATTTTGAAGCAGCTGTTAAAGGAATAGATTTAATCTGACTGAGCGTGCCAATTGGATACGGCTGGGTGAAATTGACCTCCATCTCGACTCTCAAGCACCCCGTGGGTCTTTGAAATCTCACTTCACTGCCTTCATCACCACACTCCTTGTAGTTTTGCTGCGTTAAATTGTTTTCCAACAACACATGGATTACATATGAAATACATTATTGGTCTCATGCAATATTTTTAAACGTAACTTTGAGAACATTTTCTATTTTTACTCTCAACCAAACCATGTGTTGTACCATTGAACTGAACCATGGCATAAGTGGATCATTGCATCCCCACCCGGTACCAGTACGTTTACATTGAAAGTGTAAAATATGTCTTGTGCTAAATCTAAGAAGGATTTGTGAGTAATTTATTATTTTGTTTATTGTTTTGATGCCCAGTTCAGTTTAGTCTGTTTAGTTACATTTTAGGATTCTCCTATTGAATTCTATGCATTTATGATCCTTTTGATTGCATGTTTACTTTATAATTACCGGTACGAAGCCCACTGACAGCCCACTGTTGTTGTGAATTTGGGCTCTACAAATAAAATTGAAATTGAATAGATTTACCAACAAACAAGCTGCCCTACCAGTTAGCAGACACATGTGCTTTAGGTCATGCTGATATCCATACAGAGTCCTCTAAGAGCGCTTACAGTCCCCAGTAGATGTTCACATTTGCTTCAATAACCACTGTGAGAATGTTATATTGGGACAATTTTGTGTTGAATTTCAACATCCTGTTGTTTTTATTACCTTGTGCACCAGGTATTAATTTAAAGGCACAAAACATGTGGGGTGGTTGACACATCTCACAGTGAGAAGGCCTAGGTTCAAATCCTGGTCTGTGTGGATTTTCTTTGTTCTCCCCATGCAATAAGAAGTTGTTGTTTTTTTAACCATTGTTTTTCTGTTATTGAGTACTCCAACTTCCTGTCACAGCCCAACCGTAGAGGTTGATTGGTGATTGTATTTTATTGCTTAGGAGTGAATATGAGTGTGTGGCTCCATGGTGGACTGGTTGTTTGTACAAGGTGTACCATGCCTTTGCCCTCAAGTAGCTTTAACTACAACCCTACACAGGGATAAGCAGAACTGGAAGAAGGATGGATGGCTTTGGGAAAATGGTTTTCATTTTAGTCCTGGTATGTGTTAGTAAATGGAGAAAATGCCTGTAAAAATATTGTTTGATACGTGAGGAGACGGAGGTCTGTGCTGGCAACTATGTCTTTCCAGGAGTCATGCACCAGATCCTGTTTCTTTCTCCATGAGCATGCTGTAGTTTTGACAACCAATTGTTTTCCCTTTTTGGAGCGGGGTGGGTTCAGTTAAAACTAAACTTTTACGTCATCACACTTGATGTCTTAAAATCTCTGACCATGAACAGTCAGACGCCACAGAGGGTCAGTGCGCAGTGGGGTGAGCTGTCTCAGCTTAACAGGTGAGAGTTACAACATCACAGCAGCTTTCTATACAATAGATTTGCCTTATGTTGTAGACTATGAAACTCTGTAAGTGTTCTGAGCCACCTTTATATTTTCCCAATTTTTTTTCTTTTATATTTAAATATACAAGAAATCAATTAACTTGCAATTTGTGGTCAACCTTGGAAAAAACACTAAAATCGAACATTTTTTAAGTTTTTTCTGCTGCTGCAAGATTTTTGCCTTAGGCTCTTTTTCTCTTATTCTTGTCTTCAGGAGAAGCCCTAAAATGATCACCAAAAATGGTACATTTTATAATAAGCAAAACAAAATGAATCCAACATTGTTAACCTCTGCCAATATTTATCCTTCAGTGCTGTGGCATATTTTCTGGGGAGTAAAGCAGACCTTTCTATTTTTTCTAGGCAGCAATGACAGATCGGGATGAATGTTACAAGCTTCATCAGCTCTGTGAGGCTGGAATGTCCCCCTCAGTGTGAGAACATGGGAACACAGGGTTACAAGAAACATGAAAATTAGGCCCACATTCCTCCAACAATCACTGATATAACATGAAAATCAAAAACTATTGACAAAAAGCTGGTTGGTAAATGGCGTATACTTATATAGCACTTTCTACCCTCTTTCGAAGGTCCACAGCGCTTTACAGTCACAGTCCCATTCACCCATGCACACACACATTCACACACTGATGGCGGCTCCCTGGCGCCAACCTCCCACCAGAGGGAAGGTGGGGTTCAGTGTCTTGCCCAAGGACACTTCGACACAATGGCCAATCAAACATCCTCTGATACAGAGGTCGCTGCACTTATGGAGTTTTTCTTCGTCCTAAACTGCAAAATCTTCAACGTCAGACACATAACTGTGGATGTTGCTGCTAATTTTCATTACTTTTCATCAACTAGCTTAAGGCAGTCACTCAAAAAGGACCTGAAACAGAACGCACAGCCAACATTTCTGTTGTCCCCCCACCCCGTTGCTGCAGCCCTGTTTACACAACAACCACAAACACACCAGTCCAACACAACAAGCTGTTGATAGAGAAATGACGGAGGAACTTTTTATCATGTTGTGATCTGACATATTCACCTAACTTCATCAATTCAATTCAAAGTAATTGTCTGATTCACTATTAAATCTGCCTTTCATAATAACTCTGGGTTGTTTAGAAAATCAATGTGAAATTTTCAAAATATGATTTTATAAGACAGAATTTCTTTGCGTGAATATGTAGGTAGATCTTTTGGATCTGATTGTTACCAGTAACTTGGATGCCAAAAAAGTGAGGAATCCCCTGCTCTACCTTTATCTATCTGGTTAAGATGCCCATTACTGACAGCACATGCGTCAGGACAGATTAAGGAAGGGCTGGACTCAGATGCAGCGTTTAGGAGCTTTAATCTGATTGCTAAGGCTATGGCACAAGAGACAACCAAACAAACTGACACAGGACAAAGGGAGACTCAGACTATTTAAGACACGAGGAAGGGAAACACAGGTGGAAACCATCAGGGAAGATTAAACAGTCAGACCTGTAGGGAACAGACAAGGGCAGGAAGTAACAAGGCCTGAAACGAGAGGAGAGATGGTGTTTCAAAATAAAACAGGAAGTGCAACAAGAGACAACACAGGTAACAGACATTGACCAAAAGTGCACATGACAACATGAATGCTGAACGCACAGGGTGTAGGGTGTACAGGATTTAGGGGATTGAAAAATTGAATAACCCGTAAAACGTGCCTGCGTCTTAACTTCTACACCCTTTCGGGTTATTTAGGTGTTCACTATAATCTGTCACATGCAGCATCACCGTAGAAAAAGCTGTATGAAGATTTTCTCTCTACAGGCTGACAGAGTGGTCTATAACTTTGATATTTTGTATCCACCACAAATGTCCTCTTACTTTGAAAGTATCCTGTGCTTGGGGATGGTTTTCCCTGCAGACACTGGCTTCCTACATCAAAACACAACATTTTTAGCTGCTTAAGATCTGAGTTCATAATCAAACAAGCACAAGTTAACTATGGGCAAATCAAAGACTGTAAAGAAAAGTGGAAATTTCTTTTTTTCTTTTCTTTCTTTTTAGGTTGGTTGTTGGAGAAAATCAAGGCTTCAGTGTTTCTGTGCAGGTCAACTCAAATCCTGCCATGAGTTCAAAGAGACAGTTCTTGTTATCAGACAGTGAAGTCTCAATAAATTAGGGTGGAAATACACGGCAGAGGTGCAGGGTGGAAGTGAAAGAAAGTCAGTGGCTCGTGGCCTGTTTAGAAGTGTTAGCAATCAAATGAGAAAACAAGCATCTTTAACATCTAACAGTACAAACATGATTAATCTGCATCCCAGTAAAAAGGTTTTACCAAACAACTGTGACCAGTTGCTGGAGTTTGTGGATTTTAAACTCCATATCACCAGTGGAATGTGATAATCCCATCCAGTATTTAGACTGGAATGAGACAAAGCTGGCATGTAGGAGAGACTGAAGAAAAAGAGTCAGAAAGGTCAAGCAGAAAGAAATAGAGGAAAAATGAGAGTGTGCATTGACTTTATCTCCGGAGCTGCAGCCGTCCAAGCAGCTTTGTGGTAAAATATACAACTCGTGAAATGAATTTGGTTCTTGCAGTGTTCATGCTATGATGGGAGCAACCATCACAGGGCAATTATTGATCCCATTGCTGTTCAATCAGTCTTAGTTTTAACAGGCAGAAAGAGAGTTCAGATTGGAGCAGCTCTCATTCTTTTTAATTCATCTGGAGATTCACAAAAGCCTCCAAGATTCCCAAAGAAAAGATCATATCATGGATGAAAGAAACATTTTTTTGGAAAAAGCTTCATGGATATAAAGTATGCTAAATACCACCTGGTAGGCTTTGTTGACCAAGAACAAAAAGCATAATTCAATATGAACCTGACGAAGAAGCAACTTGGATGAGTGGTGAAACACTTTAAAAAAAAAGGACTTTAAGTCCAGATCCCCTGACTCAACTTGACTGAACCTAAAGCAATGTAAATGTCTTCAGAAATATTGCCAACCTCTGATTAATGGCACTGGTGTATAGTATTCCATTGGCATAAGCATAATTAATAGAGCACTGGGAACGTTTTTACAATATCCAAAGATGATTGGATTGGGACTGATTTCAGCTGGAGCACCACTCCTAACTCCAACAAAGGACGACTCCCTGAAGAATCTACTGATGCCTAAGGTTTGGACCACACCCCACCCCAGCTGGGGCATCTTTCTACATGACTGCCTCTGGACTTCAAACCACTTCTTGTCTTATGTCTTGAAGATATTGGATAAATCACTAAAACTGACTAAAAAGCTGCTTTAAAGTTCACTGTCTCCATGCATTAGGCATGTGAAAGGCTTTGGATTGCAGGCACAACCTATTTTAGAACATTTTCCTTCCACCTGATCAGAGATCAAAACCCAAGCAGTGAAGAAGACTTTTATAACTTTTGCCTCTTGACCGGGACTGCCTTAACCCTTGTGCTAGCTTAGATGACCCCACCCTTACATTGACGTGTTCTCCCTACCATGACAAAGGTGGATAAAGGTGGAAAGATTTGATGTAATCCATGGACACCAGTGAAGATCACAAATCATTGAAGAAAAAAGGTTCAGCACACAGGATAGCACAAGGGTTAATAAAGAGATCAATGTTTTTTTTTTCCTGGATGAATAATGGTTAAATAAAATAATAAAACAAAGTACATCAATGAGCCCAAATAACCCATGTGTAACAAAGTGGTACCATAGCCACCACACCACTATGCAACATTGAATATTAAAATCCCCTATTATTATAATTTTACAAGAATCTCAAACACAAGCCGATATGAAGTCAGAAAACTCAGTTAAAATGTCATTTCAGATTCTGTCATTACATCAGCAGATTCATTTTGCAGTTTTAACAGAAAATGAATACTGCCAGCCTGAAAATATGACTCATTTTTATAAATTTATGAAGTTGTTCAACTTCAGTAAAATGGTCTTCACAAGCATAAGGTGAGCTTCTTCCTATTTGCTCCACCTGTTTTTAGACTTTGTTAGCACAATAGCTAAAACAGTCATACATTTTCTCTTGAGCTTGTGATTTTCACACTATAAGTTGTTCCAGTGTATGAATCAAACTTTTGGGGGAAAAGTACAAAACCTCTGAACAACTCTGCAAAGGCCAGTGTGATTCTCCGTTCCCACCGAGTCCGTTTCATGCATTCTCTCTTTCAAACTGTGTCAAATCTGGTGCTCGATGTTTTTCTATAAATGTGTTTAGAAACTTGATGTACCCGACACAGATGATGTTGAGAGATCAGGTTTATTTATTTTAAAGAGCTCTGGGTTCATGAGATCATTCAGAGATTCTCCCAGTACGGTGAGCTTCACCATCTACTGCAGGAGCTGCGTCTGAATGATGCCGTTTTCAGTGGTATTTTCATCTCTCTGTGACCCAGTTTGATGCTTTACTGTCCCTGTTTTTGTTAAAATTAAGAATAAAATCGAATGATATGAGTGTGCTACAATGACTATGTTGATGATTAGTTGATTTACAAGTTTTAAGTAATTTCACATGAAAAAGTTAACATATAAATGTTTCTTTATTCTGCTCCCATTTGACTGCATGTGATGTGGCTTTCATATTGATTTACATAAAGAGCGAGGAAGCGAGAGCCACACTGAAGTGGTCTCTCAACCAAGTGGTCACTCAACTGCTGACATTATAGAAGAGCTGGTCTCCAATGATTGGGTCACCTAAAGTGCATGCTAATGGCAGCTGCAAACAGACCCAGAGGCACAGAGAAAAAGGTCAAAAAATAAAGAAAGGAGGGCATCCAATCACAGGTGTCCAGGGGGTTAAAAACGTGCTTTGAATTTGTGAACAACAGAACAGCCAGAAACAAAAGAGCAAAACCATTTCTGACGTATGAGCATCTATCTTATGATAAAAAATAAAATTAGTTTTAATCAAAGCTGAGTCTTTTTTTCTACTTAGAAGTATAGAAATTAAAACAGAATCTTTTCCATTAACAATCATTACCTTTTAAATAAAAACATTTAAAAGCTAATAGAATTGTTGATGACTTTAGAAGAAGAGACAATTTGACTTAATTATTTCTGTGTTGATACTTTTGCTTTTATGGTATACTTTTCTATCTTTTAAGAAGACCCCTTCACCCGGGCACACATACATTCACACACTGATGTCGTCTCGGCTGCTGAACACTGGCGCCAAGCTATAACCAACATTAGTAATGTGGTGTTCAGTGACTTGCCCAAGGACACTTCAACACAGGTGCGGGCAGGGCAGGAGCTGAACCTGCAATCTTGAGGTTGACCACTCTTCCTCTGAAAGCTGATATTTGATCTGATCTTAGGATTTAAACCCAGAAGTCAAGTTATGCAAGTATGTTTTAAGATGTCCATAAAAATGTAGATTGATTCTTTGAGGATAGGAAGTCAAGCACTGTTGAATTCAAAAGCAGTCAAATTAAGTAGTTTGCCCTTTTTGTTTCTCTGCAAGGTTGAAGCAGTTAGTGGTGTTTTCAGCTAAAAGGATGCAGCGTTATTATTCCAATTGGAGCTGAAAAATCACCCAGTGGCACTAGACAACGCTATGCAGATTAGAAAGAAAAAAAAAAGTGGCCTTATCTGAATAAAAAGCTCTTATCGTGTTGTTTCCGCCTCTCTAAGCTACTGCCGCATCCCCAAGGTCAACAGCTAAATAAACGTCTTCGTGGGGAAATTTGCCCACTTTCTGTTGAAATCTTGTCCAATTATAGCCTTTTATCTCCGCGCAGTGACGTACGTCCCTAGTGCATACACGCTTCTTCTTTTTGACTCTGACAGCAATACAAAAACACAATTGAACATGTGCTGCAAGTTGGCTTTAAATACACTACGAGCTACGCTTGTTGCTTTATTGTTATTCTTTAACTTTCTTTACATTGTTTGGGATTGTAGGAAGTCATGTCAACTTTTAATAAAACAATCTTTTTATCTTAGGTAGTCACAGGTTTTTCCTACACACCCTTCATCAAATCATGTTTCAATTCAGATTCATTGAAAATACGAGAGACCTGCAGAAACCCCACAGCTTTCTAAGCCCGCATTCCCTAAGTGCAAACACACAAGAAGCTAAAGCCACACTTTTGTCTGTGAACAAATACAAGCATGCACACAGAAAGTCCACAATCTCCCTTCCTGCTGGTAATCTCTCCTTTTAGCATCTTCTCTGGCCTATTATGTAGGGATTTTCCCTCTGATGGGAATTCCAGCAGCAGGCGTACTGAAAGGCCGTCTAATTAGCCATAGATGGATGACTTCCAATGCAAATAAATGAGCAAAGAGCCGTCATCGGACAAATCATTTCAACCTTGACTTAAGAAAGAGGTCATGTGCCCATGCTAATCACAGGGAACAACAGCAGCCCCACAACACATCTGCTGTGGGGCGTCTTTTGGGAAGGACAAGTGTTTTGTTTGCTCTTAGCTGTTTTGATCTGGTCTTTATGTGGCTGTCCGTTCAGGTTAAGATGACGAGAGACGATTTGGTATCAGCTGCCACTGCAGATCTGAGAGAGCAAATATATCAGCAGAAGTTGTGTAAACCAGCTTTGGAGCACTGATACAACACCTTTGGGTTGTATCACACCAGGGTGATGACGCTATTGACAAATTGGAACTGGAATTTGCAGAGGATTTCCTCAAAGGTTTTGCTGGTTACCTTAAAAAAACTATAAGTAATTCTCAAAATCTCATTTTCATGTTGTTCTAGTGACAGAAAATGTGCCAGTTTTCTGGATTTTGTTGCATTTTTGTGCCTTTCCACCTCGAGGGTTTACTGGCACAACAGTGAAAACAACCTGTAGAAAGCTGAGTGACGTCCACGAGCTGACGAGGAGTCTTCTTGTTCTCATGTCATTCACCAAGATGGCCTGCAGCAGTGGTCCCTAACCTTTTTTCAGGCTAAGTCTGACCGGTTTAATGTCGGACAAATTTTTTACATACCAGCCCGTACGAGGCTGAAGTGGATGTCCGACTTTTTTTTAGCTTTCTGTTTTCCTTAACTTTTAAGGGTAATGTTTATCTTCATCCTCTGTAAAGGACCTGCAGCTGGTTTCAACTTTATTTGTTCTCTAGATTTAATGTAGGAATCATTACAATGTGATGTATTTTTTCCTAAAGCCATGACTTTCAAAGCGGAAACTACCAAATCAGACGCCAACTTGTCTGACTTTTATGTTGTGATGGATAAATGCAAAAAATAATAATAACAATAAAATAAAAAAACAGTCAGTGTAACTGGTATTTTCAACACGATAAACCTAAATCCACCGCATGAACACTGTTACTAGCAGCATCCTTGTAAAGCCAGTTGCTGAATATTACTGAGTGGAAACAACTGCTGCAATAAATACATATTTGGAGTAAAGACTTCTGGTTTTTGTCTGTTAGATATAGATTTATTTTTTCTTTGAAGGCTCTTCTTTTGCTTCCTCATTGGCTCTATTCCAACCAAAGAAACGTTCCAAAAATGTTTGTTTTTTGGTTAACTTTGCTAGCTTGCTAGATCCAATTTAGAGGTCAGTGCTGCAGCTTTAACCCTTGTGCTATCTTAGATGACCCCACCCTTACATTGACGTGTTCTCCCTACCATGACAAAGGTGGATAAAGGTGGAAAGATTTCATGTAATTCTTGCACACCTGTGAGGTTCATTGAAAAAAAAGGTTCAGCGCACTGTATAGGTCAGGGGTCGCCAACCCATGGCTCCGGAGCCACATGTGGCTCTTTCATCCATCTGTTGTGGCTCCCTGTGACTTTGGAAAATAATGAGTATTTTATAATAATTACATTTTATTTTAGTTTTTTATCGGGCGAGACCTGCAGAGCTGATAGCAGGAGGAGAAACGCGGGGCGGCTTCAATAAACACTCCGATCTTCTGCCGGGAACTTGACGTGCCGTGGGGCAGAGACCAACTCGCTGATGACAGACTGAGAGTTCGCGCCAGCGTTGCCAGATAGATTCACAGTTTTCCAGCGGAAAAGGCATCTGAAAACCGCCAGACCCAGGCAAAAACCGCCCAAAACAGCTTTTGTTGATGTTTGTTTTCGTACTGGACTGATAAAATAAAAGATTTTTCTAAATAAAAGATAGTTTATACTAATAATAAAATGTGTACAATATTGAATATTTCTTCAACGGCCCGCCTTCTTCCATTCATTTGCTTAACCCGCTCTATCCCCGCTATAACCTGCATCCAACTCTTTCATCCGTTGTGCGGCGCTGGAGCGACCCGACTATCGTATTTTGCGCTCTCTGTGTAGGACACACTGAGGAGCGCGGGGGAAACAAATCTCAGCTGCAGAGGATGTGAACAGGTGAACAGGTAGAGAGGAAAAGCAGGTAAAGAGGCGGAGGAGGGGCTTTACCTTCAAACTCTGTCAGAGAGATGCAAACACGGGCGTCAGATTGAGATGCAGCTTTCACTGCGGGAGTTGAAGCAGAGACTTTTTCTGGGATGATTTTATAAACCAAAACATGGAAACATGATTACCAAGTAGAACTCTTCAAAATAATAACCTAATCTCTCCACATTCTCAGTGCCTACCATGCATTGATAAACACATCGCTCCATGCAGCGATCAGACCAGAACCAGTAGCTCCTCCCACACGCGGCCGCGGTATCATCCTTTAAAGAACACAATGTGCATTTGCAGCGACGTATGCTTCAGACGATGTCCGATTGGCCAATCTACATGTCAATCAAGTCCCGTCCTTCTCAGTGAGGACTTTGGTGGATTTTAAAGAAGTACATTTTTTTTTAAATCTTTTCTGGCCCGCGATCTACACTCATGTCCTTGAAGATCGACATAATGAGCACCCTTGATATAATTTCAAGGGGCGGTCCGAAATGGCTCTTTGAGTAAAAAAGGTTGCCGACCCCTGGTCTAGTGGGTCTAGATGACCCAACTCCCACTGTTAAAGTGCCTAGGATAGCACAAGGGTTAAGAAAGTAACAAATAGATTTTCGACACATGACCGTGCGACTTCATGTGCATAAAAGAATGAGCCAGAGCCGGTGGAGAATCCAGTAGTTTTCCACAGCCCTTTAGAATCTAAAATCTAAATAAAACTGGAAAAATGTATGGCCCTTTGGCCCGTATCCACTTCTCCTTTTGTTTGACGACTCTGTACCAACTGGGGACCACTGGCCCACAAGACTTCTGAATCATTCAGTCTGACGGAAGACAAATTTCTTTTGTTGAAAATGAAAGCAACGCCACGCTGGTTTTGACTTGATACTGTTTGACTTCATTTGAATTCTTATAAACTAATATTTTTACACATGAACATGCTTCACAAGACATTTAATGCTTTATGACAGGCCATTCATGGAGGCATGAAAACTGTAAAACGGGCCACCGTGTTCTGTCAGGACACCAGCACTGCAGTTTTGTCACTTCTGCTTTCTTAGGTGATGAAAATCCTTCTATTAAAGCAGAATTAGCTGACTGTGAACCGTTAGAGTTATGCTCTCAGACAATCAAAAGCTTTTAGTGGCCCTTTGGCCCCTATCCACTTCTCCTAATGCACTGTATAATACCCCCTCTCTCCCTATATACATCCATCGTTCACTTTATTCTCCATTTTCTGAGCCTGTCTTTACACCTTTCTTTATGACCTTGCTTCCATTGCTCTTCATCCATTACTTTTACCTTAATTCTTCTGTCACTTGACCTCTATTTATCCTCTCGCTCATGGACCCCTGATGGACTGCACATCATAAATGTGTATTCTGGATTACCGCTCAAGATTTTCCTCTCCTCCCTGTCTTCTTTACTCTCCTGAGATTTTTTTATTTATTTTCTCTGTGCCATTTAGAGTCATTCTCTCCACCACCATCTCATTTTCTTCTCTCTTAGCTTCCCTATCTGCCCCGCTGACTATCACTCAGTCTGTAATCCCTCTGTTCAGGGTGGGATTGCTGAGTCGATGGAGGAGACTCAAAGCTTTTGTTGACTTTTACTGGGGGAATCTATACTGTAATGTGAAGACTTCTCCTAAGGCTAAAAGGACTGGATCGAATGCTTATTAAAGTCTGTCACTGAAAACAGTGAAAGATGCCAAAAGACAACACCAAACAGATTATGCTTCACCTAACCCAAGGAAACACAGATGCTCTGACAAAGTTATCATAGTTGTAAGGTGCATGTGGAGTTTAGTTGCTTTTTGCTCTTTGAAAACATACTGTACCTTTCTGTAGTTGGTGCTCAGGCCTAAACTTTCTCTCGCGTGTCTCTCTTGACCAGGCGCCGCTTCACTGAGTGCTGCTCTGGTAAGCATGAAGTCTGTGTCACCAAAACTTAAAGACATGTTCTGCTCAAAATGGTGCTGTTGGTGATTTTAACATCTCATCGCAGCAGTTTTTATTTTTTTTATTTTTGCTAAAAGCTGCATTGTTATAAAAAAAGAAACTAATGGGAACGCTTTGACAAAAGATCAAAATCCTTATCTACCAGTGTAGTAAAATGTCAATGTTTTTGCTAGGCTTTTTGTGTAAAGAAATAACACTTCACATCTCCCCGTACAATAGGAAGTGCTTTGCTTATTTTTTGAAACGGTTCCTCAACCTAGAATAATTCTCAGGGAGTTACCAGGCAGCCACATTAGTAATGGAGTCTGTTCAGGTAAAGACAACTGACTGTATATGAGAATAAATGAATACAAAATAATAAAATGCACAGAAAAAAATCTGAGAAACAGCAAGACAGTGAAAGGCAGCCATGAAATGTCACTTTCACTGTTATTTGATTTGCAGATCATGTCTTAGTGATAGAATAATCATAAATTCTCTGACAAAAACAAACATTTTGGATGTTCAGGTACACACACAGTCAAACAAAGTCCTACAAATGGAAGGAGTTCTGAAACAGAGGAGTTATCAGACAGAAAAACAGCTGTATTACAGTGTGCTGCACGTTTAGTGTGTCTGGGCATTAAACCCACTTTGTGCACTTGAAACACAAAACAGTGGTAGGCTTGGATGAAATCCCCTCTGGTTTAGATCTGAACCAGACCCTGGACGGTTTGAAGCACTCATCTAACTATTACCAAATAGTTGAATGCTAATGTTAATGCTATTTTCACCCATATGTGGCTGTGATAGACTGATGTTCAGGCTAATATTTGTAAACGGATCATACCCACACATGTGTACGATACACGTGTAATGCATTAGTGCTCTTAGTTGGGAAGATAACCATGTGCAGCTGTCTCTGTAGCCTCTAATTGAAATCTACACCTCACAGCAAGATGAGTGATTCCCTCCATCCGGCCTAATTTCCAACTTGGTTTTATGTCATTACTAAGTCATGAACTTCCATGTTTATAGACCCACGTCCTTAGATTTCATTTTATAGTAGATTATATATGCACACAAACGCACACAAACACACACACACACGCAGCCCCCCCCCCCCCCCCCCACACACACATATACATATATATATATAACATTTTATTAAAAAAGAAAAGCCTTCAATACTAATTAAATGAATTTATTTTAATTAGTTCATTTTAAAATGAATAAATTAACACTTGTATTAGGAAGTTCTTATCCTCTGCTTTTTGTGGTTGTCTTTTGCTCATAACAGAAAATAAAATGAAAGCCCTTTTTATGTCATGTTCAAATATACATTTCTGCCGCTGAGTTTTTAAGCTACAATCTTTGCTAAGCAGCTTAACCAGGAACATAAACCATATGATATGAGCCGCTGTTATTCAAGTCGCCAGACTGGCCAGAAGAAAAACAGCCAAATAAAGCACTGGAACTGTTGAATGCTGAGCGGGTGATTAATAGCAGCAGATCATCTGTCTGCAAGCCAATGGAACATATTCATTTTCATCGTGTAAATCTCGTATTTTCAAATTTGAGTGAACAGTGTGTAGCTCAATATAAATACTGTGTTTTCTTCCCTCAGAGGCAAGGGCTTGATTTTTAATATCAGACTTTTGTTTGCATATGTAATGCCCTCTAAGCTCATTGTGAGAACCTCAGATTAATTTCAGAGACTGAGGCTTGCGTTACAAAGGGAAGCAGAGAGGAGCAGACTGAGATAAAGAGGGAGCGAAACGAAGCTGACATAAACAAATAAAAAGAGGCAGAGACAGGCTTTATCAGGGGGAATTACAGTACGTCACAGGACTGCAGGCACTCGGCTCTGACAGCTCTTGTTATTGATAGAACAACAAAGTCAGCACTGTGCCAAAAAGAAAAGGTCACATTATGAAACTTATGGTTTAGGATGTGTCACTTCCACAAGTGGGCTAAATCCGTTAGATCACTTCACCACACCGCTGAGGCTTTTTGGAGCCACTTTCCTTGTTTTTCTCATTTAAAGAAACATTCTTAAATGTAAAAATAATTAAAAGACTTTGAGTTTGCATACACTATAGTACCATAAGTATTGGCACACCTGCTTTGACTCAGTCCACCTTTTTGGCTGTCCCAAAGGTTGAGGAGTGTGTTAATAGGAATTTCTGACCATTTTTGGTGAGGTCACACACTGATGTTGGTGGAGAAGGCCTGGCTCTCAGTCTTCGCGCTAATTCATCCCAAAGGTGCTCTATGGGGTTCAGGTCAGGACTCTGTGTAGGCCATTCAAGTTTATCCACACCAGACTCCGTCATCCACGTCTTTATGGACCTTGCTTTGTCCTCTGGTGCACAGTCCAGTCATGTGGGAGGAGGAAGGGGCCCGCTCCAAACTGTTTCCACTGTTATGATTATGAAATTGTCCAAAATGTTTTGGTTTCTTGAAGCATTCAGAGATCCTTTCACTGGTACTAAAGAGTCTGCCCCAAGTCATGAAAAACAAGCCAACACCATAATTCCTCCTTCACCAAATTTCACACTCAGCACAATGAAGTCCAAAACGTGTCGTTCTCCTGCCAACCTCCAAACCCAGACTTGTCGTTCAGATTGCCAGATGGAAAAGCGTGATTCATCACTCCAGAGAAGTTGTCTCCACCGCTCTGGAGCCCAGTGAGCCCCTGCTTACACCACTGCGTCAGACTTGCACTTGGTGATGTGTGGCTTGGATGCAGCTGCTCGGCCATGGAAAACTATTCCATGAAGCTCTATGCTTTCTGTACTTGGGCTAATCTGAAGGTCACGTGAAGTTTGGAGCTATGTAGCAATGGACTGTGCAGAAAGTCAGTGACCTTTTCGCACTATGCACTTCAGCATCGGCTGATCCATCTATAACAGTTTACGTGGTCTACCACTGCGTGGCTGAGTTGGTGTTGTTTCCAAACTCTTCTATTTGGTGATGATAAAGCTGACAGATTTGTTGCACTGGTGGCGTCCTATGACAGCTCCACGCTGGAATTCACTGAGCTTCATAGAGCCGCCTATTCTATCACAAATGTTTGTTAAAACAGTCTGCATGTCTGAGTGTTTGATTTTATAAGCCTGTGGCCAGACCGAGTGATGAGGATACATGACTCTGATCATTTGGACGGGTGGCCAATACTTTTGGTAATATAGTGTATGACCATTCTCTCACGGTGCACCCTATAGTGATGAATATAAGGTATGAAATAAGTAATACTGTGCCATTTTTTGGAAATTATACAACTAGATAATTGTCATTATCATTTGCTGGACAGGCTAAAATGGGAAAGGTGTTTATTAAACACCTTAAACAGCTAAAAAAAACGTTTCTTAGGGCTTCTTTCAGAAACAGACTTTTTAAATCAACAGTTCAATAAACCTAAATAATAAGAAACTGGTTTTGTATTTTAAAAAATACACTGGATTTAATGTGAAACTAATTCAATAGATACTTCTGATCAGTTTAACACAAAAATAAATGTCATAGATTCAGCAGCACCCCAAAATGTATCTCAGTTTACAAAGTTGACAAACTTTGTCATTGCTGCTAAAACCTCAGCATGAAAGACATCTAAAAGGAGGAGATGTAGATTTCTGTTGTCAGAAGTTAGGCTAAGTTTACCTTTCTTTCTGAGGAAGTCTGATAGAACTCCAGCTGTGAGTCCCTGTATGATCTGAACAACATGCTTTTCAATCAGCCTCTGCAAGTACAACAGTTGACACGCTCTCATTCTCTCCCAGCAAGAACCCAACAGATGACAGCTAGTGGGAGGCAGCAAAGTTCAGACTCAGCTCTGTCAACAAGGGGATTTTCATGCTGATTTAATGACGCCAGTAATGACATGAAGTCACTTCATGTCACTCTTGCATGCCATCACTCTAATGCTAGCACACTGAGCGTGTTAAAATCCTCATTATAATCTATCCTCATTTCTCTAAATTCATGTCAGATTGAAATTTCCGTCATTCTCCACACTGGTTCTCGGTTATCTCTGCCGTGTTCGGTCATATATTAACGACTGAACAAATGGTAGAACATGTCAACAGCAAGTGTCGCAGCTGAGACCAAACGGTTTCCTCTGATTGCTAAGGCATGTTTTCTGCTGGGTTTTAGGTTTTGGAATTAAACTAATTAATTTGGAAAGGAAGATGGTGTTTTCATAATTGTTTTAAGGAAATAAAAGCAGAGATGAAACTTAAACCTTTGATCATTTTTGGTGACACTACAGCGAACCTGAGTCCTTTAACAATTTGGAACCGAAGCTTTGGCTCTAATGTGGACATTCTTTCAACTATCCTAACTCTGCTACCGTTCACGCAATTAACGTAATTCCCATTGACTGTTGAAGAGAACCAGACTGAGCAAGTGTAACGTCACCCATTATGGCTCCAAGTCAATTCAGTCGCCATTTTTTCCGCAATTTGGAGCCAGACAACGTTAGTAAGCAGTGATTGGTCCAAGTTGGTCTGAATCAACGTTTATATGGTAACTACTGTAGCCAGTCAGGAGAGAGCTTATTGGAAGTCTACACCCTTTCCACTGAAAGCGGGCTCAAGAGAATCCATCAATAAACAGTTCGAAGTAATAAAACAAGAAAGGTTATTCTAACTTATAGAATAGCTGATTTACAGCTGTTTATTCCTCTATAGAAGTCTACGGGATTTTGTTTTCTTTGAGCCAGCAGGTACTTCCTGTTTGGAACGCCAGGGGAAAGTGTTCACCCAGTCCAGTTCTTATATACAGTCAATGGCTATTTCAGCTGATTCTAAAAAGAAGCAAAGCAGATTTGAACTGATATGTAACACTTTGCAGTAGTGCAGTAATGCAAAAAAGAATAAATCAGCTGATTCTGTCATGGAGAAAAATGTGTTGCATATCTGCGCAAGACCACTTTTCTTTTAAGTCAGAATCAACAGATTCACATTGGTTGCATGAACGGTCAAAGAGTTCCAGTGTGTTAAAGAGCGTGGGTTCTTTAGATGTCACCAGCAACACGCCGGTGTCAAAGGGTTAACCAATAACATAAAAGCTGAAATGACTAACTGAAAAGTTATTGTAGAGTCAAAGGAAAAACTCAGTTGTGAAGTCTAGCGCTTTTTCTTTTCAGTTAACAAAATGAAGCCTTTTTTTTTTCATTTATATATATTTATCGATTTGATCAAAATGTTTATGATCACTAGACTGGATTATCACAATGCTTTGTGTGCGCCTGTCTATTGCTACACCAAAAATGCTGCTGCAGGTTTTTTCAACATACACACAAAAGCTCAAGCACATTTAGTTGTTTTTAGTTGCATCACTCGAACTTATTTTAATATTTATTTTAAAAAAAAATTAGATTTGTAAGTGTATCCCCTTTATGCTTTGGCCCCTAATTGTGGAGCTGCTAGACCTTTTTGCTCCCTCAGGCCGTCTGCACCAAACAGTACATAGAATAAAGCTCATGCTGAGCATACTGTATTGGTACAAAGCAAATAGGAATTTCAACTATTGAGTCGCAACCTCTATTATATTCTGCAGCAATTTTACTTATTTATTTATTCATTTGACCTGAATTAAAAGAAGAAAATGTTTCTATCATTAGTTGGGATTTATTGTCCCAAATTCTCAAACTTGGTTGATCTGGTTCTGTTGTATTTTTTCCTGCATAACTATATCAGGCTTAGTCCACTGGGATTTTGGTTTGAGGACAAGAGAAAATAACCTGCAGCACAAAACTGACACTCATTGACAACACAAACCTTAAGGTTCAGAACCCAATTCCCTAAAAGGCTCAAGTTTCTTTTGGTAACCGTTGCGTTAACAAGTGTACATTGTTTCTCCTTTCTATCAGCACCAGAGGAAATGAGGCATCATCTTATTTGAGCATTTCTGTTATCATATTTCTCTGTTTTAAATCAAGAGTTGTTTTATCAACCCCAACAAATCCTTCACTTCCTCCCAGTGCACTGCTGTTCGAATATGTCTTTTGAAATACCAATAAAATGTCAACTGTGAGCATTAAAGGAAGTCAAACAGAGCCCAATAATGAAGTCATCCTAACTGTGGGCACTGCATGAATCCCGTGTCTTCTGAGGAGCGCTGGAATAACAGCGCTGTTTATTTTTCACTGCTGGCAATAACTTTGAAAACCCACAGAAAGTCTGATGTGCTGGCAGGGACTGAGAGCAAAAATTCAGTGGTGCTTGTGACAGAAATACTGCATTTGCATGTATTTGAAACTAAGCTAAGAAAAGGAGGGTGAGGGGTACAGACAGAGAAAAAAGATTTGAGGGGGAGGACGACTGAAAACAAGGGGAGAATATGCACATCTTTTCATTTGCGTTAACTACACAGCATAAAGAGAAGATGTCTTCTTTTTGATTAAAATCCTGAGTCACAAAAGTGAGTCACAGACGTACACAGTTGTATTCATTGTGACACTTCATTTAAGCTTTTTGCATTAGAAAAAACCTGCCTGTGGCTATATAACCAATAACTTTTGTGTTCTTTCACTTATTATTTGGTTAACAGATTTATGGCCACTAGAGCTTCTCCAATGTCAATTAAATTATATATTTTTAACCTATGATACTTTTTTTTTAAATTGTACATATCCATCTAGATTGACATGAGAGTGGTGCATATATTTTCTACTCAAGGTGATTTGCAGCACTCCAAAACGTATTTGCCCTCTCTGATATTTTTTTTGTAATCCATCCATCCATCCATCCATAAGATAAGATATTCCTTTATTAGTCCCACGATGGGGAAATTTCCTAACCCATCCATCCATCCATCCTTCCATCCATCCATCCATTATTTGCATCAGTCCTGTCCAGCAGCTGAGTAAACAGATAGGACCTGAAGGCCGAAGGCTGAAGGCAGCGGTGCAAACACTCTTTTGTCATTCGATCTACTTTTGTTGAGTACAAAAAGTTCAAAAGTTGACAACGTATTCATTATTTTGAGCCTAAAATACTATGGCTACTTACTAATAATTGAAAAATCTACACAGGAGGGGTCTGTCACAGAGTCACTCATTCACACTCACATTCACACCTAAGGGACAATTTAGAATCACCAATTAATCTATGAAGCACGTTGTTGGACTGTGGGAGGAAAACCGGAGTACCCAGACAAAACACACAAGGAAAGGACCCAGCAGGGATTTGAACCAGGGCCTGTGAGGTGAGAGAGCTGACCAGCAGTGATGCCACAATTCTAGATTGAAAACTAAACTATATGCTACCCCTATAAACTGAATTGTTAGGAAAGTGAATGAATGCATCTGTGCTGCACACCAGTATGTTTCTGTCAAACCGTTTCTGTTCTAAATCTGGGAAAAATGTATTTATTGTTTTATTACATTACATTACAACGACTCAAGGCTTTTTCTTCGTTGGCTCTCGCTTATTATCAAATTGATAAAATGATTTTTCCAACTTTTTTTGTTTTTTTTGTTCTTGTTTTGTAATACACAAATCATATCTGGAACCCGAACAAAACCATGACCCCTAAATTGAGATTGTAACCGAATCATGGAGAAAGTGAATCGTTGCTTCCCTACTACACTAATCGTTGCTGGCTACTACACCACATTCTAAAATGATTCAGTCTAGTAATTAAGGGCTAAGGTCACACAAAGAGAATTAAATATAAAACATTCCTTTTTATTCATGCTTAAATCAAAACTGAAGGATTTAATCCTAACCTGCCTGAGTTAAAGGTCTTCTTTCCTGCTAAATCATGAAGTGTAATGAAGTCCAACATTTGTGAAGCCGAGTTCAGTTTTCAAACCTGACAAGCAGACCTGGAGTATCAAGAAATCTCTTCAACAGATGTGAAACGGCTACAATTCAACGTTCTGGAGCTTTGGGAATCCAGAGAATGACAAAGAAAGCCACACACACGGAGAAAGCTTGAATCAGCAAAGTACCCTCCTACAGCGACCAATACAACTCCAGGAACACAACAGCAATTCATCCAAAAGACTGGAAATGAGTGCAGACCTGATTTTGTACAATTTAGACTTTGTGTTTTACTGCGCTCTCTTCACTGGCTGCCTGTCTGGAACGTTTGAGTTTTATTGTCCTTGTCAAGCCGTAAGATCTGAAGATCAGATGCTTCAGATCAGATGGTGGGTGGAGTGTCCCTGCCCCGGGTGGAGGAGTTGAAATACCTTGGGGTCTTGTTCACGAGTGATGGAAGACCGGAGCGTGAGATTGACAGGCGGATCGGAGTGGCGTCCGTAGATATGCGGTCGCTGTATCGGTCCATTGTGGTGAAGAGAGAGCTGAGCCGAAAAGCAAAGCTCTCAATTTACCGGTCGATCTTCGTTCCAACACTCACCTATGGTCATGAGCTCTGGGTCATGACCGAAAGAGGTCCCGAATACAAGCGGCTGAAATGATCTTCCTCCGTAGGGGGGCAGGGCAATCCCATAGAGGTAGGGTGAGAAGCTCGGTCACCCGCGGAGACCTCAGAGTAGAACTGTTTCTCCTCCACATTGAAAGGAGCCAGTTGAGGTGGCTCGGGCATCTAGTCCGGATGCCTCCTGAACGTCTCCCTAGGGAGGTGTTCTGGGCATGTCCCACTGGGTGGAGGCCCCGGGGAAGACCCAGGACACGCTGGAGAGACTACGTCTCTTGGTTGGCCTGGGAACGCCAGAGGGTCCCTCCAGAGGAGCTGGAGGAAGTGGCGGGGGCGAGGGAAGTCTGGGCATCTCTGTTTAAACTGCTGCCCCCGCGATCCGGAAGATGGATGGAGGGATGGACTTTTATTATATTTGACTTCTTTTCCATTGGTTGCTCCTGCTTTTATAAGTGCTTTATAAAAAAATGCATTGATTGATATTAATTATCCTTAAAAATGATTTATTTTCCTTGTAATTCCAGTGTTTCCTTAGATGGTGAACAACATAAATCGACGTTTGTCTAGGTGCAGTAAGTTTTGTTAAATTCACTTAGTGTTGGAAGATTTGTTGGTTTTCTGAAATGTATGTGTTTCTGATTTGGATAATCTTTTTCCCGATCTTTCCAACATCACATGAATGCAGCATTTCTATAAGTTTGTGGTTTTTCCCAGGGGCCATCAAACCCAGTTGTGCAATTAAGAAATTAAAAAAATACTCCAAAATGTTCTGTTTTAAAATTAATATATATCAATTTTTAATCAAAATTAAAGCATGTTTTTGTCTAAATTCCATCTTATTTCTGTCTCTAATGAGAAGGATTACAAAACACTCAAAGCATCTGCTTGCCCAACGTTTGCCCACTCCTGGTCCATAATATATGCAATTATCAGGCAGTTCGAGTGAATTCGTGTCACTGATGAAGGGAAACTGAGAACCGTGCAGATGGTTTGAGGAGTTGCAGTTATTTCCAAACAAATGTCCTTGGTAATCAAACTTTTTAATGTTTTTTTTATTTCCTATTAGAACAATAAAATATTTAATAAGAAATTAAAAGTCTACTTTTTTAGATGGTTGAAAATCTTTTTTTTTTTCATTTTTGTTAACATTTAGGGAAATCATTGCTATACAAAGTGTTTAATAAAGTGATTGATAGTTTTGTGTAAAACTAAAGAATGGCATTTTTTAGCTAACCTCATTTAAAATGTAAAACACAATGCTCCCTGTAGAAACAAAAGAGCTCAGCTTCTGTCAAGAATCTGAACTTCAGAGACTGAATGACTTCTTCAGAGGTGAATTCATCCGGCTTGGGACTCATAATATATTAAGGCACAGACCTCTTTCTGTCTTCACAACAATAGTTCTGCTTTAATGAGCCCGGTTCCCCCAGGTATCTGTGGAAAGATATTGAAGTGTCCAACAGAAATCTGGAATACCAAATGAGCATTTGACTTAATGATTCGGTCACAGCCTACATTAAATTATTAACTCCTGTGGATGTAAATAGGTCTCCACCTTCACTTTGGCAGTCTAGTAATATTCAGGATCCCTTCAACCGCATATCACTCCCGAAGTGTGAATTCAGGAAAAAAAGGCAGCCTGTTTTGTTTTCTTCCACTGCGTAGGATGTATGGTCATTAAGTAAAAGACAAAAAGCAGGAAGATGTCGGATCAAATTTTAATCCTGGCTGATTTACATCAAGTGTTGGTAAGAGCTGTGTTTTTAAGGAGGACTGGATTACAGCAGATTTACCATCTCCTATTTTCTGTCATATTTAATGACTAAACTATATTAGAGAGGAAATGCTTTTCCAAAATGCAAATAAGGTAAAAAATAAAATAAAAATATACTTGCAAAGATTTACATGTAGGTGTTTTTGTGTTGTCTTTATGTTGTTGAGGATCCTTGAACGCTGGGATTAAAGGCTTAATAAATGCAGTGTTTTGGTACGGTGTAACCCCTGGAACCACTTGATGAGCCCCCAGTTCAGAGGCTCGTGACAGCCCAGAGCTTGCAGACGAGCCCTGCTGCTCCATTTTTCACCAGAATGCTGTTGATATTAGAACGAATGGCTGTGATTTATAACCTGTAATTAGCTGATGAATGGGGGAGCGTAGCTGCAGAACCAAAAGCCCTCTAGCTAACTGGGAAAATCAGGATAATGGTAAATGCTTTGCAGTTTAATACCAGTGGAGCAAAAGGTAATTTTGCTCATTCTGAAACACAAACAGAAATAATGAATTAAAGTCAGACGTTTGGAGGCTTTAAATGAAAAGAAGTGCTGAATAATTCAAAGAGGCTACAACAGTGACTCTGTGATTGATGCAGTGATGCACGCCGTCACCTTATCGGGGTTTTTTTTGATGTGTAAATATAATTATACACGTGCTTTACTCCAGATCTTAATGTGAACATAAATTGTCAGAGACATTAAACATTCAGCATCATCAACACAGACAGGTTTCCATGCTTTAGCCCGCTTGAACGTTGTTTTAACAAAGGGTTTGATTGGAATTCACTTTTAATAAGCTCCACTTCCATTTTTTTTTTCTCATCGTGGGTTTCCTTTTCTAAGACTAATTTATACCTTTTTTTAGTTTTGTTCTTTGTCAGCACCTTTTGCAAGCTTCTGGGCCAACAAATACAATCAAAAAATAGAAGAACAATATTTTGATTAAAAAGAAAACCCTTTACTGGCCTTAAGTCCCCCCCATTTAAAAAAAAGCCACATTTTTTTGTTTGTTTGTTTAATCAGTATTTTACAGCACTAAGTAATCCTCTTCAACATTTCTTCATGACTATTGTAAAATTATGAATTTATCTAATCTACAGTTGGAAAGGTTGGACTAAAGGTTGCAAAGGAAGGTTAATATTTATGAAATTAATACACAAATTAATTTGACCTCTTTACAGAAAGCACGACATCAAGTTACAACCAGAATTAAAGTCTCAATCCTCTTTTGATCTATTGTTAAAGCGTTCCCATGTGCAATTATAATCAAGCTATTTTTAGCCAAAACAAACTGTTTTCTTTAGTTTCTGCAGAGAGGCAGAAGTTCACTAGAAATTCTGAGTTGTGGGTGGGATCATTGGCCCCGGACAACCCCGCCCCCCTTTTCTTTCCCTGTTTTTGTACTTCACAGATAAGCTCTTTTTTAAACAGCAGTTTTTCGTTAGCTCCTCATTCACAACAATTTGCATCAAATGTTCAGTGTGGTTTTTAACAGTAAAAGATGTTATTCAAAATATAAATGAAAATCAATTAAAGCAAAGAAGTATGGAGAGAAATTAGACTCAGTCGGATTTGTGCGTGCGTAATTCTTGATTTGTGCGTAAATTAGGATTTGTGTATGCATATTCTTGCTTTGTGCGTGCGTAAATTAGGATTTGTGCATAAATTTGGATTTGTGCGTGATTTATTACTCACATAATACGTTTTGTGTATAAGTTAAAAAAATATAAAATGAAAAAAATACAAAATGCAATTTACGTATGCATACACAAATCCTAATTTACGCACAAATCAAGAATTACGCACGCACAAATCCGACTGAGTCTAATTTCTCTCCATAAAGAAGTCAAACCCAGAGATAAAAGTTTTTAATGTGGGCTTGAGCGTTGTTAGAATATGGTCCTGTGACATGATGAGGAAGTCTGTTCCAGGTTTCCCCAAAACCCAAAAGCAGCTTCACTGTATTTGGCCCTGATTGTGGACATTTGTCTGTCTCTTCTTCTCTTTATATCAACCCTTAAAGAGAACAGAACAGAACCCAGGGACAAGATTTGTTTTTGTTTTTTAACAAGTTTGTTCTTTATTTCTCTACATTTTTTCCCAATCTAAAACAAATGATAATCCGGACCTGTTGACTGTGGGGCATGTTTTTAAACCAGCATTTTCTTGTTTGGCATTCCAAGAGCAATAAAGGCTTTTTAACATCTTCACACTCTTCCTGCAAGTTTGTAAATGTTTTCTCTTTTTAAGGTAGCTTAGAATTGTGAGAAGAGTCAGATTCCTTGAGGTGACCTTACACGTAGAGAGCGACTTTTTCGGTAAAAAAAATGTTTTCGATAGATAGATAAACCTTATTGTCCCTTGTATGAACACAAATTCATCTTTCAACACAGAAGGACACGTTAAAATATTAATTAATTTAATATTTAATATTAAATTAAATGAATACAATTAACACAATTATCAAAGCAAACATATTAAAATAGCTTGAAAAATAAATAAATACATAAAATTGATAACAATCACAGACTGCACCGTCCACACACAGTTTAAAACTAGTGCTGTAGAGAATTAAACAGAGGGACTGCATTGGGCATAAATGATTTCTTGTAGATGTTTTCCCGGCCAGCTGGGTTCATTATCGCCTGTCTGACGGCAGCAGAGAGAAGAAGAGATGGGCAGGGTTGCTGGTGTCCTCAGTGATGGAGGCTGGCTGTCTTCATCACTGATAACATGTACAGATCCCTAAGAGGAGATCATGGTGTTTATATCAATTTGGTAGTCTGATTTGTTTTTATAGAGGATGTTTGTCTGCTTTTTTGTTTTAAGGTGAGAAAGTTGAAGCAGGAAAAAATATTAGATGTGTGGATGGATTATGAGTGAAATGTTCACCATGGACGAGATATTCTTATTGACATGACAAAATCCCAATTTTCTCAAAAGTTAGACGCGTTGTTGTGTTTTTTGGCTGCTGCCCATTATACCCTTGTGCTATCCTAGGCACTTTAACATTGGGAGTTGGGTCATCTAGACCCACTAGACAGTGCTCTGAACCTTTTTTCTTCAATGATTTGTGATCTTCACTGGTGTCCATGGATTACATGAAATCTTTCCACCTTTATCCACCTTTGTCATGGTAGGGAGAACACGTCAATGTGAGGGTGGGGTCATCTAAGATAGCACAAGGGTTGTAGGAGTCTACGTACCTGCTCCACCTGCTGGTCCTTGATCATGAGGGGTTGGAAAAAATCCCCAGAGCTATTCCCCCCTCCAAGGAGTGTTGACCTGCTGTTTGGTGTTTTGTCAGTGCGGGGAGTCCGTCACATGTGCTACAGGGTCAAATCGTCTGCATACTTCAGGTGGGTCAGTCCTTCTGTGTTGCAGGAGATGGAAACTGTGTACACAGAGAAGAGAATTGGGGACAGAACACAGCCCTGGGGAAGCCTGCTTTTCAAAATCATTTGGCTGGACTGTACACTGTTTGTCATCACATGCTGAGACCTGTCACATAAACATTTTCTGATCCATAAAATCAACATTTTGTGAACCTGTAGCGATGAAAGATAATGCAGCAACATATTATTATTTATGGTGTTAAAAGCGGATGAAAAGTCCATGAATAACATGAATAAAATCCTTGTATGGAAGCTTGGAATCCTATTGTTTAGGCGACTGTCTAAGACTGTGCAGCGAGCATTCTTTGTGCTCCGTGTTTCAAATTCAGATGAACCTACATCTTGATTGTATCGTAGACATTAACAACAAATGTATTTATGGATGTAATAACGAAAAAAAACAAAAGTTATTTTATGTGGAATCCAGATTTATTTCAGTTTAAATTGTTATAATCACATTTTTTGAGGTGTAATTTGTGACTATATGTAAAATCAAAAATAAGAATGTTAGAGTTCAAAAACGGAAAATTGAAGCCACAAATGGATTTCCTAATGTTGACCTTCATCCTACAAACACGTATGAATTAAAAACAGAGTTTTTCCCTTCATGGTATAGACTCTATGTCACATTATAATTCCATGCTGTGAAAAACTTTGGATTAAAGTAGGAAAAATGTGTTTACAACCAAAGTACATAGCTACAAATCAGAATTTGCATTTGGGTTACAAATGTTTGCATAAAATTAAGAATGTTTTTGTTTTATTTCTTAAAATAACTGTTTGAATCAGTTTACATTAAGTATAAATCTCCTAAATTTCTGTAACAACTAAAAAGCAGTTCGCCAATTGCCAAAAACTAAAACTTAGTTTAACAACCAAACTAATTGTGGACTGAATGCAAAAACCATTAAAATTCATTAAAAAACACAAACATATCTTTTTGAACAAAAACAAACATAAATATTGTTTGTTATAGACCTTCGAGCCTAACCTGGTAGGAGTTAAACAAACTGCAACACAATTTCAAATATCAACTACCTATCGGAAATATTTTAATTATTAGCAGTTAATATTCAAAATGTACTGGTGTGTGGTAGTAAAAAAGACAAGGTGACAACTCATCAAAAAAGAATGTAATTGAGGGAGGAATAAAGCAGCTTTTTCCATGATAGTGAAAAAAAATGAAAAGTCTATGTCTTTTTCTTCAATAATTTGGGAAAAGCTCTAGATTTTGGTGGTAGATGAAAAGGCTTGGAGCCTATGGGGTAGACAGGAGAACCGCTCACCATAATAAAACGGTAAAATAGGAAGGACAGAGCTATATGTCTTAATTAGGCAGCAGTTATGACTGAAGGTAATGCCAACTAATTAAGAGGCAACCAACACGAAGAGTATGAAATGATTAAATTAGCTATTTCTGACGATTGAAGGTGCTATATGTTTTAATTAGTTGGCAATGAAAGGCTCAGGATATATGTTTTAATTAGCACAGTCTCCTGAGCCACAGGCCTCAGGGCTTAAATATTAGGTACAGTGTTAATCAAACCAGTAGAAAAGAGACTAATTGTTTTCATATGGACATTCTCCTGTGGCATGACAGAAATAATCGTTTTCTCATTGCACTTCCTTCAATATTTTTTTTTTTTCCTGTTCCACAGTCTGATGTAGGTAAAATCTGGAACAGGTTGCCCTACTTCTGCCTGCTCCCAGGTGACTTGTGGATTTGAGCATGTATGCAAACAACAGCAGCCCGTACAACAGGAAAACTGTTGCATCCTGTTTTGGTCTTGAGTTGAGCCGAAAGAAGCTCCTGTAAGTCTGTGCAACAAAAACAACAACATTTCTGCACCGACTCTCAGCTTCTCTGTCTTCCTCACAGAAATCAGCTCAGTCTACAATTAAAAAGCAAAAGTCTTCAGAGACACTACAATGTTCTTGATCTTGACTGAACTTTACTGCATCAGTTGAACAATACAATGGTCTCAACAGAAAATGATCTTCAATTGGTCAGTCATAGTTTCAGCAGAGTGACGGTAATTCACCAGAAATTCATCTCTGAGTTGAGGGTGGGACTGTTGGTGCGGAGCAGCCCCACCCCACTTCCCGTCACCCATTGCTGAGATCTCTGTTTGTAGTCTCTCATGTTAGCTTACAGCCCCTTACACCCCAAACCTAAAATTACTGGAGCAACCAAAATGGTGAACAATATTGGAGCTGTCCAGCCCAATTTTGATCCAGATTACTGCTCAGACGAGGAAAACATACACGTACGTGGATCTATTTGTCCACAAGTGGATGAATGGGAATGGAGCAGAGCAGGGAGACTGTGGCCCACCCAGTGTATTTTTTTATGCAGAAAAATACAATCTCTGTAAAATCTCCTTTTTTCGTCTGCTCCTCATTCACAACGATTTGAATAAAGAAATACTCAGAAATGTATTTTAAGCTTCATTATCTTTATTTATGTCAGCTCTGTGATAAAAAGGCCACAAGAACAAAACACAATTGTCAATAGTGGGTTTTAAGATTTTTAAAGTAACACATTTCATGTAAATCAAACAAAATCTAAACATATGTGAGTAGAACTCCTTTGGAGGCAGGAGCTGTGATGGATGACATCATTGTTTTATGTTTTTGTACAATAGAGACTTAGAGGCTATGGTCTCCACTTTTTATGACTTTATTTCTCAAAAGAAAAATAAACATTTGTCTGCATTTTTCCATGGATGTCATGGTGTCAATTAGGAAAAGTTGAAAAAGAAATCCTTCACATTTTCATTTTTAAGATGTTTTCAAGCAGCCTTAAGAGTTTTCATTGTGTCTCAAAGTAACTCTTACCTAATTACGATTGTTAATTAGCTTCCATTTGGGTCTATCTGTTGATCAGCCCATTTAAAGTGAAAAACTCTGGCATCTCCATGGTCTCAAGTGACTGCAGTTGCAAATGTTATTAAAAAGTACAAGTTGCGTGGGACTGTAGCCAGCCCTCAAAGTTGTTAGGAAGGACAGCGCAGATGGTAATCAAAGAGCCAAGGGAAAAATTCAAAGACAGTAGTGCCACTTTATATAGTTGTACCATCCTTCATCTTTAGAAAAAAAAAACACTCATTGGATGAAATAAAACTTAAACTTAAATGAACTGAAATGCCAATAAAGTTTTAGAGAGAATGTCTTTTAGACTGAGGAAAAAGGAAGGGAAGATCTCAAAGCCTTCAAAGTCTTCAAAGTAATGCATATTTTGTATACATATATGGGATGTGTGTCTGTTTCATGACTTCTTTGTTGGATCTGAAACAAATTAACATTAATGTGAAAACGTCTTGATTGATCCATTTTGAATAAAGCACCAGGAGAACAACTTCTGCTTCAAAGATTGCACTGTTGTTTTCATGAATCTGAAGGATCAGCTAGAGTCCCAGAAGGACTATATACTTCCTATTAACATAATGTCTGGAGTGCAGCTTGAACATGTTCATCTATTATATTTTAAAAGACCTCAAAAGCTTCATAAAGATGCTCTGAGGCTCAAAACTCAGACTGCTATTCAAAAACAAGTTTGATATGTGTCGATGACTGAAGACAGAAAATAATGAACAGTTTCTTAAACGACATTCTGAGCAATACAGACCTAATTGAGTGCAACCTTAATCAAAATTATGCAATTTTATGGACAAAATCCCCCAAATGTGTGCTGTGTTCTAGGACACGGTGTCTGCCAAGCAGCAGGATTTCATTAGAAATTCACCTCTGAGTTTTGGGCCGGACTGTTAAGATGGAGTTAGCCTACGCTGTTATCCCATCAACCCCGTGTTTGCACTCTCTCCCGTTACCTTACTGCCCCTCCCACCCCAAGCCAACATTAGCAGTGCAACAAAAATGATGAGCAACATCAGAGCTATCCAGCCGTACAGTTCTGATTCAGATTCCAGCTCAGACGAGGAAAACAAGTGGATGCATCAGAATGGAGCGGAGTAGGGAGACTGTGGCCTTGTTACGTAGCTTCCATGTAACAAATACAATCTTGTCTAAACTGCATTTTTTTCATCTCCTTCTGATTCACAGCAACTTAAAAAAATACAGTTTTAATTTGGATTTTTTATAAAAATCTTTCATAGTGAGAAAAAAATTTCTACAAGAAGATGTTTAAAAAAACAAAAAACAGCAACATCAAAGGAAATTTACTGACTGTAGTGTGTTTTGATTCCAATGTTGCCCTAGCTTTTTTTCTTATTATATCCATCCATCCCTCCATCCATCCATCCATCCCGGGACCGGCTGATGCCCAGGCTTACCTCTCCCCAGCCACTTCCTCCAGCTCCTCGGGGTGGGGTGGGAAGGTAACTGAGCTTTCAAGGTAACTGAGCTTTCCACCCCTTTTGAGCTTTCCTAGAAGTGGGGGGCCCATGGGAGGGTGATCCTAAGCCATTTTTTCAAGCTGGGTCCGACTGCGGCCCGTGGGAGGAGACCCGGTGAGCAGACACTGCAAGCCCCAATCCACTCAACTATGCTGGTTTTTACAACGAAAGCAATATGCAGCTCAAGAAATCCAAAAAAGCAAGTTCTTGTTTTGTTATTTTTTTCTGTGAAGTTAAACAGTCCCTTTATGAATTTACTAACAATTCCTTTATGATGCAGCACACAAAAACTCTAGAGTTGCGTCCATTTTCAAAAAAGAGGTTAGTGAAAGTTGCTGTCAAGAAAACTGTGCAATTGCAGTTGGTTGCACTCCCTGGAACTGGTGCAATTGCAACGTCGCAAAATCCTGGAAGGATTTGTTTAATCTTTTTAGTGACAGAGAACCATTAAAGTGTCTGTAGCAACAGCAAAGGAACATCTGCATTTATCCTTTTTTGAAACTATTTTTAAAATGAGCGACCTTGGGAGAATTTCAGGCAGGCATCTCAAGCAGTGCGTTTACCTGTTTACTCCTCTCTGCGGGCGGTTCAGCCCAATGAACTCACCTGTTCAGCGTCCTACTTAAGATCCAGGTGTGCGGCCCAAGCACTCTTCATCCATTTCCACGAGCTCTGCGTTTGTTGCCCCCTCCTCCTCCCCAGCTTCCACCTGTGAGCTCCGTTAGGGGTAGTTTTATATGGAGATCTTGGTTTTATTGAATCTGAATGGAGCCTTATGCCAAACTAAAAGAAATATGGAAAATAAATCTTTCTCTACTGCCTGAGCTGTCTGACTGAAATATATTTCATTGGCTTTAATAATGATCAACTCACAACCATCAAAATTTAAAGATGATGAGCCATCTCAACAGGTGTCCCTGATGTTTTACCAGAGTCTGAGGTAACTGACCAAACAATGTGAATGATAAGTGAGTGTGTTCAATATTCACAATGTCCATTTTATACACTATACTTTTACATCGTAGTTCACTGACAGCCTTTATAAATGCCTGGGTTTGGAGAACAGCTGTCTGTCAAAATGAAACAACACACAATTTCAAAAGAATTCTTCCTCATCATTTTTTTTCTTTCCAAAAACAAAACTTTTGATAAAAGAACATTATATCTCTGCATGTGGATTAGCAGCAGTCTAAAATGATGATGAGTAATGGTGGTTTTGCTTTTATCTATGTTGGCTGTCCCTGTTGCTCTGTTCAACATGTAATAGCAGGGGATAATGGCGTTTCAATTATTCATAATCCCTCTGCACTCTATGGAGAATATTGTTACACAGCCACTATATGTCTTGATATAATTAGCTGAGGGAGAGATGGAGCATTGAAAGAAGGAAGAGAAGGCAGTGGCAGTGAGAAAATGATTACCAAAAATAACAACGTTTCTTAAGATTTCATTTTATTATCCTGATTGTTTTTTTTTTTTACCTGTAAAACCTTCTTGAAACAGTAACAATTTCACATCTATTTATGAATGTATGCATGTGGCTGATCTTGTTAGTGTTCTGTGTTTTTGGTCAAAACTACAACATTGCTGCTGTCATGTAAATTAGGCTTCCTGATTAATCATTTTGACATTACATGTTTGAGGGACGGCTGCACAAAGGTGTTGTGGTTAGGATGTATCCCACCTTTCCCCAGTAGTAGCTGGGACAGGCTCTGGAAGCCCCATGACCCTAAATGGAATAAAGCAAATTGAGGATGGATGTTTAAGGGAAAATATATCAACTAATACAGCTGATCAGACTCTAAATCTACCTACACACCTTTTCGTTCACCTTTCATGAACACACATTTAACCCATGGTGTTCAGAGTGGACAAGCAGAGTGAGGCTTCTTCTTATTTTTCTACTGTTTACAAGCACATGTCCATAACCATGTGGAAGAGGAGATGTTGAAGCAGGACAAATCTTGCAATTTAGTCACAGAACGGAAATGGTGGTGTTGTAGTGTTGTAGCAATGGCAGATATCCATATCAGAAGAGTGGCTTAGTTTATCTTTATTTGAACAAAAACACAGATGCTATCAGACTTGTCTACGCGTCTGGGTTCACCAAATAAACAATGTCTATACGTCACTACCAAATCCGACTCTGTGATTGGTCAAAATTTAATCTGATATAACTGGTAAGAGTCCAACGGCCACAATTTCCATATATCTCTAAAAATGTAACTTATCTACACCCATCCTAAGCAAGGCAGCGCATTTACTGCTGCAGCCTCAGTCAACTCTGAACTGTACATGCGTATTTGTTGTATGTCTGATCTTGTTTGGGTTGTACTGGAATTAATATCGTATGCCAGTGTAAAAGCTGGGCAAATGACAATTAAAAAGCTACCTACCGACCGACCGACCGACCCACCCAACCCACCGACCGACCGACCGACCGACCGACCGACCGACCGACCGACCGACCGACCGACCAACCGACCTACCTACCTACCTACCTATCTATCTGTCTATCTAATTAAAGCAGCAAGCGGCGTTGTAATGTGGCCATAGCATCAGTCAGCTTATTAATGTGCTCTTGCTGCTTTAAGATCAGAGCACGCAACTCCACCAATTCAGGGCTAATGACACCAACTGAGGGAGGAGGGGCCTTGCATAGCACAAATATAAGGGACTGGATAAAGGCCACCACGACGATCCTCCCCTGATCTACCTTCACGCTCCCAATGAATTGCTATAGTCAGTGCCTCCCACATAGACATTTGCGGGGTTAAACGTATCACCCTTTTAACTCCTTACGAAGGTCTGAATCCAGGACATGTTCAATAAACTGGTCAGGTAATAACTTGTATGATTGAGGCACATGCTCAGGGGAGGTCTGGTTGTTGTATTTTAGAGAAAAAATTCTCCTACAAGGCTACATAGGAACTTGAACTCCTTCAAGGCAAGGCAAGGCAAGGCAAGTTTATTTGTATAGCACAATTTGTACACAAAGTAATTCAAGGTGCTTCACAAAACAGAAAAATGCATTAAAATCACAATATATCATAGAAATAATCAACGTAAAATTTACTTTAAAAGAAAAGAAAAAAATTGAAAATTGATTTAAAAATAAAGGAAGGAAAGGAAAGAAAAGTGCAGATAGGACCTTTCAGTCATACACTGCTAAACAGAAATGTTTTAAGTCTAGATTTGAACATGAACACAGAAGAGGCCTGTCTTACGACTTCAGGGAGGCTGTTCCAGATTTTAGCTACAGAATATTGAAACGCTGATTCCCCTTGTTTACTTCTGACTCTGGGCATCAACAGGAGGCCGGCCCCTGAGGTCCTCAGAGTACGAGATGGTTCATATGGCACTAACATGTCAGAGATGTACTTTGGTGCTCGGCCATGGAGAGACTTGTACACAAGCAGAGCTGCTTTGAAGTCTATTCTTTGAGGTACAGGGAGCCAGTGCAGAGACCTGAGCACAGGACTAGTGTGATCATACTTCCTGGTTCTGGTCAGGACTCGAGCAGCAGCATTCTGGATGTACTGAAGCTGTTTTACAGCTCGTTTGGAGAGGCCGGTGAGCAGACAGTTACAGTAGTATAACCTACTGGAGACAAATAAATGAATAAGTATCTCCAGGTATGGCTTTGACACTATGTTTTTGATTTTGGCAATGTTTTTCAGATGGTAAAATGCCGCTGATGTTACTGACTTGATATGGCTGTTAAACTTCAGGTCAGAGTCCATGATTACCCCTAGATTTCTGACTTGATTTGAGGGTTTAAGAGACAGAGAATGAAGGTAGCTGCTGACACTTTCTCTTTGTTTCTGTGGGCCAAAAATAATAACCTCGGTCTTGTTTGAGTTTAGCTGGAGAAAGTTGTTCTGCATCCACGCACTGATCTGTAGGAGGCAGTGGCTAAGTGAATCCACCGGCCCATATTCACCTGTTGTCAGTGACACATAGATCTGAGTATCATCTGCATAGTTGTGATAAGATATGTTATTACTGCGTATTAACTGCCCTAGTGGCAGCATGTAGAGGTTGAACAGAAGGGGTCCCAGGATCGATCCCTGGGGCACACCACAAGTCAAGGTCATGTAGTCTGAGACACAACTCCCAATTTCAACAAAATATTTCCTGTCTTCCAGATAAGACTTGAGCCAACTTAGGGCAGATCCAGAGATGCCAACCCAGTCTTGGAGTCTGTGCAAAAGGATCCCATGATCAACAGTATCAAAGGCAGCACTCAGGTCTAGCAGGATTAAGATAGTGACTTTGCCATCATCAGTGTTCAGGTGGATATCGTTGGTTACCTTGATAAGAGCAGTTTCTGTGCTATGATGGGGTCTAAAACCTGACTGGAAAACATCAAATGAATTGTTTAATAAGAGAAAATCAGTTGGTAGACAACTTTTTCAAGGACTTTTCTTAAAAATGGCAGATTAGAGATAGGTCTGTAATTATTCAGTACAGTGGGATCAAGACCGCTTTTCTTCAGGAGAGGTTTAATGACTGCAGTTTTTAAGGCCTCTGGAAATATTCCAGATTGAAGAGACATGTTAACTATTTGAGTAATTGATGGCAACACACTGTTCAGGACAGACTTTAGAAATCTAGTGGGTAGCACATCAAGGCAGCATGTAGACGAGCTCAGACGGGTGATGGTCTCTTGGACAGTTTGGTCAGTGACAGGTACAAAGTGAGTCAGTTTAGAGTGAGTAGGTGGCCGTTCGATAGTTATATGTGTTGTGGAGTTGATGGCTTTTTTAATGCCCTGAACCTTGTCATTAAAAAATACAGAATATTTACAATCTTTTCTGGGTTTTCCCTCTCATGTCTCGGCCTATATCGTATCTCCTCTTTAGCCTCACCATCTAAATAGTCAAAGATGAAATACGCTTTATCAAGAGCACCTAGGTGTCTAGCATGCACACAAGCTTCAACTTCCTCTACCCAGTCATCAATACCCACCCCCACACATCCCCCGAACACCATACACTTTCGCTTCCTAGGGAGGTACATTAAGGTCCATCAAAGCCGGGCTTGGTGGGTCCACAAAGTCTCTGGGATTAGCTGGGCCGGCTGAAGCTTGCTGCTGTAGCAGTCGATCATTGGCCACCTGAAGCTGGCGAACCTGGTCTCTTAACTGCTCCACTTCATCTGCAATTGCTGTGACGGGGTCTCTCTGAAGTGCTGAGCTGGCAATGTAGCGCCCTCTTGTTCAAGTCCCACGGTGTGCCCACTGCTGTTTTGCTTTAAAACAAACAAAAACTAAAAAAAGAGAAAGAAAAAAAAATCCAGATACAAGTCTCCAATTCAGTAGAGGTATCCTGTGACGGGGTGATTTTCCTACGCTGCACGCGTGGTGTTTTGGAGCAGCAGCAGCAACAGGAAATGGGTGTTCTACCAGGAGGGTCTGGACCAGCCCTGGAGGGTCTGGTGGCAGCCCAGGTATGAAGCACCCGGAGGGAAACGTCCCTGCTTGGCAGAGAGGGCACCCCTAATCTGAGCCCGCAAGAGCCTTGTTTGCTGCCAATCGAGTGGACCCTGTGAAGCCTGCCTAATAGGCCATGGGACTCAGTGGACCGAGGTAACATGAGGCACGGTAGATGGGTGTAATTGTCCCGCAGCCATTCATGAATATGGGCCAATTTTTGGATACCTCCTCCAGTGGTCTGGGGTGTGGGTGAATAAGGCAAGGTTCCTAGGCAGTTGTGTTCCCCCTGAGCTTGAATTATGATTCCCCTTTCAGTGGTCTGAAGTGTGAGTTTCAAATTCAAACCGGCCAGACAGCTGAGTGGTTTGGGGCTACCTTCTAAACTGGAAGAGGCTGTAGGGGTGCTAACATGATAATGCCACTCGGAGATGAAGGGATTTTTGATTCCCCGGTAGCCTGGAGTGTGGGTTACAAATTAAATGACGTGGCAGAAGGATGGTCAATTAAAACCCAAGACGAATCAGACTCTATAGTTGCAACCAAACATGAATGTGGGAACAGGGCAAAAAGGGGGTGATAACAGTTGTCCGTCAGACTAAGGTTGGATGCTTTGGTGACAAATGAGTGATATGGCAGGAACTGCCAATATTCTACTGTGGGGGGATGTAACGGGGTGGTTTTCCTACCTGTACCATTTACATTTTTTTTTAAATAATTTTTTTATTGATCCTGGTTGTGCAACCTAAAACTCCAAGGGCCCTTGAATAGCTCATGGCAAATCTGCTGATGTGTCGCAGGTGTGTGATTAAGGTGGTTTGGAGTTTTGATCCTTTGAAAAGGATGAACAGCTGGACTTGGACTAGGAAAAATGAGGTGCACTACAAGAGCTGCACAAGCAGCGTTGGAGCACGAGCAAGGGGAGCCACACGTGTGGTGTCGTGGAGCACCAGAGACGGAGGCTGCACGCGTGGTGTTTTGGAGCAGCAGCAGCAGAAGCAGCAACAGCAGCAGCAGTGGTGGTTGTGGTGCTTGAAGCATGCCAGCCCCAGGAAGTGGACATTGTAGAGTCTGGGCTCGGCCATATAACTGGGACAGCAAAGTGGAACCAGTGGACAATGGGACTGGAAAGTGGAGAGGGGACGCAACGGACAACAGCAGAGGGGTGTGGTTGCGACCCACCCCTCTTTCAGATAAGTAATTTACCCCCTCAGTGCAAATCGAAGTCAGCCCAAAACAACAAGATGTTTTCTGAACCCCTTCTACTGTAGTGGATTTTATTGCATGGGTTTTTACTGTTTTATACTGGGTTTTATTTGGTTCTGTGTGTTTTTTTATTTATTAGATGGGGTTTGGACTGCATGCTCCTCTAATCATCCCGGAGCATTTGGACTGCTGGAGGCTGGACACTATTAGAAACTTGGACAATAAACCTTTTGAAAACTTGTATCTGGTTGTTCTGCTCCTTACACAGAATCTGATCCACTAAAATCTACCTTTGTCACATTCGCATTACCGATATTCATGAAGAGGGGTGTAGAAAAAGATAAAACAAACTATACCAATGCCCATATTTGTGCAAAGGTGAATAAGCGGGTGGGTTGAATGAATGTGTTCCTCTTAGAGTTTAAATTGATCCCACTGAATGCTCCAGCAGAGGCAGGAGGCCCGACACCCCACACCCCAGAGCTAGGGGCAGATCCAGGCAAAGAAACGGAGACAGAGGTCAGGACCCAGCAGCCCACGCGGCCGAGGAGTAGGAGGAACAGAGAACACGCAGAGCCGGAGACCCGGCAGGGACCCCCCCCCACCCCAACCGCACCAGGCCTATACCCAATGCTTCGACTGCTCGAGACCTACGTCGGCACCCAGACGAGAGGCACACCACCGCCCAAGAGTCCTGAGCCCCCACCCACCCCCAACCCCAGAGGCAGGCAGGCACAGCCCATGGTCAGCCCACACAGCGCACCAGTGAAAACCTGCCCGCCAGCCCCACTGAGGTCAAGAGGGGGGAAGCAGCAGAAACCGACCGCCCGAGTGGGAAGGCAGACGCAGGCGACCAGCGGAGGCCCTAGACAGGGCCAGGGGATGGTGAGCCTGAGGACCAGGCTCTAGTTGCTGTAAGCACAATGGAAAAGATTGAGGTGTGCCCAATAGAGGGCCCAGAGAATGCCGTCCAGCCCGCTCAGATGTTGTATACTCCGTCCCTGCACGGTAAAAGAGCTGAAACATTAGGGACGCAGGAGCAGTCACAGCGCCACCAACACCCCGGCAGCAGATGCCGGCCCATCCTACTCAGCATGGGGGGCAGGGGACAGGGAGCAGTGGCAGTGCTGCATATTGGTGGGTGGGCAGCGATGGCGCGGAGGTGGTGGGTATAGGCGGACGGTGGGGGTGGATACCGCCCGTGGGCCATACAATGCCACTTGCGGCTTTAGTTAGAGTGGTTTTCTTATATTACACATACCACATAGAAAATCAAGCAGTCTCAGTTTAAGATTGTTTTAAGTGGTTCAGTAATTCCAGCAGGCCCGAAACAATTCATCAAGCAAAATACACACCCAACACCATATATATATATATATATATATATATATATATATATATATATATATATATATATATATATATATATATATATATATATATATATATATATATATATATATATATATATATAGATACACTCACAGATAATCCTAAATCTCTGTTGAAAAACTAGAGTCTGACTTAAATTAGTTCGTATCTCAGTCCCAGCAATGCATTGCGTTTCACCAAAACAAAACAAACATGCTCAATCTCACCGGCTTTCAGTAGGTCCTTGGCGTGTAGATTCCATGGGAGAAAAAGAAAAAAAGAGGAGGAAAAAACCCACGTGATAATCCGTTCACCAGGAAAAGGAAGAAAATGTAGTCCAGGGTGTAGAGCTTGAAATGAGCGGCTCTGGAACATCCAGTGAAGTCCTCAGACAAGGCTCTCCGTTTGTCAGGAAAAACAGCAGGTATTTTTCCTCGTAGCAACCCGTGTCATTAGTAGCTCTGGCCACTCGTCGACAGCGTTGCCCTCCTTAAAGCGCATGCTGCCTTTAGTTATGTCCGTTTAAAACAGTCACAAATGTCCATCATAACAGTCCAACACAATACAGCTATGGCCATGACATTTTTATCAGCAGAAGATGCGTATATTTTGCCCCTGTAGAGATTTATAGCAAACTATTTAAAAGCTGCTGATCATGTTGTTTCTGGCTGTGTCACAGTCCCCCCCCCACCCCCACCCCCAGCCGGAGGGGATACATGCCCAATGTATTGTTTTGGATTGCTCACATGAACTGTATCAACTTTATCATGATCCTGCCATTCTAGCCTATAATTTACGGGACCTAGAATTTTCGTCACGATCGATGGACCTGACCATTTAGGCACTAGCTTTGACGAAAACTTATCAGAGGCTTTAGACTGTGGATGTGCTCTAACCCAGACCAGATCTCCCACACAAAACTGTGGATATTTCCTGTGAGTATCATAATATCTGGCTTGTCTGTGTCTGGCCACTCCCACTCTTTGCCTCACCTCCTGTGCTATCTGATGTTGTCATTCCAACAGGCAATACTGAGGCTGTCGAGGATCTATTACTGGTTTTTGGTGTTTGAATCTCTCCAAGGGGCCTTTAAGAGTCCGTCCCAATGCCAGTTCAGCTGGACTCCGCCCTGTGCTTTCATGCTGTGTGTTGTTAATAGCAAACCGAAACTCCGGCAGCCACTTGTCCCACACCTCATGGTAATGGCTTACATATGAGGACATCATGACTTTTATTTTATATATATATATATATATATTTTTTATTTTTTTCTTTTTTCAACTTGTCCTGTCCAACAGCTGGGCAGACAGATGAGAGCTGACGGCCTCTTGTGTTGGACATATTTTACTTTAACAAGAGGGGTTATTAATCTTCAGACAAACCAAAGGTATGTCTGAATAAACCCCTTTTGTAATTGAAGCCAAACTTTATTAATTTCAATCATGTTGAAAATCTTTGGTGTTGGACCGGACGGAAAAGGAAAGAAGGGAAGAAGAGAGAGGGATGTTAGAGAGAGGGGTGGGTAGGAGGGTGATAGTGGGAGGAGGGTGGGATAAGACCATGAAGCAGCATAGAGCAGACAGGTTTACTGGTTGTTTGTCATTACAGTAAGGTTCAAATGTAGTACAAAAAGGGCAACACACTTGCTGGCTGAAAAAAAAAATGTCCACATGTACACAAAACAGATAGTGTTCACACGCATACCTATGCCTTTAAACCAACTGTGAAATCTTTTATTCATTCAATCATGCAAACTATTAGTGCAAAGGTGAGCTAACACCTGTGCTCAGGTGAGAGTTTATGTTCTTCTAAAATGGATGGTGGAATGTGAAAAGAATGAGGAGGAGCGCCCAGCCACCCCCACACCCAGACCCCGCCGCAGCGGCAGCCGGAACCCCCCAACGCCACACGGCAGCAGGCAGGGGACAACTGCCCCCCGGGTGACCAAATCCGCCACCCAGGCCAGGACCAGCAGGGCCGCCACGAAGCCCCCAGAGCCAGAGAGCAGGGAGGCACGGAGGAATCATGACTTTTAGGGTGCAAGTCACACGTTCCGTTAGGTTCGTCTGAGGATAATAGCTGGTTGTCATTATATGTATGACACCTCGCTTCTGGCAGAGGTCAGATATTGGTGACTTTTTGAGTATGTGGCGCGGATCAAATTTTCGCTGAACTGCGAAAACAATATGGTTCTTGCAGTCAGTGACTGCTGCTGCGGGCCATAATAATATCGCAGTTGGAAGATTTGTTCCTTTTAAATAATTTTTTTTAGTTTATTTGCTTGTTTTTAATCATGTTTAGTTTCTTTGATAATTAGTCTTTTGGGTTCTGTTTTCTTCTTCCCCACAGTCACTTTGATGGCTGCGTGTTTATGGACTTCTGGGAAAAATACATCCAGCAGAGTAATTGATTCAAAAAATTAAATTAGATTGCAGTGGCTGACCCGTTACAAAAATACAAAAACTGAAATTCTTAAATGTTTAATTAAGTCAAATGTGTAAAAAAACAAACACCAGAACCAACTTGGGGAAAAAAAACTTAAAGTTTTATGTCACAAGAAGAACAAACATGTTTTTTGGTGACATAAACCAGGCACATAGCCTTGTGTCATATACAGAAAATGTTTGTTACTCAGTTTACAGAGAGCTGGCAGGTGAAACATAATCAGGAAGCAGCACTAAACAGTTTATGTACAATCCAAACGGCAAAAAACAAACTACCTGTGAAAATAGGGTCATAATCTTTTTATATTTTCCATTTCTAATATAAAATATCTTAAAAGACATTTTCTTAGTCCGATAATCTGAATTACGGCTGGAAGAAATTTCAGCCGTAAATTTATGATACGAAAAAACAAGATGCAAAAACTTCTGTTCTATTCTAATCTATTCTATTCTATTCTATTCTATTCTATTCTATTCTATTCTATTCTATTCTATTCTATTCTATTCTATTCTATTCTATTCTATTCTATTCTATTCTATTCTATTCTAAGCACTTAGTCTTTGCTGACAAATGAAGTGGCCAGTCAGGTTATGTTAATTGATGTCTCCTCCTTTGCTTCCTTCCTCTCTTCTCCAAAGTTCAATTACATTCATCCACTGCCATCCATCACTGGAATGAAGCTGGCTGTGGGGCAAAATTAAATGTGTCAGTTTCAATTAGCCAGTGTGAGGCAGCGAGGGGGGGCAGAGGTGACTGTGCTGGAAATTGGTTTGTGGAGGGGGATTCGAAAATGGGGGTTGAAGGTTGGAGAGGGGGAGGGGGGGGGGGGGGGTGAAGTGTGTGTGTAAGACGATACCAGAAACAGTTTCCATGAAATCCAGCCCAGAATTCTTAAGGATTGGGAAAACAGGCACATGATGCGCCTCGCCCATCCCTCCAATGGTTTTAGTAAAGGCTGATCTAACATCCCGTTGTAAATAAACATCAAATTATTTACAATCATTTAAGATTCCCAAAAGCAGCTATGGTTTTTGTCAAATCTGCAGAGGTTGCCTTTGACAAGAACAGCTGGCAGCCAGAAACGTTTCTTTCTACTTTTCACAGATTCAAATCCTCAAGTGTTTTTTTAGTATTGAAATGTACCTTAAACAAATTAAAGTTGGTATACATGGAAGTAATTTAATTTTGTTCCAGATTCACACAATACATGACAAATACAATGACTAATTAACAATAAAATAAAAATGATAACTGATCAAAAAAAAATTCCTAGAGAAAAAAACCCTTTATTTCAGTTCTTAAGGTTATTAAGCCTAAGAAAATGAATGTAAAAGGCTGAAATATTTGATATAGGGATGAGTATCTTTTCTCCCTCTCACATGGTCTAGGTAGTGATACACAAAATATTCAAATGAATTTGTGAACATGTGATACAGATATGTTTTTTACTTACCATTTAAAACTATAATTTAAAAAAAATTTTTAACAGAGAAACCATATTTTTCATTTACTGGCACTTTTTATTTCAATTAACAAAAACAAAAGGTCTATAGGACATAACAGCTTCAAACATTAAAAGCTGCATTTCAGTGGTTAAAGAAAGTTTGTCATATTAATTTATTCAGGTAAAGTTTGAAGTGCTGTGATGAAATAGGATTCTAAGTCTAGCGCACACAACAGCCTCGCTGTGGTTCACCTTCAGACAATTGTACATGGTAGAAGTAAGCTTGTGATTGGACATTTTTTGTTTGCTTTACATTTAGATAAGAAGACAAAAACAGTAGAAACACAACAAGAAGACAAAGAGTTTGAGAGAAACAGATTATGTACTTTCTGTTAGATTTTTATACTTTCTACTGGGGGTGTAACTAGGTTATAACCACGATTCATTTTCACATCATAATTTGTGGTTGCTGATCTGATTCATAGTCAACATTGGTTTAGTTTGAACAATCCAATACACCGACCTAAAAAGCATCCATGTCATCTTTGTCCAAAACCTCAACAAACAAAAACGAATGACAAATCCATTCACATTTGAGTTTCCTAAAGTTCAGCCCACTGTTGTTTTTCCACATTCAATTTATCCAATTGGAACATTATTAGAACATTCCAGCACACTGTATGGTCACATGACTTTGCTAAATTCAAAGTGTTTTTCCACACAGTGGACTGGAATGATGGACTGATCAGTTTTTGCTGCATTACATGTGTGTTGTTGGGTGTGATGGACTTTTTCTTTTTCCATCAAATAAACCTGCAGTGTCTCAATCAAAATGTTTTTTACAATATCGATGTAATCCATTTATTTCATTTTTGAATATGTTTTTAATTGTATCGGTTGATTGACAACTTGATTCGATCTACTTAGATCATATGAATAGAGATTGCTTCAATGATTAAGTCTGCAGTATTAATCGTTACACCTCTACTTTTTACCAACATAATATTGTATGTTTTTCATACATATCTGCATCTTTTGTATCCCTAATTTGCTAACATTTGAGGTTAATATCTGCATGTTAGGCTAGTCGTTAAAGGGGAATATATACAAAAGAAGCTAAAGAAAGCAAAGTCATGGAAATAACTTGACTGTAACTCCAGAGTAGTTTTTTGTGCTCTCTCTACAAATGCTTACATATCCCCTCCCAACCAATTGAAAATAAATGTCAGAAAATAAAAACAACGAGTTTTACTGATCAGTGGAATTTCTTTAAATTTGTGTGAGAAAATGATAACTTCAAACACTGTCCCACACTGAGGCGTCAAGCTACTACATTTACCGTATAAAATGCTATATATACAACTTACTGGAAATGTTGTATAGTGAACAGCATATTTACTAGAATTACTCCTATTTTAAAATGGGTTGAACCTCTGTTGGGTTAAAACAACCTCCAACATCAGAATAACATCAAAGGAAAGAAAGACAAGAGACAAAGGTACCTTTTTACAACATGCAACATGTACAATATGTCAGAGGAATCCAGATGGATCTTTCAGCGATTTTGACTGCAGTAGGAGTGGTCAACAGTGCCTGGTATGGCCCCTCCTTCCTGGGTGAATACCAGTGTTTTTTCTTGAGTCTTCTTATCAGCACCCAATCACCTGGTTCCACAAGCTGGTTTTCCTGCTGAAGGGCAAGAGGTTCTTCATTAGTTAAGGTTTCTCTTTGTCTTTCTAAAATGGCCCTCATATAGTCAGCCAGGTTTGTTTCTTCATTAGTCTCCCATCAGTTTTTAAACTGTGGTAACCTGTAAGGTCTTCCAAAAAGGGTCTCATAAGGTGTTAGGCCTATTGTACTGGTAATATTTACATCCATAACTATTTACATACATATTTATGGAAATATATATATATTTTCATAAATATTTAGATCCAATATTTACATCGCCTTTTCTCTTCACACTCTACACTGCTGACTTTAATTATGCATCTGCAGCTTGTCATGTCCAGAAGTATTCGGACGACACTGCTGTTGTGGCGTGTGTAAAGGGAGGGGATGAGAGTGAGTACAGGGAGCTCATCACCAGATTCACCTCCTGGAGCAGGGACAATGGTCTTGTGCTGAACACATCAAAGACCAAGGAGATGATTATTGACTTTAGTAGGAAATCCTCCCACCAGCCAGTGATCATCGATGGAGGGGGAATCGAGGTGGTTGACTCCTACAAGTACTTGGGTGTGCACCTTGACCACAAACTGGACTGGTCGGAGCAGGCTCATGCTCTGTATAAGAAAGGGCAGAGTACCGGTAGGCTGTTCTTCCTGAGAAAGCTCAGGTCCTTTGATGTATGTACTGACATGTTGCTCCTTTTTTATCAGTCGGTTGTGGCGAGTGCTGTCTTCTATGGGGTTGTATGCTGGGGTGGCAGTATGACCACAAGGGATTGCACTCGATTGGACAAACTGATTAAGAGATGTGCATCTGTGATCGGGAGGAGGGTGGACTCTCTGGGATCTGTGCTGCAGAAGAGGATGAGGGCCTTGACTCAGAGCATCCTGGACAATCCCAGACATCCCTTACACAACACGATGTCTGGTCAGAGGAGCTCACGGAGTAATAGACTCCTTTCACTGCGTTGCAGGACAGAGCGCTTTAAGAACTCATTTGTCCCTACAGCTATCAGGCTGTTTAATGAACCTGCCTGATATGAACTGATATTATTTTGTGAACTGTCTTTTTACTGTTGTTTGTTGTGTGTGGTTGTGTGTTTTGCTACCGGACACCTGAATTTCTCCTTTGGGAGATTAATAAAGTTTATATCTATCCATCTATCTATCCAGTTTTACTAAATCTAGGCACTGAGTCCATGGCCTTCCAGTTTAATCAATTCATGTCTTCAGCCTATTTTTAATTGTACCATTCATCCTTTCTACCAACCCAGCACTCTGCGGGTGGTAGGCACAGTGATTCTTTAAGTCAATGTGAAACATAGTTCCTATTCTTTTTACAATTTGATTGACAAAATGAGATCCATTGTCACTATGGATTTTTTTAGGTATACCATACTGAGGTATTATATCTTTGCATAATGCTTTAGCTACTGTTATTGCATCAGGATGTTTTGTTGAGAACAATTCAAACCATTTAGAAAATGCATCTATTATGACCAGACAGAATTTTTTTTTCCTTCACTTTTGTTTAATTCTAAAAAGTCCATGTGTATAAACGGATATTGGGGAGTTGGAAACCTCCCTCGTTTTGGTCTAAGATTTCCCTTAGCATTGTGCTTGGCACAGGTGAGACATGCTCTTCAAAACTTTTTTGAATAAAATGTTTGTTTACCTGTCCCATCAACCTCCTCTGTACTGTATTTCTGACCCTGGTGGTTCTGTTCATTAATGAGGTTGAAGTTAAGGTGCCCTCACCTCAACATCACTTCTGATGAATGAGTTGTCCACTACTCATTGCGGACAACTCATTGATACACATTTTTTTAAAGTTGCACAATGGAAACACCAACCCCAACAGTCCCCTAAATCTTGTTCTTCAGGAACTTCCCATGACAAGCAGAACGTTCCGAGCTGTGGGCAGAAAATCTGGTGCATAATCTACTCTGTACTGAAGACTGGCATCCTTCAGGGTGGAGGACAAATAGCCTCCCTTCTTTTTCTGTCAGTGTCCTCAGCATCAGACCAGAGTTAGCCATTGAACCCCCCCCCCCCTCCCTCCCTGTCCCTCAAGCTTGAACAGGCTGATACTTCACAAAGAAGTGATTTCAAACTTTTAAACGGTTTCTCTGTGACTTGTATATCCTCTAATTGTTATTCATAGCTCTGTCAGGAGAGGCGGAGGAGAGGAGCGAATGTTGGGGAGGGACGATGGAGGACAGAGAAGACGAGGAGCAGAGGAGAAGTAAGGAGGGCAGCTGTGGGGAGTGGGCAGATGAAATTGAGGAGCAAATGAAAGGAGTGGGGGAAAATGACAATTTCAGATTAAGATTGATGAAAAAAAGGAAAACAAACAAAATACAGAAGAGAAATGAATGACAAGGGTAAAAGATCTATTCATTTCTATTTATGATAAAGAATCTCCATAAAACCTGACCTCAACATAAAGGACGTTGATTTGATTTGATTTTGATTTGAAATGGTTCATTTCAAGCAATCAAAGCAAGAAAAATGCACAAAAAAATACAATTAGCAGTTATACATTCATGCTAAGACGTATCAACTTAGGATAATTATATTAAATCAAAGATTGCTTGAAGGGAGTGGAAGGAAGCAAATTTATGTAATCCCACCCCTGTTCTACCATAACCATTTTTAATACATCATTTATCATTCTGGATCGTTGATTTAAATTTTAACTCTTGCTTTTCTACATTAATTATTTTTTAGAAATAAAAAAACTGAATAGTATTTCATTATTGTATTATTTTTTACTCATATATAATTAAAAGTAAGTGATCACTCAAAAGCGATGTAATTTTTACACCTTTTTTTTGCTCTTGAGGCTTGCTCAAGCACCTCGAGGGATGTCATGAAAATGGAACTTACCATTGTGATTGTGTGTGTTAAGTGTATTGTGAGGTATTTGTAAGGTTTTTGAGACTCAAGTGCCCTTATAACATACAAGTGATGCTGTCCTATGGTGCCCTTATGCCAGTCTAATGAGGAACAGGAGATGCTGCTATCAAGCTGTCATTGCAGCAAATTGTGGAAACACTCACTATCAACATGGTCAATTTCTGACTTTTGGAGCCATATTTGTTATTGTCTGCATGTTTGAAGTATTAATATCAAACCAATTAAAATGATGTTTTTTTTCATTAATTATTATTAACCCTTATACCCAATCATGACAAAATTAATTAAAAAAAAATTCTTCTGCTTAATGCATTGTGGGAGTAATAAACACAATGTATGGTTTTCACCCTTGTGCTATCTTAGATGACCCCACCCTTACATGTGTTCTCCCTACCATGACAAAGGTGGATAAAGGTGGAAAGATTTCATGTAATCCATGGACACCAGTGAAGATCACAAATCATTGAAGAAAAAAGATTCAGAGCACTGTCTAGTGGGTCTAGATGACCCAACTCCCAATGTTCAAGTGCCTAGGATACCACAAGGGTTAATAATATTTTCTCTACCATTTGGTTGAGCAGACAGTTCAAGGGTTAATATCAAAGAGAATTCTTCCTTAAAATTTAGACCAAATAGGAGAAAGGACTCATGTCAATGACAAAATCCTTAACTTATTGTTAGTAGTGTAACTTAAACAAACAGTACATTTCAAAACTTGTCTAAAATAAAGCTTATGACTGTCTGAACTTTTCCTTGACACATTTGCATCAAAAGAATATTGATGAAAAAATTGGACAAAATAGCCTCCACTTTGGATCAAACGATTCCCCCTCATGCATTTCTGTGTTTGCACACACACTGATTCGGACGCAAAAAAGGACATGAGAGCAGTGTGAGGTGTGATCCTGCTGCTCCTCAGGAATGAGAGGAGGGGGGAGGAGAATGTAAATATGGGGCAGAGAATGAGACAGTCTAGATGAAGGATCCCCCAACTACCACCATCCCCACACAGACACACTACCCTCATATTTAATGCATTTTTAATTATCTGATTTTTCATTGCAAATCTAAAGCTAATTTGGTGTGTTATAAATCTGCTGGTTAGTCTGTGTGCTAAAACTGACACACACTGTGGCGTGTGTGGATGTGTATGAAGTGGAGACCGCTGCAGAGACACCAGCAGTCCTGAAGTGTGTGTGTGTGTGTGTGTGTGTGTGTGGGTATGAATCACAGATGGGTTGGATATGCAGGGTGGGCACAGAGTGGTTGGCTGAGCCACTCTCCATATCATCCAACAGCATCATTACTCACAATTAGACCCTAAGCAGATTAAAGAATACAAACCCGCCTGGCAGGCAGTCACACACAGAGAAAGAGATGCGGTCCTGATTGGCTAGCTTTAACGTTTACTGTATGTCCCGTGTCTTAGCCTTTGAATTGGAATGCAGCACCCTGATCCTTTAGTTCTTAGCCTCGCCGTCAGACTGTGAAGTTTTCACATAAATGCAGACTTTCCCCTGACATTACTGCCACCAGAGGAGGCTGGTAATTTGGTTTTGCCTAACTGGAATTATCAATCAACCATCCAGATGGTAAAATAATTTACTCAAGGTTTATTGCAAACCAGGGACAGGATGCTCCAACAAACAAATAGCACAACTCTGATGATTCTCTGCCACTGTTTTCAGTTTGGTGGTTTAACTGACTTCTATGTTAAAATGATCAACAAGACAAAATGAACTATTTAACTCATACCCAAACCACGGTGGTTCAATTACTAAAACAGAGGATCTGAGGATACAAAATAGTTACGTTTATGAACAACTTTTAAAACGTAGTCACATTTACTGAGCTTTAATTGTCTCCATCGTAGTTTTACCTTTAAAGACCTAAGGTCCACACATAAAGCATGGTGTCATTTAGAATTCATTTTAAGATTTCATTCAAATAGATTGAGAGCAACACTAATGGTCTGAACTACAAAATCACACTGATTCAGGAGTTAAGATAAATTGCATTAATTCATTTAACATACCAATGAACTTCTCTCCCCTCTATGTGCTACAGCTTGTAGCTGCAAGTGCAATTGCAGGAATCCATTCATGAGCCTTTTTCCATTGTCTGCGGGACAATGCTCCATCAATCGATTGTTCAAAAGAGTAAAAAAAAAACAATCCCAACAATGAAACAGTTTTAAAAGACCTAACAAAAGGGGTTTAATTTCATTGCTAAAATAGACCCCTTACTAAACGTGTTAAACAGAACCAACAATCTGAACCCTTCTATTGATATGCAAAGCCAAAACAGCAAGATCAGAGTGTTCAAATTAAAAAACTAAATGTTTTATTCAAAGCACAATGAAGGAGGGTAAGGTCATCTGAAGGTCCCTATTTTTGACTTCTTTGATTATCATGCCTTAGACTCTGTCCTTTATGCTAATGCTAACATTAGCATGCAAAAATGTTACAAGGGAAATATAAGAATTCAAGGATGTATTTTCCGAAAATTAGGTTCGTTTTTTCCACTTTTATTTAAAAGTGCCCTTTGAAATACCTCAGATACATTAGTAGATGCCTAGGCTCAATCCTGGTGGGAAATTGTACTTCCTACCAGGTCAACCTGCTTTATAGGAGTGATGGCTTTTGTAGCACCACTGGCCCTGTTGCTTCATGGCTGGAATGAGGATGTGTGCCTTAGGGATGGTTGTATATTGAGGGGGCTAGAGGCTTTGAAGCTTGTGCTGCCTGGGTTACTACAATGTTACTCTCTTACCGAATGCCCAACCCGGTCTCATCCTAAAATGTGTAGTAGCTACATTTGTCCACATGGAAATGCGTGAGAGTTTTACAAAAACGCCCCCTAAACTGTGAGGGGGATACGTTTCATTTTTCTATTCATTTTCTACGAGCCTTCTCAGGATCACGTGACTTTGGAGGTTTGGCCTGCCGTGAGCAAAAAACATGGCGGATGCACGTTCATTTTTCGGTGGAATATCCCATAAAACAAGATATTTTGAGGACTAATTTTTATTTTGACAACATTTCTAGTGAGAAATATACCATTTTCTTTTAAAATATGCTTTCATTTTGGACATACAGTTTGTAGTTTGCTTGTTTCGTTCAACTTTTTCTCCCAAAGGCTCTGTTACGTTGGAGAAACACGTTAACTTTCATTCATATCTGCAGACGTGCGCGTGGGTCACGTGACTAATATGATTCTCTTTTTTTCCCGCAGAAAATGCAATAAAATAAGAGTGATTGTGGACTAATTTATTTTTGAAAACATTTCTAGCAGTATATATCCCCTTTATTTTCATAATATCCATTCATTGCAGACATGCATTTCGTAGTTTGTTTGTTACGTTCAACTTTTCCTCAAAGGATCTGAAGGCGTTTGATCTTTCAGCCGCATATATTTTTCCATAAATATATGCGGGCTGACGTGGGTCACGTGACGTGACCTGAGTTTCTCTTTTTTCATATAAAAGATCTCGTAAAAAGGTACGTTGCTATTTATTAATTATTTTTATTTACATTTCTACGGACCCGTGTATAGGTTTCATGCTGTGTAGTTGCGACTTTGAAGGACATTTAAACAAACCGGAAGAATGTTGTTCAGGAACGGACTGGAGAGTTCTCTAAATTTACTTAGCGATTTGTTTTATTCAATATTCTTTTACATGTTAAAGTATTCACACTACAAGTCTAAATGCTGTGTACAATGTCTGATCTTTCCCATCATATCTGTGGGCTGACGTGGGGTCATGTGACACGAGTTTCTTTTTTTTCCCGTGGAAAAAAAATCTCGTAAAATAAGATCGTCTGAGGTTTAATATTTACGTTTAATAACATTTCTAGGGACCGATGTACTCTGTCGTAACGTCCATGCAAGCGTATTTTTTCAACATCAACTAGTTGAGTTTAGAAATACACTGTAAATAAAATAAAAAAAAGACGTTTGGCTCTAAACTGGTTTTGTGATTGGTCCCAGTCCCACGTTTATCGGGAAGATTAAGTTTTAAAAATAAGCCCAGCGACAAACAGGTGTTTATTTTCATTTTTTATAGAAATTAATGTTTCCATTACTAATGCAAACTTTTTGTTTTGCAGGTACTTAAAGAAACAAAACATCAAATGTTTTTCAGAGCGAAGGTACCTTGTCGCATGACAGATTGCAGTTGTTTTTTATTCAAACTTTATTGACTGTAACAATTCACAACAACAATTCCAAAAAGCAACAAGAAAGAAACAAACCAGGGGATTATTATGAAATTTTTCACAAAAACATTGAAACTGACGCACAGATTGAATGTTTTAAATGCTTTCTTATTGTCAGAGTTTCTTATTGTGTTCATGTTTTGTTTGAACTCATTGATAAAGTTAGAAAAATGGGGGGTATGATTAATAACTTTGTATTTATGAATGTGCCATATGAATAAAAATAAAAAAAGGTTAATGATGTAGAATTGTTCTTTTTTATGGGATGGACAGTGGGTGAGGCACGACAGATTACAGTAAAACAGTCAAACTGCTACCACAATAGCGTTGAACTTCTGTTGAGAATAATTAATTCATAAATCTGTCTATATATTAGAATATCAGCATCTGGATCATTTACGTCTATTTTAACATAAAAGGGGCTAAAAAGAACTAACATCAACAAACAACAACTACTAATAAATATTATAGGAAATAAGGAAACTAAGTATATAAAAGTAAAACAAAATAAATGTACATAGTATATTATTTATTATTGTAAATAAAAAAATAAACACGTCTGACTAAGAGTGGGGGTTGAGGTCGGGGTTTTTTTTGTCTCTTTTTTGGAATCCAGCGTAGAGGCCATGACCCCCCCCTGCAAGAAAAGTAGAGAAAATTCAATCAAACAGTGATAGACAATGGGCTACAGTTTGTTCACTCAGTGCTTACAGGACGACTGTTTTTAATTTGATTAGTGTCAATTATCCTTTGTAGGAAATATTAGTATTATTCAAATATTCATGAATAATTACATTACTACATTGATTTTTAACGCATAGCACAAAAGCATCAAATAATCAATATCTAACAACTTGTAGAACATGAATAATAAAACTTGGACATGCATCCATCATCTACCCCTTTTGTCCTTTTATTGACAAAATTAGAAAAGATTTATATAATTTTAAATAAACAAAAAAACAAATTAGGCTGATTATTATTTGGACTTATTTATTTGCGACCAAGCAAAAAAACTGATGGAAATTCATGTTGAAGAGGCACGTTGCTGGATTTTCCGTACGTATTTTAACCATAACCCCGGCTTCTTTACTTGCAAATAGGCACTTCAAAATAAATAAATGAATTCATTAATAATGTATACAACATAAAACATGACGAGCACTCCATTAACTCCATCTGGGTTTCATAAATAAAATAAAAACGTTTACCACTCAAAACAATCATCAGAACTCTAACACAGTAAATATGCCAAACAAATTAATAAAAAAGCATTTATATACATTATAGTTCTACTTTAAAATAGTAATAATGTAAAATAAAAACTGCTCCTTTTTTCTTTAAATGTCCTCATTGCATATTAATCTTTTCCTCCAATCACACGGCTGCATTCTGAAAGATGAAAAGTGTAAACTTGTTTAAGAGATGTTTAAGAGGACTACTGTAAACTAAGATAAATGTGTTAGTTAAAATAAAGTAATAATGCATAGTTATTTTATAATAAAAGACTAAAAAAGGCAAATTAATAATACAAAATCCAAATCTTTACAAATTCTGCAAGTATTTTGTCGTATTACTTTTTACTGGTGGAAATGCAAAGAAAAGCGACAACTTAGAAGAACTGGTTTGAACATGAATTATTGCACAAAGACGGAAAGGTGGGCGTGTCTCCAGGAAAGAGATCCTCATGACAACCAACATGATTTTTGATACGGAGGCTGATGCTTCAAGGAGAAAAGAAACGTCAACAGCCAGTGCTGATCAGAACACAATCCAATGTTCTCATCACTTGAATAAATCCTGAAATGTTCATCTGCTGGTGTTTGTCTGCATTTCTTGATGAAGTTTTGCTGCAAAATAAACCCATTAACCATCACCGTGCTGTCTGTGATGGAATAAACGCCAGGGCTACTATTGGACGATATACCGTAGTCAACATTTTCTTGGAAAGGATTCTTTTTAAATAATATTTTATAGAATCTTTTAATAGTGTGTAAAATGTTTTTAACTACAAAGCATTTTAATTGCATGTTATATGTTTTATATCAACTGTAATGCCCATTAAAAAGAAAAGCTAAAGTAAACTTGAACTGAATTATTTCTTTCTTATTAAAGATTTGAGGAAAAGTGTAAAAATAACCACCAGATGAATAATTCTGTATTTTCACATTTCTTTGGAGAAACATTTGTTGAGGATAAAAAAACACAGGAATATCTTAAAAAACATATTTTTGCTAACTGTGCAGAAAAATAAGATTGTACCAGGATAGTAAAATGTCAGGAGTTGGGACACTGGTGGACGGCTGTGGGGCTGAAGTGGCGAGAGGATGGATGTCTGAAACGGTTGATGGTTGGACGGCTGAAGCACTGGAGGGCTGCTGGTTTTTCCAACCTTAATGGATGAAAATGATAAAATGATTAGTGTGGTTGTTTTGGTGAGACATGACCAGATCTGCTGACGGTTCACAAATGAAAGTTTCTAATCAAACTAGAGTTCATGCAGATTGAAGATGTCGTGTCATCAAGCTTCCATGAATAATGAGGAACAACAACAGACTGAGGTGAATGTAAAATTATTATTACCAGTATACCTGATACAAGGCCTTCATCCAGTCAAAGCACGTTTCTGCTTGATCGGGCAACTTAGGGGGCACAACATGTGTGTGGTAAGAGGCGGGACTTTTTGGCAGGTTTGGCAGCAATTTTTGTATCGTCATCGTCAAAATTTAAATTATCATACAACACTGTGAACAGATCGACAATTGGTTAATGACTCTGAGTCACAGATGGTAAATACATACCAATACAGACACTTCATCACATGTGAGGCGTTCTCTTTTGGCCTGAAATCTTTGTAGCCCGCCTTACATTTGGATGTTTTGGCGGCCACAGCGATCACAGTTGATGCAAGAAGTTGTCGAGCCTCGTGGCAGAGTCAGCTGAAAATAGGAAAAGCAGAATTTTTGTGTCCAGTTCCCCATTCTGATAAGATTTGGGGAAAATATTGCCATATTAATGACAATGGTTGTTAGTTTTACAATTAAATTAAGGTAGCAATTGAAGTCTAACAGTTTTGTAAGAATGTGCAGGTTATTATTTCTGAATTTTAAAAAGAAAAGTTATAAAAAAGGTCATGAAGACTTGGTTTTGAGCTGAAGATGTCTTTCCTCTTATCCAAAATGATTTCTGGAATAAAACTGGTAAAAAAGCAGTTTGACTGGATCAGAGAAAAGGTCTGAGCGAGTGTGACGTCACCCATTTACTTCCAGATCCATCATAACAAATTCAATTCTGTCGTCGTTTCTCTGTGATACAGACGTCACCACGTTGGAGCCAGTTGACAGTGATTGATCTGAGTATCAATTCTATGGCAACTACTGTCGCCAATCAGGAGTAAGCTTGTTGAAAGTCCACACTGCTTCCACTGAAAGTGAGCTTGGTGGAATTTGTCAAACAAACATTCAAGGTGGCACATGCTATTACTGAGGCATCTGTTGGTCAGTCTATAATTTGAATAACTTGTGATAAAGAAACAGTTTTGTAAAACAAATAACTGGAATTAGCAAAAACATGTTGAAAAGGGTATCACAACAAGAATGGTTAATCTGACCCATAGAATGACTAACTAACAGCTGTTGTTTCTCTTTAGAAGTCTACAGGATTTTGGCTCCTTGGAGCCAGCGGGTACTTCCTGTTTGGAACGTGAGGGGGAGGAGTCAATCAGTCCAGGTCTCTGAGACAGAGACTGTTTTAAAATATTTACAAAACCAAGTCCAGATGATCGTTGTTACAACGTTTTTTGTGTAAATTTGGAGAAAAACCCTAAATAGGTCAATCATAACACTTTAATATATCAGTAAATTACTGTTCCTTTTTTTGCCGGGAAACCGTTGGTGGCGCGAGCGCTGCCATAATCATTAGCTAATGTAACCCCGATTCTCACAAACCTCCCTTCCTCTGCTCCACCACAATAACTATACAGTCGAAACAAATAATTAATACATTTTTCTATGACGATCATAGTAACCTGCAGTCGTGTTACCTTCAGTCTCTCGATGGAGGCCGTATTTTTCAGCACCGCTCTTCCGTCACAGTGATAACAACAGCGGCATTCATCTGTCAGATGAAAATACATTCAGATGACCATAAAGTATTTTCATTACTGCCTCTTGTGTTTACATTTCTTACTTCTGAGACTTCTTTAGCTCGTGCAGAGATGCAGAACGCGCGACAACCAGATTACCTTTATTGACGCCCAACACCCACCGACCGGCGCGCGGATACGTGGGGGTGGGGTGGCTTTATTTGCACGGCGCGCACGCATGCGTATTTGCACTAAAATTTTCACATGGCCTCTTTGACATATAAACCTAACATTTCTATCATTTGTGTCTAAATTACGTGCATTAAATAACACAACTTGATGTGTGTCTGTCATAAAATATTCCATGTTGGGTCTAAATCAGATAAGCATTGTTCATCACATCAAATATTTACATATTTACTGTATTATACTGTTTTCATATATTTATTACTTTTATCATCTAAATTTTCCTAAGATTTATGAAAAAATGAAAATCACACACTGAAAAATAGGGTTTGCTTTATCAGTTTATTCTGCATAATGGAATGTTTGGCTCAGAACTGAGCTCTTTGGCATCAACTCAACCATTGGGTTTGGAGGAAGAGAATTGCTACCTATGACCCCAAGAACAGCTTCCCCACTGTCAAACATGGAGGTGGAAGCATTATGCTTTGTGGCTATTTTTCTGCACAGAGCTACGTCACCACGTTGATGGAGCCATTAATGGAAAATCCTGAGTGAGAACTTCCTACCATCCTTAAGCCAGGACCCTTCAAATCAGTCATGGATGGGTCTTCCAACAGGTTAGTGACCTAGAACCTACAGCCAAAGCAACCAAGGAATGGCTGAAGAACAATCATATCAAGGTCATTGAGAGGCCCAGCCCATGTCAACCCTATGGAGAGATCTCACAGTCGCCAAGCAACAGCCACCAAATATTCTTGATGTAGAAGGGTCAAAAGAAGGGCAAATACATTTATATAAATTCTTTCAACTTGATTTCTTTCTAGGTTTGCAATTCTGCACAACAAACAAAGGACAAAAACTTTTTTTCCTCCAAATAAAGGCAAAAACCTTGAAACTTCATGTGAGTTCTTGGCAACTGCCATTTCCCAAATCCTGCTCATACTGGACCCACCATGCACATCTCCATGTCTTGGATATAAGTAATTAACTTGCCAATAACAAAGACTTATTAAAGGTCACTGAGGTGAACTTTGTAGACAAGTGCGGAAACTGTATAGTGTAAGGCTGATCGGCAAATAAAAGACCATGAAAGTCATCTTGGACTATAGTAGGCACAGAGGAGGGTTCACAGCTTCCCTTTCCTGGGCATCCCCATCTCAGCTGATCTAACGTGGTTTCCTAACATCCAGGACGTTATCAACAAGGCACATCAGCAGGTCTGAAGCTGCTGGCAACCTACCGCTCAGCCAGTCCAACTGCATCATGGTCTGGCTCTCAGATCAAACTGAAGAAGAGCAACAGAAGCTTCAGTGCTGAAGATACTGGAGCAGATCATCGGCTACCCCCTTCCCTACCTGTCATCCTGTCTGAGTAAAGGAACGTGTCAAGGACAGCACCCTTCCTGCAGCTAACATACTGATAAACACACATTTCTCTCCACACTTCTAATATTCTTAATTTCTCATGTCATTTACCCCTAATTTAAGATAACTCATTGTCATTTTGTTACATTTTACTTCAGTCTTGCTACAATTAAAATGTAGTCTGTACCCTGACAAAGGATTTGGAGATGCATAGCACATTATATGAGTTTAATAGGTCAGTGTTTCATTCTAAGGTGTTGGACATACAAATCAAAGGCCAAACGTTTGAGTTAAAATGAGAAGTGTCTTCAGCACAGGTGTGAGCACTGAAATGTTTAGCTAGTGTTGTAGAAACTTGAACGGAGGTAAAAAACAATGTAATTGTTGAAATTTAGGTTGAAAAACCCTTCATTGGTGCAGTTCAGAAAAAAATCTCTCATTTCAATTAAAAGTCATTTATTGGTACAAAGTTGAAATGAGGTTTTCCTTTATATAAGCCTTTTTTTAGGGGTGGAGCTGGGGCTTGAACTGCAGAAAGTCTCCTCCTCAGCAGACAATTAGTCCCTCATGTTCTCTCTCCATCAATGACTCTGTGCTGCCTAAAAATGAAATGAAGAAGAAAACACATAAATGCCACAAGCCCTGGACATCCATGCAGATCACAAAGAGAAACCTCCTGGCTGTGTGGGGCAGAACCATCCAAAAGCTGGGAGGAGAGCTCTTCAACCACACTTCAAGGACCTGCAGTGCTGCTGGACTTCACCAACCACAGTCTGGTCAGCAGCATGACATCATAGAGCCTTTAGTTCTTTACCATGGCACCATAACCTGCAATCCATCACATCATGCTTGATCAGTTATGCAACAACTTTAGAAAGTGTAACCCTTGTGCTATCCTAGGCACTTTACCATTGGGAGTTGGGTCATCTAGACCCACTAGACAGTGCTCTGAACCTTTTTTTTTCAATGATTTGTGATCTTCACTGGTGTCCATGGATTACATGAAATCTTTCCACCTTTATCCACCTTTGTCATGGTAGGAAGAACACGTCAATGTGAGGGTGGGGTCATCTAAGATAGCACAAGGGTTACAAAAGATTTTTACCATATGTTGATGACAGCTGATTCTTGTTTTCCTGATGCTCAGACAAAGCCCTTCAGTGTTTTTCTCTGGGTCATTTTGATTGGTCCTTGTGGGAAGAGATTAATGTATTAATAATACTGAAGAAATCAAGAGATATTCCACATCAACAGCATGAGAGTAACATGAAAGAAACAAGCCAACATTTATCTACAACATTACCACAGTCTTTACCTGGAGGTATCATTCTGGTAACGTCTGCTCCAGCTTTTCTGACTTCCGCTTGTTCCAGCCACCGGCCTGAACGGCGAGGATGTCTGTGCAGAATGAAAGGATCAAAATGTATTAAACTGAGAGAACAAACTACACAAAAAGGATGCATCTTCAATGAGTATTTACCAGTTTTTGACACATATGTACTCGGAACATGTGTTTGCTGAAGAGAGGAAGCTGTTCAGTCGGTTCAGTCCCTTTCCCTGATGTTGTCCCTTCTTGATTTCATCCTCGGATCCTCATCATTTCAACCAAAATGTATGTTTGCAAACTTTTGAAATATAAGGGGTTAGAAAAAAACTCCAAGAGGAATAAGGGCAGAGGCCCTAAGGGAGACCCAGGACACGCTGGGGAGACTACGTCTCTCAGCTGGCCCCGGGGTCCCCCAAGAGGAGCTGGAGGAGAGGGAAGTGTGGGCATCTTTGCTTAGACTGCTGCCCTCACAACCTGGTTCCTGATGAATGGAAGAAGATGGATGCATGGATGGAACGTGTTCAGGCCTTTCAGCAAAACTCCACGATGGCAGACTGCGATCCTTCCTCATTTACTTTGCCAGAAGACTTGTTGGAGGACTCTGGTGCTGCCACAAACTTTCCTGCTCCACATCTCCCATCTCCAGGATTCTATCAAAACAAATGAATGTCGTATATTAACATGATGATATGACACAAAATACAATAAAACATATATGCAGGCATGTTCATTTTCTTAAGGAAGAGGCCATGAAAATAACTTAACATGTTCTATTGCACCATGAATGCAGTTAACAAAGGAGGTCTCCACAGTGTTTTTGGTCAAAAACGCATCTTCCAAATAACCACTGAGCCTAAAAGAACAGAAAAGTTTACATAAGAAAAACATTTATACCATCAAAAATGTAGGTGGAAAAGAATTTTACACAACCCAGTTGGCTCTCAAAACAGTACATTTAGCAAGTTCCATCCACTGCTACAGCCAACATGGAGGGAGAGCATGCAGGACCCTGAAACAGATGAACCTGACAGCCTCTCCATCTCAAAGTTAGCAGAAGATCAGTCCAGGAACTATTTGTACATGTTGTCTCCAAATAACTGACCAGTCTGAGAGAGGAAAGGGAAAAAAACATGAGGTTCTTTTATGTATATACATACATACAAGAATCAGGAATCAGACATTCTTTTGGAGTGGGACTTTAAGTCCCACTCCAAAAGAATTTTTAGCTATTATAAAATCGTTCCCAGTGTTTTTTTTAATTACGATCATTTTGTTTTTTTAAGACATTTTTCTGCAGCACAGCAGCTCATAAGAATTTCACCTCAGAGCTGTGGTGCAGATGTTTGCCTCTGCTAATTTCCCATAAACCATTTGTTGATTCTCTCTCCCGCTAGCTTATAGCACCTCACAAGCCCTAGCCGACATTAGCATAGCAAAAAAAAAAAATCAATGAGCAACATTGGAGCTATCCATGTGTACACTTTTGAGCCAGATACCAGCTCAGACAAGGGAACTCAGGACATTAATGGATCTACCGGTATTTGTCTGCAAGTGGATGCATCAGAATTGGAGTGGAGTAGAGACTTTGGCCCATTCATGGCAGTTAGAGCGTCACAACTATAAGCTTTTTGAGACAATCAGTTTCATCTTCTCCTGATCCATTGAGATTTGAATAAATACTCAGAAACAGTTTTAATCTTATATTATTGTGTATGTGTTTATATTTTTGTTAATGTTCTCAATAAAGAGAAAAATGTTTGATCTTAAAAACATGACTTCCATTGGAGCGGCTCTTTAACTTTGTTGACAACGCTAGGATAAATACATGTGGTCAGTCAAATCAGCCATAACTGTTTAGACCAGGGGTCTACAGCCTGAGGCTCCACAGCCACAAGTGGCTCCTTGACCCCTCCTTTGCGGTTCTCTGACAAAAAATAAAAATGTTTTTAATTCAAACAAATATCCTATTTTTCAGACGACACAGCGCATCACGCAAAACAAAACAGTCAGATAAGTCAAACTTTACACTTTACTCAACTTGGTGATCTACTCAACAGTTGAAGCAAAGTATTACTGTGCCAGGCTTCTGACTACAGTACCCATAATGCTTCAATAATCTATCAAGCGGTGATGCACAATATTTTAAGAAATTCCAGCATTTATGAAGAATTTTTTTAAACCTGACAACGTACCACAAAAAATCAATTTGAGGTCAATACGCACAATTTAGAGGGGCCTATCCCATGCTAGCCATTTAGAATAAACTATTTCCTCGATCTCTGAGGCTCCGCCTTTCTCTTCTTGTGGGTGTCGCCTATTTCATGACATCAACCTAGAGTCGGCGTCGGCAGCGTTTCTGCGTTTCTTCCATCCAAACTTTTGCAAAGATGGATGTGAATATTGTGCAATGAAAGCATTTTGCTGATCACCACTAGCTCCATTGAGAAAGTGGGCGTGTCTGTTAGCCTGGAGGCGGTTTTAGCTGCACAGGCTCCTCCTAGAAGAGGCTGCTCCTCACTTATGATGACGTCACAATGTGAGGACCCTCTTATTGTGAATTGGGAGGGGCTGGTGCTCAGAGGGTTTCAGAGGAATGCTGAGAGATGCGTGAATGGATCAAAATACCGCTGTGGATTAGTTTTTGTGAGGAATTAACATTATAATACACTTTAAAATTTTAAAACGTTGATGTTGCATGATATAGGCCCTTAAAGAAATACTGGCTGAGATGTACTAACAACATAAAATCTACAATGTGTAAAAAAAAAAGCGTTTGTAAACCCCAGTAGTTATCCAGTTTCCAAAATAACACAAATGCAAATGAGTGTTTGATTTTCTAAAGGCTGAAGAGACACCTTGTGTGTCCTACTGAGTTCTGGACAGTGAGACATTTAAATGCTCTTAGCTGTTTAAAGGGCTGCAGACCCCCGTTTCTGGCTAAATGAACCAAAAGGAAACTTACCTCTGCGGAGACCACGTGACGTTTCCGCCCCCGTCCTCTATACAGAAGAGGCCTTCACCGTGATCCTGCGGCCTTTTAAATTTAAGATGGAAAAACGCCTCGTCATTCAACGTTTATCCTAAACAGCCAACACGTTTTTACTAAAAACCCATCTCTGGTTTCCCAAATCTAAACATTACATTTCTACAGAGAAAAGTTCAAAGCATCGCCCACCTTCCAGCTGTCCAAGAGTTCTTCAGCCGCGCGCCTTCCTGCGGGTTCATCCGGGGGTTTCCGGGGGAGTGGGGTGGGGGTGCCCGTATGACGCTGCGTTCACTGGCTTTTCGAAATGCGCACTTCATGTCAATTGGGGCAAATTGAAGGCTTAAAAGCCTGTTTACTTTAGATAATATATCCTATTTAATATATCCTATTTAAAACATTATTGAGAATTACTACAGGAAACAGTGATGAAACCTTTTTTAACAGATAAATTAGAGCACTTCATTGTAATACTATAATATATGAGATACGTCAAAAAATTGACAGTTAAAGAAAAAAGAATATAATAGATCCTAATATTTTATAAAATCCATCAAAATAATTGTTTCATCTCATTTATCATAATATTTATAGTTTTTTTTTTTATCACACACCATTAGACTCGTAGTGTAAATAAATTAAAATGCAGAAAAATCAATTTAAAGAACTCTTTGGTCCGTCCCTGAACTCAACATTTTTCCAGTTTGTTGTCACATGTCAATCATAGCCTGATCGCCGCAACAGCAACACGGAACGAGAGAACCTATACACGGGTCCCTAGAAATGTAAATAAAACAAATTAGTAAATCGCAACGTACCTTTTTACGAGATTTTCCACAGGAAAAAAAGAGAAAGGCACGCCACGTGACCCACGTCAGCCCGCATATATGAATGGAAAAGATCAGACGCTTTCAGATCCTTTGAGGAACAAACAACTTCATGTCTGCAATATTACGAAAATAAAGGGGATATATACTGCTAGAAATGTTTTCAAAAATAAATTAGTCCACAATCACTCTTATTTTATGGCATTTTCTGCGGAAAAAAAGAGAATCATATTAGTCACGTGACCCACGCGCACGTCTGCAGATATGAATGAAAGTTAACGTGTTTCTCCAACGTAACAGAGCCTTTGGGAGAAAAAGTTGAACGAAACAAGCAAACTACAAACTGTATGTCCAAAATGAAAGCATATTTTAAAAGAAAATGGTATATTTCTCACTAGAAATGTTGTCAAAATAAAAATTAGTCCTCAAAATATCTTGTTTTATGGGATATTCCACCGAAAAATGAACGTGCATCCGCCATGTTTTTTGCTCACGGCAGGCCAAACCTCCAAAGTCACGTGATCCTGAGAAGGCTCGTAGAAAATGAATAGAAAAATGAAACGTATCCCCCTCACAGTTTAGGGGGCGTTTTTGTAAAACTCTCACGCATTTCCATGTGGACAAATGTAGCTACTACACATTTTAGGATGAGACTGGGTTGGAATGCCAGCATGGATAGGAGGAGATTCACCACAGTCTAAAACAGGTGGAAAAAGCAAAGGTGGAGGTATCAACATGTATGTCAAGAACTGTTGGTGTAACCTAGGTTACGCAAAGACAGTTTTGCGTTGACAGAATATTGAATTGCAAGCTGTTAGCATTATGAAATACTATCTGTCGAGGGAGTTTAGTTAATCACCATTTGTGTTTACGTCCCAGCAAGTTCACTCAATTACAGAAAGGCTGCAGACACAGCACCCTGAGGTATTTATGATCATTTCTGGGGATTTTAATCCTTGTAACTGTGAATTCTACTATGACTGTTTTTTCATGAGGGGCAGATTGAACCTGGACACAGGGGTTTCCACTTTCAATGTTAAGTCAACGTTCAGACGCAATCAGAAGTCCTGAGCGTCGGTGCATCATGTAGGTGTTGCGGTGCGTTCAGAGTTAAAAAATCTGAACAAGATGCATCATGTCAATCAATCAGGGACTCAACTTTGGGCATGTGACATGTTCAATGACGCAATCAGCGGGTAGAGTCCAAAACGAACAAGGGCGAATCTGATTGCTCTTGTGGAGGTGAACAAGGGTTGCATTATATTTTTTTTTATGCATTTAATGTATTCTATATATGCATGAATATTGAATTGCAGAAATATGCTTGTTTCCTGCCTACAGTAACAGGTCAGCAGTAGGCCTGTTTGTGACTTTTGGTCTCTGTTTTCTTTCTGTGCTGGATTGTATAGGGAGCCACGACACCTGCAATGCAGACTACACAAAAACACAGTCTGATGACATATTTTGCATGTTTACATTTTACCTTGCTGGAAAATAAAAATAAAAAAAACCCTGAAGGGTGAGGGAGCGGACAACCACAATCCCCAACAGGTCGTGTTTTCTAATCTCTCCCCTTTTGCAAAATGTTTGAAAATTCATACAGACTCTTGTGTGTATTTTTTCCTTTCCCAAACTGCACATTTCATTTTTTGGACGTCCTGAAACATCCAAATCTGTGAAGGCCAGAAGACAATTCTTCTCCTGAACCTTATGATATTTGTTTTATTTGAATCAAGACAATAATATAAGAGATTAATGTTTTGAAGTTTTTTGAATCCCGTAAAGAGGAAAACTTGATATTCACTTATCCGCTCTCAGAATCGTTTAACAGCACTGCCAGTCGGGCTCCAGAGCCATGGTACTCTCATTTTCCTGCAATTTACAGTGCCTGCTGAGCGGTAATCCCTTTGATGATTTTTTCACGCAGAGAAAAAATGTAAGTCTCCATTCGGCACACAATCAACTTTCCAGTAAAAGATGAAATACTAACTGACATGTCTTCCTCCCAGGGTGGATCTCAACAAACCCCCACTTAAAGATAAATTATTTTTTTCCTAACAGTTGTACTTACATTTGTTGGGTTTGTTTTCTCAGTATGGTGGTCTGATGCATTTGAAGTGCTCTCTTGAGGAGGCTGTTGACAGGTTTTCCACTCTTAAGTGTTTCACTGTTGAATAAATCCTAACCCTAATTTTTAACCTGTATTGTTTTTGTGTTGTGCTTTTTAAAACTTTAAAACACCCAGACTTTTTTTTGCCATATTTGCTCAATGGCTCTGCTTTAGATACATGTTTTCTGTGGTTTTTAACTTATGTTTTATGTTTTATAACATTGTTTCATTTTTTCTTTAAGATCCATTGCTCTCCAAGCTTTTGAATTGATCTAGCTAAAAATCATCTTAATAAAAATAGACCAATCAACAAGGTTTTCTTAGTTTGTAATAGCTTTTCAAGTTGCCACATTTTTCTTATACACACTTTTCCCTCCCTGTATCGCTGTAAACCTTTCATGGTCTTGCTACTTCAGTACAATTTTGCGTGCTTTTATTAGAAATTAATTTGCACTGTGTTCTGCATTCTGATTGGCTGTAGACCTTGTCAATTATTTAATGAAGCCACCTTAACCCTTGTGCTATCCTAGGCACTTTACCATTGGGAGTTGGGTCATCTAGACCCACTAGACAGCGCGCTGAACCTTTTTTCTTCAATGATTTGTGATCTTCACTGGTGTCCATGGATTCCATGAAATCTTTCCACCTTTATCCACCTTTGTCATGGTAGGGAGAACACGTCTATGTTCATCTTGACCCCATAGGATAGCACAAGGGTTACGGGACGACATGGAAATGGAAAATACCATTGTGGTATGCTCTGGAAACGATTGAAAGGTAATTTGAGTGGGTCTTTATCAAAACTTATTTATTTATTTATTTTTTCTAACTTGTTCTGTCCAGCAGCTGAGCAAGCAGATAAGTCTGTCTGTCTGTCCGTCATGCTTGCTATAATCTGTCAATCGCAGCATTACTGTAGATTAAGATGTGCAAGAAAATTTTGGCTTTATGCGCTCACCAAAAAGTGCTTAGCCCATTTTTTGCTTGCAGACATCTCAATAATATGCTCTTTTTTTTCTAAAACCTTTCTAATAAGATGAGTTAATTCCTCAAATGCTTAAAGCTTTTTGAACCAACTAGTAAGGGTAACTGATCCAAACCAGCATATTATGGTGCAATTTTGCTTAGAAAATCCCACAACAAATCTTGTCACGCATTCTCAGCTTTACCTGAATTTCTCACTAACTTTTGACCAACTCTGATGTCCAGATCTAGTAATGATGGCAAAAACTGTTTTTTTTACCTAACGTTCATATTCACTCAAATGCTACACATTTTCCCAGAATGTTTCTTTGCAGTATGTTATGGGTTGAAATCAGGAGGAGATAGCAAATGCCTGTATCAGCTTAATCCTTCCATTGCACAGATTTAGCACCAATTTGGGAACCTCAGTAAGTTGTATCAGTGTGTTTACCTGGATATTACAGATTTATCACAGCTCACACTAACCCCCAGCCAGGCAGGATAGAGTCTGCAACTGTGTTTATCCGCCTGAAGAAACAAAAAGGTCACAGGTCAGTGGTGGATGTTATTATTACCATGTTTCTTTTTCAGCATTGACTATATAAACACTCGTTTTAGAAGAGAGAACTGATTAGAACAATGATGATATGAACGTAAACAGTCTGACTTTATCGTGCAGCTAATAAACTGATCCAGTAAATTCTCACTTTATAAAGTTTCACTCATTGTAACTGTGACAAACTGAGTTTTTCACACACACAGCAGCACTTTGAAACATGCAGTGCAATCTGGCCCCGCTCCAGTGATATAACACAGAAAAATGCCACAGCAGATCGATTAGGTTTTGTGTCAGCTTGTTTAAATAGAAGCCATCTTGCTGAGCTCTTGCTTATCTAGCATTGCTGCGGCTACCTGTGCAATGCTGCAGAGCTGTGAGTCATCCACTTACCTGCACGTTTTCGGAAGCTATTCTGTCTGATAGCTCTATAAATGAAGGCCCAACTCTAACTGTGACTTGGGGCAGAGTCTGCTTCAATGTTTCAGCTCACAGCTAAATAGAGATTAGAGCTAAACAGAAGCTGGAAAATACTTGCAATTACTTTGACTTACAGAAAATTGAAACAAAATTCCCTCAATAAAATTCCTTCCTTCTTCAAAAGAATCAATCATGAAGGTAAAATTAGTTCTGTTGTTAGAATAATTAATGCATGTGTTTAAGTGCATAAGTTGAAAAGGCCATGTCATGCTTTAAGGGTTTTAACTTATTGAAATTTTACTTGTTGACTCCCACAGTCCTAGCACCAGTGTAGAGCCCTGGGGGACCTTTGTCCTTAAAAAGACACTTAATCTTTGATTTTTGTTTTTTTAATACCACTTGGGGTTTTTACAAATTGCATTTCACATCTGGCCCATCCCCCTAGGACCACTTTGACCAGGAAAACCTCACCAGGTGCAACAGCTCCTGACAATGCAGCCTCTGGACTCATTCAGCTATATAAACCCTACTACCTCTATAGTTTCAATAATAAAACTCTTTGAAATATGGTTTACTGATATAAAATAAAATATTTAGATTGTGGGAATTATCCTTGTTCCTACTGTGATTTGCCAGTTACTGTGAATCAGAATACAGGAAGAAAAACGCCCACAAAAAAATGGTCTATCACAAACAAATTTGTTTTTTTCTTAGCCACTTCGGCTAAGTTTAACTTTTAATTGTATACATATCAATGTATTTTAGATCCAACATTAATCTTGGTATAATGTTTTTTTTCTTCTTTTTTTTATGAAACTACCCATTGGACAATTTTATTAAAATTACAATTCATGTATTTGTGAACATACAGCTGCCTGCGGAATTCAAGGCTCACCTGTTGATTATTAGCTAAAATGCTCTAGAGACCGGTCCCATCAATTCTGAACGTATACAGTACTTCTCAACTTACCTCAACTTATTTGAATGTGAGCCTTTTTTGTATATTTCTAGGAAATTTCACTTTGTTAATAATGATGTGTCTGTTTCTACTGTTCAGAAATTACAAATGCATCTAACAAGTTGTCTAAAAAGTTAGTATTAAAGTTTAGTATTAATTAAGGGTCCAAATGCCAGTCAAAGACCCAAGTTAGTCAAAGGTCTGGCAAGAAGGTCCTTCGAACATCAGTGACCTTGAATCCACATGTTGCCTTATTTGTAAGATATATAGTTGAGTTTGACTTGCAGAAAAATTGACGCTTTTGTTTAGAAAGTAGATTTGATTATATCTACCATTGTTTTCAGTTTTTAGATATTAATTTGTGCATGACAGAATTTTTTTTTTTACCCCTAGTTTTGTATTTAAAGTCAGACTAGTTTAGTCTATAACAATAACATGTTTTTTCAATAAATCTTAGTGTGTTTTGAAAAGAACAACCATTAGACTGAGAATTCACTTGCTTCAAATCAACAAGATCAACTTTTATATAAAGTGTGCTACTTGTGATATCTTGCTAACTGATCCCCTCTGATGTTCTCAAATGCAGCATCCATCACCTGCAGCAGGCATCTCTTATTCCACCACCACACATTCTCTCTCCTCTTGCTCCTCTTCTTCTTCCTCCAACTGCTTCCCTCCTCCTTCTTCTTGCAGGAAGTTGATCAGGGCCTGGAAATGATGCATGGATAAAGGACAAAAAGCAGTCTCAGTCTTGGCAATGAAAATATGTATCTTAGCAGAACTGGTCAGTTTTGGAAAGCTTGAGATAAAGGGAATAAATGTGCTCTTAAACGACAAATCAGAGAAAGTGAGATCAAGTAGTGATTTTAAAGAGGCGGGTTCTATTTGTGTATTCACCACAACTTAGAAAGCCATCAGAAGCACAGATCTCACACAGAGAATCGACACAGTGAGATATGGAACCTGCACGTAATCTTAGCACCAAAATTTTATATGCCCCAATGGTAAAATGGAGAGGTAACCTTTTGTCATTTCCGGAGGGACGCACCTTTAGAAGACCATCGAGGAGCAGGCGAATGGAAGGATGTCCAAGAAGATTCTTAGATTAGGAAGTTCAAAATCTCATGTAGAACTGGACTGCAGCTCGGCTGGATTTAATGCTTTGTACTTGATATTGGCAGTGCTCAAGTAGGTGGACAACAAAAGCACAGACTGCTGTGCTTTTTAATTGGCAAAGCGGTGTTTGGATACTGGCAAAGGAAAAACAATTTGAAATCAATGGGGGATTTTTTTAAAGTTTTTTTAATTGTATTTTTGCATTTAGAGGCTGACGAGTAAAGTCTCTAAACGGAAATTCTCTTAGTTGAGTGTCATCTGCTTGAAAGCAGGGCAGACAGAGGATTGGCTTGCAGACACAAATTTAACTCTTGGAATTTGAAACTAAAGAGCATCAGAGATATTGTTTCTACGGCCAGGGATGAAAAAATTGCTCGTAGTATAAAGTTATTTAAACACTAAACCATGTCAATAGACACACTAAACTATTGGTCATCGCACTTCTTGAACAACCTTTGTTAAATGTGGATCCTGCCTCTGGCTCATCTCTGGCTCGTCTCTGCTCTGTTCCTGACCGAGTACCTCGTCTCTGCTCCTGCTCCTACACCTGGCTGTGGTTCCTGTCTCCGGCTCGACTCGCGCCTTTGACTGTCCCCCAAACCACGGCTGGATGAAGCTCGTCTGCTGGACTTTTATATATATATATGTAGTTGTAGATTTAGATAAGTTAATTCTTCTCTAAGAGTTCTGGTAAATCGCCTGTCCGTCCTGGGGGAGGATCCCTCCTTCATGTGGGCACCCCTGAGGTTTCTTCGTTTTTTCCGGAATCCGTTTTTTTGGGAGTTTTCCCTTACCGCAAAGGGGGGTCTAAGGGCAGGGATGCCAGTATAGCTTAGTCAGTTTGTTAGTTCATTTTAGTATTTTCCTCTTGAACTCTTTGTATTCATGATCCTTTTGGGTTCATGTTTACTTAGAAGCCCTTTGAGACGACTGTTTTTGTGATTTTGGGCTATACAAATAAAATTGAATTGAATTGAATTGAATCTCCATGGCTGTATTCTCTCAGAACACCATGATCTTTATCCACTCTTCATAAAATCAAACCAACGGAGTAAACAAGTGGAGGGAGTGTGAAGACTCGAAACACCACTCCAAGCATCGAGAAGGAGAGACTAGAAACGCAAGACAGAGAACATCCAGAACAGAATCAAGGAGGTCCAGGACTCAATGAGCCAGAACGATCAAACAATTGAACGAATGAGACCGTGGGGAATAACGCACATAGCAAAATACAGATGGCCCAACAGAGACAAAAATCCCTCTTTGTCATTCGTCCAACGAATTGAAAAGACGGCGCGCAGCACGAATGCGTGGGAGTTTATAATGGGCAGAGAGGCTTGCATCAATGAACCACCGAGATTCATGGCAGAAGATGAATCTAGACGGGTGGAGGACCACACGTCTTACTTGGATAAAGTTGAACACCCAGGTTCGAAAACAGAGTCGCGACCATAGACATGAAACGACAGCGGAATAAAGAAGGAAAATTGACCACCAAGAAATCATCAAGAAGATGCAAAACGAAGGGGAGTCCATAGGATTACACAAAGTCCAGCACAGGGCTTCTGACAAATTAGTCAAAAACATGACTGTCACGACAGCCGAAAAGTCACACAACAAAGAATACTTTGAGCGCCACCTAGGGGTGCACGATATGGGGAAAACTTGCAATTTGCGATATTAGTGATCAATATTTCGATGACGATAAAACTTGCAATAAATTAACAACTAACAAAAACATGTCCATTTCACTGGAAAAGTTTAATTTAAATAATAGTCAAAATACCTTAAATATTTCTCCAAATGACCCTCGCCTAATCAGGAGGGCAAAATCTTACATAAAAGCTCCATCAGATTGGTCAACAATTTGAAGGGGTTCCATCTGATTGGTCAAATGCATAAAGGGATTTATTCAGTTCATTAAATAGTTCAAGTTGCCATGGAGATTGTTTTAGCACATTTAAGGTTTACCATTTATTGTGATTTTCGCCGACTTTTGCGATATGGATATTGCACAGCTTGAAATGATGAAAACGATAAATTTGCGGTTAATTGTGCAGGCCTAGCGCCACCCAATGCCAAAAGATGCCACTGGGAGGGATGGAGAGGCAGAACAGCAAAAGCATCCGTGAAATCCTCCTGTCCCGTCGATGCACTGCGTCTGGTGGAAATAATCATGGAGGAAGGGTGGAGCAGAACCCGACGGCTGAACATGTGGTTGTGATGCCACAAGCTGTTTCCAGACCAAGTGAATTAAAATGAGAAAAGGAGCCACAGATGCTGCATAAAAGAGTCCAAGACAAGAAAATGTCCACAGATGAGGGACAGGTCCAACGACTGACCAATCCAAACGCTGGTTAAACTATGGAATGTACATAGCAGCCTTAACAGAAAAAAAAAAACTAAAACAAAGCCAGCACCGAAATGATAGTCATATTCACATCCAGCTCCTAAATAACGAAAGGGTAAACAACACAAACAGCAGAGAAAAACGCCAAAAGTCACACCAGCATGACAAAACCCGTCCTAGCGAGGACCACCAGCCTTAATAACCACAGAAAACATGAACCGGACGATGCAGAGCCACACAGCAGAATCCGAACCAAGTGCGCATCATTTCTTTCAAGAACAGGAACTGCAATTCCCAGGTACCTTAGGGGCGTGACGTCACCAATGACCGGGTGGAGCAGAGAACCAGGAAGAGCCGAAACGTGGAAAAGCCTCAACACGTAAAAACACAGAGGAAGAGGGCAGGATGGCACGCTTACCATTGTTGTGTCTTGCTGCTGCTGCTTTGCTGCATCTCCTATCATTCTGCTCACCTGGAAGGTGTGGCTAATGATCTTGATCAGCACCTGCCAGGTATTCAAGTCAGGGGAGGCCTCAACCAGGGAGAGGCATGCAGACAGAGCAGAGCAGGAGGCTGAGGAGCAGTTGTGTTGAGTTGGAGCTGTGCTAGTTGGTTTGTTTCCCTTTTGATTTCCTCTTGGTCCTCAGCAGTCTTATACTGCTGGGTTGTGTTATTTTAGTTTGGGGTTGGACCTTGGTAGTCCTTATTTGTGGGCTTTGTTTATTTACTTTCAATAGTTAGATTTTGTTAGGCAGCCTTAGCAGGGAGCTGCTGAATCCGACGGTCAACGTGGCTGGGTCAGTTGTCTCCCTGAATTATTTTCTGTTTGGCCAAGGCTCCAATCCCTTTGTTGTTGTTTTTTGTTGGGACCAGCACAGTAATTATTTTATTTTTTGTTTTACAGGAACCAGATTATTTCTACCATCTAATAAACTGTGTTCCTAAACTCATTTGGTGTCCATCGTCCATATGTTTTGGCCCCTTCGTGATTTTCCCCTAGACTGCGACAAGTTTGCCTGTGGGGGCCGTAACAACCATAGAGATTCCAGTGATCACCGCTTTCAGGAAGGCCCAGACATCTCCCGATCGAGCGCCACTGACGATCTGAACACTGCAGTACGCTCCCCCCGCAGATGCACACCGGAGATGCAGGCGCTGCGGCACTGAAACACTGCGACACTGCCTGAGCAGCTGAAAAGGAGGGCTGACGCAGGGAAGACGGACACCCCTTCATCAAAATAAGGGGGACCATGTGGTCCGAAAGAACGTGGGGAAGACATCTTGCCGCTGAGAAAAGCGAGAAGGAGAACAGCGAGCATGAAGAACCGGTTATGAACGCGGAAATGGAAGAGGAGAGATTGGACCGCACACCTGGAACTTAAGTAAGACGCTAAACAGGTGAATTAATTAGACTGAACCCCCCACGGGGAGGAGTAAGCAGGTAAATGCACTGCTCGAGTTGCCTGCCTGAAATACTCACAGGGTCGTTCATTTATTAGTTTTTTTTTAAATCTCTTCCAACTTGTCCTGTCCAGCAGCTGAGCAAACAGATGAGAGCAGAAGGCCTCTTGGATTGGACAGATATTACTGTTACAACATGGGGACCTGAATCAAACCTGAGGCAAAACTTTATTTATATAGAATAATAATTTAATTTGAATTTGAATACTTTTTTTTGTTTGTTTGAACAAAATGGCAAAAAGAAGAGAGAAAGAGAGACATGTTAAAGATGGGGGATAAGGGTACGAAACAAAGGGGAGAAAAAACTGAGTTTAAGGAAGTTAGAGGATGATTAAAAGAAGTGTGTGTGGGGGGTTATGTATTTATTTATTCATTTTTTCTCACTTGTGGGATGTTAGAGACAGAACAAATTTAAAAACAAACTTGGGACTTTCCTAAAGATGAAGAATCCTTATAAATTATCTTTAATGCCGCTTTAGAGCTGAGAAACAACATTTTGACAAGTAAACAGACTTTCTAAGAGTAATTGACTATTGACTTTGAATGTTTTATAGTTTGGCCACTCTTCATTCCATACAGTTGTTTTATCATCCACTACTTTATTTATATGTCACATAATTACCTCTGTGGACGTAACTATAGCTCTTACTCCTCAACCCTTCTGGCATCAGTGAGATGCTTCCAGTTTATTCAGCATTAGTATTTAGAGGGATCCCAGACTGGCTCAAGCCTGAATAGCTTTTAATCATGAAGTGACACTTGGGTAAACAGGGAAATAATCTCACCAGCACTCCACAAAATGTGTTTGTGTAGATGGTGGTAGTGTTGTATGTGTCAGATCCTCAGATGGGTGTCCTTAATTCTTTGCGTAACAGACGGACAATAACTTAATTAACTGGTCAGAATACCAGTAAGCATTAAAGTTATTCATTTAGTTCTTTAGAAGTGGGTTGGCAGCTTGGGGATGGGGTTTTTTCTGTTAGCTGGTGACCAAAGTCCCGAGACCCTGAACAGGAATGCACTTAATCTTTTCTACAATGAGCAACTGTTCAATTTTTCAATACGTTTAGTCTAAAACTATAGCTATTATCCTGGGATCAATTTATATTTCACAAAATATATTTTTGTGAACAGTTGAATTGTTTATTGGCGAACAGTTTGTAAATCGTGTTACTTCTTATTGCCTTGTGTGGATTTTACAAAAAACTAAGTTAATGGTACAGATGTAACCAGAGGTCTTGCAGTACAATTTGCATGTGTCTTGCATGAGTGAAGAGTATGACATTGCGGGGTAAACAGACCAAAATGTTTCACTGCACTTAACCCTTGTGCTATCTTAGATGACCCCACCCTTACATTGACGTGTTCTCCCTACCGTGACAAAGCTGGATAAAGGTGGAAAGATTTCATGTAATCCATGGAAACCAGTGAAGATCACAAATCATTGAAGAAAAAAGGTTCAGAGCACTGTCTAGTGGGGTCTACAGTAGATGACCCAACTCCCAATGTTAAAGTGCCTAGGGTAGCACAAGGTTACATGATGTGTGGAATGACAAAATTAATGTGTGTCCCAGACCCTGCTGTTTAATAAAATGAAACATGAAAAAGAACTTTGATAAACCCATGAAAAATGCTTTGAATTACGTTATAATTTAGGCTACATTGCATCAGGTTGGTGTGGGGTTACGGTTAAGCTGAGTTCACACCAAACGCAATTCAGGCAGCAGAGGCAGCCAGTTCAATATTAAGTTAGTGGTACAGTCGCAATATTTGAGTACACTGGAGCGAAAGCTTCAGTTTTAAAGGGCTAAATAGACAGTGACGGAGCTTCTTCAAATGTTGCTTGAACTGATTACACATAATGGTTTTTAATTTAGGACACAGTGTGGATTGACGTTTTGTTGTGGTTGTTTTGAGCAGAAGTTTCCAGCCGTAGCTTTGGACTATTGCATTCAGTCACATTTAGTTATCATACCAGATCTGGAGTTTACTTGTTCATGAAATGTCCGAATACAGTTCACTTAGAAAGAAGTTGCACATGGCGACAAAAGCCAGACTGCAGGGGTCAAATCTGCTGAGGTGTCGCTTTTTGTGAATTTGTGAAATTATCCTGGTGACCTTCACATTTCTAGGCAAATGTGAGACCAGAATCCCAAAGGCTATGAACCCTGGAAGTGTTTGTTTGCGAGGAAAGGGAACTGCATCTGTTACTCAATCCATGTCAAGATGGTGAGCAATTCCTGTCACTCGCTTCAAGTATTGTGAAAAAAACAAAAAGCACATTTTCTGCTGCAACTAATGAGAGAGAAACTTTGTATGGCTCTGGTGCTTATTTACCTAATGATGCAATGAGTGAGATTCCTGGGAGATTAACAGCCCTGCTGCATGTGCACAACAGTAACTGCATTGGTCTGTGAGTGAAAGTGCTGCACTTCAGGAAAATCTTAGCGGAAATGTTGCTGCAGAGTTCTCTGCCATGTCTATGCCTTCTCTGAAAGAAGGCAACTGCAGGGACTCCTCTTACTGTAGAGCACATGGGTCAAACAGGTCATTTTATGTGGCCCGCAAGAGCACAAAAGTTTTCAATTTCTTAAAATTATTTTTCTTTTTAATAACACATTATTTATGTGTAGCTGCTGTTGTAATTATTTATTAAATGTTTGCAGGACTTATGTGTATGCAGAGAAATTGTTTTCATCAAACCATCAGTTGGCTGCAAGGCTGCAGGCATTTTTTGTGAAATGTTACACATGTAATAAATGTTCTTTCTAACTCAGTTTTATGTCATTTATTCTTTATTCACTTGGACAATTTGATCCTTCATTAATAGAGTTATGTGGGTTTTAACAAGCGGACAAAATTTAAAAGGATTTATGCTGGAGTAACAAGCAAAAATGTTTTCTATACAACTGTAATTGTCACTTTAAAAAGTTACAATACATAAATGAGTTATTTAACATGAAAGGAGTAGGTACATTCATTTTTCATTACATTTAGTTACATGTATAAGTTATATCTGGCTCTTTGAGGACAGCCACTATACTGATGTGGCCCTCGGTGTCATGGGTTGGGTGTCTTTGCCTTAGTTTTTGCTTCCTTTTGTTTTTGTCATGTTTGAGTTCTGTTTCCTGTTTTATTTTGGAAGGTTTCCTGTTTTGTCAAGCTTTTGAGTTTTGACTTCCTTGGTTCCAATCTCTCCTGATCGTCGTCACCTGTGTCTCGTCAGTCCTGTCTGTATTTAAGTCTTGCCTCTGCCTTCCTCTTGTGCTGGTCCATTAACGTCTCTTCCCTGGATGTCATGTCCGTGTACGTCTTCTTCCCTGCTTACCTTGTTAGCCCACAGTGAGTTTTTGTTTCCCTGCTTAGCAGCGCCTTTTGTTTGTGAATAAACCCCTTTCCCTGGCACCGTGTGCCTCCCGTCTCTGCAGTTTGGGTCCTTCATGCCCCCCAGCCCTCCCTATCTGACACTCGGTGAAAACGAGTTTGACACCCCTGCTGTAGAGAAAGGAAATCCTGAAGGGCTGCAGCTTTTTCAGATATATGTACTCGTTGATAAGGTGTTTAAAGTTCAATTGCATGGAAGGCTAAGTGGATCCAGAGTTTGGACTGAGATTTATCTGAAGCATCTATATTTGCCATATTTTTTAAACTTTTACTGACGCCCATGAGTGCTGATCAGGAAAATTACCAAAGAGGAGGAAACACACACACAAGTCTCTGCTCATACACAAATTCACAACAGTGTAGCAGCAAATAACAGGCAGCTTCTCCACGCGAAGCAACAAACAGTAATGCAGCATTCACACTGGCTGCATGTGGTGTGTTCAAGAACGCACTATACACAGTTTTATGAACGCGCATTCAACGGGTGGTGTTCACACCGATCATGCAAGGAGTGGGAGGAAAGGGGGATTCTTCTTCTTTTGTTTTTTTTTGCTGTTTACTAGCGCTTGTCCGCTAACTACAGTGGGATGAAACTTGATGTTAAAAGTCAAAGTGGTGCAAATCCCGTTAATCTTGTTCCAGCCTTTTCTATAAATGTTCTTCATATTAATCCGGCTGCGAACAAAACGCAATTTTTTTCTTCCTAATCATGTTTACAAAGGTCAGTAAATCCGCATTTTAAAAAGAATGCTATATACCCAGGGGATGGGTGAAATGCGGAGAACAAATTTCACACACCTAGGTGTGTGACAGATAGTGGGTCTGTCTGTCTGTCTTTTTCTCTCTTTCTTTCTTTTTCTTTCTTTCTTATTCAAGTCCCAATTGTCAGCGTTGCCGCGATTAATCACCAAAAAGTTGAAGTGGTTCATTTTTAAGCGCAGAAATACAGTGTACTCTTTTTGTCTCAGATAAGATCTCAGTGTCCAGTTGGGAGATGCTGACAGACAGCAATCAGGTTACTTACTGTACGTTGTGAGAGTTACTGTAGAGTGTGGAAAGGGCGGGGGGGGGGGGGGGGTATATACGTGGGATTGGAATTGTTCTGCAGGTTGACTGCTGTGATAGTGATGCCAAGGAAGTGGAAGGATTTGTCTAAGTCAGTGGAGTGTCCCATACAGTGATAATGGGACAGTTCTTAGCATTATGTCATCATCTTACGAACCCCAACAAATGGAGACCAACTCAAAATCCCTGCAACTTTTGCTAAAGAGCAAAAAAATAAAACGTAGGTTACTGCAGCAGCGAGAGAAAAAATGAAGCAAAATTCCAGATCACCTGCTGAAAGAAAATGAAACTTCAAAAGTGGAGCAAAGACAGTGATGAACTCAAAAACATTAAAACATTTATAATGAAACAAAGAAAAACAGGTTACTAAATGCATTTCTGATATGCTCTTATATTGCAGGAAATAGTGCAGACAGAGGAAAGCTGTATTGTCATGATGGGGAGGCAAACGCCAAGAGCATCTTTAAAAGATATGGCATTCCTTCTTTTTTGAGGTCAGGTCAGTGGCAAGTAAAGGAAGTAGAAGATGCGTAAACACCTTCAACAACAGCAACCCTGCTGGAATACGTATAACCCTTCTCTGCGCCCTCTCCTCTCATCTCCAAACCAGACTGGTGGGACTGGTTTAATGTCTGTCCATATGTATCTCCGAATGACCAATCAGCCAAGTCGGTCAGGCAGTCAGAGCCTAAAGCAGCAACGCATCTATAAGGACAGCCTTAAAGGGTCGATTTTAGAGAACAGACCATCCATCCATTTTCCAAACCTGATTACAGTTTTTCTCACTCGCTTTAGTACACTTGTCAGATCAGAATTGAAGTTTGCAAATACGTGTGTGCATTTCTCAAAACAATATGTACAAACAGCAAAACACTATGGATTTCTTGCAAAAGCCTGTAACTTGCTCAAAAACTTTAGTTCATCTATCAAAACTAAGTCTTTATGTCATTTAACATGCCACTGCCATCAGAATGTCAAGTCCTTGTGTCATTGTCTACGAACAAGACAGTCAAATGACTTAGTCATGTTGTCAAAATAACTGTACTTTAGAGGGAGGTTCTGATGTAAACTATGGCTAAAGTTATGATGACAATTATTGTAAAATGTAAGTTACACCTTTTTTGTTTGATTGCAAGAGACTGGACAAGATTCACATTTACACTTTTATTGTTCATATTGTAATTTGTTGACAGACCATGTCATCCCAACATAGAAAAAAACCACTGCAAACAGTAACACAAAGGGAAAAAAAGATAGGACAATATTCTGTACAACAGTACAGGCAGTGCAGTAGGAATTGGTGTGGTCTTCCTACACCTCTTGTCGTTCCTTAGCCACAAATTCTCATCCACATCACAGCGAATATCCTCTCTTGCAATGCAGCATGGAAAGAATCTTTTAGAGTGTCTTATCCAGCCTCTGCAGGCGTCTGCTGTGATGTCATCACACGCTGCATCCATGGCAGCCAGGAGGGTCATTTGTGTATGTGGCTGGTCCATCTCCATGCTGAGAAAACTTTCTCAATAGGGTTAAGGAATGGAGAGTCGGGTGAAATTAACTCCACCCGCATCCTATTGTGGGCTGCAAACCATTGCCTGATGATGTTGGAGTGATGTAAACTCACATTGTCCCAAACTATCACATACGTTGGCAGGTGATCTCCAGTCTGACCCCTCTCTTCTTCAGGGATGAGATCTTTGTAGAAAGTTTCTAGAAAGGTTATAAGATGTTCTGTGTTGTATGGACCTATCATGGGAATATGAGTAAGCACACCATTGTCACAGATGGCAGCAACCATGGTTACGTTCCCGCCCCGTTGGCCTGGCACATCAACTGTAGCCCTGTGGCCGATGATATTTCGGCCACGCCTTCTACATTTTGTTAGGTTGAAGCCAGCCTCATCCATGTAGATGAAGCTGTGCGGCTGTTCACTTGCTTCCAGTTCCATCATACGCTATATACCGAAGACACAAAATGAGTTTTATGAATTACAAGAATTTACATTTTGGCCAAGATAGAGTTACATCAAATGTATAAATCACATATTGCATTACTTTTCTACAGCCATAGCAAATGTGTAAAGATTTGTGTAATGTGTAAAAACCCGCATACTGTAATGTATATCGTTGTATGATATACATAGTGTTTACTGTGCAGTACAGTTCAATTCAATTCAATTCAATTTTATTTGTATAGCCCAAAATCACAACAACAGTCGTCTCGATGGGCTTCGAAGTAAAACATGAAATCAAAAGGATCACGAATACAAAGAGTTCAATAGAAAAATACTAAAATGAACTAACAAACTGACTAAGCTATACTGGCATCCCTGCCCTTAGACCCCCCTTCGCGGTAAGGAAAAACTCCCAAAAAAACCGGATTCCGGAAAAAACGAAGAAACCTCAGGGGTGCCCACATGAAGGAGGGATCCTCCCCCAGGACGGACAGGCGATTTACCAGAAATCTTAGAGAAGAATTAACTTATCTAAATCTACAACTACATATATAAAAGTCCAGCAGACGAGCTTCATCCAGCCGTGGTTATCGGGACAGTCAAAGGCGCGAGTCGAGCCGGAGACAGGAACCACAGCCAGGTGTAGGAGCAGGAGCAGAGACGAGGTACTCGGTCAGGTACAGAGCAGAGACGAGCCAGAGATGAGCCAGAGGCAGGATCCACAGCCAGGTGTAGGAGCAGGAGCAAAGGCGAGGTAAACGGTCAGGAACTGGAGCACGGATGAGCCAACTGGAGTCTGGAAGCACTCCCACTCCCCAGGAGGGGAGAGGGAAAGAGGGACAATACATGAATCGCACTGCACCAAACAGAGGCATGGAGAACTAAATGATAAATTATGATCAAGAATAGAGGAGAGGAAGGGTAGAAGTAAAAAAGGAAAGAGGACAGAACCCCAGTGTACCATAGTTACCCCAGCTTCAACTTCTAGCAGCCTTTTAAAAGAAATAGTTATTATTAAGTTTAATTTAAACAAACTAACATTAAGTTAAATAATCTCTGAATACTAACTAGTCTGACAATAAGCCTGTCCAAAGAGGAATGTTTTCAGTCTAGCTTTGAATGTAGAAACTGAGTCGGCCTCTCTTATATGAGCTGGGAGTTTATTCCATAAGACAGGGGCTTGGTGGCTAAACGCTCTACCTCCAACCGTACTTTTACCAATTCTAGGAACCACAAGCAGTCCTGCATTTTGCGAGCGAAGTGTTCTGATTGGTTGGTAAGGGACTATGAGGTCCTTAATATAGGACGGGGCCATTCCATGTAAGGCCTTATAGGTTAACAGGAGGATCTTGAACTTAATTCTAGAATCAACTGGGAGCCAATGGAGCGAAACTAACACAGGAGTGATGTGATCTCTTCTGCTGGTTCCAGCTAACAATCTAGCAGCTGCGTTCTGAACAAGCTGGAGACTTCTTAAGGAACTCTTAGGACACGCTGCTAACAAGGAGTTACAGTAATCCAGCCTCGACGTAACAAATGCATGGATGAGTTTTTCAGCATCACTCTTAGAAAGTATATTTCTGATCTTAGCAATATTCCGCAGGTGAAAAAAGGCAGTTCTACACGCCTGAGATATATGAGCCTTAAATGATAAATCCTGGTCAAGTAAAACCCCAAGGTTTCTAACTGTGGAATTGGGGGCTATACTTATACCATCCAGGGAGACTATCTGAGCAGACAGAGCATCTCTGAGGTTTTTAGGACCAAGTATAATGACCTCAGTTTTTTCTGGGTTCAAGAGGAGGTAATCAATTGTCATCCAGGTCTTGATGTCACTGATGCAGGCGTTCAGTTTCTCTATCTGGTCATTCTGGTCAGGCTTCATGGATAAATACAACTGCGTATCGTCGGCATAACAATGAAAATTAATGCTGTGTTTCCTGATTATGTTTCCTAGGGGTAACATATAAAGCGTAAACAGGATCGGTCCCAAGACTGAGCCCTGTGGGACTCCATAGTTGACTCGAGTGCACTGAGAGGAATGGCCATTTACATTAACGAACTGATACCTATCAGACAGATAGGATTTAAACCACTGGAGAGCAGATCCTCTGATCCCTATGTCCTGCTCTAATCTATGGAGTAAAATACCGTGGTCGATAGTGTCAAAGGCAGCACTGAGGTCCAACAGGACCAGAATAGAAAGTAGTCCCTTTTCTGAGGCCAATAACAAGTCATTAGAGACTCTAACTAGTGCAGTTTCCGTACTGTGGTGAGGTCTAAGTACAGTTGCTGCATGTCCATGCATCTTTTACCTGTACATACTGGTAGCGTAGTTCGTTCACTCTTTCACGATTTCTTTCAAATGGAACAGTGTAAAGCTGCTTCATTTTCATCTGGTGTCCTTTCAGCACTCTGTCAACGGTTGAGATGCTGACTGTTTGGATATTTGCAAATATGTTGTTGGCCTCTATAGTGGCACTCTTTTTCCCCGTAGTCTTATCGCATTGTTTTCTACAACCATGGTGCAAATAGCCTCCTCCTGTAACGTAAACAGTAAAAAGGGGCCCTCTGCCGCCCCTGTGAAGTTGTCTTGCAGTCCTATGTGGAAAAGATACATTCATTCATTCATTCATTTTCTTAACCGTTTTATCCCTTTTGGGGTCACGGGGCTGCCGGACAGATTTAGACAAAAACATATAATGAAGATGTATAAAAATATTTTTGTCACATTTTGACAACTTGGTCAACCATTTTGCAGTTAATGACTTATACGATGAACTAATGACTAGGTGTTTTGAGGAGTAAGACTATTGCACAGTGAACTAGATAATACATTTTGATCAACATGACATAAACAATTGATAATGTAGCAAAGAGCAGAGAATTGTACATAATCATTTACATGGATGTACCCAAGCAAGTGCAACTTGTTCAAAGAAGTGAAAAACTGCTTATATGATGTGCACAAGTGACATCATGATGTGAAGATTGAACAAATAGTTATGGGAATTTCATTCTGATCTGAGAATTGTACTAAAGCGACTGAGAAAAACTGTAATTTCTTGCGTGACCATTGGGTTGCTGGAGCCTATCCCACCCAGTGTGAGCTGAGGCAGGGTACACCCAAGACACTTTGCAAGTCTATCATAGGGTAGCAGATGAAGAACAACACTCACACACTTCCATTATAGAGGCAGTTTAGAGTCAACAGTCCAGGTAACTCAGAAGAGAACATGTTCTTAGGAAACATTCTGCATATCTGGCAAATATTGTGTATTATTTTTGTGTGTTTAGTGTATTTGCTGAAAAATTCAGTTGACATCAAATTCTTCATCTTTACACATCTGTCTTATCTGTATCTCCTAACCTGGAACTACCAAAGAAAGTGGAATCCTGATAGAAATAATCAATACAAATATTCATTAAAAAAATAATAGATATGAAAATATTTTTAAAATGTTTTAGTTTAATCAAAAGTGATATTTGATATTTCTTATTTAACCAGCTTTAAAATGCAACCCTATATTCTTTTTGTTGCTGTTAATTCTCCTGTTTGTCCTAAAGTTTTGATTTCTTTAATATCTGCTTAACTTAAATTGAAGTTGTGTTAGTTGCAGTTCTCCTGCAAGTTACAGGAGTTTTGTCAAAGCGCTCCGACATCCCCTATAAACTCACATTATGTCCCTTTGGCGTCATGTCTAGACACATTTAGAACAACAAAGACACTCACTGCAGTGTGTTAAATTATACAAGGTGACAAAGTGCTCGAACGCAGCTTTAGAAGCGGTGGAGGAACTCAGAGTTCTCAAAAGTGACACAAGCCAAAAGTTGCATAATGAAACACGTTTCCTCATTTATATAACTTTCTGTTTAATTAGGGGTTTAAACGCTATTTTTTTAAGGTTACAGTGTTTTTTTTCTTCTTTTATTCATTCTTTTGCAGATTTACTTTTGTCAACTGGACCGAAAAGGGAAGAAATTCCCACCCCAAACCCTAACCAAAGCACCCCAAAGCATGTACCCCTATGGAGAAAGAGGTGGGTGTTAAATGTTGGTTCTGCATGAATTTGTTGCTTTCATTAATGGTCACACTTTTGAGTTATAAGTGAATGTTTGCATCTCAAATAGAAAACAATAATGGTTTGATGAATATTTATTAACTAAATTACAAGATCTCCTAAAAAAAAACAAAAAAAAAACTAAAAGACTGCAAATGAAAATTAGGGAAAAAAAGAGAAGATGTGGGGATCTCATAGTTCAGAAAGATAAAGTGATCAGCAATAGCATTTTTGCCATCAGATAGTACAGACTGTTTGTCAGTAAAACTGCTCTTAACAAGCATTTTCTGATGTTCCTGAAATCATTCACAAGATACTTAATTTAGAAGAATGTCCAACAAATGAACAACAAATTTTCTGTTGTATGTCATATATGCAACAATAATTTGTATTCCTGTAGTTCTAAATGTAGTTCCTGTGAGTCTGAAAGACCAACACATGGACAACAGCTTTGTGTGTGGTTGGAAGCTTATTAAAAAATGTGAAATATTAGTTAAAAATCAGGGTAAACATTAAATTATTTGTTTACAATTTACAGCTATATAGGAAGAAAAACAAAGCCTGTTTTCCTCCTGGCATCTTTCCAGTGATCGTACATGTCTCACATAATATAGCATAATACTTTCTGGTGGTGAATACATATATCGCTCCTTAAAGTTTTTTAGTCCTGTTGGACAGGAGAAAAGCCCTCAGGCATTAGTTGTAAGAAGATGGATTATTGCCAACCTGTTTAGAATTTATCTTATAATTGTTAAGTGAGCTGCAGGAACCACATCTAAAAATGTTTGATTATTAAATAATTGTCAGATAACATATAAATGAAGGCAGCAAGGTTCAGCCGCCTATAGGCCAATAACGTAGTGCGAATATATGTATTGCTTATTCCCCCATAAACCAGAGCATTTGAAAATACTAAACTGGTCGGTCTTAACCCTAACCCTCAATCCTCACGCAAACATCTACATAAAGCTCACACGGCGTCATCATTAGTTTCTTTGGTTTACCTGGAAGTTAGTGACCCATCCCGCAGGTCATGTGACTCAACTGACACTGAGTTTGTAGTTTATTGTTAAGGTAGGTTGTTGAAGTTTTTGTAAATAACATAGATTATGTTTCTTTGGGTGGAAGATGGAAAACATTTGTTTTTGTACTGTTAAAAGACATTGTAAAACTGTTTGCCTAACCCTGAGCTAATGAAGAGCAACGCCCAGTAGGAGGGGCTTATGGTTTAAAAAGAAAGTGTGACAGGAAATGGTGTCTCGGGATGATGTGGTCTTTATGAGGAGCAGGTGTTGTTCTCTGTTTCTTCGGAAAAAAGGAGAAAACGCAAATTTGGGCTCCTCTGCATTCATTGTGTAGCTTGACAAGCTCTTCCCTGAGGAACCCACGACAAACCCTTTTTTGGACATCCCTCTGCACACCAAGCTAAACAGAAACAGAATGTTCTGCTGAATTATTGTGAAGTCGGGCTCTTTTACTGCCATCATTTGGTGTGTTCACACCCGAGAACATGATGTCTGCTTGCCAAAAAATGTATTAAAAGTGTAGACAAGAGCAATCTTACTCTTCCTTTTTCGCCTGACATGAGGATGATCGGGGGGGAAAGGGATGAAGACGTTACGCTGCTGCAATCAACCTCTCGTCTGGCCGCTCTCTCTGATCTGGTTTCTGGCTGTCCTCCTCCTCCTCTTCCTCCTCCTCCTCTGCGTCTTCTCGCATTCTCTTTCTTTCCTCACGGCATCCTCTCTTTTGTTGTTCATGAAAAGTGCGCCCTGACCTTTCAAAGTGTTGCTCCCTTCAAACCAGTGAATGAAGTGTCTGGATTGGTGTGCTTGCTTTTCTACACGGTTTTTCTTTTCCAAAATGCTGAGTTGATGCTCTGTGATAGCAAAAATGAAGAACTTCCATCAAAATCTGTCTTTATAACAGATGTTATGCATGAGAAACAGTGATGGGAGAAAGTTTTACAGAAATCTCCCTCATTGGTCTATGTATCTTTTTTTTCCCATTTTTTGTTTTACAAAAAAAAAAACACAAATGTTGTAACAAGGTATGTGTGGAAGACTTTTGTTTTAGCTTATGATCTGTGTAATTATTAAAGCTGCAAAATAAAATGCCAAAAAACGTTTTTGATATTGAATTTGTAGACTGTTGTTAATGTTAAACCTGTGTTCTCTAAGAGCATTTTAATTATCTTTTTTTTTTTTTTTTCCACAACTTTTTATTTAAAGAATTAGTCATGACAACACAGCAACTTCAATAATACCAGTTACGTTTTCCTTATAAAAAGACAAAAAGCAAAAAGGAAATAAAATAATTAAAAAAAAACAAAAAACAAACCAAACAAAAAAACTAAACTGTATTGTATGACATTTCACTCAAAACAAATATCTGCACTCAAACAAATAAAAATTATAATTACATAAAACAAAACTTAACGAACATTGCTTCTCTTACATGATACCATCACAGCTCTCCTTTTCAAAAGCTTTTAAACTGAGGTTGCAAAATTCCGTGCGGTTGAGATCAAAAATCTGTTGAATCATCTATTAGTTCTAATTTTTGAATATAATTAATAAAGGGTCCCCAAATTTCCTCAAATAGGTGTTGTTTGCTTTTATGGATATACATTATTCTTTCCAAAGGAAGGCAATACAACATTTGTTTTAGCCACTGATTTATGCTAGGTCTGCTCATGTTTTTCCAAGCCTGTGCAATACACCTTTTAGCCGTTAAGAAACTGATATCAATAAATGTACTCTCTGTACTACTAAAATTATGTTTCACTGGATATATAGTCAAAAGAAATAGGGTAGGGCTCAATGTAAGTTGTTTTGAGATTATTTTTTCTATTGTAATTTTAACTTCTTCCAAAAAGATTTGTATTTGGTGACATTCCCACATGCAATGCTTCAATGTGCCTTTAAATCCACATTTTGCGCAAACATCTGGTATGTTCTTATTATATTTATTTAGTTGCACTGGTGTCGTATATAAACGCATTAACCATTTAAATTGTAGTATTCTCAGTCGACTGTTAATAGACATAGAATGAATCTTACAACATGCCCTTGTCCAATCATTTTCATTAATATTGAGTGATAAGTCATCATTCCATGATTTTAATTTACCATTTGAGTTCTCTGATGTATTAGATGTCAATAAGTTATAGAGGTCCGAAATTATGCCTTTTCTTAATTTGTTTTTCATCATCTGGGTTTCCAGTTGTGAAAGAGGAATTTTGTTAAGACTCTTTTGGTTTGCATTCACAAAGCTTCTTAACTGAAGATATTTAAAGTAGTGTTTTTTATCCAGGTCGTACATAGATTTTAGCTCCTCAAAGGACATAAAGGTATCAGACTGTGAGGGGTACAAATCTCTAATTGTTCTAAGTCCTTTGGATGCCCACGTTTTAAACGTTGTATCCATTCTTCCTGGTACAAAACACTGGTGACCCCAGATTGGGCTGAATTGTGATAAAGAATTTACTTCTTTTAAATAGTTTTTGACCTCAAACCAGACCTTTATCATGTGTTTCAAGAAAGGATTTTTGATTGGTTGAATGCTGTAAAGCAATTTTTTAAAATTTTTCACCTATTTTAACCATTCAACTATTAAAATGTTCAGCTCTTTCATCTTATTCCAGCTATGACATTTTGTCCTTCAAATCCTTGAACTTTTCCAGATAGTCCCGGTTATTCCCGGATTTTCCAATATTTTTGCTCCATTGGCCACACCTTTGCTTCTTTAAACAATTGTAACTTTAACATTCTTTTGGCTAGAGACACCGTTCAAACATTGAAATGTTCACAAGGTTTTGGACTTCAATATAAGGCTCAAAATTATTATGGGATGGCAACACCACCTACAGTTTGGCGGCCATTTTGTGCCAAAATGTGAGGCAATTTTAAACTTCTTCAAACTTTCACCTATTTCAATCATTCTACTATTTCAATGTTCAACTCCTTCAGCTTATTCCTTTCAGCTATTACTTTTGGTCCTTCAAATCTTTGAACTTTTCAAGATATTACAGGATTTTCCAAGATTTTCGCTCCATTTAAATACATTGAGAATCCTTGAAAATCTTTGGTTCTTTCAACCATTGTAACTTCAACATGCCTTTAGCTAGAGATACCGTTCAAACGTTAAATTGATCACAAGGCTTTGGACTATAAAATAGGTTTAGAAATCATTATGGGATGTCGACACAACCTACTGTTTGGTGGCCATCTTTTGACCAAATCTGAAGCAAATATTGCATTTAACTTCATCCATGGCTGGAACTGAACATATTGAAATTCACTGGATCTGGACATATAAGGAATGTGGGCGTGGTTAGCAAACAAACTTCGTTGCTATGGACGTCCAAAGGTTTACTTTTTCTGATTTGTCTGAAACTGACGTCGATTGGTTCGTCATCCCCAGGCGACCTAAACATAAAATGGTTGCTATGGAGATAGAATTAATAGAAAAGCCGCCATTTTGAAAAAAATTGATTTTCTATCAACTTAGACATGTAGCTTTTACCAATATGATACTCTCAAACAATGTGTTTTTTTGAGTCGGTTGATGATGCTGATTCCAATGCTAGCACTTTTAGCCATTTTAGCAACATCTTCAAATTTTCAACAGTTCAGCCATTTTTTCAACAATTTCAGCTTTAATGCTTAACTCCTTCTACAAATTTTGACCTATTTTAGACATTCTACTATTACAATGTTCACCTTTTTCAGCTTATTCCTACTAGGACTTTTGATCATTTAACTTTTCAAGGTTTTTCCAGTACAGTTCAGACATTTCTTCAGCAAATTTAGCTTTCATTCAGCAGTACAGCATTCAACCCTGCATTTTCTTCTGGAAATGCAGCTCCTTCTAGTTTATTATTATCGTATCTTATAGTATCTTCCGCCGTTTTTTGGCGTTTAACTACTTCTACAATTTTTAACCTATTTTAACCATTCTACTATTAAAATGTTCATTTCTTTCATCTTATTTCTGCTATGACTTTTGGTTTTTCAAATCCTTTTACTTTTTAAGATATTCCAGGTTTTCCGGGAATTTTTGCTCCATTGAAATACATGGAGAATTTTTCGTTCAGAAGTTCACAGCTAAACTCCTTCTACAATTTTTCACCTATTTTAACCGTTCGACTATGAAAATGTTCAGCTCTTTCATCTTATTCTAGCTATGACATTTTGGTCCTTCAAATCCTTGAACTTTTCCAGATATTCCCGGATATTCCCAGATTTTCCAATCTTTTTGCTCCATTGGCCACACCTTTGCTTCTTTAAACAATTGTAACTTTAACATTCTTTTGGCTAGAGACACCGTTCAAATATTGAAATGTTCACAAGGTTTTGGACTTCAACATAAGGCTCAAAATTATTATGGGATGGCAACACCACCTACAGTTTGGCGGCCATTTTGTGCCAAAATGTGAGGCAATTTTAAACTTCTTCAAACTTTCACCTATTTTTACCATTCTACTATTACAATGTTCAACCTTTCCAGCTTATTCCTTTCAGCTATGACTTTTGGTCCTTCAAATCCTTGAACTTTTCCAGATATTCCCGGATATTCCCAGATTTTCCAATCTTTTTGCTCCATTGGCCACACCTTTGCTTCTTTAAACAATTGTAACTTTAACATTCTTTTGGCTAGAGACACCGTTCAAATATTGAAATGTTCACAAGGTTTTGGACTTCAACATAAGGTTTAAAAATTATTATGGGATGGCAACACCACCTACAGTTTGGCGGCCATTTTGTGCCAAAATGTGAGGCAATTTTAAACTTCTTCAAACTTTCACCTATTTTTACCATTCTACTATTACAATGTTCAACCCTTTCATCTTATTCCTTTCAGCTATGACTTTTGGTCCTTCAAATCTTTGAACTTTTCCAGATATTCCCGGATATTCCCAGATTTTCCAATGTTTTTGCTCCATTGGCCACACCTTTGCTTCTTTAAACAATTGTAACTTTAACATTCTTTTGGCTAGAGACACCGTTCAAATATTGAAATGTTCACAAGGTTTTGGACTTCAACATAAGGTTCAAAATTATTATGGGATGGCAACACCACCTACAGTTTGGCGGCCATTTTGTGCCAAAATGTGAGGCAATTTTAAACTTCTTCAAACTTTCACGTATTTTAATCCTTCTACTATTACAATGTTCAACCCTTTCAGCTTATTCCTTTCAGCTACGACTTTTAGTCTTTCAAATCTTTGAACTTTTCAAGATATTCCAAGATTTTCCAGGGTTTTCCAAGATTTTTGCTTCATTTAAATACATGGAGAATCCTTGAAAACCTTTGTTGCTTTCAAGCATTATAACTTTAACAAGCTTTCAGCTAGAGGCACCGTTCAAACATTGAAATGCTCACAAGGCTTTGGACTTCAACATACGTTTTGAAATTATTATGGGATGGCAACACAACCTACTGTTTGGTGGCCATTTTTTGACAAAATCTGAAGCAAATATTGCAATAAACTTCATCCATGGCTGGAACTGAACATATTGAAATTCACTGGATCTGGACATATAAGGAATGTGGGCGTGGTTAGCAAACAAACTTCGTTGCTAAGGACGTCCAAAGGTTTACTTTTTCCGATTTGTCTGAAACTGACGTCGATTTGTTCGTCATCCCATGCCGCCCCAAACGTAAAATGGTTGCTATGGAGATAAAATTAATAGAAAAGCCGCCATTTTGAAAAAAGTGGATTTTCTGTCAACTTATAACATGTAGCTTTTACTAATATGATTCTCTCAAACAATGTGTTTTTTGGATTCAGTTGATGATGCTGATTACAATGCTAGTACTTTTAGCCATTTTAGCAACTTCTTCAAATTTTCAACACTTCAGCCATTTTTTCAACAATTTCAGCTTTAATGCTTAAGTCCTACAAATTTTGACCTATTTCAGCCATTCTACTATTACAATGTTCAACTTTTTCATCTTATTCCTGCTAGGACTTTTGCACATTTAACTTTTCAAGGTTTTCCCAGTACAGTTAAGCCATTTCTTCAGCTAATTCAGCTTTCATTCAGCAGTACAGCATTCAACCCTGCATTTTCTTCTGGAAATGCAGCTCCTTCTAGTTATTATTTACACTATCTTCCGCCGTTTTTTGACACTTAACTACTTCTACAATTTTTAACCTATTTTAACCATTCTACTTTTAAAATGTTCATCTCTTTCATCTTATTTCTGCTATGACTTTTGGTTTTTCAAATCCTTTTACTTTTTAAGATATTCCAGGTTTTCCGGGAATTTTTGCTCCATTGAAATACATGGAGAATTTTTCGTTCAGAAGTTCACAGTTAAACTCCTTCTACAATTTTTTTACCTATTTTAACCGTTCGACTATGAAAATGTTCAGCTCTTTCATCTTATTCTAGCTATGACATTTTGGTCCTTCAAATCCCTGAACTTTTCCAGATATTCCCGGATATTCCTGAATTTTCCAATCTTTTTGCTCCATTGGCCACACCTTTGCTTCTTTAAACAATTGTAACTTTAACATTCTTTTGGCTAGAGACACCGTTCAAATATTGAAATGTTCACAAGGTTTTGGACTTCAACATAAGGTTCAAAATTATTATGGGATGGCAACACCACCTACAGTTTGGCGGCCATTTTGTGCCAAAATGTGAGGCAATTTTAAACTTCTTCAAACTTTCACCTATTTTTACCATTCTACTATTACAATGTTCAACCCTTTCAGCTTATTCCTTTCAGCTATGACTTTTGGTCCTTCAAATCCTTGAACTTTTCCAGATATTCCCGGATATTCCCAGATTTTCCAATGTTTTTGCTCCATTGGCCACACCTTTGCTTCTTTAAACAATTGTAACTTTAACATTCTTTTGGCTAGAGACACCGTTCAAATATTGAAATGTTCACAAGGTTTTGGACTTCAACATAAAGTTCAAAATTATTATGGGATGGCAACACCACCTACAGTTTGGCGGCCATTTTGTGCCAAAATGTGAGGCAATTTTAAACTTCTTCAAACTTTCACGTATCTTAATCCTTCTACTATTACAATGTTCAACCCTTTCAGCTTATTCCTTTCAGCTACGACTTTTAGTCTTTCAAATCTTTGAACTTTTCAAGATATTCCAAGATTTTCCAGGATTTTCCAAGATTTTTCTTTCATTTAAATACATGTAGAATCCTTGAAAACCTTTGTTGCTTTCAAGCATTATAACTTTAACAAGCTTTCAGCTAGAGGCACCGTTCAAACATTGAAATGCTCACAAGGCTTTGGACTTCAACATACGTTTTGAAATTATTATGGGATGGCAACACAACCTACTGTTTGGTGGGCATTTTTTGACAAAATCTGAAGCAAATGTTGCAATAAACTTCATCCATGGCTGGAACTGAACATATTGAAATTCACTGGATCTGGACATATAAGGAATGTGGGCGTGGTTAGCAAACAAAGCTCATTGCTAAGGACGTCCAAAAGTTTACTTTTTCCGATTCATCTGAAACCGACGTTGATTTGTTCCTCATCTCCAGGCGACCCAAACGTAAAATGGTTGCTATGGAGATAAAATTAATAGAAAGCCGCCATTTTGAAAAAAATGGATTTTCTATCAACTTAGAACATGTAGCTTTTACCAATATAATACTCTCAAACAACGTGTTTTTTGGAGTCAGTTGATGATGCTGATTCCAATGCTAGTACTTTTAGCCATTTTAGCAACATCTTCAAATTTTCAACAATTCAGCCATTTTTTCAACAATTTCAGCTTTCATGCTTAAGTCCTACAAATTTTGACCTATTTCAGCCATTTTACTATTACAATGTTCAACTTTTTCAGCTTATTCCTGCTAGGACTTTTGTACCTTTAACCTTTCATGGTTCTTCCAGTACAGTTCAGTCATTTCTTCAGCTAATTCAGCTTTCATTCAGCAGTACAGCATTCAACCCTGCATTTTCTTCTGGAAATGCAGCTCCTTCTAGTTGGTTGAATGCTGTAAAGCATTCAACCCTTTGTTTTCCTGTTTCTCTTTATTTATTATTGGTTGAATGCTGTAAAGCATTCAACCCTTTGTTTTTCTGTTTCTCTTTATTTATTATAGTATCTTCCGCCGTTTTTTGGCGTTTAACTCCTTCTACAATTTTTAACCGATTTTAACCATTCAACTTTTAAAATGTTCAGCTCTTTCATCTTATTTCTGCTATGACTTTTGGTTTTTCAAATCCTTTTACTTTTTAAGATATTCCAGGTTTTCCGGGAATTTTTGTTCCATTGAAATACATGGAGAATTTTTCGTTCAGAAGTTCACAGTTAAACTCCTTCTACAATTTTTCACCTATTTTAACCGTTCGACTATGAAAATGTTCAGCTCTTTCATCTTATTCTAGCTATGACATTTTGGTCCTTCAAATCTTTGAACTTTTCCAGATATTCCCGGATATTCCCAGATTTTCCAATGTTTTTGCTCCATTGGCCACACCTTTGCTTCTTTAAGCAATTGTAACTTTAACATTCTTTTGGCTAGAGACACCGTTCAAATATTGAAATGTTCACAAGGTTTTGGACTTCAACATAAGGTTCAAAATTATTATGGGATGGCAACACCACCTACAGTTTTGTGCCAAAATGTGAGGCAATTTTAAACTTCTTCAAACTTTCACGTATTTTAATCCTTCTACTATTACAATGTTCAACCCTTTCAGCTTATTCCTTTCAGCTATGACTTTTGGTCCTTCAAATCATTGAACTTTTCCAGATATTCCCGGATATTCCCAGATTTTCCAATCTTTTTGCTCCATTGGCCACACCTTTGCTTCTTTAAACAATTGTAACTTTAACATTCTTTTGGCTAGAGACACCGTTCAAATATTGAAATGTTCACAAGGTTTTGGACTTCAACATAAGGTTTAAAAATTATTATGGGATGGCAACACCACCTACAGTTTGGCGGCCATTTTGTGCCAAAATGTGAGGCAATTTTAAACTTCTTCAAACTTTCACCTATTTTTACCATTCTACTATTACAATGTTCAACCCTTTCATCTTATTCCTTTCAGCTATGACTTTTGGTCCTTCAAATCTTTGAACTTTTCCAGATATTCCCGGATATTCCCAGATTTTCCAATGTTTTTGCTCCATTGGCCACACCTTTGCTTCTTTAAACAATTGTAACTTTAACATTCTTTTGGCCAGAGACACCGTTCAAATATTGAAATGTTCACAAGGTTTTGGACTTCAACATAAGGTTCAAAATTATTATGGGATGGCAACACCACCTACAGTTTGGCAGCCATTTTGTGCCAAAATGTGAGGCAATTTTAAACTTCTTCAAACTTTCACGTATTTTAATCCTTCTACTATTACAATGTTCAACCCTTTCAGCTTATTCCTTTCAGCTACGACTTTTAGTCTTTCAAATCTTTGAACTTTTCAAGATATTCCAAGATTTTCCAGGATTTTCCAAGATTTTTGCTTCATTTAAATACATGGAGAATCCTTGAAAACCTTTGTTGCTTTCAAGCATTATAACTTTAACATGCTTTCAGCTAGAGGCACCGTTCAAACATTGAAATGCTCACAAGGCTTTGGACTTCAACATACGTTTTGAAATTATTATGGGATGGCAACACAACCTACTGTTTGGTGGGCATTTTTTGACAAAATCTGAAGCAAATGTTGCAATAAATTTCATCCATGGCTGGAACTGAACATATTGAAATTCACTGGATCTGGACATATAAGGAACGTGGGCGTGGTTAGCAAACAAAGCTCGTTGCTAAGGACGTCCAAAAATTTACTTTTTCCGATTCATCTGAAACCGACGTGGATTTGTTCCTCATCTCCAGGCGACCCAAACATAAAATGGTTGCTATGGAGATAAAATCAATAAAAAAGCCGCCATTTTGAAAAGAGTGGATTTTCTATCAACTTAGAACATGTAGCTTTTACCAATATAATACTCTCAAACAACGTGTTTTTTGGAGTCAGTTGATGATGCTGATTCCAATGCTAGTACTTTTAGCCATTTTAGCAACATCTTCAAATTTTCAACAATTCAGCCATTTTTTCAACAATTTCAGCTTTCATGCTTAAGTCCTACAAATTTTGACCTATTTCAGCCATTCTACTATTACAACGTTCAACTTTTTCAGCTTATTCCTGCTAGGACTTTTGCACCTTTAACTTTTCATGGTTCTTCCAGTACAGTTCAGCCATTTCTTCAGCTAATTCAGCTTTCATTCAGCAGTACAGCATTCAACCCTGCATTTTCTTCTGGAAATGCAGCTCCTTCTAGTGTTACATTTGTTTTCCTCTTATGCTATCTTCCACCGTTTTTCGGCACTTAACTCCTTCTACAATTTTTAACCTATTAAAACCGTTCAGCTTTTAAAATGTTTAGCTCTTTCAGCTTATTACTGCTATGACTTTTGGTTTTTCAAATCCTTGTACTTTTTAAGATATTCCAGTTTTTCCGGGAATTTTTGCCCTATTAAAATGCATTGGGAAGTTATATACGAGCCTTATTAATTTATACCGGCTGCATTTCGTCATCACAAAAGTGATAGCTTAGTGGCTAAGTAAGCAGGTTTATAATACTGAGGTTCTGAGTTCGATTCTGGCATCAGACTTTTTCTGCATGGTTTTTTACCTTGCCTTTCTTGATAAAATTCAGTTTGACTAATTCAATTAGATTTCGTTACATGGAAGAATTTTCTTTGAGTTGGGGTTACTCATAAGTTTTGACTTTTTATCCTTCAACTTTTAGGGATTTTCCAGGATTTTCCAGGACAGTTGAGCCATTTCATCCACAAATTCAGCTTTTTTTCAATCATGAAAACCTTTGCTACTTCCAACCATAACAGCTTCCACACAATTTTAGCTAGAGACACCATTCTAACGTTAAAATGATCAGAGCAGCTTAAGCACACGCACAAACACTCAATGTATTTTAGAAAAAACAGTGGGAGCAAATCTAAGTTAGTTTGGATGTATTTTTTATTTTCCTCCTCGTAGCTGGAAGCTGCAGTTCAAACATGTGCTCCGCAGCCATCTTGTGGACAAGCGTTGGGACCCGGGCCTTAGCCCCGCCCACGGCCGCTAAGGCTCATGGGAAAATGTTGATTCCCAAACCATGAGTTAGGTGGCTGTTACGAGAAGTGACTATCATGTTTTTACACCAGATATGTTAGTGTCTAAATGGCAATAAAATGCTGTATCATTCAGTTTGCTAGCTGATGATCAATATATCTCTCCATTATTCATGGATGAGTGTGCTAAGACTAACGGCACATTCATAGTTGAGAGAATTAATCATGAGGCTCAGCATTTGACAGGATGCTCCCTACTGGAGGAGGTGACTCCACTTTTACTGTCAAATGATCAGTGCTTTGGATTACAACATCAAGATTCGATGTCATTATGGGATGGAGACTGTTTGGCAGCCATTTTGTGTTTTTCAAATCTGAAACCATTGTTTTTTTAAACGAATATAACTTCAACATACTTGTAGCTAGAGACACCGTTCAAACATTAAAATGATCACAAGGATTTGGACGATAAAATACGTTGAGAAATCATTATGGGATGTCGACACAACCTACTGTTGGTGGACTTTTATGACAAAATCTGAAGCAAATATTGCAATAAACTTCATCCATGGCTGGAACTGAACATATTGAAAATCACTGGATCTGGACATATAAGGAATGTGGGCGTGGTTAGCAAACAAACTTCGTTGCTAAGGACGTCCAAAGGTTTACTTTTTCCAATTTGTCTGAAACTGACGTTGATTTGTTCGTCATCCCCAGGCGACCCAAACATAAAATGGTTGCTATGGAGATAAAATTAAAAGAAAAGCCGCCATTTTGAAAAAAGTGGATTTTCTGTCAACTTAGACATGTAGCTTTTACCAATATGATATTCTCAAAAAATTTGTTTTTTTGAGTCAGTTGATGATGCTGATTCCAATGCTGGCACTTTAAGCCATTTTAGCATCATCTTCAAATTTTCAACAGTACCTCCATTTTTTCAACATTTCCAGCTTTCATGCTTAACTCCGTCTACAAATTTTGACCTGTTTTGGTCATTCTACTTTTACAATGTTCACCTTTGACTTGTGGTCCTTTAACTTTTCAAAATATTTCAGGATTTTGCAGGACAGTTCAACCATTTTTTTGAACAATTTCAGCTTTCATGCTTAACTCCTTCTACAATGTTTGACCTATTTTAGACATTCTACTTTTACAATGTTCAGCTTTTTCATCATATTTCTGCTTTCATTCAGCAATACAGCATTCAACCCTGCATTTTCTTCTGGAAATGCAGCTCCTTCTAGTTATTATTGGTTGAATGCTGTATAGCATTCAACCCTTTGTTTTCCTCTTACGCTATCTTCCGCCGTTTTTCGGCACTTAACTCCTTCTACAATTTTCAACCTATTTTAACCATTCAACTATTAAACTGTTCAGCTCTTTCAGCTTATTACTGCTATGACTTTTGGTTTTTCAAATCCTTGAACTTTTTAAGATATTCCAGGATTTTCCATGATTTTTTCTCCATTGAAATACATGGAGAATTTTTCGTGCAGAAGTTCACAGTTAAACTTCTTCTACAATTTTTCACCTATTTTAACCATTCAACTATTAAAATGTTCAGCTCTTTCATCTTATTCCAGCTATGACATTTTGTCCTTCAAATCCTTGAACTTTTCCAGATAGTCCCGGTTATTCCCGGATTTTCCAATATTTTTGCTCCATTGGCCACACCTTTGCTTCTTTAAACAATTGTAACTTTAACATTCTTTTGGCTAGAGACACCGTTCAAACATTGAAATGTTCACAAGATTTTGGACTTCAATATAAGGCTCAAAATTATTATGGGATGGCAACACCACCTACAGTTTGGCGGCCATTTTGTGCCAAAATGTGAGGCAATTTTAAACTTCTTCAAACTTTCACCTATTTCAATCATTCTACTATTTCAATGTTCAACTCCTTCAGCTTATTCCTTTCAGCTATTACTTTTGGTCCTTCAAATCTTTGAACTTTTCAAGATATTACAGGATTTTCCAAGATTTTCGCTCCATTTAAATACATTGAGAATCCTTGAAAACCTTTGGTTCTTTCAACCATTGTAACTTCAACATGCCTTTAGCTAGAGATACCGTTCAAACGTTAAATTAATCACAAGGCTTTGGACTATAAAATAGGTTTAGAAATCATTATGGGATGTCGACACAACCTACTGTTTGGTGGCCATTTTTTGACCAAATCTGAAGCAAATATTGCATTTAACTTCATCCATGGCTGGAACTGAACATATTGAAATTCACTGGATCTGGACATATAAGGAATGTGGGCGTGGTTAGCAAACAAACTTCGTTGCTATGGACGTCCAAAGGTTTACTTTTTCTGATTTGTCTGAAACTGACGTCGATTGGTTCGTCATCCCCAGGCGACCCAAACATAAAATGGTTGCTATGGAGATAGAATTAATAGAAAAGCCGCCATTTTGAAAAAAGTGGATTTTCTATCAACTTAGACATGTAGCTTTTACCAATATGATACTCTCAAACAATGTGTTTTTTTGAGTCAGTTGATGATGCTGATTCCAATGCTAGCACTTTTAGCCATTTTAGCAACATCTTCAAATTTTCAACAGTTCAGCCATTTTTTCAACAATTTCAGCTTTCATGCTTAACTCCTTCTACAAATTTTGACCTATTTTAGACATTCTACTATTACAATGTTCACCTTTTTCAGTTTATTCCTACTAGGACTTTTGATCATTTAACTTTTCAAGGTTTTTCCAGTACAGTTCAGACATTTCTTCAGCAAATTTAGCTTTCATTCAGCAGTACAGCATTCAACCCTGCATTTTATTCTGGAAATGCAGCTCCTTCTAGTTTATTGGTTGAATGCTGTAAAGCATTCAACCCTTTGTTTTCCTGTTTCTCTTTATTGGTTGAATGCTGTAAAGCATTCAACCCTTTGTTTTCCTGTTTCTCTTTATTGGTTGAATGCTGTAAAGCATTCAACCCTTTGTTTTCCTCTTATGCTATCTTCCGCCGTTTTTCGGCACTTAACTCCTTCTTCAATTTTTAACCTATTTTAACCATTCAACTTTTAAAATGTTCAGCTCTTTCAGCTTATTCCTGCTATGACTTTTAGTTTTTCAAATCCTTTAACTTTTTAAGATATTCCAGTTTTTCCGGGAATTTTTGCCCTATTAAAACACATAGGGAAGTTATGGTGCATAAGGTTCCCGGTTCGACACCCGGTTCGGACACTTCAAATTTTTCAAAAATTCAAATATTTAACTGTTCAACTCTTTCAACTTATTACAGTTATTACTTTTGGTCATTCAAATCATTGAACTTGTTAAGATTTTCCAGGATATTCCAGGATTTTTGCTCCATTAAAATACATGGGGAATCCTTGTGCCTAACTTCTTTTACAGTTTTTCACATATTTTAACCATGTTACTTTTAAAATTTTGAGCTCTTTCAGCTCAGTTCAGCCATTTCTTTAACAAATTCATCTTTCTTTCAGCAATACAGCATTCAACCCTGCATTTTCTTCTGGAAATGCAGCTCCTTCTAGTTTATTATTATTGGTTGAATGCTGTAAAGCATTCAACCCTTTGTTTTTCTGTTTCTCTTTATTTATTATAGTATCTTCCGCCGTTTTTTGGCGTTTAACTACTTCTACAATTTTTAACCTATTTTAACCATTCTACTTTTAAAATGTTCATCTCTTTCATCTTATTTCTGCTATGACTTTTGGTTTTTCAAATCCTTTTACTTTTTAAGATATTCCAGGTTTTCCGGGAATTTTTGCTCCATTGAAATACATGGAGAATTTTTCGTTCAGAAGTTCACAGTTAAACTCCTTCTACAATTTTTCACCTATTTTAACCGTTCGACTATGAAAATGTTCAGCTCTTTCATCTTATTCTAGCTATGACATTTTGGTCCTTCAAATCTTTGAACTTTTCCAGATATTCCCGGATATTCCCAGATTTTCCAATGTTTTTGCTCCATTGGCCACACCTTTGCTTCTTTAAACAATTGTAACTTTAACATTCTTTTGGCTAGAGACACCGTTCAAATATTGAAATGTTCACAAGGTTTTGGACTTCAACATAAGGTTCAAAATTATTATGGGATGGCAACACCACCTACAGTTTGGCGGCCATTTTGTGCCAAAATGTGAGGCAATTTTAAACTTCTTCAAACTTTCACCTATTTTTACCATTTTACTATTACAATGTTCAACCCTTTCATCTTATTCCTTTCAGCTATGACTTTTGGTCCTTCAAATCCTTGAACTTTTCCAGATATTCCCGGATATTCCCAGATTTTCCAATCTTTTTGCTCCATTGGCCACACCTTTGCTTCTTTAAACAATTGTAACTTTAACATTCTTTTGGCTAGAGACACCGTTCAAATATTGAAATGTTCACAAGGTTTTGGACTTCAACATAAGGTTTAAAAATTATTATGGGATGGCAACACCACCTACAGTTTGGCGGCCATTTTGTGCCAAAATGTGAGGCAATTTTAAACTTCTTCAAACTTTCACCTATTTTTACCATTCTGCTATTACAATGTTCAACCCTTTCATCTTATTCCTTTCAGCTATGACTTTTGGTCCTTCAAATCTTTGAACTTTTCCAGATATTCCCGGATATTCCCAGATTTTCCAATCTTTTTGCTCCATTGGCCACACCTTTGCTTCTTTAAACAATTGTAACTTTAACATTCTTTTGGCTAGAGACACCGTTCAAATATTGAAATGTTCACAAGGTTTTGGACTTCAACATAAGGCTCAAAATTATTATGGGATGGCAACACCACCTACAGTTTGGCGGCCATTTTGTGCCAAAATGTGAGGCAATTTTAAACTTCTTCAAACTTTCACCTATTTTTACCATTCTACTATTTCAATGTTCAACTCCTTCAGCTTATTCCTTTCAGCTATTATTTTTGGTCATTTAAATCCTTGAACCTTTTAAGATATTCCAGGATTTTCCAAGATTTTCCCTCCATTTAAATACATTGAGAATCCTTGAAAACCTTTGGTTCTTTCAACCATTGTAACTTCAACATGCCTTTAGCTAGAGACACCGTTCAAAGGTTAAATTGATCACAAGGCTTTGGACTATAAAATAGGTTTAGAAATCATTATGGGATGTCGACACAACCTACTGTTTGGTGGCCATTTTTTGACCAAATCTGAAGCAAATATTGCTTATTGATTAAACTTCATCCATGGCTGGAACTGAACATATTGAAATTCACTGGATCTGTACGTATAAGGAATGTGGGCGTGGTTAGCAAACAAACTTCGTTGCTAAGGACGTCCAAAGGTTTACTTTTTCCGATTTGTCTGAAACTGACACGATTTGTTCGTCATCCCATGCCGCCCCAAACGTAAAATGGTTGCTATGGAGATAAAATTAATAGAAAAGCCGCCATTTTGAAAAAGGTGGATTTTCTATCAACTTAGAACATGTAGCTTTTACCAATATGATACTCTCAAACAATGTGTTTCTTTGAGTCAGTTGATGATGCTGATTCCAATGCTAGCACTTTATCCATTTTAGCAACATCTTCAAATTTTCAACAGTTCAACCATTTTTTCAACAATTTCAGCTTTAATGCTTAACTCCTTCTACAAATTTTGACCTATTTTAGCCATTCTACTGTTACAATGTTCAACTTTTTCAGCTTATTCCTGCTATTATTTTTTCCCCAAATCTTTGAACTTTTAAAGACATTCCAGGACTTTTGCTTCATTAAAATACATAGGACATCCTATCGCTTAACTTCTTTTACAGTTTTTTGCCCACTTTGACCTTTTTACTTTTAAAATTTTGAGCTCTTTCAGCTCTGTTCAGCCATTTCTTTAGGAAATTCAGCTTTCATTCAGCAATACAGCATTCAACCCTGCATTTTCTTCTGGAAATGCAGCTCCTTCTAGTTGGTTGAATGCTGTAAAGCATTCAACCCTTTGTTTTCCTGTTTCTCTTTATTTATTATTATTATTATTTATACTATCTTCCGCCGTTTTTTGACACTTAACTACTTCTACAATTTTTAACCGATTTTTACCATTCAACTTTTAAAATGTTCAGCTTTTTCAGCTTATTATTGCTATGACTTTTGGTACTTCTAATCCTTCTACTTTTTAAGATATTCCAGTTTTTCCGGGAATTTTTGCCCTATTAAAATGCATTGGGAAGTTATGATGCACGAGGCGCCCGGTTCGACACCCGGTTCGGACGCTTCAAAATTTTTTACCATTTTACTTTTAAAATGTTCAACTCTTTCAACTTATTACAGTTATTACTTTTGGTCTTTCAAATCATTGAACTTTTTAAGATATTCCAGGAATTTCCAGGATTTTTGGCTCCATTAAAATACATAGAGAATCCTTGTGCTGAACTTCTTTTACAGGTTTTTACTTACTTTAACCATTGTATGAAACAGTTCAGCTCATTCCTTTCCTTCAAATCTTCAAATTTTCATTAATTCAGCCATTTTTTCAATAATTTCAGGCCTTGTTTAACTCCTTTTACAATTTTTTTACCTCCAAAATTTTTTTTTACCACCACTTTTGGTCCTTCAAATCCTGCGACTTTTCAAAAGTGAAGGCTCATGGGAAAGTGTTGATTCCCAAACCATGAGTTAGGTGGCTGTTACGAGAAGTGACTATCCTGTTTTTGCACCACATAAGTTAGTGGTTTAGTGAAAATATAATGCTGTATCATTCAGCTAGCTAGCTGATGATCAATATATCTCTCCAATATACATGGATGTGTTTGCAAAAAGTAACGGCACATGCATAGTTGAGAGAATTGATCTGGAAGCTTTACGTATGCCAGAATGTCTCCTGCTGCAGAATGTGGCTACACTTTTACTGTCAAATGATTGGTGCTTTGGATGACAACACCAAGGTTTGACGTCATTGTGGGATGGAGACTGTTTGGCAGCCATTTTGTGTTTTTCAAATTTTTAAACCTCTGTTTCTTTCAACCAATATAACTTCCACATACTTGTAGCTAGAGACACCGTTCAAACATTAAAATGATCACAAGGCTTTGGACTATAAAATACGTTTAGAAATCATTATGGGATGTCGACACAACCTACTGTTGGTGGCCTTTTTATGACAAAATCTGAAGCAAATATTGCAATAAACTTCATCCATGGCTGGAACTGAACATATTGAAATTCACTGGATCTGGACATATAAGGAATGTGGGCGTGGTTAGCCAACAAACTTCGTTGCTAAGGACGTCCAAAGGTTTACTTTTTCCGATTTGTCTGAAACTGACGTCGATTTGTTCGTCATCCCATGCCGACCCAAACCTAAAATGGTTGCTATGGAGATAAAATTAATAGAAAAGCCGCCATTTTGAAAAAAGTGGATTTTCTGTCAACTGAGAACATGTAGCTTTTACCAATATGATACTCTTAAACAATGTGGTTTTTTGAGTCAGTTGATGATGCTGATGCTAGCACTTTCAGCCATTTTAGCATCATCTTCAAATTTTCAACAGTACATCCATTTTTTCAACAATTTCAGCTTTCATGCTTAACTCCGTCTACAAATTTTGACCTGTTTTGGTCATTCTACTTTTACAATGTTCATCTTTGACTTGTGGTCCTTTAACTTTTCAAAATATTTCAGGATTTTGTAGGCAGTTAAGCCATTTTTTTTTAACAATTTCAGCTTTCATGCTTAACTCCTTCTACAATGTTTGACCTATTTTAGACATTCTACTTTTACAATGTTCAGCTTTTTCATCATATTTCTGCTTTCATTCAGCAATACAGCATTCAACCCTGCATTTTCTTCTGGAAATGCAGCTCCTTCTAGTTATTATAGTATCTTCCGCCGTTTTTTGGCGTTTAACTACTTCTACAATTTTTAACCTATTTTAACCATTCTACTATTAAAATGTTCATCTCTTTCATCTTATTTCTGCTATGACTTTTGGTTTTTCAAATCCTTTTACTTTTTAAGATATTCCAGGTTTTCCGGGAATTTTTGCTCCATTGAAATACATGGAGAATTTTTCGTTCAGAAGTTCACAGTTAAACTCCTTCTACAATTTTTCACCTATTTTAACCGTTCGACTATGAAAATGTTCAGCTCTTTCATCTTATTCTAGCTATGACATTTTGGTCCTTCAAATCTTTGAACTTTTCCAGATATTCCCGGATATTCCTGAATTTTCCAATCTTTTTGCTCCATTGGCCACACCTTTGCTTCTTTAAACAATTGTAACTTTAACATTCTTTTGGCTAGAGACACCGTTCAAATATTGAAATGTTCACAAGGTTTTGGACTTCAACATAAGGCTCAAAATTATTATGGGATGGCAACACCACCTACAGTTTGGCGGCCATTTTGTGCCAAAATGTGAGGCAATTTTAAACTTCTTCAAACTTTCACCTATTTTTACCATTCTACTATTACAATGTTCAACCCTTTCAGCTTATTCCTTTCAGCTATGACTTTTGGTCCTTCAAATCCTTGAACCTTTCCAGATATTCCCGGATATTCCCAGATTTTCCAATGTTTTTGCTCCATTGGCCACACCTTTGCTTCTTTAAACAATTGTAACTTTAACATTCTTTTGGCTAAAGACACTGTTCAAATATTGAAATGTTCACAAGGGTTTGGACTTCAACATAAGGTTTAAAAATTATTATGGGATGTCAACACCACCTACAGTTTGGCGGCCATTTTGTGCCAAAATGTGAGGCAATTTTAAACTTCTTCAAACTTTCACGTATTTTAATCCTTCTACTATTACAATGTTCAACCCTTTCAGCTTATTCCTTTCAGCTACAACTTTTAGTCTTTCAAATCTTTGAACTTTTCAAGATATTCCAAGATTTTACAGGATTTTCCAAGATTTTTGCTTCATTTAAATACATGGAGAATCCTTGAAAACCTTTGTTGCTTTCAAGCATTATAACTTTAACATGCTTTCAGCTAGAGGCACCGTTCAAACATTGAAATGCTCACAAGGCTTTGGACTTCAACATACGTTTTGAAATTATTATGGGATGGCAACACAACCTACTGTTTGGTGGGCATTTTTTGACAAAATCTGAAGCAAATGTTGCAATAAACTTCATCCATGGCTGGAACTGAACATATTGAAATTCACTGGATCTGGACATATAAGGAATGTGGGCGTGGTTAGCAAACAAAGCTCGTTGCTAAGGACGTCCAAAAATTTACTTTTTCCGATTCATCTGAAACCGACGTTGATTTGTTCCTCATCTCCAGGCGACCCAAACATAAAATGGTTGCTATGGAGATAAAATCAATAGAAAAACCAGCCATTTTGAAAAGAGTGGATTTTCTATCAACTTAGAACATGTAGCTTTTACCAATATAATACTCTCAAACAACGTGTTTTTTGGAGTCAGTTGATGATGCTGATTCCAATGCTAGTACTTTTAGCCATTTTAGCAACATCTTCAAATTTTCAACAATTCAGCCATTTTTTCAACAATTTCAGCTTTCATGCTTAAGACCTACAAATTTTGACCTATTTCAGCCATTCTACTATTACAATGTTCAACTTTTTCAGCTTATTCCTGCTAGGACTTTTGCACCTTTAACTTTTCATGGTTCTTCCAGTACAGTTGAGCCATTTCTTCAGCTAATTCAGCTTTCATTCAGCAGTACAGCATTCAACCCTGCATTTTCTTCTGGAAATGCAGCTCCTTCTAGTTATTATTATTATAGTATCTTCCGCCGTTTTTTGGCGTTTAACTACTTCTACAATTTTTAACCTATTTTAACCATTCTACTTTTAAAATGTTCATCTCTTTCATCTTATTTCTGCTATGACTTTTGGTTTTTCAAATCCTTTTACTTTTTAAGATATTCCAGGTTTTCCGGGAATTTTTGCTCCATTGAAATACATGGAGAATTGTTCGTTCAGAAGTTCACAGTTAAACTCCTTCTACAATTTTTCACCTATTTTAACCGTTCGACCATGAAAATGTTCAGCTCTTTCATCTTATTCTAGCTATGACATTTTAGACCTTCAAATCTTTGAACTTTTCCAGATATTCCCGGATATTCCCAGATTTTCCAATGTTTTTGCTCCATTGGCCACACCTTTGCTTCTTTAAACAATTGTAACTTTAACATTCTTTTGGCTAGAGACACCGTTCAAATATTGAAATGTTCACAAGGTTTTGGACTTCAACATAAGGTTCAAAATTATTATGGGATGGCAACACCACCTACAGTTTGGCGGCCATTTTGTGCCAAAATGTGAGGCAATTTTAAACTTCTTCAAACTTTCACCTATTTTTACCATTCTACTATTACAATGTTCAACCCTTTCATCTTATTCCTTTCAGCTATGACTTTTGGTCCTTCAAATCCTTGAACTTTTCCAGATATTCCCGGATATTCCCAGATTTTCCAATCTTTTTGCTCCATTGGCCACACCTTTGCTTCTTTAAACAATTGTAACTTTAACATTCTTTTGGCTAGAGACACCGTTCAAATATTGAAATGTTCACAAGGTTTTGGACTTCAACATAAGGTTCAAAATTATTATGGGATGGCAACACCCCCTACAGTTTGGCGGCCATTTTGTGCCAAAATGTGAGGCAATTTTAAACTTCTTCAAACTTTCACCTATTTTTACCATTCTACTATTAAAATGTTCAAACTTTTCAGCTTATTCCTTTCAGCTATGACATTTTGGTCTTTCAAATCTTTGAACTTTTCCAGATATTCCCGGATATTCCCAGATTTTCCAATCTTTTTGCTCCATTGGCCACACCTTTGCTTCTTTAAACAATTGTAACTTTAACATTCTTTTGGCTAGAGACACCGTTCAAATATTGAAATGTTCACAAGGTTTTGGACTTCAACATAAGGTTCAAAATTATTATGGGATGGCAACACCCCCTACAGTTTGGCGGCCATTTTGTGCCAAAATGTGAGGCAATTTTAAACTTCTTCAAACTTTCACCTATTTTTACCATTCTACTATTAAAATGTTCAAACTTTTCAGCTTATTCCTTTCAGCTATGACATTTTGGTCTTTCAAATCTTTGAACTTTTCCAGATATTCCCGGATATTCCCAGATTTTCCAATGTTTTTGCTCCATTGGCCACACCTTTGCTTCTTTAAACAATTGTAACTTTAACATTCTTTTGGCTAGAGACACCGTTCAAATATTGAAATGTTCACAAGGTTTTGGACTTCAATATAAGGTTCAAAATTATTATGGGATGGCAACACCACCTACAGTTTGGCGGCCATTTTGTGCCAAAATGTGAGGCAATTTTAAACTTCTTCAAACTTTTACGTATTTTAATCATTCTACTATTACAATGTTCAACCCTTTCAGCGTATTCCTTTCAGCTACGACTTTTAGTCTTTCAAGTCTTTGAACTTTTCAAGGTATTCCAAGATTTTCCAGGATTTTTCAAGATTTTTGCTTCATTTAAATACATGGAGAATCCTTGAAAACCTTTGTTGCTTTCAAGCATTATAATTTGCTTTCAGCTAGAGGCACCGTTCAAACATTGTAATGCTCACAAGGCTTTGGACTTCAACATACGTTTTAAAAACATTATGGGATGTCGACACAACCTAATGTTGGTGGCCTTTTTATGACAAAATCTGAAGCAAATATTTCAATAAACTTCATCCATGGCTGGAACTGAACAGATTGAAATTCACTGGATCTGGACATATAAGGAATGTGGGCGTGGTTAGCCAACAAACTTCGTTGCTAAGGACGTCCAAAGGTTTACTTTTTCCGATTTGTCTGAAACTGACGTCGATTTGTTCGTCATCCCATGCCGACCCAAACGTAAAATGGTTGCTATGGAGATAAAATTAATAGAAAAGCCGCCATTTTGAAAAAAGTGGATTTTCTGTCAACTTAGAACATGTAGCTTTTACCAATTTAATATCCTCAAACAACGTGTTTTTTGGAGTCAGTTGATGATGCTGATTCCAATGCTAGCACTTTTAGCCATTTTAGCATCATCTTCAAATTTTCAACAGTACATCCATTTTTTCAACAATTTCAGCTTTAATGCTTAACTCCTTCTACAAACTTTGACCTATTTCAGCCATTCTACTATTACAATGTTCAACTTTTTCATCTTATTCCTGCTAGGACTTTTGCACATTTAACTTTTCAAGGTTTTCCCAGTACAGTTAAGCCATTTCTTCAGCTAATTCAGCTTTCATTCAGCAGTACAGCATTCAACCCTGCATTTTCTTCTGGAAATGCAGCTCCTTCTAGTTGGTTGAATGCTGTAAAGCATTCAACCCTTTGTTTTTCTGTTTCTCTTTATTTATTATAGTATCTTCCGCCGTTTTTTGGCGTTTAACTCCTTCTACAATTTTTAACCGATTTTAACCATTCAACTTTTAAAATGTTCAGCTCTTTCATCTTATTTCTGCTATGACTTTTGGTTTTTCAAATCCTTTTACTTTTTAAGATATTCCAGGTTTTCCGGGAATTTTTGCTCCATTGAAATACATGGAGAATTTTTCGTTCAGAAGTTCACAGTTAAACTCCTTCTACAATTTTTCACCTATTTTAACCGTTCGACTATGAAAATGTTCAGCTCTTTCATCTTATTCAAGCTATGACATTTTGGTCCTTCAAATCTTTGAACTTTTCCAGATATTCCCGGATATTCCCAGATTTTCCAATGTTTTTGCTCCATTGGCCACACCTTTGCTTCTTTAAACAATTGTAACTTTAACATTCTTTTGGCTAGAGACACCGTTCAAATATTGAAATGTTCACAAGGTTTTGGACTTCAACATAAGGTTCAAAATTATTATGGGATGGCAACACCACCTACAGTTTGGCGGCAATTTTGTGCCAAAATGTGAGGCAATTTTAAACTTCTTCAAACTTTCACGTATTTTAATCCTTCTATTACAATGTTCAACCCTTTCAGCTTATTCCTTTCAGCTATGACTTTTGGTCCTTCAAATCATTGAACTTTTCCAGATATTCCTGGATATTCCCAGATTTTCCAATCTTTTTGCTCCATTGGCCACACCTTTGCTTCTTTAAACAATTGTAACTTTAACATTCTTTTGGCTAGAGACACCGTTCAAATATTGAAATGTTCACAAGGTTTTGGACTTCAACATAAGGTTCAAAATTATTATGGGATGGCAACACCACCTACAGTTTGGCGGCAATTTTGTGCCAAAATGTGAGGCAATTTTAAACTTCTTCAAACTTTCACCTATTTTTACCATTCTACTATTACAATGTTCAACCTTTTCAGCTTATTCTTTTCAGCTATGACTTTTGGTCCTTCAAATCATTGAACTTTTCCAGATATTCCTGGATATTCCCAGATTTTCCAATCTTTTTGCTCCATTGGCCACACCTTTGCTTCTTTAAACAATTGTAACTTTAACATTCTTTTGGCTAGAGACACCGTTCAAATATTGAAATGTTCACAAGGTTTTGGACTTCAACATAAGGTTTAAAAATTATTATGGGATGGCAACACCACCTACAGTTTGGCGGCCATTTTGTGCCAAAATGTGAGGCAATTTTAAACTTCTTCAAACTTTCACGTATTTTAATCCTTCTACTATTACAATGTTCAACCCTTTCAGCTTATTCCTTTCAGCTACGACTTTTAGTCTTTCAAATCTTTGAACTTTTCAAGATATTCCAAGATTTTCCAGGATTTTCCAAGATTTTTGCTTCATTTAAATACATGGAGAATCCTTGCAAACCTTTGTTGCTTTCAAGCATTATAACTTTAACAAGCTTTCAGCTAGAGGCACCGTTCAAACATTGAAATGCTCACAAGGCTTTGGACTTCAACATACGTTTTGAAATTATTATGGGATGGCAACACAACCTACTGTTTGGTGGGCATTTTTTGACAAAATCTGAAGCAAATGTTGCAATAAATTTCATCCATGGCTGGAACTGAACATATTGAAATTCACTGGATCTGGACATATAAGGAATGTGGGCGTGGTTAGCAAACAAAGCTCGTTGCTAAGGACGTCCAAAAATTTACTTTTTCCGATTCATCTGAAACCGACGTGGATTTGTTCCTCATCTCCAGGCGACCCAAACATAAAATGGTTGCTATGGAGATAAAATCAATAAAAAAGCCGCCATTTTGAAAAGAGTGGATTTTCTATCAACTTAGAACATGTAGCTTTTACCAATATAATACTCTCAAACAACGTGTTTTTTGGAGTCAGTTGATGATGCTGATTCCAATGCTAGTACTTTTAGCCATTTTAGCAACATCTTCAAATTTTCAACAATTCAGCCATTTTTTCAACAATTTCAGCTTTCATGCTTAAGTCCTACAAATTTTGACCTATTTCAGCCATTCTACTATTACAATGTTCAACTTTTTCAGCTTATTCCTGCTAGGACTTTTGCACCTTTAACTTTTCATGGTTCTTCCAGTACAGTTCAGCCATTTCTTCAGCTAATTCAGCTTTCATTCAGCAGTACAGCATTCAACCCTGCATTTTCTTCTGGAAATGCAGCTCCTTCTAGTGTTACATTTGTTTTCCTCTTATGCTATCTTCCGCCGTTTTTCGGCACTTAACTCCTTCTACAATTTTTAACCGATTTTTACCGTTCAACTTTTAAAATGTTCATCTCTTTCATCTTATTTCTGCTATGACTTTTGGTTTTTCAAATCCTTTTACTTTTTAAGATATTCCAGGTTTTCCGGGAATTTTTGCTCCATTGAAATACATGGAGAATTTTTCGTTCAGAAGTTCACAGTTAAACTCCTTCTACAATTTTTCACCTATTTTAACCGTTCGACTATGAAAATGTTCAGCTCTTTCATCTTATTCTAGCTATGACATTTTGGTCCTTGAAATCCCTGAACTTTTCCATTTATTCCCGGATATTCCTGGATTTTCCAATCTTTTTGCTCCATTGGCCACACCTCTGCTTCTTTAAACAATTGTAACTTTAACATTCTTTTGGCTAAAGACACCGTTCAAATATTGAAATGTTCACAAGGTTTTGGACTTCAACATAAGGCTCAAAATTATTATGGGATGGCAACACCACCTACAGTTTGGCGGCCATTTTGTGCCAAAATGTGAGGCAATTTTAAACTTCTTCAAACTTTCACCTATTTTAACCATTCTACTATTACAATGTTCAACCCTTTCATCTTATTCCTTTCAGCTATGACTTTTGGTCCTTCAAATCTTTGAACTTTTCCAGATATTCCCGGATATTCCCAGATTTTCCAATGTTTTTGCTCCATTGGCCACACCTTTGCTTCTTTAAACAATTGTAACTTTAACATTCTTTTGGCTAGAGACACCGTTCAAATATTGAAATGTTCACAAGGTTTTGGACTTCAACAAAAGGTTCAAAATTATTATGGGATGGCAACACCACCTACAGTTTGGCGGCCATTTTGTGCCAAAATGTGAGGCAATTTTAAACTTCTTCAAACTTTCACGTATTTTAATCCTTCTACTATTACAATGTTCAACCTTTTCAGCTTATTCCTTTCAGCTACGACTTTTAGTCTTTCAAATCTTTGAACTTTTCAAGATATTCAAAGATTTTCCAGGATTTTCCAAGATTTTTGCTTCATTTAAATACATGGAGAATCCTTGAAAACCTTTGGTTCTTTCAACCATTGTAACTTCAACATGCCTTTAGCTAGAGATACCGTTCAAACGTTAAATTAATCACAAGGCTTTGGACTATAAAATAGGTTTAGAAATCATTATGGGATGTCGACACAACCTACTGTTTGGTGGCCATTTTTTGACCAAATCTGAAGCAAATATTGCATTTAACTTCATCCATGGCTGGAACTGAACATATTGAAATTCACTGGATCTGGACATATAAGGAATGTGGGCGTGGTTAGCAAACAAACTTCGTTGCTATGGACGTCCAAAGGTTTACTTTTTCTGATTTGTCTGAAACTGACGTCGATTGGTTCGTCATCCCCAGGCGACCCAAACATAAAATGGTTGCTATGGAGATAGAATTAATAGAAAAGCCGCCATTTTGAAAAAAGTGGATTTTCTATCAACTTAGACATGTAGCTTTTACCAATATGATACTCTCAAACAATGTGTTTTTTTGAGTCAGTTGATGATGCTGATTCCAATGCTAGCACTTTTAGCCATTTTAGCAACATCTTCAAATTTTCAACAGTTCAGCCATTTTTTCAACAATTTCAGCTTTCATGCTTAACTCCTTCTACAAATTTTGACCTATTTTAGACATTCTACTATTACAATGTTCACCTTTTTCAGTTTATTCCTACTAGGACTTTTGATCATTTAACTTTTCAAGGTTTTTCCAGTACAGTTCAGACATTTCTTCAGCAAATTTAGCTTTCATTCAGCAGTACAGCATTCAACCCTGCATTTTATTCTGGAAATGCAGCTCCTTCTAGTTTATTGGTTGAATGCTGTAAAGCATTCAACCCTTTGTTTTCCTGTTTCTCTTTATTGGTTGAATGCTGTAAAGCATTCAACCCTTTGTTTTCCTGTTTCTCTTTATTGGTTGAATGCTGTAAAGCATTCAACCCTTTGTTTTCCTCTTATGCTATCTTCCGCCGTTTTTCGGCACTTAACTCCTTCTTCAATTTTTAACCTATTTTAACCATTCAACTTTTAAAATGTTCAGCTCTTTCAGCTTATTCCTGCTATGACTTTTAGTTTTTCAAATCCTTTAACTTTTTAAGATATTCCAGTTTTTCCGGGAATTTTTGCCCTATTAAAACACATAGGGAAGTTATGGTGCATAAGGTTCCCGGTTCGACACCCGGTTCGGACACTTCAAATTTTTCAAAAATTCAAATATTTAACTGTTCAACTCTTTCAACTTATTACAGTTATTACTTTTGGTCATTCAAATCATTGAACTTGTTAAGATTTTCCAGGATATTCCAGGATTTTTGCTCCATTAAAATACATGGGGAATCCTTGTGCCTAACTTCTTTTACAGTTTTTCACATATTTTAACCATGTTACTTTTAAAATTTTGAGCTCTTTCAGCTCAGTTCAGCCATTTCTTTAACAAATTCATCTTTCTTTCAGCAATACAGCATTCAACCCTGCATTTTCTTCTGGAAATGCAGCTCCTTCTAGTTTATTGGTTGAATGCTGTAAAGCATTCAACCCTTTGTTTTTCTGTTTCTCTTTATTTATTATAGTATCTTCCGCCGTTTTTTGGCGTTTAACTCCTTCTACAATTTTTAACCGATTTTAACCATTCAACTTTTAAAATGTTCAGCTCTTTCATCTTATTTCTGCTATGACTTTTGGTTTTTCAAATCCTTTTACTTTTTAAGATATTCCAGGTTTTCCGGGAATTTTTGCTCCATTGAAATACATGGAGAATTTTTCGTACAGAAGTTCACAGTTAAACTCCTTCTACAATTTTTCACCTATTTTAACCGTTCGACTATGAAAATGTTCAGCTCTTTCATCTTATTCTAGCTATGACATTTTGGTCCTTCAAATCTTTGAACTTTTCCATTTATTCCCGGATATTCCCAGATTTTCCAATGTTTTTGCTCCATTGGCCACACCTTTGCTTCTTTAAACAATTGTAACTTTAACATTCTTTTGGCTAGAGACACCGTTCAAATATTGAAATGTTCACAAGGTTTTGGACTTCAACATAAGGTTCAAAATTATTATGGGATGGCAACACCACCTACAGTTTGGCGGCCATTTTGTGCCAAAATGTGAGGCAATTTTAAACTTCTTCAAACTTTCACCTATTTTTACCATTCTACTATTACAATGTTCAACCTTTTCAGCTTATTCCTTTCAGCTATGACTTTTGGTCCTTCAAATCCTTGAACTTTTCCAGATATTCCCGGATATTCCCAGATTTTCCAATCTTTTTGCTCCATTGGCCACACCTTTGCTTCTTTAAACAATTGTAACTTTAACATTCTTTTGGCTAGAGACACCGTTCAAATATTGAAATGTTCACAAGGTTTTGGACTTCAACATAAGGCTCAAAATTATTATGGGATGGCAACACCACCTACAGTTTGGCGGCCATTTTGTGCCAAAATGTGAGGCAATTTTAAACTTCTTCAAACTTTCACCTATTTTTACCATTCTACTATTACAATGTTCAACCCTTTCAGCTTATTCCTTTCAGCTATGACTTTTGGTCCTTCAAATCCTTGAACTTTTCCAGATATTCCCGGATATTCCCAGATTTTCCAATGTTTTTGCTCCATTGGCCACACCTTTGCTTCTTTAAACAATTGTAACTTTAACATTCTTTTGGCTAGAGACACCGTTCAAATATTGAAATGTTCACAAGGTTTTGGACTTCAACATAAGGTTCAAAATTATTATGGGATGGCAACACCACCTACAGTTTGGCGGCCATTTTGTGCCAAAATGTGAGGCAATTTTAAACTTCTTCAAACTTTCACCTATTTTTACCATTCTACTATTACAATGTTCAACCTTTTCAGCTTATTCCTTTCAGCTATGACTTTTGGTCCTTCAAATCCTTGAACTTTTCCAGATATTCCCGGATATTCCCAGATTTTCCAATGTTTTTGCTCCATTGGCCACACCTTTGCTTCTTTAAACAATTGTAACTTTAACATTCTTTTGGCTAGAGACACCGTTCAAATATTGAAATGTTCACAAGGTTTTGGACTTCAACATAAGGTTCAAGATTATTATGGGATGGCAACACCACCTACAGTTTGGCGGCCATTTTGTGCCAAAATGTGAGGCAATTTTAAACTTCTTCAAACTTTCACGTATTTTAATCCTTCTACTATTACAATGTTCAACCCTTTCAGCTTATTCCTTTCAGCTACGACTTTTAGTCTTTCAAATCTTTGAACTTTTCAAGATATTCCAAGATTTTCCAGGATTTTCCAAGATTTTTGCTTCATTTAAATACATGGAGAATCCTTGAAAACCTTTGTTGCTTTCAAGCATTATAACTTTAACAAGCTTTCAGCTAGAGGCACCGTTCAAACATTAAAATGCTCACAAGGCTTTGGACTTCAACATACGTTTTGAAATTATTATGGGATGGCAACACAACCTACTGTTTGGTGGGCATTTTTTGACAAAATCTGAAGCAAATATTGCAATAAACTTCATCCATGGCTGGAACTGAACATATTGAAATTCACTGGATCTGGACATATAAGGAATGTGGGCGTGGTTAGCAAACAAACTTCATTGCTAAGGACGTCCAAAGGTTTACTTTTTCCGATTCATCTGAAACCGACGTTGATTTGTTCCTCATCTCCAGGCGACCCAAACGTAAAATGGTTGCTATGGAGATAAAATTAATAGAAAAGCCGCCATTTTGAAAAAAGTGGATTTTCTGTCAACTTATAACATGTAGCTTTTACCAATATGATTCTTTCAAACAATTTGTTTTTTTGAGTCAGTTGATGATGCTGATGCTAGCACTTTTTGACATTTTAGCATCATCTTCAAATTTTCAACAGTACATCCATTTTTTTAACAATTTGAGCTTTCATGCTTAAGTCCATCTACAAATTTTGACCTGTTTTGGTCATTCTACTTTTACAATGTTCACCTTTGACTTGTGGTCCTTTAATTTTTCAAAATATTCCAGGATTTTCCAGGAAATTTCAGCCATTTTTTCAACAATTTTTTAGCTTTCATGCTTAACTCCTTCTACAATGTTTGACCTATTTTGGACATTCTACTTTTACAATGTTCAGCTTTTTCATCATATTTCTGCTTTCATTCAGCAATACAGCATTCAACCCTGCATTTTCTTCTGGAAATGCAGCTCCTTCTAGTTATTATTATTATAGTATCTTCCGCCGTTTTTTGGCGTTTAACTCCTTCTACAATTTTTAACCTATTTTAACCATTCTACTTTTAAAATTTTCAGCTCTTTTACCTTTTTTCTGCTATGACTTTTGGTTTTTCAAATCCTTTTACTTTTTAAGATATTCCAGGTTTTCCGGGAATTTTTGCTCCATTGAAATACATGGAGAATTTTTCGTTCAGAAGTTCACAGTTAAACTCCTTCTACAATTTTTCACCTATTTTAACCGTTCGACTATGAAAATGTTCAGCTCTTTCATCTTATTCTAGCTATGACATTTTGGTCCTTCAAATCCCTGAACTTTTCCATTTATTCCCGGATATTCCTGGATTTTCCAATCTTTTTCCCCCATTGGCCACACCTTTGCTTCTTTAAACAATTGTAACTTTAACATTCTTTTGGCTAGAGACACCGTTCAAATATTGAAATGTTCACAAGGTTTTGGACTTCAACATAAGGTTGAAAAATTATTATGGGATGGCAACACCACCTACAGTTTGGCGGCCATTTTGTGCCAAAATGTGAGGGAATTTTAAACTTCTTCAAACTTTCACCTATTTTTACCATTCTACTATTACAATGTTCAACCTTTTCATCTTATTCCTTTCAGCTATGACTTTTGGTCCTTCAAATCTTTGAACTTTTCCAGATATTCCCGGATATTCCCAGATTTTCCAATGTTTTTGCTCCATTGGCCACACCTTTGCTTCTTTAAACAATTGTAACTTTAACATTCTTTTGGCTAGAGACACCGTTCAAATATTGAAATGTTCACAAGGTTTTGGACTTCAACATAAAGTTCAAAATTATTATGGGATGGCAACACCACCTACAGTTTGGCAGCCATTTTGTGCCAAAATGTGAGGCAATTTTAAACTTCTTCAAACTTTCACGTATTTTAATCCTTCTACTATTACAATGTTCAACCCTTTCAGCTTATTCCTTTCAGCTACGACTTTTAGTCTTTCAAATCTTTGAACTTTTCAAGATATTCCAAGATTTTCCAGGATTTTCCAAGATTTTTGCTTCATTTAAATACATGGAGAATCCTTGAAAACCTTTGTTGCTTTCAAGCATTATAACTTTAACAAGCTTTCAGCTAGAGGCACCGTTCAAACATTAAAATGCTCACAAGGCTTTGGACTTCAACATACGTTTTGAAATTATTATGGGATGGCAACACAACCTACTGTTTGGTGGGCATTTTTTGACAAAATCTGAAACAAATGTTGCAATAAACTTCATCCATGGCTGGAACTGAACATGTTGAAATTCACTGGATCTGGACATATAAGGAATGTGGGCGTGGTTAGCCAACAAACTTCGTTGCTAAGGACGTCCAAAGGTTTACTTTTTCCGATTTGTCTGAAACTGACGTCGATTTGTTCGTCATCCCCAGGCGACCGAAACATAAAATGGTTGCTATGGAGATAAAATCAATAGGAAAGCCGCCATTTTGGAAAAAGTGGATTTTCTGTCAACTTAGAACATGTAGCTTTTAACAATATGATACTCTCAAACAAAGTGCTTTTTTGAGTCAGTTGATGATGCTGATTCCAATGCTAGCACTTTTAACCATTTTAGCAACATCTTCAAATTTTCAACAGTCCAGTCATTTTTGTATCAACTTAAGCTTTCATGCTTAACTCCTTCTACATTTTTTGACCTATTTTAGCCATTCTACTATTACAATGTTCAACTTTTTCAACTTTTTCCTGCTATGATTTTTTTTAAAATCTTTTAACTTTTAAAGATATTCCGGGATTTCCCAGGATTTTTGCTTCATTAAAATACATAGGAAATCTTTTTTTTAACTTCTTTCACAGTTTTTTACCTACTTTAACCATTCTACTTTTAAAATGTTGAGCTCTTTCAGCTCTGTTCAGCCATTTCTTCAGCAAATTCAGCTTTCATTCAGCATTATAGCATTCAACCCTGCATTTTCTTCTGGAAATGCAGCTCCTTCTAGTTGGTTGAATGCTGTAAAGCATTCAACCCTTTGTTTTTTCCTCTTATGCTATCTTCCGCCGTTTTTCGGCACTTAACTCCATCTACAATTTTTAAGCTATTTTAACCATTCAACTTTTAAAATGTTTAGCTCTTCCAGCTTATTCCTGCCATGACTTTTGGTTTTTCAAATCCTTCAACTTTTTAAGATATTCCAGGTTTTCTGGAAATTTTTGCCCTATTACAATACATTGGGAAGTTGTGGTACAAGAGGTTGCCAGTTCAAGACCCCGTTCGGACACCTCAAAAATTTTTCAACTATTCAACTATTAAAATTTTCATCTCTTTCAACTTATTCCAGCTTTGACTTTTGGCCCTTGAAATCCTTCAACTTTTCAAGATATTCCCGGATTTTACAGGATTTTCCAAGATTTTGCTCCATTAAAATACATAGAGAATCCTTGAAACCTTTGTTTCTTTCAACCATTATAACTTCAACATGCCTTTAGCTAGAAACACCGTTCAAACATTAAACTGCTTATTATGGGATGGCAACACCAACTACGGTTTTGCGGCCATTTTGTGCCTAAATGTGAGGCGATTTTAAACTTCAGTTTTTACCTATTTTAACCATTTTACTGTTGCAATGTTAAGGTCTTTCAGCTTAATCCTTTCAGCTATTACTTTTGGTCTTTCAAATCCTTGAACCTTTCAAGATCTTCCAGGATTTTCCAGGATTTTCCAAGATTTTTGCTCCATTTAAATACATTGAGAATCCTCGAAAACCTTTGGTTCTTTCAACCATTGTATCTTCAACATGCCTTTAGCTACAGACACCGCTCAAACATTAAATTGATCACAAGGCTTTGGACTATAAAATACGTTTATAAATCATTATGGGATGTCGGCACAACCTACTGTTTGGTGGCCATTTCATGACAAAATCTGAAGCAAATATTGCAAAAAACTTCATCCATGCCTGGAACTGAACATATTGAAATTCACTGGATCTGGACATATATGGAATGTGGGCGTGGTTAGCAAACAAACTTCGTTGCTAAGGACGTCCAAAGGTTTACTTTTTCCGTTTTGTCTGAAACTGACGTCGATTTGTTCGTCATCCCCAGGCGACCCAAACATAAATTGGTTGCTATGGAGATAAAATCAATAGAAAAGCCACCATTTTGAAAAAAGTTGTTTTTCTATCAATTTATAACATGTAGCTTTTACCAATATGATTCTCTCAAACAATGTGTTTTTTTGAGTCAGTTGATGATGTTGATGCTAGCACTTTTAGCCATTTTAGCATCATCTTCAAATTTTCAACAGGACATCAATTTTTTCAATAATTACAGCTTTCATGCTTAACTCCGTCTACAAATTTTGACCTGTTTTGGTCATTCTACTTTTACAATGTTCACCTTTGACTTTTGGTCCTTTAACTTTTCAAAATATTCCAGGATTTTCCAGGACAGTTCAGCCATTTTTTCAACTATTTCAGCTTTCATGCTTAACTCCTTCTACAATGTTTGACCCATTTTAGACATTCTACTTTTACAATGTTCAGCTTTTTCATAATATTTCTGCTTTCATTCAGCAATACAGCATTCAACCCTGCATTTTCTTCTGGAAATGCAGCTCCTTCTAGTTGGTTGAATGCTGTAAAGCATTCAACCCTTTGTTTTCCTCTTCTGCTATCTTCCGCCGTTTTTCGGCACTTAACTCCTTCTACAATTTTTAACCGATTGTAACCATTCAACTTTTAAAATGTTCAGCTCTTTCAGCTCATTCCTGCTATGACTTTTGGTTTTTCAAATCCTTTTACTTTTTAAGATATTCCAGGTTTTCCGGGAATTTTTTTCTCCATTGAAATACATGGAGAATTTTTCGTTCAGAAGTTCACAGTTAAACTCCTTCTACAATTTTTCACCTATTTTAACCGTTTGACTATGAAAATGTTCAGCTCTTTCATCTTATTCTAGCTATGACATTTTGGTCCTTCAAATCAGTGAACTTTTCCAGATATTCCCGGATATTCCTGGATTTTCCAATCTTTTTGCTCCATTGGCCACACCTTTGCTTCTTTAAACAATTGTAACTTTAACATTCTTTTGGCTAGAGACACCGTTCAAATATTGAAATGTTCAAAAGGTTTTGGACTTCAACATAAGGCTCAAAATTATTATGGGATGGCAACACCACCTACAGTTTGGCGGCCATTTTGTGCCAAAATGTGAGGCAATTTTAAACTTCTTCAAACTTTCACGTATTTTAATCCTTCTACTATTACAATGTTCAACCCTTTCATCTTATTCCTTTCAGCTATGACTTTTTGTCCTTCAAATCTTTGAACTTTTCCAGATATTCCCGGATATTCCCAGATTTTCCAATGTTTTTGCTCCATTGGCCACACCTTTGCTTCTTTAAACAATTGTAACTTTAACATTCTTTTGGCTAGAGACACCGTTCAAATATTGAAATGTTCACAAGGTTTTGGACTTCAACATAAGGTTCAAAATTATTATGGGATGGCAACACCACCTACAGTTTGGCGGCCATTTTGTGCCAAAATGTGAGGCAATTTTAAACTTCTTCAAACTTTCACGTATTTTAATCCTTCTATTACAATGTTCAACCCTTTCAGCTTATTCCTTTCAGCTATGACTTTTAGTCTTTCAAATCTTTGAATTTTTCAAGATATTCCAAGATTTTCCAGGATTTTCCAAGATTTTTGCTTCATTTAAATACATGGAGAATCCTTGAAAACCTTTGTTGCTTTCAAGCATTATAACTTTAACAAGCTTTCAGCTAGAGGCACCGTTCAAACATTGAAATGCTCACAAGGCTTTGGACTTCAACATACGTTTTGAAATTATTATGGGATGGCAACACAACCTACTGTTTGGTGGCCATTTTTTGACAAAATCTGAAGCAAATGTTGCAATAAACTTCATCCATGGCTGGAACTGAACATATTGAAATTCACTGGATCTGGACATATAAGGAATGTGGGCGTGGTTAGCAAACAAAGCTCGTTGCTAAGGACGTCCAAAAGTTTACTTTTTCCGATTCATCTGAAACCGACGTTGATTTGTTCCTCATCTCCAGGCGACCCAAACATAAAATGGTTGCTATGGAGATAAAATCAATAGAAAAGCCGCCATTTTGAAAAAAGTGGATTTTCTGTCAACTTAGAACATGTAGCTTTTACCAACATGACACTCTTAAACAATGTGATTTTTTGAGTCAGTTGATGATGCTGATGCTAGCACTTTTAGCCATTTTAGCATCATCTTCAAATTTTCAACCGTACATCCATTTTTTCAACAATTTCAACTTTCATGCTTAACTCCGTCTACAAATTTTGATCCGTTTTGGTCATTCTACTTTTACAATGTTCACCTTTGACTTTTGGCCCTTAAGTTTTCAAAATATTCCAGGATTTTCCAGGACATTTCAGGCATTTTTTCAACAATTTTAGCTTTAATGCTTAACTCCTTCTACAATGTTTGACCTATTTTAGACATTCTACTTTTACAATGTTCAGCTTTTTCATAATATTTCTACTTTCATTCAGAAATACAGCATTCAACCCTGCATTTTCTTCTGGAAATGCAGCTCCTTCTAGTTATTATTATTATTATTATAGTATCTTCCGCCGTTTTTTGGCGTTTAACTACTTCTACAATTTTTAACCTATTTTAACCATTCTACTTTTAAAATGTTCATCTCTTTCATCTTATTTCTGCTATGACTTTTGGTTTTTCAAATCCTTTTACTTTTTAAGATATTCCAGGTTTTCCGGGAATTTTTGCTCCATTGAAATACATGGAGAATTGTTCGTTCAGAAGTTCACAGTTAAACTCCTTCTACAATTTTTCACCTATTTTAACCGTTCGACCATGAAAATGTTCAGCTCTTTCATCTTATTCTAGCTATGACATTTTAGACCTTCAAATCTTTGAACTTTTCCAGATATTCCCGGATATTCCCAGATTTTCCAATGTTTTTGCTCCATTGGCCACACCTTTGCTTCTTTAAACAATTGTAACTTTAACATTCTTTTGGCTAGAGACACCGTTCAAATATTGAAATGTTCACAAGGTTTTGGACTTCAACATAAGGTTCAAAATTATTATGGGATGGCAACACCACCTACAGTTTGGCGGCCATTTTGTGCCAAAATGTGAGGCAATTTTAAACTTCTTCAAACTTTCACCTATTTTTACCATTCTACTATTACAATGTTCAACCCTTTCATCTTATTCCTTTCAGCTATGACTTTTGGTCCTTCAAATCCTTGAACTTTTCCAGATATTCCCGGATATTCCCAGATTTTCCAATCTTTTTGCTCCATTGGCCACACCTTTGCTTCTTTAAACAATTGTAACTTTAACATTCTTTTGGCTAGAGACACCGTTCAAATATTGAAATGTTCACAAGGTTTTGGACTTCAACATAAGGTTCAAAATTATTATGGGATGGCAACACCCCCTACAGTTTGGCGGCCATTTTGTGCCAAAATGTGAGGCAATTTTAAACTTCTTCAAACTTTCACCTATTTTTACCATTCTACTATTAAAATGTTCAAACTTTTCAGCTTATTCCTTTCAGCTATGACATTTTGGTCTTTCAAATCTTTGAACTTTTCCAGATATTCCCGGATATTCCCAGATTTTCCAATGTTTTTGCTCCATTGGCCACACCTTTGCTTCTTTAAACAATTGTAACTTTAACATTCTTTTGGCTAGAGACACCGTTCAAATATTGAAATGTTCACAAGGTTTTGGACTTCAATATAAGGTTCAAAATTATTATGGGATGGCAACACCACCTACAGTTTGGCGGCCATTTTGTGCCAAAATGTGAGGCAATTTTAAACTTCTTCAAACTTTTACGTATTTTAATCATTCTACTATTACAATGTTCAACCCTTTCAGCGTATTCCTTTCAGCTACGACTTTTAGTCTTTCAAGTCTTTGAACTTTTCAAGGTATTCCAAGATTTTCCAGGATTTTTCAAGATTTTTGCTTCATTTAAATACATGGAGAATCCTTGAAAACCTTTGTTGCTTTCAAGCATTATAATTTGCTTTCAGCTAGAGGCACCGTTCAAACATTGTAATGCTCACAAGGCTTTGGACTTCAACATACGTTTTAAAAACATTATGGGATGTCGACACAACCTAATGTTGGTGGCCTTTTTATGACAAAATCTGAAGCAAATATTTCAATAAACTTCATCCATGGCTGGAACTGAACAGATTGAAATTCACTGGATCTGGACATATAAGGAATGTGGGCGTGGTTAGCCAACAAACTTCGTTGCTAAGGACGTCCAAAGGTTTACTTTTTCCGATTTGTCTGAAACTGACGTCGATTTGTTCGTCATCCCATGCCGACCCAAACGTAAAATGGTTGCTATGGAGATAAAATTAATAGAAAAGCCGCCATTTTGAAAAAAGTGGATTTTCTGTCAACTTAGAACATGTAGCTTTTACCAATTTAATATCCTCAAACAACGTGTTTTTTGGAGTCAGTTGATGATGCTGATTCCAATGCTAGCACTTTTAGCCATTTTAGCATCATCTTCAAATTTTCAACAGTACATCCATTTTTTCAACAATTTCAGCTTTAATGCTTAACTCCTTCTACAAACTTTGACCTATTTCAGCCATTCTACTATTACAATGTTCAACTTTTTCATCTTATTCCTGCTAGGACTTTTGCACATTTAACTTTTCAAGGTTTTCCCAGTACAGTTAAGCCATTTCTTCAGCTAATTCAGCTTTCATTCAGCAGTACAGCATTCAACCCTGCATTTTCTTCTGGAAATGCAGCTCCTTCTAGTTGGTTGAATGCTGTAAAGCATTCAACCCTTTGTTTTCCTCTTATGCTATCTTCCGCTGTTTTTCGGCACTTAACTCCTTCTACAATTTTCAACCTATTTTAACCATTCAACTATTAAACTGTTCAGCTCTTTCAGCTTATTACTGCTATGACTTTTGGTTTTTCAAATCCTTGAACTTTTTAAGATATTCCAGGATTTTCCAGGATTTTTGCTCCATTGAAATACATGGAGAATTTTTCGTGCAGAAGTTCACAGTTAAACTACTTCTACAATTTTTCACCTATTTTAACCATTCAACTATTAAAATGTTCAGCTCTTTCATCTTATACCAGCTATGACATTTTGTCCTTCAAATTCTTGAACTTTTCCAGATATTCCCGGATATTCCCAGATTTTCCAAAATTTTTGCTCCATTGGCCACACCTTTGCTTCTTTAAACAATTGTAACTTTAACATTCTTTTGGCTACAGACACTATTCAAACATTGAAATGTTCACAAGGCTTTGGACTTTAATATAAGGCTCAAAATTATTATGGGATGGCAACACCACCTACAGTTTGGTGGCCATTTTGTGCCAAAATGTGAGGCAATTTTAAACTTCTTCAAACTTTCACCTATTTTAACCATTCTACTATTACAATGTTCAACCCTTTCAGCTTTTTCCTTTCAGCTACGACTTTTGGTCTTTCAAATCTTTGAACTTTTCAAGATATTCCAAGATTTTCCAGGATTTTCCAAGATTTTTGCTTCATTTAAATACAAGGATAATCCTTGAAAACCTTTGTTTCTTTTAACCATTGTAACTTCAACATGCTTTTGGCTAGAGACACCGTTCAAACATTTAAATGTTCACAAGGCTTTGGACTTCAACATAGGTTTTGAAATTATTATGGGATGGCAACACTACCTACGGTTTGAAGGCCATTTTGTGCCAAAATGTGAGGCAATTTTAAACTCCTTCAAACCTATTTCAACCATTCTACTATTTCAATGTTCAACTCCTTCAGCTTATTCCTTTCAGCTATTACTTTTGGTCCTTTAAATCCTTGAACCTTTTAAGATATTCCAGAATTTTCCAAGATTTTCGCTCCATTTAAATACATTGAGAATCCTTGAAAACCTTTGGTTCTTTCAACCATTGTAACTTCAACATGTCTTTAGCTAGAGACACCGTTCAAACGTTAAATTGATCACAAGGCTTTGGACTATAAAATAGGTTTAGAAATCATTATGGGATGTCGACACAACCTACTGTTTGGTGGCCATTTTTTGACCAAATCTGAAGCAAATATTGCTTATTGATTAAACTTCATCCATGGCTGGAACTGAACATATTGAAATTCACTGGATCTGTACTTATAAGGAATGTGGGCGTGGTTAGCAAACAAACTTCGTTGCTAAGGACGTCCAAAGGTTTAATTTTTCCGATTTGTCTGAAACTGACGTCGATTGGTTCGTCATCCCCAGGCGACCCAAACATAAAATAGTTGCTATGGAGATAAAATCAATAGAAAAGCCGCCATTTTGAAAAAAGTGGATTTTCTATCAACTTAGAACATGTAGCTTTTACCAATATGATACTCTCAAACAATGTGTTTCTTTGAGTCAGTTGATGATGCTGATTCCAAAGCTAGCACTTTATCCATTTTAGCAACATCTTCAAATTTTCAACAGTTCAACCATTTTTTCAACAATTTCAGCTTTAATGCTTAACTCCTTCTACAAATTTTGACCTATTTTAGCCATTCTACTGTTACAATGTTCACCTTTTTCAGCTTATTCCTACTATTATTTTTTTCCCAAATCTTTGAACTTTTAAAGACATTCCAGGACTTTTGCTTCATTAAAATACATAGGACATCCTATCGCTTAACTTCTTTTACAGTTTTTTGCCCACTTTGACCTTTCTACTTTTAAAATTTTGAGCTCTTTCAGCTCTGTTCAGCCATTTCTTTAGGAAATTCAGCTTTCATTCAGCAATACAGCATTCAACCCTGCATTTTCTTCTGGAAATGCAGCTCCTTCTAGTGTTACATTTGTTTTCCTCTTATGCTATCTTCCGCCGTTTTTCGGCACTTAACTCCTTCTACAATTTTTAACCGATTTTTACCGTTCAACTTTTAAAATGTTCATCTCTTTCATCTTATTTCTGCTATGACTTTTGGTTTTTCAAATCCTTTTACTTTTTAAGATATTCCAGGTTTTCCGGGAATTTTTGCTCCATTGAAATACATGGAGAATTTTTCGTTCAGAAGTTCACAGTTAAACTCCTTCTACAATTTTTCACCTATTTTAACCGTTCGACTATGAAAATGTTCAGCTCTTTCATCTTATTCTAGCTATGACATTTTGGTCCTTGAAATCCCTGAACTTTTCCATTTATTCCCGGATATTCCTGGATTTTCCAATCTTTTTGCTCCATTGGCCACACCTCTGCTTCTTTAAACAATTGTAACTTTAACATTCTTTTGGCTAAAGACACCGTTCAAATATTGAAATGTTCACAAGGTTTTGGACTTCAACATAAGGCTCAAAATTATTATGGGATGGCAACACCACCTACAGTTTGGCGGCCATTTTGTGCCAAAATGTGAGGCAATTTTAAACTTCTTCAAACTTTCACCTATTTTAACCATTCTACTATTACAATGTTCAACCCTTTCATCTTATTCCTTTCAGCTATGACTTTTGGTCCTTCAAATCTTTGAACTTTTCCAGATATTCCCGGATATTCCCAGATTTTCCAATGTTTTTGCTCCATTGGCCACACCTTTGCTTCTTTAAACAATTGTAACTTTAACATTCTTTTGGCTAGAGACACCGTTCAAATATTGAAATGTTCACAAGGTTTTGGACTTCAACAAAAGGTTCAAAATTATTATGGGATGGCAACACCACCTACAGTTTGGCGGCCATTTTGTGCCAAAATGTGAGGCAATTTTAAACTTCTTCAAACTTTCACGTATTTTAATCCTTCTACTATTACAATGTTCAACCTTTTCAGCTTATTCCTTTCAGCTACGACTTTTAGTCTTTCAAATCTTTGAACTTTTCAAGATATTCAAAGATTTTCCAGAATTTTCCAAGATTTTTGCTTCATTTAAATACATGGAGAATCCTTGAAAACCTTTGTTGCTTTCAAGCATTATAACTTTAACATGCTTTCAGCTAGAGGCACCGTTCAAACATTGAAATGCTCACAAGGCTTTGGACTTCAACATACGTTTTGAAATTATTATGGGATGGCAACACAACCTACTGTTTGGTGGGCATTTTTTGACAAAATCTTAAGCAAATGTTGCAATAAAATTCATCCATGGCTGGAACTGAACATATTGAAATTCACTGGATCTGGACATATAAGGAATGTGGGCGTGGTTAGCAAACAAAGCTCGTTGCTAAGGACGTCCAAAAGTTTACTTTTTCCGATTCATCTGAAACCGACGTTGATTTGTTCCTCATCTCCAGGCGACCCAAACATAAAATGGTTGCTATGGAGATAAAATCAATAGAAAAGCCGCCATTTTGAAAAAAGTGGATTTTCTGTCAACTTAGAACATGAAGCTTTTACCAACATGACACTCTTAAACAATGTGATTTTTTGAGTCAGTTGATGATGCTGATGCTAGCACTTTTAGCCATTTTAGCATCATCTTCAAATTTTCAACCGTACATCCATTTTTTCAACAATTTCAACTTTCATGCTTAACTCCGTCTACAAATTTTGATCCGTTTTGGTCATTCTACTTTTACAATGTTCACCTTTGACTTTTGGTGCTTTCATTTTTCAAAATATTCCAGGAAATTTCAGCCATTTTTTCAACAATTACAGCTTTCATGCTTAACTCCTTCTACAATGTTTGACCTATTTTAGACATTCTACTTTTACAATGTTCAGCTTTTTCATCATATTTCTGCTTTCATTCAGCAATACAGCATTCAACCCTGCATTTTCTTCTGGAAATGCAGCTCCTTCTAGTTGGTTGAATGCTGTAAAGCATTCAACCCTTTGTTTTCCTCTTCTGCTATCTTCCGCCGTTTTTCGGCACTTAACTCCTTCTACAATTTTTAACCGATTGTAACCATTCAACTTTTAAAATGTTCAGCTCTTTCAGCTCATTCCTGCTATGACTTTTGGTTTTTCAAATCCTTTTACTTTTTAAGATATTCCAGGTTTTCCGGGAATTTTTGCTCCATTGAAATACATGGATAATTTTTCGTTCAGAAGTTCACAGTTAAACTCCTTCTACAATTTTTCACCTATTTTAACCGTTTGACTATGAAAATGTTCAGCTCTTTCATCTTATTCCAGCTATGACATTTTAGTCCTTCAAATCCCTGAACTTTTCCATTTATTCCCGGATATTCCCAGATTTTCCAATCTTTTTGCTCCATTGGCCACACCTTTGCTTCTTTAAACAATTGTAACTTTAACATTCTTTTGGCTAGAGACACCGTTCAAATATTGAAATGTTCACAAGGTTTTGGACTTCAACATAAGGCTCAAAATTATTATGGGATGGCAACACCACCTACAGTTTGGCGGCCATTTTGTGCCAAAATGTGAGGCAATTTTAAACTTCTTCAAACTTTCACCTATTTTTACCATTCTACTATTACAATGTTCAACCCTTTCAGCTTATTCCTTTCAGCTATGACTTTTGGTCCTTCAAATCCTTGAACTTTTCCAGATATTCCCGGATATTCACAGATTTTCCAATCTTTTTGCTCCATTGGCCACACCTTTGCTTCTTTAAACAATTGTAACTTTAACATTCTTTTGGCTAGAGACACCGTTCAAATATTGAAATGTTCACAAGGTTTTGGACTTCAACATAAGGTTTAAAAATTATTATGGGATAGCAACACCACCTACAGTTTGGTGGCCATTTTGTGCCAAAATGTGAGGCAATTTTAAACTTCAAACTTTCACCTATTTTTACCATTCTACTATTACAATGTTCAACCTTTTCAGCTTATTCCTTTCAGCTATGACTTTTGGTCCTTCAAATCCTTGAACTTTTCCAGATATTCCCGGATATTCCCAGATTTTCCAATCTTTTTGCTCCATTGGCCACACCTTTGCTTCTTTAAACAATTGTAACTTTAACATTCTTTTGGCTAGAGACACCGTTCAAATATTGAAATGTTCACAAGGTTTTGGACTTCAACATAAGGTTTAAAAATTATTATGGGATGGCAAAACCACCTACAGTTTGGCGGCCATTTTGCGCCAAAATGTGAGGCAATTTTAAACTTCTTCAAACTTTCACCTATTTTTACCATTCTACTATTACAATGTTCAACCTTTTCAGCTTATTCCTTTCAGCTATGACTTTTGGTCCTTCAAATCCTTGAACTTTTCCAGATATTCCCGGATATTCCCAGATTTTCCAATCTTTTTGCTCCATTGGCCACACCTTTGCTTCTTTAAACAATTGTAACTTTAACATTCTTTTGGCTAGAGACACCGTTCAAATATTGAAATGTTCACAAGGTTTTGGACTTCAACATAAAGTTCAAAATTATTATGGGATGGCAACACCAACTACAGTTTGGCGGCCATTTTGTGCCAAAATGTGAGGCAATTTTAAACTTCTTCAAACTTTCACTTATTTTAATCCTTCTACTATTACAATGTTCAAACCTTTCATCTTATTCCTTTCAGCTATGACTTTTGGTCCTTCAAATCTTTGAACTTTTCCAGATATTCCCGGATATTCCCAGATTTTCCAATGTTTTTGCTCCATTGGCCACACCTTTGCTTCTTTAAACAATTGTAACTTTAACATTCTTTTGGCTAGAGACACCGTTCAAATATTGAAATGTTCACAAGGTTTTGGACTTCAACATAAAGTTCAAAATTATTATGGGATGGCAACACCACCTACAGTTTGGCAGCCATTTTGTGCCAAAATGTGAGGCAATTTTAAACTTCTTCAAACTTTCACGTATCTTAATCCTTCTACTATTACAATGTTCAACCCTTTCAGCTTATTCCTTTCAGCTACGACTTTTAGTCTTTCAAATCTTTGAACTTTTCAAGATATTCCAAGATTTTCCAGGATTTTCCAAGATTTTTGCTTCATTTAAATACATGGAGAATCCTTGAAAACCTCTGTTGCTTTCAAGCATTATAACTTTAACATGCTTTCAGCTAGAGGCACCGTTCAAACATTAAAATGCTCACAAGGCTTTGGACTTCAACATACGTTTTGAAATTATTATGGGATGGCAACACAACCTACTGTTTGGTGGGCATTTTTTGACAAAATCTGAAGCAAATATTGCAATAAACTTCATCCATGGCTGGAACTGAACAGATTGAAATTCACTGGATCTGGACATATAAGGAATTTGGGCGTGGTTAGCCAACAAACTTCGTTGCTAAGGACGTCCAAAGGTTTACTTTTTCCGATTTGTCTGAAACTGACGTCGATTTGTTCGTCATCCCATGCCGACCCAAACGTAAAATGGTTGCTATGGAGATAAAATTAATAGAAAAGCCGCCATTTTGAAAAAAGTGGATTTTCTGTCAACTTAGAACATGTAGCTTTTACCAATATGATACTCTCAAACAATGTGTTTTTTTTAGTCAGTTGATGATGCTGATTCCAATGCTAGCACTTTTAACAATTTTAGCAACATCTTCAAATTTTCAACAGTTCAGCCATTTTTTTATCAACTTAAGCTTTCATGCTTAACTCCTTCTACATTTTTTGACTTATTATAGCCATTCTACTATTACAATGTTCAACTTTTTCAGCTTATTCCTGCTATGACTTTTTTTCAAATCTTTTAACTTTTAAAGATATTCCAGGATTTCCCAGGAATTTTGCTTCATTAAAATACATAGGAAATCTTTTTTTTAACTTCTTTCACAGTTTTTTACCTACTTTAACCATTCTACTTTTAAAATGTTGAGCTCTTTCAGCTCTGTTCAGCCATTTCTTCAGCAAATTCAGCTTTCATTCAGCATTATAGCATTCAACCCTGCATTTTCTTCTGGAAATGCAGCTCCTTCTAGTTGGTTGAATGCTGTAAAGCATTCAACCCTTTGTTTTCCTGTTTCTCTTTATTTATTATTATTATTATAGTATCTTCCGCCGTTTTTTGGCGTTTAACTACTTCTACAATTTTTAACCTATTTTAACCATTCTACTATTAAAATGTTCATCTCTTTCATCTTATTTCTGCTATGACTTTTGGTTTTTCAAATCCTTTTACTTTTTAAGATATTCCAGGTTTTCCGGGAATTTTTGCTCCATTGAAATACATGGAGAATTTTTCGTTCAGAAGTTCACAGTTAAACTCCTTCTACAATTTTTCACCTATTTTAACCGTTCGACTATGAAAATGTTCAGCTCTTTCATCTTATTCTAGCTATGACATTTTGGTCCTTCAAATCCCTGAACTTTTCCATTTATTCCCGGATATTCCTGAATTTTCCAATCTTTTTGCTCCATTGGCCACACCTTTGCTTCTTTAAACAATTGTAACTTTAACATTCTTTTGGCTAGAGACACCGTTCAAATATTGAAATGTTCACAAGGTTTTGGACTTCAACATAAGGTTCAAAATTATTATGGGATGGCAACACCACCTACAGTTTGGCGGCCATTTTGTGCCAAAATGTGAGGCAATTTTAAACTTCTTCAAACTTTCACCTATTTTTACCATTCTACTATTACAATGTTCAACCCTTTCAGCTTATTCCTTTCAGCTATGATTTTTGGTCCTTCAAATCCTTGAACCTTTCCAGATATTCCCGGATATTCCCAGATTTTCCAATCTTTTTGCTCCATTGGCCACACCTTTGCTTCTTTAAACAATTGTAACTTTAACATTCTTTTGGCTAGAGACACCGTTCAAATATTGAAATGTTCACAAGGTTTTGGACTTCAACATAAGGTTTAAAAATTATTATGGGATGGCAACACCACCTACAGTTTGGCGGCCATTTTGTGCCAAAATGTGAGGCAATTTTAAACTTCTTCAAACTTTCACCTATTTTTACCATTCTACTATTACAATGTTCAACTTTTTCATCTTATTCCTGCTAGGACTTTTGCACCTTTAACCTTTCAAAAGGTTTTTCCAGTACAGTTCAGCCATTTCTTCAGCTAATTCAGCTTTCATTCAGCAGTACAGCATTCAACCCTGCATTTTCTTCTGGAAATGCAGCTCCTTCTAGTTATTATCGTATCTTATAGTATCTTCCGCCGTTTTTTGGCGTTTAACTACTTCTACAATTTTTAACCTATTTTAACCATTCTACTATTAAAATGTTCATCTCTTTCATCTTATTTCTGCTATGACTTTTGGTTTTTCAAATCCTTTTACTTTTTAAGATATTCCAGGTTTTCCGGGAATTTTTGCTCCATTGAAATACATGGAGAATTTTTCGTTCAGAAGTTCACAGTTAAACTCCTTCTACAATTTTTCACCTATTTTAACCGTTCGACTATGAAAATGTTCAGCTCTTTCATCTTATTCTAGCTATGACATTTTGGTCCTTCAAATCCTTGAACTTTTCCAGATATTCCCGGATATTCCCAGATTTTCCAATGTTTTTGCTCCATTGGCCACACCTTTGCTTCTTTAAACAATTGTAACTTTAACATTCTTTTGGCTAGAGACACCGTTCAAATATTGAAATGTTCACAAGGTTTTGGACTTCAACATAAGGCTCAAAATTATTATGGGATGGCAACACCACCTACAGTTTGGCGGCCATTTTGTGCCAAAATGTGAGGCAATTTTAAACTTCAAACTTTCACCTATTTTTACCATTCTACTATTACAATGTTCAACCTTTCCAGCTTATTCCTTTCAGCTATGACTTTTGGTCCTTCAAATCCTTGAACTTTTCCAGATATTCCCGGATATTCCCAGATTTTCCAATCTTTTTGCTCCATTGGCCACACCTTTGCTTCTTTAAACAATTGTAACTTTAACATTCTTTTGGCTAAAGACACCGTTCAAATATTGAAATGTTCACAAGGTTTTGGACTTCAACATAAGGTTTAAAAATTATTATGGGATGGCAACACCACCTACAGTTTGGCGGCCATTTTGTGCCAAAATGTGAGGCAATTTTAAACTTCTTCAAACTTTCACCTATTTTTACCATTCTACTATTACAATGTTCAACCTTTCCAGCTTATTCCTTTCAGCTATGACTTTTGGTCCTTCAAATCCTTGAACTTTTCCAGATATTCCCGGATATTCCCAGATTTTCCAATCTTTTTGCTCCATTGGCCACACCTTTGCTTCTTTAAACAATTGTAACTTTAACATTCTTTTGGCTAGAGACACCGTTCAAATATTGAAATGTTCACAAGGTTTTGGACTTCAACATAAGGTTTAAAAATTATTATGGGATGGCAACACCACCTACAGTTTGGCGGCCATTTTGTGCCAAAATGTGAGGCAATTTTAAACTTCTTCAAACTTTCACCTATTTTTACCATTCTACTATTACAATGTTCAACCCTTTCATCTTATTCCTTTCAGCTATGACTTTTGGTCCTTCAAATCTTTGAACTTTTCCAGATATTCCCGGATATTCCCAGATTTTCCAATGTTTTTGCTCCATTGGCCACACCTTTGCTTCTTTAAACAATTGTAACTTTAACATTCTTTTGGCTAGAGACACCGTTCAAATATTGAAATGTTCACAAGGTTTTGGACTTCAACATAAGGTTCAAAATTATTATGGGATGGCAACACCACCTACAGTTTGGCGGCCATTTTGTGCCAAAATGTGAGGCAATTTTAAACTTCTTTAAACTTTCACGTATTTTAATCCTTCTACTATTACAATGTTCAACCCTTTCAGCTTATTCCTTTCAGCTACGACTTTTAGTCTTTCAAATCTTTGAACTTTTCAAGATATTCCAAGATTTTCCAGGGTTTTCCAAGATTTTTGCTTCATTTAAATACATGGAGAATCCTTGAAAACCTTTGTTGCTTTCAAGCATTATAACTTTAACAATCTTTCAGCTAGAGGCACCGTTCAAACATTGAAATGCTCACAAGGCTTTGGACTTCAACATACGTTTTGAAATTATTATGGGATGGCAACACAACCTACTGTTTGGTGGCCATTTTTTGACAAAATCTGAAGCAAATATTGCAATAAACTTCATCCATGGCTGGAACTGAACATATTGAAATTCACTGGATCTGGACATATAAGGAATGTGGGCGTGGTTAGCAAACAAACTTCGTTGCTAAGGACGTCCAAAGGTTTACTTTTTCCGATTTGTCTGAAACTGACGTCGATTTGTTCGTCATCCCATGCCGCCCCAAACGTAAAATGGTTGCTATGGAGATAAAATTAATAGAAAAGCCGCCATTTTGAAAAAAGTGGATTTTCTGTCAACTTATAACATGTAGCTTTTACTAATATGATTCTCTCAAACAATGTGTTTTTTGGATTCAGTTGATGATGCTGATTACAATGCTAGTACTTTTAGCCATTTTAGCAACTTCTTCAAATTTTCAACACTTCAGCCATTTTTTCAACAATTTCAGCTTTAATGCTTAAGTCCTACAAATTTTGACCTATTTCAGCCATTCTACTATTACAATGTTCAACTTTTTCATCTTATTCCTGCTAGGACTTTTGCACATTTAACTTTTCAAGGTTTTCCCAGTACAGTTAAGCCATTTCTTCAGCTAATTCAGCTTTCATTCAGCAGTACAGCATTCAACCCTGCATTTTCTTCTGGAAATGCAGCTCCTTCTAGTTGGTTGAATGCTGTAAAGCATTCAACCCTTTGTTTTCCTGTTTCTCTTTATTTATTATTATTATAGTATCTTCCGCCGTTTTTTGGCGTTTAACTACTTCTACAATTTTTAACCTATTTTAACCATTCTACTTTTAAAATGTTCATCTCTTTCATCTTATTTCTGCTATGACTTTTGGTTTTTCAAATCCTTTTACTTTTTAAGATATTCCAGGTTTTCCGGGAATTTTTGCTCCATTGAAATACATGGAGAATTTTTCGTTCAGAAGTTCACAGTTAAACTCCTTCTACAATTTTTCACCTATTTTAACCGTTCGACTATGAAAATGTTCAGCTCTTTCATCTTATTCTAGCTATGACATTTTGGTCCTTCAAATCTTTGAACTTTTCCAGATATTCCCGGATATTCCCAGATTTTCCAATGTTTTTGCTCCATTAGCCACACCTTTGCTTCTTTAAACAATTGTAACTTTAACATTCTTTTGGCTAGAGACACCGTTCAAATATTGAAATGTTCACAAGGTTTTGGACTTCAACATAAGGCTCAAAATTATTATGGGATGGCAACACCACCTACAGTTTGGCGGCCATTTTGTGCCAAAATGTGAGGCAATTTTAAACTTCTTCAAACTTTCACCTATTTTTACCATTCTACTATTACAATGTTCAACCCTTTCAGCTTATTCCTTTCAGCTATGACTTTTGGTCCTTCAAATCCTTGAACTTTTCCAGATATTCCCGGATATTCCCAGATTTTCCAATCTTTTTGCTCCATTGGCCACACCTTTGCTTCTTTAAACAATTGTAACTTTAACATTCTTTTGGCTAGAGACACCATTCAAATATTGAAATGTTCACAAGGTTTTGGACTTCAACATAAGGTTCAAAATTATTATGGGATGGCAACACCACCTACAGTTTGGCGGCCATTTTGTGCCAAAATGTGAGGCAATTTTAAACTTCTTCAAACTTTCACCTATTTTTACCATTCTACTATTACAATGTTCAACCTTTTCAGCTTATTCCTTTCAGCTATGACTTTTGGTCCTTCAAATCCTTGAACTTTTCCAGATATTCCCGGATATTCCCAGATTTTCCAATCTTTTTGCTCCATTGGCCACACCTTTGCTTCTTTAAACAATTGTAACTTTAACATTCTTTTGGCTAGAGACACCGTTCAAATATTGAAATGTTCACAAGGTTTTGGACTTCAACATAAAGTTCAAAATTATTATGGGATGGCAACACCACCTACAGTTTGGCGGCCATTTTGTGCCAAAATGTGAGGCAGTTTTAAACTTCTTCAAACTTTCACGTATTTTAATCCTTCTACTATTACAATGTTCAACCCTTTCAGCTTATTCCTTTCAGCTACGACTTTTAGTCTTTCAAATCTTTGAACTTTTCAAGATATTCCAAGATTTTCCAGGATTTTCCAAGATTTTTGCTTCATGTAAATACATGGAGAATCCTTGAAAACCTTTGTTGCTTTCAAGCATTATAACTTTAACAAGCTTTCAGCTAGAGGCACCGTTCAAACATTGAAATGCTCACAAGGCTTTGGACTTCAACATACGTTTTGAAATTATTATGGGATGGCAACACAACCTACTGTTTGGTGGGCATTTTTTGACAAAATCTGAAGCAAATGTTGCAATAAACTTCATCCATGGCTGGAACTGAACATATTGAAATTCACTGGATCTGGACATATAAGGAATGTGGGCGTGGTTAGCAAACAAAGCTCGTTGCTAAGGACGTCCAAAAGTTTACTTTTTCCGATTCATCTGAAACCGACGTTGATTTGTTCCTCATCTCCAGGCGACCCAAACATAAAATGGTTGCTATGGAGATAAAATCAATAGAAAAGCCGCCATTTTGAAAAGAGTGGATTTTCTATCAACTTAGAACATGTAGCTTTTACCAATATAATATTCTCAAACAACGTGTTTTTTGGAGTCAGTTGATGATGCTGATTCCAATGCTAGTACTTTTAGCCATTTTAGCAACATCTTCAAATTTTCAACAATTCAGCCATTTTTTCAACAATTTCAGCTTTCATGCTTAAGTCCTACAAATTTTGACCTATTTCAGCCATTCTACTATTACAATCTTCAACTTTTTCAGCTTATTCCTGCTAGGACTTTTGCACATTTAACTTTTCATGGTTCTTCCAGTACAGTTCAGCCATTTCTTCAGCTAATTCAGCTTTCATTCAGCAGTACAGCATTCAACCCTGCATTTTTTTCTGGAAATGCAGCTCCTTCTAGTGTTACATTTGTTTTCCTCTTATGCTATCTTCCGCCGTTTTTCGGCACTTAACTCCTTCTACAATTTTTAACCGATTTTTACCGTTCAACTTTTAAAATGTTCATCTCTTTCATCTTATTTCTGCTATGACTTTTGGTTTTTCAAATCCTTTTACTTTTTAAGATATTCCAGGTTTTCCGGGAATTTTTGCTCCATTGAAATACATGGAGAATTTTTCGTTCAGAAGTTCACAGTTAAACTCCTTCTACAATTTTTCACCTATTTTCACCTATTTTAACCGTTCGACTATGAAAATGTTCAGCTCTTTCATCTTATTCTAGCTATGACATTTTGGTCCTTCAAATCCCTGAACTTTTCCATTTATTCCCGGATATTCCTGGATTTTCCAATCTTTTTGCTCCATTGGCCACACCTTTTCTTCTTTAAACAATTGTAACTTTAACATTCTTTTGGCTAGAGACACCGTTCAAATATTGAAATGTTCACAAGGTTTTGGACTTCAACATAAGGCTCAAAATTATTATGGGATGGCAACACCACCTACAGTTTGGCGGCCATTTTGTGCCAAAATGTGAGGCAATTTTAAACTTCTTCAAACTTTCACCTATTTTAACCATTCTACTATTACAATGTTCAACCCTTTCATCTTATTCCTTTCAGCTATGACTTTTGGTCCTTCAAATCTTTGAACTTTTCCAGATATTCCCGGAGATTCCCAGATTTTCCAATCTTTTTGCTCCATTGGCCACACCTTTGCTTCTTTAAACAATTGTAACTTTAACATTCTTTTGGCTAGAGACACCGTTCAAATATTGAAATGTTCACAAGGTTTTGGACTTCAACATAAGGTTCAAAATTATTATGGGATGGCAACACCACCTACAGTTTGGCGGCCATTTTGTGCCGAAATGTGAGGCAATTTTAAACTTCTTCAAACTTTCACGTATTTTAATCCTTCTACTATTACAATGTTCAACCCTTTCAGCTTATTCCTTTCAGCTACGACTTTTAGTTTTTCAAATCTTTGAACTTTTCAAGATATTCCAAGATTTTCCAGGTTTTTCCAAGATTTTTGCTTCATTTAAATACATGGAGAATCCTTGAAAACCTTTGTTGCTTTCAAGCATTAAAACTTTAACATGCTTTCAGCTAGATGCACCGTTCAAACATTGAAATGCTCACAAGGCTTTGGACTTCAACATACGTTTTGAAATCATTATGGGATGGCAACACAACCTACTGTTTGGTGGGCATTTTTTGACAAAATCTAAAGCAAATGTTGCAATAAACTTCATCCATGGCTGGAACTGAACATATTGAAATTCACTGGATCTGGACATATAAGGAATGTGGGCGTGGTTACCAAACAAAGCTCGTTGCTAAGGACGTCTAAAAGTTTACTTTTTCCGATTCATCTGAAACCGACGTTGATTTGTTCCTCATCTCCAGGCGACCCAAACATAAAATGGTTGCTATGGAGATAAAATCAAAAGAAAAGCCGCCATTTTGAAAAAAGTGGATTTTCTGTCAACTTAGAACATGTAGCTTTTACCAATATAATACTCTCAAACAACGTGTTTTTTGGAGTCAGTTGATGATGCTGATTCCAATGCTAGTACTTTTAGCCATTTTAGCAACATCTTCAAATTTTCAACAATTCAGCCATTTTTTCAACAATTTCAGCTTTAATGCTTAAGTCCTACAAATTTTGACCTATTTCAGCCATTCTACTATTACAATGTTCAACTTTTTCAGCTTATTCCTGCTAGGACTTTTGCACCTTTAACTTTTCATGGTTCTTCCAGTACAGTTCAGCCATTTCTTCAGCTAATTCAGCTTTCATTCAGCAGTACAGCATTCAACCCTGCATTTTCTTCTGGAAATGCAGCTCCTTCTAGTTATCGTATCTTATAGTATCTTCCGCCGTTTTTTGGCGCTTAACTCCTTCTACAATTTTTAACCCATTTTAACCATTCAACTTTTAAAATGTTCAGCTCTTTCAGCTTATTCCTGCTATGACTTTTGGTTTTTCAAATCCTTTTACTTTTTAAGATATTCCAGTTTTTCCGGGAATTTTTGCCCTATTAAAATACATTGGGAAGTTACGGTGCATGAGGTTCCAGGTTCGACACCCGGTTCGGACGCTTCAAAATTTTCTTCCAACCAACTTTTAAAATGTTCAACTCTTTCAACTTATTACAGTTATTACTTTTGGTCATTCAAATCATTGAACTTTTTAAGATATTCCAGGATTTACCAGGAATTTTGCTCCATTAAAATACATAGGGAATTATTGTGCTTAACCTTTTTTACAGGTTTTCACCTTTTTTAACCATTTTACTTTTAAAATGTTGAGCTCTTTCAGCTCAATTCAGCCATTTCTTTTACAAATTAAGCTTTCTTTCAGCAATACAGCATTCAACCCTGCATTTTCTTCTGGAAATGCAGCTCCTTCTAGTTGGTTGAATGCTGTAAAGCATTCAACCCTTTGTTTTTCTGTTTCTCTTTATTTATTATTATTATTATTATTATAGTATCTTCCGCCGTTTTTTGGCGTTTAACTACTTCTACAATTTTTAACCTATTTTAACCATTCTACTTTTAAAATGTTCATCTCTTTCATCTTATTTCTGCTATGACTTTTGGTTTTTCAAATCCTTTTACTTTTTAAGATATTCCAGGTTTTCCGGGAATTTTTGCTCCATTGAAATACATGGAGAATTTTTCGTTCAAAAGTTCACAGTTAAACTCCTTCTACAATTTTTCACCTATTTTAACCGTTCGACTATGAAAATGTTCAGCTCTTTCATCTTATTCTAGCTATGACATTTTGGTCCTTCAAATCTTTGAACTTTTCCAGATATTCCCGGATATTCCCAGATTTTCCAATCTTTTTGCTCCATTGGCCACACCTTTGCTTCTTTAAACAATTGTAACTTTAACATTCTTTTGGCTAGAGACACCGTTCAAATATTGAAATATTCACAAGGTTTTGGACTTCAACATAAGGTTCAAAATTATTATGGGATGGCAACACCACCTACAGTTTGGCGGCCATTTTGTGCCAAAATGTGAGGCAATTTTAAACTTCTTCAAACTTTCACCTATTTTTACCATTATACTATTACAATGTTCAACCTTTTCAGCTTATTCCTTTCAGCTATGACTTTTGGTCCTTCAAATCCTTGAACTTTTCCAGATATTCCCGGATATTCCCAGATTTTCCAATCTTTTTGCTCCATTGGCCACACCTTTGCTTCTTTAAACAATTGTAACTTTAACATTCTTTTGGCTAGAGACACCGTTCAAATATTGAAATGTTCACAAGGTTTTGGACTTCAACATAAGGTTTAAAAATTATTATGGGATGGCAACACCACCTACAGTTTGGCGGCCATTTTGTGCCAAAATGTGAGGCAATTTTAAACTTCTTCAAACTTTCACCTATTTTTACCATTCTACTATTACAATGTTCAACCCTTTCATCTTATTCCTTTCAGCTATGACTTTTGGTCCTTCAAATCTTTGAACTTTTCCAGATATTCCCGGATATTCCCAGATTTTCCAATCTTTTTGCTCCATTGGCCACACCTTTGCTTCTTTAAACAATTGTAACTTTAACATTCTTTTGGCTAGAGACACCGTTCAAATATTGAAATGTTCACAAGGTTTTGGACTTCAACATAAGGCTCAAAATTATTATGGGATGGCAACACCACCTACAGTTTGGCGGCCATTTTGTGCCAAAATGTGAGGCAATTTTAAACTTCTTCAAACTTTCACCTATTTTTACCATTATACTATTACAATGTTCAACCTTTTCAGCTTATTCCTTTCAGCTATGACTTTTGGTCCTTCAAATCCTTGAACTTTTCCAGATATTCCCGGATATTCCCAGATTTTCCAATCTTTTTGCTCCATTGGCCACACCTTTGCTTCTTTAAACAATTGTAACTTTAACATTCTTTTGGCTAGAGACACCGTTCAAATATTGAAATGTTCACAAGGTTTTGGACTTCAACATAAGGTTTAAAAATTATTATGGGATGGCAACACCACCTACAGTTTGGCGGCCATTTTGTGCCAAAATGTGAGGCAATTTTAAACTTCTTCAAACTTTCACCTATTTTTACCATTCTACTATTACAATGTTCAACCCTTTCATCTTATTCCTTTCAGCTATGACTTTTGGTCCTTCAAATCTTTGAACTTTTCCAGATATTCCCGGATATTCCCAGATTTTCCAATCTTTTTGCTCCATTGGCCACACCTTTGCTTCTTTAAACAATTGTAACTTTAACATTCTTTTGGCTAGAGACACCGTTCAAATATTGAAATGTTCACAAGGTTTTGGACTTCAACATAAGGCTCAAAATTATTATGGGATGGCAACACCACCTACAGTTTGGCGGCCATTTTGTGCCAAAATGTGAGGCAATTTTAAACTTCTTCAAACTTTCACCTATTTTTACCATTCTACTATTACAATGTTCAACCCTTTCAGCTCATTCCTTTCAGCTATGACTTTTGGTCCTTCAAATCTTTGAACTTTTCCAGATAGTCCCGGATATTCCCAGATTTTCCAATCTTTTTGCTCCATTGGCCACACCTTTGCTTCTTTAAAATATTGTAACTTTAACATTCTTTTGGCTAGAGACACCATTCAAATATTGAAATGTTCACAAGGTTTTGGACTTCAACATAAGGTTCAAAATTATTATGGGATGGCAACACCACCTACAGTTTGGCGGCCATTTTGTGCCAAAATGTGAGGCAATTTTAAACTTCTTCAAACTTTCACCTATTTTTACCATTCTACTATTACAATGTTCAACCCTTTCATCTTATTCCTTTCAGCTATGACTTTTGGTCCTTCAAATCTTTGAACTTTTCCAGATATTCCCGGATATTCCCAGATTTTCCAATGTTTTTGCTCCATTGGCCACACCTTTGCTTCTTTAAACAATTGTAACTTTAACATTCTTTTGGCTAGAGACACCGTTCAAATATTGAAATGTTCACAAGGTTTTGGACTTCAACATAAAGTTCAAAATTATTATGGGATGGCAACACAAACCTACAGTTTGGCGGCCATTTTGTGCCAAAATGTGAGGCAATTTTAAACTTCTTCAAACTTTCACGTATTTTAATCCTTCTACTATTACAATGTTCAGCCCTTTCAGCTTATTCCTTTCAGCTACGACTTTTAGTCTTTCAAATCTTTGAACTTTTCAAGATATTCCAAGATTTTCCAGGATTTTCCAAGATTTTTGCTTCATTTAAATACATGGAGAATCCTTGAAAACCTTTGTTGCTTTCAAGCATTATAACTTTAACAAGCTTTCAGCTAGAGGCACCGTTCAAACATTGAAATGCTCACAAGGCTTTGGACTTCAACATACGTTTTGAAATTATTATGGGATGGCAACACAACCTACTGTTTGGTGGGCATTTTTTGACAAAATCTGAAGCAAATGTTGCAATAAACTTCATCCATGGCTGGAACTGAACATATTGAAATTCACTGGATCTGGACATATAAGGAATGTGGGCGTGGTTAGCAAACAAAGCTCGTTGCTAAGGACGTCCAAAAGTTTACTTTTTCCGATTCATCTGAAACCGACGTTGATTTGTTCCTCATCTCCAGGCGACCCAAACATAAAATGGTTGCTATGGAGATAAAATCAATAGAAAAGCCGCCATTTTGAAAAGAGTGGATTTTCTATCAACTTAGAACATGTAGCTTTTACCAATATAATACTCTCAAACAACGTGTTTTTTGGAGTCAGTTGATGATGCTGATTCCAATGCTAGTACTTTTAGCCATTTTAGCAACATCTTCAAATTTTCAACAATTCAGCCATTTTTTCAACAATTTCAGCTTTCATGCTTAAGTCCTACAAATTTTGACCTATTTCAGCCATTTTACTATTACAATGTTCAACTTTTTCAGCTTATTCCTGCTAGGACTTTTGCACCTTTAACCTTTCATGGTTCTTCCAGTACAGTTCAGTCATTTCTTCAGCTAATTCAGCTTTCATTCAGCAGTACAGCATTCAACCCTGCATTTTCTTCTGGAAATGCAGCTCCTTCTAGTTATTATTATAGTATCTTCCGCCGTTTTTTGGCGTTTAACTACTTCTACAATTTTTAACCTATTTTAACCATTCTACTTTTAAAATGTTCATCTCTTTCATCTTATTTCTGCTATGACTTTTGGTTTTTCAAATCCTTTTACTTTTTAAGATATTCCAGGTTTTCCGGGAATTTTTGGTCCATTGAAATACATGGAGAATTTTTCGTTCAGAAGTTCACAGTTAAACTCCTTCTACAATTTTTCACCTATTTTAACCGTTCGACTATGAAAATGTTCAGCTCTTTCATCTTATTCTAGCTATGACATTTTGGTCCTTCAAATCTTTGAACTTTTCCAGATATTCCCGGATATTCCCAGATTTTCCAATCTTTTTGCTCCATTGGCCACACCTTTGCTTCTTTAAACAATTGTAACTTTAACATTCTTTTGGCTAGAGACACCGTTCAAATATTGAAATGTTCACAAGGTTTTGGACTTCAACATAAGGTTCAAAATTATTATGGGATGGCAACACCACCTACAGTTTGGCGGCCATTTTGTGCCAAAATGTGAGGCAATTTTAAACTTCTTCAAACTTTCACCTATTTTTACCATTCTACTATTACAATGTTCAACCTTTTCAGCTTATTCCTTTCAGCTATGACTTTTGGTCCTTCAAATCCTTGAACTTTTCCAGATATTCCCGGATATTCCCAGATTTTCCAATCTTTTTGCTCCATTGGCCACACCTTTGCTTCTTTAAACAATTGTAACTTTAACATTCTTTTGGCTAGAGACACCGTTCAAATATTGAAATGTTCACAAGGTTTTGGACTTCAACATAAAGTTCAAAATTATTATGGGATGGCAACACCACCTACAGTTTGGCGGCCATTTTGTGCCAAAATGTGAGGCAATTTTAAACTTCTTCAAACTTTCACGTATCTTAATCCTTCTACTATTACAATGTTCAACCCTTTCAGCTTATTCCTTTCAGCTACGACTTTTAGTCTTTCAAATCTTTGAACTTTTCAAGATATTCCAAGATTTTCCAGGATTTTCCAAGATTTTTGCTTCATTTAAATACATGGAGAATCCTTGAAAACCTTTGTTGCTTTCAAGCATTATAACTTTAACAAGCTTTCAGCTAGAGGCACCGTTCAAACATTGAAATGCTCACAAGGCTTTGGACTTCAACATACGTTTTGAAATTATTATGGGATGGCAACAAAACCTACTGTTTGGTGGGCATTTTTTGACAAAATCTGAAGCAAATGTTGCAATAAACTTCATCCATGGCTGGAACTGAACATATTGAAATTCACTGGATCTGGACATATAAGGAATGTGGGCGTGGTTAGCAAACAAAGCTCGTTGCTAAGGACGTCCAAAAGTTTACTTTTTCCGATTCATCTGAAACCGACGTTGATTTGTTCCTCATCTCCAGGCGACCCAAACGTAAAATGGTTGCTATGGAGATAAAATTAATAAAAAGCCGCCATTTTGAAAAAAATGGATTTTCTATCAACTTAGAACATGTAGGTTTTACCAATATGATACTCTCAAACAATGTGTTTTTTGGATTCAGTTGATGATGCTGATTCCAATGCTAGCACTTTTAGCCATTTTAGCAACTTCTTCAAATTTTCAACACTTCAGCCATTTTTTCAACAATTTCAGCTTTAATGCTTAACTCCTTCTACAAACTTTGACCTATTTCAGCCATTCTACTATTACAATGTTCAACTTTTTCATCTTATTCCTGCTAGGACTTTTGCACATTTAACTTTTCAAGGTTTTCCCAGTACAGTTAAGCCATTTCTTCAGCTAATTCAGCTTTCATTCAGCAGTACAGCATTCAACCCTGCATTTTTTTCTGGAAATGCAGCTCCTTCTAGTTATTATTATTATAGTATCTTCCGCCGTTTTTTGGCGTTTAACTACTTCTACAATTTTTAACCTATTTTAACCATTCTACTTTTAAAATGTTCATCTCTTTCATTTTATTTCTGCTATGACTTTTGGTTTTTCAAATCCTTTTACTTTTTAAGATATTCCAGGTTTTCCGGGAATTTTTGCTCCATTGAAATACATGGAGAATTTTTCGTTCAGAAGTTCACAGTTAAACTCCTTCTACAATTTTTCACCTATTTTAACCGTTCGACTATGAAAATGTTCAGCTCTTTCATCTTATTCTAGCTATGACATTTTGGTCCTTCAAATCTTTGAACTTTTCCAGATATTCCCGGATATTCCCAGATTTTCCAATCTTTTTGCTCCATTGGCCACACCTTTGCTTCTTTAAACAATTGTAACTTTAACATTCTTTTGGCTAGAGACACCGTTCAAATATTGAAATGTTCACAAGGTTTTGGACTTCAACATAAGGTTTAAAAATTATTATGGGATGGCAACACCACCTACAGTTTGGCGGCCATTTTGTGCCAAAATGTGAGGCAATTTTAAACTTCTTCAAACTTTCACCTATTTTTACCATTCTACTATTACAATGTTCAACTTTTTCATCTTATTCCTGCTAGGACTTTTGCACCTTTAACCTTTCAAAAGGTTTTTCCAGTACAGTTCAGCCATTTCTTCAGCTAATTCAGCTTTCATTCAGCAGTACAGCATTCAACCCTGCATTTTCTTCTGGAAATGCAGCTCCTTCTAGTTATTATCGTATCTTATAGTATCTTCCGCCGTTTTTTGGCGTTTAACTACTTCTACAATTTTTAACCTATTTTAACCATTCTACTATTAAAATGTTCATCTCTTTCATCTTATTTCTGCTATGACTTTTGGTTTTTCAAATCCTTTTACTTTTTAAGATATTCCAGGTTTTCCGGGAATTTTTGCTCCATTGAAATACATGGAGAATTTTTCGTTCAGAAGTTCACAGTTAAACTCCTTCTACAATTTTTCACCTATTTTAACCGTTCGACTATGAAAATGTTCAGCTCTTTCATCTTATTCTAGCTATGACATTTTGGTCCTTCAAATCCTTGAACTTTTCCAGATATTCCCGGATATTCCCAGATTTTCCAATGTTTTTGCTCCATTGGCCACACCTTTGCTTCTTTAAACAATTGTAACTTTAACATTCTTTTGGCTAGAGACACCGTTCAAATATTGAAATGTTCACAAGGTTTTGGACTTCAACATAAGGCTCAAAATTATTATGGGATGGCAACACCACCTACAGTTTGGCGGCCATTTTGTGCCAAAATGTGAGGCAATTTTAAACTTCAAACTTTCACCTATTTTTACCATTCTACTATTACAATGTTCAACCTTTCCAGCTTATTCCTTTCAGCTATGACTTTTGGTCCTTCAAATCCTTGAACTTTTCCAGATATTCCCGGATATTCCCAGATTTTCCAATCTTTTTGCTCCATTGGCCACACCTTTGCTTCTTTAAACAATTGTAACTTTAACATTCTTTTGGCTAAAGACACCGTTCAAATATTGAAATGTTCACAAGGTTTTGGACTTCAACATAAGGTTTAAAAATTATTATGGGATGGCAACACCACCTACAGTTTGGCGGCCATTTTGTGCCAAAATGTGAGGCAATTTTAAACTTCTTCAAACTTTCACCTATTTTTACCATTCTACTATTACAATGTTCAACCTTTCCAGCTTATTCCTTTCAGCTATGACTTTTGGTCCTTCAAATCCTTGAACTTTTCCAGATATTCCCGGATATTCCCAGATTTTCCAATCTTTTTGCTCCATTGGCCACACCTTTGCTTCTTTAAACAATTGTAACTTTAACATTCTTTTGGCTAGAGACACCGTTCAAATATTGAAATGTTCACAAGGTTTTGGACTTCAACATAAGGTTTAAAAATTATTATGGGATGGCAACACCACCTACAGTTTGGCGGCCATTTTGTGCCAAAATGTGAGGCAATTTTAAACTTCTTCAAACTTTCACCTATTTTTACCATTCTACTATTACAATGTTCAACCCTTTCATCTTATTCCTTTCAGCTATGACTTTTGGTCCTTCAAATCTTTGAACTTTTCCAGATATTCCCGGATATTCCCAGATTTTCCAATCTTTTTGCTCCATTGGCCACACCTTTGCTTCTTTAAACAATTGTAACTTTAACATTCTTTTGGCTAGAGACACCGTTCAAATATTGAAATGTTCACAAGGTTTTGGACTTCAACATAAGGCTCAAAATTATTATGGGATGGCAACACCACCTACAGTTTGGCGGCCATTTTGTGCCAAAATGTGAGGCAATTTTAAACTTCTTCAAACTTTCACCTATTTTTACCATTCTACTATTACAATGTTCAACCCTTTCAGCTTATTCCTTTCAGCTATGACTTTTGGTCCTTCAAAATTTTGAACTTTTCCAGATAGTCCCGGATATTCCCAGATTTTCCAATCTTTTTGCTCCGTTGGCCACATCTTTGCTTCTTTAAACAATTGTAACTTTAACATTCTTTTGGCTAGAGACACCGTTCAAATATTGAAATGTTCACAAGGTTTTGGACTTCAACATAAAGTTCAAAATTATTATGGGATGGCAACACCACCTACAGTTTGGCGGCCATTTTGTGCCAAAATGTGAGGCAATTTTAAACTTCTTCAAACTTTCACGTATTTTAATCCTTCTACTATTACAATGTTCAACCCTTTCAGCTTATTCCTTTCAGCTACGACTTTTAGTATTTCAAATCTTTGAACTTTTCAAGATATTCCAAGATTTTCCAGGATTTTCCAAGATTTTTGCTTCATTTAAATACATGGAGAATCCTTGAAAACCTTTGTTGCTTTCAAGCATTATAACTTTAACAAGCTTTCAGCTAGAGGCACCGTTCAAACATTGAAATGCTCACAAGGCTTTGGACTTCAACATACGTTTTGAAATTATTATGGGATGGCAACACAACCTACTGTTTGGTGGGCATTTTTTGACAAAATCTGAAGCAAATGTTGCAATAAACTTCATCCATGGCTGGAACTGAACATATTGAAATTCACTGGATCTGGACATATAAGGAATGTGGGCGTGGTTAGCAAACAAAGCTCGTTGCTAAGGACGTCCAAAAGTTTACTTTTTCCGATTCATCTGAAACCGACGTTGATTTGTTCCTCATCTCCAGGCGACCGAAACATAAAATGGTTGCTATGGAGATAAAATCAATAGAAAAGCCGCCATTTTGAAAAGAGTGGATTTTCTATCAACTTAGAACATGTAGCTTTTACCAATATAATACTCTCAAACAACGTGTTTTTTGGAGTCAGTTGATGATGCTGATTCCAATGCTAGTACTTTTAGCCATTTTAGCAACATCTTCAAATTTTCAACAATTCAGCCATTTTTTCAACAATTTCAGCTTTCATGCTTAAGTCCTACAAATTTTGACCTATTTCAGCCATTCTACTTTTACAATGTTCAACTTTTTCAGCTTATTCCTGCTAGGACTTTTGCACCTTTAACTTTTCATGGTTCTTCCAGTACAGTTCAGTCATTTCTTCAGCTAATTCAGCTTTCATTCAGCAGTACAGCATTCAACCCTGCATTTTCTTCTGGAAATGCAGCTCCTTCTAGTTTATTTTTATAGTATCTTCCGCCGTTTTTTGGCGTTTAACTACTTCTACAATTTTTAACCTATTTTAACCATTCTACTTTTAAAATGTTCATCTCTTTCATCTTATTTCTGCTATGACTTTTGGTTTTTCAAATCCTTTTACTTTTTAAGATATTCCAGGTTTTCCGGGAATTTTTGCTCCATTGAAATACATGGAGAATTTTTCGTTCAGAAGTTCACAGTTAAACTCCTTCTACAATTTTTCACCTATTTTAACCGTTCGACTATGAAAATGTTCAGCTCTTTCATCTTATTCTAGCTATGACATTTTGGTCCTTCAAATCCCTGAACTTTTCCATTTATTCCCGGATATTCCTGGATTTTCCAATCTTTTTGCTCCATTGGCCACACCTTTGCTTCTTTAAACAATTGTAACTTTAACATTCTTTTGGCTAGAGACACCGTTCAAATATTGAAATGTTCACAAGGTTTTGGACTTCAACATAAGGTTCAAAATTATTATGGGATGGCAACACCACCTACAGTTTGGCGGCCATTTTGTGCCAAAATGTGAGGCAATTTTAAACTTCTTCAAACTTTCACCTATTTTTACCATTCTACTATTACAATGTTCAACCCTTTCATCTTATTCCTTTCAGCTATGACTTTTGGTCCTTCAAATCCTTGAACTTTTCCAGATATTCCCGGATATTCCCAGATTTTCCAATGTTTTTGCTCCATTGGCCACACCTTTGCTTCTTTAAACAATTGTAACTTTAACATTCTTTTGGCTAGAGACACCGTTCAAATATTGAAATGTTCACAAGGTTTTGGACTTCAACATAAGGTTCAAAATTATTATGGGATGGCAACACCCCCTACAGTTTGGCGGCCATTTTGTGCCAAAATGTGAGGCAATTTTAAACTTCTTCAAACTTTCCCCTATTTTTACCATTCTACTATTACAATGTTCAACCCTTTCATCTTATTCCTTTCAGCTATGACTTTTGGTCCTTCAAATCCTTGAACTTTTCCAGATATTCCTGGATATTCCCAGATTTTCCAATGTTTTTGCTCCATTGGCCACACCTTTGCTTCTTTAAACAATTGTAACTTTAACATTCTTTTGGCTAGAGACACCGTTCAAATATTGAAATGTTCACAAGGTTTTGGACTTCAACATAAAGTTCAAAATTATTATGGGATGGCAACACCACCTACAGTTTGGCGGCCATTTTGTGCCAAAATGTGAGGCAATTTTAAACTTCTTCAAACTTTCACCTATTTTTACCATTCTACTATTACAATGTTCAACCCTTTCATCTTATTCCTTTCAGCTATGACTTTTGGTCCTTCAAATCCTTGAACTTTTCCAGATATTCCTGGATATTCCCAGATTTTCCAATGTTTTTGCTCCATTGGCCACACCTTTGCTTCTTTAAACAATTGTAACTTTAACATTCTTTTGGCTAGAGACACCGTTCAAATATTGAAATGTTCACAAGGTTTTGGACTTCAATATAAGGTTCAAAATTATTATGGGATGGCAACACCACCTACAGTTTGGCGGCCATTTTGTGCCAAAATGTGAGGCAATTTTAACTTCTTCAAACTTTTACGTATTTTAATCATCTATCAATCTACTATTACAATGTTCAACCCTTTCAGCTTATTCCTTTCAGCTACGACTTTTAGTCTTTCAAGTCTTTGAACTTTTCAAGGTATTCCAAGATTTTCCAGGATTTTTCAAGATTTTTGCTTCATTTAAATACATGGAGAATCCTTGAAAACCTTTGTTGCTTTCAAGCATTATAACTTTAACATGCTTTCAGCTAGAGGCACCGTTCAAACATTGAAATGCTCACAAGGCTTTGGACTTCAACATACGTTTTGAAATCATTATGGGATGTCGACACAACCTAATGTTGGTGGCCTTTTTATGACAAAATCTGAAGCAAATATTTCAATAAACTTCATCCATGGCTGGAACTGAACAGATTGAAATTCACTGGATCTGGACATATAAGGAATGTGGGCGTGGTTAGCCAACAAACTTCGTTGCTAAGGACGTCCAAAGGTTTACTTTTTCCGATTTGTCTGAAACTGACGTCGATTTGTTCGTCATCCCATGCCGACCCAAACGTAAAATGGTTGCTATGGAGATAAAATTAATAGAAAAGCCGCCATTTTGAAAAAAGTGGATTTTCTGTCAACTTAGAACATGTAGCTTTTACCAATCTGATACTCTCAAACAATGTGTTTTTTGGAGTCAGTTGATGATGCTGATTCCAATGCTAGCACTTTTAGCCATTTTAGCATCATCTTCAAATTTTCAACAGTACATCCATTTTTTCAACAATTTCAGCTTTAATGCTTAACTTCTTCTACAAACTTTGACCTATTTCAGCCATTCTACTATTACAATGTTCAACTTTTTCATCTTATTCCTGCTAGGACTTTTGCAAATTTAACTTTTCAAGGTTTTCCCAGTACACTTAAGCCATTTCTTCAGCTAATTCAGCTTTCATTCAGCAGTACAGCATTCAACCCTGCATTTTCTTCTGGAAATGCAGCTCCTTCTAGTTGGTTGAATGCTGTAAAGCATTCAACCCTTTGTTTTTCTGTTTCTCTTTATTGGTTGAATGCTGTAAAGCATTCAACCCTTTGTTTTCCTGTTTCTCTTTATTTATTCTTATAGTATCTTCCGCCGTTTTTTGGCGTTTAACTACTTCTACAATTTTTAACCTATTTTAACCATTCTACTATTAAAATGTTCATCTCTTTCATCTTATTTCTGCTATGACTTTTGGTTTTTCAAATCCTTTTACTTTTTAAGATATTCCAGGTTTTCCGGGAATTTTTACTCCATTGAAATACATGGAGAATTTTTCGTTCAGAAGTTCACAGTTAAACTCCTTCTACAATTTTTCACCTATTTTAACCGTTCCACTATGAAAATGTTCAGCTCTTTCATATTATTCTAGCTATGACATTTTGGTCCTTCAAATCTTTGAACTTTTCCAGATATTCCCGGATATTCCCAGATTTTCCAATCTTTTTGCTCCATTGGCCACACCTTTGCTTCTTTAAACAATTGTAACTTTAACATTCTTTTGGCTAGAGACACAGTTCAAATATTGAAATGTTCACAAGGTTTTGGACTTCAACATAAGGTTCAAAATTATTATGGGATGGCAACACCACCTACAGTTTGGCGGCCATTTTGTGCCAAAATGTGAGGCAATTTTAAACTTCTTCAAACTTTCACCTATTTTTACCATTCTACTATTACAATGTTCAACCCTTTCATCTTATTCCTTTCAGCTATGACTTTTGGTCCTTCAAATCCTTGAACTTTTCCAGATATTCCTGGATATTCCCAGATTTTCCAATCTTTTTGCTCCATTGGCCACACCTTTGCTTCTTTAAACAATTGTAACTTTAATATTCTTTTGGCTAGAGACACCGTTCAAATATTGAAATGTTCACAAGGTTTTGGACTTCAACATAAGGTTCAAAATTATTATGGGATGGCAACACCACCTACAGTTTGGCTATCATTTTGTGCCAAAATGTGAGGCAATTTTAAACTTCTTCAAACTTTCACGTATTTTTACCATTCTACTATTACAATGTTCAACCCTTTCATCTTATTCCTTTCAGCTATGACTTTTGGTCCTTCAAATCCTTGAACTTTTCCAGATATTCCCGGATATTCCCAGATTTTCCAATGTTTTTGCTCCATTGGCCACACCTTTGCTTCTTTAAACAATTATAACTTTAACATTCTTTTGGCTAGAGACACCGTTCAAATATTGAAATGTTCACAAGGTTTTGGACTTCAACATAAGGTTCAAAATTATTATGGGATGTCAACACCACCTACAGTTTGGCGGCCATTTTGTGCCAAAATGAGAGGCAATTTTAAACTTCTTCAAACTTTCACCTATTTTTACCATTCTACTATTACAATGTTCAACCCTTTCAGCTTATTCCTTTCAGCTATGACTTTTGGTCCTTCAAATCCTTGAACTTTTCCAGATATTCCCGGATATTCCCAGATTTTCCAATGTTTTTGCTCCATTGGCCACACCTTTGCTTCTTTAAACAATTGTAACTTTAACATTCTTTTGGCTAGAGACACCGTTCAAATATTGAAATGTTCACAAGGTTTTGGACTTCAACATAAGGTTCAAAATTATTATGGGATGGCAACACCACCTACAGTTTGGCGGCCATTTTGTGCCAAAATGTGAGGCAATTTTAAACTTCTTCAAACTTTCACCTATTTTTACCATTCTACTATTACAATGTTCAACCCTTTCATCTTATTCCTTTCAGCTATGACCTTTGGTCCTTCAAATCTTTGAACTTTTCCAGATATTCCCGGATATTCCCAGATTTTCCAATGTTTTTGCTCCATTGGCCACACCTTTGCTTCTTTAAACAATTGTAACTTTAACATTCTTTTGGCTAGAGACACCGTTCAAATATTGAAATGTTCACAAGGTTTTGGACTTCAACATAAAGTTCAAAATTATTATGGGATGGCAACACCAACTACAGTTTGCCGGCCATTTTGTGCCAAAATGTGAGGCAATTTTAAACTTCTTCAAACTTTCACGTATTTTAATCCTTCTACTATTACAATGTTCAACCCTTTCAGCTTATTCCTTTCAGCTACGACTTTTAGTCTTTCAAATCTTTGAACTTTTCAAGATATTCCAAGATTTTCCAGGATTTTCCAAGATTTTTGCTTCATTTAAATACATGTAGAATCCTTGAAAACCTTTGTTGCTTTCAAGCATTATAACTTTAACAAGCTTTCAGCTAGAGGCACCGTTCAAACATTGAAATGCTCACAAGGCTTTGGACTTCAACATACGTTTTGAAATTATTATGGGATGGCAACACAACCTACTGTTTGGTGGGCATTTTTTGACAAAATCTGAAGCAAATGTTGCAATAAACTTCATCCATGGTTGGAACAGAACATATTGAAATTCACTGGATCTGGACATATAAGGAATGTGGGCGTGGTTAGCAAACAAAGCTCGTTGCTAAGGACGTCCAAAAGTTTACTTTTTCCGATTTGTCTGAAACCGACGTTGATTTGTTCCTCATCTCCAGGCGACCCAAACATAAAATGGTTGCTATGGAGATAAAATCAATAGAAAAGCCGCCATTTTGAAAAGAGTGGATTTTCTATCAACTTAGAACATGTAGCTTTTACCAATATAATACTCTCAAACAACGTGTTTTTTGGTTTCAGTTGATGATGCTGATTCCAATGCTAGTACTTTTAGCCATTTTAGCAACATCTTCAAATTTTCAACAATTCAGCCATTTTTTCAACAATTTCAGCTTTCATGCTTAAGTCCTACAAATTTTGACCTATTTCAGCCATTCTACTATTACAATGTTCAACTTTTTCAGCTTATTCCTGCTAGGACTTTTGCACCTTTAACTTTTCATGGTTCTTCCAGTACAGTTCAGCCATTTCTTCAGCTAATTCAGCTTTCATTCAGCAGTACAGCATTCAACCCTGCATTTTCTTCTGGAAATGCAGCTCCTTCTAGTTGGTTGAATGCTGTAAAGCATTCAACCCTTTGTTTTTCTGTTTCTCTTTATTTATTATAGTATCTTCCGCCATTTTTTGGCGTTTAACTACTTCTACAATTTTTAACCTATTTTAACCATTCTACTATTAAAATGTTCATCTCTTTCATGTTATTTCTGCTATGACTTTTGGTTTTTCAAATCCTTTTACTTTTTAAGATATTCCAGGTTTTCCGGGAATTTTTGCTCCATTGAAATACATGGAGAATTTTTCGTTCAGAAGTTCACAGTTAAACTCCTTCTACAATTTTTCACCTATTTTAACCGTTCGACTATGAAAATGTTCAGCTCTTTCATCTTATTCTAGCTATGACATTTTGGTCCTTCAAATCTTTGAACTTTTCCAGATATTCCCGGATATTCCCAGATTTTCCAATGTTTTTGCTCCATTGGCCACACCTTTGGTTCTTTAAACAATTGTAACTTTAACATTCTTTTGGCTAGAGACACCGTTCAAATATTGAAATGTTCACAAGGTTTTGGACCTCAACATAAGGTTTAAAAATTATTATGGGATGGCAACACCACCTACAGTTTGGTGGCCATTTGTGCCAAAATGTGAGGCAATTTTAAACTTCTTCAAACTTTCACCTATTTTTACCATTCTACTATTACAATGTTCAACCCTTTCAGCTTATTCCTTTCAGCTACGACTTTTAGTCTTTCAAATCTTTGAACTTTTTAAGATATTCCAAGATTTTCCAGGATTTTCCAAGATTTTTGCTTCATTTAAATACATGGAGAATCCTTGAAAACTTTTTTTGCTTTCAAGCATTATAACTTTAACAAGCTTTCAGCTAGAGGCACCGTTCAAACATTGAAATGCTCACAAGGCTTTGGACTTCAACATACGTTTTGAAATTATTATGGGATGGCAACAAAACCTACTGTTTGGTGGGCATTATTTGACAAAATCTGAAGCAAATGTTGCAATAAACTTCATCCATGGCCGGAACTGAACATATTGAAATTCACTGGATCTGGACATATAAGGAATGTGGGCGTGGTTAGCAAACAAAGGTCGTTGCTAAGGACGTCCAGAAGTTTACTTTTTCCGATTCATCTGAAACCGACGTTAATTTGTTCCTCATCTCCAGGCGACCCCAACATAAAATGGTTGCTATGGAGATAAAATCAATAGAAAAGCCGCCATTTTGAAAAAAGTGGATTTTCTGTCAACTTAGAACATGTAGCTTTTACCAACATGACACTCTTAAACAATGTGATTTTTTGAGTCAGTTGATGATGCTGATGCTACTACTTTTAGCCATTTTAGCATCATCTTCAAATTTTCAACTGTACATCCATTTTTTCAACAATTTCAACTTTCATGCTTAACTCCGTCTACTAATTTTGACCTGTTTTTGTCATTCTACTTTTACAATGTTCACCTTTGACTTTTGGTGCTTTAATTTTTCAAAATATTCCAGGAAATTTCAGCCATTTTTTCAACAATTACAGCTTTCATGCTTAACTCCTTCTACAATGTTTGACCTATTTTAGACATTCTACTTTTACAATGTTCAGCTTTTTCATCATATTTCTGCTTTCATTCAGCAATACAGCATTCAACCCTGCATTTTCTTCTGGAAATGCAGCTCCTTCTAGTTATTATTATAGTATCTTCCGCCGTTTTTTGGCGTTTAACTACTTCTACAATTTTTAACCTATTTTAACCATTCTACTTTTAAAATGTTCATCTCTTTCATCTTATTTCTGCTATGACTTTTGGTTTTTCAAATCCTTTTACTTTTTAAGATATTCCAGGTTTTCCGGGAATTTTTGCTCCATTGAAATACATGGAGAATTTTTCGTTCAGAAGTTCACAGTTAAACTCCTTCTACAATTTTTCACCTATTTTAACCGTTCGACTATGAAAATGTTCAGCTCTTTCATCTTATTCTAGCTATGACATTTTGGTCCTTCAAATCTTTGAACTTTTCCAGATATTCCCGGATATTCCCAGATTTTCCAATGTTTTTGCTCCATTAGCCACACCTTTGCTTCTTTAAACAATTGTAACTTTAACATTCTTTTGGCTAGAGCAGGGGTCGGGAACCTTTTTGGCCGAGAGAGCCATAAACGCCAAATATTTTTAAATGTAATTTCGAAAGAGCCATACAATAATGTTGTGTCTCTTTCCCACACTGAGGCACGGAGACTTAACCTCTTTTAAAGTTCTTTATTCTGGTTACTGTAGACCGCAACAAACGCCATACAACTAATTCATCAACTCCTGAATCTCTCCTGCCGAGACGAGAGAGAGCGCTTCTCCCAACTTTATATTCACCTGCTCCCGCTGCAGCCCTCCCATTTTCCTTATTCGGCCCATAGCTGAACCCCATTGGTCCAAATTACCTAACAACAGGCTGAGCGACAGAACTGAGAGCCAATCAGATCTCTGCTTGATGCCTTCAATGAACCCCAGAACTTTTAACGCGGCCCAACAGCCAAGTTAAACTCAGTCCGCGACAATATTTTTAAAACTAAATATACAAGTGAATGTGTGCATTTGATGTAATTTCAACATTTTTAAAGTACAATAAGTCTGTGGATCCTTTTTAATAACATTGTTATGCTGTTGCTAATAAATGATGAGTATTTCTCGTGGTAGTTTTGCTGATGGTCTAGTCTGGTTGATACGTGGTGAGTTTCTGCTTCATGCAGGCGTTGAGACTTTAAACGTGATCGTTGGTCTGAATGTTCTTTAGATGTGACAAAGACTGCTCACATGCAGACGCGGAGCCAAACACACAATCACACGCTGCAGTGAGTGACGGGCAGCGGGTTTTACGTTTTTACAATCCCTGCGCGATTCACCTGCAGCCTGTCCCCACAACCCCTCACCCCCACCCTCTGCTTTCTTCCTCACACTCCCGTCTCCGCAACTGCGCGGAGAAAGAGCGCGCAGTTTTAGGCACGGCAATTCACAGGTTTCCGGGTGGTACAAACTCTGTGAAATTATAGATAATAGTAAACTGATAGTTTTTTCTCCAAGCACCGCTACTACTGCGCGCCTCTGGCATCGCATCGCGCCCGAAAAGGACTGGTCTAATGAAAAAAAGTAAAATTAAAGATTTGTCTGCGAGCCACATGTGACCATCAAAAGAGCCATATATGGCTCGCGAGCCATAGGTTCCCGACCCCTGGGCTAGAGACACCGTTCAAATATTGAAATGTTCACAAGGTTTTGGACTTCAACATAAGGCTCAAAATTATTATGGGATGGCAACACCACCTACAGTTTGGCGGCCATTTTGTGCCAAAATGTGAGGCAATTTTAAACTTCTTCAAACTTTCACCTATTTTTACCATTCTACTATTACAATGTTCAACCCTTTCAGCTTATTCCTTTCAGCTATGACTTTTGGTCCTTCAAATCCTTGAACTTTTCCAGATATTCCCGGATATTCCCAGATTTTCCAATCTTTTTGCTCCATTGGCCACACCTTTGCCTATTTAAACAATTGTAACGTTAACATTCTTTTGGCTAGAGACACCATTCAAATATTGAAATGTTCACAAGGTTTTGGACTTCAACATAAGGTTCAAAATTATTATGGGATGGCAACACCACCTACAGTTTGGCGGCCATTTTGTGCCAAAATGTGAGGCAATTTTAAACTTCTTCAAACTTTCACCTATTTTTACCATTCTACTATTACAATGTTCAACCTTTTCAGCTTATTCCTTTCAGCTATGACTTTTGGTCCTTCAAATCCTTGAACTTTTCCAGATATTCCCGGATATTCCCAGATTTTCCAATCTTTTTGCTCCATTGGCCACACCTTTGCTTCTTTAAACAATTGTAACTTTAACATTCTTTTGGCTAGAGACACCGTTCAAATATTGAAATGTTCACAAGGTTTTGGACTTCAACATACGTTTTGAAATTATTATGGGATGGCAACACAACCTACTGTTTGGTGGGCATTTTTTGACAAAATCTGAAGCAAATGTTGCAATAAACTTCATCCATGGCTGGAACTGAACATATTGAAATTCACTGGATCTGGACATATAAGGAATGTGGGCGTGGTTAGCAAACAAAGCTCGTTGCTAAGGACGTCCAAAAGTTTACTTTTTCCGATTCATCTGAAACCGACGTTGATTTGTTCCTCATCTCCAGGCGACCCAAACATAAAATGGTTGCTATGGAGATAAAATCAATAGAAAAGCCGCCATTTTGAAAAGAGTGGATTTTTTTTCAACTTAGAACATGTAGCTTTTACCAATATAATACTCTCAAACAACGTGTTTTTTGGAGTCAGTTGATGATGCTGATTCCAATGCTAGTACTTTTAGCCATTTTAGCAACATCTTCAAATTTTCAACAATTCAGCCATTTTTTCAACAATTTCAGCTTGCATGCTTAAGTCCTACAAATTTTGACCTATTTCAGCCATTCTTCTATTACAATGTTCAACTTTTTTGGCTTATTCCTGCTACGACTTTTGCACCTTTAACTTTTCATGGTTCTTCCAGTACAGTTCAGCCATTTCTTCAGCTAATTCAGCTTTCATTCAGCAGTACAGCATTCAACCCTGCATTTTCTTCTGGAAATGCAGCTCCTTCTAGTTGGTTGAATGCTGTAAAGCATTCAACCCTTTGTTTTCCTGTTTCTCTTTATTTATTGGTTGAATGCTGTAAAGCATTCAACCCTTTGTTTTCCTGTTTCTCTTTATTTGGTTGAATGCTGTAAAGCATTCAACCCTTTGTTTTCCTGTTTCTCTTTATTTATTATTCTTTACGCCTATCTTCCGCCGTTTTTCGCCGCTTAACTCCTTCTACAATTTTTAACCGATTGTAACCATTCAACTTTTAAAATGTTCAGCTCTTTCTGCTTATTTGTGCTATGACTTTTGGTTTTTCAAATCCTTTTACTTTTTAAGATATTCCAGGTTTTCCGGGAATTTTTGCTCCATTGAAATACATGGAGAATTTTTCGTTCAGAAGTTCACAGTTAAACTCCTTCTACAATTTTTCACCTATTTTAACCGTTTGACTATGAAAATGTTCAGCTCTTTCATCTTATTCTAGCTATGACATTTTGTCCTTCAAATCCGTGAACTTTTCCAGATATTCCCGGATTTTCCAATGTTTTTGCTCCATTGACCACACCTTTGCTTCTTTAAACAATTGTAACTTTAACATTCTTTTGGCTAGAGACACCGTTCAAATATTGAAATGTTCACAAGGTTTTGGACTTCAACATAAGGTTCAAAATTATTATGGGATGGCAACACCACCTACAGTTTGGCGGCCATTTTGTGCCAAAATGTGAGGCAATTTTAAACTTCTTCAAACTTTCACCTATTTTTACCATTCTACTATTACAATGTTCAACCCTTTCAGCTTATTCCATTCAGCTACGACTTTTAGTCTTTGAAAATGTTGAACTTTTCAAGATATTCCAAGATTTTCCAGGATTTTCCAAGATTTTTGCTTCATTTAAATACATGGAGAATCCTTGAAAACCTTTGTTGCTTTCAAGCATTATAACTTTAACATGCTTTCAGCTAGAGGCACCGTTCAAACATTGAAATGCTCACAAGGCTTTGGACTTCAACATACGTTTTGAAATTATTATGGGATGGCAACACAACCTACTGTTTGGTGGGCATTTTTTGACAAAATCTGAAGAAAATATTGCAATAAACTTCATCCATGGCTGGAACTGAACATATTGAAATTCACTGGATCTGGACATATAAGGAATGTGGGCGTGGTTAGCAAACAAACTTCGTTGCTAAGGACGTCCAAAAGTTTACTTTTTCCGATTCATCTGAAACCGACGTTGATTTGTTCCTCATCTCCAGGCGACCCAAAAATAAAATGGTTGCTATGGAGATAAAATCAATAGAAAAGCCGCCATTTTGAAAAGACTGGATTTTCTATCAACTTAGAACATGTAGCTTTGACCAATATGATACTTTCAAACAATGTGTTTTTTGGAGTCAGTTGATGATGCTGATTCCAATGCTAGCACTTTTAGCCATTTTAGCAACATCTTCAAATTTTCAAAAGTTCAGCCATTTTTTCAACAATTTCAGCTTTCATGCTTAACTCCTTCTACAAATTTTGACCTATTTTAGCCATTCTACTATTACAATGTTCAACTTTTTTAGCTTATTCCCGCTATGACTTTTTTTCTCAAATCTTTGAACTTTTAAAGATATTCGAGGATTTTTGCTTCATTAAAATACATGGGAAATCTTATAGCTTAACTTCTTATACAGTTTTTTACCCACTTTGACCATTCTACGTTTAAAATGTTGAGCTCTTCCAGCTTTGTTCAGCCATTTCTTTAGCAAATTCAGCTTTCATTCAGCAATACAGCATTCAACCCTGCATTTTCTTCTGGAAATGCAGCCTCTTCTAGTGTTACATTTGTTTTCCTCTTATGCTATCTTCCGCCGTTTTTCGGCACTTAACTCCTTCTACAATTTTTAACCGATTTTTACCATTCAACTTTTAAAATGTTCAGCTCTTTCATTTTATTACTGCTATGACTTTTGGTTTTTCAAATCCTTGTACTTTTTAAGATATTTTTGGATATTTCAGGATTTTTTGATTCATTGAAATACATTGAAAATCCTTGCAAACCTTTATTTATTTCAACCATTATAACTTCAACATACTTGTAGCTAGAGACACCGTTCAAACATTAAAACGATCACAAGGCTTTGGACTAGAAAATACGTTTAGAAATTATTATGGGATGTCGACACAACCTACTGTTTGGTGGCCATTTTTTGACAAAATCTGAAGCAAATATTGCAATAAACTTCATCCATGGCTGGAACTGAACATATTGAAATTCACTGAATCTGGAAATATAAGGAATGTGGGCGTGGTTAGCCAACAAACTTCGTTGCTAAGGACGTCCATAGGTTTACTTTTTCCGATTTGTCTGAAACTGACGTCGATTTCTTCGTCATCCCATGCCGACCCAAACGTAAAATGGTTGCTATGGAGATAAAATTAATAGAAAAGCCGCCATTTTGAAAAAAGTGGATTTTCTGTCAACTTAGAACATGTAGCTTTTACCAATATGATACTCTCAAACAATGTGTTTTTTGGAGTCAGTTGATGATGCTGATTCCAATGCTAGCACTTTTAGCCAAATTAGCAATATCTTCACATTTTCAACAGTTCAGCCATTTTTTCAACAATTTCAGCTTTAATGCTTAACTCCTTCTACAAACTTTGACCTATTTCAGCCATTCTACTATTACAATGTTCAACTTTTTCATCTACTCCCTGCTAGGACTTTTGCAACTTTAACCTTTCAAGGTTTTTCCAGTACAGTTAAGCCATTTCTTCAGCTAATTCAGCTTTCATTCAGCAGTACAGCATTCAACCCTGCATTTTCTTCTGGAAATGCAGCTCCTTCTAGTTATTGGTTGAATGCTGTAAAGCATTCAACCCTTTGTTTTCCTGTTTCTCTTTATTGGTTGAATGCTGTAAAGCATTCAACCCTTTGTTTTTCTGTTTCTCTTTATTTATTATAGTATCTTCCGCCGTTTTTTGGCGTTTAACTACTTCTACAATTTTTAACCTATTTTAACCATTCTACTTTTAAAATGTTCATCTCTTTCATCTTATTTCTGCTATGACTTTTGGTTTTTCAAATCCTTTTACTTTTTAAGATATTCCAGGTTTTCCGGGAATTTTTGCTCCATTGAAATACATGGAGAATTTTTCGTTCAGAAGTTCACAGTTAAACTCCTTCTACAATTTTTCACCTATTTTAACCGTTCGACTATGAAAATGTTCAGCTCTTTCATCTTATTCTAGCTATGACATTTTGGTCCTTCAAATCTTTGAACTTTTCCAGATATTCCCGGATATTCCCAGATTTTCCAATGTTTTTGCTCCATTGGCCACACCTTTGCTTCTTTAAACAATTGTAACTTTAACATTCTTTTGGCTAGAGACACCGTTCAAATATTGAAATGTTCACAAGGTTTTGGACTTCAACATAAGGTTCAAAATTATTATGGGATGGCAACACCACCTACAGTTTGGCGGCCATTTTGTGCCAAAATGTGAGGCAATTTTAAACTTCTTCAAACTTTCACCTATTTTTACCATTTTACTATTACAATGTTCAACCCTTTCATCTTATTCCTTTCAGCTATGACTTTTGGTCCTTCAAATCCTTGAACTTTTCCAGATATTCCCGGATATTCCCAGATTTTCCAATCTTTTTGCTCCATTGGCCACACCTTTGCTTCTTTAAACAATTGTAACTTTAACATTCTTTTGGCTAGAGACACCGTTCAAATATTGAAATGTTCACAAGGTTTTGGACTTCAACATAAGGTTTAAAAATTATTATGGGATGGCAACACCACCTACAGTTTGGCGGCCATTTTGTGCCAAAATGTGAGGCAATTTTAAACTTCTTCAAACTTTCACCTATTTTTACCATTCTGCTATTACAATGTTCAACCCTTTCATCTTATTCCTTTCAGCTATGACTTTTGGTCCTTCAAATCTTTGAACTTTTCCAGATATTCCCGGATATTCCCAGATTTTCCAATCTTTTTGCTCCATTGGCCACACCTTTGCTTCTTTAAACAATTGTAACTTTAACATTCTTTTGGCTAGAGACACCGTTCAAATATTGAAATGTTCACAAGGTTTTGGACTTCAACATAAGGCTCAAAATTATTATGGGATGGCAACACCACCTACAGTTTGGCGGCCATTTTGTGCCAAAATGTGAGGCAATTTTAAACTTCTTCAAACTTTCACCTATTTTTACCATTCTACTATTTCAATGTTCAACTCCTTCAGCTTATTCCTTTCAGCTATTATTTTTGGTCATTTAAATCCTTGAACCTTTTAAGATATTCCAGGATTTTCCAAGATTTTCCCTCCATTTAAATACATTGAGAATCCTTGAAAACCTTTGGTTCTTTCAACCATTGTAACTTCAACATGCCTTTAGCTAGAGACACCGTTCAAAGGTTAAATTGATCACAAGGCTTTGGACTATAAAATAGGTTTAGAAATCATTATGGGATGTCGACACAACCTACTGTTTGGTGGCCATTTTTTGACCAAATCTGAAGCAAATATTGCTTATTGATTAAACTTCATCCATGGCTGGAACTGAACATATTGAAATTCACTGGATCTGTACGTATAAGGAATGTGGGCGTGGTTAGCAAACAAACTTCGTTGCTAAGGACGTCCAAAGGTTTACTTTTTCCGATTTGTCTGAAACTGACACGATTTGTTCGTCATCCCATGCCGCCCCAAACGTAAAATGGTTGCTATGGAGATAAAATTAATAGAAAAGCCGCCATTTTGAAAAAGGTGGATTTTCTATCAACTTAGAACATGTAGCTTTTACCAATATGATACTCTCAAACAATGTGTTTCTTTGAGTCAGTTGATGATGCTGATTCCAATGCTAGCACTTTATCCATTTTAGCAACATCTTCAAATTTTCAACAGTTCAACCATTTTTTCAACAATTTCAGCTTTAATGCTTAACTCCTTCTACAAATTTTGACCTATTTTAGCCATTCTACTGTTACAATGTTCAACTTTTTCAGCTTATTCCTGCTATTATTTTTTCCCCAAATCTTTGAACTTTTAAAGACATTCCAGGACTTTTGCTTCATTAAAATACATAGGACATCCTATCGCTTAACTTCTTTTACAGTTTTTTGCCCACTTTGACCTTTTTACTTTTAAAATTTTGAGCTCTTTCAGCTCTGTTCAGCCATTTCTTTAGGAAATTCAGCTTTCATTCAGCAATACAGCATTCAACCCTGCATTTTCTTCTGGAAATGCAGCTCCTTCTAGTTTATTATTGGTTGAATGCTGTAAAGCATTCAACCCTTTGTTTTTCTGTTTCTCTTTATTGGTTGAATGCTGTAAAGCATTCAACCCTTTGTTTTCCTGTTTCTCTTTATTTATTATTATTATAGTATCTTCCGCCGTTTTTTGGCGTTTAACTACTTCTACAATTTTTAACCTATTTTAACCATTCTACTATTAAAATGTTCATCTCTTTCATCTTATTTCTGCTATGACTTTTGGTTTTTCAAATCCTTTTACTTTTTAAGATATTCCAGGTTTTCCGGGAATTTTTGCTCCATTGAAATACATGGAGAATTTTTCGTTCAGAAGTTCACAGTTAAACTCCTTCTACAATTTTTCACCTATTTTAACCGTTCGACTATGAAAATGTTCAGCTCTTTCATCTTATTCTAGCTATGACATTTTGGTCCTTCAAATCTTTGAACTTTTCCAGATATTCCCGGATATTCCCAGATTTTCCAATGTTTTTGCTCCATTGGCCACACCTTTGCTTCTTTAAACAATTGTAACTTTAACATTCTTTTGGCTAGAGACACCGTTCTAATATTGAAATGTTCACAAGGTTTTGGACTTCAACATAAGGTTCAAAATTATTATGGGATGGCAACACCACCTACAGTTTGGCGGCCATTTTGTGCCAAAATGTGAGGCAATTTTAAACTTCTTCAAACTTTCACCTATTTTTACCATTCTACTATTACAATGTTCAACCTTTTCAGCTTATTCCTTTCAGCTATGACTTTTGGTCCTTCAAATCCTTGAACTTTTCCAGATATTCCCGGATATTCCCAGATTTTCCAATGTTTTTGCTCCATTGGCCACACCTTTGCTTCTTTAAACAATTGTAACTTTAACATTCTTTTGGCTAGAGACACCGTTCAAATATTGAAATGTTCACAAGGTTTTGGACTTCAACATAAGGTTTAAAAATTATTATGGGATGGCAACACCACCTACAGTTTGGCGGCCATTTTGTGCCAAAATGTGAGGCAATTTTAAACTTCTTCAAACTTTCACCTATTTTTACCATTCTACTATTACAATGTTCAACCCTTTCATCTTATTCCTTTCAGCTATGACTTTTGGTCCTTCAAATCTTTGAACTTTTCCAGATATTCCCGGATATTCCCAGATTTTCCAATGTTTTTGCTCCATTGGCCACACCTTTGCTTCTTTAAACAATTGTAACTTTAACATTCTTTTGGCTAGAGACACCGTTCTAATATTGAAATGTTCACAAGGTTTTGGACTTCAACATAAGGTTCAAAATTATTATGGGATGGCAACACCACCTACAGTTTGGCGGCCATTTTGTGCCAAAATGTGAGGCAATTTTAAACTTCTTCAAACTTTCACCTATTTTTACCATTCTACTATTACAATGTTCAACCTTTTCAGCTTATTCCTTTCAGCTATGACATTTTGGTCCTTCAAATCTTTGAACTTTTCCAGATATTCCCGGATATTCCCAGATTTTCCAATCTTTTTGCTCCATTGGCCACACCTTTGCTTCTTTAAACAATTGTAACTTTAACATTCTTTTGGCTAGAGACACCGTTCAAATATTGAAATGTTCACAAGGTTTTGGACTTCAACATAAGGTTTAAAAATTATTATGGGATGGCAACACCACCTACAGTTTGGCGGCCATTTTGTGCCAAAATGTGAGGCAATTTTAAACTTCTTCAAACTTTCACCTATTTTTACCATTCTACTATTACAATGTTCAACCCTTTCATCTTATTCCTTTCAGCTATGACTTTTGGTCCTTCAAATCTTTGAACTTTTCCAGATATTCCCGGATATTCCCAGATTTTCCAATCTTTTTGCTCCATTGGCCACACCTTTGCTTCTTTAAACAATTGTAACTTTAACATTCTTTTGGCTAGAGACACCGTTCAAATATTGAAATGTTCACAAGGTTTTGGACTTCAACATAAGGCTCAAAATTATTATGGGATGGCAACACCACCTACAGTTTGGCGGCCATTTTGTGCCAAAATGTGAGGCAATTTTAAACTTCTTCAAACTTTCACCTATTTTTACCATTCTACTATTACAATGTTCAACCCTTTCAGCTCATTCCTTTCAGCTATGACTTTTGGTCCTTCAAATCTTTGAACTTTTCCAGATAGTCCCGGATATTCCCAGATTTTCCAATCTTTTTGCTCCATTGGCCACACCTTTGCTTCTTTAAAATATTGTAACTTTAACATTCTTTTGGCTAGAGACACCATTCAAATATTGAAATGTTCACAAGGTTTTGGACTTCAACATAAAGTTCAAAATTATTATGGGATGGCAACACCACCTACAGTTTGGCGGCCATTTTGTGCCAAAATGTGAGGCAATTTTAAACTTCTTCAAACTTTCACCTATTTTTACCATTCTACTATTACAATGTTCAACCCTTTCATCTTATTCCTTTCAGCTATGACTTTTGGTGCTTCAAATCTTTGAACTTTTCCAGATATTCCCGGATATTCCCAGATTTTCCAATGTTTTTGCTCCATTGGCCACACCTTTGCTTCTTTAAACAATTGTAACTTTAACATTCTTTTGGCTAGAGACACCGTTCAAATATTGAAATGTTCACAAGGTTTTGGACTTCAACATAAAGTTCAAAATTATTATGGGATGGCAACACAGTCTTTCAAATCTTTGAACTTTTCAAGATATTCCAAGATTTTCCAGGATTTTCCAAGATTTTTGCTTCATTTAAATACATGGAGAATCCTTGAAAACCTTTGTTGCTTTCAAGCATTATAACTTTAACAAGCTTTCAGCTAGAGGCACCGTTCAAACATTGAAATGCTCACAAGGCTTTGGACTTCAACATACGTTTTGAAATTATTATGGGATGGCAACACAACCTACTGTTTGGTGGGCATTTTTTGACAAAATCTGAAGCAAATGTTGCAATAAACTTCATCCATGGCTGGAACTGAACATATTGAAATTCACTGGATCTGGACATATAAGGAATGTGGGCGTGGTTAGCAAACAAAGCTCGTTGCTAAGGACGTCCAAAAGTTTACTTTTTCCGATTCATCTGAAACCGACGTTGATTTGTTCCTCATCTCCAGGCGACCCAAACATAAAATGGTTGCTATGGAGATAAAATCAATAGAAAAGCCGCCATTTTGAAAAGAGTGGATTTTCTATCAACTTAGAACATGTAGCTTTTACCAATATAATACTCTCAAACAACGTGTTTTTTGGAGTCAGTTGATGATGCTGATTCCAATGCTAGTACTTTTAGCCATTTTAGCAACATCTTCAAATTTTCAACAATTCAGCCATTTTTTCAACAATTTCAGCTTTCATGCTTAAGTCCTACAAATTTTGACCTATTTCAGCCATTTTACTATTACAATGTTCAACTTTTTCAGCTTATTCCTGCTAGGACTTTTGCACCTTTAACCTTTCATGGTTCTTCCAGTACAGTTCAGTCATTTCTTCAGCTAATTCAGCTTTCATTCAGCAGTACAGCATTCAACCCTGCATTTTCTTCTGGAAATGCAGCTCCTTCTAGTTTATTATAGTATCTTCCGCCGTTTTTTGGCGTTTAACTCCTTCTACAATTTTTAACCGATTTTAACCATTCAACTTTTAAAATGTTCAGCTCTTTCATCTTATTTCTGCTATGACTTTTGGTTTTTCAAATCCTTTTACTTTTTAAGATATTCCAGGTTTTCCGGGAATTTTTGCTCCATTGAAATACATGGAGAATTTTTCGTACAGAAGTTCACAGTTAAACTCCTTCTACAATTTTTCACCTATTTTAACCGTTAGACTATGAAAATGTTCAGCTCTTTCATCTTATTCTAGCTATGACATTTTGGTCCTTCAAATCTTTGAACTTTTCCAGATATTCCTGAATATTCCCAGATTTTCCAATGTTTTTGCTCCATTGGCCACACCTTTGCTTCTTTAAACAATTGTAACTTTAACATTCTTTTGGCTAGAGACACCGTTCAAATATTGAAATGTTCACAAGGGTTTGGACTTCAACATAAGGTTCAAAATTATTATGGGATGGCAACACCACCTACAGTTTGGCGGCCATTTTGTGCCAAAATGTGAGGCAATTTTAAACTTCTTCAAACTTTCACCTATTTTTACCATTCTACTTTTACAATGTTCAACCCTTTCATCTTATTCCTTTCAGCTATGACTTTTGGTCCTTCAAATCTTTGAACTTTTCCAGATATTCCCGGATATTCCCAGATTTTCCAATGTTTTTGCTCCATTGGCCACACCTTTTCTTCTTTAAACAATTGTAACTTTAACATTCTTTTGGCTAGAGACACCGTTCAAATATTGAAATGTTCACAAGGTTTTGGACTTCAACATAAGGTTCAAAATTATTATGGGATGGCAACACCACCTACAGTTTGGCGGCCATTTTGTGCCAAAATGTGAGGCAATTTTAAACTTCTTCAAACTTTCACCTATTTTTACCATTCTACTATTACAATGTTCAACCCTTTCATCTTATTCCTTTCAGCTATGACTTTTGGTCCTTCAAATCTTTGAACTTTTCCAGATATTCCCGGATATTCCCAGATTTTCCAATGTTTTTGCTCCATTGGCCACACCTTTGCTTCTTTAAACAATTGTAACTTTAACATTCTTTTGGCTAGAGACACCGTTCAAATATTGAAATGTTCACAAGGTTTTGGACTTCAACATAAAGTTCAAAATTATTATGGGATGGCAACACCACCTACAGTTTGGCGGCCATTATGTGCCAAAATGTGAGGCAATTTTAAACTTCTTCAAACTTTCACGTATTTTAATCATTTTACTATTACAATGTTCAACCCTTTCAGCTTATTCCTTTCAGCTACGACTTTTAGTCTTTCAAGTCTTTTAACTTTTCAAGATATTCCAAGATTTTCCAGGATTTTCCAAGATTTTTGTTTCATTTAAATACATGGAGAATCCTTGAAAACCTTTGTTGCTTTCAAGCATTATAACTTTAAAATGCTTTCAACTAGAGGCACCGTTCAAACATTGAAATGCTCACAAGGCTTTGGACTTCAACATACGTTTTGAAATTATTATGGGATGGCAACACAACCTACTGTTTGGTGGGCATTTTTTGACAAAATCTGAAGCAAAGGTTGCAATAAACTTCATCCATGGCTGGAACTGAACATATTGAAATTCACTGGATCTGGACATATAAGGAATGTGGGCGTGGTTAGCCAACAAAGCTCGTTGCTAAGGACGTCCAAAGGTTTACTTTTTCCGATTTGTCTGAAACTGACGTCGATTTGTTCGTCATCCCATGCCGACCCAAACGTAAAATGGTTGCTATGGAGATAAAATTAATAGAAAAGCCGCCATTTTGAAAAAAGTGGATTTTCTGTCAACTTAGAACATGTAGCTTTTACCAATATGATACTCTCAAACAATGTTTTTTTTTAGTCAGTTGATGATGCTGATTCCAATGCTAGCACTTTTAACAATTTTAGCAACATCTTCAAATTTTCAACAGTTCAGCCATTTTTTCATCAACTTAAGCTTTCGTGCTTAACTCCTACATTTTTTGACTTATTATAGCCATTCTACTATTACAATGTTCAACTTTTTCAGCTTATTCCTGCTATGACTTTTTTTCAAATCTTTTAACTTTTAAAGATATTCCAGGATTTCCCAGGATTTTTGCTTCATTAAAATACATAGGAAATCTTTTTTTTTAACTTCTTTCACAGTTTTTTACCTACTTTAACCATTCTACTTTTAAAATGTTGAGCTCTTTCAGCTCTGTTCAGCCATTTCTTCAGCAAATTCAGCTTTCATTCAGCAGTACAGCATTCAACCCTGCATTTTCTTCTGGAAAAGCAGCTCCTTCTAGTTATTATTATAGTATCTTCCGCCGTTTTTTGGCGTTTAACTCCTTCTACAATTTTTAACCTATTTTAACCATTCTACTTTTAAAATTTTCAGCTCTTTTACCTTTTTTCTGCTATGACTTTTGGTTTTTCAAATCCTTTTACTTTTTAAGATATTCCAGGTTTTCCGGGAATTTTTGCTCCATTGAAATACATGGAGAATTTTTCGTTCAGAAGTTCACAGTTAAACTCCTTCTACAATTTTTCACTTATTTTAACCGTTCGACTATGAAAATGTTCAGCTCTTTCATCTTATTCTAGCTATGACATTTTGGTCCTTCAAATCCCTGAACTTTTCCATTTATTCCCGGATATTCCTGGATTTTCCAATCTTTTTGCTCCATTGGCCACACCTTTGCTTCTTTAAACAATTGTAACTTTAACATTCTTTTGGCTAGAGACACCGTTCAAATATTGAAATGTTCACAAGGTTTTGGACTTCAACATAAGGTTGAAAAATTATTATGGGATGGCAACACCACCTACAGTTTGGCGGCCATTTTGTGCCAAAATGTGAGGGAATTTTAAACTTCTTCAAACTTTCACCTATTTTTACCATTCTACTATTACAATGTTAAACCCTTTCATCTTATTCCTTTCAGCTATGACTTTTGGTCCTTCAAATCTTTGAACTTTTCCAGATATTCCCGGATATTCCCAGATTTTCCAATGTTTTTGCTCCATTGGCCACACCTTTGCTTCTTTAAACAATTGTAACTTTAACATTCTTTTGGCTAGAGACACCGTTCAAATATTGAAATGTTCACAAGGTTTTGGACTTCAACATAAAGTTCAAAATTATTATGGGATGGCAACACCACCTACAGTTTGGCAGCCATTTTGTGCCAAAATGTGAGGCAATTTTAAACTTCTTCAAACTTTCACGTATTTTAATCCTTCTACTATTACAATGTTCAACCCTTTCAGCTTATTCCTTTCAGCTACGACTTTTAGTCTTTCAAATCTTTGAACTTTTCAAGATATTCCAAGATTTTCCAGGATTTTCCAAGATTTTTGCTTCATTTAAATACATGGAGAATCCTTGAAAACCTTTGTTGCTTTCAAGCATTATAACTTTAACAAGCTTTCAGCTAGAGGCACCGTTCAAACATTGAAATGCTCACAAGGCTTTGGACTTCAACATACGTTTTGAAATTATTATGGGATGGCAACACAACCTACTGTTTGGTGGGCATTTTTTGACAAAATCTGAAGCAAATGTTGCAATAAACTTCATCCATGGCTGGAACTGAACATATTGAAATTCACTGGATCTGGACATATAAAGAATGTGGGCGTGGTTAGCAAACAAACTTCGTTGCTAAGGACGTCCAAAAGTTTACTTTTTCCGATTTGTCTGAAACTGACGTCGATTTGTTCGTCATCCCCAGGCGACCGAAACATAAAATGGTTGCTATGGAGATAAAATCAATAGGAAAGCCGCCATTTTGGAAAAAGTGGATTTTCTGTCAACTTAGAACATGTAGCTTTTAACAATATGATACTCTCAAACAAAGTGCTTTTTTGAGTCAGTTGATGATGCTGATTCCAATGCTAGCACTTTTAACCATTTTAGCAACATCTTCAAATTTTCAACAGTCCAGTCATTTTTGTATCAACTTAAGCTTTCATGCTTAACTCCTTCTACATTTTTTGACCTATTTTAGCCATTCTACTATTACAATGTTCAACTTTTTCAACTTTTTCCTGCTATGATTTTTTTTTAAATCTTTTAACTTTTAAAGATATTCCGGGATTTCCCAGGATTTTTGCTTCATTAAAATACATAGGAAATCTTTTTTTTAACTTCTTTCACAGTTTTTTACCTACTTTAACCATTCTACTTTTAAAATGTTGAGCTCTTTCAGCTCTGTTCAGCCATTTCTTCAGCAAATTCAGCTTTCATTCAGCATTATAGCATTCAACCCTGCATTTTCTTCTGGAAATGCAGCTCCTTCTAGTTGGTTGAATGCTGTAAAGCATTCAACCCTTTGTTTTCCTGTTTCTCTTTATTTATTATTCTTTACGCCTATCTTCCGCCGTTTTTCGCCGCTTAACTCCTTCTACAATTTTTAACCGATTGTAACCATTCAACTTTTAAAATGTTCAGCTCTTTCTGCTTATTTGTGCTATGACTTTTGGTTTTTCAAATCCTTTTACTTTTTAAGATATTCCCGGTTTTCCGGGAATTTTTGCTCCATTGAAATACATGGAGAATTTTTCGTGCAGAAGTTCACAGTTAAACTCCTTCTACAATTTTTCACCTATTTTAACCGTTCGACTATGGAAATGTTCAGCTCTTTCATCTTATTCTAGCTATGACATTTTGTTCTTCAAATCCTTGGACTTTTCCAGATATTCCCGGATATTCCCGGATTTTCCAATTATTTTGCTCCATTGACCACACCTTTGCTTTTTTAAACAATTGTAACTTTAACATTCTTTTGGCTAGAGACACCGTTCAAATATTGAAATATTCACAAGGCTTTGGACTTCAACATAAGGCTCAAAATTATTATGGGATGGCAACACCACCTACAGTTTGGCGGCCATTTTGTGCCAAAATGTGAGGCAATTTTAAACTTCTTCAAACTTTCACCTATTTTTACCATTCTACTATTACAATGTTCAACCCTTTCAGCTTATTCCATTCAGCTACGACTTTTAGTCTTTCAAATCTTTGAACTTTTCAAGATATTCCAAGATTTTCCAGGATTTTCCAAGATTTTTGCTTCATTTAAATACATGGAGAATCCTTGAAAACCTTTGTTGCTTTCAAGCATTATAACTTTAACATGCTTTCAGCTAGAGGCACCGTTCAAACATTGAAATGCTCACAAGGCTTTGGACTTCAACATACGTTTTGAAATTATTATGGGATGGCAACACTACCTACTGTTTGGTGGGCATTTTTTGACAAAATCTGAAGAAAATATTGCAATAAACTTCATCCATGGCTGGAACTGAACATATTGAAATTCACTGGATCTGGACATATAAGGAATGTGGACGTGGTTAGCAAACAAAGCTCGTTGCTAAGGACGTCCAAAAATTTACTTTTTCCGATTCATCTGAAACCGACGTTGATTTGTTCCTCATCTCCAGGCGACCCAAACATAAAATGGTTGCTATGGAGATAAAATCAATAGAAAAGCCGCCATTTTGAAAAGAGTGGATTTTCTATCAACTTAGAACATGTAGCTTTTACCAATATAATACTCTCAAACAATGTGTTTTTTGGAGTCAGTTGATGATGCTGATTCCAATGCTAGTACTTTAAGCCATTTTAGCAACATCTTCAAATTTTCAACAATTCAGCCATTTTTTCAACAATTTCAGCTTTCATGCTTAACTCCTACAAACTTTCACCTATTTTTACCATTCTACTATTACAATGTTCAACCCTTTCATCTTATTCCTTTCAGCTATGACTTTTGGTCCTTCAAATCCTTGAACTTTTCCAGATATTCCCGGATATTCCCAGATTTTCCAATCTTTTTGCTCCATTGGCCACACCTTTGCTTCTTTAAACAATTGTAACTTTAACATTCTTTTGGCTAGAGACACCGCTCAAATATTGAAATGTTCACAAGGTTTTGGACTTCAACATAAAGTTCAAAATTATTATGGGATGGCAACACCACCTACAGTTTGGCGGCCATTTTGTGCCAAAATGTGAGGCAATTTTAAACTTCTTCAAACTTTCACCTATTTTTACCATTCTACTATTACAATGTTCAACCCTTTCAGCTTATTCCTTTCAGCTATGACTTTTGGTCCTTCAAATCTTTGAACTTTTCCAGATATTCCCGGATATTCCCAGATTTTCCAATCTTTTTGCTCCATTGGCCACACCTTTGCTTCTTTAAACAATTGTAACTTTAACATTCTTTTGGCTAGAGACACCGTTCAAATATTGAAATGTTCACAAGGCTTTGGACTTCAACATACGTTTTGAAATTATTATGGGATGGCAACACAACCTACTGTTTGGTGGGCATTTTTTGACAAAATCTGAAGCAAATGTTGCAATAAACTTCATCCATGGCTGGAACTGAACATATTGAAATTCACTGGATCTGGACATATAAGGAATGTGGGCGTGGTTAGCAAACAAACTTCGTTGCTAAGGACGTCCAAAGGTTTACTTTTTCCGATTTGTCTGAAACTGACGTCGATTTGTTCGTCATCCCCAGGCGACCGAAACATAAAAAGGTTGCTATGGAGATAAAATCAATAGGAAAGCCGCCATTTTGGAAAAAGTGGATTTTCTCTCAACTTAGACATGTAGCTTTTACCAATATGATACTCTCAAACAATGTGTTTTTTTTAGTCAGTTGATGATGCTGATTCCAATACTAGCACTTTTAACAATTTTAGCAACATCTTCAAATTTTCAACAGTTCAGCCATTTTTTCATCAACTTAAGCTTTCATGCTTAACTCCTTCTACATTTTTTGACTTATTATAGCCCTTCTACTATAACAATGTTCAACTTTTTCAGCTTATTCCTGCTATGACTTTTTTTCAAATCTTTTAACTTTTAAAGATATTCCAGGATTTTTGCTTCATTGAAATACATAGGAAATCTTTTTTTTTAACTTTTTTCACAGTTTTTTACCTACTATAACCATTTTACTTTTAAAATGTTGAGCTCTTTCAGCTCTGTTCAGCCATTTCTTCAGCAAATTCAGCTTTCATTCAGCATTATAGCATTCAACCCTGCATTTTCTTCTGGAAATGCAGCTCCTTCTAGTGTTACATTTGTTTTCTTCTTATGCCATCTTCCGCCGTTTTTTGACACTTAACTCCTCCTACAATTTTTAACCTATTTGAACCGTTCAACTTTTAAAATGTTCAGCTCTTTCATCTTATTACTGCTATGACTTTTGGTTTTTCAAATCCTTGTACTTTTTAAGATATTTTAGGATATTTCAGGTTTTTATGCTTCATTGAAATACATTGAAAAAAAATCCTTGCAAACCTTTGTTTCTTTCAACCATTATAACTTCAACATACTTGTAGCTAGAGACACCGTTCAAACATTAAAACAATCACAAGGCTTTGGACTATATAATACGTTTAGAAATCATTATGGGATGTCGACACAACGTATATTTTGGTGGCCATTTTATGACAAAATCTGAAGCAAATATTGCAATAAACTTAATCCATGGCTGGAACTGAACAGATTGAAATTCACTGGATCTGGACATATAAGGAATGTGGGCGTGGTTAGCCAACAAACTTCGTTGCTAAGGACGTCCAAAGGTTTACTTTTTCCGATTTGTCTGAAACTGACGTCGATTTGTTCGTCATCCCATGCCGACTCAAATCTGAAGCCTTTGTTTCTTTAAACAAATATAACTTCAACATACTTGTAGCTACAGACACCGTTCAAACATTAAAATGATCGCAAGGCTTTGGACTATAAAATACGTTTAGAAAATCATTATGGGATGTCGACACAACAGATTGAAATTCACTGGATCTGGACATATAAGGAATGTGGGCGTGGTTAGCAAATAAACTTCGTTGCTAAGGACCTCCAAAGGTTTACTTTTTCCAATTTATCTGAAATTGACATCGATTTGTTCGTCATCCCCAGGCGACCCAAACATAAAATGGTTGCTATGGAGATAAAATTAATAGAAAAGCCGCCATTTTGAAAAAAAGTGGATTTTCTGTCAACTTAGACAGGTAGCTTTTACCAATATGATACTCTCAAACAATGTGTTTTTTTGAGTCAGTTGATGATGCTGATTCCAATGCTAGCACTTTTAGCCATTTTAGCATCATCTTCAAATTTTCAACAGTACATCCATTTTTTCAACAATTTCAGCTTTCATGCTTAACTCTGTCTACAAATTTTGACCTGTTTTGGTCATTCTACTTTTACAATGTTCACCTTTGACTTGTGGTCCTTCGTAAATATAAAATATTTCAGGATTTTTCAGGACAGTTCAGCCATTTTTTTTAACAATTTCAACTTTCATGCTTAACTCCTTCTACAATGTTTGACCTATTTTAGACATTTTATTTTTACAATGTTCAGCTTTTTCATCATATTTCTGCTTTCATTCAGCAATACAGCATTCAACCCTGCATTTTATTCTGGAAATGCAGCTCCTTCTAGTTTATTATAGTATCTTCCGCCGTTTTTTGGCGTTTAACTACTTCTACAATTTTTAACCTATTTTAACCATTCTACTATTAAAATGTTCATCTCTTTCATCTTATTTCTGCTATGACTTTTGGTTTTTCAAATCCTTTTACTTTTTAAGATATTCCAGGTTTTCCGGGAATTTTTGCTCCATTGAAATACATGGAGAATTTTTCGTTCAGAAGTTCACAGTTAAACTCCTTCTACAATTTTTCACCTATTTTAACCGTTCGACTATGAAAATGTTCAGCTCTTTCATCTTATTCTAGCTATGACATTTTGGTCCTTCAAATCTTTGAACTTTTCCAGATATTCCCGGATATTCCCAGATTTTCCAATCTTTTTGCTCCATTGGCCACACCTTTGCTTCTTTAAACAATTGTAACTTTAACATTCTTTTGGCTAGAGACACCGTTCAAATATTGAAATGTTCACAAGGTTTTGGACCTCAACATAAGGTTCAAAATTATTATGGGATGGCAACACCACCTACAGTTTGGCGGCCATTTTGTGCCAAAATGTGAGGCAATTTTAAACTTCTTCAAACTTTCACCTATTTTTACCATTCTACTATTACAATGTTCAACCTTTTCAGCTTATTCCTTTCAGCTATAACTTTTGGTCCTTCAAATCCTTGAACTTTTCCAGATATTCCCGGATATTCCCAGATTTTCCAATCTTTTTGCTCCATTGGCCACACCTTTGCTTCTTTAAACAATTGTAACTTTAACATTCTTTTGGCTAGAGACACCGTTCAAATATTGAAATGTTCACAAGGTTTTGGACTTCAACATAAGGTTTAAAAATTATTATGGGATGGCAACACCACCTACAGTTTGGTGGCCATTTGTGCCAAAATGTGAGGCAATTTTAAACTTCTTCAAACTTTCACCTATTTTTACCATTCTACTATTACAATGTTCAACCCTTTCAGCTTATTCCTTTCAGCTACGACTTTTAGTCTTTCAAATCTTTGAACTTTTCAAGATATTCCAAGATTTTCCAGGATTTTCCAAGATTTTTGCTTCATTTAAATACATGGAGAATCCTTGAAAACCTTTGTTGCTTTCAAGCATTATAACTTTAACAAGCTTTCAGCTAGAGGCACCGTTCAAACATTGAAATGCTCACAAGGCTTTGGACTTCAACATACGTTTTGAAATTATTATGGGATGGCAACAAAACCTACTGTTTGGTGGGCATTATTTGACAAAATCTGAAGCAAATGTTGCAATAAACTTCATCCATGGCCGGAACTGAACATATTGAAATTCACTGGATCTGGACATATAAGGAATGTGGGCGTGGTTAGCAAACAAAGGTCGTTGCTAAGGACGTCCAGAAGTTTACTTTTTCCGATTCATCTGAAACCGACGTTAATTTGTTCCTCATCTCCAGGCGACCCAAACATAAAATGGTTGCTATGGAGATAAAATCAATAGAAAAGCCGCCATTTTGAAAAAAGTGGATTTTCTGTCAACTTAGAACATGTAGCTTTTACCAACATGACACTCTTAAACAATGTGATTTTTTGAGTCAGTTGATGATGCTGATGCTACTACTTTTAGCCATTTTAGCATCATCTTCAAATTTTCAACTGTACATCCATTTTTTCAACAATTTCAACTTTCATGCTTAACTCCGTCTACAAATTTTGACCTGTTTTGGTCATTCTACTTTTACAATGTTCACCTTTGACTTTTGGTGCTTTAATTTTTCAAAATATTCCAGGAAATTTCAGCCATTTTTTCAACAATTACAGCTTTCATGCTTAACTCCTTCTACAATGTTTGACCTATTTTAGACATTCTACTTTTACAATGTTCAGCTTTTTCATCATATTTCTGCTTTCATTCAGCAATACAGCATTCAACCCTGCATTTTCTTCTGGAAATGCAGCTCCTTCTAGTTGGTTGAATGCTGTAAAGCATTCAACCTTTTGTTTTTCTGTTTCTCTTTATTTATTATAGTATCTTCCGCCGTTTTTTGGCGTTTAACTCCTTCTACAATTTTTAACCGATTTTAACCATTCAACTTTTAAAATGTTCAGCTCTTTCATCTTATTTCTGCTATGACTTTTGGTTTTTCAAATCCTTTTACTTTTTAAGATATTCCAGGTTTTCCGGGAATTTTTGTTCCATTGAAATACATGGAGAATTTTTCGTTCAGAAGTTCACAGTTAAACTCCTTCTACAATTTTTCACCTATTTTAACCGTTCGACTATGAAAATGTTCAGCTCTTTCATCTTATTCTAGCTATGACATTTTGGTCCTTCAAATCTTTGAACTTTTCCAGATATTCCCGGATATTCCCAGATTTTCCAATGTTTTTGCTCCATTGGCCACACCTTTGCTTCTTTAAGCAATTGTAACTTTAACATTCTTTTGGCTAGAGACACCGTTCAAATATTGAAATGTTCACAAGGTTTTGGACTTCAACATAAGGTTCAAAATTATTATGGGATGGCAACACCACCTACAGTTTGGCGGCCATTTTGTGCCAAAATGTGAGGCAATTTTAAACTTCTTCAAACTTTCACGTATTTTAATCCTTCTACTATTACAATGTTCAACCCTTTCAGCTTATTCCTTTCAGCTATGACTTTTGGTCCTTCAAATCATTGAACTTTTCCAGATATTCCCGGATATTCCCAGATTTTCCAATCTTTTTGCTCCATTGGCCACACCTTTGCTTCTTTAAACAATTGTAACTTTAACATTCTTTTGGCTAGAGACACCGTTCAAATATTGAAATGTTCACAAGGTTTTGGACTTCAACATAAGGTTCAAAATTATTATGGGATGGCAACACCACCTACAGTTTGGCAGCCATTTTGTGCCAAAATGTGAGGCAATTTTAAACTTCTTCAAACTTTCACGTATTTTAATCCTTCTACTAATACAATGTTCAACCCTTTCAGCTTATTCCTTTCAGCTACGACTTTTAGTCTTTCAAATCTTTGAACTTTTCAAGATATTCCAAGATTTTCCAGGATTTTCCAAGATTTTTGCTTCATTTAAATACATGGAGAATCCTTGAAAACCTTTGTTGCTTTCAAGCATTATAACTTTAACATGCTTTCAGCTAGAGGCACCGTTCAAACATTGAAATGCTCACAAGGCTTTGGACTTCAACATACGTTTTGAAATTATTATGGGATGGCAACACAACCTACTGTTTGGTGGGCATTTTTTGACAAAATCTGAAGCAAATGTTGCAATAAATTTCATCCATGGCTGGAACTGAACATATTGAAATTCACTGGATCTGGACATATAAGGAATGTGGGCGTGGTTAGCAAACAAAGCTCGTTGCTAAGGACGTCCAAAAATTTACTTTTTCCGATTCATCTGAAACCGACGTGGATTTGTTCTTCATCTCCAGGCGACCCAAACATAAAATGGTTGCTATGGAGATAAAATCAATAAAAAAGCCGCCATTTTGAAAAGAGTGGATTTTCTATCAACTTAGAACATGTAGCTTTTACCAATATAATACTCTCAAACAACGTGTTTTTTGGAGTCAGTTGATGATGCTGATTCCAATGCTAGTACTTTTAGCCATTTTAGCAACATCTTCAAATTTTCAACAATTCAGCCATTTTTTCAACAATTTCAGCTTTCATGCTGAAGTCCTACAAATTTTGACCTATTTCAGCCATTCTACTATTACAATGTTCAACTTTTTCAGCTTATTCCTGCTAGGACTTTTGCACCTTTAACTTTTCATGGTTCTTCCAGTACAGTTCAGCCATTTCTTCAGCTAATTCAGCTTTCATTCAGCAGTACAGCATTCAACCCTGCATTTTATTCTGGAAATGCAGCTCCTTCTAGTTATTATAGTATCTTCCGCCGTTTTTTGGCGTTTAACTACTTCTACAATTTTTAACCTATTTTAACCATTCTACTATTAAAATGTTCATCTCTTTCATCTTATTTCTGCTATGACTTTTGGTTTTTCAAATCCTTTTACTTTTTAAGATATTCCAGGTTTTCCGGGAATTTTTGCTCCATTGAAATACATGGAGAATTTTTCGTTCAGAAGTTCACAGTTAAACTCCTTCTACAATTTTTCACCTATTTTAACCGTTCGACTATGAAAATGTTCAGCTCTTTCATTTTATTCTAGCTATGACATTTTGGTCCTTCAAATCTTTGAACTTTTCCAGATATTCCCGGATATTCCCAGATTTTCCAATGTTTTTGCTCCATTGGCCACACCTTAGCTTCTTTAAACAATTGTAACTTTAACATTCTTTTGGCTAGAGACACCGTTCTAATATTGAAATGTTCACAAGGTTTTGGACTTCAACATAAGGTTCAAAATTATTATGGGATGGCAACACCACCTACAGTTTGGCTGCCATTTTGTGCCAAAATGTGAGGCAATTTTAAACTTCTTCAAACTTTCACCTATTTTTACCATTCTACTATTACAATGTTCAACCCTTTCAGCTTATTCCTTTCAGCTATGACTTTTGGTCCTTCAAATCCTTGAACTTTTCCAGATATTCCCGGATATTCCCAGATTTTCCAATGTTTTTGCTCCATTGGCCACACCTTTGCTTCTTTAAACAATTGTAACTTTAAAATTCTTTTGGCTAGAGACACCGTTCAAATATTGAAATGTTCACAAGGTTTTGGACCTCAACATAAGGTTCAAAATTATTATGGGATGGCAACACCACCTACAGTTTGGCGGCCATTTTGTGCCAAAATGTGAGGCAATTTTAAACTTCTTCAAACTTTCACCTATTTTAATCCTTCTACTATTACAATGTTCAACCCTTTCAGCTTATTCCTTTCAGCTACGACTTTTAGTCTTTCAAATCTTTGAACTTTTCAAGATATTCCAAGATTTTCCAGGATTTTCCAAGATTTTTGCTTCATTTAAATACATGGAGAATCCTTGAAAACCTTTGTTGCTTTCAAGCATTATAACTTTAACATGCTTTCAGCTAGAGGCACCGTTCAAACATTGAAATGCTCACAAGGCTTTGGACTTCAACATACGTTTTGAAATTATTATGGGATGGCAACACAACCTACTGTTTGGTGGGCATTTTTTGACAAAATCTGAAGCAAATGTTGCAATAAACTTCATCCATGGCTGGAACTGAACATATTGAAATTCACTGGATCTGGACATATAAGGAATGTGGGCGTGGTTAGCAAACAAAGCTCGTTGCTAAGGACGTCCAAAAGTTTACTTTTTCCGATTCATCTGAAACCGACGTTGATTTGTTCCTCATCTCCAGGCGACCCAAACGTAAAATGGTTGCTATGGAGATAAAATTAATAGAAAGCCGCCATTTTGAAAAAAATGGATTTTCTATCAACTTAGAACATGTAGGTTTTACCAATATGATACTCTCAAACAATGTGTTTTTTGGATTCAGTTGATGATGCTGATTCCAATGCTAGTACTTTTAGCCATTTTAGCAACTTCTTCAAATTTTCAACACTTCAGCCATTTTTTCAACAATTTCAGCTTTAATGCTTAACTCCTTCTACAAACTTTGACCTATTTCAGCCATTCTACTATTACAATGTTCAACTTTTTCATCTTATTCCTGCTAGGACTTTTGCACATTTAACTTTTCAAGGTTTTCCCAGTACAGTTAAGCCATTTCTTCACCTAATTCAGCTTTCATTCAGCAGTACAGCATTCAACCCTGCATTTTCTTCTGGAAATGCAGCTCCTTCTAGTTGGTTGAATGCTGTAAAGCATTCAACCCTTTGTTTTCCTGTTTCTCTTTATTTATTATTATTATTATAGTATCTTCCGCCGTTTTTTGGCGTTTAACTCCTTCTACAATTTTTAACCTATTTTAACCATTCTACTTTTAAAATTTTCAGCTCTTTTACCTTTTTTCTGCTATGACTTTTGGTTTTTCAAATCCTTTTACTTTTTAAGATATTCCAGGTTTTCCGGGAATTTTTGCTCCATTGAAATACATGGAGAATTGTTCGTTCAGAAGTTCACAGTTAAACTCCTTCTACAATTTTTCACCTATTTTAACCGTTCGACTATGAAAATGTTCAGCTCTTTCATCTTATTCTAGCTATGACATTTTGGTCCTTCAAATCTTTGAACTTTTCCAGATATTCCCGGATATTCCCAGATTTTCCAATGTTTTTGCTCCATTGGCCACACCTTTGCTTCTTTAAACAATTGTAACTTTAACATTCTTTTGGCTAGAGACACCGTTCAAATATTGAAATGTTCACAAGGTTTTGGACTTCAACATAAGGTTCAAAATTATTATGGGATGGCAACACCACCTACAGTTTGGCGGCCATTTTGTGCCAAAATGTGAGGCAATTTTAAACTTCTTCAAACTTTCACCTATTTTTACCATTCTACTATTAAAATGTTCAACCCTTTCAGCTTATTCCTTTCAGCTACGACTTTTAGTCTTTCAAATCTTTGAACTTTTCAAGATATTCCAAGATTTTCCAGGATTTTCCAAGATTTTTGCTTCATTTAAATACATGGAGAATCCTTGAAAACCTTTGTTGCTTTCAAGCATTATAACTTTAACATGCTTTCAGCTAGAGGCACCGTTCAAACATTGAAATGCTCACAAGGCTTTGGACTTCAACATACGTTTTGAAATTATTATGGGATGGCAACACAACCTACTGTTTGGTGGGCATTTTTTGACAAAATCTGAAGCAAATGTTGCAATAAACTTCATCCATGGCTGGAACTGAACATATTGAAATTCACTGGATCTGGACATATAAGGAATGTGGGCGTGGTTAGCAAACAAACTTCGTTGCTAAGGACGTCCAAAGGTTTACTTTTTCCGATTTGTCTGAAACTGACGTCGATTTGTTCGTCATCCCCAGGCGACCGAAACATAAAATGGTTGCTATGGAGATAAAATCAATAGGAAAGCCGCCATTTTGGAAAAAGTGGATTTTCTGTCAACTTAGAACATGTAGCTTTTAACAATATGATACTCTCAAACAAAGTGCTTTTTTGAGTCAGTTGATGATGCTGATTCCAATGCTAGCACTTTTAACCATTTTAGCAACATCTTCAAATTTTCAACAGTCCAGTCATTTTTGTATCAACTTAAGCTTTCATGCTTAACTCCTTCTACATTTTTTGACCTATTTTAGCCATTCTACTATTACAATGTTCAACTTTTTCAACTTTTTCCTGCTATGATTTTTTTTTAAATCTTTTAACTTTTAAAGATATTCCGGGATTTCCCAGGATTTTTGCTTCATTAAAATACATAGGAAATCTTTTTTTTAACTTCTTTCACAGTTTTTTACCTACTTTAACCATTCTACTTTTAAAATGTTGAGCTCTTTCAGCTCTGTTCAGCCATTTCTTCAGCAAATTCAGCTTTCATTCAGCATTATAGCATTCAACCCTGCATTTTCTTCTGGAAATGCAGCTCCTTCTAGTTGGTTGAATGCTGTAAAGCATTCAACCCTTTGTTTTCCTGTTTCTCTTTATTTATTATTATTATTATAGTATCTTCCGCCGTTTTTTGGCGTTTAACTACTTCTACAATTTTTAACCTATTTTAACCATTCTACTATTAAAATGTTCATCTCTTTCATCTTATTTCTGCTATGACTTTTGGTTTTTCAAATCCTTTTACTTTTTAAGATATTCCAGGTTTTCCGGGAATTTTTGCTCCATTGAAATACATGGAGAATTTTTCGTTCAGAAGTTCACAGTTTAACTCCTTCTACAATTTTTCACCTATTTTAACCGTTCGACTATGAAAATGTTCAGCTCTTTCATCTTATTCTAGCTATGACATTTTGGTCCTTCAAATCTTTGAACTTTTCCAGATATTCCCGGATATTCCCAGATTTTCCAATCTTTTTGCTCCATTGGCCACACCTTTGCTTCTTTAAACAATTGTAACTTTAACATTCTTTTGGCTAGAGACACCGTTCAAATATTGAAATGTTCACAAGGTTTTGGACTTCAACATAAGGTTTAAAAATTATTATGGGATGGCAACACCACCTACAGTTTGGCGGCCATTTTGTGCCAAAATGTGAGGCAATTTTAAACTTCTTCAAACTTTCACCTATTTTTACCATTCTACTATTACAATGTTCAACCCTTTCATCTTATTCCTTTCAGCTATGACTTTTGGTCCTTCAAATCTTTGAACTTTTCCAGATATTCCCGGATATTCCCAGATTTTCCAATGTTTTTGCTCCATTGGCCACACCTTTGCTTCTTTAAACAATTGTAACTTTAACATTCTTTTGGCTAGAGACACCGTTCAAATATTGAAATGTTCACAAGGTTTTGGACTTCAACATAAGGTTCAAAATTATTATGGGATGGCAACACCACCTACAGTTTGGCGGCCATTTTGTGCCAAAATGTGAGGCAATTTTAAACTTCTTCAAACTTTCACGTATTTTAATCCTTCTACTATTACAATGTTCAACCCTTTCAGCTTATTCCTTTCAGCTACGACTTTTAGTCTTTCAAATCTTTGAACTTTTCAAGATATTCCAAGATTTTCCAGGGTTTTCCAAGATTTTTGCTTCATTTAAATACATGGAGAATCCTTGAAAACCTTTGTTGCTTTCAAGCATTATAACTTTAACAAGCTTTCAGCTAGAGGCACCGTTCAAACATTGAAATGCTCACAAGGCTTTGGACTTCAACATACGTTTTGAAATTATTATGGGATGGCAACACAACCTACTGTTTGGTGGCCATTTTTTGACAAAATCTGAAGCAAATATTGCAATAAACTTCATCCATGGCTGGAACTGAACATATTGAAATTCACTGGATCTGGACATATAAGGAATGTGGGCGTGGTTAGCAAACAAACTTCGTTGCTAAGGACGTCCAAAGGTTTACTTTTTCCGATTTGTCTGAAACTGACGTCGATTTGTTCGTCATCCCATGCCGCCCCAAACGTAAAATGGTTGCTATGGAGATAAAATTAATAGAAAAGCCGCCATTTTGAAAAAAGTGGATTTTCTGTCAACTTATAACATGTAGCTTTTACTAATATGATTCTTTCAAACAATGTGTTTTTTGGATTCAGTTGATGATGCTGATTACAATGCTAGTACTTTTAGCCATTTTAGCAACTTCTTCAAATTTTCAACACTTCAGCCATTTTTTCAACAATTTCAGCTTTAATGCTTAAGTCCTACAAATTTTGACCTATTTCAGCCATTCTACTATTACAATGTTCAACTTTTTCATCTTATTCCTGCTAGGACTTTTGCACATTTAACTTTTCAAGGTTTTCCCAGTACAGTTAAGCCATTTCTTCAGCTAATTCAGCTTTCATTCAGCAGTACAGCATTCAACCCTGCATTTTCTTCTGGAAATGCAGCTCCTTCTAGTTATTATAGTATCTTCCGCCGTTTTTTGGCGTTTAACTACTTCTACAATTTTTAACCTATTTTAACCATTCTACTTTTAAAATGTTCATCTCTTTCATCTTATTTCTGCTATGACTTTTGGTTTTTCAAATCCTTTTACTTTTTAAGATATTCCAGGTTTTCCGGGAATTTTTGCTCCATTGAAATACATGGAGAATTTTTCGTTCAGAAGTTCACAGTTAAACTCCTTCTACAATTTTTCACCTATTTTAACCGTTCGACTATGAAAATGTTCAGCTCTTTCATCTTATTCTAGCTATGACATTTTGGTCCTTCAAATCTTTGAACTTTTCCAGATATTCCCGGATATTCCCAGATTTTCCAATCTTTTTGCTCCATTGGCCACACCTTTGCTTCTTTAAACAATTGTAACTTTAACATTCTTTTGGCTAGAGACACCGTTCAAATATTGAAATGTTCACAAGGTTTTGGACTTCAACATAAGGTTCAAAATTATTATGGGATGGCAACACCACCTACAGTTTGGCGGCCATTTTGTGCCAAAATGTGAGGCAATTTTAAACTTCTTCAAACTTTCACGTATCTTAATCCTTCTACTATTACAATGTTCAACCCTTTCAGCTTATTCCTTTCAGCTATGACTTTTGGTCCTTCAAATCTTTGAACTTTTCCAGAGATTCCCGGATATTCCCAGATTTTCCAATCTTTTTGCTCCATTGGCCACACCTTTGCTTCTTTAAACAATTGTAACTTTAACATTCTTTTGGCTAGAGACACCGTTCAAATATTGAAATGTTCACAAGGTTTTGGACTTCAACATAAGGCTCAAAATTATTATGGGATGGCAACACCACCTACAGTTTGGCGGCCATTTTGTGCCAAAATGTGAGGCAATTTTAAACTTCTTCAAACTTTCACCTATTTTTACCATTCTACTATTACAATGTTCAACCCTTTCATCTTATTCCTTTCAGCTATGACTTTTGGTCCTTCAAATCTTTGAACTTTTCCAGATATTCCCGGATATTCCCAGATTTTCCAATGTTTTTGCTCCATTGGCCACACCTTTGCTTCTTTAAACAATTGTAACTTTAAAATTCTTTTGGCTAGAGACACCGTTCAAATATTGAAATGTTCACAAGGTTTTGGACCTCAACATAAGGTTCAAAATTATTATGGGATGGCAACACCACCTACAGTTTGGCGGCCATTTTGTGCCAAAATGTGAGGCAATTTTAAACTTCTTTAAACTTTCACCTATTTTTACCATTCTACTATTACAATGTTCAACCCTTTCAGCTTATTCCTTTCAGCTATGACTTTTGGTCCTTCAAATCCTTGAACTTTTCCAGATATTCACGGATATTCCCAGATTTTCCAATGTTTTTGCTCCATTGGCCACACCTTTGCTTCTTTAAACAATTGTAACTTTAAAATTCTTTTGGCTAGAGACACCGTTCAAATATTGAAATGTTCACAAGGTTTTGGACCTCAACATAAGGTTCAAAATTATTATGGGATGGCAACACCACCTACAGTTTGGCGGCCATTTTGTGCCAAAATGTGAGGCAATTTTAAACTTCTTCAAACTTTCACCTATTTTAATCCTTCTACTATTACAATGTTCAACCCTTTCAGCTTATTCCTTTCAGCTACGACTTTTAGTCTTTCAAATCTTTGAACTTTTCAAGATATTCCAAGATTTTCCAGGATTTTCCAAGATTTTTGCTTCATTTAAATACATGGAGAATCCTTGAAAACCTTTGTTGCTTTCAAGCATTATAACTTTAACATGCTTTCAGCTAGAGGCACCGTTCAAACATTGAAATGCTCACAAGGCTTTGGACTTCAACATACGTTTTGAAATTATTATGGGATGGCAACACAACCTACTGTTTGGTGGGCATTTTTTGACAAAATCTGAAGCAAATGTTGCAATAAACTTCATCCATGGCTGGAACTGAACATATTGAAATTCACTGGATCTGGACATATAAGGAATGTGGGCGTGGTTAGCAAACAAAGCTCGTTGCTAAGGACGTCCAAAAGTTTACTTTTTCCGATTCATCTGAAACCGACGTTGATTTGTTCCTCATCTCCAGGCGACCCAAACGTAAAATGGTTGCTATGGAGATAAAATTAATAGAAAGCCGCCATTTTGAAAAAAATGGATTTTCTATCAACTTAGAACATGTAGGTTTTACCAATATGATACTCTCAAACAATGTGTTTTTTGGATTCAGTTGATGATGCTGATTCCAATGCTAGTACTTTTAGCCATTTTAGCAACTTCTTCAAATTTTCAACACTTCAGCCATTTTTTCAACAATTTCAGCTTTAATGCTTAACTCCTTCTACAAACTTTGACCTATTTCAGCCATTCTACTATTACAATGTTCAACTTTTTCATCTTATTCCTGCTAGGACTTTTGCACATTTAACGTTTCAAGGTTTTCCCAGTACAGTTAAGCCATTTCTTCACCTAATTCAGCTTTCATTCAGCAGTACAGCATTCAACCCTGCATTTTCTTCTGGAAATGCAGCTCCTTCTAGTTATTATAGTATCTTCCGCCGTTTTTTGGCGTTTAACTACTTCTACAATTTTTAACCTATTTTAACCATTCTACTTTTAAAATGTTCATCTCTTTCATCTTATTTCTGCTATGACTTTTGGTTTTTCAAATCCTTTTACTTTTTAAGATATTCCAGGTTTTCCGGGAATTTTTGCTCCATTGAAATACATGGAGAATTTTTCGTTCAGAAGTTCACAGTTAAACTCCTTCTACAATTTTTCACCTATTTTAACCGTTCGACTATGAAAATGTTCAGCTCTTTCATCTTATTCTAGCTATGACATTTTGGTCCTTCAAATCTTTGAACTTTTCCAGATATTCCCGGATATTCCCAGATTTTCCAATCTTTTTGCTCCATTGGCCACACCTTTGCTTCTTTAAACAATTGTAACTTTAACATTCTTTTGGCTAGAGACACCGTTCAAATATTGAAATGTTCACAAGGTTTTGGACTTCAACATAAGGTTCAAAATTATTATGGGATGGCAACACCACCTACAGTTTGGCGGCCATTTTGTGCCAAAATGTGAGGCAATTTTAAACTTCTTCAAACTTTCACGTATCTTAATCCTTCTACTATTACAATGTTCAACCCTTTCAGCTTATTCCTTTCAGCTATGACTTTTGGTCCTTCAAATCTTTGAACTTTTCCAGAGATTCCCGGATATTCCCAGATTTTCCAATCTTTTTGCTCCATTGGCCACACCTTTGCTTCTTTAAACAATTGTAACTTTAACATTCTTTTGGCTAGAGACACCGTTCAAATATTGAAATGTTCACAAGGTTTTGGACTTCAACATAAGGCTCAAAATTATTATGGGATGGCAACACCACCTACAGTTTGGCGGCCATTTTGTGCCAAAATGTGAGGCAATTTTAAACTTCTTCAAACTTTCACCTATTTTTACCATTCTACTATTACAATGTTCAACCCTTTCATCTTATTCCTTTCAGCTATGACTTTTGGTCCTTCAAATCTTTGAACTTTTCCAGATATTCCCGGATATTCCCAGATTTTCCAATGTTTTTGCTCCATTGGCCACACCTTTGCTTCTTTAAACAATTGTAACTTTAAAATTCTTTTGGCTAGAGACACCGTTCAAATATTGAAATGTTCACAAGGTTTTGGACCTCAACATAAGGTTCAAAATTATTATGGGATGGCAACACCACCTACAGTTTGGCGGCCATTTTGTGCCAAAATGTGAGGCAATTTTAAACTTCTTCAAACTTTCACCTATTTTAATCCTTCTACTATTACAATGTTCAACCCTTTCAGCTTATTCCTTTCAGCTACGACTTTTAGTCTTTCAAATCTTTGAACTTTTCAAGATATTCCAAGATTTTCCAGGATTTTCCAAGATTTTTGCTTCATTTAAATACATGGAGAATCCTTGAAAACCTTTGTTGCTTTCAAGCATTATAACTTTAACATGCTTTCAGCTAGAGGCACCGTTCAAACATTGAAATGCTCACAAGGCTTTGGACTTCAACATACGTTTTGAAATTATTATGGGATGGCAACACAACCTACTGTTTGGTGGGCATTTTTTGACAAAATCTGAAGCAAATGTTGCAATAAACTTCATCCATGGCTGGAACTGAACATATTGAAATTCACTGGATCTGGACATATAAGGAATGTGGGCGTGGTTAGCAAACAAAGCTCGTTGCTAAGGACGTCCAAAAGTTTACTTTTTCCGATTCATCTGAAACCGACGTTGATTTGTTCCTCATCTCCAGGCGACCCAAACATTACAGCATTCAGTACAGCATTCAACCCTGCATTTTCTTCTGGAAATGCAGCTCCTTCTAGTTTGTCTTTGTAACTTTCTTATTTTATCGGAGTATAAGAACGACGGTAAAGGTATTTTTAAATTGTGGGACTCCATTTCCACCCAATGTGGATTATTCTCATTAGAGAAGTAAAACATAATGGAGCGCAGATGTGTAGCCCAGAAGTAATGCTTAAAATTAGGGCATTTTAGCCCCCCTCCATCAAATGGTAAGTATAGTAAAGTAAGACGGAGTTTAGGTTTTCTGTTGTTCCATATAAAGGCTACTGTGATTTTCTTTAACCAAGCAAATAATTCTAGAGGGGGTGCCAGAGGGATATTTTGGAACAAGTATAGCAGTTTTGGCAATACGTTCATTTTTAGGATATTTATTCTTCCCATTAGAGTTATGGGCAGCTTCATCCATCTGTCTATTGAATCTTTGATTTTTTCTTTTAAGTAATCATAGTTACGTTGGACAACTTGATCCAGCTTTGGTACAATTACCACTCCTAAGTATTCAAAATGTTCAACTACTTTAAAGTGAGACGTTTTGGAAGTGGGGTTTTGCCTTTCCATAGAATTTAGCATTAAAATTGAGGATTTTGCATTATTCACTTTATATCCTGAAATACTTCCAAATATTTGAATCACTTCCAGCACTGCTGGGATTGATGAAGTAAGGTTACTCAAATATAAAATGACATCGTCTGCAAACAAAGAAATTTTGTGTTCAGTGGGTCCTATTGTGATTCCAGTTATCTGTGTATGTGCACGAATCGCTGCTGCAAATGGTTCTATTGCTAAAGTAAAAAGCAAAGGAGAGAGAGGACATCCTTGCCGACATCCTCTCTTAATTTTAATTGGCTTAGAGAAATTTCTATTTGTTAAAACTTCCGCTGTCGGGTCTTTATACAAAATCTTGATCCATTTTATAAAGTTGGATCCGCATCCAAATCTTTCCAAGATACTGAAAAGATAGGGCCACTCAACCCTATCAAATGCTTTTTCTGCATCTAATGACAGGAGAGCAGTATCTCTGTTTTCTTTTTTATGATGAATGATATTTAAAACTCTTCTCACATTATGAGATCCTAGTCTTCCAGCAACAAAGCCATTCTGATCTCTATTTATTATATGTGGCAGAACGTTTTGGAGACGCCTTGCTAACAATTTGCAAATAATTTTAAGATCAGAATTCAGTAAACTAATAGGCCTCATATTCTCGCATTTGTTAGGTGGTTTACCTGGTTTTGGCAGTAATGTGATAAGGGCTTGATTCATGGAGAGTGGAAGACATTCTTTTTCAAATGCCTCAGTAAACATTTCCAGTAGGGGTGTTAGCAATTTATCCTTAAATTTTTTATATATTTCAATCGGAATACCATCTGGACCTGGACTTTTTCCTGATTTCATGTTTTCAATAGTTTGTGCGACTTCTATGTTATTAAACTTTAAATTCAAATTGATCTTATTCTCATTTGAGATAACTGGAATATTCAGCCTATTTAGGAAACTATTAATGTCAGTAGGATTGCAGTTCCCTTGAGCGTCATACAGTTTCTGGTAATACTCTCTAAAGGCGTCGTTGATATCTTTTGGATTGACTAAGTTTTGTTCATTTTTTGTGATACATGTGATAGAGGTTTTAGTTTCCAGTTGTTTTATTTGCCATGCCAATAATTTTCCAGCCTTGTCACCTTGTTCATAAAATGTTTGTTTTAACCTTAAAAGGCTTGATGCAGCCCTGTTACTGGACTGTTTGTCATATTCTGCTCTTAGGAGTAATAACTCTTTTTTTGCTTCCAGATCCCCATTTTCATAAATTTTTTGTTGTGTGTGTTTTATTTTGTTCTCTAGTTGTGCAAAATTTTGTTTGTCTTTCTTATTTTTATAGCTTGTGTAACTAATTATTTTTCCTCTAAGAAATGCCTTAAAGGCATCCCATCTAATGCAGGCTGAAGTTTGATCTGTGTTGAAGTAGAAAAAGTCATCTATTTGTTTTCCTATGTATTTAACTCTCCGTCCTGCAGCCATTTGTGTTGGAATCGCCATCTAGGAGGGTCGCTGGATATTTTTTCATCCCTGTATACTAGGCAACATGGAGCATGGTCCGAAATTACAATATTGTCATATGTACATTTTTGGATTTTGGACATCAATTCAGAAGAAATTAGGAAATAATCTATACGTGAGTAGGTTTGAAATGTTGCAGAATAGCATGAATAGGCCTTGGTTTGCTGATTTAATTCCCTCCAAATGTCTAGCAGTTTTAGTTCTTTCATTGATCTCAGAATACTCAGTCTACAGTTGTTATGAGTTTGGTCGGTTCCTGTGGATCTATCCTGGCTTGGATTTAAGGTACAGTTAAAGTCCCCAGCTATTATAAATTGCCCGGGCAGCGCTGAAAGTGTAAGGAACAGGTCTTCATAAAACTTAAAATCATCAGAATTAGGACCGTAAATATTAACCAAATTTAATGTTTCCAACAATAATGATCCTTGTATTATTAAATATCTACCCCTCTTGTCTTTAATCACATTACTGACATGGAATGGTACAGATTCATGAATAAGAGTCATCACTCCTCTTGCTCTGGAAGAAAATGCTGAAGCAAATACGCTCCCTCGCCACCTTCTTCTAATTCTTTTTTCGTCTTCCTCTAGAAGATGGGTCTCCTGAAGAAATACTATTTTGGACCCCATATCTTTTATTTTGTTTATTACTTTTTTGACCTTTTTGAAACGTTGCAATCCCCTGCAATTCCATGTTACAAAGTTTAGATCTACTCCTTGCATTAATTTGGACAGATCAAAGTATTTATTTGCATTTAGAGTAAATTGTCTCTTGAAAAAAAAAAAGAGATCTGTATTTCTTTTCAGCTGCTGTGAAATTTTCACATAATACAATGAACATTTTTTTAAAGAGAAGCCTAACTAACCTGGATATAAGAGAACATATCCAAAACACCAAACTTGAACACCCGTTACCCCATTTACCCAACTGAATGGGTTTCCCTCCCCCCACATTGTGTCTCCCGCCATGGCACGTGCCTGATCCTCTCTCTGGGAGGAGCAGTCTGCCCATGTCACTCAAATCGAACATTAACGCCACTGCTGGTCGTGCCTTGACCAAAAATAATTTTTCTACGCTGCTAATTTTCACTTAATGTATACAGTTGTAGAAATTGTTTCAAAAAATATTATTAATTAAGAAAAAGAAAAATAAAGGAAGAAGAAAAAAAAAGTCACTCAGATGTTTCCATATTGGAATGCCAATTTTCCCGTCCCGTTACCTGTTTCTCACAACTGTTGAGAGAATAGTATGTCAGATCAGAATCACTTTCACTCAGAGTTCTTCTGGATCTTCTTGAGAAACTCTCGAGCCTCTGTCGGTGTTTTAAAGGCGTGCGTCTTCCCCTCGTAGGTCACCAGTAACTTTGCTGGGTGAATCACTCCGTGCTTTATCCCCAATCTGCGCAGATCCTCTCGAACCGAGTCGAACATTTTAATTATCTTTAAATGTTTTCAAGTACAGACCGCATAAAATTAAAAATTAATTATCTAAAAAAAAACACATAAAATATGAACCTAAGCATTGTTTCAACAACATGAAAACAGTCAAACGTCCTTTTACTGATAGCACTAACCTATTTCTATCAATTCCAGCAGCATTTATAACAGCGTTTATTGATGTTATCAGATATTCACTTGAGGTAAAACTGGTTCTTCCAAAAAAAAAAAAAAAAAAAAACTAAGTGATTAACGTTGTTGAGTATGTATTAACCTAAGCCAGAGGTCTGCAACCTAAGGCTATGTAGCCACATGAGACTTTTTTTAAACCCACTATTATGGCTCTTTGGTTTTAAAGAAAAATTCTATTTAAATAACTAGTAAGTTAGTTAATTTTTTCATTGATGTTTAGATTTTTTAACTCATGTGATCTTATATTGCTGAAATAAACTTCTTTCACTCTTGTGCTTTACCACGCCTCCAAATGTACTCGTAGGATAACTGGGCAAAATAATAGAAGGTTTAACCCCTTCATGCTGTATGTCGCTAATGTGTAACATGCCATTAAATCCAAGAGTCCACTTATTTAACATCCACTTGAAGAAAAAAAATAATATATATATTTTTTTTATAATTGGAAATTCAGTCAGGCATGAAGGGTTTATCTTTTGTCGGAGACGTTTATTATTTGAATAAGGTCAAAGAACATCTTCTTGTCTTCTGCTGCAAAACAATGTTAAATAGCTGTTAGTCCTCAAAGTATAACCATTCAAATGTATATGTATAGTTTTTTTTTTAATTGTCTTCCACACCAATGCTGTCCAGTTTATTTTGGACAGTTAAAGGAGAAAGGGGATGAAGACGCAATAAAGTCATAATGACAATGTTATGTTTGACTTTTTCACATTTTTAATTCAAGTAAATCTGCTGCAGCAGTAGGATTTCATTTTAACACAGGGTGTATTTTATTTTGAAAGGAACTTGCATGTGCCGTCAGAATTAAAATAAGTTATAATTGTTATCAATAAAAAATATAACACTGTTAGAATTCAATTATTGAAAACATTTAAATGAATGTTGTAAAGAAATGGCTTAGTGGCCTCATAACTATAAATAAAGTAGATTTTTCTTAACAGTTAAGTGCAAATAAGCAGCTCTCACTGAATTTTGTTGGACCAAATGGCTCTTATAGCATTTAAGGTTGCAGACCCATGACCCAAGATTGCAAATCTGTAGTAACTAGACCCACCGATGACATCACATGCCATGTGTCACAAGTCGTGTTCAAGCAGTGCTGCTTTGATTCCACTGGTAGGAAAAGGGCTTAATATAAAAGCTGATACAGAAATCAAGTCTTATTTCATCCATCTTCGAAGCCTGCGAAGTTCATTTCGGGATCACGGGGTTGCTGGAGCCTATCCCAGCTACAATTGGGGTACCTAGACAGGTCACCATGACTGTTTAGGGCTACACAACCTCACACACCCAAGGACAATTTTGAATCTTCAATGAACCTATGAAGGACGTTTCTGGACTATGGGAGGAAACTGGAGATTTTGTAGAAAACCTACGCATGCACCATGAAAAGATGCAAACTCCACACAAAGTCCCAGCTAGGATTTGAACCAGGGCCTTCTTACTGAGAGGTGGTGAAAGTGCTAACCAATACATTTGCAGCCCGGTGTTATTTATTGCTGACATGAGATATTTTACAATGCATCAGGATAACATTATAAAGTTACAATAATTCGGTTAAAAACGTGTTCATAGCTGTGAAAAGACAAGGTTTAGATCTTACCTCCTTCAGTAATTCCTGGGTAAAGGAAATTCTACTTGAACACATGTATCATTTTATAAAAAGAGCATTTATTTCAAAGTTGTTTTTTTTCTTCTTTTTTTTGCTTCAGAGATTGAAGCACATAGTAAAGCAACAGTACAATGTTCAGAAAATATAAGTGAGATGCTGTAACTTCTTAATTTTTGTAACATGTTTTTGTTGTAATACTGGAATATTCTGCATGTATACTAAAATAAGAACTTTTAAAATTGTACAAATAGGTACCATAAAACTCGACAGAGAATAAAAACAAGGCGTTCTCTCACTGCAACAAACACAACTGCTAGTTTTTCCTCTTGAACAGGGAGATGGAACAAAAAAAACAGCCCAAAAATTGAGAATAAAGACGCAAAATCAAAGTAGGAGGAAAAAGTTGCACACAGGTGTGAACTAAAGCTAACATTTAAGTTTTAGCACTGACATTTCCCACAGTTGACTACAAATTTAAACGCAACATATTCATTTAGGAAACTGTGAGAATTATCAAGTTGATGCTAAAGTCAAATGTAGCTCTATTTCTGTGTAACCGTGTCCAAAAAAAGAATAATAATAATAGTGGTGTAATAATTATAGAAAACATTAATAATCATAATAATATAATAATTTTAAAACAGAGTGAAAACAAACTGCAGGCTTATAAAAGAATGTCCTGGTTTCAGATGCTTTTTGTTACATTGTGTTATTTTCCTATGTGCACATATTATGTTAGCTTGGCAATGTGCGTTGATACAACACATGTTGCCGGCAACATACATGGGATTTGGAGGAAGGAAAAAAAAAAACCCAATGCAACTTTTCCTCAGAACCAGCACATTCTGCCACAGAAAGGTGGGATAGTTGGCAGGAAAAGTCACGTTGCTTTGTACACACCGAACATGGAGGAGAGTTTGCTTTCAGAATACCTTTCAACTTACAAATAACAAAAAAAAGTTTGTTTTAAAAAAAGGAGAGAAAAAAATGAAAGACTGCGCTGCAAGAGTGTCAGTAAGTTTAAGGCGATTTTTTTTCGAGCTCACAGGTTTTTGCTCATTGTCATCACCGACGGATGCCACGTGAGGAGGTGATCATTGATGGGGGGTAAATGATTGCAGAGATGGAGGATTTCTCTTTTCTGAAGAATGAGGAATTATCCACAAATTGTAAATCCAAAAAAAGAAAAGAAAAATATTTGTGTAGCACAGATTCTCCTACAGTCCATGTGTTTGTGAAGCTACTGACGCTGGCGATCTACATCTTCGGTCTTGCTGTTTTTTATTTTGTTTTGTCAATTTTTTTTTTTTTTTTACTCCTAGAGTTGTTGTTGAATTATTATAAGGCCACCATACCGTGAAAATGCTGTGAGCGTCTTCAGAGTATCAACAACCCGGAGTCAGTTTTCGTATCTACTGCACTTCAGCAGACAAAACAACAAATTTGACCCTACTAACACCTTTATACAACTTTTCTTTGATTTTTATGTTTCTTCTCTTCCTCTGGGGAAACAGGGGAACCTCTGAGGACGGGTCCAATCCTTTTAACGATATAGAACTTCGTACACTCTCAAAAATCTGCTGTAGGCAAGTCCTTCTCAAGATGCAACCACATTTCCATCATATTGCTCCCAACAGACAAACTGATGCGATAACAAATCTGCCAGTCCTGCGATGCTCAGGTCTGTAGAAGAAGACAGAAAGAAAGCCGTAGGAAGGACGGGACAGATTCTGGAATAATGGGAGTCCAGACATTTAATACGTGTCCATTCATTGACAGATCGAACTATTTAGCTGGAAGATGGTAACAACAGGATACTAAGGAGTCTTAACCCTCAGTTAAGAAATCCTCTTGGAATCAATAAATCACAAATCCGGAGGGCGTCCACTGAAGAGGACCTCTGTTAAGAGTCCTCATTATCGTCCACATCGTTAATGGAGCAGTCTTTGGTCCCGTACAAATCCGCCAGCTTCCTAAACCTCGGCCCCCAACTCTGCAGATAGTCATAATCCAAGTCAGACTCTGTTGTGACAGACTCAAGCGAGCTCAGTGACCCGGCCAAGGATCCTCGGCCTTCGTAGCCATAGATCTGAATGGAGTCATAAGGAGGTGCGGTTGGGTCACTGTCGGCGTCTGCAATGCGAGTCTTGATGAAGTCGTCGACGTCTACGCTGTTGGCTTCAGGTCGGCCCATGCCCGGCCTGAGGGGAAACTGGAGTTCTGGTTTGATGTCCTTCCTTGGGAGGAAACCGTTGGCACCGTCTGGGTTCTGGACACAGATTGACAGAGAAAAGTCACCAGTTTTCCTTCACAGATTGATTCACTGTCAGTAGTCTGTTTCTTTCAAACCTGCAGTGTAGCGATGTCGAAAGCCTCAGTGTCCTCTTCACCGCCTCCCTCATCATCGTAAGTGATAATGTTCTCCCTGATGTCCTCCTCCTCAAACACGATCAGCGGCTCCTTTTTCTGACGCCTCAGAGCGACAAACAGCACCACTATTGCTGCCAATGACAAATGCGAAATTTAAAGAAATCAGTCATTTAGTGAGTAAATTGCGTAGCCTTTGTGGTCCCTATGAGCGAGTTTAAATAGAGAATGAAATAATTAGGATGCACTTTGGGAGATTTGGGGGCTTAATTACATCTTGGGCAGTTTAATTCATATCATGGTTGAGTTATGCTGTACACACTTTTTAGTGGCTGGTGGGTTTCTCAGGCTGTTTTGAATGTTCTCACATACCATGATGATGTCACATAACAGATGTAATGCAAAGTCCATCTGAAGTAAAAAAACAAAAAAAAAAAAACAAATGCAAAATTCTCTGTAGACCCAACTGCAATCACAGAAAGTTTTTTTTCGTACTTTCTTGCTGCATTTGCAATAATTTAATACTGCAAGAGTAATTTGCATTGCATTGCTTGCCCTCAGCTGTGCCTCCTGCATTATTGAGGCCCATTTAGGATCACAGTGAAAGAGTGGATTACATTTCATTTCATGAAAAGTAGTTTAACAGGCCTCCATTGTGAGGATTGGGCCCTTTGGTTTGGATTTTTGGTGGCATGTCCTTAGTTCTTGTCATGTTCTGTTTTCAGGTTTTTTCCTGTTCACAGCTGCCTTCATTCCAGTGAATTACCTTCAGTGTCTGGTTTTCAGTTCTTCATTGTCAGATCATCTGCTTTGCCCCCTTTTTGTTTCCCCGTGGATTTTGTATGTATTTTTTGTATTGAAATGTGCTGCCTCTTGGCCAGGATTTACTTGGAAAATAGGTTTTTAATCTCAATAGGACTTCCTGGTTAAATAAAGTTTTAATGATAGCTATGAAGCCTTTCATCCAGTGCACTGCTTCATTTGCTCTAGTAAGACATCTACTGGACCCAAAAGCAGGTTTGATGCGCTTCACGAAAACTCCTCCTCCACTACTTGGCAGATGCCTTGAAGCCTCGATGCAGAACGTCACATCACTATGATCATGTCTAGTTTATGTATTAAATTATTATGTTTCTGCTACCAAGCCTTGTCTCCTGCGTATTGGGTTCTGTGCCGGCAGGTCCTGACATCCATGCTGCTGCGCTCCAGAAACCTGAGCTGTTTTCTAGTTTAGCTTTTGTTTTGTCCCTCCAGGTCCCCTCCTCCCATGTATTGTACTGTGTCTGGGCATCTGGGAGCTGTTCTTTTTGGGGAATGGGTACTGTGAGGGTTCTGTGGTCCAGTTTGCATTTTCAGTGGTGTTTTTAGTGATGTTTTGAGTTGTCCTCTGTCAGTCACCCCAGGTTCATGTTGATCATCAACAGCTGCCTTCCTTTCTGTTAGTCCTCAGTCTATTAGTGCCTTGTTTTTTGGTCGGTCATGGTCAGATCTCCATGGGTTTTTTCATGTTCTAGTTTATTTATTAAAAGTATAAATCCTGGTCTCCTGCAAATTAGGACATACACCACCAGTTCCACCAAGAGTTCCACCACTGTATATTATGGCAAATCAGTGCAAGGCTGCTTTTCTCCACTTCAGAATAGGCCGGTATGACGCTATTTGCACATTCTTTTGACTTATAGTAGTCAAAAGAATGTCAACACTGGAGCTTAAAAAAAGGGTTAAACACACTTTCCAATGACTGTGAGATCAACACTGTTTTCATACAGATGACTGTTGTTTTTCTGCTGCTTACCAAGTAAGATGACAATGCAGGCCAGTATAGCTATGAGGGCGCCAGTGCTGAGCCCGGCAGGCAGGACGTAGGGCTCCACATTACAAGAGAGGATGGTGTCTTTGCTGTCACAGGAACACACTCTGATGGTCAGGGTGTTGGTGCTGCTCATAGGAGGGAAACCATTGTCATTTATCTCGATGGGAAGGAAGTAAACATCCTGGGTTAGACGGCTGAATCCTTTGCGGAGCACATAGATGCTGGCGGTGCTGTCTGTGGAGCGAACGGAAAAGATGGCAGTGAGCAGATGTGCTGCTGAAAAATATTTTACTTCGAAGAGGGTCCATGTGAAGGGAGATTATCTTGTAGACTCATTTTCCCCTTTATTACTGTTCACACTCGCAGAGAGCCATGCAACAGCAGCCAATGAGGTGTGACACTGGTGATATTCAATAAAATAAGTGCTCGTTCATCAGCTGAAAAAGAAAATATATCCAAAAGCAGCTGTGACTTAAACATCTGCACTTTTTCTTTCAGGCTGAAACATGTGGTGTCTGGTGTTCAAAGGGCTTTAATAGCACAAAGGCGTTTGAGTTATTTCTGAGACACTTTAGAGGCTTCATGTACAATAGCATAAAGTAACTAAACAAATAAATCAGCAGTGCTGCCAAAATATAGCTGCAGTTGTGTGAAAAAGCATTTGCTCGTTTCCTGGTATCTTTGCAATTATCATCTTTACATGATTCAGATGGTCACATTTTTCATTATAATATACAGTAAACATGAAATGCAGTTCTCTAAAGTCATCCAAAAAGCCTGTCTATTTGAAAACAGATGATAGTCCCGGACGTCAAGAAGACCCACTGTAATGAAAATGGTGTTTTTGGTGTTTTTTTAACATTATCTTGCAGCATTATACGGATGGAGTCCACATGTATAGAAAATATAGATCAAAATTGAATTTCTGAGTATTTAATATCTGGAGCAGATGAAGAACAGCAGTTTGAAAAAGCTTGTTGTTGTTACGTACATGCTTCAACCGGCCGGCCACTAGCTCCCTGCTCCGCTCAAATCTGATACATCCACTTGCGGACAAATAGAGAAATTAATGTCGGTTTTTCCTCATTTGAGCTCATTTTTTCTCGCTCAAAACTGAACAGCTCCAATACTGATCACCATTTTTGTTGCACCCCTAATGTTAGGTTGGGGGTGTGCGGGAGGGCATGAAAAAAAGGGATGATGGGAAGGCTTACTTTGCACCAACAGTCTGCTGCTCTGCAGAAACTATGTCCTAGAAAAAAGGGACAGTTTTTATTTTATTTTATTTTACCAAAAAACAGCATAATCATTATTAAAAGTCCACTGGGAACATTTTTACAAAAGATTACTGGAGTGGGACTTTAAGGCTGTGGTGCTCTAAGGAAGTGTAGCTACCACGCCTTAGTGAGTAGAACTTGATCTCTGTTTTCTTCCATGAGGTCAATGACATGTGAATCTCTGTAAAAGTCGTTATCAACTAAGAAGGAGAACTTAACAGCAGAGAACCTTTTTTGTAGAGCAAGCAGCCAAGCACAAGGATTCCACATGAGAATAGAATGTAAAACCACTACAGGAATAAGAAAATTCATTCAGTAAATTCAGTAAACAGACAAAGACCAAACAATATGGGTCTATAGCAGAGTTGAAGAAAAATGGCACTGCTAAGCCAAAATAACAAAGATTCATCGGAAATGTGACAAAAATGAAGCTAAAGTTTCTTTAATTTAGTCCATCTTTCAGTTCATGAGCTTTGGTTCTTTTAGCTGAACACTGATCCAAACTCAGCATCTTCTGAGCAAAATGAAAAAAGGGAAAGTGTACACAGAAGTCTGACGGAGACACTGAATTTTAAAACGATCCGTATGGATTACTCTATCTTCTGTACTACAGGGCGCACCGGATTATACGGCAATGAATGGTCTATTTCGAAGTTATTTAAGCTATAAGGCGAACCATGAGACGCATTAAGCGAGACAAAAGAGACAGACCTTGATCGTGACACGTAAAAAAGTCCGACATCACTAGACATTAGCCATGTTGGCATATCACAGTGACACCCAAGCAAACATTGTGTCAGAGCATTGTTTACCTCTCAAAATAACTATAATCCATATTTATAACACTGGACTATGAGATACACTGTTGTTTTTTGAAAAAGAAAAAAGGTTATTAAGTGTGCCTTACAGTGGAGAAGATATTGTCATTTTGTAGGAAGTGTTAGGACAGTTTTTTTTCCCTAATAATGACATCATCAGTGAAATACTTTAGTCTGAATCATAGAATGTCGCACACATGAAGAAGATGTTAATACTTACTCCTTGCATAGTACTCTTACCGCTGCAGTTCAGTTTGATGTAGTATTGGTGAATATCAAGTTGTAAGGTGTTTACTGCGTGTCCTCTCCCATAATTCTAGTGATGCTTTGTTTGACAGTGTTATGTTCATTTTTATTTTGATTCTATACTTTTTCCAAAAATCTTAATTGAATTAATCCCCAACCCCCCAACCTTCCCTAAGATGCATGTACAGACGGACAGAGATCCCATTGCAATTAACACAGGCTGCAGGACACGTGTGTGTGTGTGTGTGTGCGTGTGTGCATATGAGTGTGTGTGAGGAAGATTGGGAGCACCTGCTGATTTCTAGAAGGTGCTGTAAGCCTCCATCTGCTTTTGCTTTGATCTAATCTGAGCAAGAAGGGGATGGGGGGTGGGCTGAGTAACAGACTGCAGGTGAAAAAACAGAAGGAAAGGCTGCAGGAGAGGACAGAAACAGGAAGGAAGACGGAAAAGACACAGGGACAGACATTTACCTCTGCTGTCTGTCAGGGAGAAGTTCTGATTGTGGGCGACTTCCGGGGCCAGACTGAAGGAGAAGTGCTGTCTGTGATCCATCTCGTCTTTGTCCAGAGCACTCACGGTTTCGATGACCTTTACCATGAAAGTTAGAAATCAGCAATTGAGGGGGGGGACCTCTTTTTTTTTTTTTTCGAGTGCCGACTCTTCGACCTACCTTCCCCGGCGACACGGTTTCGCACATCAGAACTTCGTTGTTAGAAGCCAGCTCCGGCGGATTGTCATTTACGTCCTTCACCTTGATGTTAACCCGCACTTTGGCGTCCTGATGGTGGCCTCCTACACACGCCACAGAAAGGAACCATCAGAAATTAGGCTTTGTGATTGCCTGCATTTTTATGATCTTATCCTAATTTAGCAGCGAGTTAAAAAAAAAAAAGTCAACCTATATTTTTAGTGAGATTGCTTCACAATCAGTCAGCCTCTCAGCCAGCTGTCTCTTACTTTGATTTGACTGTTTGGGATTTTTTTTTTCCGTTTTCATTTTAATATGCAATAAACCCCACATATAAATGCATTCAAAAAAGCTGAGTATTTCTTCAGAGTTTCCCTGCACGACGGACTAAAGCACTTTTAGCTTTAAAACACAGAAGGACCACATTTCTGTGTTGCTGTTGTTGCATATTTGCAGATCTAATCAGTGTCATTTTTCTCCTACCCTATCATTAGTAGGCATTTATTTAGCTTCCCAGAGCCTGTGAGCGGTTTGTCTGAAACGGTTCTAGCTTTGTGGGTGGAAAGCCCATTTCCATATGTCCTGTCTGGCGTCTAGCACGCCACATGGGAAACCACGCGGCGCTGGGTTAGCTTGAGCCCCGACCACAGAATACCAGGGCGGGGCTGCTGTGGCTTGTGGCCGATTTGCCTGTGAAAGCCAAAGCTCTGGACTTTTAGAGTGTTTGAAGTGGAGGTTTTAACCGTATTTTCTATCACGGCTTCACGGTTGACTCCCGTTATTTGTGCAAATGACCATCGAAGTCACACATACTTTTAAAAATAAATTGTTAGCGGTGACTACATTTTTTACAGTTCTTCTGATGTTCACAGACTCAACAGCTGGAACGAACAGCATTGTTTGTTTTTGTGATTTAGATTGACTTGTTTTTTGCAGATGAAACCTCTTCGTCTTCATCACTTCTAATGAAAGTTTTACTTCTCAGAACATTAGACTGTAAAAATGTAAACAATCAAATCTAGTAGCTGTCAAAACTGTTTTTTTTTAACTTCCACTTAAAAAATGGAACCATAGCTGCCATCCTGAATCCATCTAAAGTCCATACATAAAAGTGATGGCACACGTCCAGTCCTGCAGAGTGACAGTTATGGGGTTTGTATGCCAGCAAATGTACAGCCAGCCTGGTGGCTATCTGGGATTTCACCATCTGTTAGTCCCTGTCTGACCTTGCCTCTGTGAATGGGTGGGTGCTGTTTAAAACCATTTGTTGTCCCATAGTGTGATGAAAAACAGGAGAAATAGCACAGTCTGCTGGAGCTCCACACTGAAGGATACGCACCTATCTCTATTGCTGACACAGATATGTTGTGCCATGCCTGAGTCTCTCTGTCCAGCGGTTTCGTCGTGGTGATCAACCCATCTTCTGAAATGCTGAAGAACTTCTCCAAATCCGTGTATCGTGGAATCATGTAGCTGCACACAGAGTTAAAAACGTTCATAATTTACATTTAGGTGAAAGGTTTTGCAGGCAAGAGGGCTTCGCTGCTTACAGAAAAATCTTGAGTAGCAACTATTAGTTTAACCATGGTTTGTGGTGCACCTGCACAAGATGCTCAACTTTGTTGAGAAACTCTTGACCAACTGTGTTAACATGGTTCACCAGATTGTCTCTGAAGATCCCACTTTTAACCCTTTAACACCAGAGCTTTAGCGCTAGTGTTTTTACATTCTTTCGACTATCGTAACTCTTCAACCCATAAATCCAGCAGATTCTAAAGCGGAGAAAAGCAGTCTTTTAGTTGGTCGTGGTCAGATCATCTGCTTTTTGTTTTTTCATGGATTTTTTTGAAGAAGACACAGATATGCAAAGGTAGTGAAGTGATTCCCCAATCAAGGTAGATCATCTGTTTCCATTGCAGAGACAAAATGGCTTTGCGCTGTTGTCAGACACTTCACAGTAGTACTGTGTCAATATAAAAAAAAACACTTTCTCCGTTTCAGAAATCAGCTTGATATCCGTTGATTGCGTAATTATTCAAAGAGTTAAAATATGTCAAGAAGTGTCATTTAGATTTCACCGGCAACATCTCCGGTGTTTAAAGGGTTAAATGAAGATGAGATTTGAAAGCTAACAGTCTTATACTATAACTTGGATTTCAGTCTTTGGGCTATTCTGGTACTGAATGCAGGAATGTTTCTGACTACTGTAGTCTTCAATTACCACCTTTTGGCTGATGGCCTCACATTCAATGTGAGAAAACTGTAGCATATTTCTTGGTAAACTAAAGGCTGAATTTTACAGAACTGTAAGACTCAAACTTGTGAGAAAATGTTTTCTCTCTGGAAACACCATTGAACTTATTTTGGACCACTACTGCACACACTTTCCAATGAATTTGGCTTAAAATCCACCTAAGGGATCACACGCTTGTTTGGCTGTTAGACTGTTTTTTTTTCTTCTTCTGTTCAAAAAAGAGCACAGTCAAAAATGACTCACAAAGGTTTCTGAATCTAAACTGACGAGGAGGTCAGAACAACAAGTGACTATTCTGTAGAGAATGTTTTGAGCAATGTTTTTAATTTTTTAGAATTTGAGCCTGAAAAACAAAAAAAGAAGTTTAACAAACATGAAAACTACCATGTAAATGCTTTTAGAGGGTCACCATGGGTCCAGTAAGACTCTTCACTTCGATGACTGCATAAGTGTGTAGCTTTACATTGATCATGCTCCCTGTGTCTCGAGGAGTATGAGGCATACCTATTGTGTTTTTGTCATCTGAATCTCAACTAAACTACACTCTATGAACAAGTAGCAGCACTTTTTCAAATGTTGAAAAGCATTTTACGTTTTCCAGACTGGTGTAAAGAAACAGTTGCTCCATTATGGCTGATGTCTCAGGCAGATAACGTTTCCTTTTTTAACGATCAGTGGAGGTAGTCATGGAGTACTCAGTTCTAGACATTCTTTTTTTCCCACATAGCTGTACAATCAAAGAATCAAATGTTTTCTATTTCAGGTTTTAGTTGTCTCATTATAGGGTTAAAATTAAAAAAAGACCTGCATGAAGATGTGAAAGAAGAGAACAGAAAACACTTTTTTGGTTCGACCCCCTCCAGATTAAAATCAAATTCCCACAAAGTGCAGCTTCCAACTGTTAGGTTAGGATTCGAGTGACCACACTGCAGCGGAAGAAACAACTTTCTCTGAATATTTTCCCTGCAGAAAAAGGTCCAGAGGCTGGTTCTCTGCTTTAATCTAGGGCTCCTGGTTTCATCTGTGAGCGTCTGTGATACCTGACAGGATTGTTGGCAGCGTCTGTGTCCTTGGCGTGAACTCGTCCCACTACAGCGCCCGCGGGTGCATTCTCCTCCACCTCGTAAGTGTAACTGGGAGCTATAAAAACAGGGGGTTCATCTGCGTCCTCCACTGATATCTGCACAAAAACATGAACACACAAACATCTATCGCTGAAAGCTCCTCGTGTGTGAACATGACACACTTCATTTACTTAAAGACCTCATGTTTACCTTGATCGTGGCTTCATCCTTGTAAGGTCCCCAAGTAAGAAATCGAGAGTCAATGTGAGGGTTGGATCCCTCCACCTTCAGAGAGTAGCCCCTCTTCGTCTCATAGTCCACATGCTGTTGAAGGCAGGGAGGACAGAACAGAAATTGAAATGACTATTTGCAAGTAAATCAGTTCATAGAGGTACTCTGAAGGATCCAGTCGGTGGAAGTCGGTGCTTTTACATTGTTTTCTGCCAGGGGGCGTTGTTGCTACATAAATGGTTTGAAGCAAGTGGCTGTGCCACCACTCAACAACACATGATTTCTAGCCCAGCAGTAAACCAGAAGGAACCCAAATAGAGACTTCAATCTTGAGATGTTGGTATTGCATGATATGGCCTGATGTGATAGGATTATTTTTGGATGCAAATGAATCCTTTAATTGTTTGGCTGCTTTCAGTGGCAGATGAAAACAACACCAGCCTCTTTGTAATGAGTCACGATTAGGTCTGGGAGTTTGGGACGCTTTGCGATAAGAGAGAACAAAAAGTGCTTTCAGTCACCGGAATAAGACGAAGAGATAAAGCGAGTAGGAAAGAAAAAAGCTCTGCCAACATATTCATTCGTTTTAATGTGGAAACAGGTGAATTAAAAATACATTCCGACTTAAAACTCCCTGCCGTGTATTTTCAGTGTAAAACCTTGAGATTAGATTCACTGCGTTTAAAGAAAACCCACATTTATGTGCAAAAGCCTTCAAACTATTGATTCTCATTTTTCACATTTCATCATTTTTTTTACGTATAAATGAAACAATTATTAGGTGAAATCTAATAATTGGCCACAGGGGTTGCAAGCCAGTAACTTCTGTGCCGGTCCCAAGCCCGGATAAATAGAGAGGGTTGCGTCAGGAAGGGCATCCGGCGTAAAAATTGCCAAAATAACCATGCGAATCATCCACAACACTTTAGACATACCGGATCGGTCGAGGCCCGGGTTAACAACGACCGCCACCGATGCTGTTAACCTACAGGGTGTCGGTGGAAATTTGACTACTGTTGGTCGAAGAAAGAGGGGAGGCAGAAGGGTCCGTTGCCAGAGAGAGAAGGGAAAAGGCAGGAACATAGGTTTGAGAATAGGGACTCTTAACGTTGGCACAATGACAGGGAAAGGCAGAGAGCTGGCAGACATGATGGAGAGAAGGAAGGTAGATGTACTGTGTGTGCAGGAGACAAGGTGGAAGGGCAGCAAGGCACGTAGTATTGGAGGAGGATACAAACTATTCTATCATGGTGTTGGGAAGAGAAACGGGGTAGGAGTGATTCTGAAGGGGGAGTTTGTAAACAGTGTTCTAGAGGTGAAAAGAGTCTCAGACAGGATGATGAGCCTAAAGTTAGAAATTGAAGGGGTGATGGTGAATGTAGTCAGTGGGTATGCGCCACAGGTTGGCTGTGAGTTAGAAGTGAAGGAGAGATTCTGGAGTGAGTTGGATGAGGTCATAGAGAGTTTTCCCAGAGGAGAGAGAGTTGTTATTGGAGCAGACTTTAATGGGCATGTTGGTGAGGGCAACAGAGGTGATGAGGAGGTGATGGGCAGGTTTGGTGTGAAGGAAAGGAATCTGGAGGGACAGATGGTGGTGGACTTTGCGAAGAGGATGGAAATGGCTGTAGTCAACACTTACTTCCAGAAGAGAGAGGAACATAGAGTGACATACAGAAGTGGAGGTAGGAGTACTCAGGTGGACTACATCCTATGTAGACGAGGTCATTTGAGAGAGGTTAATGACTGCAAAGTGGTGGTAGGAGAGAGTGTAGCCAGACAGCACCGCATGGTGGTGTGTAAGATGACTCTGGAGGTCAGGAAGAAGAAGATAGGGAAAACAGAAAAGAAGACCAAGTGGTGGAAGCTACAGAATGAAAAAACTTGTGAGGAATTTAGGCAGAAGTTGAGGCAGGTCCTGGGTGGTCAGGATGAACTTCCAGATGACTGGGAAACTACAGCAGAGATTATCAGGGAAACAGGTAGGAAGGTGCTAGGTGTGTCATCTGGAAAGAGGAAAGACGGTAAAGAGACTTGGTGGTGGAATGAGGAAGTACAGGAATGCGTCCAGAGGAAGAGGTTGGCTAAAAGGAAGTGGGATGTAGAAAGGACTGAGGAAGGTAGACAGGAGTACAAGGAAGCGCAGCGTAGAGTGAAGAGAGAGGTGGCAAAGGCCAAACAGAAAGCTTACGATGAGCTTTATGACAGGTTAGACACAAAGGAAGGAGAGAAGGACTTGTACAGGCTAGCCAGACAGAGAGACAGAGATGGGAAGGACGTGCAACAGATAAGGGCGATTAAGGACAGAGATGGAAAGGTGCTAACAACCCAAGAGAGTGTACAGAAAAGATGGAAGGAGTATTTTGAGGAGCTGATGAACGAGGAAAATGACAGGGAAAGAAGGGAGGAAGATGTGGTTGTTGTGGAGCAGGAAGTAGCAGAGATTGGAAAGGATGAGGTTAGGAAGGCTCTGAAAAGGATGAAGAGCGGAAAGGCCGTTGGTCCTGATGACGTACCTGTGGAGGTATGGAAGTGCTTAGGAGAGACAGCAGTGGAATTTCTAACAAGGTTGTTCAATAGGATTTTAGAGAGTGAGAAGATGCCTGAGGAATGGAGGAGAAGCGTTCTGGTCCCGATCTTTAAGAACAAGGGTGACACGCAGAACTGCAGCAACTATAGAGGAATAAAGTTGATGAGCCACACAATGAAGCTGTGGGAAAGAGTAGTGGAAGCCAGGCTTAGGAAGAAGGTGGAGATTTGTGAGCAGCAGTATGGTTTCATGCCCCGTAAGAGCACCACTGATGCCATTTTTGCTTTGAGAATGTTGATGGAAAAGTACAGAGAAGGTCAGAAGGAGCTGCATTGTGTGTTCGTAGATTTAGAGAAGGCGTATGACAGGGTGCCGAGGGAGGAGCTGTGGTACTGTATGAGGTCGTCTGGAGTGGCAGAGAAGTATGTCAGAGTAGTTCAGGACATGTATGAGAGAAGTATGACGGTGGTGAGATGTGCTGTAGGTCAGACAGAGGAGTTCAAGGTGGAGGTGGGACTACACCAAGGATCAGCTTTGAGTCCTTTTTTGTTTGCTATGCTGATGGACAGGCTGACAGACGAGGTAAGACAGGAATCTCCCTGGACAATGATGTTTGCGGATGACATTGTAACTTGCAGTGAGAGTAGAGAGCAGGTGGAGGAACAGCTAGAGAGGTGGAGGTTTGCTCTGGAAAGAAGAGGTATGAAGGTCAGTCGTAGTAAGACAGAATACATGTGTCTGAACGAGAGGGATCAAGGTAGAAGCGTTAGGTTACAGGGGACTGAGGTGAAGAAGGTGCAGGAGTTTAAGTACTTGGGGTCAACAGTTCAGTGTGATGGGGAGTGTGGAAAAGAGGTGAGGAGGCGAGTGCAGGCAGGTTGGAGCGGGTGGAGGAAAGTGTCAGGAGTGTTGTGTGACAGAAGAGTGCCAGCAAGACTCAAAGGAAAGGTGTACAAGACAGTGGTGAGACCAGCTCTGCTCTATGGGTTACAGACGGTAGCAGTGAGACAGAGACAAGAGGCTGAGATGGAGGTAGCGGAGATGAAGATGTTGAGGTTCTCCTTAGGAGTGACCAGGTTAGACAGGATAAGGAACGAGTACATCAGAGGGACGGCTCACGTTGCCTGTGTTAGCGACAAAGTCAGAGAAGCCAGACTGAGATGGTTTGGACATGTTCAGAGGAGGGATAGTGGATATATTGGTAGAAGGATGTTGGAGATGGAGCTGCCTGGCCGGAGGGCAAGAGGACGGCCAAAGAGGAGATATATGGATGTCTTAACAGAGGACATGAAGTTGGCTAACGTTAGGGTAGAAGATGTTCATGATAGAGTGAGGTGGAAAAGGATGATTCGCTGTGGCGACCCCTGATGGGAAAAGCCGAAAGAGAAAGAAGATTAGGTGAAATGGCAACATGAATGCAGGTATTTTTTTAAACTTACTGAGCCTGCCTCACTGCAGGGAACCTTTATACACCAACAAGTATTCTGGCAGTGATTGTATGAAGATGTAATAACCACGAAATGCTCTTTGCTGTGATAACGAGCGAGCGTGCTTTGCCAGCAGTGCTTGGCAGCAGCCTGGTTGTTGCTATAACCTAAATATGTTGCTCTAAATCAAGACTCTTCCAAGCAAACGCATTTCCAGCTGGAATGGTGATGCTGAGACGGCAGATGCCTGGAAGCAGGGCTGACTGATCCATATCAGAGGGAAATGGGAAACAAACGAATATTTGATTAAGAAAGCACTAACAAAACCCAACCTGCCAAACAAAAGGTTAATGCATCGCTTCCAGCTTCCTTGCTGATGATTCGACATCAGTTTTATTATTATCGCCTAGAAAACCCCTTTTTGAATGAATTTTCCAGCAGTTTAACTCATCAGGGATGAAACCAAATATTTTCAAACTAGAAGAAGCAAAGAGTATGGGTTTTTTTTCTTCAGTGTTGAGCATAAAACGACACATAACTACTTTTTTAGCAGTATCTTTTTGCACTGGTTGACAAAAATACAAATATTGCATTAGAGAATCTCTGCTCTGTAATTGCCCAAAGTTTTTTTGAGATTACATTGGTTCAGTGGGTTTTAAGGCAAAAATGGTCACACATGTGTTTTTTTCACACAGTTTTGTCAGTGAAGGTACTCGATATCTGCACGGCCACACCCAGTGACACGGTCATGGGGGGGATTTCAAGAAGAGAGGTATGGACTCTGGTTTCTCTGCTTTCCTTCCCTTTAGCCATCTATTTGCAGGAATCTGGGTGTTTCACATGCAGGATACAAATGTGGACTGAACCCTGCACCACTCAGACTGAGGAAGTCACTTGGATGAGGGCAAATCACTTTGAGGAAGAAGATTTTTAAGTCCAGTAGCTATGACTAAACTTCAAGAGGTTGCATGGTTGTGTTTTTGGAGTAGTGCTCTCTATCTACTCAATGTCTCTTTCTTGATGAGTTTGAATTTTTAAATGGGTTTTGTGAGAATGGCTGCATTTAGCAAAATGCAAGTTTGTGTTGTTTATGAGCTCTTTAGATCACAGATCATTTAGATATGCAGGCTTCGCGGACCACTGTTTTCCAACTAAGCTGCCACTGAAGCATCTTATTGGGTAAACAGACCTGATCCAGGTAATCAGCAGCAGATAAGGCAGGATTTCTGGAGAACCAGCAGGATGTCAACCTTCAAGGCCTGGATGGAGTCTGACACACCGGACTTAGATAAACCAGCATTCTGTCTGATTTATATAAAACTGGCAGACCTTTTTATAAAGCAAACATAATTATCCCTCCAGAAAGTTGCCCAATTTCATGCTCAGTATGAGCAATGTCGCGGTTGGTTACCTATATAGGCCAGAACCAAAATAAAGTGAGATAAGGTTTCTTACAATGGTAAACTTGACTGTATTGGACTATAACAATCCTAAATAATTGTAAATATTTGGAATAAAAGAATCATAATGTTATTTTTTTCTTCTTTTAAAGTTTTTCCTTACATTTGTCATGGTGGTGTAACAATTAATAAACTAATCGATTAATATTTCCAAAATTCCAGCAAGATCAATCTGTCTGAGGCAATTTGTTAATCGAATTGACCTAAACAATCATAAAATCATTTCAAAATGATATAAATTAATGATATCAATTTAGAAAAATTCGATTTGGATTGAGGCATGATAGGTTTATTTTACTGTCATGTAAAAATGACCAAGTGCATCACAGCGGACAACACATGTGATGACAGCAAACAATGATCAAGCCATCATTTCAGTCTAACATTGAATTTCGCAAAGACATGTGACCTTACAGTGTGACAGAATGTTCTAATAAGGTAATCTGGAAATCTTCCCCTGCATTATTAGTATCCTGGTATTTTTCTCTGAGTAAAACCGGCTCTAGTTTTAGCTACAGATGTCCTGAATCAGATCGAATTGGACTGTTCAAAATGAACTAATATTGACTATAAATCCCTTTGTCAACCACATATTATGATGTGAATCGAATTGTCATTAATTTATGTCGAGCCTCAAGAAGACCTCAGTTTTAAACTGGCGCTCTCTGAATAGACTGAATGTAATCTTTTTATTTGAAAGTTTCCATCATCCAGTACTATTGTATTTCGGGGGTAATCTGAAGAACCACTGACACCAGGTGACCGTGTTCTGGAGGCAGACAATCCTGCTTATGATTGATAAAAAACATCTAAATCCAATCAAGCTCGCAAAGGATAAAACCTGTGTGGCTTTCGGATCCATTGTGAGGACCAGAAGGTTCACGGTGGATTTTTTTCACTTTAATTCAGTGGCAGGTAAGCGAGTTCAGCAAGTTCAATCAGAGATGTGACCCAGTTCTCTTTTCCTCTGTTTCTGTCCCTCTGTCTGTCCACTCTGCCCTCTCTCCTCATCCCCACACTCCCTCTTTCTATAATCACTGTGAAATAATGATAATAATATTCACAATAATACCCCTCCTTCTCCCCATGCACTCTGTAACACACACACACACACACACACATACAGCTTCTTAATATTCTGTGGACTCCTTTCGTCAGGACACAGTTGAAAGGGAATAGCTGATTAAAGCCCATCCCCGTGTGTGTGTTTGTGAGGAGGAGAGTGAGAGAATAGAGATTAGTGAAGGCTACTCTTGATGCTGATTTGAAAGTGTGTATAGGTGTGTGTTTGTGCACACACTTATGTGTGTATGAGTGCATGCAGTTGGCTTTTAATTTTGCGTGGCACTGCCTTCGGGGTGCGAAAAGGTTTTGATTTCCCTTGAGAGGCATCAAGACTCAATAATCTCACCCGCGCAAGCTTTTACTTGTGCAAACACACACATAAACACATCTGAGTCGAGATCGGATGGAGAGAAGCAAAAGTCAGCCTGGCACTGTGAGTCCAACAGTTATTGGCTCAATATTCACTTATGTTTCTGAAAAAAGACAACATTTCTGTTATTACAGAAAAAAAAAAGGTTCCATAAAAAGTGTTGAAAGTGCAGACTGGAAAAATTCTACATTTGTTAAACTGCAGGATAACTAGAATGGCTGAGTTTTTGGTTTGGTGTAAAACAGTTGAAACTGTGTTGGAGTCCCTCAGGGTACTGTTTTAAGACCATTATTGCTCTACCAAGATGTTTCCTCTAGAATATTTTATTTCCTATAATTTTCCTATAATTATTGAAATACTCAGGCTGTCAGTTTAACAGACATTAAACACAGATTAACTCATATTTTCCTGTAGTTTAATAATAATATGGATTTCTTTTTGAATTACCTTTACCTTTAGAAGTTCATTTTAAAACTGTAAAACTTACTAAAATGATCACTGGGCTTAAATGAAGTATTGGAGAAATTTATCGTGATTTGTTTAATTGGTCTGCGTCTGGAAATTATACATAAAATAATGGATTTTTCCATGACTGTTCCCAGCTTAATTTCTGAATACTTTTAATATTTTTGTGCTAACTTGGATTGCAGGGTTTTCTTCATTCATTCATTCATCTTCTTCCGTTTTGTCCCTTTCGGGGTCACGGGGCTGCTGGAGCCTATCCCTGTCACTTGGGGTGAAGGCAGGGAGCACCCTGGACAGGTGGCCAGTCTGTCGCAGGGTTTTCTTAAGAGCCAGTGAATTCTAAAATAAGTTTAAATCCCATTTTTTCAGTGGGCAACTTTACGTCAGTAAATACTAGGCAAGATGACAAACCCAGCTTTTTGAGATCCACCACTCAGTTTACTGTCTTTGCTGGATTATACTTCCTGCTGATTAGCTGAATCAAGATTATTCTGGGTCCTGACTGACTAAATTAAGCAAAATTAAGCAAAACTGGCATAGTGTGCATTACTTTTAGCTTATTAGACTGTTGTGTTCATGCATAGTGAACTGTGGCGGTGGTTTCCTTTTCCATCTTCTCATTCCACATTGTTTGAACAGTTTATTTGTTTTATTTTGGGAGTGGAAGAAAGGGTAAGCTGTAGACTTTTTTTCTGCTCCCACTCAAACAACATTTGAGTTTTTTTTTTTTTTTTTCTCTTTTCCAACTTTGTCTGGTTGTTTGAGAAAAAACAAAAGTTGAAAAAGAGGAGCAAAAAGGTTTCATGGAAGCAAATGAAAGCATGTCAAGAATAATGCGTTTAAGATTCAAATATCAATGACCTTCCCAACTCATTTCAGTATTATTTACATCTTAGAAATGAGTGAATTAAAGTCACCTGGAAAGGTGAAATTGTATTTTGTTGCTTTGACTACATGACATTTAAAGGCAGTATGGAACAAAAAGCAAAAGAAATGAGACAAGACAGCTGAAATATGCCCAGAGAATGTGCTGATATGTAGTTTTGAGTGTTGACTTTGTTTAAATAGCTTTCTGTCCAACCATGAATGGTTTTCTGTGTTGTCTTCTAAATAACACAATCATTCCTGAGCTTGAGGAAGAAACTGCTGTTAAATCTGCTTGAACAGCAGTAGGTACTTCTGTATAACATGCCAGATGGCTCTGATTTCAAATTTTCTTGGCTTGGTTACAACTGAACACATGTACACTCTCTAAAGCACAAAAAGCAGTGGCAGTGCCCCACTTTAGAGGAATCACCAGCTTTTTTACTTTGACTGGACAGTCCTCTTTGCTGACTTTTTAGCACCTCTTCGTTCCACAGATGTCCACATATTTTCACTGCTCAGTTAAAAATAGGTCCAACTTCTAAAGAAGGGTACTCCAAGAGATCTCATTTTGGATCATGCCACACTTTGATAATGCAGCTATAAAACCTGCAACCTTTTAACAATAAGACATGGAGGCATAAGAGGGAAAGCTCTATGAACCGGCCCACTTCAGCACTCAGTCCTGACCTGAAGCCACACATACACACAGAAACCTAAATATATGTGAATAAGCAAGTAAGTGGACCGTTGACTGTGTGAATGCTACAAAAGATACACAAATCTACCCTTGTTTAAAATGTTCACGTCAAACAAATCTTTCCTTTCTGTAACAAATACAGACTGTGATCCACGCTGCTCGGCTGAGTCTGGTAAAAACTACACTTCAGAATACTGGGAAGTCCTACAACTGCTGACTTACACACTGACATTTTACAGACCGCAATTCTGATCAGGCATTGCTCTGGTCCCATCAAGTCATTAACCACTAACCATGAAACTTTGATATGTACAGTACATTTAGGGACAGTATATTGAACAAGGAATGTCTATGAACTCACACATAAGTCAGTTTTCTAAAACTGGCTTTTCCCATCAACATGACAACACAAAAGTTAGGAGATATGCGGTCTTAGAGTGTCACTGCAAAACTAGTCCAACTGTCCCTCCAAAATAAAGTACGGCTATTCAAAAAATTCCTCAACAGAACCCTGGTGGATCTGGAATTCTGAGGAGAAAGGAGGGCAGATCCTTAAGTTTTGGTCTCCAAGTTTGTAAAAATACAGAACATTCTTTCTATCGAGAGGCAGGAAAAAAAGAATTCACCAAATGATCGGGAAATGTATCATATTTTTTCCAGCCTCCTCACTGCTCCCCACCCTAATAGGTTGGGTCCAGCTAGATATCTTTACCTTCTTCAGCTTGATAACAGCTTCTCTGGTCTCTGAGTCCGTGGTGAGTTCAAACACGTTCATTCCATCTCCATCGATCAGGCGATAGGCCACCAGGCCGTTTTCTCCCAGATCAAGGTCTTTAGCCTTCAGACGGCCCACCTCCTCCCCTGGAACTTTGTCTTCGGACACAGACATGGTGTACACACCTAGAAAAAATGAATTAAAACGAAACTTTAATTTGATTTGAACCTGTAGTTAAACAACACATTGGGTTATACAATTCCATCTCATTTCTTCAGTGAAGGCCTGACTTTCTGCCATTAAGTTTATTCCCTGATGCAGGGTCAGTTTCGGAAGAGAATGGGGCATCATCACAAACAATGCCATCTGTTTTATACCACCCAAACAAAGGGGGTCAGGTGTGTGTGTGAGTCAGTGAAGGTGTGGACAGACACCTGACCTGTGACTTTGAACAATCAGGGCACATGTTGGCTCATCCTTTAGTTTATCCTTCATCTACAAGTTTCATTTTTTTCTGCGTAGTTTGTGTTCATCAGCTGTTTGTCAGTCTTTTTGACCTTTTTTCTTTTTTTGGTATTTGAGTATGAGGGAGAGCTAGTTTCTTCACGTGTTCATCTTTTAGGAAAAATGCTATTAATTTAAATAAATAATGGATTTGTACATTTGAATTAGGTGAGGTTTGTCTTTTTTTTTAATGTCAGATAACGGAGCAAAACGATAATAAAAAGTTTAATATTTTGTATCTGCTTTGTCTAGTTGAGAATGGCATTTACATGTATAAATTAAAAGAGATCAGATTCTATATTAATCCTGTCATATTCATATTGGATGGTTTAAAAAAAGAACGATGGACGTCATAATGGTAGAAAGTTTCACGTTTAATTTTCCTTTAGTTTCATTTCAGGAAAATATTTCTATTAGTTTATTTAGAAAATAATTTGCATATTCTGCTGTTACAAATGTTTTACTGTAAATAGAAAACACAAAACGGTTTTAATTTAATTATTGTGAATATTTTGTGGTTTACTGGCCACAAAAACACAAATAATGTGCATTATTTTTGTGACATTGTGGCTCTCGCTGGTCAATAAAAGAAACTGGCCTAAATGGCTCCTTTAGCTCTAAAGGTTGCAGACCCCTGATCTAGTTCATGCAGGTGAAGCATTACTCTGAGTCAGCATGTTTCCCTGAGAAAATTCAAGTAAAGGGTGATTCCCAGGTCCTTGTTAGATGAATTTCCCAGCATCCACCTCCACGCTTTTTCCTCACCACACCTTTACTGATCCTCACCCAAATCCTTCCCGGCTTTCATCTCTACGGCTGCACCTGCCTTTGGAGCTCCTCCTCATGCAGTTTGCCTCTCACACATCTCTGCCTCCCTCTTCATCACTCATTTGCTTCTCCTCTCAAATCTCTTCAGTCATCCTCACCTCTCCTTCCCTTGTTGGCCTATTTCGCTCACGCCGGTCTCTCTTCTCCCCTGTCCGATTCGGAATGAAAGCTCATTTCATGCCTTCCCCCTCCTTGCCCTTTTCCTCTCGCTCTTCTCCTGTCGTATTCTTGCTTTTCCTAAGTAGCTTAACTTCAGTGGCTTCTGGCGTTTGAGTTAAACATTATGTGACAGAACACACGGGCAGTTCGCTTTACCTGGCTCTGGGCGGAAATTATGCGCTTTGCATAGAGAAATGGACATTTACAAAAAATAAAAAGTGGAAATAGGAGTTTTATTTTCTGTAAAAGACAATCTGAACAGAAAAGTGTCTTTTAATGTTACAAATAAAACATAAACGAAGCAGAAATGCATTAGCTGCTTCCCTTACTAACTGTTTGTGTTGACAGACCACTGGAAAATAGTCTTTTTATTGATGCTCAAGTGATTTTTTTTTTTTTTAATAATTTTTTACAGCACTTTGTTTTATTTTTCAATAACATAGCGTGAATTAGGACTTATTTGTCATTTTAATGGATTAGGTTACTAGGTTTAAATTCCATCGGCATGCAGGCCTCCCCTCTGAATTTGGCCGTCATCATAGTAGAAAAGGATTTGCCTGAAGAGCAAAAAAGTCAAGTGCACTTTTTTAGAGTTCAATGTCAACGTTGTAGAAGCAATTCACTTGGGAACCAACTTAACATGGTTGAGACCAAAAATTGCTGTGAAAAATAGGGTGTTGGAGATATTATTCTGGCCAAAAATTGAAATGATTGCTTCACATTTAGATAGGAAAATGGGAAAATATCAGTCATAATTTTATTAATTTACATTTCCATACTAGAACACTTGTCAAGGCAAAACGTTCACACTTCTTTTTTATTTTCCCCCAGACCCCCAGATTTTTGTCAGATTTTTTTTTAAAGCTGCTCTCCGATCTTCTTTTGATCTATTTTAGAAGGGGTTTTCCCAGTGGTCTTTTCATTTTGATTATGCAGTTTATGTCCATTGTTCATTGAGTTGTGGGCAGGACGATTGGCGCTGAGTAAGCCCACTAGCTTACAGCCCCTCACACCCCCAACCTAACATTACTGGTGCATCAAATATGGCGAGCAATATGTATCCAAAGCTGTACAGCTTTGAGCTGGAGGAAAACAAAGACGTGCATGGATCTAGTCGACTACAAGTGGATGCATCAGTGACCTTGTGGCCTTTATGTAACAAATATGTTATTTTTCAAACGTCATTTTTTCGTCTGTTACTGATTCACAATGATTTGAATAAAGAAAAACCCAGAAATGTAGTTTTAAGCCTTGTTTTCTACATACAAATCCTCCACCATTGGAAAAATGCAACATGAGAATGTTTAAAACACCATTTCATTGGAGGGGGCCTTTAAACAAAGGTAAAAACCTTAAGACTTTGTTAAATGAAAGCATGTGTAATTCAACAACTCCAATCATTGCTGTTTAAAACATATTTTGTTTTTGTACAACTATGAAAATGGTTCAGTTTTCACCTAAAGCACAACGTTACCCAAAGAACCAGTCAGAGCTGATGATGTCATTTCTGCACTGGAGTGTGGATTTGGGTTTTTTCAGCAGAAAAGGCAGTTTCACAACAGCAGTCCTGGAAGTGACTGAGACTAAATGAAATGTGCAGACAAAAGTCTGAGCTCATCAATCAGAGGACCTTTCTCTGGTGAACCCTTGTGCTATCTTAGATGACCCCCCCTTACATTGACGTGTTCTCCCTACCATGACAAAAGTGGATAAAGGTGGAAAGATTTCATGTAATCCATGGACACCAGTGAAGATCACAAATCATTGAAGAAAAAAGGTTCAGAGCACTGTAGTGGGTCTAGATGACCCAACTCCCAATGTTAAAGTGCCTAGGATAGCACAAGGGTAATAATGCATTTCATGCTCCGCTTTGTCTTCCTCCTGTTTTGAATGAAACAGAGAGGTTTTCTACGGATCAGTCACGTTGACATAAATTAGCAGAATTTTACATGACTGCTATACTCTCATGTCAGAATGAGAACGAATAAAATCAGATTCACTTCTCCTTTCAGCTCCTGCTAACCCGTCTGTGCTGTGATAGATTTTGTGATAGAAAATGAAAACTGCTTAATAACGAGGTAGAAGAATTACCACGATTGACAATATGTGAGAATCAAAGCTAAAAGCTAAAGGGAGGAAATCCACAGCATAAATGTTAAATTAAGAGCTGTTCAAGAAAATAGAAAGTGCCATATCTTGATTTCCTCACGTTGCTTCCCCCTGTTCAGTCCTTCTGCTGGGGACTACTGGAGCTAGAGACATGTGATGTTTTCATTTTGTCAATCCTATAAGCAGAGAGCCTTGATTTTCTATTCAGAGGGGTAAATCTATAGAAAGCTTGGCAGTATTTCAGCTGCACAGCTCAGGAGCTAAGGAAAAAGATGCGTGCAAATCGAGTTTTAACATGCTGGGGAAGACGGTTCGTTTGAGTTTTGTTTTCTTTTGGTTTTTCTGGCTGCATATCTATTTTGTTTCCCTTCCCTTCAGTCTCTGTCCTCTTTTGCTGGGCTACTTAATAAGTAATCACTGTCCTCATTCGCACCATCTGGGAGAATGTTCTTGTAGGTGCTTGCACCTTTTTTTCCCCCGAACAGGTACCCACTTGCACAACATATTGCTGTGTGGTGTGTTGTCTTGCATCACTGATGTAAACTGCTGCTGCTGCACAACTATTTACATGTAAAGCAACCTTCTGTTTTACATCTTAATACTTGTTTATATTAATATTTAATGTCTAAATAACAAAGATAATTATAGCATAGGATCTATCAATCTATCAACATTTTCTGCAAATAACACATTTTAAACAATTTTTATCTCATTTTATATTTAATAGAACAATAGTTTAAACTCAATTAACAGAAACTCTCCTCTCTTTAAAATGCAACAATGGGTGTGATGTGATCTGAGTTAAAGTTTAATTTTTACTATGGCTGCATTAAATGAAGAAAACTCTTATTTTGATATTAGTAATTAATATTGCGATGACAATATAACTTGCAAAATATGAACAAATAGCAAAACAACCAACAACATCATTTCCATTTCCCTGCAACAGTTTCATTTGAACGATTCAACAAAATCTAAATTACACTCGAAATGACCCTAGTCTACATAGGAGGCGAGAATCTAACATAAAAGGGCTCCGATTGGTCAACAACATGAAGGGCTACATCCGATTGGTCAAATGCATAAAGAGATTTATTTCATGTTTTGAATACTTCTAGCTGCCACAATATTGTTTTAATACATTTAAAGTTAACATTTATTGCAATATTCGCTGTCTTTTGTGAGATGCGTATTGGACAGCTTGATATCGCGATAACGACAAATTAGCGATTTATTGTGCAGGCCTAATTTTTACCTTTGCACAGTCGTTTTTGTGGTTTGATGGTAGCAACTAGTAGGCAGTAAAATAAATGTTCAGCATGCTAAGACAACATTTGATACTATTTTCCTTTTATGGCTTAAATTCCAATCACGATTTTGTATGTGCTAACATGAACATTTACACGCTATGTCTATGAAGAGTGTCATTCATCCAGGTGGATTCCATCATAGTAGTAGAGTTAAAGGTTGTCATCTGGACTTGGTTTTTAAAGTTCAAGACGTTTCACCTCTTATCCAAAAGGCTGCAGAATTGACAAAGTGAAACGTCTTCAACTTTAAAAACCAAGTCCAGATGACAACCTTTAACTCTACTACTATGATTTACATGCTGTGTCCACTTGTGTGACTAATTTAGGCCTATATTTTCTTATTTTGGAATATTAGCTCATAACAATCTGAAATGTTTTCTGCTGTTATAAGACTCATTTTTAAGTAAATTTTCTTTGTTCCACCATTCTGAGGTTCACTGAGATTTGTATAATTAATCAGAAACTTTACTCTCAACGCCAACGAAGTTAAGACATTCCACCGCTGCCTTTAGTATCAGAAGGATTGTCATTGCCATATATCACCAAGGAGGCTATTAGGAATTTGCTCTACATTGAGGTGCAAAACTGGACTGAGTGAGCGTGACGTTACCCATAAAAACCTTCCGGTGTAGGTACCATAACCGTTCGGCCTGGAACTTCTGTTCGGGGTCCTTTTGACTGAAGGTAACGTCACACTACGGCAACCCTACTTGGACAAACTACGTAGCGTCGAGATCTGCTCGGGTTCTACAAATTTTCATTTCACATTCCCTTTTGTAACCTAAAGTTCTTTTCACTCTTAAATTGTGTCTGACAATATTCTTTGTAATTTTTATAAAGACATGTTGCCACAATCCGCTCGTTATTCCAGTTTAAGTTCAGCCGTGGCTGAAAATGTTGTCAGCTGCTACAATACCGTCGTTATGGGGAAGACCAACACCACTACTCCTTCCTCCAAACGCGTCCGACCAGAAAGTTCTCCCGGAGCTGCCTCCTCTCCAGGCAGTGGAATCAGTGACGCTTTAGATTCCATTGATAAAAAGCTCTCCAGCCTTGACGGCCGCTTGAATCTGTTGGAGATCCTCCATAGAGAGTTCCAAGGCCTGCGAGAGTCTCTGGAGTTCAGCCAGCAGCAGGTGCAGGAGCTTGCAGCGGAGAATCAGGCCCTCAGAGAAAGTGTCAAAACCCTGAGCAGTGACACCGCTCGCCTTTCTGAGGAGAACCGTTCGATCAAGGAAACCCTCCTGGATCTTCAGTCGAGGAGCATGAGGGACAATCTGGTGATCGCGGGGGTTCCAGAGGAGGCAGGAGAAGACCCGGAGGCGACGGTGAAACGCTTCATGGAAGCCCACCTGAAACTCCCCAAGGAGGAGGTGCAGAAGATCGCGTTCCAGAGGGTGCACCGGCTCGGAGGAAGAAGGTCCGACAACCAGCGTCCGCGACCGATTGTAGCCAAGTTTGACAACTACAAGCAAAAGGAGATGGTGAAGGGCCGCGGCCGGGAACTGAGGGGGACACATTATAGTGTCAATGACCAGTTTCCGGTTGAGATCCTGCGGCGCCGAAAGATCCTTTTTCCTCTGAGGAAAAAACACCTTGCCAACGGGTCCAGAGCCGTGGTTTCTGTGGATAAACTCTTTGTAGATGGAAGGCTCTTCCGAGACCCGGAGATCACCCCCTGGCTTTGCTGAAGATCTGACATCCGAAAAAACAGCGGCTAAACGTGTTGAATGAATGAAACCGGCTCATCAATCATCCACACCTCCATCTCGCTGAAGCAGTTTAAGTTTTCTCCCCTCTCATGTTTCTGTTGTTTTTCCTGTTATGTTTGTTTCTTTCTGTTTTTCTTTACCTCTTTCTTCTTTCTAGTTTCCCCTCTCTCCCCCCCTCCTCATATGTAAATTATCCAAAGGTAACACGTCCCCCGGTAAGTTGGTTTCTATTTATGCACGGAAGGGCACGCGCGCGCAGACAAGCGCGCACACGGGCAAGCACACGCGAACCAGCACACACTCGCGGACATCCCGCAAACACCTCACATAAGCCCACATAGGACACATGCAACATGCAGCTCACACAGTCAGGAAACGCGCACGCACACAAACGCACAGTGTTTCTTCATCGATCAGCGGGCACGCGCACATGGACCGGCACACACTCTATTTAGCCTTACATTCTCTTGGTCAGAGCAGTTATGAACAGTCTTAACATTGTTAGCTGGAATGTGCGTGGGCTTGGCTCTGGGCCAAAGAGATTGAAAGTGTTATCTCACCTGGATGATCTTAAAGCAGATATAGCTCTACTGCAGGAGACCCATTTATGTACACAATCTCAGGACCTCCTGTGCAGCTCAAAATTTCCAGTCATATATTCTTCTAGTTATAACTCCAAGCAAAGAGGAGTTGCTGTTTTGATTAATAAAAATGTTACATTTACTCATAAGGATACAGTTACTGACCCAGAAGGCAGATTTGTAATCATTAATATATCCATTCAGAATAAGGACTTTTGTATCGCCAGCATCTATGGTCCAAATGTTGACGACTCTTCCTTCTTTCACAGATTCTTCACCTCACTCTCAGTTCACTCTGACTCCACAATCATTATAGGAGGAGACGTCAATCTGGTTCTGGACCCTGAACTTGACAGACTCAGCACAGCAGCAGCCCAGCGCACATGGAGGTCTGCAAGTATTCTAAAGCAGTACATGAATGATCTGGGTCTCTGCGACGCGTGGCGCTCATGTCATCCAAGCACTAAAGGGTTCACCTTTTTTTCTCCAGTTCACCGCTCACACTCCCGTTTAGACTATTTATTAATCAGTAACTCTCTTTTAAAAGAAATTAAAAGTTCCAACATTCATCCGATTATTATCAGTGATCATGCACCAGTCTCTGTAAATATTTCCAGGGAAAAATCCACACCCTCATGTACGACCTGGAGGTTTAATACGTCTCTGTTAAAAGACCAGGAATTTCTTGAATTCTTTAAAAAAGAATGGGCAACCTTCCTAGAATTCAACAATACACCAGACATCTCACCGTGCATTCTGTGGGAAACGGCAAAGGCAGTCATGAGAGGGAAAATCATTTCTTATTCAACGCACAAAAAACGCAAAGAGAAAGCAGATTTATTAGAATTAGAAAATAAAATCCAAACCCTGGAGACTGCTTATGCTGCTTCTGCACAGGAACACATTCTGGGAGATCTGAAAAATTTAAAGCTGCAGTTAAATGACATCATTAATAAACAAACACAATTTCAAATACAAAGGCTACGACTTGAAAGATTTGAAAACTCTAATAAACCTGGCAAATTTCTGGCTAATCAGCTTAAAATTAATAGAGAAAAATCATCAATCACCTCTATTACGGACCAAACAGGAAATATCACTCATGACCCGGTCAAAATTAATAACGCATTTGAAAACTTTTATAAAAACTTGTACACACCACAGATCAATCCGTCAGAGCAAAGTATTGACTCATTTCTTAATAATGTAAACCTACCCAGGTTAAATGAGGATCAAATAACAAACTTAGACTCTCCGTTCTCGTTGTCTGAACTTCATGAAGCTCTGTTACTTATGCCTAATGGTAAAGCACCAGGGCCTGACGGCTTTCCTGCTGAGTTTTATAAAGAATTCTGGGAACAGCTGGCACCAACGTTTTATGAAACGGTCACATCTATCAATGAAAGCCAATCAATGCCACCTAACATGAACTCAGCCAACATAATTCTTCTTCTAAAACCAGACAAAGATCCCAATAGTCCTTCAAGCTACCGCCCTATTTCTCTAATCAATGCAGACGTAAAAATTATCTGCAAAGCACTAGCACAGAGAATAGAAAAAATCACTCCTCACATAATTGACTTCGACCAAACTGGATTTATCAAAGGCAGACACTCGGATGACAATCTCCGAAGACTTGTTAATATAATAGATTTTGCCAACATTGAAAACCAGGAAATTACCATACTATCGCTGGATGCTGAAAAAGCCTTTGACAGAGTTAATTGGAAGTTCCTTATTGCCGCCCTCCATAAGTTTGGTTTTGGAGAAGCATTCATCAAATGGATCAAAATATTATATCACAACCCCAATGCATCAGTTAGAACTAATAAACAGACTTCAAACAGGTTTTTTCTCGGAAGAGGAACCAGACAGGGCTGCCCACTCTCTCCTTCTCTTTTTGCTATATTCATTGAGCCTTTAGCTGCAGCAATAAGACAGAATGAAAGCATTAAAGGAATCAAAACTAAACACAGCCATCATAAAATTAGTCTCTATGCAGATGACATATTACTGTTTTTAAGTAATTTACATTCTGTAAATGAAACGGCAACAATCATTAATGAATTCTCCTCTATATCAGACTATTCCATTAATTGGAATAAGTCTGTTTTATTACCACTGAACAATAATGCGGAGCAAAGACTCACAATACCAGTTAAATCAGGAAATATCAAATATCTAGGTATCAATTTTTCCCCCAAACTATCAGAACTGGTGCAGCTAAACTACACCCCATTACTGAAAAACATACAGGACGATCTAACACGCTGGACCAACCTGCCTCTGTCCCTTATGGGCAAGGTAGCCACGGTAAAAATGAAAATCTTACCCAAAGTTAATTATCTCTTTTCAATGATTCCCACACAACCGCCACTAAAATGGTTCAAAACATTAGACTCATCCATATCAAGCTTTTTATGGAACAATAAACCTGCAAGAATTAGTCTAAAAACTTTAAAATCTGCAAAAAGCTGTGGAGGATTAGAATTACCTAATTTCCACAAATACTTTCTTGCAAATAGATTACAATACATCTTAAAATGGTTAAAAAATAATCCAGAAACCAACTCATGGTTAGACTTGGAACAGGCGTTATGTGGAAAGATCAACCTGTCAGATCTTCCATTTATTAGCCAAACAGTTAAAAAACAGGATTGTTTCAAAACTATTAATATAAACGCCACTTTAACAGCCTGGTGGGAATTTCTCAAAATATCAAAATCATCAATTCAACCGTGCAAAATGACACCCATCTGGAACAACCCAGACATCCTCATAAACAAAAAAATTATCCACTTCCCAGCTTGGCAAGCAGGGGGCATAAAACAACTAGAGCACGTAATTATTGATAGAAGATTCATAACTCCCCAGGAACTTCAAGACAAACATGGAATAAATAACTTCTTGGAATATCAGCAACTTAAATCAAGTATTACTAAAAAATTTAAATACAGAGACAACGATTTAAAGCTACCAAATGTAGTTACCACTCTGATCAATTTCTCAATGAATAAAACTCTCTCCAAAATATACAAACTTTTATGTAATTTAGATAATAACATTTCACTTCCGACAACAAAATGGGATGCGGATTTGAGCATCAGCACAGATGAAAGCTTTTGGTCAGAACTTTGTCTAAACACCTTTAAACTGACAAAAAGTCCAAATCTGCAGCTAATCCATTTTAAAACCCTTCACAGAATTTACTACACTGGACAGAGGATGTTCAAGATGGGTCTCAGCAACTCAGACATTTGTCAGCACTGTGACAGTAATCTACCCGACAATTACATGCATGCACTGTGGTTCTGCACGCCTGTCCAGGCTCTCTGGCAGCAGGTATGTGCCGATTTATCAGTCTGGCTTAAGGTTTCAATCACAGCTTCACCGTCACTTTGTGTGCTTGGTGACATGAGTGCCATCGATGTAGAAGGAGGATTAGGCTCTATCATTTTCATAACTCTTTGCATTGCTAAAAAAACTATTTTAACAAATTGGAAAAGCAAGAAAAATATAAATATAAGTCAACACAGAAATCTGCTGCTTGATCAGATCAGCTTGGAAAAAATGTCAGCCCAAGGTTCAAGTAACTTTGAAAGAATTCGGTCTCTCTGGTCTCCCATAGCTGACTCCATGACTTAGGGGATGGGGGGGCCTGGTCGTCGCTGCTCCTTGCCCTTCTGCCGTGGGCTGGGGTGGGGGCCGGGGCCTCCGGTGCCTGGCGGGGGGTGGTGGGGGCTCCGTTGGTCGGGGGGTCGGGTCCGGCGCCGGGGTGGGGCGGGCTGGGGCGCTGCGTGGTCCTCTGGGCTTGGGTGTGGGGGTGCGTGGTGGGGGGGGGGGGGGGGGGGTGGTGTTCTGGCTTGGCTTGGGGGGGTGGTCCCTTTGCCTGTGCTGGGGGGGGTTGGCGGGGGGCGCTGCTCGGGGGGGGGGGGCCCAGCGGCACTGGATGGGCTTCCCATCTACGCCTGGGGCTGGGATCAGCCCTTCCCTGGCTCTGGGGCGGGACGGGACAACCCTCTTGGGGCCCCCGGGCGCTCTGGGTGTCATCCGCTTCGGCTGCGGGGTCTGGGGAGGGGTGGGGTGGGGGGTCTTGTCGGCCCTGTCCTGTGGGGGGGCATTCTGGGGGAGGGGGGGGGCCACTATTGGTACGGGGCAGGGGGGGTTGACGGGTCGGGGTCTCCGCTGAGGCCATCGGCGGTTTCCCCGGCCGGTTGGCTGCCTCGGTCCCGTCGAGGCCTGACCAGAGCTCTTCTAGGGCCGGCGTTTGGGGGTGGGGGCCTGGGCTTGCTCCGGGGGGGGCCGGCGCTTTCTGGCTCCTCTCCCTCTGTGTGGGGTGGGTGGTGCTGGGCCTGGGGTGTCGGCGCCTCCGGGGGTGGGGCCCCTGGGCTGGGTGGGCCTGGCCCCCTTGCTGGGGGGGGGGCGGGGGACAGCTGTTTGACCACCGGGGGACAGTCTACCAGCTGTCCCCAACTTACCCCCTTCCTCATATAACCTCATAATAGGGTGAGGGGGTGGGGGGATTAGCCTGCGATGGGCCTTGGGGGGGGGGGGTTTACTAGGCAGTGGCCCCCCCTCCTATGGCTGCCGTATGGAGTGGGCCCCCCCTCTTTCGGTTTTATTTGCACCTTAGACATGTAGGGCCCTTGGTAGGGGGGGTGCTTGGACATCACTGCCAGCAAGCAGCAGATGTCCTCCTAGCACCCTACCCGCCAATTTTAACCGCACCTTAGACATTTAGGGCCCCTTGGTGGGGAGGGTGAGGGGACATCACTGTGAGTAATCAGGAGATGTCCCCTTAGTGCCCTACCCGCCAATTTTAACTGCACCCCCCTTAGTACACACACCCCTCCCCCCTCAATATATACATCCCAACATAAACACACACACATGCACACACACACCCTCTTAAACACACATATACGCACGCACATTTTGCAAGGAAGGTGGGACCTAGGACCATCTGTCCCCTGCCTCTTCCCTGGTGGGGGGTACGGGCCCCTTTGGAGCGGCGGCCGTGTCCCCGGGGTGCCGGCTTCCTGGGCCCGGCGGTGCACTCTCCGCGCGGTGGGGGGGTTCACATTACATCTGAGCCGGGGGTGTTGGTGTCCCTGGGGGGTGGGTTCTGGTCCTTGCTCCTGAGCGCTGGGCCCCGCCTAACTTCCAACTGTGGCCGAGCCTGGTCGGGCCATATTTACAACACCCCTTGTGGGCCCTCTTTTTTCCCCGGGGTTCCCCCCTCCTGGGCGGGGGCGGCGGGCCCCTGCCTTGCTCCTCCCTGGACCAACCGTGGGCCGGGCGGATGGCTGCCTGGAGTGCGGGGCGGGTCTCCCTTGGGGGGTCCTGGCTCGTACCTGGGGTTGGGGCGGGGGGATGCCCGGAACTCCTGGGTGGTGGTGGGGTGCTCATCTGGGGCTGTGGGCGTCCCTCTCCGGTGGGGCCCTGCGTTGGGCTCTCCCGGCGCGGCGGGGGGGCTGTTCTCCTGGTTGGGCTCGGGCGGCCCTCTCTTTCCCTCTGTGCCTCCCTGCTCTCTGGCTCTGGGGGGCCTTGCGGCGGTCCTGCTGGCCCTGGCCTGGGTGGCGGGCTTGGTCGCCCGGGCGGCGGTTGTTCCCTGCCGGTTTCCGTGTGGCGTGGGGGGATTCCGGCTGCCGCTGCTGCTGCGGTGGGGGTCTTGGGGTGGGGATGGCTGGGCGCTCTCCTTCCTTCTTTACACATTCCACCATCCATATTAGAAGAACATGAGCACTCACCTGAGCACGGGTGTTGGCTCACCTTTGCACTGGCGGTTTGCGTGACTGAATGACTGAAATGTTACACACTAGTTGGTTTTAAGGCATAAGTATGCGTGTGAGCACTATCTGTTTTGTGTACATGTCGACAGATGGACATTTTTGCAACTAGCAGGTGTGTTTGACACTTGGGTGTGTGTGTGGACAGGCTCCGCCCTTTTTGTACTGCATTTGAGCCTTACCATGGTGATTAACAACCAGTAAACTTGTTGCTCTATGCTGCTTCATGGTCTTATCCCCCTTCCCCTCCTACTATCACCCTCCTTCCCCCCCTCTTTCTAACGTCCCTCTCTCTTCTTCCCCTCTTTCCTTTTCCGTCCGGTCCAACACCAAAGATCTTCAAACATGTTTGAAATTAATAAAGTTTGGCCTCAATTACAAAAGGGGTCTATTCAGACATACCTTTGGTTTGTCTGAAGATTAATAACCCCTCTTGTTAAAGTAAAATATGTCCAACACAAGAGGCCCTCAGCTCTCATCTGTTTGCCCAGCTGTTGGACAGGACAAGGTAAAAAAAAAAAAAAAAAAAAAAAAAAAAAAAAAAAAAAAAAAAAAAAAAAAAAAAAAAAAAGAAAATGTTGTCAGCAAGGCTAAATGTTGTTCTTCCGGGTCCGTTCTGCCAATAATAAAGCACTGGGCGCACGGATTAAGAAAAACTATAAACCAACATGCATTCAATAATAATCATAACAATTAAAAAAGGCACGTTTGTTTACAACAGACTTCACAATATCTTGTTCTCTAGTAGTATTGTACTTTGTCCAGACCAATCACTATCTGACACGTCATCGGACCAACGGACAGCCAATCACATAACGTGACGTCAACATTAGTCCCAGGACCCTGAACGGAAGTTCCAGGCCGAACGGTTATGGTACCTACACCGGTGCCAACAAAATTAAGTCAATTCTGTTCCTTCTCAGACTTCACCATGTTGTAGCCAGATGATGTCAGTAAGCAGTGATTGGTTCGACTTGGTCTGAGTCAACGTTTCTATGGCAACCACTCTCGCCACTCAGGAGTGAGCTTTTTGGAAGACCACACCCCTTCAACTTGAATGCTAGCTACGAACAAATCTGTCAATCCAACATTTCAAAAGTTCGACACCTACTTTAATTGAGGCATCTGATTTGTCAGTTTTATATAACTTCAATAACTTAAAGTTAAACAATTTTTTTTTTTCTTTTGTGTGTGTTCTGAATCCTGATTGGCTGTCTTATGTACACAATGCATTCAGCTTAAAAAATGTGCATAATTCTTCTATCACAAACGGATTTTTGCTTTCATTCTATAATTCTAGACCCTTTAGCATTAAAGGTTTGAACGTTGAGGATTTAAAAAGAGAGAAAAGTGTGAAAATGGTCATGCCATCAAGTGTGCAATGAGAAGTTTTACAGCCTTAAAATTGGTAGAATTATAAAAAGTAAAGATCTTTTTCTATAAAGTAAAAACGTTGCAGATTTTGCTTATTGACGGTTATTTTTAGCAATTACTTCTCGCAACTAACAGGATTATAGTACAGTAGAGAGTGAGTAGTGTAACTTAGAGAGCTACGAGTAACCGTTTGTGTGTGTGTTGGGGGGGTCAGAAAGAAACTAGGAAAGAAACTGTTCTTGAGGCAAGAGATCCTGGTCCTGATTGACCGCAGCCTCTTGCTGGAAGTGACAGAGTCCAGGATGAGTGGGGTTGGCTGGGATTCTGGCTGCATGTCTCTGATTCATGGAGACATACAGCTTCTGCATGCTAACAATGGCAAAGCGCATTTGCACTGGTTTGAGTCATGCCAGGGTGTGCTGGTTCCAATAGTCCACTTTGTTTGGCAGAAGTAAAAGCTCACTTAAACTCTATAATGGAAAGAAAAAAAACAAGTGAACCCTGGTTCTCTTGAGAGCCAGAGTGATCTCTTGAGGGTGAACCGAAGTGCAACAGAAGACTAAACCATGAAAGCATTGTGTGTTTTCAGCTGAAAGAAATAAATAAAATACAGCCCACAGAGGGAAACAAAAGAAGATGGATTCACAACATAAATATTGAAGAGGTAGGTATAAGTATTGTTTGTTTCATGAGATAATCAAAAGGTCAGTTGGACTAGTCAGTTTTTTTCTCTTGCTTTTTCCTTGTCTTAATCAGCCAGGAAGTGAGCAACATTTTGAGTTGTGGATTTTTTTCATTTCAGTCCTTGGCTGGTTTCTGAAAATGCACTTTGTAAAAGCAAACCACACCAGAAGAAGGTGTGGAAATGAACATTTTCAAACCAGCTCTTTCTTTGTGTGAAAACAACCTTTTCATGCACTTTTTTTCCAGAAATTTAAATCATGAAACCTCAAATGCGTACAAAAGCTAAGTCAACTTTAGCGTTAGCACTCTAACATGATCCACATTATTTGTCTCACTGATTTCTTTTCCTCTTCTAAAGTACAATAACATAGAACATGTAAACTGTGAAGAAGTGTTTAGTCTATTTGCCATGAGGGGATTGAACGAGCGCCTAATCTGAATATTGTGACAGAAACAAAAAACAGGACTAAAAATACACACCAGCAATGCAAGTTTAGTTACAATCCCAGAGAGATGTAACCTGATTCAATGCTAACCAAACTTTGACTTAAGCAACAGTCCAGACTAAATGTCTGATCTTCTTTTGCAGTGATGGCCTCGTTTTTTTTCATTCCCACCAACAGCCAAAGAAAAGTTGAGTCTGACTTGCAATGTTCATCACTGATGAGAGCCTGTTTGTTGCTGGCAAAACTAGAGCAGATTTAATTTATCAAGAGATTTTTAGAAGAAAAAAAGAAATTAAATCTTAATTTTAAACCCCCCTATTCATCTTTTGATCTATTTTAAAAGTGCTCCCACTGATCTTTGAATTATGATTATATACCGTTTTTATCCAAAATCCTAAAACCTGTTATTTTCCAGGACATCGTTTCTGCAGAGTGGCAGGAGTTCATTGGGAATTCCCCCTGACTTATGGTTGGGACTGTTGGCACAGAGTGAGCCTGCCTTACTACCCATCATCCTTTTATTTAAGCCATCTCCTGCTAGCTTACAGCCCCTCACACCCCTAACCTAACACAACCGGAACAACAGAAATGACGAGCAACATTGGAGCAGTCCAGCTGTAATGTTTTGATCCAGATTCCAGCTCAGACGAGGAAAACAAAGACGTACTGGATTGATTTGTCTACATCTACATTTTAGTGGGGCAGGTAGCTTGTGGCCGGGTAATTCCATTTTTTTTTCTTCTGCTCCTTATTCACAACAATTTAAATAAGGAAATTCTACAAAACACAGTTTTCATCCTAATTTTTACTATTTTCATTGGAGTGGGTTTTTTAACTTTTTGCCACAGATTCGTCAATGTCCTTGAGGTTTGCGCTGTCCATCATTGTGCAGGAAAACCCCATGAAAAATGCAGATGTTAGGTTGGAAAGTTCAGGTATTTTACACTGAAGACAAGTCTCCAGCGGGGAGAAAAGGACGCATTTGTGGCGTTCCTCAGAATCACATTTTAGCTTCGCGTTGCAAGCCTGTAACGCTGTCAGCTCTTTAGAACATGCGAGAAGTGGAGTGATGGTTTTGACAGATTTTTCTCTGCAGTCTTCAGCAGTCTCTCTCACTGCTCCTGCTCTCAAGTCTCTCCCTTTTCTTGCCTATTCAGCTTCTCCACAGGCTAAATCCCGATCCCCCCCATCTTCTCTCCATTCCTGGAACTGCTCTGCAGAGACTCTGCCAGGAGTCACTCAGCACAGAGTTACAGGAGGGGAAAGGAACAACAGAAAAAAGTGATAAAGAAAAGAGTCAGAGTATTCCCAATGGGAAAGATTGGTATTTATAGAAAAATAGGAGCGAAAAGCAGCTGCTGGACATGGGGCTGAGTTGGAAAAGGTGGAAAGAAACATTGCCGCAATGGCATTGACATAGATTCAGGGACATAAATGGCAGAATATGCTTCGGGTTGACCACCATTTGCACCTTTTAATAAAAGATCTGATCATTTCACTCCTCTAATAGGAATGTCATATGACAGAACAGGAATCATGGATGGAGCTAATGCCGGCGTTTACTCACTCTGTGGGAACTTGGGAGGGTTGTCATTGACGTCTGTAAGGGTGATTCTGACCTCCGTGGTCCCTGATAGACCCCCCATGTGACCCCCCATGTCTTTGGCCTGGATGACGACATCGTACTCCTGCCGGGCCTCGCGGTCCATGTTTGGCAAAGCAGTTCGAATTATACCTGATGGAACAGATGAGTATCAGCGAGTTATCATGTAGTTTGTACATTTTCTGTGAAAGAATCAATAGCATTGTGCTAAACAGACTGACTGCCTTAGTTGTTTAATATCTGAAATGCCTTGTGAATCTTGAGTTTCTTCCAAGTAGGGCTTCATATTGAGATTGCCACTTAAAAAAGTCTTCATTCCAGCAACTACAGAAATATACCCAAAGACTTATCAACAGACAAGTAATGCTTTACATGAACCGTACAGATGCTGCAGGTTTTTGGGTTGTCTGGGCCCGTAGAGGGTCATACGGAGGAGCGGCTGCATCTTAACCCTTGTGCTATCTTGTGGGGTCATTTTGACCCCACAAGATAGCACAAGGGTGCTAGTCTGAGCTCATCCATCAGAGGACCTTTCTCTGGTGAACCCTTGTGCTATCTTAGATGACCCCACCCTTACATTCATGTGTTCTCCCTACCATGACAAAGGTGGATAAAGGTGGAAAGATTTCATGTAATCCATGGACACCAGTGAAGATCACAAATCATTGAAGAAAAAAGGTTCAGAGCACTGTCTAGTGGGTCTAGATGAGCCTTTTATAGCACAAGGGTTACAGGGCCTACATAATGCACCTCAAGGGACATCATGAAAATGGAATGCACCATTGTTTTGCGTGCGGTAAGTGTTTAGTGAATTATTTTTAAGGTAAAGTAAGTTGCACGCACCTATGACTTACGGGTGATGCTGTTGTACGGTGCGTTACTGCCATAGGTCAGTGGTTCTGTGGGGATGCCTCCCACAGTTTGAGAGCCACTACCACAGCTGCTGGCAGCGCTGGTGCTCAGAGCGCAGGTTTGTAGACGAATGCGTGATTGGATCAAAATACCGCTTTGGGGTTGTTCACAGTAAGTAATGAACATTATTGTACACTTAGAAGCTCAAAAAGTCGTTTTTACATGATAAAGACCGTAACCTTATGCTATACAAGGCACGTTAACATTGGGAGTGGGGTCATCTGTCCATGGATTACATGAAATCTTTCCACCTTTATCCACCTTTGTCATGGTAGGGATAACACGTCAATGTAAGGGTGGGGTCATTTTGACCCCACAAGATAGCACAAGGGTAAAGATTTCGGAACTGCCAGTCAAATTTAGACAAAGACATAAATAAAAAGAGTTTTAATAATATAAATATTCTGGCTTTAAAACAATATTTGAGGAAAAGCATAATTTCTTTATCATTCGACTAACTTGGAACCCCAGTTTGGTGTTTCTGGATTCTTACTTTGATCTGTTTCTGAAAGCCCACTAATCTCTTCAGTCTATTAAAATCACACCCCACTCTATCTGTCTTTCTGTGTCTACGTCTAACTGCAGTGTCGTTGAAGTTCTCTGCTGTCATATTATGCAAAGTGTGTGCGTCCGTGAGTATGACAGCATGAAAAGCTGATAATCTCCAAACCAATTAGAAATGTGAGCTATGGATTTGAGCCAGTCCAATACCCAGCACTGGTTTGATTAGCCAGATTTACTCTGCTCAAAGCTCTCTGACTCTCAGTGCCCCAGCCCCTCTCTTTCCACGAACTTCCTTTATTTAAACCAATTTTTCCTCTTGTTCTCCCCCCTGACCTCTTGCTGGCGGTGCTTTCTCGCTCCCTCAGACCTAACACGGCTCAGTGTCTGCCCTAACCCCGCCGCTTACATCCAATTTTTCCTTTTAATGCAAACTCAAATATTAGGCCTGTGCTCTGCAGGGACCTTGCTAAATGTCCTCTGGGAGCCTTTTTTATTTCATCCAGCCATGCCATCATCTCACCAATTTCAGGGGAAAGGATGAACTCTAACACCATATTTCAAGGCAGTGACTTTGCAGCATTTATATTCAAACGGAGGAATTCTGAGACTTTTTGCCCATAAAAATTGTGTTTCAGCGTTCAACTCTATACAGTTTAGACATAAAATTCCATTCATGACTTATTTATTTGGTTAATGTGGGTATTACAATTGATTGCAGGTGTGAATATGGACTTTGGAACATGTTTGCAGTTGCAATTGTTGTAATGCTGTTTGTTTTTGCAGTCTGTTTCAGTTTGTCAGCACAGAAGATGGGAGCTTTTTTTTCCTGACTCACCTGTCTGTGGCTCCACCGAAAAGTACGGCTGTCCTTGCAGGATGCTGTACACCAGCCGGGCGCTGTTGCCGTAGGTGGGGTCGTCAGCATCTGTAGCTGTCACCTGGATTACTGACGTACCTACAGGGCAGATGAGGCAGGAGGGGACTGCATCAGCGGTTCGGTTCAGGAGCCGTTTGACAGTCAGGCCTGCTACACAGTGTTTGCTGACGCATGCTTCTGCAACAGCTGGATGCTCAGGGAAAACACTCACAAACTGGTCGCCTCTTTGCATTACATGAACTATTTAGCTAACAATTTAGTGCTTAAATACCATGTGGTGACATGGCTCACACAATTAAAATTTGTCAAAAATTACTAAATTTTTAAAAAAAATGGACAGATCTTCTACTCAGACTTTGGTTCATAAAGTGAAGATGTATTTGTGCTTCTTATTGAATGGAAGCTAATTGAGGTTTCACCAGACTACGGTTACCAGGAATTAGTAGTGTTGGATTTAATCTGAGACCGGGTCTTCGTTTGTGGTATCTATAGAAACTTAGTGCTGTACTTTTTCTGTCATTGCACAATAACTGGACATTGACATTTTATGAACGAAGACCAAAGATTACTCATAAACATACCACAGAAATGAAACAGAGATTTTTCTCCTGTAAATATCTTCTCCTACAGTTAATCTTTTTTAACCCTGTCTGGATTTTTTTCAAGAAGTTTATATTTAACAGTGTCGCTTGAGCTCCAGTGTTGATATCCTTTTGACTTACGTAACTCTTCAACCGTTTAGGCAATTACTGTAATTCCAGCGGATTCTGGAGCAGAGAAAAGCAGCTTTGCGCTGATATGTGTTGCACGCTCTTGAGTGATGATAATTCAGGCGTACGTGAGTTTTTAGAGCTGTCTTTAATCCGTCTTTCATTTACAATCTTTGCTCGGACCTCACGACTTTCGCCATCACACGTACTTTTTCCACCGCTCTATCTGAACCCGCCCCAGCGCTCACAAACAAACAAAAAACTCAGGAGCCCATTTCAAGACCCCCTCAGATGTCCAAAACGGCCTGCATCTTAATATCCCTAAGCTTTACATTCCTAAATCACGCATGTGGTCATCTGTGGTCCCCCACATATGCACACTGAACAGCAGTGAAGTGTTTACGCCAACTACATAAATCAGCAGAGAAAAGCAGCTTTAACTTTAAAGTGTTGCATATCGGTGCAAAGCCAGCATACAATTCCCTTTCGTCCGTGTCAGACTCAACGGATTCTTCTTGATGACATAAACGGTCGAAGCGTAACGGTAGATCACAAAGCCCGTGTTATTTAGGTTTGGCCGGCAACATCTCTGGCATTAAGGGGTTAACGCAGGAAAGGAAGCTGAAATTCCAATTATGTGGCAGATAATTAAGATGTCTAAAAACTGTTTAGGTCCCTTGCGATCATTAATTCCAGAGAAAACAGTATTTCAAGTTCCTTTTGTTGTGCTCATTAAAGGTGTGAATCAAATAAAATACCAGAAATGTCCTAAATGTCATATTACACCTTAAAACTCTGTCTTTGTGTTGAAAAATCAATCGAGGATATGTTTTATTTCACAGATTTATAAAACATATGATGTTTTAATATATTTCTTCTGTATTGCAGTGTCTTATCATCTGCGTATGAGGCTAAAGTCCATGTATACTGATATAATATACTTGATATTTTGAAAGGCCCCTTGTAAAAAGATTTATTATACGGTAGTTATTATTATAAAATATACATTTTAATATAAGCTCTATATTATGTATTAGCACATAAAATAAATGACAACATTGCATTTGCCTCATAAGTTGAGTAAGTTTGCTAAGTGACAATGGTAGCCAATGGTAATGAAGTTAATTTGTGAGGCATTTTTATCTTTAACATATAAAGACGTGGACTACAAACGAATGTGCATTTGTGTCACCCTACCTGTTCAAATAAGTCATGTAAATAAGTCCAAAATTCTTATCGCATTAGCAGATTTTCTTAAAATAAGCAAAAAAAATATGCCAGTTAGGTAAGAAAAATGCTCTGACCAAAAAGTCATATCTTAAGAAAAAAATTTGTGTTTTCTCGAACTAAGATAATTTTGATTTTGAAAAACTTTCTTCATAGGATTATTTTACTTGCAAAACAGAAAATAATAAAACATGTTTTATTATTACTTTCTTAAGATTCCGTTTTTGTTGTGTACTCAAACTTTGTAATGTACTTCAATAAGGCACATTTCACTACATCATTCATCGTTTTTTCTACAAATAAAATTGCAAAATTGTACTGACAAATTTTAAATGACCAAAGCAAACCTTGACTACAAAAACCCAACTTTGTCTGTTGTGTATTTTTAAATCTGATGATATTCTTGACAGAATTGTTTGGTGGACAGTGGTATTGGTCCTTTGCAGTGAAAACTGCTGGGAGTACTTGTTTTACGATGAACCATTTAGCAGGTGAAACACTAAACCCCGTCACATCTCAGTAACTGTTGAAAACCAGGAGACACTTGAAAGTTGCATCTAGTAAAAAAAAAAAATCTAAAAGGATAAATAGTTGCTGCTTCCTGAGCCGATTTAGCCACTCACCGACGTTGGACATCTCTGGCACCCTGGCATGGTACGGCCCGTGGAGAAACTCCGGCGGGTTATCATTAATGTCCTGAACTTTGACTATGAACTCAGAGGGGGGCTCCAGGGGCTTATTGGTGTCTCTGGCCACAGCTTGGGCAGTTAAGGTGTACTGGGCCTGCTCCTCCCGGTCCAGAGTTTTTGTGGCATGGATGTTCCCGGTCCGGTCATCAATCACAAAGATTGTTCCGGCACCTTCGCCTGATAGAATGTATTTGATGTTGCCATCACCTGAGTCGACATCTGAGTGGAGCTGTAGGAAGGAAATGAGAAGAAAAAAAAGATGATCATAACGTTTTCAAACACAAACAAACATGCGTTTGAGGACAATAGAGACTAAAGATATCAGGAAGAAAACCAGCAAGCAAAGATTCTGATCAAATAAAACAAATAGATAAATGTGTCCATCAACCAGTCTTTCTTTAATAACTTCAGATGTTCAATATTCCTTTGAGTTTTTTTATGTGTTAAATCATTTCTGACATAAAAAATAAATGAATCATCCCAAAAATCATTTTCTGGACGACTATGAGGAGTGACGGCTCAGACTGAGTAATGTTGGTGTAAAATCATTTTTAGCGTTAAATGCCATCTGTCTTGTGCTTCTCAGTAAATGGGAAAAACACACTTGAGCCTTGATAGTGAGGCTTTCATCATCCTGGTACTCTATGACTGTGGCTGCAGGACCAAGCGGCTTTAACCATGTTTTTTTAGGCATGCATTATATGCCTTAAACTCACCCTGCCCACCAGAACTGGATCAGGTCCGGTGTACTCCTCAATTACAAAGAACTGATTCCAGACCCATCCTCGTTTGGACCTATGAAGGACCTGTCCTTCCTTTCCTGTTCTTTGCCTGTGTTTGTGCAATGAGTGACCTGAAAACACAGAGAAAAAAAAAAAAACATGTAGTGTGACAGTTCTAGGTGAAGCTCATGTGCTGTATTTTATGTAAATTCAAGGACTCCCCAATGTGGTCTGAGATCCCAATTTAGAAATGGAATCCAGATTGAGTTTGAAGGGAATAGATTTGAGCAGCAGAAGTTTTCTTTTTATTGAGCTTCAAAGTGGGTGGAAAACAGTAACAGTATAAACAGGACTGCTTTTGAATTATGGGTCACCAGTTCAAATCCCAGATGAGATAATGTGGGTGGGCTGTGGGAACAACAAACACTTCAGTAAGTTGTGCTTTGGGTGTCTCTTAGAACAGCACTTAACCTCGGTTTGCTGCAGTGCAGCTGCTCAGTGGTTATCAGGAGCAAAACGCAGAACCCATCCCTGAAAAGTCTGTCCAGACTGCAGCACAGGACTTTAATATTTCAAATAAATGACATATTCAGGCTGTTATTTTTTTGCATCAAATCCACAGGTAAAGAAAAGATTTGGGACAATACCTAGATGTCTGTGTTTGTGGTTCCGGTGATCCATTCGGTGACTCCCGGTTCCTAACGCGGCGGTACAGACCACAGAGACACCCAACAGCAGCAGAAGGACCCTCAGGAGCCCACAGCCCTGCTGCTTTCTCACCAGCGCTGCCATCCTTTCCAACCTGAGCGGCAACGTTCGTCACTCCACCCTGAACTCGCAGGTTCCTCTCAGCTCTCCTTCCACTGATCCTTTTTTTTCTTCTCGCCAACAAGGATGGACGATGAGCCGCCTACTTCATTTGCTGAGATGGACCCGATGTCTCCAGATACTCATCACCATCAAATCACGGTGTTTTCCTCAATGATTTTTCTTTTCTAAACTGTAAAACTGCCTTTCAGTCAGAGCCTGAAACAGAGCAGAAAAAAAAATCCAACTTAGTCAATGGCAAAATGAAAATATAACATATATTATAAAGCTGCCATAACTGAATAATAGGCCATGCATGCTAAACAGACTAATTAGAGGTGATAAATTAACCCGAAGATTCTTCTTTTTATACTTTTACACTCTATTAATTTGGACAAAATGCAAATTACACAGACAATGTTGTCAGTTGAGTTAATTACTTTAAATGACATCCATAATGGAGGAGACAGTTTATGTGGCAGCTCATCTGAATTTGGATTTGTTGCTAAATTAAATGCATTTATTAAGAAAGCATAAGAAGAACAAGAGGTGACGGAACCAGGGAAAGCAGTTTCCTCCCCACATCTGATGAGCTGCAAACATCATAATGTGCTCAAATAATTTCAAGACCCACGGATGAAAATTATTCATTTTCTTAAATGTGTAAATGCTTTAATGAAATATTCATGTTTCAACAGACACTTACTAATATTCAGCTCTTTTTAATGCTTGGGAAGTTACAAATTTTACTATGTGATATATGACGTGCCACCAAGTACGCACATCCAGAGATAGACAGAAAAAAAATGTGTATTAAAAAGAAAAAAAGCTTTTAGTTTTAGTTGGAATTTTGATGCATATTTATATGATTCCACATTATTTAAACTAAATGTCATATAGCTGCAGCCGAGCGTCATCAAACAAAAGTACACATTTAAATTAGGATCCCTGCTTTAGTTTTAGTTTGTAGTTTCAGATAATCAGGGGAGGGGGATTTACAGGAACTCAGAAGCAGTCAGAAAAAAGTGAAACAGTCCAAACACAACCTGCCAGAACCCATGAAACACAAGCTTCCAGATGTGTTCAGGGGGTAAAGTGTTGTGAACAGAGCCTAGAAATACCACCTATTACTTTATGGCATGTCTTACATCCCATTGAAACAAAGAACATTGACCTAACTGTGAAATCAGTTCCAAACTAAGACTTTTAGGCAACTGAATGTTTCTGGTTTTGACTGAAATCATTAAAATTCGACATCTACTTTCTTTGTCTTTTATCCTAAATTGTTATGAAAAGGGAAATGAGACTTTCCACCTTGCTGTTTTACAACAGGACAAGTTAGATTGAGTCAATTAAAGATTTGTTTTAGGATTTTTTGTTGTGTGTAATCTTCAGTGTATCAGGTTTAAAAAGTCCCCTAGGAGTCATGGACTCCTCTTGAACGCACAACGATCCAACCAGGACGTGTTTACAGTTGTTTTCATGGCGCCCTGTAATGGTAGCTGTAACTACCATTCAAACCCTGTGATTGATGCCTCAAAGCTTTTAATTTTCATTGTCTTAGGGAAAAATATCAACTTTTATTGCAGCTTTTTCTTTTTGCATCATAACTTTAAGTTTTAAAGTTTGCATAGACAGACAGAACTCCACGCTCCACAAACAAAATGTGTTTTTAAGCATTTTCTATAACATGATCATATTAGAAAGTCTAATTTATATTGAACATATGTTTGATTTATTAAGAAAAAAGGTGAACCCGATCAAAGCGGTGGTAAAGTTGTTGGCGCTCTTGTCTTACACCTAAGGCTCCGGTTCAAATCCCCGCTGGGTCCTTTCTGTGTGGAGTTAGCATGTTCTACCCAATCCCAGAGTTTTCTCCAGATTTAATTGTAGATTTTAAATTGCCTTTAGGTGTGTGTGAGTGGCCCTGAAGCAGACAGGTGAACCATCCAGGGTGTACCCAACCTTTGCCCAACAGTAGCTGAGATAGGCTCCAGCAACCCCAGGACCCCAGAAGAGTTGAAGAAAATGGATGGATAAGAAAGCTTTTTGCACAGACAACCATTGACATGACAGAGTTGATTCTAATTGAATTTAATGTTAATTCCAAAAGAAAGTTGTCTTTTTAGTAAGACTGCATCATGTTCAGATTAATGTATGAAGTGTAGGTAATTTGAAAGTTTTTAGCTAAACATAGACTTTAAACGTTTTGCTCGGATTATTACCTATGTTTATGCTCTATGCACTAAACATGGAGGGATAATAATCTAAGATTTGACTTGACTGTTTATTTCTAAATTGACAATAACACAGGAACAAGGTGTTCAAAACAAGGCTTATCTTAATTTCAGATTTAGCAGCTTTAATGTCTTTTTTAAGTTTTATTAGCTCAAAAAATGTTCTTTTTTGTAATTAGTCAGATTTCAAATTCAATTTCCCACATTTGTTGAGACGTAGTCATTGTACTCCCAATGCACACTGAAAGGATTTTAACCAAATGTTTTTTAATCATTTTAGCCATCTTTGGATTCACAAGTCAGATTGATTTATGTCTTTTAGAAATTTATTTTTTCATCCCAAACTAATTTGGATGATATAAAATGCAACTTTACCTGTTCAAAGGCGGAACTTTCATTCGTTAAATTGGGATTTCTTTTATTGATAAATCAAGAAGCAATTGTTTTTGACAAATCCATTTCTAAATCCAACCTCACTGCATCTATGTTAATTCTCCTTATTGATGGCCTGCTCATCCAACTAAAGGAGAATTTACAAGGAATATCTGAGTGAAATGGGAATATAAGACATTTTTGCAGAAACATGTATCATCAAATTGTTGAAGAGTTGAAGATTTTTATGAAAGAAGCAAAAATGCTCCATGTGTTGTAAGAATTAGAACACAAACTCCTCTTTTCAAATAGCCCAGTATTCAGCGGGCAACAGTGTGTTTTCTGGTTTCCCTGACGGTTCAGTGGGACACAGAGCGAGGCCGAGGCAGAAACTGCAAGAAAAAAACAGACAGCGATAATGACTCCCCGGGGTAAGCATGCCTTTTGGCCAGACTACTTCCTCCGTCTGAATGCATGACTCAAGAGTCACATTAGAAAGGAGTGCAGTGTGTCTCTGTGTGTGTGTGCGTGTGTGTGTGTGTGTGTGTGTGTGCGCGCGTTCCCCTGGGTTTCAAGTGATGCCGTGAATCCATGAGCCAAGTCTTTGAGTCGACAATGTGATTCATTGGTTAACTTAAGGAGGTAGCTGAGCACACAGACTGTGTGTGCGTTTTTATAGCGTGTCACTGAGAGGTCAGAGCAGCGGTGCTAAAAAAGAAAATATCTGCATGACATGCCCTGTTGGCTGACATGTCCTCGAGTCACAGCGAGTCCACATGTGTGTTTGATCACCTGAGAGCTTCTGAATTTACAAGTCCTGCAGTACGTTTGTATTTATGGGTGAGGGATGCATGTCTATCTTGAACCGGAGTGGATCCTGGGAAAAAAAACCTCAACTCCTTGGGGAATCAGATTGAATTTGTTTTATAAGGAAACTTTTTCCTTGACGATATTAATGGATTCATGAATAAATGTATGTTTATGTAACTTATGAATTATTTATATCAAACATGTTCTTCTTTGCTATATTATAAATGTTTACATAAATAGGTATAAAAATGTTCCAATGAAAGACTTTTATCTGTGCAGATTAGGAGTTGCTGTTTCATTTGTCCAGCAGTAGTTCAAAAGTTGCATCTAAAACAAATAATACAAAATATTTCCTAGTTTTCGGAAATTTCACGAGTAAAGGCACTCAGTGGTCTTTGATTCTAAAACCTTAAATATAATTTAAGCTTTTGTCTTAAACATCTTGATGAATTCTGGTTCATTTCCAATAGAAAAAGGCTCAACATTTCCTTCAACATTCCTTTTTTGTTACTCTTTGGATTCCCTCTGTTAACATCTCTTTCCACCAGACATTGATTGCTTTTCTTTCCAGTGAGCCAAAAGCAGCCTTTAAAATAACTTCAGGAAATGCTTCAGAAGTCAGGAAAACAGACTTTTCTTCTTGGACTCCCCCTCTCCTTGGGGGTTTTGGTTTGGAATGAAAGCGATTCATTCATGGATGAATATGATATACATCCCCAACTGTCTGAACACACTGATGCTTTACATTCTTCCGACCTCATGCTGCGTATGTCAGGGAGGTGTAATCAAACGATAGTCCAGCTGTCCGGCGAGAACAGAGGGAACCATTTAGGACGGGATTACAGGAGAAACAATGAGCGAGATGAACACTTGTAGTGGTTTTGTCTTGACAGACGTGTGCATGAGCTCTCTTCTAGAACAAATTTATAAACAAGTGCATGTAATAATCGATATTTCTGCTAGATTGTATGTGAATGCTCCAGGCACTTTCAACATAACTCAGTGTGAACATTCCTTTACTTCATTATTTAAGTGTTAAATTACAGTTTAGACTTCAAAGACTGTTGCCAACTCCCCAGTAAAAAATAGCAACCATTGTCTGTCCTAAACGTCCTTCTAGGAAATAATCTAATTTGCATATGTGCGTCATTTGCATGCATTTACAGAGGACGGAGAGGAAAACTGGTTGCTGTTACTTGCGTCCCAGCTGAGGGCTGTAGTCTAATGGGGGGGGCTGTGCTTACATCAGCAGCATCTGGCCGGCCAGTGACCGCTGCTGTGCTTTCAATGAACTTCAGTTTTATCATCAAAAGCTTCTATAACAGCACAAACATTTGCTAGGTTTACTGTTTTCTGGAAAAAGAGTTGTGGAGGGGTCTAAATGTCGGCCCAATATGAGAGTAACATTATTTTGAAGCTAACGTGTTCCCTTGCTATAACTCTATGACAGAGTTTAAGGGCCAAGGTGTGAAAAAAAAAAAATTGAGGATATATATATATATATATATATATATATATATATATATATATATATATATATTTTTTTTTTGTTCCTAACTTACAGGAGAACAAGTTGAAATGTCGAGAATAAAGTCGAAATGTGGAAAAAACACCAAAGTTGTCTTGCTGGAAGATGAAAGATGTGAGCCACTCAAAATCATATTATCAGTGCAGCCGGCTTTCCGGGGTTCAGTGTCGGTAAATCGGAGTTTCATCTGTAAAATAAGGAGCTCAGAGACACGTTTGGGTGTAGAGGACCTCTTCAGCCTTTATTCTCCTTTTCATTCACACAACCTGAACTTCATTTGTCTCATTACGTCATGAACCTGTCATGTGCAGAGCACCAATGGAGAGGGCAAACAGTGTCACGTACGCCCCCCCTTCAAATGGAACGCCCTGTTTCAACATATATATATATTTTTAATTTTACCTTTATTTAACCAGGATGTCCCATTGAGATTAAAAAACCCTTTTCCAAGGGAGTTCTGGCTAAGAGACAGAACATTTCAATACAAAAAATACATAAAAACAAACATCATTAAAACCACATACATCATAAAAAGCAGTTGCACATCATTGTTTCAGTCTCTGATGCATTGAGCTTGTTCTTAAAAACATTTAAAGATGTTCAGTTAGTTTCCAGTCTTTCTGCAGCATATTCCAAGCAAAAGGAGCAGAGTGGACAAAGGCTTTTTTCCCCAGCTCTGTGCCGGCAAATGGAACAGAAAGCAACAACATAAAACAACAAAGAGGAATGAAAATAGTCATTGTAACGTTGAAAATGCCAGAAAGTGCTCCTCCTCAGACAGAATTTTCACACAGACGTAGAGATCTTGTCTGTGGAGGAAGAAAGGATTGAAGCAGACAGCTGCAGGGACACCGATGTCTTCATCAACGTCTGCAGAGATCCTGCAAGCCACCCATCAACGAATAAAACAATAATGAATCATAAATCGAACAAATGAGCTTCCAAACATTTGGAACGTTATCAATATACATTCAGCTCACCTGTTGAACTATGTTTGGTGGGTCTGCTCTGCTGCTGCGCGGCGTTCACTTGCTGCTGCACTGTCTGCTCACTTCCACTTTAATCCGTAAGTTTACTTGTTTTTTGTGGTGACCCTAAAACTCTGTCGTGGATCTTTGGTTTTCCCCCATAATACTGGACTTATTCTTCTACGAAGGTTTGAATGTTCAGAGTGCCTAACCCTCTGCTCCTGATCCATCACAATTTGAATAAAGAAATACTCAGAAAGGCAGTTTAAATTTGACATTTTTTTATAAACGTCTTCCATTATGAGAAAAATGCTACAAGAAAATCAAAAAACCCAATTTTCATTGGAGTGGGTCTTTGAGTGGAGTCCTGGATTCATGGCATGAAGGGATTAATGTGATGTGGAGGTCTATGAACCCAGATGGCCTTTTTGTGAATCAAATGATGGCATCAAATTAAAAAAATATTTGACCTAAAGTACCAATAAGTTGTGTAAGTTGTTTTTAACTGTTAATTATGATCAACACAGAGGAAACATGGATTCTGACTTTTTGACTCAGCACATCATGGTGTTTCGATGAGTCATCATAACACACAATCTTTAACCCCCTGCACAGAATTAGCCTCTGTGTTGAAGAGGTGAAGATGAAGATGGGAGGAGGATGTATGTTTTTACAAAAAACCATGATAGAGAAAACAAGAGCTTCTGAAAAAAATTTTTTTTGACACAACTAAATAAAAAATATGCCGTGAACCACAAGCTTTCCCCTAAACATAATCTATGTTGGATTAGTTTTGGTTCAGCCGCATTTTGTTTTACCAATAAACAGTCGTGAGTGTGTTTAGCCTGACAGGAACAGCGCCGGTTGAAGGATTGAACCACAGGAGCCCTACACCGCCCCGCGCGCTGTATAAACTTTGTGTGACACATTTTTATGCCTGGATAAGAGAGAGGGTCATGTGAGCTTTGAAAATGAGATTTTCGGAAACTGTGAAAATCCATCTGGACACTCTGAAGCAAATCCCCGCAGTCGATGCAAAGCTGGACTGTTCCTCCTTCTCCTGTCTGAACTGTCTGTTTCATCAGGAGAGAATTGATAAGCTGAAGTGCACATGAGAAGGAACAACCACAGGAAAGGGATCATTTCCTTATAAATGTATTATGACTGCTGATTTTTTTTCGCCGACGTGTCAAGTAAACGTTTTTTTCTCTAAAACGGTTTCTTCCTCTAAAAATGCAGATGTGGTAGAAATGGGAATTGGGAGAGCGACGTCCTGATCAAAGTACTGATCCAAGTTTCGCAGGAAATTAGTCACTGCAGAGCAAGAGGCGGAGAAGAGCCGGGAAGGACACGGAAAACAAAAAGGCGCAGGGCGTTGGGGTATTGAACTTCACTTTGGGGGTCCTGTTTCGGAGGCCGGCTCTTTGTGGTCTGTTAAAAGCTTAAAAACAGAGCGGCGCTGAAAACAGAAACCCGCCGTTTAGCTCACACCACGAAACCTGAGGCTTAATTGCCTTTCAATTAGAGGATCTAATAGAAGTGTGTCTGTGCACGTGTGTGCACGTGTGCGGTTAAGCAATTACAATGAAAGAGGTGCACCGCTTTCTCAGCATTCACCAAAATAAGTATTAACGAGAGGCTTGTAAGTCTGACACGCTCCCACCCAGACTCAGCTCCTGCACAGGAGGTCTGTGGGGAGGGGCTCCTCACTTCTATGAAGTCATTAGGAAATTAAAAGTACTAATTACCACCTGCTTGTGTGGTTTGTGTTCACGTGCACAAACAGACTCATTCCTTTTTTAAAGGTTTTATGGTAATCCGCTTAAATGTATTGTAATTATTATCTCTTTGACCAGTAAAAAAGGAGTGAAAAAACTTGGTTAAAGATCTCTTTTTCATCTAAGAACATGAAAATCCACAGAATATGCAGCGTGAAGGGTCATCACCATGCAGAGGCATTGCCGCTTTTGTTTCCCGGCACTTCATCAGACTTTTGGCTCAGTCAGTAAGGATGGAGAGGAGAATAAATCAAAGACTGATTGGATTGAAACTAGTGTGATATATATTTTTTTTCAGAGCTCAAAGTCACATGACGTGCCTGCACAGGCCGTAATCACTGTCTCTCATAACCCGGTGGTTATGGGAGTGTGGTGAAGCGGAAACCAAGTGAGGGATCTTCCGCAAATAGATTTGCAGAGGCTGAACATTAGTCACAACCAAATCCTGTCACCTGCTTTCCATCAGTGTAAAGGTAATGAGCTTAGTGTCACGGAGCTTTGATGGGTTTTTGATGGAGAGAACAGTCGGGCGGGATCGGTTTGCACAGTGAAGCAGATCTGCTTCCTCTTAGGGGAAGAGCCTCCCATAACCAAATCCGTGCCACTGTGTGAATCAATGTGAATGCATATGATGCAGGCCAATTGTGGGAGGGGCTAAGCATCGTGGCTCTAGTGTAAAGGATTAAAGATTTCTGCTTCGATTGCTTGTTGCATGCTCCATTTTAAATTCTTTATTTTTGGGCTTGTTTATTTTAATTTTTATTTTCATGCTTGTTTATATATATATATATATATTTTTTTTTTCATGTAAAGCGCTTTGTGTTATACTTTTATACAAAAAGTGCTTTATAAATAAAATTTGATTTAAATTGACTTGTAGGTTTCATAAAGACAACAATCTCTAACATTTTCTTAAATCAGAGGAATACACTGGAAAAATATTTCCCATGACTTTATGAACGCAGCTCAGCCTTGTGACTGTATCAGTGGAAACCCTCCCGACCCTATGATGGCGGCTAAAATGATGCGTTACCTCCAGCTTGTCCACTTTTGCAGCGAGTTCTTTGTGACGTGGACGAGGTTAATAACGGAGGGAAACGGCGGCGCACTCTTTCATTCAGCGAGCTCGCTCCCGTTTTGGCGGCGCTTAAAGAGCCTGATTTACACACGGAGCAGCAGCATCCAGCTGAAAGAATTTGATGTCATAAACTGGATTTGCAGTAATTTCAAGAACATTTCTGTTTAGATCATTTTGATTGCAGTCAATTACTGACAATCATAGTAATCTGAATGGAAATCATCCGCTGTTTGTGGTAAATGATGTTCCATCACAGCACTTTTCCTGATGATGAGACAGAGGCAGCTTTCTGAGCATGTTGTTGGCATTTTAATCTCCAAATCTGTTTTGGTTCGCTGTGACCGAGGTTCACTCGCTTCCACGCAGCTGCATTCATTTACACATCACGCATTCAACAAAAGGACACATCAGTGTTTCCTCTTTGAAGAATGTGATTACAGTTTTGTAAAGATGTTTAAAGTTGCTTACTAAACCATAATCTGGGAAAGCTGATGTGCTAATACGTAGACACCAGAAATCTCTAAAGTTAAAAAGAATCCAAGCTGGATTCTTTTCATATTTTCCTCTTTAAACCTTGCTGTTTGATGTGCTTTCCCACCATTTTTTATTTTATTTTGTCTACTTGTTATAATTATTTCTGCATCACCCCATCAAATAAAGTCCCGCTCTGATGACTCTCTTGATTGATAGTAAAAGCGCCCCCAGTGGTCCTTTAGTTATGATTATATTGTTTTTAACCATAAATAAATAAAAACTGTTGCTTTCAGGGACAAAACTTTTGTGGAGAAACAAGAGTTAATTAGAAATTCTCAGTTGTTGGCAGGATTGTTGGTGTGGAGCAACCCCGCCCCCCCTTCCCCTTTTACAGACATTTTGTTCTAATGTTGTCTTTACACATCATCCATCATCAGAAAAATGCCAAAGGAACCCATTAAAAACACTAATTTTATCTGAGTAAGTCTTTAATTCACTCATCTCAAAGTTTTTGCTTATTTTCTCTTTTTCTTATAATTTTCTTTGACCGTCTTAGAGTTGCACTTTCTCCTTTTTTTAGTCCCAGTTTATTTTTGTTTTTCCCCTCTTTTCTGTTTTTTATGCTCCTTCTTTCTTTTTCCTTTGGTCACTCTCTTTCCTCCCTGTTTAACTTCTTTCCACGGATCTTTGATTTCCTTCTTGCTTTCGTTTGCTTACTTTTTTCAACCTTTCATTTTTCTTCCCTGTGTTTGTTCCTCCTTTCCTCCCTTCTGTCATCACGTCTTTCCTTTGTTCATGTATTCGTTTGTTTCCCCTGGTCTGAATGTCTTCCCTTTCTTTTTGCCTGTCCGGCCGGCATTTGCAGATTAAAGCTGTGTAACGGGAGCTTCCACTGATGCTGTAATTACTGCAGAGGACTTTAAGAACGCACTCATGAGCAGAAAAAGGAACACGGACAATTACACGGTACAATAGAGAATTGCTGTTTTTTTTGTCCCTTTCATTTTTTTTTTTTTTTGTCCCACTTTTCTTTTCTTCCAGTTTGGGAAAAGTTCCGACACGCGATGTCGGCCGTTTGCCTTCGAACAGACTTCTGTGTGTTCCTGACACGCATGTGGAAATGGATGACAAGAGAAGCAGCTCCAACTGATCCAGATCCAGTGTCTGCACTCACTCCAGCTTCGTGAATGTAGGAGATTCACAGAGAGGAGAAGGAGGAGGAGGAGGCAGAAAAATGGAACAGAGATGATGATGAGGGCTAAAACGCTGACTGTAAATCATCAGAAAACTTCCTCACAAAAACCATTGAAGGGCCTTCAACTCTGAAGAATTCAAAAAAACAATCTAGAGCGGAGACCTTGTTGTTGTGTGTGTGGTTTTTGCAGTGCTGGGGGGAGGTGGGGGTGGATGGGGCAGGAAACGGTTGCGTCTGGAATTGATTTCAAGCTGTAGAAAAATAGAATACTTTGGATTCTTGAAGGTTTGGGAGCGGGGACGGATGACCACAGAGAAATGAAGAGCGCTAGGCCGGAGAAAAGAAGTCGCCACATATCCATTAAGGGGGGGGTTGAGTGGGTGCAGACATCAAGATGGATTCATATGTTTGCACTAAAGTTGGTGAGCTCTATAAAAAAAAAAAAAAAAAAAAACCTTCAGACTTTGCAAAGGTGGTTTAAGTTTTTAGGCCAAAACAAATGAAGCCCTCTCGTGATGTGGGACCGGCTATGGCACAACGTGAAAACTAAAAATATGCAGAGGATGAAACAGTGAAAGGCACGCAAAAAAAATGGAAAGAAAAGTGGGGATGAGGAAAAATAAGAAGTGGTGATCAACAGAGAGCTGTGTGCTGCAGGGTTTCTCTGAGTTTCTCCTGAGAAGCAGTTTTAGTTCAGCTATAAACCTGGTTCATTTCCATCCATTTCATCAGCAGTGAGTCAGCATCCATCGCCTTTCATTCTGACGGTTACTGTCATCCACACGAGTAGAACAAGAGGAACCAAGCAGCTCGGAGAACAGACAACATCTTGTTCTGCTGTCGCACACGGAATAACGGCATCCGCAGTGAGTGAAACATATTAAACAATGGAAATATTTGTATTTGAAAATGAAAGTTTGAGTATTTATGAGAACCATCCATCCATCCATCTATTCATCCTCCCATCCACCAGTTTATGTCCGTCTATCTATCCATCCATTCCTTTGTCTGTCCATCTATTCTTCTATCTGCTTGTCCATCCATCCATCCATCCATCCATCCATCCATCCATCCATCCATCCATCCACCCATCCATCCATGTACATAAATTATCATCATTTTATGCATCTACTGTATTTCTCCAAACACACATCTGTCATCTGCTGCAAATATGGGTTTAGGTCATGAAGCAACAGTCTAACATGGGGGGCCCTGGGCCCCTCTCTCTCTTCACCCAACACTCTCAGCTGTTGCAGGAGGACACCACAGACAAATGCTAATTGGACGGATCTTTGACGTCAACTGATTCTGATTCTGAAGAGCAAAAATGAACTCTGAGCTACCGCCGCATTGTTAAACTTATTCTGTCCAAAAGAAATATAAAACATTACAAAAGTGGTCAATTGCACAGAACACAATAAAGTAGAATTGTTAGTTCTACCCATGATTCCACTAACCTGCAAATCAAAAAACAGGTCAGGTTTGGTGTGTAGTTGGTCTTAAATTGGGTTAAAGCAGACATTGAACCCTTCTGAAAGCTGCCTCTAGAGGTCATTTGAATAGTTAAACATGTACCTGTAGGGTTAGATAAGCTAATTCTCTCTAAGAGTTCTGGTACATTGCGTGTCCGTCCTGGGGGAGGATCCCTCCTTCATGTGGACATCCCTGAAGTTTCTTCTTTTTTGCGGAATCCATCTTTTTAGGAGTTTTTCCTTACCGCAAAGGAGCGTCTAAGGGCAGGGATGCCCAGTTTAGTCTGTTTAGTTTAGTTCAGTTAGTATTTTCCTATTGAATTCTAATTATTCATGTTCTTTATGATGTTATGTTTACCTCACAATTACCGGTGCGTAGCCCATTGAGACAACTGTTGCTGTGATTTGGGGCTCTACACAGAAAATTGAATTGAATTGAATTTCAGAAACTGCAACATTGGATGCTTCAAATTTGGCAACGGAGGTTGTCTGACGTGTTTGTCATGTTCCCAGCATGTTTTTTAATAGTCACAGCTCAGAAACATGTGAGCTTCAAGCGAGTGTTGGATAAGCATGCCAGGAATCTGTCACAAAGAGCCATTTCGAACTTTGTGCATCAAACACTGTTACTTTGGTTTAGACAGAAGCCCTCAATATTGCATTTACACACTAACTGTAAATCAGAACACTGCAGAAGCCCATTGAACGTACCATTAACTGATCAGCAGGAAACTAATCTATCTTATTAGGAATGCTCGATGAAGCGGCCACAGCAGTAAAGAGCAGTGTTGTGTTATTGGCCCGGCAAGACTGTTATACAGCCAAACCACCACAGATGGAGAACAAAGAGGTAGTCTAAAGAGAATTGATGCTGCTTTCAAGTCCATAACAAACATGTGACATTATGAGGGAGCAGATAATGGATGACGGCAGCACAGAAATGAAGAGATCAACTGAAATTGCCAAGCAGAGGGGAAAAAGAGGGAGAAAGCACAGCAGAGGGGATTTGTGTCCAGCTATGGTTAGCCATGTGTGTTCATGCTTTAGCGAGCTCAGCCAGTCTGTTCCAGCATGATGAATAGAGACTAAAGATATTAAAATATGAGACAGAAAGAGAGGGAGAGGAAGAGAAATATCAAAGGGAAGAGCTGAAACGATAGGGGGTGGAAATCCTCTTTTTCAATTCATCCCTAAAGAGAAACGAGAGACTTAATCCTTGAGGGCTTACATTTGTTTCTTTCTTTCCTCACTCCCCTTTTTAAGCATTTTTTACCACTTAGTCTTTGCTTTACATCATTGCTAACTTTTTCTTCAGCTTTGACCCTTTCGATCCTTTCATTGTGTCCTTTTCTTGGTGATTTCTCTCTGTCCTAAAATCCACGTCCTCTCTGTGCTCCGTCACTCCCCCCTGAATCCTTTGCAGGGTTTATGACGAACAATAATCTCACTGCAAACAGATTTATTAGCTGTGTCTCTCTCTTTATTCTTCTTTCAGTGCTCAGCAGGTTACGGAGCTTTATGATGTACCTACAGGATATTTATTTTACTCTCGATGTCAGGTTTGGATGAGGGTGAACCGCACCGACAGATCAGAAAACAGCAAGGAAGAGGCGGCGAGAGGAGAGGAGACTCCACTCTGAATACAAATTCAAGGAGAAAAAGAGAGTTTGGTGGCTTTAAATAATATATTTATAGTCTTTTCTTCTTGCATTTGCCGTTTGTCGATGTGTGTAGATGTCTATCGAGGGCCGACAGGTCTTTACGTGTATTCGGTTGTGAGCTGTTTCTGTTGGTTGAGAATTACGCAGTTTATGCGTATTTTACGTAGTCCATACGCAAATATTCAATTAACCTTACGCAATTGTGCGTGATTTTTGCAAGATTGCTTACTCAAATTAGTGGCTTTCCATGACTGTTCCACATGTGTCCAACAGACCTTTCGCCCATGTACCACCGATGTATATCCTTTATATCGTGATTACGGCACACATATAACGTTAAAAATCAATTACAAACAAACAGCGCAATAATCATACGTGGCTAATCTTCTACATTGATTTACGTGTTCTTTGCGTGGTTTATTCGTACTTCTTTGGTGGTTTTAATGCCGTTCTTTTATGATACGACTGTGGAAATTTGATGTAAATGTTTTAGTTTCTTTGCTTTTGTGTTCTGGTTCTCTTCAGTTTCTGTCATGTTTTAAGTTCATTTCCTGTTTTATTTTGAAAGGTTTCCTGTTTGTGTCTTGTATCATGGTTTTGAGTTTTACCTTTGGTCCCCATCTGTCCTGATTGAGTTCACCTGTGTCTCGTCTTGTCTCCATGTATTTAAGTCCTGTCTTCCCTTCCTCCTGTGTTGGTCCATAGTTTTGATGTTCCTTGCTCCTGTGTATCTCCAGTTCTGTAGGTTGGCTCACCTGCTTGAGCAGTGGTTTTTGGTTTTTAGTTGGTTTTGGTTTACTAAAGAGCCTTTCACCTGGAACCTCCTGCCTCCTCCTCTCTGGACCTGGGTTCTCCCACAACCCCCACCGTGACAGTAAAGACCACAACTTTTCTCACTTTTGTTCAAGTATGACCAATTTTAATCCATGCAGTAAAAACAAAATGTGTGTAGTGGCTGTGTGACACACCCTTTACCAAAATAGTTTTTTGTTTTACAAAATGATATTTTCTGTGGGTTTTTTAATTACCTTTTTTCTTTTTTTTGCTGCTCGTTTCTTTTCTTTTCTTTTTTAATTGAGGACAAATCTAAGAAGTAAAAAAGTCAAATAGAATCTATTTGCAAAAAAACGTGACGTAAAATTAAAGGTGCGACTAATATAAAATCATTGAGTCATGTTAAACTCTGAGGGACATTTCAGTCGTAGCAGACGTGATATCACCTCACTGTCATCCATGCTTCATAACGCACCACCTCCTCTTTGATTGTCTTTTCACCAACAAATGCCCTCACCTTTTAATTTTTTTTAATAAACTTTTTTGAATGTCACAGGGCTCTGTTATTTGTTCATTCCCTCCCCGTTTGGGTGCAAAGAAAACAGTGTCTTTGAGTTGTCCCAAGGTCTGCCAGAGTATTTCATTAATGTGTGCTTTTCTGTACCAAGCTCTCAATCAGACAGACAGCCAGATAATCAATACTGGCAGAGGGCATTAAAACCCTCCTTGCATGTTTGTGTAAATCCCCAGGAAAAAAGGGAGAAGAAAATCTTCTCCTCCCTAATTCCTGCTCCTTATCGGTCCTCCCAGACACCCATCAGTGTCACATTTGTAAAGATGTATGAGTCTGATTGTTAATGAGTTTTAACAGTATTCCGCCACTCTGCTTTACTCCCTAGAGAGCAGCTTATCAGCACCTTTCACTGGTTTATGTGTTTATGTTGTTTTAGCAAAGTATTGCTTTGATTTCTTTTCCTTTTCAGCACTTTCACTCTGAGGCCACGATTTCACCTTTTTAAAAAAGCCGATCTTTTTTTAGAGACTTGGATGTCTCTGAAATATTTGTACCAGGGAGAAAAGTTATCTGTATTTTGTGTTTTATTACAGGTTTCGTCATCGAAGTGTCTAAATATTCAGGGGAAAAAAAAACTTTGTTGCACATTCCAAAGCACCCAGAACAAACTGACAAGTATACAAGTATTGTGCTGCCAACATAAAAAAATGAGCAACCCAACCATGACCCAAGTAGAAAGCAGTCGTAGTAGCAGAAAATCAGATCAATAAACCAGTAAACGGATCAGTTTTGTGTTTTGGTAGGAAGAAAAAAAAAGACGTGGGCAAGGCTAGAGAAATGTAATTTGGTGAAGAAGCTCATGTAAACCCAAAACTGCCTCAAACATTCACAGCTGAAGTAACTGGGAGCAAGAAGAATTACAGACTATTGTAAAATTGTAAAAAAGGGAAATGAATGAGCCCTATGTCCTTGTCCTGTTGTCTCTATATGTTGGGAGGTATCGAGGACAGTAAGTTAGAGGAAAAAAAGTAGCATCACATGAGCAGATATCATGTGATGCTACTTTTCACTGTTCCCTTTTAAATACACAGAGGGTACAAAATTGCCCCTTTAGTTGTGCTAGTTGTAAGTTGTAACCCTCGACAGACCTGTCATCACAGTATGGGATACGTGTTCTAATCTCCTCTTTCGGGTCAAAGTTTTAATGTCAAACCAGACCTCACTTTTTGGACTTTTGTAAAATCAAAATATCCATGTTGACACACCAGACTTGTGGAAACTTGGCAGAAAAAATCTGGAATCAAGCAATGAGTTGGATATTTTAGTCATGATTCAAAGAGACACACCCATGAGTTTATGCCTTAGTGATGCTCCTGTACGGGTCAACCGCCTGCTGCAGGTTCTTGGAGGGTTGTTGACAGGTGCGACTGCATCGTAACCCTTGTGCAATCCTAGGCACTTTATCATTGGGAGTAGGGTCATCTAGACCCACTAGACAGTGCTCTGAACCTTTTTTCTTCCATGATTTGTGATCTTCACTGGTGTCCATGGATTACATGAAATCTTTCCACCTTTATCCACCTTTGTCATGGTAGGGAGAACACGTCAATGTAAGGGTGGGGTCATCTAAGATAGCACAAGGGTTAAAGGACAACAATGACAATAATACAAAACATTGTCATGGATGTGATAAGTGTGTTTTGAAGTATTTATTATGGTAATGTAAGTTACACGCACTTATGACGAACGAGTGATGCTTACGCCGCACTCACTGATCAGGAGTGCGTACCGGCCCCACGCACATTTTGGGTGTGCACGTGATACGTAATCACACCATCTACACTCTGATTGCCTAATTTCCTTTTTTTTCTGACAGTCAGGCTGCATGTAAGGGACGTGCAATGGGCGCACTAGGAACCCACCCTTATCACTTGAACAGCACTAACGGGCCCCTCGGTCAGTTGATCGGTTAGTTGGCTTTGGTTTGATGTCCCCCCAGAGTGGTTGTTGGATTTACACCAATTTTCTCCACCTCATTCCCATGTGCTGACTCATGAGGACAACTACCGGGGTGTCATCAGCAGACCTAATGGTGTGGTGAAAATTACAACAGCTAGCAGTCATAGTCAGCAGCTTCAAATGTCATGGACCCCCTAAGGTGTTTCAAAGTCTGATATATTTTCTTTTTCATTTAAGGAAGATTTAGCAAACAGATTTGAATAGTGGGCCAAAACTTTCACAGCAGGCACTGTCAACTTTTTTTTTTTTACAAAGATGCTTTACAGACGAACAAAGTCAGATGTTGAAAAAGATGTTGGACACATCTAAACCTGTTCTTTAATATTTCCAGGTCCCGAAGACTGTTGGGGCTTCATTACAAAGAAATACCAACTCAACACATCTGGTAGGCAGCTGAAGTATTCAAAGACAGTCAATGAAGTACCCGTATCCCTTGTGCTATCCTAAGCACTTTAACATTGGGAGTTGGGTCATCTGGACCCACTAGACAGTGCTCTGAAACTTTTTTCTTCAATGATTTGTGATCTTCACTGGTGTCCATGGATTACATGAAATCTTTCCACCTTTATCCACCTTTGTCATGGTAGGTAGAACATGTCAATGTAAGGGTGGGGTCATATAAGATTGCAAAAGGGTTAAAATGCTTCAATATCAGCTTTGAAAGCATTCCCGTGGTGCTTGAACAGCCTTCTAGGACCAAACTGGGATCTCCTCTTGTGCGGGCATGGCAATAAAGTGACCACAAGAGCATTTTCAGTGTTTGTGTAGTCAAAATCTAGTGTCGGATTCCACTGCGACACAACTTTCAAGCAGCACGTTCTTTAGACTCACAGAAATCTATAAATATTCAGAATGAGTAGGCAATGTGCAGCTGGATGATGATATTTTTAAAATCCCCCTGTGGTCTGCTGTAACATTGCTCTTTGGGTCATGTGTGACTTTGGCGTTAGCTCAGATTAGGTCTGAGGTTTTCTACGGTTTGCCCAGCGTTTATGACATCTGCATGTGAGACAGCAGAATGTAAAGTCTCAAAAAAAATACACAAATAAACAAACCTGAATGTGAAGGACGTACAGATATTTTGATGAATTGGGTCATGTAGAAAAAGATTTTCATTTGAAACGGTTGATGAGGTGGATGATTCTACTTCCTGGAAAAAGTAGGAGAGTTGCTGTTTAGAGGATGTTTTGACCTTGAAGTTTATTTTATTCTTTGATTAATGAAAGGATGGATGGATTTATTGATATTAATAAAAGATACATGAAAACAGTTTGTTCTCAAGTTTAGTGACTCTTATAGTACAAAAATGACAACATTTACTGTTTTTTGTGTGTGGATATTTTCAGGTCTATTGTAAAATTATTATGTAATAAAATAAATAAAAAAAGGAATAAAAGAACCTGTAGTTATACCAAGAAAATGGATATCAAGCATTGCCACAGAAAGGTCAGTTATTGCAGCAAATTGTAAAGAGCAGGTGGTAAAAATAAATCAGTTGATAGTTATGAATTGATGGAAGACGGATATATTGATTTAGCTCAACACTTGTGCAAAATTCTTTTCCCCTACTGTGATCACATTGGAATCACACAAAGAGGAAACTTCAAAAATTGTTCATGAGATGTTGTTCTTTGACCTACACAGGTTGTTTTGTAGACGTTCACCTCTGTCTAGAATTGTTGTCTGTGTCTGTGATTGTGGTTTATGCACGCAGCTCAGTTGTGCATTGATCTGTGCTCCAGTTATCGTTCAGTCGGAGAATTGTGTGAGCCTCAGACATTTATAGATTTGTTTCATATTTTCCAGTTTGACCCACTGCATGGGAGTCTTTGTACATATTTGTCTTCTTTGCAGCTCGCAGGATCAAACTGTGAAGCTCTGAAATTGGCTCGTCAGGCTGCCAGCCACAGATGAGCACACTAACGGTTGATCAGATCTGCCTTTTGATTTCCTTTTTCGGCGGGGATTACAAAAATGCTTAGTGCAGGAGATGTGTGGTGCATGATTCTGAGTCTTCAGAAATGAGTCCTTAGAGGGCAAAAAAAAGGGCGTAGTGAAAAATGCACTTTAGGTGCAAACACTTTAGAATGGCTTTCTATGAGGCGTGAAGCACAACAATTGATCATTAATACAAGGGACTGTAAAATTGCAAAACATCTCTCTTGAAGAGCAGGGGACTCGGAGTGATGAAGCTTGCTGCAATCCCACTTCAAAGGCTTTTTAAGAAAAAAAACCTGCTCACCTTTTGGCTCCTCACTGGGCTGGAAGAGATGGAAGCTTTCGTCTCTGATCAGCCTGAAAGGAAAGCGGCAGAGAGAACATTTTCATTATTCACATAGAATAATCTATGCTTGTTAAATGAAAGTAACACACAATCTCACTCAAAATAATGCTTCAGACTTTCACATCTTGACAAGCAAACAGCGTCGGCTGCAATAAATGCACTAGTGTGGCATCTGCATGAGTAGACTGACAACATTCCAGCAGAGATTCTGCAGAAAAGTCAGGAGCTCAGAGTTCACAACCTTTACTGTCCTACTTACTTTGGTGCCAACAGCTTTACTATGGCTATGCATGGCTGGAGCGACTTCAGCATAAATAAAATATACATAATCTGTGTCTACCTCTGCAGCCCTGTTCTACCTACACCTCGCTGCTTTCTGCAAAACCCTGCAGCTGCCTGCGACTTAGCAGAGTGTGTGGCAGTTAAAGCAGGAGGCACAATTTGCAAAAGCTAATGTTGAATTAATTTAGAGTGCATATAAAGCAATGCAAGAAAAAGAAAAGAAAAATGAACAACTATCCATGCATGTCTGCAGGACTGTAGCAGCTGGGAGGTGTTCACTCTTATTCAATGCCAGAGATCTGAGTTCTACATTGTTTTTTGCAGGAAGGACATCCTGGCAAACGTCGTCTTGGTGCATCCATGACATTTCCAGATCATCTCCAGTGATACTTGGACAGCGGGGAACAGGAGCTGCTTTTTCCTCCACCAGTAAGTAGCAGTAAGAAGCCCTTTGGGTGAGCTGCTTAACACCGGCAGGTCCCAGTGGAGGGAATCAGGGCCAGCGGTGCTGCTCCAGCGTCTGCACTGAGCACGTGCACGGATATTGCTGAGAGTTGTTTTTTTTGGGTTTTTTTTAACCGTGCTTCCTTTCTTCTAGTAACTGTGTGGGTGTGATAGCTCGTGACAGAGGAGAAAAAAAAGAGAGGTGTTTTAAAATGATGTAATGGCTAAATATCAAAAGGCCAAGAGCTCCCTTTATCTTCAGCTCCACATTTCTTTCATCCAAATATTCATAAATGTGCAGCGAGAGATCACACAGCTCCGAGGACCAGCACTCTGCAATCATTAACCGCCTCTTCAGTTTGATTTATTTATATATTTCTGCCGGAAACAGCACAAATACTCCGACACTTAAATAAAAATCTTTGGCAAGGCCAAGCAAAACAGATTGGTTTAAATGGAGAACTTTGGCTCTTTAGATATGTCATATCTATAACTATATATCTACGTATATATAGAAAGGCTTTGTGGTATTTGACCCAGACACACACACATATATATATATATATATATATATATATATATATATATATATATATATATATATATATATATATATATATATATATATATATGTGTGTGTGTGTACACACGCAGTAAAAAAAAAAATAGAATAATAATTTGGCTTACTGAAGTTTGACTTTTGGCTGGTCCTGCTCATCCTCCTCATCACACTATCATCACCAGCAGGACATTTAACTTTGTTTTATTAAATTCCTTAAACTTCCACCAGGGTCATTTTCCTTTCTATTCCCCAAATGCTGGAGAGTTCATTTGTATTCACATCGTCACTAAAGCACAGCACAATTCCCCCGGAAGTGAACATCCTTGTCCTCGTTTTGACCAGAGCTTGTTTATTTTTGAGCCATACCAGAGTTAGGGGGGTATTCCATGAAGCATCTTTAAACTACCCTGAGTTTTACCCTGAACTCTGGCTGAAATCCACCCTTCAAAAAAGTAAAACGGCTGCATCATCAAAAGAATTTTCTGCTTGCAGAAAAAGAACAGACAAAGTAAATGCACGAGTTTCTGATCTTATTTCCATTTTCCTTGTGACGCATATACAGTGACCCTTGCTATAACGCGGTTTACTTTTCACGGTTTCGCTACTTCACGGATTTGCATCATGCATTGTGTTCTGCATTCTGATTGGCTAAAAAGTCACTTCACTTTTCTCTACCTGTGCGTCAATGACGTTGCAGTTTAATATGTACACGTACGTAAAACAGCTCGCCAAATTTACATTACGTATGTGCAAATTCTCTTGCAATTTCGAGTTTCTCTAAAACGCGTAGAAAAAAGAGCGACACCAACTGCCTATCACTATGTTCTTCTCCTGAACAAACACAGCTGCACCGCGGGCTTCAGAAGAAGAAAACACTGCAGAGTGGAGTCAGGATGCAGCGGCTCAGTCTAAAGAGTAGTGAAATACACCTGAGTCACTATTTGTCCCACTGTACTTTGTATTTTTTCATAATCATTTTATATTTTCTCCCGTTTAATCCAAATCTTCGGGTCGCGGTGGGCGGGGCTTATCTCCGCGATTTGAAGCTTTCTGTTCACATTGATGATTCAAATTATTATTTGACAGTTACACAGTACAGAGTTATTTGTTGAAAAAACATTTCTAAAGTACTTTGGGATTGGTGAAACAAATGCTTGAGCTTGTAAAATGGTTTGTTCTTTCTTTTCAATTTACAATAGAGTATTTAATTGTATAATAGAGGTTTCTACTTCACGGATTTTGCCTATCACGGGTTATTTTTGGAACGTAACCCCCGCGATAAACAAGGGTTTACTGTATATGTAACTTATCCAATTTTGCCAACTTAAATTAATTACTTCCATTAGTAACAAGTAATTGAGTTAAATTTATTCAACCTATTTTCTTACGTCTACAAACTTAATTAGTGTTTATACAACTCAAATTTACATATTTATCTAACTAAATGTCATATTACTCCAATTCAATTCATGTATTTTCCATCTTAATTTATTATAATTCTTGAAGCCTCATATGTCTAAGTTTGAGCCGGCAGATATACTCATTTTTATAACAATAAAAAGAGAGAAACAACATACACAGATTGCATACATTCATTTACCAATGTTCCAACATTGTCATCACAATCATTGACAGTAGGGGTGCTATATAAACTCATCATCCTCTTCCTCCCTCTCACTCATGGTGCAAAGACTTAAGCATGGTAGGACAAAATAACTCGGCAAAACACAGTAAAACAGCTAAACAACTAAACACATTTGGTCAAAAACCCACACTTAAACCCAAATCCGTCCAGACAGGCAAAGGAAATGGTATCCCACAACTCCTTGCGGTGTCGATCTAACAGCAGCACCAAAATTACACCTACTTAATTGAATTAATTTAAATGAAAGTAAAATAAATGTCTGATAACTACGTGTTTTTGTTAAGCTGACTTAACTAAAAAAATGATTTATCTTAACTGAAGCAAATAATTGTTAGATCAAATGTAAAAAAAGTTTATCTTTTCAACATCCATACGTGGTCTTATCACCCTCTCACGGTGGAAAAAGTATTATCTGAGCTTCTTTATCCACTAAATCATCTTCAAATGGACACGCCATGCTGCTTCACCTCTCTGAAAACAAACTAACCTTCAACTAAACCTGCTCCAGACCAGGTTATGTTCAGAGCATGAGTTGCCATGGCAACTTGACTGAAACATACATCCATTCTTGGAACCGAAAACTGAGGTTATCCACTTCCTTAGCCTAAAACTTACCAAGGGAGCTAGCACAACCTGCTTTCTGGAATACCCCCCAGGAGAGCTTTTATACCTAAAGTAAAGCATGTGTGAAAACAAACTGGATTTGGACAAAACGGCTCAAAATTTCCTAGAATGGAGAAAATCCAACTGTACTGTTTTTTAAGAAGCTTTCCATAATCCAAAACACACTTTGCAATAAATCGTAAGACATACATGTTGAGAAGCACATGTGCAGTTTCCTTTAAAGTCCCACTCTGATCATCTTTTGATCTATTTTCAAAGTGTTCCCGGTGGTCTTTTAATTATAATTATGACATTTTTAGCCAAAATAAGGCTAGGACATTTTTTTGCAGAGTGACAGTAGTTCTTTAAACAACCACCTCTAAGTTGTGGACAGGACTGTTGACGTGGAGTAAGCCCACCCAAACTTCCCGTCACTCATCTGTTTACACTCTCTCCTTATGGCTTAAAGCCCCTCACATCCTCAACCTAATATTATCAGTGCAACAAAAATGGCGAGCGATATTAGAGCTGTCCAGCCGTACAGTTTAGATCCAGATTCCAGCTCAGACGAGGAAAACAAAGACGTACATGTGTCTGCAGGTGGACGATCAGAATGGAGCAGAGCGGGAGCTTGTGACCCACCCAGTGTATTTTCTTTTGTTTTTTCAGACTGAATTTTTTTATTTGATCCTGATTCACGACAATTTGATCAAATAAATACTCAGAAATGCAATGTAGTCTGAATTTTCTACTAATGTATATCCTGTATTGTTAGAAAAATGCCACATGTTAAAAACATCATTGTCATGAGAGTGGCTCTGTAAGTGAAACACACTTTTTTCCTTCTTTTAAATGTGCTCTAGTGTAAAGTGAACTGTATAGTTATCACGGTGGAACTAAATCTGCCTAATTTGTATGCTCAGACGATTCCGCTCGCTCCGCCTAAAAATGACAGCTTATTAGGCGGAGCAAAATGGATTTTACTATGTTGTGGCCTCGCCAAGGTCCCTGAAACAATGCTGTCAATAGCATCACAGTTTGAACTGGGTATTGTGTAAAATGTTGAATGCGTGAAAAAAGGCTCATTGATCGGGAGGCCACTTCCAACGCTCTGTTGTGGGGATGTATCACTGCGTGCTCACAGGCTCCAAGAGAGTGATAATGCTTTCTATTGATTTATTTTGATGAATTGCATTCATATCTGGAGAATGATTTTCATGACTATAAACACCGAGAGGATCTGTGCGTTTACTGTTGTTTTTTTTCCAGCAATAAATACCAGCTTAAAGTGAGATGAAAGATTCTTGAAACGTGCTTTGATATATGACTACAGCGCAACTCTGTTCATGCTATAATGAATACACATGTTAGTCTTTGTGCATGCTGATGTAACTCTTCATTGTGTTAGGCTGCTATCATATGGATCCATACAAGACAATGCAGCTCTATTCCACTCACTTTCTCAACTCAACGAGCACCCACAGGCAGAACGCCAGCCTTTTCTGCACAGCTACTTACTGGATGTCCTCTGCAACGTGTGCAGCACAACCTCCTCAACAACTAAAAGCAGAAATGAAGATGAATGAAAGGCAGATGTCTCTAACAAGGTCATTTAGGACAGAAACAGGCATCGTTTCTCATGTTAGGTGTCCATTACTGCAGAATATAATCAAATCTTCTTTTTCCGCATGCAACCTGCTCAAAACACACAATAAGTGCACGGCGCACGCGTGTCACGTTCTGACCAGAGAAAGCGGCTAGAGATACAGCCATTACCGCTGCGGCTGTCATTAGCTAAAAGGCCTAAAGCTGGAGCCAGACCAGAAAAATTATTGTGATTATAGGCCTGTATAGCTGAGCTCTATCAAAACATATTACACTCTCTCAGATTAAAATCTGGTGTTTCGTGTGGTTTCTAAATAAAGATGATAGGATTTATTCGTTGATAGCAGGCAACTGGAGTACCGGGGAGGACAGGCAGTCAGCTAACATCCTGCCATGAAGGCAGAAGTTGTCTCTGTTGTTTGGGTGGCGGTGCAGCTGCAGCTCCCTGATTTGCTTTTGGGAGGCAGCGAACTAAGAAGCAGTTTTGTGCTTCAAAGCGGCTTAAAACACCTGTGACACATGACCATCATGTCTGCGAGTTTGACAGCGTCGGCCTAAGCGGGATGAGGCCGAAAGCTTTGAGGCTGTGCGTGCCGGGCGCAGCTGGCACTCACGCACACATTTTAGCTGGCAGGGACTTGGGGCTCCCAGCTGTGTGTGCATCATCCATGAATGCAGTGACACTTGCAGAGGACCAAAGACGCACAAGCTCATCTCACTTTGTGATTTTTTTTCCATTAAACTTGACCATGTTGAACACTGCAATCAGAATCTTTTGTGTCAGATTTAGGAGATGAGGAAGATCATTAAAGATGCTGTAACTCAATACAATCGTTGTGCGTCATCATCGTGAACAAAAGCCCAAAATGATGATAAGAATTGTGTAGTTTTTTTTTTTAGCAGTTCTTTAAACAGATTGCAAAACCTACAAGATGTCACTGATGGAACTGGACAAGGCAATAAATGATCAATAAATACAAAAATGTCACTGCATAGATGCTATGAAGAATATGATGTGTATGTATAGCATGTACAAAAAACTCTAAATAGAAATATGCAGATCATCAGGTGTTGTTAAAAAGGGGTAGGATCGTACAAGATTTCTCTTCAACCCACTCGAGCATTCATGTGATCCTTCACAGAAATCCTGTTGAGTATGAAGTACGAAGGAGTGTTGGGACCACCAAAGAAATAAATAAAGAAATATACGAGAAAAGAGCTGTAAAATTCAGAGAAAATTTTTTACTTTTAATGTATTGGTTACAAATTGAGAATTTACGATTATAGTCTGTTCACTAAGAAAATATACAAAAAACAACGATGTTGTGTTTCAGTATGAGAAGCGTAGAGCACATTGTCCTTGATTCACCGTAGGTTTCACAAATAAGGAAATATTCGAAGGAAATATCGTCCGTTAATGAGTGTTTTACCTTTTGTTAGGGTTTTGTTGTGTGCTTCTCGTTTTGTCTTTGTACGGTGACCTAAAGTGTCAAGAAAGAAGTAGCAGCTGAATAGTTCAGTTGGTTATGTGCAGGGCTTCCAACCAGTGTTTGATTCCCGAGTGTGGGTCCTTGGGCAAGACCCTTTGCGCTACTGTGTAGAAACACGGTAGCCCAAGTCTGGGTCCCCCTGTGCCTGTCCCCAGCCCGGATAAAAACCAGGTTTGTGTCAAGGAAGGGAACCGCTGCTGAAAGGTGAACAACAACCTAAAGTCTCAAGAAAGGTGCTTTAAATGAAGTATATTCATTTTTGTTGTTAGAGTAAGAGTAATGACAAACAACGTTTTAGTGTAATTTTGCTGATGGCTAACATAAAAAGGATCATAGGTTCAGTGCAATTTTCTCAACCTCAATGTTATATTCCAGTGTACTGATGTACACAACTCTCCTTATTGAGGAGTACAACTTTTTTTTTGTTGCCCTTTCCCTCCTTTTTTTCTATACTCTATAACAAAAGGGAAAAATCTAGCAGAAATAATTTCTATCTACATTTTGTTCCAAAGCACAACTTTGCTGAGAGTCTTAGCTTTGCACATTCATCCTCAGGTCCACGCTTCTTTTTTCTGTCTGTGCTTTTAGACACTTGAGTGGACAACTCGGTGGTGAGTTCAGCTTCAGTCAACAAACCGGTCCAGAATTTCCTGTCTGAATTTGGCGTCAGTCTTTAAAATAAACAAACACTGTATTTAAGAAGTGTGTCTGTTGATGACCCAGTGTTTCTTTTCTCGCAGATGCAGTTTGTTTCACATCATTTCTGCTCAGGGAAGGGTCCTCCACTGATTCGCCTCTTCCTCCTCCACTTCTTCTCGCCTCCTCACTGACTCACTGCCGAGACTAAAATAAAACGCAGCTCCAGAACTGCAGGTGCGATTGGCGGGTAGCTTTTTTTGTAATATCGGGTGGTGTATTTTATTTTTTTTGTCGTTAAGCTCAGACGTCCTGCACCCACAATAGCACAACTCCCACACCATTTGCTCCAGACAGCAAATGCTGCAGCCTGTTTCTCTGTCCAGTGATCTGAAATATATCTGCATGTGTTCAGATAGGGCTGAAGGAAGGAGAACAGGATCCCTGCCCCACTGACTGAAGACAAAAATATCCCCTTCTTTCTCATGTTATGGAGTGTTTCAGATCTAACAGATTTTAGACCAACTGAGGTCACATATATGTGCTTCAAGTACAAGTACAAGGAAGAAGCCCTACGTTACTCAGATTGCTACTTTCTGCTGAGGTTTGGTGGTATTTATGAAGCTTTGGGGAGGCTGATATGAGCACGCAGAGGTAATTTTTGGGTCAGGCTTTCCTTGAGGACACATTTATCCAGGAACAGCAAAATCAAGTATGGAGCCCCGTGATAGGTAAGCATCTGCTTCAGGCCTTAAAACATGTGCGGTAAATGTAGCTCTAAATCCTCAGCATAACTTTAGAATGTCTGTTCCTCATTTAGCATTTGTGACGCCTTATGCAAACTATGATTTTCCCATCTTGTCTGTAGAATGTACAGCTTAATGCTTAAAGTCCCACTCTGATGAAAACTGTGTTTTTAGCATGTTCTAGTGGCATTTTTCTGATTGAAGAACCTAAAATTGCAATTCTAAGCATTTCTTGTTGTGAATCAGGAGCAGACAAAAAAAAATGCTGTTTGAAAAACAGTTTATTTGTGACGTAAAAAAACATACTGGGGAGGCCTCAAGCTGCCTGCTACGAGCTCTCAGCAACGGGGAGGGGAAGTGGGGCGGAGATGCTCTGCACCAATGATCCTACCCATAACTCAGGGGTGAATTTCTGATGAACTCCTGCCGCTCTGCAGAAACTATATTCTAGAAAATGACATTTTTCTGTGTGTTTTTGGCTAAAAACAACATAATCATAATTAAGACCACCGGGAAAGTTTTTGCATCAAAAGATGATCAGAGTGGGACTTTAAAATCCCACGAATCACTTTGATTCCAAATGACATTCAGGGAAAACTGCATAGAAATGTATAGTTTTTTTATTATATATTTTGTTTCTTTCTCTGCACATTGTAAATAAACCTCAACCTTGATGTATCAACAGCATTTCTCAGGACACCCATGTGGTTAACATGGTGATCAGCAGGCAGAGGACAGAGCTCCAACTCTGAAGTACAGGAACAGAAGAAGGACAAAAGACTGGGCCAGTACAGCCAATATGTTTACAGAACTTTTCAGACTAAAGGAAACTGTGAAAAACGTATGTACTTATGTGAATTGTACCACCTGAAGGAAGCATGCTTCACTTATTAAAGTGTGCATTAACACACATAGTAGTTCACTTGTTCACTGTTGGCACGGATTGCAGAAGCACCAATGTTGTTAGAAGCCAACCACTGACCTTCAGCTTGTACCTTTCAGCAAATCTTAATCATGTTTTCTGAGAGGTTATCCTGAGGTCCAAGTTCAGGTGGAATGTACCATTTCTTCTGTTCGGTGCAGCTTAGGAGTCTTAAATGTATGATTCAGGTAGCATCATCCAGCCCAATGCTGATAGATAAAAAAGCTTTATAATGCAAAAGTGTGTACTGAAGCATTTGCGTACAAGATGAACATCTCATTCCTTTTTTTTAAATACTCTTTTATAGATGTTTCTTCTATAGGCCCATTCCATTATCTTTGATGGGAGAGATGGGAGTCTACTGCAGGGCCACATAGACAAAAAAAACACATACTTAAATTAGAAATTCAAAGTATTCACAGAGATTTCTTAGCACTTAAAAAGCTCCAACAAGAACTGGAGGTTTGCCCTATTCCGTCATTTACTTTATATAATTCATAAAAAAAATAGGACATAGTGGTGTAGCAGGATCGAAAGTTGAATATTTTGCTTAGTAACCCTTGTGCTTTCCTAGGCACTTTAACATTGGGAGTTGGGTCATCTAGACCCACTAGACAGTGCTCTGAACCTTTTTTCTTCAATGATTTGTGATCTTCACTGGTGTCCATGGATTACATGAAATCTTTCCACCTTTATCCACCTTTGTCATGGTAGGGAGAACACGTCAATGGAAGGGTGGGGTCATCTAAGATAGTACAAGGGTGAAAGGGGAAGGCTGAAATAACACAGGCTTGTGGACCCTAAGTAAGGGTTAAGGCCCGACGAAGTATGCATTATCACTTTTCAACGCACGCCGTGGAAGCCTTAACCATCCGACGAGAAACTTTGAAGGCCATTAACCCGCTTATACCTTGGTCAAATAAATGGTAACCAGTTTTTAGTCCTTAATTCTTGTTTTTTTCAATTGGGATCACCTTTCTCGTAAAAAGCGGACTATTTGTTACGTTCTGTGGCGCGTCGCTTCGCACCAGGTAACAAGTAATCCGCCTCACGCCGCACCAACGCTGCAGTCAAGATTTGGCTATATAAAGCGATATATATATATATATATATATATATATATATATATATATATATATATATATATATATATATATATATATATTATATATATATATATAATCAGCATATATATATATGCTGATTGTCATGATGAGAGAAAGTTCACCTCTTACTGCTTGTTTTTGTCCAAATGATGAAGCAAAAGGTTGTTTTAAAGAAGCCAGCGCAGTAATATAGAACATTTAAGCTAATTGACTGGAACTTCTTTTTTCACCGTGCGGTTATCACCGTGGTATATCATTTTTTAATGCACACCCAGCCATCAATCAGAATCAAGTATTCACCCGGACCATGGTATTACCGATAATAACATAAGGGATGTCTGGGTTGTAACAAAAAGCTCTGTTTTCGTGTAATGCGAGCACTTTGCATTACAGAAATGCAGTCATGCACCTAGATTGCAGTTCTGCTAAGGCTCCTCAAAGAGTCAAATCAGAAACAAACGCACGGATGAACTTTCAGAAAAGTCACTTTATTGCACATGTGATGAGAGCTAACACAAACAGATAATGCTGGAGAGTGTTACCGGAGGGAGAGATATATCGCGGTTGACGTGTTGACTTAGAGAGACAGAGAGAAATGAGCGGCACTCATCGGACTGACATGGTGGGGTGGCGGGATAAAGAGCGAGGCAGGAGATGGATGATGGATGCAGTGAGCTCTGGAGGAGGAGGAGAAGACAGGAGACACAACAAATATGCATTTTACATATTCAGTTCTGCACTGCTGAACCACTTATGTATGGACGCACGCGCACAGTTATGACTTCCCTCACTCGTCGATGATTTTCATTTAGATAGTTTGTTATTTCATGACACGCTCTCTTACTCATGTAGCCATTGAAACGGCGGCGCTCACACACACAAACATACACAGGTGCATGAATATTTCACTAACTAGGACTCTGCAGTCTGACATTAGTCTTTAAAGTCTCTTTATGGCCCACGATTGGACTTAGAAATACAAAAATACAATCAGAAATGTGTGCAGCTGTTGCTGAAGTCACACCAAACACAGATAACATCTGAGGCATTAATCCTGGATTTATGGGAAAATGTCATCTTGATGTCTGGACTATTACCTCAGAAATGTCCCTTTTAATCTAGGATTTTCAATTTTATGTGCTCCCACTTGGTAATTAAGATCACTTCAGATGGAGGACACGCTGAGCATTCAAAGGCTGGATAATAACAATGTCAGCAGCGCCTGGATGTCCCCATTACAAATTTATGGTTGCGTTTACAATATATTTGAAGGTTTCTTCATTATTTATTATCATAAAAATCACTCGAGAGCCTCACCCCATCCACACACAACAGAAAAGATGAAAATATTTCAAAATGTTTACACCCATTGACTTTATTTTTTACTGTAAAAGGGGGGAAGGACTCAAGACAAGGTCAGTCTGTGAGACAAAACTGGATTCATGTGCATCACTGTCCAGCTGAGCTCCTGCAGCCGCTGGAAGTCACATCTGCTCTGGTCAGCCAGGGAGGCTCCCACCCGCAACAATGCAGAACGTCCCACAGCTACTGTCATGAGTCTGTTTTCAGCAAGTTAAGCCTTTGTCAACCTAAATAAGATTTTATTTGTAGGTAATAAACACTAAATTGTTGTAAAATTGTGTGTTCAAAATATGCTCATATTATTGAGCTGGTAATTCAAAGGTTAAAAGCAGAGATTCATGCTAAAAATAATAATAAAAAAATAGATTTGCCTTTATTTATATAATGTTATGATTCAAACTCCCTTGTTCAGGCTCCTCAGACCTAACAGGCTTCTCTGAACACGTCAAAAAGACAGACATACCATTAAACGGTAACACCTCTTCTCTCCAAATAATTCGGAAAGTTCACATATTTTTATATGTAACAATATTCAATGGAAGAATGAAAAAAGGCTGCATCAGGTTCCTTAAAATCACACCTCAGAATGTCAGTGGAAACTCCTCTTAAGGGTATTTCCAATTTGTCGGAAAAACCCTTTTCATTCTAAAATAGAGCACAACTCCTCTTCCATGAAGAGAAGTGACGACATTACTAAAAAAAGAATCCAATCCAAAAATGTAACTATGTGTATTCAAAACAAATTGAAAAACAAATTGAAACATGTATGATACTTATGGATTCTCTCTTAGGACATTCAAAATTATATGTAACATTTATATACCCTGCAATTCATTTAATATACTTTGTTTTAGATACAATTACATTATTATTTTATTGTGAAGAATCTCTAAAAGCATCAATTGTCAATCAAACGGGCAATTTTGTTTGTCTGCTCTTTGTCTGCTGTCAATCAGATTATCCAAACTTTTCTATAACAACTACTTATTACGTTTAGAAAAAATCTTTATGAAACATATACAGCACACCGTAAATGATCCGTCCATTTCTCAACTTATGTGATATGCAAGGTGCACCACGTTAGCGTGTTCACCATACCTGTAACTCCCAGCCTTGTTTGCAACACCTAAAAAACACAGATTGATTAGATATATGTTGAAGTCACTACGCTAACCCTTAGCCTTGTTAGTAACATGTAAGAAAAAACACAGTCCAACACTGCTATACGCTAGCCGCGTTAGCGCATTTACAATAACACCAAACCTTTTTTTCCAACATATGAAAAAACAGAATGATGTCGCTAACATTACTTTGAATAGATTAACTCCTAAACTTGTGTGTAACACAATAAAACACAATTAGACACAGCTACACGTTAGCTTCATTAGCGTATTTACAATACCCGTAACTTCTCACTTTGTTAGCACCACGTAAAAAATCAAACTGATTCCGCTAAAACAAAAAGTACTGTGACTACGCTAACTCTTAACCTTGTCAGTAACATGTAAGAAAAAACACAGTCCAACAGTGCAATAGGTTAGCTAATTTACAATAACACCAAACCCTTATTTCCGACATATGGAAAAAAAAAACAGAACGATGTCGCTAACCTTGGCTTTAACACCAAAAATACACAGTTCGACACAGTTACACATTAGCTGTATTAGCGTATTTACAATACACATAACTTCCAACCTAAAACCATTAAAACAAACAGTACGGTGACTACGCTAACTCTTAACCTTGTTAGTAATGTGGAAAAAAAACACACAATTTGGCAGTGCTGCATGTTAGCCATGTTAGCGTATTTACAATACACCGTACTTCCAACCTGACACCATTAAAACAAACAGTACGGTGACTACACTAACTCTTAACCTTGTTAGTAATGTAAAAAAAAAACACACAATTTGGCAGTGCCACATGTTAGCCATGTTAGTATATTTACAATATTACATGACCTTATGTGCAATTCGTAAAGAAAATAGCACTATGGATTGATGTTTTTTTTAGAAAAAATGTTGAGGCTTTTGAGTGCGTCTACTAGTACTGGAAAATACTGTAGTATACAGGCATGTTTTTGGTTTTTAGGCAATTAACACTTTTTCTTTTTTCAAAGACATTTTGTCCAACTTTTATTTTGCTTAGTTATAATAACATGTCAGTGTTTCCCGGTTCCTTTTTTTATCACTGGTGTAAAAACGGGCTATCATTGTCTTGCCCACTAATTAGCAAGTCCAGTCAGAGTGCCGGAGGCCTGCATTCTCAGTGTGTCTCCTCTGAGAGCGGCTCAGTTGCTCCAATGAAACACTGCATTCAAATGCTCTGGTGGCAAAAGAGCAAAAAATGATTGAAAACCGAAAGGAAAAATTCATGAGGCTGGATGAGCGATGATAAATGTATTAGCACCAGATGACATTTCCATCACCACCTCATCGATCACCATGGGGACATTTCAAATGGTGGCCTCGTGTGTGTTGGAGTGGGTGTGTGTGTGTGCCAGATGCAGAATCGAACACACCGGGAATGACAAATGCAGGAAAAAGAAAAACTTGCAGTGAGCAGAAAGGGCACATGAGAGTGACACGTTGCATATGTGAACACAACCAAACCAAAAGAACAGTGTCGTCTTTTTCAGTGCACAAACTTCCCAAATCCTACACTTTCACAGTTTAAAGTACTACAGAGCTGTGGAGAAAACTTCACTCGACAAAAGAGCATCAGCTTCTGCAAATCTAGCACAGACACACTAATCATATATCCTCCTGTTGTTTGCATAATTCTCTCATGCCTGCAAAAATCACAAAGGCAGGCAAAGCTCCCTCTTGACAATGAAGATGATCTGCAGATTACGCGTCCACCTGCCCTCTGAGCCCGGTTGCCTGATGAATAACCTGAACCAGTGCGTTTGCAGGATGAGGTGCAAATGGCTCCGTAAATCTGGCCCTTGTCCCCCTGCTCTGCTCTTGGTATTCAGCGGGTGCTCTCTTGCAGCTCAGACTCTCTTATCTAAATCTCCATTCAGACAGAAAAAAAAGACAGAGCTGCAGCGAATGAGTGAGAGATAGATAATGCAGGTCACTCTCCAATGACAGCTCTAAAAGGCAACTGGGGAGAGGAGAGGAAGAGCGGAGGGATGCAGAAAACTGTCTATGGATTTCTGTTCTGTGCTCAGTCCCTGGGATGCAGGCAGACTCTGTAAGTAGCTTGCTCTCAAAGTTACAGTACATCTGCTTGTTTTTTAGGCTAACGGCGACTTAACTGGTTATTTTAAGAGTCGCTTTAAGCCTCTGGCATTGATAAATCAGCAAGACACAACCGCCATATGTCTGAGTAATGGAAAGTTAAGCTGAGCAACTGTGAGCAATATTAACTCTCGCCAACGTAAGACAGACTGAACCCTTTGTCTTTTGTCTGCTCATTTGTGTTTAACATGTCGGATGTATTCTTTTCAGTTTAAATGAAATCACATTTGTTTGTGTTCCTATTTAAAATCTTTATTTGACACCAGGAAACTTCTTGTGTCTATTCTCAACTTGTTTCAGCTATCTCCATCATGTTTTTATGCCATGTGGTTCATGTTGGCCCTCCCTTTCAGAGACGCGGTAAAGTGCAGATTTGGGGTTGTCTCTGCTGTGATCGACATTCTTGAACAACTCTACTAAGCGAATAGAACTGGAGAAAAGGTGAGGGCTCAACTACTAAACAGGATTCCAGCTCAGCATCATCTAGGTTTATTTGTAATATTGACACATGAACACACAAAGTGACCGTGGTGCAGAGGTGAAGCGGTCGACTTCTGATCAGAAGTCAGTTGTTTGCCTTTCCCGTACATCTATCAAAGTGTCCTTGGGCAAAACACTAAACCCCACGATGTTACTGGTGGTTACAGGTTGTGTTCGGCAGCAAAGCCGTCATCAGTGGGTGAACAGGACTGTGACTGTAGAGCTCTTTGGCCCTTAAACCAAGGTGGTAAGGCACTGTATAGGCATCTGCCATTTACCATAAAAGCTACATTGATGGAGTTTTGACATCTTTAGCTCTATGTGAGCACTGCTTCATTATGTAGTATACATTTTTTTGAATGGTTTTAAGTCTTTTAGACTGTAACACCAGCAGGATGGGAAACTCTGGAAAATTCAAATGGATTTTTGGTGTGTTCTGGGTAATAGAGCAAGCACTGGGCTATAAACCATGCTTAACCTCTTAGGACCCAAGCTAATATTTGAGCTAACCCTCTACGTACATAGTGGCAGGGACTTATTTAAGCAGAATTAACTACTGTCCACGCCTACAAATGCCAGATTCAGATTTGTGCTGTGAGCTACTATTTCTGTGCTCCTCATAATGCCCTCACAGCCCCGATGATTCACCTGTACTTATTGGTCCTTAGAAAGTTCATCTCCATTCAACCCCACGTGTACCGCACCATAGCACCTTTACAAATGACCCAAGACTCCATTCTCCATTTTTCTCCATTTTTTTTGCTCTTTCACATCAGAACTATCTGAGGAAACATAACGTCACAAAATGCAAAGGCGTGTATCAAGGCGCCATGGAAAGTGGGCACTGCATTCGTTCAATTTATGATCACAGTTGTGGGTAAAAATATAGACTGATCAATAACCTGACACCTTTACTCTTTGGTCTCCTAAAGTGTGGGTGTTGTCTGTATAACTCCGGCTGTAACTGAGCCGTGAGTAACTAAAGTAGTTTAGATTGGGTCCACATGAGAGAATCAGTCTCCCGTTTTGTACGCAGTGGTGAATAAAGACATCCAATAGCTTCTCAGGAAACAGAGGTTACGGATGTACGAGTGCAACTCGTCTTTCAAAGCCATTCCCGTTGGAAACATAAGAATTTGGAAAGTAAACAGTTGGAGCCATTTGGATCACATGATGAGAAATGTGAAACTTGTCATTCACGCCGTGGCTGACATCCAAATCCTCGATTTTATTCTCGGCTAATTCTACCACATACTCTTTCCGCGTCGTAATTCCTGTCAAGTTCATTCCTGAAGATCGGAGGGGTGGAACTCAAACTGCATCTGATCACAAATATATGCACAGAAACCCAAGCAAGCCCCTGTTCCTGTCTTCTACTCTGTCCTCATCTGAGGAGGGAGTAAAAATGAAAAAGGTCCATTAGGTCCATGGATTGTTTGTTTTATCATCGGGCTCTTCCCTGCGGCACAGCTGAGACGAGCGACATTTATAGACGTTCATTTATCTTTCTCGATTACTCTCAATCTCCTCTCTACCTTTACCTGTCTCCCTCTCTCAATCCTGTCATTACTTCCCCCAGCACCTCCTCCTCTTCCTCCTAACCTGAGGCGGGCAGTAAACTCCAAACTAAATTGAATTTGGCATGTTCTTAAGCTGCCGTCTGATGCGGTGCTCCGAGCGGGCGCCAGCTTCTCTCCCTGTGATATTTTCATACGAGCACTTCAGTGCCACATGTGGCAGCTTGGAAGTTGTGGTGGGAGCTAATAAGCCGCACCAGCTATAAAGACTAAAATAATTAGAATCCATTTTTGGATAGTAGTGAGCCAAGACCACATTACTCTAAAAAAACGGTTGCTGTAGAGTCGGTAACGAGATATTGGAACGTGTACAGAATCAGAGCCTTACTGTTTTATCATTTAGTGAGCCTGGGAAGCGTTTAGATCTAACAGGCATAACTGGAGTAAATGCTGCTGTCGGGGGTACACCAATGATAAAAAGGAATTGAGTTTCCCTGCAACATCTTTGTCCTCATCCAGGTAATACGATGTGCCGTGCGTTAAGGCACTTTGTTTGCAGTTTGTATCCACCGTGTGTCTTTGAGCTGGATGTAATGTGATACAGCCTTTTCATTTAGGAAAGGAGACACAGTCAGCAGCTTCGGGTTATGACCCCTGCAAGAGGACACTCACACGCATGCTGTAACCTGCCATGAAATTGATTTCAAGGTCAAGTAGCAGAATAGGAGGCTGCTGCTGCCATTTGAATGTTGTTTTCCAGTTACCTTGTAATCTGATTACCCCAAAAAGCATGTGTGATGGAGTATTTCTCAGGGCAAACCAAAGACTACACTCTGGCTGCTTTATGTCACTACATTTGTCAAACATTGAGATATATATTTCATATCATAATGCCATTTACTTAAAGTCCCTCTCCTATCACCTCTTGATCTATTGTCAAAGCTTTCCAAGTGGTATTTTAATTATAATTATAGCATTAGTTCAGTAAAAATTTCCCTTCCCATCTGCGTTGCTAAATAATTTGGAGCGGGAAGCTTTTTTGTTTCTACATTACAAATAAGCTCTTTTTCCAACTGCTTTTTTTCACTCTGCTTTGGATTCGCAATACACGTTTGAGCTCAATTTTTCATTATATATGTCCTCCATCATTGACATGAGCATGTTAAAAACACAATCTTTATTGGAGTGGGTCTTTAAAACAATTGTAGGTACAACATCATTGGATGCTTTGGTCACTTTTTGTATCTGTTGCTTCCTTTTGCCTGAACCTCAGTGCCCTGTCCATCTCCTGTGTAAAATAATCAGATTACATGCAGATTTACTGCCAGGCTGATTCAGATGATTGACACTCTTTACTCTATTTATATTTTCCAAATTAAAGTCCTTTGATGTGTGATCAAGCTTTTTAATGTAAATTATTAAGCATGTCACTGAATGGTAACCTAATTTTGTGTCTTTGTTCACCAGTAACTGGAACAAACGTGTAACAAATGAATTTGAGGCTCATGAAAGAAGTGGAGTTTTGCTCTGGAATATGATCGATGACGGCACACACCAGAATAAGAGGAGAAGGTATTAGAGCTGCATGGGCATCCTCTCACCTTTAGTTAGCCGGACATGTCATCGTGAAGCTTCGGAGGTTTGGTGTCGCACAAAGTCTTTCCATCGTTTTTTTTTTTTTTTTTTTTTTTTTTAGTATATATATACCGGTATATATATCATCAGAAAAAATGCCACAATAACATGTTTAAAACACAAAAGATACCAGTTTAAGGAGTCTTTAAACTGGTATCGTACGCATGAATGTGAGCTTATCCTTGTCTGTTTGGTGTGTTGCAGGCTTTGTTTGCGCACAAACTTTTGTTCCTCTTCCTCTCCAAAACGGCAGCGGCTTGTTGTGAGGAGTAACTGAATGCGTATAATCATTAAATTACTGTTCACGATTGGATTTTTGATGATAAATGATACCCAACCATGGGTTTCAAAATAGATTTTGGCTAAACCAACACTTAATTCTGCAGACCTGCACCACCAGGTCTTTGTGTTTGGATCGAAGTGTCTCAGGGGAGCTGAGTGAGGCTCTGCGTTGAAGTCATTGCCTCTCAGAAGTAGGCCTCATCTTGGTAGTAATGACTCGGAGGAGCTGAGAAGCAGCAGTAACTGGATCAATGAGGATGCTGCGGTTAGGAAATAGGGTTTGTCGTCATCAATTAGAGCCTCAACTGCCGTTAGAATAGAAAAAAAAATGCCATTTGGTGGAGAACCTTCTCTGTCGTTGCCTTGTTTTCTAGTTATTGTAGCATTTGCAGCGAATACATTCTCTCCACCCTCTCAACAAGTTGAAAAACTTAAACGAAGTTGATGTCAAAGTGAAATCTGCTTCATCCTTCTGTGTTCGCTCCAGCTCATGCACCCAAACACCTTCAAACACACATTAAACACTCTGCAAGTGTCAAATGTTTTCCTTCCAATTCTTTGATTCTGATGCATCCCTGCTCCAAACCTCCCCCCGTGCCGGTACCTGGATCTGCCTGTTAATGAACAGTGACGTTAGCTGATGTGTGAAGTGTGCAAGCGGCACAACACGGCAGACGATGTTTGAAACCAAATTCCTTTGTGTCTTCTGTTCTGGTTTGCTTGAGTTTTGCTCACTGACTGAGTCGGGACGGCTCTAAAGTTTTTATTTCTGAATGTTTTTGTCGCATTTTTTTTTTTTTTTTTGCCAATCACAAAAAAAAAAAAAAGTCCAGGAAATCACATTCTGTCCTTAATCTCTCCTCCCACCTGTGATCACAAATATGTCTCCACCCGTCTCCTTTATGTTCCTTTCTTAAAAAAGAAAGAAAAAAAAAGAACTTAAACAGAGGATTTAATGTCAACAGCAGTCACACTCATGCCCACTCTCAAATAGCGGGACAGCTTTATAAAAAGGTTTGTGTCACACTCCATCTCAAGCGCCCCCCCACCACCCGTCACACAATCTCATCCGCACACACACGAGCTCCCTGCAGCCACCGAACTGAAAAGCTACTTCAGAGGAATAATAGAGCGGTGGCTTTCCTGCTGCCTGTACGTGTGTGGCCACGTGTGGGTGTGTGCTTCTGAGAGCTCGCTTTTGTGTTTTTTCTGTGGGACGGAGAACACGAACCGCTGCAGACTTGCAGGCGGAATGCAGAAATGGATTGCTGAATTGCACCGGTCAAGGTGATTTGCAAAGACTGCTGCATTTGCTGTGGATGCTGTGCAGTCGAATGGAAAAGTGTGTTCTATAACCCCCCCTGCATGAAGGTCCTACATTTTCCTGTCAAATGTCTCCAATGGAAACCTTTACAATTGTCAATTTAAAACAAAACTTCTTTTTTTTTCTGTATCGTCTTTGCTCTAATATCTATTATTCATTAAGAAATATGGACATGTTATCATTTCTAATAGCACAGTGGTTTAGTGGAACGGTGTCTGCTTTGAGACCAGTAAGTCATGGGTTCTGTTGATGTGGAGCAATCCCGCCCCCTTACCATCAGGAATAATTGAGAGCTCTCTGTTTACACCAGGGGGTCTCAAAGTTGGTGTAGCGGACTCGACACTAGACTGAGAGCTAATTTTGGTGAGAAAAAAATGGAAAAACAGAAAAAGTTGTTTTTAATAACGTAAATGACCAAGTGTCATTTGTACAGTTAACCAGGCCCTCCAGATGTTTCCCCAGATGCTGCTACTCGTCTAGTAATTGTATCGTTTGACAGACTTATTTCTTCAAACTTTTTCTTTTGCTCTAGTCTAGTCAAACAATGTCAGCTACTTTCAGCTTTTATTCTTTTACAAGCTCCCCATCTTGTAACCCTTGTGCTATCCTAGGCACTTTAATGTTGGGAGTTGGGTCATCTAGACCCACTAGACAGTGCGTTGAACCTTTTTTCTTCAATGATTTGTGATCTTCACTGGTGTCCATGGATTACATGAAATCTTTCCACCTTTATCCACCTTTGTCATGGTAGGCATCTTGACCCCATCGGATAGCACAGGGGTGAAGGGCTAGCTACGCTGGGCCATTTCCAAAGCCAAAACGTAGCTAGCTTCTGTCACAGCTTCACCGGATGTAGCCATTTTTGTAAACATCTGCTGTGTAGCATAGCCTCTTTGTAGTTGTTGTTTTAACATATGTTTAACATTGACGATTTATATCGGTTCTTTTAGCATTGCATTTACCTGCTTACAAATCAAGGATGACTTTATCCAGCCCATGAGGTACGACAAAGTAGCCATTGGTCCACTTAGCTTGAAAGCGCCTTTTCTCCTCTGCAACACAACGTTTTTCCTCAAAGACGTGAGCAATAAATGGACTTTTTCAGCCAGAGTTCTCATCCAGATTCCAGCTCAGACGAGGAAAACAAAGACCGTCCTGGGGGGGGGTTCCAAGCGTTGGCGCCCAGACTCTGGAACACTCTTTCCAGTCAACTGAAGCCCTTAAAATGCACTTTTTTATACCAGCAGCTTTTAGTTAAATTCAGGTTTTTATCTTGCTGAGATTATTTGATCTTTGATCAGTTATATTCATAGTTTTATCCGTTTTTTGTGTTGTGAAGAACTTTGGGATTCTTTGAGGCAAAAAATGCTCCATAAATAAACTTTGCTTGCCCGTACGTGTCTGGCATTGCAATTAAGCCAAAGTGTTTGGTATGAGTTTGATGTGCCCACATTTATAATGTGAACTCCCTAATGAGACGTTAATTGGTTTGAGTTTCGTTCCATGGGAATTTGTCACATAGACTAATTAATTTACATTTTTACAAGCAAGTAAAATTCCTATCCAGAATAACAAATGAGGCAATAGTGGGAAGGTAGTAAATTCATTTCTCATCGGCATCATAAGCCCAATTAAAGTAAATAAAGACGTAAAAGCAGAAAGAGTTTGTGCCAGCAGCAACATGTCTGCAGCAGGAAAGGAATGAGAAGCTACAGAAGATGCTAGAGAGCAAACGCAGGATTTTTCTTTAATCTGTCATTATTTGGATGTTTTATTTAGGTCAAGAGACGCGTGGACGAACACAAAGAGGAAAAATGCTTAGCTTGTTTGTAAAGTCCAACCTGATGATGAATAGCCCAATCGGCTTGTCGTTGTCCCCAAAGCTTGCAGAGCTACAAGCACGCACAGCGAAATCTGTCACAGATCCTCTCAAAACAGCCCCAGGGGGTTCGCAGAGAGAGCCGGAGTTTCAGATGAAGACAGATGAGAGAGTCCAGAGAAGCTGGGTGTGTCCTGGGCTGCAGATAAGCGGAGTAAAGGAAATAAAAACCAGGACAAAACTCTCTGGGAGGGCATCAACCTGTTCCTTCACTCACACCTATTTTTAGGGTTCGGTTACAGCAGATCTCAAAGGTCTGTTTGTGCTTTTACAAGACCGCTGTGACACTACCTGCCTATATCTGGATAGAAAAATGGTTTGGCTAAATTGGAAAATTAGGGTTTTATGAACAGGTTAAAGCCCACTGTTGGCTTTAGTAACGTTACAAGCCTTTAAAATGAAATCCCACTCTAGTCTAAGAATTGATAAGGTTATGCGTTGGACGTTAAATGGATACTCCACCTGGCATAAACCACTTTAACCGGGGTTAAAGCATTCTCATCAAGCTAAACATATTTTCAAAAGAGCAAAATGAAGCCTCTGATTGATTTCTGGATCAAGAATTTGAACTATCTGCTGGAGGAGTCATCTCCTTCATGGAAGGCTTTTCTTAAAAGGGAAAATAATTTTCTTTTCACAGTGTTTTTTTTTTATGCGTCTTTATTCACTTTTTGATGTCAGAATTATGTCAACTGAAATAGTTTTTGTGTGTGAGGACTTTTGTATCCTTGTCATAAGCAAATAAAGCCTTTGAAAAAGATAGAATGACTGCAAGAAAGAAAAGAAACATAAATTAAATACTTCTTTCACAATACAGCGAGTGAAATATATAAAATATATCTATTTTCAAGGCCCTAAAAAAGGATGCTAAGAAAAGACATATTTTCCCTTCATTTCAAGGCTAAATATCTGTTTTTGTCTGTTATTTTCATTATTTAAAATTAAATATGATTATAGTTTTATATATTGATTAATGTAAGATTTGTTTCCCTCAGATTAGACTAGTTTTCTGTGGGTTTTCTTTTTCATTCTTTTTTTCAAAAATGGCAAAAATGATATAATTACAAAGGTTTGTGTACTTTTACTCTGTAGTTTTTGAGTTATTAGTACATAAACATAGTAAATTTAAGTGATGATATATTATTAAAAATTGTCCAGTTTTAACTTGAATAAAGTTTGGTGCATAATTCATGGCCATGATTAGTCTAAAGTTGTTCTAAAAGTCATCTCACAAAGATTTATGTACTTTTACTGTGTAGTTTTTGATTAATTAGTACATAAACATACCCTTTTTGACTGAATATACTGTATAAGTTGTCAACTTTTAATTCAAATTTGAAGTGACCTTGGTGCACATACACACACACACACACACACACATATATATATATATATATATATATATATATATATATGTATATAGTGTTAAACTTCCCAGGAACTAACATTTCCCCAACATGTTTATTGCCTATCATTTTTCTTTTCACATGGAATATCTTAGCCAGCTAAGTGTGGACAGTCCCTCCACCTCAGTGTCAAGTTATTTCTACTTTTTGTTTCCTTTTCTTAAAATGAGTACAGCCCCAGCTGTGTTATGATTCACAGAAAAACGTGGTTTTATGGAAAATGACATATCTAGTCGTCATTACAGTCATTTTGGTTTAAGACGATGAGAGTTTGAATGTTTCTGCTACAAACAGCATAAAGAAAAGTTTATAACCAAAGTCAATCTTTGACAAGTTGGCATTAAAACATAATATCTAGGGGTCTCTAGTTTTTGTATTTGTTGTTAGAACAAACAGAAAACAGTAAAAATTATTTTTTTTCCATTTTCTGTAACCTCTTTTCTGCAGTTTCAAGGTTTCTCTTCCGAGTGATTTAACATCCAGACGAATCACTCAGGTGCCTTTAGACCTTTAAGCCAGTATTTTTAGATCAACTGGGATTTTCTGAAGATGAATTTGTGACCTAAACGTTTGGTTGTTTACAGCTACAACCCTGACTGCTGAGAGGAATAATTAAAGGGAGGAGCGGCGCAGACCCCCAGAGTGGCTCCTCCAAGGACAGCCATGACAGAAACGGGATTTTTTTTACGTGACAGATCTGCAGCTCTCCTGCTAAGCCACCTACACACACATTCACACACACACACACTTTTTCTCCTGCCTGTTTTCTTGTGAATACAAGCAGCTTTAATGTTTTGTCATCTTTCCTCCGTGTAGAGTAAGTCTACCTATGTTGTATTTCCAGTGACGTCAGACGTTTGTTTTAGACTCAAAAAAAGGCTAACATCACTAATTATGAACTTTTTTTTTGAGTAAAAAAAAAAGAAGGTTATGTTGATCACTATGTTGATGCTGAAAATATAAAGGGGGGTGTTAATCTAATGACTGATACATCCCTCTGTGAAATTAAAAATGTTATTTCTTTTCTAAACGTGTTGCTCATCTGTTTTCTTCATGAAAAACATTTAAAGTTTGACACTGTACAATAAAAAGTAAAGAAAAGGGTTTCAAAGTAGTCAGTGCCTCTTCTCATGATAAGCACACTTTCTCTGAAACCCTTTAGGGTCCCAGGGTTGCTGGAGCCTATCCCAGCTACTGCTGGGCAAGCAAGATCCATTCATTAACTTTTTGGAGTGTGGGAGGAAACCGGAGTACTCGGAGGAAACCCACACATGCTCGGACGCACAGAATGGTCCCAGCTGGGATTTGGACCAGTGTCTTATTGCTGTCGGGTGGGAGCGCTAAGCCAAGGTCTCAAACTCAAGGCCTCCATGGTTTCCAACTAACCTGTCATTGAAGCTCCTTAATTGTTAAACACCTGATCCAGGTAATCTTAATAATAATTTCCCAAAAAGCAGTGGGAATGGCGGCCCTGACACGCCCCTTTCTACCGCTACCCCTCTGTGAATTAGGTGCGATCAAACGTTAAGATATCTACATTATTTATTTTATGCTGTCATTTGTTTATATTTGCCAAGGACAACTTATTTATAGTGTAACTTTTGATTTAAATGTTATAATCACTTAAACACTACAAAGAGGCAGAAACATTACAAACCAATGTAAACCCTATTAAAAAACACATTATCAGTCATCAAAATTCATTTTTGCATTAAAGTTGCTTTGTCAGGGTTGATACTCTCTGAATTTTTTTTGTTCTAGTTTTCAGTTGCTGCATGTTGTGGCAATGCATGTGTTGTAAAATGAGCTCTTTGAACTCTCTGAGGACAATCAGGATAAGATTAGACGGACGGAGGCAGATGATTCGCTGTAGCGGCCAAAGAGAACAGCCGAAAGACAAAAAATAAAAATATATCCTAAAGCTCGGCATCATAACAGCTACTAAAAGTCTTTAAAGATGTGTGTCTAACAATAATTGCATATCAGTGTGACAGTTGTTAAAGGGAAGATTTACTTTGATCACAAAAACAGCATTTTGGTTCAGAAAAATGAACTGATTGGTTAGAACTTTTCCTGTTTGAACTCAGTTGTGTGTTTACGTGTATTTAGGTGAATTAAATTGAATTATATGTACAGGCACAAAATCCTCAGGTTTACATTGTGTATTTCACTTGCACTCTTGATTTTTAATTGGGATTTTTGCACAGTTTTATGTTTCAATGTTCTTTTCAGCACCTTTTCATGATTTTAGTACATGACTCTGAATGCAGTTGAGGCTGAATGCAGATGTGGTTGACTAAAATAAACGGATGTGATAGTCACAAGATCTATAGGCGTCTGCAGGAAAAGAATGGAAAGCTCTTGCTCAGATACATCACCGGCACATCTTTGCCTTTCTGAATGTGTTCTTCAGTCTCTCGGTGTCTCAGCGCAGAGGTTGTTTTTGTTTGCCTTAACTCATTCAGTAAGTCTTTCCGCCAACTTTGTGCTCTCACACCAAGAATTCCAACCGCCAAAGAAGGCTTTTATTTTGGCAAACATTCCACTGTATTGTGATGCACCAAGCGAGCCGGGTTAGTGGCTTCCTGTCTGTTGTTGGGGAGACTGCCGGCTGCTGCAGACTGTTCACCAGGAACAAACAACAGCCACGGAAAAGACTAGAAAAACAGAGGAGCTGTCTGCATCATAGTCGCCTCGTTTGTTAGCCGCTCATTCTGCGCCAGTGTGTGTTTTACCTCCTGCGGGTTCTCCCTGCGGGTCCAGCACACGCATCATTAAAACGTGCTTCCCTCAAACTGCAGTTTACTGTAGTGTTATGCAAATGAGCTGTTGTTCTTGTTGCCTCTGTCTGCTTCCTGCATGGAGCTCTTTACTACCTCAAATCTCTGACATCCACTAATATAATATCCCTTGTGCTATCTTGTGGGGTCATCTGGACCCCACAAGACAGTACGCTGAACCCTTTTTCTTCAATGATTTGTGATCTCCTCTCCACCTTTGTCATGGTAGGGATAACATGTCAGTGTGAGGGTAGGGTCATCTGGACCCCATAAGATAGCACAAGGGTTAACAGCAGGACTTCCTCATCCACAGCCCTTACCGGACCACCCAAGCACAACCAAATCCCTTTTCAGTGCGTCCCCTTTGTTTCAACTAAATGTCATGCTAACTCGTGGCTTGGTCACATGCGCCCGAACGGGGGTCGACCTTGTGACTTGTGAAGCCACCTGATGGGACGTCATGAAAATGGAACGTAGCACTGTCGTGCGTGCGGTAAGTGAAGTATTTGTAAGAATAATGTACAGGCAGTGTCACACAGCCAGCTGACCAAAATTGGTCATATGTACGCAAACGCTGCATGCATGGGGTGTGCAGGTGAGGTGTAGCGCCCATAAGACGCCCGTGGGTTGCCCTCACACACTACCCACTGATTGTCTAATTTCCTCCATTCTAACAGCTAAGCACAGAGCATGCACTTCTCCACTGGACAGCACTTCCAGGTCCCTTGTGTAGTATGCAGGTATGGCAGGGGATTTAAAAATGAAACATCTGTACGACACACCTGCAGAAGCCTCGTGCCTGTAGAAGAAAATGTGCACGAACATTTTTGTCCTGCAGGGCCACCGAGGGGTCTACAATCTTACAATTTCGTGAGGACCACCTGCGTGCCCTGTACAGATTTGCCCATTTTTCGCCCACAGACGGCCCATCCACACACAAGGGCAGTTGTGACTAACCATCCCCCTTCAGTATTATTGTATTCTCACAAAAGAAATGGGTCTGTGAAACAAAACACACATCAAAATGTGTACAACTGTTCGCCTTATAAATGAGTTTTGGCATTTGAAAGGCCAAAGAAACTTCACATCTATTCCTCTGTGACTTTCATCTGGTGTTTGTGCTGAGAGTTGACGTTACGAGCAACGCTGTGACCTTGGCGCTCGTAATGAAATTGAGATGAGGACTGTGCTTAGGGGAGGCTTTTCTTTGGATGTAAAGGCAGAGCGTGAATGCAGAAGCAGTGGTTTCAGGGCAATAACTTCAGCGAGGGTTCCTCACCAACAGTTATGAGATGAAGAAAAGGAGAAATAGAAGCTGGGCTGAGCCAAACGTTTGCCCATGGAAAATGGAGAGCATATGAAATATGAGTAATAGTAGTTGGGGAGGTGGGGGTGGACACACTGAACCCAGACATTGCTTAGCATGCCCAATGCATCTAGTGCCAAAAATAGCTTGGGATTTTGCCAAAACAACACACCAGTTCATGCACATGGAGGAGCCGGGGCCCCAACCATGGAAAACTCATCAAATTAGGAGTCTTGGGGGGGAAGGAGAAAAAAGAGAGAAAGAAGTAAAGAATCCCATCAAAGTAGGTAGTTTGAGTCTGTGATTGCTGTCAGAGTAGGTTTGTCTCAACAGAGCTGTTTGTGGCTCCACACAAACCTTTCCAACCACACACTCCGGAGTCGCTTCTGCTTTTTCTTTTTTTTTCTTCTTTTTTTTTGATGTTTCTATTTCTCTGTCGTGTTTCCTTCCTTTTTCCACCTACAAACCGCAGTTCCCCTGCTCTCCTTCCCCTCCCTGTGTTTTTTTTAAAATTCCATGGTCAGTACCCGAAATGTCTGGAAAATGCTGACAAACCTCAGGAGCATATGCTTCAGCCAAAATATCCTATATTTATATATATATATATATATATATATATATATAAGTGGATATGATTTAAGGCTATTCCATCTTTGAGCTTCCCAGAGGTGGAAGTAACTTTTCCACAAACAGCTACAGCCGTTCATTTCAGTCTGTTCTCGTCAACTGAAAATCTGCCTCATTGCTAACTAATTAAGCATTTTCTGTCTGTTCCCACCTGTATTTGCCTTAATGCACTTTTATCCACGGAGCTTTTCTGCCTCGCTGCCTTGACTCCCTCCTCTCCCTCTCAAGGATGAGTAAATTCTCGTTTATATTCCGTTCATCGCGCAAGTGGACACATTTGCATTCAGAAGTGTGGCTCATCTGAGGAATTTCAAAGCTGTTTCCAGTTCAAGACACCGCTCTTAACAAAAAAAGGGCCTCCTCTCAACGTTGTGAGTTTGGGGGCCACCACAGTGACCCGCCGTCGACACATTCACCGGTGTTTCTGTCAGCCTGCTTATCTTCCAGTTGTCTGTCGGTTTGTGCCTTCAGGCCTCCATCTTTTATTGTTCTGGACAGATAAAGAGATTGAGTCGCACAAAAAGGGGGGGGGGCTGCAAAATCACTCACACACAGACACATTCATGGCTGTGCAGACACACACACACAGACGCACAATCAGATGGCTCTTTGGATGAAAGGGTCATTGTGGTAGCGCAGCAACAAATCCTGGCAGCACTCTACAGCTAGCACACTCACACACTTGTGCGCGTGCACACACACACACACAATTCTTCCTACACAAAACACTTCTTGTCTTTAGAACCAGGAAGCTTGACCCACCTGAACTCATAAAGGAACACACACAGTCACAGATAACTGACTTTAGGGGACTCCACTGTGGCTTGCATGACTTTTGTGTAGATTCTATACTTCATCTAAAGAAGGTTTTTACTTTTTATATGCATTATATACAGATACTAAGTTTACCTTCATGATGTGGCTTTATGAAAAACGTAAAAAGAAAAGACAAAAGAGTTAAAAAAAATGTCCCCACGGCACCACGAAAACCACATTGGCACACATACTCACACACACGGACACATGCAGGGGACTAACCCCTAATAAAGGTGGATTAGCCTCATTTACAAATGTATGGCTTTGTGGCTGACCCATCAGCAAAAGTGGTGGCAGCGAAGCCCAATGAATTATTCAGCTCCTCCTTAGGGGTTAAAATGGGTGGAAAAAGGGCTTTTCAGGATGTGAAAGGATGACAGAGCAGACGTTTAAAAAGTCCAGATTAAGATAAGAGGAGAATGACAGACATTCAGATGACTCATTTCCTTTAGTTTGATCACCTAAAGCACAAAATAATAAAAAGGGAAAACATCGGATCTCACAGTTACGCCAGAAATACAGCACAGATTAAATGCATTAATACAGGAAATTCAGAGGTAAACCTATTAGGGTTGGGCGATAAATCAATTTTACAGATACATTCATATTTGTTGTTTAGGAATATTTATTTTGGGGAAAGTCTGAATTTCATTTGGGCTTCTATTGTTCCGAAAAAGGTTAGTCCGTCAAAACGTCAAAATGCTAGCTAGCAAAAGCCTGTTCTTGAAACAGAAGAGTTCTACGGAACTGCTTCGGTTCTGTGACTTTAGAGTTAGAGCAACAAACCACACACAGCAAAATCTGTCTGAAGGCTGTTGCTAACAAAAGTGGGAGTATTAATAATTTCCAAACCTGATACAGACGGTCTGTCGAGTGAGAAAAGTCTTTACAAAATGCTAAAGCTAGCAGCAGCTTACAAAACACCTGCTGCAGCGTTTTACAAACATTTTTTACAGCTTGTATTTACTTTGTGTTCAGGCCAAGTACCAAAAGAAACGTTAAAATAAAATAGTATTTCTTAAACAAATTCCGTCATTTCTATTTTTGTTAAATAATCTAAAAGGAGGCAGAAAAAATATAGATCAAAATCGGACGTCAAATGTGACTGTTTTGGCCACGACGCTTAACTCTAAAACGATTGAAAAATATCAAATATATAATATTTTGATTTATATTTATAAGTTATTTAATTTATATTAATCATATTTTAATATATAAAACTTGTTTTTTTTTTTACAAAAGAGTTACTTCAGAAGAAAAAGAACCAATTGATTAAAAAAACAACAGATAAAACTTCAAACTTCAAAATAATAGATAACAAATAGTACTAATTCAGGAGAAGTCGTAGCAACTACTGACATGAAAAAATAGTAATAAAATAAAATCAACTTTTTTTTAAACAGGATTATATAAATTTTATGATGGCAGAATTTGTTTTAGTTTCTAGTCTTTGTGTGAAGCTTCAGCATAAATGATTTCCAAAACTGCAAAAAAGTTGCTTTTTTTGCAAAAAAAAAAAAAGGTGTAGGATGGGTTGAAAGGTTAAAAGAATTAAAAGTGTCTCTCAAGGCAATGAGAGACATTAAACATTAGTTAAAGGGAAAAACAACAGCAGATTCAGAATGCATGACTCCTATGACCTCCACTTTTTCCGTGTCCGATAAGAAAACTAGATTTTGTAGAACCTCCACGCAAACACATGAGTGATCTGAGGACGTAAATGTGGAAATTAAACATTCCTCCCCATGACGACTGCTGGCCCTTGGTGGCCTTGAGGACAAAGGTGAAACAAATCTGTGTCCATCTGTCCTTCTACCCCCACCTCTCTCTTTTTCTTTCAGTCTCAGCCTTTTTCCTTCATCAAACCTTTGATTACAGTCCGTCCAGGCGTGTGTAAGTGTGTCAGGCGTGTTTGCGGTGCGTCTGTGTGCGTCGCTGCTTTAGACTAACAAACCCCCATCCTCCCCTCTATCAGCACACATTCAGTTTCTAAAGGCCAGAGAAGTTTTGGAGAGTCATTCCAGATGTTCCAAGCATCTTATTCTAACAAAAACATCCTCTTGGTTTCGGTTTCCTTCTTTTTCTCACTCATCTGGCCTTTTATTCTCTCTTTTTTCCCCACAGCCTCCTCTTCATCCTCACTTCATCTTATAATTGTCCTCTCCCATCCCTACATCACTCTTAAGAGCATCTCTGTTTTTTGTCGTCTTTGTGCCACGTGCATCCTTCCTTTCCCTGCCCCCCCATCCCAAATGTAGCTTTTTCTGCTCCATTTTCTCCTTTTTCCCCCCGATTTTCCTTTTACCCTCAACCGATCCCTTTTCTCATCAGTTCCTCTCCTCTGTTTCCTTCCGCTGCATCCCTTCTTTTCCGTCAATGCAGCTCTGTAGTCTGACTCTGCGGTCCATTCAGTAGTAGCTCAATAAACCCAAAATTTTGGGTGGAAAAGCAGAACAGGGGCTTTTATGTGATGAATTAATCCCATCTCAATATTCTGGATGTGACAGATGTGCAAAAGAAAGAAGTTTTAATATATCTGTCACGCCCCGCATTTATTTTCAAAGTATTTCCTGTATTAATGGATCCCACTTCCTGAATAGGAGCTTTTACGCCTTTACTAACCAGCTGTACTCCTTTCATTACTATCTTCTGTTTCACATCAGTTTTTACTTTTCTCCACTGCAAACTTTTTTTCTTCTTTCAGCTGTCATCTGCTGGTTATATCTCATGATCCACCTCACCATGATAAACTACTTCAATCCTGTCCACAATTGAAATTATAACAGGGACGGGATAATGGGGATGCACGTCTTTACATGCTCCACTAATGCACTGGTCTTTATTTATCCCTGCATTTTTTTTTATTTTGCTCCACATAATCATCTTATTTTTGTTTTTTTGTATTTCCTGCAGCATTGCAGACTTTCATTGATGCATTTTTAGAGGATTAAACAAACATCTAACTAACATATTTATCTGTCAAGAAGAAGTAACAAACGTAAGATAGTTTGAAACTATTCCACATCGTTAAAAAACGGTTTGAGCTAAAAAGAAGGACGTTGACAGTAACAGCAGGATACGTCAGTAAAGGCCGTGTCACATACAGCATTCCCTGATACATACGCGATGTACATCATTTCTAAGTGTGTGTTGCATTCGCCATTCGCAGATTTCCGTCTAAGGTTTCAGCAAGTTTGTCTTTAGGTTTAGGTTGTTCAAAATAGTTTGTCATTTGAGAGTTACGCAGCGTATTTTATGTAGTTTATACGCAATTGTTATGTAAATCTGACACAATTCTGCTTGATTGGCTTTCCATTACTGTTCCATGTAAATCAAACAAACTTTTCCCGCATGTACCACAAATGTAAAACGTTCGTATCACGTACACGGTGATCATAGCATGTTTAAATTATGTAAATGATGGATGGATCACTAATGCTTATAAGCAGCACAATAATCACATGGATTCATGTTTGACGTTGATTTATTGGTTCTTTGGATAGTTTATTTATACTTCTTCAGTGATTTTAACCCTTGTGCTATCTTAGATGACCCCACCCTCACATTGACGTGTTCTCCCTACCATGACAAAGGTGGATAAAGGTGGAAAGATTTCATGTAATCCATGGACACCAGTGAAGATCAGAAATCATGGAAGAAAAAAGGTTCAGAGCACTGTCTAGTGGGTCTAAATGACCCAACTCCCAATGTTAAACTGCCTAGGATAGCACAAGGGTTACAAGTCGGATAAAGCTGCAGTAGGCATCTGACTTTTTAAGCTTCCACTGTGAGAGTTGGGTTCAGGGAAAATCTACATCGTATTTTAATACTATAAAAATACTATACTATAAAATACTACTATACTATACTATATATAAAAATAATAATTTTCCTACATGGAATCGAGTGTACAAATACAGTTTAAAGCTGCTGCAGATGTTTTACAGAGGATGAAGATAAACTTTACCCTCAAAGTTAAGGAGTATTCTAAAAAAGAAATGACTCATATCCCCACTTCGGTCTTGTACGGTCCGTGAAAATATTGTCTGACATTAAACCCTAAATAAGGTTGGGGACCACTGCTGTTTGGTATCGTAAAATACTCTGCCTTTTCACCTCTTTCCCTCCTCTGCCTATTCCTTTCATCTCTCCATCCTGCCACTACTCATTCTCGCTTCGCCCACTCTTCCAGTTCCCCCCCATTGCCATCCTCCAATCTGTCCCGCCCTCTCCCCCACCCCCCCTGTCCATTTCTTCCTGTATTGATCTGGCTGTCCATGACATGTCATTGTGATTGACAGCCCCTAATTGGCCTAATCCCACCCCCAGGGGCCTGTGGTTCACTGGCTGATCTGGATACAGCTGTCCCATTGTGCAGCGGCTGACACCCTGACCCTCCGGAATTACGGCGAAACAAACACAAGAGATGAAGAGACAAGAAGAAGACCCAAACGTGGAGCACCCTTGATTTTCAGCGGGCCCTTTGTGGCGAACAAATCCTGGCAGAGGAGAGTCAAATCTTCGCTCTAACATATGTAACTAGGTCACAGTACCTGGATTGAAAGGAGCGCAAAGAGAGGCTGACATGCCAAAACAAGACAGACGTTTGGATGCAGTCCTTCACGCGCTAACAGAAGGCTTTCGCCAAGTGCTTTGACAGATGACACTCCAGCTCAAAGGTCAGCTCTTCTTTGTGCGCATCAACAACCATGTGTCTCGTCAGAGTGTCCTTGAACAAGAACCGCTGAGGCGCTGGGATGGGAACGAGAAAGAGCGAGACAGACAGTCCCCCAGCTGACCCAGATTAGTTTAGCTCTATTGAGGAGGTAAGGGGCAGAACTCGAGGTCTTACACCATGCTGCTGGGCTTTCATCCACACCCACCACCCATTTATCCAGTAAGTGACGCCCACTGTTTACATTCAGATTAGCCCATGGAGACCTCACAGGCCGAACGCTGCGTCTTAAAGGCAGGTCATGATCTGATCATCTGGAGGCCATTAATGGCTTTAAACTTTTAAAGCTCCTTTAGGACGAGATCAGAGCTCCAGATTGCAACCATTTAGTAGAATTTAGCAACTTTCTGATGCAGGGCAGCTTTAGAAAAAGACCTTCATTTGTTTCCATGGTACAGCGCAGGGGAGAAGAGATTTGATGGGAGAAATAGGAGCTGAAAAGAGTCAGCGTCAAAACAACAAGAGAGAATATTCACACCATCTGGAAACCTCACTTTCACAGACTCAATTCCTTTTTCCAAAACCCCCAGTCTGAAGCCTCCTCTAAACTTTGGCTATTTTCATTCGAAGTAAAAAGATTTATATTTCATAAAATCTCATTTTTAAGAAAAAAAAGTGTACTTTTGTACATAGTCCTGATATTTGCAGGGTAAAAATAGTTCCAAATGTGGTCAAATCTACTCAATTTTACTCAAAGTTGCATTTTTGCCGTGCAAACAGGAAAAAGTGAGAAAGTAGAGTTTACTTTAATGAACCAAATAAATCTACTTATACATCAACTCTGGTCATTATTTCTGATCAAAGTAGAAACCAACAAAGGATTTTGTGCAGAAATGGGAAACCGTACTGTCCAGATGAAGGCTGCATTTAGAATACATACAAAAAAATGTAATCTTATAATATAAACCCACCACAAAGTAACAGGGTTTAAAGGTAAAGTTTGCCATAAGTTTCTGAAACATTTAAAGACAAAAAAAATTACTGCAATGAAAACCTTTTCAGATTAATACAGTAAAGATATTTTATAATTGTTTAGAATAAATCAAACGTGCGTAAAAGAAGAAACTGAAGCAAATGAAGCAACATTCCTGAGTCAGTGAGCGGCTCTCCATGAAAAAAAAATTCCAAAATCCACGGGGCTTCAGAAAGCTGAATTCTGAGTTCAAAACAGGTCGGGATGTGGATTTTTGACGAAATGACCTGTAATTTTTTATTAAATACCCCCAAAAATTGTGTTGTTTTTTTTTTTTAACATGTTCTGGCACTTAATACTTAAAATTAAGCCTAAAATAGCATTTCTGAGTATTTTATTATCCAAATCGTTGTGAATCAGGAGCAGATGAAAAAATGCAGTTTGACGCAGAGAATATGCAGGGTGGGCCACAAACTTCCTGCTTCAAGGTCTTAGCAATGGTGCCAACACTCCCGCTCACAACTCAGAGGTGAATTTCTAATGAACTTCTGCCACTCTGCAGAAACTATGTCCATAAAACAACACAGTTTATTATTTTTGTTTCTTTTCATAATTTCATAATTAAAATAGCACAAGGAACACTTTTCGAATAGATCAAAAGGTGATTGGATTGGGACTTTTGGGATATTTACAATGACAGACAGGTGATTCTAAGCTGAGTGAAGAAAGCTGATTGGTTGTTTTCAGGCCATTACACTGAGCACAAATGTGTAATGACCCCAGCTAGCACGGTAAATCACACGTCACAGTCCTCACCCTCAACCCACTGACACACACCATCAAGTCAGGTAGACACCAGAGAACACAAGGGTCATTGTGCTCAAACATCCTCCTCTGCAAAGCGATCCCTCTGCTGGCTCCCTCCCCATTCTCTCCTTTCCAAAGCAGCGCTTGGACACGCTGAGTGCTTGACAATGAGCCCCCTCTTCCAAACCCACATTTTGAAGCCAGGTCCCCCCCCCTCAACCCGCTAGCCCTCCCCACATGCACGTTCTGTCTCCAGGTCGACACAGAGAGATCTTTGTTGTTCTGAGCTGCAATCTCATACCTCTCCGAGTCTGCTGTTCTCAAAAGCCTCCGAAGCCAAAACTCTCTTCAACCGATGGATGTGAGTTCAGGGGAAAGTGAGGCTAAAGCATCCTTCCTGGTTCTTACCCTCCAATAAACCTGGATTCTGAACCAGTTTGGCATTAAAAAAAATCATACATTTTTAGGTTTAAACAGTTCCGTATATTTATGAAGCCCCAACAATGTTTTTCACTTCTAATTTGTAAAACACTTCCACTTTGCTTGACACTAGCATTTCATTTACCAATACTAGTCCTTGTGGTTGTGTCAACAAAGTTAAATTATTGACAAAAATGAAAAAAAGGGAAAAAAATAAAATTAAGATTGAGTCAGAACTTGCTTTTTATATCCATATCATCTGGAGAATAGGAAGAAAAATGAAAATACTAAATTGTAAGGTTTTTTTTTCTATTTTTGAACAGTCCATGTCATTTATTGAATGTTTGTCCAACTGCAGTTTGGGAGATTTTCAGTGATGCCTTCAAAATAGACCATATTGTGGGATTGGAGTCAATCTACCACAATGGAACAGTTGTTGTGAGCCAATGTCTTCAACCTGAGTCCTCAATAAAGAAATCAGGAGTTCTGCTGAATCCTTCAGGAAATCACAGGAAGCGAATCATTTCTGTGTGCTGTTGGAAATCATCTCAAAGCAACAGAAAAGCTCCTTCACCCCTTCAAGCTGCACAAGAAAAATACACTATTCGCAACATAAGTAGAAAATGGAAATCCTCACAAATGAAAGATTTTTCTCAGCCTCAAAATGTCAGAGCAATACGTTTTCTTTGATATATTTCTTTTCATGTGTGGAGTCAAACCAGGTGACATTCAGCTTATTGCTCTAAACAGCTCGGCTGGCTGAACAAAACAGCCACACAGTTTCTAATATGAGAAGGTCAAAAGTCGCCTGGACAAGCGTCGATCTGTTTACCTCTGCATGCTCTCTTTATAGAAAAGGAAACCATACTTTACTCTTTAGGCAGATCACCTGTGAGGATCTGATGGCGGCTGCATCCAGCTCTTCAATCTCCTCCACCACATGTGCACCTCATGCTTCATCTACCCTATTTTCTGCAATATAAGGCAATAGGCCGGCACAATAAATCGCAAATTTACCGTTATCGCGATATCAAGCTGTGCAATACGCATATTGCTATAGTCGGCAAAAATTTTGATAACTGCTTACCTTAAATGTGATAAAACAATCATATGGCAGCTTGAAGTATTTAACAAATCGAGTAGATCCATTCATGCCACAAGGATGGAGCCTTTTTATGTCCGATGTTCACTTCCTATGTAGACGAGGGTCATTTGGAGTGTAATCTAAGTTATGTTGACTCTTATTTAAATTAAACTGTTGCAGTGAAATTGAAATGATGGTTTTAGTTGTATTTGTTCATGTATCGCAAGTTATATCTACATCACAATATTGATTACTAATGCTGCCAATATCATGCATCCCCACAAGGCAAACTTAAACGTTTTTTAATTTAATTTAATTGACAATGCTCACTATATGCAGAGAGCTTTATATATGGATTCATTCTGCTGCAAAAAACCTTGGGTGTCATTGTGAAAACGCTAATGTGGCTAACATGTAGTTGTGTTGAACTGAGATTTTTTTACGTGTTACTAACAAGGTTGGGAGTCAGCGTAGTCACAGTACTGTTTGGTACCACTCTGTTTTTTTTAACATGATGCAAACGGGGGTTGGAGTTACAGGCATTGCGAATTCAAACACGGCCAACATGTAGCTGTGTTGAACTGTGTTTTTGTATGTGTTATTTGTTGCAAGATGGTAAAGTGACAGTACTGTTTGTTTTAGCGGAATCAGTTTTTTTTAATGTGTTGCAAACAAGGTTTTGTGTGTACGCTAACATAGCTAACGTGCTAACGTGGAATGGTGTGGGACTGTTTTCTTACGTGTTACTGAAAAGGTTGAGTTAGCATAGTCATAGTAACATTTGTTTTTAGTTGTATCAGTCTGTTTTTTTTATGTATTCCAATCAAAATTTAGAGTTATCGATATTGTGAATACCCTAATGCGGCTAACGCATAGTTTTATCGGACTGTGGGGTTTTTTTTATGCATTACTGAAAAGGTTGAGAGATCACAGCAATGTTTGTTTTAGCAGCAGGCTATCAGTCTTTTTTTTCATGTGTTGCAAACAAGATTGGGAGTTACAGTTATTGTGAGTCCGCTAACGTGTCGCAGTAGTGTCGAATTGTGTTTTTGTTCTGTGTTGTTACAAAGGCTGGGAGTTTGTGTAGTCACAGTAACGTTTTTTTTAGCAATACCAGCAAGGAAGGTTGGCAGTTCAGAGTGTTGTGAATACGCTAGAGCGGCTAAGACTTCTAACGTGTAGCGTGTTTCAGAAATCTTCTCGAGTTGATTGATTTAGCTTCTAGAGTTTGACTTATCTCTTGACTCTTTTTTTCTCACTTAATGTGTCTAATAGTTCGGTGTGCCTCATATATGACAAAAGTTGGAAAATAGACCATTCATTAGCAGTTCGCCTTACTATCCAGTGCGCCCTATAGTGAGGAAAATACGGTCAATCCAGCTGCAGACTTACATTGGCTGGATTCTCCAGACCGCTTCAACAAAATAACAAAAGAAGGCCTCAGCTCTGCAAACACGTAGCTGTGCGTGACCTTGCAAGTCCCACCTTTGGGTGAAATGGACTTGTGCAGACAGATTGCCCGGAAGGACTTTCATTTGCTCCTGTGACAAAGCTCAGGTGCATGGGAACGTGTGCACAAATGCACATCCAGCACTCTGACCTTGCATGGTCAGCTCTAACACGTGAAAATGTGTGCATGGGGCGACACTTGCTGTGACCTTGTTTGTTTAACCTTGCCACTAGAATATCAACAGTCTTGATTGGATTTGCTTTTGTAACATGACAGAAAGACGAATGACAAGTGTGATGTCACCATACTTTAAAGCTGGAAATGCATACGGATAAAAGTGGCTCAATGGAACTGGAATAAATCCAGATGGATTTTCTGAACTTCATGTAGGCCATTAAAACCACACGTGTTTGGAATCAAAGACTCCGAAGCAGAGTGAAAAAAAGGATAGACTCAATCTGAAACCAACATTCCTTAAAAAGCCAGTCCATGTTTGGTAAATGATGAAGTTGAATGCTCTATAACATTATTATCATGCTTTGGTGGGCAGAATCAACTTTGCTTTTAAGATTTCGGGATTAATATTTATATTACACACAGGGATTAGTGGCAGGATGAGGAAAAGTGACTGGGGGCCGGAGAATCTGCCCCCCTATATATATATATATATATATATATATATATATATATATATATATATATATATATATATATATATATATATAAGTGCAGCAAAAATAATAATTAGCCAATCCTAGAGGATATATCTGTCATTTCACTGAAAAAGGTCAAAGCAGTCACAGCAGCAACTGAAACGTGGAGCGACGACAGGGAGGAGGAGAGATGAAGAGTGAACGGGAAAGGGAGTCGACTTAAAAGAAAAGTGAGAAAAATGAGAGGAGAAGGAACAAACACGTGTGAAAACTGAAAGCAGAAATGACAAGTCGTAAAATGTGAGGGTTTGCTCACAGAACATTTTTTTGTGTGTTTTTAGTGTCACAGTTGTGGGAGGCGAGAAAAAGAAAACCAGTGCAGAAAAGACCAAAATGGGCTTGTGGGATTCAGAAAGAAAAACAAAAAGAGGGTGAGGTGGGAGGGAGGTTATTATGGTTAAGAGGTCAAGCTTGCAGTGATGCTCTGTCTCTGACAAATGAAAACAGAAATGTCCACGCATGACTTGAGTACAGCAATGTCTGTTGACATCACATGTGGACTGCTTTTCTGTCTTTCTATGAACCAAGTGAGCCATCATTTGTCCACAAAGTGTTTGATGCGCTGCCAATAGACTCTGAGATCCCAGCTCGCCCTGAAAAATGACTTTCAGGAGGACCAATGAGCAAAGACAAGCATAATAATGCATTCTAATTTGCGTAGAAAACATGATCTCGAACATCAGAATGAGCTTTCAGCATTTACGTCCTGCTGTGGGGCAATGAATAAAAGTCTCTTGAATCTCTCCTCACCTGTTTATTTTTGGAGATTTGTATTGTGTTCCTCTACAGCACAGCGGGGACAGATGAGAGAAGGAGAGGAAGATGATGAAGGCGTTCTGAAGAGGACAGGAAAGGAAGGAGGAATTAGGAGAGAATGATGCAGAAGAAGAGGATGATGGGACAAGAGAGGGAGACAGGAGTGATGAGAAGTGCTAGATAAGTCTCAAAATGATCAAAGCTTTACTTTGACATCAAGTGCGAGTCTTGGCTGTATGCTGACTGGCTAATGGTAGAGATACACACACTCTTTGAAATATTGAGCCAAAGAATCTTCTATTTGAATCACACTGACATGCACTGCTTTTTTTAAATAACACTTTGCAACAAGATATGGATTGAATCAGATCATCTCAAAACATCTGCAGCTAAAACTAACCAATCACCTTTGGAGGAACATAATCCTCTGTGGGTTTCATGACCAGACAAAATGCTACAGCTCATAACCTCAAATATTTGTAAAGTAACTGATTAACCTCTCTCAAAAGAAGCAAATTTATTTTGCACGATAAACACCAAAAGTATTGAGAACAAAAACAAGCAACAGCCTCTTATGCTACGTTCGCATTGAGCTCAAAAACACGCACCCAAGCGACTACTTCCAATGAAAAGTTTATATAAAAGTGCGTAAATGTTTCCACATTCAAAACTCTCGCGTTTACGCATCTCTACGTGCAAACGGGTGCCGACTGAACGCACGTTAAAAGTTAAACCAGTTTATCTTTGACCAATCAGGGACTCGGATTGGGTAGTGACGTATGGGTAGTGTCCTTGAAAACACAGAAATGCTAACCGTTTATAAAAATTGACCGTGAAGGAAAAATTAATCATTTGAATTCTATGACACAAAGTCTTTCATGTATTGGAACAGAGCTGTGAAAGACAAAGCCTGGAGCGAGATTCTCAAGATTTGGACACCAAGCCTCTACCTTGTTGGTAGCGAACATGCGCTAGTATCAAGTAGCGATGGCCTGGTGTGAACACAGTCTGCTAAAAGCACATTGAAGATTGCCCGTTCAGTATGTTCATTCGACGCGCATCACATGCCTGTTGCGTCTGTAGCATCAGATTTGAATAGGCTGCGTACATATCCAAGACCAGCTCCAGAGCCAGTCCTGTAAACATGACATCAGATGGTACACTTTAGAACAGTTAGCTGCTCCCTCTGCCTTTGAAGTTCATGTTTATAGCGTTTCATTATGCAGTTTTTTTTACCTGTATGCTGTGTGCCGTGTCGCTCAGCTTCATTTCCTACTTTCTTGTTAGTCTAAGAGACAGCAGAACAGCAGTGGTGTGTAAGGCAATGATCGTATGACAATCCAGCTGAAGGTCACGGTGTTGCTGAGATGCCAAGATGCCACTTTTTGAGGAAACTCTATTGTCTCACGCTGGGTTCTTTTTTTTTGTATTTGGGGATGATCTCCTGTTGATCTACCAGGGACAGAAAAAGGTTCCAGTGTGGTCTAAGGTTGGGGAACTTGCAGCTTCTGTTTGCTTTTTTTCTGACTAGTTGAAGGACATGCAATAATCTTAGAGTGGTTTTGGTGAATAGTTTGGACTCTGCACATAGAATGAGATTCAGAATCAATCTCCTATATAGAGAAGATGGCTGCCACTCCGTGTTCAACAGTGTTAGGAAGGGTCCAGGCTCTCATAATTTGCTCCAGTTTCAGAACTTCCCTGATCCTCCTGTTTAGAATTCTGACATTAATTTGCATGGCTAAGACTGAAAACTCATTCTGGATTGATCGGAGACTTGACTTGGACTTAAACAAAGTGAATGATCATTATGTTCTTCCAAGTTTCTTCTATTGTTTTTTAGCACAGTTCAGTCAACATAGTGACTGCAGTCAGTTTTAACCCTTTAACACCAGCAATATCACCAGCTACACCTACATACTACATGCTCTTTGATATACCATGATTTATTGACCGTTCGTACTGGGTTTGCGCCATTATGCAACACTTTAGTTGATGTGCAATACATTACTAGCATAAAGTGTTGCATATCAGCACAAGGCGGTTTATCTCTGTTTTAGAATCTGTTTGAATTGCGTTAATTGCGTCAACAGTTGAAGAGTTGAATAGACAGTAGTCGAAAGAATGGCGCTGAAGCTAAAAGGGCTAGTAAGCATTAAAATGTTCATTTGAAGTTGGACCTTAACACTTGACTTGCTGGGAGTCATGTGACCCTTTGTGACAAAAACCTTCCAACATCAGTTTGGGCTAACCCACCCTCAAGTTCATGAGTGCACCTGACATCTGATCTGCAACAGTATCTTAAGTAAAGACGACTGTTAGTCAGGCATTTGAGAAGTCACTAAGCAAGACAAATCCATCCAAGCACTGAGCCTCCTGGGAAATATTACAAGATGTTCTGTTCTTAAATTGCTTACTTGTTAATGAGTGGACAACATCTTCTTGTCGAGAATGAAGATCACAATTGAATGTTCGAGACAGGACCAACAGTGACCGTAGGATGGTTACATCAGGGGTGGGGCATCAATGAATCATTTCCTGGTTCCCATCTAACCTCTACTGCCCAGACAGCATCAGATCTTCGGATGCACCTAACCTCAGCAACCGGTAGACTAGGACAAAAACATGGCACTGGTCCTGAAGCCTGGAGTTCCTAAGATTTACAACAACAAGACATGCAAACTTTTCAGGGAGTTTGTGAAAAAAATGTGCAATCCAAGTAAGAGTTCTTACAAACAAAATGTAGCTAAAAATGTTTTTTTTTTTATCACAGTTTTTCCCTCCAACCCTTAAACCAACTGTTAGGAGCCCCTGTGATCTACTGGGGAACCAGAAGCAGAGCTATGGAATCAACATTTAGAGTTGTGAATAAGATGGAACTTTGGACAAAGTACTTCTGAAGCTATTTTCATGGCATATTTAGCATCTGGTTTCAGCCAGAATTTCTGTCAGCACATTTTCTGGGAGGCTAATTCTATTTAGAGGCACCACACCTGTTTGGAGCAGATCTGTCTGTCACCGACATGCACACCAACACGCACAAAGACACTCCTCCTTTAGGGTCTCGGCTGGCTGTCCACAGAGTTCACCTTCACAAATTTGTTCCATCAGCAAAGTCAGCCTGCTTCAATTAACATAACCATGTTAATTATTGTAATCATCCTCACGTCACTGAAAGCACAACCCCAAAACTGTGTGTGCGCTGCAAGTTTAACAGAACTTGAGGCGGAGACAGATGGACGGACTGTTCTTTGTGAAGAAGACGCTGACATACGTTTGATAACTCTACAAGAGGCGTCCAAAACCGTCTCAGTGATCTGGAGAAGTAATGGAAAGAATAATGGAGACATTTAAAGACAAAACCAAGTTTGAGGTGAAAAAAAAAAAGAGTGAGAGGCTTTTCTTTGGTGGCTGGGAAGGAAAAATGGACCTGCAAGCGCACACACGCATGAGCACACTGTTAATTATTGTACTCAGTAATGAGAAGCAAGCGACTCATTAAATCTCTCCTTGACCCACGGACAGAATCCATATTTTCTTCTTTTTTTTATGTACTCTAGTGTTTCTCTTACAAGTCCTTCAAACATGAAGCCTTCTCAATTGTAGATTTGTATTTAATCTGGGGAAGCACAGAACCTCACACAACACAAAGACAAAACAAAATCTGTATCATACTACCTTTTAGGTTGAACTTCATCCCATCCTCATCTTCTTTTATAGTTTTCTGACTGAAAAATGTTGAAGAAATCCCCCAAAAATGAGTTAAACTTTTAATTTCTAACATGGACATGCATCATGAGACAAGGAGCCAGCTGAGTGCACCAAACAACTGTCACGGGAAACAAATTACTATATTTTCTGCTCTACAGGGCACACCAGATTATAAGGGTCTATTTATGAACTTACTGTATGTCATTGACCCTTGTGCTATCCTAGGCACTTTAACGTTGGGAGTTGGGTCATCTAGACCCACTAGACAGTGCTCTGAACCGTTTTTCTTCAATGATTTGTGATCTTCACTGGTGTCCATGGATTACATGAAATCTTTCCACCTTTATCCACTTTTGTCATGGTAGGGAGAACACGTCAATGTGAGGGTGGGGTCATCTAAAATAGCACAAGGGTTAATAAGACGCATTAAGTGAGACAAGAGTCAATGATAAGCCTGTCAATCGGTCAGACTATTAACAGCGTTCACAGTAGTTCCAGACCTCTTTGTAACACGCTACACGTTAGCCATGTAAGAAGCGTTAACCGTGTTAGCATTTTCACAACACCTGTAACTCCCAACCTTGTTTGCAAACGTAAAACAACAGACTGATATGCTAAAACAAACTACTGTGACTACGCTAACTTCCAACCTTGCTAATAATACATAAAAAAAAAAAACTGCACGACAACGCTACACATTAGCCTCGTTGCACACAATGCTTGTAACTCCCAACCTTGTTTGAAACATAGAAAAAAAAATCGATACCTGAAAGAAATATTATTATTATTAATACACTAACTCTCAACCTTGTTAGTAACACATACAAAAAAAAAAAAAAACACAGTCCGACACTGCTATTTGTTAGCCGCATTAGCATATTTACAACCTTTTTTGGTAAAATACACAGACTGACATTTTGACAGAGCCCTGTGTACCTCCTAAAATTACTTCGACATCAGTAAACACTCCAAATGAATCCATACATATAATAGGCTCCAGATAATAAGATGCACCGACATCAACTGAGACAAATGAAGGCGGTCTGCAGATTCTCTCATAGATTTACACTGACAACATGTGAAACCCTCGAGGAGGAGCACATACCTGCACACACATGCAGGTATGTGCTCTGTTGGGTGCACACATTGATCAAATATGTGGATTAATCAATGTAGCTGTCTGCACTGTATTCTGATCAATCGACGAATCGCTCATTTATCCTGCATTAGCATTGATTTAGACTTCACCATCATTGGACCTGCAGTGCAGCGTGTCCACCTGGCAGTAAATCCGCTGGTCCTCACATCTGGCCGCCATCCAGCTTCCTGTTCGCAACCTCGTGACTTCAGCAGAACTATTTTTTTCTGTCCTCCAAATAAAGATATTTTCCACTTTAGCGATTTCAGATTTGATTAATTTCCTGTCCTTTTCTTTGGCGGCAGAAAATGGTGGGAAAGAAAAAAGAAAACAGCAACTCGTGCACTGTAATTTGACAGAGCTGACTGGTAGAAAACAGGAGGACTAATCAGAACCACATGAGCGCAGGAAAAAGAAAACATACGACTGCATGCTTGAGGCCAAGGAAGCGGACTCTGTCAACAACACTCAACCACCTGTCTCAACTCGAGTGCAAAAAATACCCAGAAAATTGTTTCCTCACCCTCAGTAAATAAAGACCAACCAGCTACTGCTTTCAGGAGGAAAGTAACAGGATTAAAGGTCAGAAACACTAATTACTGACTGTCATTTAATCTGTTCAGGCAGAAGATTAGAGTTATAATCCCATAGCTCCCCCATAGCAACTCAGCAGTCAGTGTAAACATCGACATGGCATCAATTCAAAACTGATAGAGATGGAGATAAAAAGTATTCAGTGGGACGTTGATGTTAGTCTGGTTTGTATCGAATCTGTCGGCGAGACAGCGAGGAAACGAAACAAAGAACCACCAAGGCAGAACTCAATTTCCCCTAAGACCCCCCCCCCCCCCCCCCCCCCATCTCATTGGGAGGTAATATGAAGGTAACAGAAACCAGCCAGGGTGCTTATCCAGGCAGGCAAAACGTGTGTGTTTGGGAGTTTGGGGTGCGCTTGTGTGTGTGTGTGTGTGTGTGTGTGTGTGTGTGTGTGTGTGTGTGTGTGTGTGTGCGTAGGGGGGCAGCTAGAGCAGAGCGACGGCTGCTGCAGCCCAACAGCTCCCTCTGTCGTCCCCCTGAAGAGCCTGGCGTTCGCCCCTGTCTTCATCCGAGCCTCTTCTTGTTTGTCGCTTGTTTACAGCGTTCCGACATGCGAGCACGAGCAGCTGCTGCCTGATTCAATACAAACACCACCATTACAGTCTAATAAAATCATCTGTCAGTCTTGATGCCTCAGAGACTTTGAACTATCCTTTTTTTTTTTTTAAATATTGATCACTTTTAGGATGTAGAAAAGAAAAAATTAAAGCAACCTGGGCTCTGAATTGTTTCATTGAAGACCCCCATACGGAGCATTTGATGGAAGGTTAGGCTGGAAAGAGAAAAGTCAACTTTTTCCCCCCAAACAGTTTAAAGACACTAAAATACAGTGAAAAAAGTTCCTCAGAGGTAAAGTTCAAAACCCCCAGAGACCCTTTTTGTCAGCATGAACCTGCATGCTGCAGTTTTTGAGGCGTGCACAGATTTATGTGCACGTCGGCGTGTTTGTTCATGAATTAAGTCTTGACAGAGCTCCCGTGAAAGCCAAGAACTCAGACGACATTTCTGTGTCGGTTTCCTGCGAGAATGGGAAACCTCACTTTCATCTGTCATCCGAGCCGCGTTTCTGTGAACGCCTCACCCAAACTTTCGGGCTTCTGCTGCCTTTAAAGCACCTTTTCACAGACGAAAAGCCAGCTCTCTTGCAGGAACTGCTCATTCCTTAGATAATAAGTGAAGACGGACTGAGACAGCGTGGCTCTCATAAGAGAATGAGACAAAGTAGGCTGCTGATGGAAGTCACGCTGGCCTCCTCTCCTCCTCACAGACTGATAGGAGTCACGCTCTTGTTCCTCTGATCTTCTGACCTGCTAGTTTCCTCACAACCACAAGCCCTATCCTCATCAGCTCAGCATCTCTGGGAATTTTAAGAAGTTAATCTGGAAGTTGGGCAAACAGTTTTAGGTTCTGTCATGACGATAACTAAAATCCTGGACTCTTCGAAAGACATTACGCTGAATGAAACAGAAACCTCCAAAATGTTGAATATGTTGTGTGAACAAGGAAAAACTCACAAAGACATTTCTTTTACTGAGTTTTTTTTTCTTTCTGAACTGCTGCAGTTTTTCTGTTTTCGTTTTTTTCATGTATTTTGGTTATTTTTTCAGTTCACTGCAAGGAGCAGCTCAGCAAAGCAGCCAGGCCGAGATGGTGAGACCCCCCCCCCCTCCCGTGTAGAATATAATACAACAGCAGCAAATGATTTTCTCAATGGCTCCCACAAGACCTGAGAGGGGGAGGGAAGAGAAAAAGAAAAGGCAGAGGTAAACGCAAACGGAGAGACAAGTAAAGGAGGAGAGGGGGACAGGGAGCTGGAGAGGTGTGTGTGTGTGTGTGTGTGTGTGTGTGTGTGTGTGTGTGTGTGTGTGGGTGTGTGTGTGTGTGTGTGTGTGTGTGTGTGGAGGGGGGGGGGGGGTATTGCCTGCTTGACAGCAGAAATCTTCAGCTGTGCCATGAATACCAAAGAGGATGAAAAGCTGCAGATGCTCCGCCCTCCCATCCAAACATCCTCCAAAGGCTCTCCAAGCCGGGACTGGAGCGCAGCTTTACGCAGGTGAAAAGCGCACGCAGAGCGCGCTCGGACGCGCGGCTTTTGGTTTTTGTTTTGTTTTGTTTTTTGGAATTCGCGTCCCAGAACTCAACAAATTAGAGCCATCCGCTAGATAAAATCTATTTAGTGCAAAAATAGAGAAATAAAAGAAGTGCCCCACCGGGCCTGTGCGTGGGAAAAGTTGTGCGCCTCCGTCACGCGGAGTCTCAGGGAGACTGAGGGGTTTTTCTGTGCGCGGCCGCTCAGGTGCGCTGAGACGCACGCGAGCGCAAACACACAGACAAACTCGCGGGGGAAAAAAGCGCGTGTTTAGAGAAATTCTACCCAAATAAATAAATAAATGTAACGGACCAGAGAGGCAAAGAGTATGCATGTTAACAGCCAGGATGCGCAACTAAGGATCAACAGCATTACTGCGCAAAATACAAGAACTGCGATTTGGATGAAATCCATTTCACTCTCGCAAGTGAGTATGCGAACGTTTTCTCCAGGAGCAAGGGTTGCGTCAGAGAACCAGGAGCTCCTGCAGCATCCCGGGAGCCCAAACGTCTCAGTTACCCCTCATGTCGCTTTTGCAGCCAAACACAGACATTCCCGGAGCCCGTGTTTAAATGTATGGGTCCTCAAACTCATCTTACCTGGAAAGTGAGGATCCTTGCGCAGCCCGTCTCCACCAAAGAAATGTCTCCAAGTCGCTGGAAAACGGTCACTTCTCTGAAGTTGCGCTCTTGATGCCCAACACATCCACTCCATAAAAAGCCCGATGCTTCGATGCAAATCAGAAAACAGTTTTCTGCTCGTGCGCTTGGAGGGAAATGGATGAAAATCACAGCTGTCCACCTGGAGCGCAAAAGGGGGGAAAACCCCAAAACACAAACCAAAAAAAAAAAAAAAAAAAAAAAGAATGTGCACCCCCTGCGACTGGATACGGTCTCCAAGTAGGGGTGATGGCGGGGGACAGAGATGGTGGTGATGAGGAGGAAGAGGTGGGTGCTGGAGCAGAAAAAGAGCAGGAATTCACCGTAGCATCCCTTCTGCTGGAGTTGTGCAGCCGGCGCCGTTTCTCCGTCCTCCCTCTCTGAGCCTCTGAAGCGTTGTGAGGGGATCGGAGCGGGTGCGCAGCGGCGGCGGCGGTAAGGGAGGGGGGCGGGGGAGGGTGGGAGGGGGGCAGACAGGAACGTCGCTGCCGATGGAGGGCGTCGGAAACGAGATCCCTCTCCTTGCGCGCTCTTCTCAGATCTGAGCTCCTTCTGTTTAATCTTCTGTTACTGTAATGTTCAGCGTGTAAAATGAGCTGTCTGTGACCAATCAAAACACAGGAGATGATTTTTTTAAAACTATATTTGTGATTTAAAACAAACAAAAACATTTATGGGAAATATCTACTCTGGGGCAGATTCTCTCTGTCTCTCTCTCTCTCTTCTTCCCTCCCGATCAAATCTTCCGTGAGATGCTGCATCACAGGAAGGTAAATGGATGCAACAGTTGTTCTTTTCCGATTGGCTGAGCGCAGCTTCCAAGAGCATATGCGGGGTTACAAATCCAGCCAATCAGAGAAGAGAACAGGAGTCAGGGGGCGGAATAGAGGCCAAAAAAAAAAAACTTTCATCTCTGAGATGCTATTGGTTTAATGTTCAGTTATACATCCAAGTTGGCATCAGAGAGTTGGTATCAGTGTGTGAACGTGTGTGTGCGCGTGTGGGAATGGTAGAAAAGTGCTACATTTCCCATAAATCATCTGAAAAGGTGCTATACATTCTAAAATAGTGTTTCCTTGTCTTGTATGTCAACAACACACCAACTTCTCAAAAATAACGGTTCAAAGTATTTGTCATTTGCAACATGGAGGGCAAGTTCTCAGTGCTCCTACTCTACTGTCTACAGCCTTCACAGAAACAAATACACCAAAAAAACAAAAAAAAGAATACAGTATGAAAACAGTAGAATAAGAAAGTAGAATTATAGAAGAAATGCAATAAGTAAACAGTAAAATTAATATTCCCAAACAGAATGTAAAGGAAGTAGACATTTTGGACAAATTTACAATCAAAGCAAACTTTTATCCCAAACCTTTTTATGGTTCTGTAATTTATATTTGTGCATGTGAAGGAATTAAAAAAACTGACTGCAGTAAAAAGAGAACTTTCATTTAAAACTAAAGAGGTAAAAAAATGTGTAGGTTTTCAAATGTTCATTCTTTATAAAAAAGCATTTTGTTCAAGAAAAAAAAGAAGTCTGAATAAATGATAATCTTTACACTTTAATGCAGTTTTTCCTGCCTCTTTTGACCCCTTAAATACACTTATAACTCCTCATATCAAAACTAGAGAAAACAATGGTGTTCAGGAGGGATGCTGCCTCATGTAGCATGAATGCAATGAAATCCTATTCAGGAAAACAAGTGTAGAATTAAAAACAAAAAGAGCAATAAAAGCTGGTGAAGTGAAACTGGTTCTCATGATACCAAGCTGTTTACCACTTTAATCTGATCGATTTAGCAAGTACATCTAACTAATTCACTGTTGATAACATTCAGACGTTGGAAATCATTTTTAAGAGCTACAATAAAAAATAATCAAAAAAGGTTCAAAGAAACTTTCAAAAAGGACCAGGCAACTAAAAGGAAAGCAACAAGAAAAGGTACTGATCAGAATTCTAAATGTTTGCATTCAAAACACAAAGGACCAGGGGCAAAACAGCAGATTGGAAGGTCATCACAAATGAAAGGATTTATAATATGATTTTTCTAACTGTTTTATTGTTTTTTATTGTTGCAATTCTTGAAGAAGCTTGCATTGAGGATTTCTCCACTTTTGTCAGTAATGATACTATTATTGACTCAAAACTTGGGGGGGCAAGTGTGGGGCTAAGCTTTTTGCAAGGAGGCCAGCTGCCCCCCCCCCCCCCCCCCGTTTCCCTGTAGCTCAAATGGACCAGAAATGAAACAAATAGCCTAAAATAACTTCCAAAAGCTGACTTAGTAAAGGGTTCTCCTGTTTTCACCATGTGGAATGTTTATGTCATTTTCTGCCATTTTTCTATCTGTCTCATGTTTTTTTCCATGCAGGACAGAGTGTTCAAACCGGCGACTTACTCGGCTTCCCACAGACGTGCACCTTGGAACACGAAGGAAACCTGCAGCAGAGGAAGACAGTTGCGTTATGACAACTAGCACAACGATGAAAGCGAGCAGCTCAGAGATGATTGTGATGGATGGTGACTCCAACTCTGACTACACCAAGTGATCTCAAGCACTTTATTCCTTTGGTTAAAGCTGTCACAGAGTCTGTTAGCCTGACAGACTTAGGCTTTACTGGGTATTTAATATGACAAAGGACAGAGCAGGAGAGGCTTGGAAATGGCTTTTCTTCAACTGACTGACATAGCAGTTTTAAAGAAAAATCTAAAACTAAAGCTGAAGCTGTGGCATTTTTCTGATGATGCAGTACTTATATAAAGAAAACATGATTTAAATGCCATTTCTGAGTATTTATTTATTCATATTGTTATGAATTAAGAAGAGACAAAAAATGCTGTTACAAAATGTTTGTATTTGTGACGTGGCAAATACCCAAGGTGACAGTCTCCCTGCTCTGCTCCATTCTGATCATCCTCTTGCAGACAAGTAGATCCATGAACGTCTTTGTTTTCCTCGTCTGAGCTGGAATCTGGATCTAGATTGTATTGCTGGATAGCTCTGATGTTGCTCACCCTTTTTGTTAGGTTGGGGTTGTGAGGGGCCATAAGCTAGCGGGAAAGTGTGTCAACAGATGGGTGACGGGAAGTGGAGAAGGGCTTGTGTCAACAGTCCCACCAACAACTTAGAGGTGAATTTATTTTTTTATTTTTTACTTGTTCTGTCATCAGCTGGGCAAACAGATGCAAGCTGAAGGCCTCTTGTGTTGGATATATTTTACTTTTACAACAGGGGTTATGAATCTACTGACAAACCAGAGGTATGTCTGAATAAACCCCTTTTGTAATCGAGACCAAACTTTATTCATTTTAATCATGCTTGAAAATCTTTTGTGTTGGACCGGATGGAAAAGGAAAAGAGGGAAGAAGAGAGAGGGATGTTGGGGGGGGGGGGTCATGAAGTGGCATAAAGCCACAAGTTGCTGGATATTTCTAATTATTACAGTGAGGTTCAGATGTAATACAAATCTAGAAGGGGCGGGGCCCGTCCACACACGCAGGTATGTTATAAACATACCTGTTGGCTCCAAAAATCTCCCACCCCAACCCTAGATACGAGCCTAGACCCCCCAAGGGAGACCCGCCCCACATTCCAGGCAGCCACCCACCCGGCCCACGATTGGTCCAGGAAAGAGCAAGGCAGGGGCCAGCTGTCCCCGCCCAGGGGTAGGAAACACCCTGGGGAAGAGGGGGTCCACAAGACGTGTTGTAAACATGAGGTGAATTTCTATTGAAGTCCTGTTGCTCTGCAGAAACCATGTCCTAGAAAACAACACAGGCTTTATTTATTTCGGCTTAAAACGACATAAATAGATGAAAAGATGATCGGAGGGGAACTTAAATCAAATGAGACCATTTATTTGGTCATAAACATTTAATAAATATGTTTTCTTTATGGGAATAGCATATTGGGTCCAAGGGCCCACAGTCATGTAACAAAGTCCTAAAAAAAAACAAAAAAGCATCAACACTTGGATTATTTCTTCACCCCAATTCTTGGGTATTCATATTCAAATACATTTTTTAGTTACTTTTTGGAGGAAAACACATCTTTTTTGGTTAAGTTTTTTTTAACCGGATTTATGCTTTTTTCCTGAGTTAAAATAACCCAGGTTGGGTTATTTCATGGTTTTTCGTGTAAATGGGACTAAAAGAGTCACACATGCCTCACAGGTCATTGTAGCAGTGATTTATCACCAACATAAAGAATTCATCTGAACATGTGAAATGCAGACTTTGGTAACCTTTAGCGGGTGTTTTCTGTGTCTCCCCTCCTCTTCAAAGACAAACATTGACTCGACTGGTTATTCTATTGCGGATGGAAGGTTGTTTGTCTCTGTGATGGACTGGTGACCTGTCCCTGTCAAAGTCTGCAGACAGTTGGACAGGAAAACCCTGAACAAGACGAAGTGGCTGCAGAGGAGTGATGACCACCTTTGTCACTCTGTTCCCTTTATCCTTCAGTTTTCATTCCAAGAAACAATGTTGAATCTAAATCAGTGCATCTTGAATCCTTCACTGTTCCCTCCTAATCTAAAAGTGTTTCAACGTCATGTCATTGTTTTAACGGCACATTCTGTTTGGTCCCTTCAGAGCTTCTGCACAGAAGTCAGGATTTGAAGCAAGCAATGTTTTTGTATTTTTACAAATAATCTAGAATCTTAACAAAAGTTGCAGTTTTGATGCAAACAATTTTTATCAAATATTTAGGTTTTATTGAAATGCATTTTGGGTTCAAAGCCTAAGCAGACCCGTACAGCTCCTCCTGGTGGATTCAGAGCCCCTGCTAAAGCCAGAAGATAGATTAATTATGTCCAAATCTGACTAAAATGATTTTTACCTGTTTGAACACCTGTGTACCAGTTGATCAGATAGGGGTCATTAGACTTCAATACACCCTAAAAAGAGTATATAGTAGTTGGAAAGATTAACTTTTTTTTACAGTGATCTAACTTTCGTTTGGTGAAAAGAAATCATTTTTTAGAGTTCATTCAACTGAAAATTTAACACATAGTTGTCTGACATAGTTATTTCACTTTCAATCAACTTAATTGAATTACGTTGGTGCAACTTTGGTGTGAAATTGAGTTGGATAGACATAAAAAATTAAGTTGAATCAACTTAATTCAATTAGGTGTTACAAACTGAAGTGATTCATTTAACCCTTGTGCTATCTTAGATGACCCCCCCCTTACATTGACGTGTTCTCCCTACCATGACAAAGGTGGATAAAGGTGGAAAGATTTCACGTAATCCATGGACACCAGTGAAGATCACAAATCATTGAAGAAAAAGGTTCAGAGCACTGTCTAGTGGGTCTAGATGACCCAACTCCCAATGGTAAAGTGCCTATAGAATAGCACAAGTGCTACATTGGATCAATTAGTTTCTTTTTAGAGTGTAGCTCTAAGGAAGTAAAAGCTCTGAAACGTTGCCTGTAGCTTCGGCCTCTGTGGGCCTTTCAGGGGTCTCATCCTTCGACTGAAACTACAGGCACGTCACAGTTTTGTAACTGTGAACAAAACCCATTATGGAGCGATACCCTCGGTTTTCATGTGAAACCCTTGCTATGACAAAAAAGAAAAAGGCAGCTCATTTAGATTTTCGCGGAAGTGCATTTTGTGAAAAAGAAGCGTCTGAATAGAATAAAGAGCAATTTCAATTTTAAGCAATAATGGAAAAGGTCTGAAAAGCTCTAAAGTAGAGCTCATTTGCAAGATGGACAGCAAGGCTGTCATTCATTTCCCAACAGTAGAAGATAATGCATATTTTCATTAAAGCATCCAGCCGCTTTTTTTAACGTCTGTATTTAAAATAGCATAATTAGATTAAATAGGGGAGGGGTGGTGGTGTCAGATGTAATTACAGTTTTTTTTTGGCCATTATGAATAAACATGTAGATAACTGCAGCCCTTTTTTTTTAAAGTGTGTGGCACACAGACAGATTTAAATTAGTTTCAATAAATAAGTCATTCATTTCATTAAGATGCTTTATGGAAGCCAAGTTCTCGTGTGAAAGCTGGCTACATCCAGACGATACACATGTTCAATGGACAATGAAGGGAATGCTATGAATTAAAGAGGGGATTTTCTTCTCCTCTTCTAAAAAGAAAGGGGCTTATGTGCACACTCCTCTTCCTCTCCAGTGCTGAGTAAGGGAAGAAGAGCGTTCCCCATTTTCACACCATTAGTTTTCTAAAAAGTAGGATTTAAGCTTACCTTTCTCTGAAATGAAACATCAAATAGACTGGTTTGTCACAGGTTGTTTGCAGCTCAGCTGCAATGCCAGAGTTTGGACTTAAGCTAAATGCTGGCTGAAACGGAAGAAAGCAAAAGCTGCTGTTGCAAGAAAACCCACCTGAAAGCTGAAACATGCCAGACTTCCTTCCAGTGCTGTTCATTAAAACACAGGAGCTTTCGACTTTGAGGTATTTGCAACCCTTGTGGTCCAGAGTCAAGGATCAGATAGAGTCATGTAAAGCAGTGGTCCTCAACCCCAACTGATCTGCAGATCGGTGACAGTCCATGGAACAGCTGGTACTGGGCCACAAAAAAACCTAAAATAAAGGCACAACCTTTTCCGTTTTATTCATTATCTGATTCTGAAGGAAGTTTTATTTTGAAAAACTACTCATTCTTGATGCATGTCAATGTCATGTGTGGTAACTACAGTTGCTACTATCATAAAGTGGCTGCACCAAGCGCTAAATTAAGACCCCCCCCAAAAAAAACAGTGTTTTCGGAAAGTTTCTTGTCACGAAAAATTGCCTGGAGCTTCAGAGACGGAAATCTGCACTTAATTAACAAAAACCAGGAGTCTTCACTCCAAATATGGTTTTAACAGTTGTTCCCCCATTCCATAATATTAGTGCATCACATTCAGCAACTTGTCTAATGTAGGATGTTGCTAATAATTTTATTATTGTATTTTGTTATTATATTTGGAAAATCCCAGTTTTTGTGACCTTTTCTGTTTGTTTGCTTGCTGGTTTCTTGTATTTATCCGTCACGCCTCGGAAGTTGGACGAGGATGAAGATGGCGTACGATACTACTTGACAGTTATGGGTTCAGGGAAAAGCTAGATCACATTTTAACGGTTAACGGTTCACATAAGGGTTAAAGCAGGTGCAGATCATTTACAGTTAATGCAGATAAACATTATGCTTAAAAGTTTAGGGAAGCTAAAAGCTAACGAATAAACAAGTCAGACACCAACTTCAGCCTCGTACAGGCCGGTCTGTGAAAAAACTTGACATTAAACCGGTCCGTGGCCGGGAAGAGATTGGGAACCACTGATGTAAAGTTCATCACTGCTAGACTGGATCATTGCAAACAGGCATTGTGAAGCTAAATAATCACATTTCTGTGATTGACAGAAAGATAAAATGTTCCAGGTTTGGTGGATAATGGCAGAGCAAAACCATTGGTGCCTTTAAAGTTTGGTTAAATGGAAATAATGGTATCAAGCTAAACTGCTTTCTTTATAACAAAAGGCAAAATCAATATTTTAGACTGTTAAGACATTTTGTAAACTGCCAAAATAATACATTTGTATGATTTCCCAAAAAAACTTTATGGAAAGGCACTAGTATTCTGGCAAGACTATGAACCAGAACCCCAAGCGAGGTCCATGTGAACTGGAGCAAAATTGTCAACCCAAGTAACATGGTAGTTTCTGAAAAACACAAAATACGAATTATTACAAGAACATCCATCCACAGGGCTGCAAGGTGGTTTAGTGGTTTGTGTGGCAGACTGGTGACCTGGGGCCTCATTTATAAAACTTTGCGTAGGATTTGCGTCAGAAGTGGCGTACGGATGAAACATAGGACGTGCGTACGCACAGAAATATTCGGAGTTATAAAACCGTGCGCACGCACATCCTACGCATCTTTCTCTTAATAAATCACAACCAATTCTAAATGCTGCGCAGCTTTTGCGGCCTCATGACACGCCTATAGTTGCCCATAAATAGTCCGTGAAACGCCCACAAATGAATATTCATTGATTGCGAAACCATGCCAAACACGGAGAGAAAATCAAAAAAACGTAACTTCTCTCAATGTGAAGTAGAAGTTATCGTTGGCGAGGTGGAAAAGAGGAGAATAATGTTGTTTGGAGGGCACAGTGTGGGCATTACTAATGCCAAAAATGCACGTGAGCGGCAAACGGTGGCAGACGCCTTAAATGCCTTTAGCCCCACAACCTCGGACCGTGGCCGAAATGGACATCAAAGTCGAGGCAAAAACAAACGTCTAGCGCTGACCCCCCACACACACACACACACACACCCGTGTCTGCCACGGGTGTGGGGGGGGGGGGGGGGCACCGGAGCTGACCCCTCCTGATGAGAGACTGGCGGCAATAATTGGGGAATCCCTTTTAAGTGGAGTGGTGACTGAGGCGGAGGGGGACACCGACGCGCCAGATGCACCGGGTGACACCCCCCCAAAAGCCCGCAGAGGAAGTCGGAACCGGCTCATAAGCCAGTCGTCCTCGTTTGCGAACAAGTCATCTTGCTGTCTAAAGATGCGTTCACTCCGAATTCTTCCATTTGCCACATCTTCTAAGAGCCCAAGATCAGCCATTGTGCGTCATTACGCATTGTGATGGGGCATTTTATTTCCATCTATTTAATTACATCTGACAAGCTACAGATGTCGGTAATAATCGACGTGGAAATGGGAAATTGTTCAGCGCAAATGTAATTTCTTGTTGCTTTCTGAATGGTTGAGACATACTCCATACATGGTTTTATCAAAAATAAAACAAACTAAAGGCATATGCATGAATACCATAATTCCGTAGCTTATGAAGAAATGTTTTAATATGAAAACAACTTTCCCCAGTGGACAATTAATGCATCTCTCTCTATCTATCCATCTGTCTGTCTGATTGCACCTATGTCTGCTCCGCCAGACGGACACATTGACGGGAATGTCAGTTTTGTACATTCTTTCGTTCTGTTAAATATATTATTTATGAGGATGAATTGCACAACATGCCAATATTGCAGAAAATATTTCACTTTTCTTTTTGCAAATATGTGTTCATTTGAATTTCTGTTGTAATTTTCGTTTGATTTTTTTGTTTGTTTCACTGCTGATCGATCAAACGGGTGTTCGTGTAGGCTGTTAATTGTCAGACTTGCTTTGTGAAGTCTTCATGTTATTTCTGAGAGGCAGTATTGTCATTTTCACTTTCACGTGTTTCTTCCATCTGCCGACGGTGTCGCCGTTTCTCCTTTCACCCGTTTTTGTGCGTACGCCTGGGTCAGAGCTTGCGTGAAGGACCGCACATTTTCCCGTCAAGTTTGCTTTTTATAAATCTCAACTATTGCGTAGAGAGTGGCGTACGCCTTCTTTTGTGCGTACGCAACGTTTATAAATGAGGCCCCTGGTCAGGGTGTACCCAACTGTAGCTAGGATAGGCCCCAGCCACCTCATGACCCCAAAATGGACTTAGTGGGTGTAGAAGATCAATCGACATTAGGGCTGCACGATATAAGCAAAACCTGCGATATACGATATTAGTGATCAACATAATATAATTTGCAGTATATAAACAAATAGCAAAACAACTAAAAACATCATTACCATTTCATTCCAACAGGTTAAAAATGACACTCCAAATGGCCCTCGTTGACATAGGAGAAAAACGTCTAACATAAAAGGGCTCATCTGATTGGTCAACAACGTGAACGCGTCCATCCAATGGGTCAAATGCATAAATGGATTTATTTCATTTGTTAAATGCTTCAAGCTGCCATAGGATTGTCTACAATCATCCTGAAAATGTATCCAAAAGATTTCAGCTGATCCAAATGAAACAGTTGATGCAGAAGTCATGCTTTTGCTCATGTTGGACATCAAAACCACCATGTTTTGGACAGAAACTGCATGTTCAAAAAGAGCAGCAAATGAATCCAGCATATCCCGAACAACACTTTGTAGGAGGGAAAACAGCAGCAACAACTACAGAAGAAGCATTTCACACTTCAAAAAGACACAAATAAAGAAACTAGAGCAGGATAAAGAAAATGAAATGAACACAGTGGGACTGTGCTCACATTTAAAAACACAATATCCAAACCAAACACAAAACCTGCTGAGCGTGAGGGGAAAAATAAATCTAATTGGTTCAACAAACTCAGACTTATCATGTTGGTATTCTGACTATTGTTTTGCTGGTGGTTGTGTGAAAAAATGAAGAGAGAAATAAATCATGAGGCCCGTTTAACAGACAGGAGTTTACCCACAACTACATCTGACAAAAGAGAACTTTGCTCTTATCTACTATATGCTCATTTATTGACATCTTCATCACATTTTGTCTATGGGATTACATTTAACTGATGGAGATGATGCTCAGGAAAGGTTATAAAGCTTTTGTCATACAGGGTTAATTCTACTACAAGCAACTCTTTACACCACTTTCCTGTTTGCTGTCTCAGTAGCTGCCAACACTCACTACACATTTAAATTGCTGAAAACATACGTCAATCATCAGATTACAGTCAGTGAGTTGCAATGAGATATTTAGAGTCAACAGAAGGCATCGACCTCAAAGATTATGTTGCATCTTACTAACCCAGGGGCTCCGGAGCCACATGTGGCTCTTTCATCCATCTGTTGTGGCTCCCTGTGACTTTGGAAAATAATGAGTATTTTTTAACAATTAAATTTTATTTAATTTTTTTCATTTTTCATGGCATTTCAAAGGCGCTGGTGGCTCCGCACGAACTGCGAACCACGTAAAAAACAGCTTCGTAATGAGCTCGTATTTATCGGGCGAGATCTGCAGAGCTGATAGTAGGAGGACACACGCTTCAATAAACGCTCCGATCTTCTGCCGGGAACTTGACGTACAGCGGGGCAGAGACTGATGACAGACTGAGAGTTCGCGCCAGCGTTGCCAGATAGATTCACAGTTTTCCAGCCCAAAAGTCATCTGAAAACCGCCAGACCCAGCCAAAAACCGCCCAACACAACTATTGTTGATGTTTTTTTTCGTACTGGACTGATAAAATAAAAGATTTTTCTAAATAAAAGATAGTTCAGACTAATAATAAAATGTGTACAATATTGAATATTTCTTCAGCGGGCCGCCTTCTTCCATTCATTTGCTTAACCCGCTTGAATCAGTTGAATCAGAGACTTTCCCTGGGATGATCTCATGATCTCAAACATGGAAACATGATTACCAAGTAGAACTGTTCAAAATAATAAACCTGATCTCTCAACATTCTCAGTGTCTACCATGCATTGATAAACACATCGCTCCATGCAGCGATCAGACCGGAACTTCAGCTGGTGGCTCCTCCCACACGCGGCCGCGGTATCATCCTTTAAAGAACATAATGTGCATTTGCAGCGACGTATGCTTCAGACGATGTCCGATTGCCTAATCTACATGTCAATCAAGTCCCGTACTTCTCAGTGAGGATTTTGATTGGTTGGTGGAAGTACTTTTTTTTTTTTTTTAATCTTTTCTGGCCCGCGATCTACACTCATGTCATTGAAGATCGACTGGTAGATCGAGATCGACGTAATGAGCACCTTTGAATAATATATACATGCATAATATATATAATGATGTCAAAACGGGTTGTGGCTCCGGGTGCTTTCTTTTCATTAGGGGCGGTCCCAAATGGCTCTTTGAGTAAAAAAGGTTGCCGACCCCTGTACTAACCCTTGTGCTATCCTAGGCACTTTACCATTGGGGGTCGGGTCATCTAGACCCACTAGACAGTGCTCTGAACCTTTTTTCTTCAATGATTTGTGATCTAACAATGATCACAATGATAGATGACCCCCCCCTTACATTGACGTGTTCTCCCTACCATGACAAAGGTGGATAAAGGTGGAAAGATTTCATGTAATCCATGGACACCAGTGAAGATCACAAATTATTGAAGAAAAAAGGTTCAGAGCACTGTCTAGTGGGTCTAAATGACCCAACTCCCAATGTTAACGTGCCTAGGATAGCACAAGGGTAAAAACTCTAGCACTCACATGTCATCACACAAGTTTCAAGTCCGTTGTTGGGCTCAATGTACAAAACATGCAGCCACTGAACTTGCGCTAAAAGTTAAACCAGTTCAACTAACCAATCAGGGACTTGGATTGATGTCTGGATGGCATCCTTTTTAATTCACGGAAGTGCAGACAGTTTAAAGTTTGATAATGGAGGGGTTATTAATACCTGCGGTTGGTGCCTAAACGAAATTCTATGACACCAAGTCTTTATATATCACATAGCGGTGAAAGAAAAGGTGCAAGATTCAGCAGATTTGCACCGCTTTGACATTTCACACCAAGCCTCTTCCAACTGTAGGTACACACGCCACATACTAAAAACACGACACAAGGCCGATGTGAACGTAGTATTAGACTTTCCAAAAGCAGATCAGAGATTCATCTGTCTCCTGTAGGAAATCGAATTCATTGTATTGGCCAATTTTACAGAAATCCCTTTCAATTGTAGGGAAACTGAGTCACAAACTGTAACAAGTAACTTCAGTGGTAATCATATTCAAAGGGAGAGGTTGGATGTGAGACACAAAAATAAATCCATTAGCTCTTTCTAAGTGATCATTAACACATGGGTTCATGAGACCTCCCCACCAGCTCAGGGCTAAAGACTGTTTAGAGGCATGGGCCTGCACACTGGCTGTAAATATGGTCATTCGGAGCTTGGTGGCCACAATGGGAGTCTGCAGCCCTGTGCTGTAAACGTTCAGCTGAGGCAGCAGTTAAGAGGACTCAAAGGCGAGTGTGTTGTTGTACACACTGACCCACAAACCTCAAGCAGTGAGAGAATATTCACAGAGAGCTGGGCCACCCACAAGACATGCACACATGAAGACATGGGAACAAGGTCTGAGCGAAAATAACACATAGGGAAAAAAAAAAAATCAATGAAAACACAGAAATACAGTCAGAAAGCAGAATGGAGAGAAATGTCTTTACCCAGCATTAAAGCTTCAACACCCTGTTTTGGGACGCTTTTCAGTAGGGAATAGAAGCACTGTAAGAAATTGTTTCAGTGACTTTTAATGATATTTAAGCCTTAATACCTCATCTAATTTGAAATAATGAAAACATACAGCTTGCTAAATAAAATTATGCAGTAATTGGTTGCTAGTCATTTGGATTCAGGAGGTGAAAGAGGGTTCTTTTCCTCCACAGTAATTGTTATAAATTTCCTGCAACTTGCATATATTTCATTTTGTGCTGTTGTTTTGCATAAAATGCAAATGCTCCTGTTTGCAGCTGTAAACTGATTTAGGAGCCGTTCTCATGACTGAGCAGCTTCAGGCCTGTTGGCCTGTTGATTTTTTAACCCCGCATGGATAATAATATGAATTCTTTCATGTTATTCCTTTTTTTTTCCAGTGAAAGAGCGTTCAGGTACAAGTCAAAAACAGAGGAAACAAATGCCTAAGCAGGTTTAAAGTTGAAGGTTTTTTGAAGAATTTCAAAAGAACAGAGGTGAAACCTTGTACCTGTAATTGTATGAGAGGTTAGTCCTAAAAAGGTCACGACAAAAGTTACATATCTTTACCAAATCACTGTCTGTATTTTTCATCTGAAGTTGAAACATGTCAGCTTTTAACCCTTGTGCTATCCTAGGCACTTTAACATTGGGAGTGGGGTCATCTAGACCCACTAGACAGTGCTCTGAACCTTTTTTCTTCAATGATTTGTGATCTTCACTGGTGTCCATGGATTACATGAAATCTTTCCACCTTTATCCACCTTTGTCATGGTAGCAATAACACGTCAATGGAAGGGTGGGTCATCTAAGATAGCACAAGGGTTAAGAAACACTAGACAGTGGATGACTTAGTTAGCCGTTTACATTTGGACATTTTGAAATTTAAGTCAGCAAATGGCTTTCACTGTTTTTGGAGAAGCTGCAACATTTGTTAATTGGGTTTGCATCAAATTTGGAAACTAAAGGTGGGGTTTGTTTTTTGGAGAGAAACCACAAATTAGATTCTCCTCACTTTGTTTACAATGAAGTTCATAAAGAAACAGCCTTAACTTAACACCCCATGTGTTTTACATGAAGCCCTGCGAGTGAAAAAAACAAAAGGTGTCATCCTTCACAGCTTGTCTTGTAAATGAGCCTGATGAGGTTTCTCATGTCAAAGGTGAAAGCATTTAAAGATACTACATATATATTTTGTTCCTCAAATGGATAGGATTTTAATGGCGTTCAGACTGAACAGAAGCTGTTTGTACGTCATTTTGCCATTAAAACAATTATCTCCAAATGTGTTCTTTGATTTTGTTTGGGTAAACACTAGAGACAGAAATTACCTGGAGCTTTTAGATGATGTTTGGACCCTACGCTCAGGATAATATACTACCTCAGCCTCGTGGGTCTTTGAAGTGGAATTGAGCCAATTCATCTTAGAAAACACACACACACACACACACACACATATATCAGTCCTCTGTTTTGGTTACGTGTGGTGGGGACGGCTGAGTGATTACTCAAGGATTATGGACCAGCTTTTTTAGGATAGAGCTGTTTGTTTTAACATGAGCCTGAAGAATACCAGAGGCTTTTATGGGGGGTACAAACAGAGAGAGACGTGTTTCATTTCACTTATTCAACATCCTCAAGATTCTTCTTTTGTCTTTTTAAACACATTTCTTTTTGCAACATTTCACATTTTACCACTCCATCTTTTTTTTGTTTGTTGTATTTTATACTTCTATTCTGTCCTGTCTCAACCCCGCTGTTTTCTCTTAATAGTGGCCTGCAGTGACCAATTGGTGGCCCAGAATTTTACCACAGTTGCTGTAATTGAATTTGGCCTGTTGGCACGGTTACTGAGCTGGGAAAATCTCAAAGGCACAGATAATAGAAGAAGGAACACATCTAATTTTGAGATACACACACACACACACAAAAACAGACATTGGAGACTCTCCATTATCCCAGTCATCATGCTTACAATAAAGGTTCAAGATAACATTGAACACTATACATGACAGGAATGGGAAAATCAAGTTTTCTTCTCAGAGAGTGCAAATCAGAATGACAGAGAAATGTTGAGCCAATAGGAGAATTAAATGAAGAAATTTGAAGGTGCAGGGATGCCGAAGAGGAGAACAGAGAGGCACCTTGTGTCTGAGCTGGCTGTGAAGAGCAGGGCTGCATAGCAATCACTTGTTTGCTATGCTTTAATCAGACAGACAACGCTAAACATTTGCTCGTCTCCTCCACTCTAGGCTCATTTAATAAGCATTTTTTGCATTTGGCTCCACATTGTTGATGGATGTAGCACGTCAGCACGAAAAAAAAAAGCATGGGCACAACAGCTTTTATAGAGGGAAAAGTGAGTCAGGTGATGGTCAGAATGTCAGAAAAAGGGCTTTTGAGTTTTTTTCTTTCTTTAAACATGTTAAGTTCAGGAATGGTTCTGATGGAGAAGTGCTTGTTCAGCAAAGGGGAAAAAAACTGGTCACACACATGAAAATTTAAGTGCAAATTAAGAATCTCAAGGAAAAAAATATTAGAAAATAGATAAATTGTAAATAATTCCTCTATGTGTGTCTACATAGAAACTCAATTAGTATTCCGTGTTCCCTCATTTATCGCAGGGGTTGCTCCTTTGAAATCTGCAAACTAGGAATGTAAAACTCCACATCCACTTTTCTCAGACACACAGGAACATTTTCACACGATTCTGTCTTGTTTAAACTCTCAAAGTTCTGAATTAGAATGAAAACAAAGATCTGATTGTGTTGTGTTAATGTGACACACTGAACGGATTCTGTACAGGAGACATGGCGGTCTCCTACAGTCTACAGCCAGTCTACAACAACACAACAGTCTGCAACACTGATAAGAATCCACAAAACAAAGGTGAAGTGCAACATAGTGAGGGACCATGTATTTATTTTCACATTAGCGGATGTTTCTGAATGCTGGCCACAAAGTGACAAGCAAACAAAAAATAAATCATAGTTTGGTCTGTACAGTCCTTATTGCACAATATGGGGGGATTTTTAATCAGGCACATTTTTAAATCCCTAAAATTGTTCCTAACTAGAGGGCTTATAGCTTTTATGTAATAAAAACACACATTTGAAACCATTACTGAAGAAAACCAATGATAATCTGGTCAATGAGGGCATGTTAACCACTCAGATGCTGGAAAATAACCTCAGTACATCATCTTTTTGTTTTTTTCTTTAAAAACGTTTAAAAATATATTATGTTTAGAGAGCATTGGCCTTGGAGATAAAGACTGCAATAAAAAAAGTCATCACACATTTGTCAAAAACAAACTCTTTTTGATGAAGAGTTTTGGAAAAATCTTCAGTAGACTGAAAAGACAGAAGAGAAGCTTTCTGGAGCGTGTCCCGTCACAGCTGAAGTCAATCTCAGAATAGTTTAGAGCAAGAGCGTCAGAGCCACAGATGTCAGACATGGTGGTGGTTGTATGATGGGGTGATGCTGCCCCTCCCCCATCAATAAGTAGAATTCTATTCACTACCAAATAAAGCAGAGATACACTGTTAGCATTCTGCAGCAAAACAACACTGCAAGCTTACCTCTGAATAGATCAGAAACCAAATGAAAGTCCTGGAGTGTTCTGATCAAAGTCTGGACTGAGATGCTGCTTCATGACCTTAAACGACCTTTCATTCTGGGAACCACTCACTTATGACGCCGACTCCATCTCTGTCATTGTGGCCAAATCATATAAAAAGTTTTTGTTAGTAATTTCAAGCAATGTTGTCGTTAACGAAAAAAAACGAACGTCAAGCTTCTCACCTTTTCCACATCCATACTTTATGAAAAACAGGTCGTCACTTGTTTGAATTGAAGCTTTTCACTCATCTGAAGCAGTTGGACTGTGGAGAGCAGCTCTGTGTTTTTAGGATACACCTTACAAAGAGCCTAGAAATAGATGTGTGGGGACATTTTTCCCCCCAAAAAAGGAAAAAGAAAAGCAGTTTTATTCTATTTGAAGTTGTTTTCTTTTTGAAGAGTTTATCAATGATCCAGACTGAAAATGTAGGGTCTGTCCCTCTGTGACTTTATTTTGCTTTTTAAATAAAAGCCGCCCCTTGTTTGTTTCAATCAGGATTCTCGTTTTCCGCTGGGTTAGTTAAAAGCGCCTGCGTAGCTCTGAAGTGTGAAAATCCCTTCTGTTTTCTTAAGTCGCGGCCCCCCTGCCGTGCACGGGGTGAACAGGATCCTCACTCCCTCAAACAGAGTTTTTCCCCTTGCATCTTCTCACAGCAAGACGACCCTTTCCGGCCACATCCTGTCATTATCTCACCCCTCAGTGCTCGTGGGGGTGACACATGCCGGCATATGTGTGCCAGAGACTGATAAAGACAAATAATGGGTAAACAGAGGAGCTCCGCGACCGCATCCTATTAAATTCCTTTAGAGCTGCACTTCTTTTCCTGCCTTCACACTGTCTGCTTCTCTCATTGTCTGCTTCTCTGGGTTTCCTTGTTAAGAATAAGTTTACAGCAGGCCGCTTTTATGTCCCGTCTTCTCCACAATGCAATTTGTTTTACTGGCTGTGGGTGAGGCTGCAAATCACTGACCTTTGGGAGCCTCATTGCAACAAACACTGACCACTAAGCATCGGCACCTAGAAATGCTTGACTGAAATGTACCTACATGCCAGTTATTCACTTTACCCACAACATTTTAAGACGGCAGTTGAGATTTTTTTTCTATTATTATTCAGCCCTTTTCTTTAACTGACAGACAATAAAAAGATCCACCTTCCCTTCCTGGGGCCTTGAAATAAGCCTTTAGCTCCAAATCTAACCCCTCAGCTGTGTCATTCTCACACAGAGATGTTTCTGAACCACAACACGTGCTTCAACGCCGCGGCTGAAACATCTGCAGCATGTGTTCCTGACTTTTTTTCTGTCTGAAAACAAAAGAAAAATAATAGCAGTTTCCAAATGATGCACATTTGCATCAAGTCCTGCGTCCTCTGTGCTTGAGCCAGACGCCTCTTTGTAGTGTTTCCAGCTGTGAGAGTGCATCCTCAGTGGATAATTTCCCACTGTGAAGTGCATGTGTGAACAGCCTTCATTTTCTCATTGCCAACTCCCAAACTGGTGAGCCGCCAGAAGACCTTCCTGCCAGGTTTTGACACATTAGGTGAGGCTTCAGTGTTGTTTTGAAGCGTGTATGGGTCACAAAAAATTTTTTTACACTGATACAAGTTTTCAGTAAATAATATGAAAAAAAAAAATCACAATTCATTAATAGTTGGAAGAAAATGCCAGATGGTTTCAAAGTGGAGCTAGGGACCCATTGATGTTAAAATGAAACTTTTTCCCGCAGAGGTGGGGGTCTGAGACATTTCCTGTCCCCCATCTTTGCTGAGCGGACCAGGAGGCCATCAACACCCACCACACCAACAATAATCCAAGAAAGAGTGCTCCCACCAAATAAAAGATGTGAGCGGGTAAATACCCGGATTGTTGGCCTTTTCATATGCTTACAGGCCTTTGCTGTAGTTATTCAACTTCGTCACACATGTGAAGTAGTCTTTGCAAGATTTCCATCAGCTGTTTTAAGGTGAAGAGCCTTGTGTATTGTTGTTGTAAGTTGTAAGTGTATTGTGAAACATTTGTAAGGATAATGTAAGTTAAACACACTTATGATCAGGGGTGTAACAATACACGTAGTTGAAGCGAACTGTTTTGGTACGGTAGTTTGGGTTCGGTTCACTGCTGTACCGTTTTGGTACTTTTTTTCTTTTTTCCCGCATATGCATTGTAACGACCAAGCTGCTTAGTCACTTGTAGCGGGGAAATGATAGCCAAGCTGCTATTTGACTAGCTGCTAATTAACTAGCTGCTAATTAACTAGCTGCTAATTAACTAGCTGCTAATTAACTAGCTGCTAATTAACTAGCTGCGTTGACTGTCCTTGCCCCATACTCCACTCGCCAAACAGTTTCTAAGAGAGAGTAGACAGAGAAATAGATTCTCCATCTCCTTTCTGGCATTAAAACCAATTTATTATGAACACACACAAACAGCGTAACAACATGAAACATTAAAGTCCATGAAAAGTTTAAAGGCCCAGGGGAGCTGGATTCCAGACTGTCCAGACCAGACCAGGGGCCTCATTTATAAACGTTGCGTACGCACAAAAGAAGGCGTACGCCACTCTCTACGCAATAGTTGAGATTTATATAAAGCAAACCTGACGGGAAAATGTGCGGTCCTCCACGCAAGCTCTGACCCAGGCGTACGCACAAAAACGGGTGAAATGAGAAATGGCGACACCGTCGGCAGATGGAAGAAACACGTGAAACTGACAGTGTGTGCCAAATCGTGCTGACATGTGCTGTGCTACACAATGTGGCACAGCTTAAAAACGTGCCTCTACCCCCTGGCGCTGATTGCTGTGTTGGCCCCGACCCTGAACCCCATCCCCACGCATTTGAGCCATTTGCTGCTGCTGTGCGCCAGCGTTTGGAAGTGATGCGTCGCTTATAAAGAAAAAGAGGTGTGGAAAATATTATTTATTTAAGAATTCCCTCATCGTGCAGTTTATTTCAGTCAGGGCGATCTTGATTTCGCCCAACTCCTTGGCCACCTCTCTGATTGAACTACTGACTTCCCTCTGCATTTCAAGGACTGCATCGGTGAGGACACGTCCACTGCTGGAGGGTTGAGAGCCGCGTGCCGTGGAGACGCTGGGGCCAGACGGCTGCTCAGCTGCAGCATCGTAACCACTGGCCCCGCTGGAACACCCAGCAACTAAAATAAAATTGTTCTATATTAATAATCTGTAATTGTGTAGCCTGCATACATGTGACTTGACTGCATTCATTTGAATTATTTCTCTTACCTGTGTCACCCTGACCCTGGCGCGTCGGCGTCCCCTCCGTCTCAGTCAGGTGACTGAGGCGGAGGAGGACGCCGATAAGGGGGACTTAATAGGGATTCCCCAATAATAGCGGCCAGTTTCTCATCAAGAGGGGTCAGCTCCGGTCCCCCCACCCACCCCCCCACCCCCCACGTGGCGGACACACTCTGCCGATGTAGACGTTTTTTTGCCTCGACTTTGATGTCCGATCATTTCTTTCATTTCTTTTTTATTTCGGCCACGGTCCGAGGTTGTGAGGCTACAGCATTTACGGTGTCTGTCACCGTTTGCCGCTCACGTGCATTTTTGGCATTAGTAATGCCCACACTGTGCCCTCCAAACAACGTTTTATCCTCTTTTCCACCTCGCCAACGATAACTTCTACTTCACATTGAGTGAAGTTACGTTTTTTTGATTTCCTCTCTGTGTTTGCCATGATTTAGCAAGCCATAAATATTAATTTGTGGGCGTTTCACGGACTATTTATGGGCAACTATGGGCGTGTCATGTAGCCGCAAAAAGCTGCGCTGCATTTAGAATCGGTTGTGATTTATAAAGGGAAAGATGCGTAGGATGTGCGTGCGCACAGTTTAATAAATCCGAATATTTCTGTGCGTACGCACGTCCTATGTTTCATCCGTACGCCACTTCTGACGCAAATCCTACGCAAAGTTTTATAAATGAGGCCCCAGACCTGGACGATCCTAGCGGATCATCGTCATGGCGACCTCAACACTAAATCATGGCAAGCTGTGGTCCCAGGAAAACAACCCCACTTTTCCAGGAAATGCACTTTCTTGTAAACCTTCAACTGTTTACTCTTAACTAGACAAAAAATTCAGTATTAACAGTCAAACTTTGGGATAAAGTAATAAAAGGGAAGCTAAGATGTTTTAATAAAAAAATTTTTTTTTCTCAAAAAGAGCTGTTTTTGTCCTTCAGGACAGTCCAAATGCATGGTTCAGTTTCTCTTTAAACTTACGTTTGTTGAATTAAAAGACATTTCTTCCGGCTGCAGTATACATTCGACCTGTGACCTCAAACCTGACCCCATCAGAAGAAATGCCAGCCCCCCCAAACCTTTAACCTCAGCTTTTAAATGTCCTCCCTTCTAAACACAAACATGAAGCGTGTATTCTTTCAGCTAAAGAGCATTCACACATGTAAAAATCTGATGTTTTGGTTTAAACACACACCGTTCAAACTCTGGCCAGTCACAAATTTGCAGCCTCTGATTATATTCTGCTATTATCTGTCAAATGGACTGCAGACTTTCTCTTTGTTCATGTCAAAATTGCAATAATTCGAATATTAAAAAATAAAAACTTATTCCTAAAATGCAGTTCTTCAGGTCTTGAAGCTAGCTAAAGCAAAAAGAAGCAGTAGGGAGAGGAAAGGTCAAGCAGACCAGCAGCAGCTTTTATTAAAGGGCCACTGACCAAACTTTCTATCAATTTCTGTTTTATTTGTATAGCCAAAAATCAAACGACAGTCATCTCAATGGGCTACGTACCGGCAGTTGTAAAGTAGATGTCTAATTGTTAATAGAAATGTGCAGTTTTAAAAATTGGGCCACAAAAAATATAATTGAAAAATGTCATAGTTTTCCCAGTGGTCTTTTAATTATGATTATACTGTTTTTGGCCCAAAAAAACCCCTGTTGTTTTCTAGGACATAGTTTTTGGGAGAGCAGCAGTAGTTCATTAGAAACTAATGCTGGTCTGTTTGGGTGCTGCCCGACCCCCTTTCCCAATATCTTTCAAAAAAGATATTGAAAACACCATAATAAAGACTATTTTCATCAGAATGGGTCTTTATTGACAAAAGTAAAAAGGCATTACTGCAGTACCCTATATTTAAAATAATTTGCTTGTTTTATATTATTTATCTTGGTGTAGGGAATTTTTTTGTCAAAAAGTATAAAAAGTGCAGTGTAAATAAAGATTGATAATTGTTTAAAATGATTCTGTGTTCGAACCAGTGCTCCAAAAATGGAAAAAACACAAAGCAATTTTCTCCTAAAGTAATTAAGTGTGGCAAAGCAGTTTCACAGGGTGAAGAGGAGCACATACATGTGCTTAAGATGCTTTATTCCGTTCTTTCTGACAGGCACTGGAGCTCTGCATCTCCATCTTCACACACCTTGAAGTAAAAACTTGTTCCACCTCTCACTTTTGTTTCTTCACCTTCTCCATGCACCCTCACGGCCCCACCCAATCTCATATGAGCCCGCCCACAATCGCTGGAAAGGTCAAACAATTGGCTAGAATTGTACAGCAAAACTGAATAGAAAAAAAGTGATTGACACGTCCAAAGAAAGCACCAAAATGCATGGTTTTCTGTACTGATACTGTCTTGGCACAGAGTTGCAGTTGCATCCCTACGTGAGAGTGGTTTGGACAATGATCCTGCTTTTCTAACCACTGAGTGACTCCTAAGATAAATGATGGACTCGATGTTGTTGCCCCCCTGAAGCCTAAGATTGTTCAACAAAACCGAGTAGCACTGTGATTTAATGCTGAAACACGTTCTCTTAAACAAGAAACCCGTAAGTTGGAAAGCGAATGGCGTCGCTCCAGTTCAGAGCAGTCTCTGAATACCTGGAAACATAGCCTATTAAATTATAAAAAAAAGCTCTCCGTAGAGCTAGAAGCCAGTACTATTCAACCTTATTATCAGAGAATGGAAATAATCCAAGATTTCTTTTCAGTACTATTGCTAGATTAACTCGCAGTCAGAGCTCAGTAGAACCACATGTTCCTGTTTCTCTCAGCTCTGATGATCTTTTTACATTTTTCAATAGTAAAATCTCAAATTTTAGACATAAGTTAAATCAAGTTATTCCTTCTATCAGCCCAGAGCAGACTGAAGCGGTAGAAGTGAAGGCATCCATAGAAACCTCTGTAACATTAGACTGCTTTACTGCTGTGGATCAAATCCTCAACTTATCTCTTAGACCCAATTCCCACTAAGCTTTTTAAAGAAACATTCCCCCTAATGAATGAATCCATACTAACAATAATGAATACTTCTTTAAAAGCAGGTTATGTGGCACAGTCTTTTAAATATGCTGTTGTTAAACCTCTTCTGAAAAAGCCCAGTTTAGATCCTAGCAACCTGCCTCTACTCCTGCTCTTACACCTGGTTGTGGATCCTAGTTGCGGATCCTGCCTCTGGCTCGTCTCGCGCCCCCAGCCGTCCCCCAACTCTATCTGGATGAAGCTCATCTGCTGGACTTTAAACATTGTAGAGATAGATAAGTTAATTCTTCTCTATGAGTTCTGGTACATCGCCTGTCCGTCCTGGGGGAGGATCCCTCATTCTTGTGGACACTCCTGAGGTTTCTTCGTTTTTTCCGGAATCCGTCTTTTTTCCTTACCGCAAAGGAGGGTCTCCACTATTCCTTCATGTTATCATGATCTCAAAGCTGTTTTTAGCAAATGTAAAGCTAATGCTTTACCGTACCACCGGCCCTATGATTGCGCTATCGAGCTCCTTCAGGGGTCCACTTTGCCTAAAGGTCATCTTTATAACTTATCAGGTCCCGAAAAGTCCGCCACGGAGACTTATATCCATGAGGCCCTCTCTTCCGGTCACATCCGTCCTTCCTCTTCACCTGTGGGTGCGGGGTTTTTCTTTGTAGAGAAAAAGGATAAAACCCTGCGACCTTGTATTGATTACCGTGAACTAAACGCCATCACCATCAAAGATAAATACGCTCTCCCTCTCATCAGCTCGGTTTTTGATTCTGTCCAGGGCGCTCAGATCTTTTCCAAACTCGATCTACGCAATGCTTACCATCTAGTTCGCATTAAAGAAGGGGATGAATGGAAGACTGCATTTAATACCCCGCTGGGCCACTATGAGTACCTGGTCATGCCTTTTGGCTTAACCAACGCACCAGCCGTCTTTCAGAGGCTGGTGAACGACGTCCTTAGAGATTTCATTAATCGTTTCGTTTTTGTATATCTCGATGATATTCTGATTTTTTCTAGTGATCCCGTCCAACACGAGAACCACGTACGTCAAGTCCTAGCCCGTCTGCTCGAGAACCAATTATTTGTGAAGGCCGAAAAGTGCCAATTTCACGCTTCCTCCGTCCAGTTTCTCGGGTACATCCTCGAGGCGGGGAGCACTCGTCCCGACCCAGCTAAAATCGAAGCCGTTACCCAGTGGAACCCACCGGCCTCCCGCAAAAAGTTACAGCAGTTCCTTGGCTTCGCAAATTTTTATAGAAGGTTTATTAGGAACTACAGTAGCATCGCCGCTCCTTTAACTCAGCTGACCTCCACCACCAAACCTTTCCGGTGGAACCCTGACGCCCAGGCCGCCTTTGACACCCTCAAGTCCTTGTTTAGTTCTGCGCCCATCCTCACTCAACCCGACACTACCCGGCAGTTCATTGTGGAGGTCGACGCCTCGGATACCGGGGTCGGCGCTGTCCTCTCTCAAAAGGAAGTTTCCTCTGGAAAACTCAAACCCTGTGCATTTTATTCACGGAAACTGTCACCTGCGGAAAGAAACTACGATGTGGGTAATCGTGAGCTGCTGGCCATCAAGCTCGCGCTGGAGGAGTGGCGGCATTGGCTAGAAGGAGCTGATCTACCGTTCATAGTCTGGACGGATCATAAAAACCTGGCCTATTTACGCTCTGCCAAACGCCTTAACTCACGTCAAGCTCGGTGGTGTTTATTTTTTGATAGATTCAAGTTTACCATTACTTACAGACCTGGCAGTCGGAACACCAAACCTGATGCCCTCTCACGCCAATTCAGTCCTGACGACTCCTCGGCTCCTACCACCATCCTTCCATCCACCTGTATTGTTGGAAACCTTACCTGGGATGTCGAAAACCGGGTTATCAATGCCCAAGGTGAGGAACCTAAACCCGACTCCTGTCCTGATGGTGTCCTCTTCGTTCCCTCCTCACTTAGGTCTGACGTTCTCGCCTGGGGACACTGCTCACGGGTCGCTTGTCACGGCGGAGTTTTCCGGACTCTTAACCTCCTACGTAAAAGATTCTTCTGGCCTAGAATGGACAAGGATGTTCGTGAGTACGTCGCTGCCTGTCCTACTTGCGCTCGGTCCAAGGCCTCCAGCTCCCCTCCCGCTGGCCTCCTACATCCTTTGCCCACGCCTCATAGACCCTGGTCACATATTGCAGTGGATTTTGTAACTGGATTACCCGCGTCCAAGGGTAACACTGTTATTTTTACGGTCATTGATCGTTTTTCCAAATCCGCCCAATTTATTCCATTACCTCAGTTACCTTCTGCCACTGAAACTGCCGATCTTCTGGTTCACCATGTTTTCCGTCATCATGGCATCCCCACAGATATCGTTTCTGACAGGGGCCCTCAATTTGTTTCCCACGTCTGGAAGGCCTTTTGCTCTGCTCTGGGGGCCACGGCCAGTTTATCCTCCGGTTACCATCCCCAGACCAATGGCCAAGCTGAGCGGGCGAATCAAGAGCTAGAGGCTGCTCTTCGTTGCCTGGCAGCCCAGAACCCATCCGATTGGGCTGACTTCTTAGTCTGGATAGAATATGCCCACAATTCCCACGTGTCCTCTGCTACTGGGATCTCCCCCTTTGAAGCTTCGTTGGGTTTTTCTCCTCCTCTGTTCCCCGCTCAGGAGCTAGACCTCGCAGTTCCGTCTGTTCAGCACCATCTCCAGCGCTGCCAGCGTGTCTGGAACCAGACTAGAGAGGCCCTGCTTCGCACTAAGGAGGACAACTGCAGGATCGCCAACCGTCACAGGGTGGCGGGTCCCTCGTACCAGGTCGGTCAAAAGGTGTGGCTCTCGTCTAAAAACATCCCATTGCAGGTCTCATCTCGTAAACTGGCACCTAGATTCATCGGCCCCTACGTCATTGACCGCATTCTCAACCCCTCCTGTGTCCGCCTACGTCTGCCTCCCGCACTCAAGGTGCACCCCACATTCCACATCTCTCACATTAAACCTGTTCTGGACAGCCCTTTGTGCCCGCCTTCCGCTTCCCCACCACCCGCCCGTATCATTGATGGGGCTCCGGCGTTCACTGCTTCTCGTATCCTGGATATCCGTCGCCGTGGCCGTGGTCACCAGTACCTGGTGGATTGGGAAGGGTACGGTCTTGAGGAACGTTCATGGGTCTCCCGTTCCCTCATCCTCGACCCTTCCCTCATCCGCGACTTCTTCCGTGATCATCCGGATCGCCGCCCTGGACCGCCTGGAGGCGGTCGTTGAGGGGGGGGTACTGTCATGGTGGCCTGTCAGACTCCTCCCCCTCCAGCAGCTGCTGCTCATCTCCCTCAGCTGTGACTACTCACCTCATCAAGCCTCTGCTCTTCTTAAGGAGACCCAGCTCCAGCAATCATCGCCAGTCCGTTAACCCTGACGGTGCCTTTGTCTCCTGAAGCTCTACGTCTGGCCCCTTAGTCTCTGCACTAAGTTAACCTTGTCTTGTCCTCTGCACTCAGGTTACCTTATCACGCCACGAGAGTCACCTGAGTTCACCATCTGGAGCAGCTACAGCCTCAGCCTTCCTCCGCTGACGTTTCCTGCCACTGAGAGCCACAGCCGCTGTCCTCATCTAGACCACGGCTACGCCACCGAGCGTCCACGATTATCAAGATCACCACGCCACACCAGGCTTCAAGATCCTGCCACGAACATTGTCTCGCTCCCGCTCTGGAAATTCTGGATCTGCACTCGAGAGCCACAGCCACGATTACCCACTACACCATCAACAACCGCAAGAAACATTAAGAAAATAAAAACTTCTTCACTCACCTGCCTCTGCCTTCTGGGTTTTCAGCATCTGGGTCTTCCTCCGCGTTCTAGTCATGACAGAATGTTTACTTCACAATTACCGGTACGCCCGTTGGGACGACTGTTGTTGTGATTTTTGGCTCTACAAATAAAATCGAACTAAATTGGACCATTTTGGATAATGATTGGGATTTTATAAAGTTGAGATCAGGCCAGGGAATTTTCATTATTTTTTTTTTTATTGAAAATTCAGTTTCTCCTTGAATCTCCAAACTCTCTCCAATCTGTCTCTAAACTCACACCAACTGTGACTCTTCATCAAAAAAGCCACATTTGAAATGGAGCTTGAGGGATTCACTTTAACTGTCAAAAACTTGCGGCACAATCCAAATCACTTCCTGAATCAGTCATGTGCTCCAGCCAGGCAGTGAAGCTTCACGTGATATCTTTTTTAGCTCCTCCTTTAAGTGAAGCAAGCCTTGATACCTGCTTCCCAGAAACGCCTCCTCCATAGTCAGCACACGCCTCAGCGTGAAGCATCAATACAGAACGACAAATCCCTACTCCAAAGGTTAAACTTGTGAACGCCTGACAGTTTATTTTTGTTCCAATGCCAAATTCCTAAAAACAACTCCAAAAATGCTTTTATGAAAACAGGTTTTCAATAATAATTTTTGCTTAATGCAGGTGAGAAAACAGTGGAAATATTTACTTAAATCACAGGAAACGTGTCTTATAAAAAAGATGAAAGCATGTGAAAAACAGCTCCACACCCTTCCTCTGTGCACAGTTGTTGTTTTGAGTCGTTTCACTTCGAGAAACTGATAAACCTAGAAACATTCTTCTTTACTAAAGCATAAAACCTTTTGGTCTGTGAGGCTCATATTTTAAAAAGATCTCTTGTAGAAAAAATGCCCTCAGTGAATCCTGTGGTTTTCTCTTCTTGTGAAAGTCGTTTGATTGTGTGGAGAGGAGATTGTGGGTCGAATGCCAACATTTATTAAAGTTAATAAATCCAATGAAAACTCAGTGGTTCGTATCCACAGGAGAATAAAAAGACAATAAAAAGAATTTATTAAAACCACAAATAGCGATGCGTTTCAGAAAATTAAAAAAACAAGCAAAGAGGGGAAAAGTCTCAGAGCCATAACAAAGGGAGGATGTGATCAAATGTCTACTGACAAAATTCAAATCAACACAGAACAGTGCTGGTTTCTTTCAAACGTCTGGTTTATTTCCAGCTCATTTCTTCCTGTTTATGTAAAGCTAAGTGGAGATGCAGATTTCTGAGCGCTCGACGTTCTGTGAGTTCGGTGAAGGACAGTCTGCTTTTGTCTTGCGCTGAGTGTTTAAGTCAGTTGCTCTTCCATCCAAGGAGGTGGCTCCCAGTGGGCACTACTTAATTGCCACTTTAGTTGACTGGAATGAGAGTGCAAATTAGATGAAAGCGTTCAGTTAACCCTCACTTTAATTAGTTTTGAGGGTGACTACAGCCAAACCAAACATTTTGCATTAAGAGCAATGAACAATCCACTGGATCCATTTAGGTGAAAGTCTTTCTGGTGATCTGTTATGAATTAGCTTCTGGGAACCTCCGTGTGCGTTTGTTTCGGCTCACTTCAGTAGATTTCTGCAGTCCCTTTGGGTGACAATTAGCTCACAACAAGTGCTTCTATTCCCGGCTCCAGAGACAATTAGCGTGGAGCAAGTCGGCTATTTGTCATGTTTGTAACACAACCACACAACACAAGCACCCTCTGTGGAATCGGCTGAGTTATGAAGCTACCATAAAGAGTCAAACGCATAAACGCATTGAGACACAATGGCAAGTGTTGGCTGCGATAGCCTCCAACAGGCCACTGATGGCATCGTCACTGACACGCCATCAAAGAGCTTCTCTGAGGGGTTTTCTTGCCGTAAAATAAAGTATTTTAGTGGAAAAATCTTTTTTTTTCACTAAAATATTCACATCATTAAACACATTTTAGCTTCACACAAAGATAACCTAAACACAAAAAGCTGACCATTGCAAGGTCAGTTTGAGTGAAAAGAAGCAGCGCACCAAACTCGATAGTTGGTTGTGTCACCTTTGGAGTCATGGCTGCAATAATGAAGAACCCAGCTGAGTGTTTTTCTATGCTTTGCAGCTTTTTGCCCTCCAGCATATGAAAAAATTAATGCACAGAAAACAATAAATCCGTCAGATTTAAGTCCTGACTTTGACTTGAACACGCCAAAATCTTCATTTGTTTTAAAATCCTCTCAGGGACTCCAGAATCCAAATGCTTCTGAGCTTTTAGCTCATGAAGTGGTGGATGACTGATTCACTGGAATTTGCTGGTAGTTTTATCAATTATAACTCATGTCATCCAGTTTCTGAAAGGGAAAAACAGCCCCCACCATTGGACTTCCACCACCGTGTTAGAGCCACCGTGTTTTTTGAGATGCTGTTGGTTTAAATCCAGATGTTACAACTTCTATTAAGTTGATTCTTTCCCCCAAAAGTTTAATTGGTTCTCTGCATCAATAAGGAAATATAAAAATGGAAACAAAAATCTTACTGTTTCTGTAAGGCAGCCTGATGCAAAATTCTGGATCGTATAAATATTTTGGGCCTGATTTTATAAGCTTAATAAAAAAGAAAGCCAAGTTGTGTGCACACATAAATACATTGTGCGTGCAATGTGTTTAGGATTTTCAGGTAAATTCCATTAAGAATTCTTGTGTCAGTGACAACAGATGCAACCAGCTTTATTTAAATGGTGATCAATGCAACAGAGAGAACAGAGTAGAGTGGAACCTAACGACAGGGGTGCCTCTGGAACAAATGAAGGTGTCTGTTGTCCTGGAAGGTGGTCAGGCTTTCACTCATGACACTTGCTCTGTTTTTCTGTGACCCACATGCTGAGGCGTTTACTGCAGCTGGTCAGTAATGACCCAACAATGGCCAGCAGTGGGCTGGCGCGAGGGATTAAGGATGGTCCAGGCAGTGATGAGGGCTGTAAAAAGGTCCCAGAGTGCAGCAGCCAGAGTACGGAAAGAAAGAGAAGTGCAGGACATACGCACACTGGAGAAGAAACATCCATAAAAGAAACATACAAGATGAAAATACGAGATTGGAAAGGAATGATGGAAAGATTCACTGATGTAATGCCAGCAGCATTGACCATAACCGCTTCTATATCGCTTCCTTAACTCATTCGGAAGTTAAAAGATTGCAAAGCTGGATATGAAATAGGTCTCAATAGCCCTCGCCTCTGGCATTCCAGGAATGTATGAATCAGCAGAAAAGATCCACATTGTGTTGTCTTTGGTTGTATCAATATTTTCTAAAAGCGTTTCCAGTGATCTTAATTATTAATATGCAGTGTTTTGGCAAAATCAAACCTGTGTCATTTTATAGGACATAGTTTCTGCATAGCGGCAGGAGTTCATCAGAAATTAACCTCTGAGTTGTAGTTGGGACAGTTGGTGTGGAGTAAGACCTCCCCAATCTTGTTACCAGCTGTCCACTTGCCTACATCCCTAAAAAAACTATTTTTCAAACGGCAAAAAAATGCTAAAAGAACATGTTAAAAACACCAAATACACAATTTTCATTTGAGTGGGCCAGTTTTGTTCAGAGATTTTCCAGTTTTCACCCTCCTTTAAACGTACATACCGTAAATGGTATACGGCGTAAACTTGTATAGCACTTTTCTACCTTTCTCGAAGGTCCAGGACGCTTCACACTCACAGTCCCATTCACACACACATTCACACTGATGGCGGCTCCGCTGCTGAACAATGGCGCCAGCCTTCCACCATTGCAACACATGGGCGGGCAAGGCAGGAATCAAACCTGCAATCTTTCGATCAGAGGTTGACCGGCCTTCCACTGCACCACGACCGCCCCGACATGGTACATAGACACAGAACTGTCCCAGCAATACTGTTCGTGTTTGGCAAACCCCACTGTGTTTGTTGAATTGATTTATTACTTCTACAAGTTTTTGGCTTGTTCTACCGTGTCATGATCCGTAAACGAGACAGACCCAGATGCTGTAAGCCGGAAGGAGGAGACAGGTAAGTGGTTAGGTGAGTAAAGAGATTTATTTTTTTCCGGTCCGATGTGGGTTTGGAAGTTGGCGTGGCTGGAGGCTCTGACGAAGTGGAGACCGAGGCGAGAAAGGAGGTCTAGGTGTATGTCGGAGTTTGTGGCGAGACTGGAGATCCTGGTGAGTGGCGTGGCAGGACATCTTGATGAGTGGCGTGGCTGGAGAACTTGAAGGAGTGGATTCCTCAGTGGATTCAGGAGGAAAGCAGCTGCTCGTGGTAGCGTCTGACTCAGGTGACTCTCGTGGTAAGAAGTTCCTGAGGCAACAACAAAACAAGGTTAGCGAGAGATCAAGGCAAGGGGGCCAGACGTGAGTCTTAGAAAGACTAGGCACCATCAGGGTTAACGAACTGGCGTTGAATGCTGGAGCTGGGTCTCCTTAAGTAGAGCAGGTGGTTGATGAGATGAGTAGTCAGAGCTGGTGAGTCAAGAGCAGAGCAGTGATGGGAGGGGGAGGAGAACTGACAGAGGTACCATGACATGCCAGACACATTTACATTCAAAGGTAAATAAACTAAATGAATGCATGGTGCCATTGAATAGATGCTACCTGGTCGAGTCTGCACGTTTGTACAAATGCAAAAACTCTCGAGGTTTGTGCTTTTTCTTCTGCTGACAGCAGCTGCCACATGTCCCTCTAAAGAGTCATGCTTAAAAACGTGTATTTTTGTAATCTCAATTCTTCTGAGGGGAAAATTGTTGGTCGGCTATTAGAAGGTTCATGAGACGGAATGTAGGTCCTTCAATTGAAGGGACCATTATAAACAAACAGTTCTATCTGAGATTGTGTAAAGCGCCGGTTTGGAACTTTCTCCACTCGAATGCTCTTCCTCCTCTTTTACAGTCTCCTTTCTTTCAGCCATTTAGTAGCCTTTGACTTTCTCTGTCTCCTTACATGTTTGGACAGATCTCTTTCTCTATCAGTCTGGTGATGGATTGCTCAGGGTGAGGGCCAGTGACTTCTGCTGGATGGAAAACAACTGGCTTTTCTGCCTCTCAACCTCTCAGACTCAGAAATGCTCTGAAAGATTGGCCCTGGGTGGTCCTGCGTGTGTTTGTAGCCTTTCCACTTATCTCGATGACTGACGGCTGGCATCCAGCTGCTTTAAGAAAAACGTAACCAGACTGAGACCAACAAACAGAAAACAACAAACTGAATACAACCTGTGTAATCAGCTCCTTATACTAGACATGAGTTTCTGGAAAAGCAGTTCTAGGATATGATAATTAATTTTTTTATTTAATTTTCCCAATCTTTTTTCAAGAATGCAAGAATTCATACAAAGAAAGTAAAAGTTTTGGAAAGTGTTATTTTTTTGCTTCTATTCTTTTGGACTTTAAAGTCCCACTTTGATCATCTTTTGATCTATTGTAAAAGTGGTCCCTGTGATCTTGATATTATGATTCTGCTGTTTCTGCAGAGCAGCAGCAGTTCATTAAATATTCAACTCTGAGTTGTGGGCGGGATCATTGGCACGGAGCAACTCCGCCACCCTTCCCCTCCCCGTTGCTGAGAACTAGAAGCAAGGAGCTTGTGACCCTCCCAGCCTATTTTCTATTTAACAAATGTAATTTTTGTCAAACTTAAATTTGCACTTGCTCCTGATTCACTACAATTTGAAAAAATAAATATTAAGAATTGCAATTTTAAGCTAATTTTCTATCTATATGTCCGCCATAATCAGAAATAAATTTAAACACACACACAAAAAAAGATTTTTCATCGGAGTGAGTCTGTAAAGAAAGGTGTTAGTGAGGCATTATTTCAAGATGCCTAAACCATCTCAGCTGGTTTTTCAATCCCCATCTCTTTCGTAACCCTTGTGCTATCCAGGCACTTTAACGTTGGGAGTTGGGTCATTTAGACCCCACTAGACAGTGCTCTGAACCTTTTTTCTTCAATGATTTGTGATCTTCACTGGTGTCCATGGATTACATGAAATCTTTCCACCTTTATCCAACTTTGTCATGGTAGGGAGAACACGTCAATGTGAGGGTGGGGTCATCTGGACCCCATAGGATAGCACAAGGGTTTTAAACAGTTTTGTAAATGAGAGAGTCAAGCAACTTTCTGATGGAAGCAATAGTCAGCTCTCTGTATCCATCTTTCCATACTTTACCTCTCTGCCAATAGCCCATGACCCTGACTGAAGTGTATCAATAAACAACAGAGAACCAAGTCTTCCTCTTCAGGTCTCCTCAGACTAATGCAAACTTTACTGTCAACACTGCAGCAACGTTTCTTTCGCTCCTCTTTATCCCTGCTCTTGAAAAAAAATGAAAGAACTCCACTTGGATCCCATTTATTTATTTACATTTATTTATTTTCAGACTAGAACAAAGAAAAAACATTCAAGATATCCCACAAATATTCACACAACAGAAATATTCAGAATGTTCAAAGTTCAAAAAAAGGCTTTGGATGAGGCTAAAAGTTTATCAAGTCCAAGCCCGACTTTCATATTCAGCCCAAACTAAATACACATAAGGTCTGAAGAGCTGTACACACACTAATATGAAAACAGAACACAATCAATATGACAAAAGGGACAGCAAAACAACATTTCTACATTTTATATATACACATACATACACATAAATACACATACAATATGTTCAAAAGTAAATATATCTATAAAACAATATCATTAGTTTCTTTACCTTTATCAATTATATAGCTCTTTATGAGTGATTTTAATTTGTGTATGGTTTGAAAACCTTTGCTGTCTTCCCTACAATTATTCCATAACCTTTCATCAATCATTACACCTAGAAATTTTATTTCGGATACCCATTTAGTTTCAGCATCATTAATCAGAAGTTTCCTATTACCAAATATTATACACGTAGCTTTATTTAGATTCAGTGCTAACTTATGCAGATCAAACGGACTCCTAAATTGATTGAGTTCACTTCCAGCTGCATCCAAAAACTCTTCTAAATTGTCTCGACAGCAGAATAAGTTTGTATAATCTGCAAATGAAATAGTTTTCAACTGGCCCTAGATTTCACAAATATCATTGATATACAAATTAAAAAATAGTGGTCCCAAAACTGAACCTTGAGGAACACCAGCCTGTATTGACAATGAATTTTAATTTTACCTGATTTATTTCAACATACTGTTCTCTGTTATGCAAATTAGTCATGTCAGGTTCAGTTCCCTCATTCCATACATGTGCAGTTTTTAAAATAATAAATTGTGATCAACAGTATCGAAAGCTTTTTTTTTTTAATTTAAAAAGATTTCCACCGCACTTTGTTATCTTCCAAGTTTTATGGGAGCAAATGAAGATGTTTGTTTTTTCCAAAAGCCATATAGATGGTCATGCAGATAAAAGCAACGTCTTGAAGTCATGATTGTCTGTATATTGTACGGCTACTTATTTTCTAATTAATACGATTCAAAATGTTCAGCTTTTACTTCTTTTGTTGAACATTTTTACGTCCCCTCGAAGAACAGAAACACACAGACTTTTGTTGTTGTCCCTACACAAGGTCATTCTGTTGTGAAGTTGGATTGTTGTACATTGGAGTGAACGGAACCTGACTTGTGGGGTTACCTGTACTGACCTGGCTTCAGCTAATTTTTTGAATCAGCTTGAAAACAGTTCAAACAGACAACTGCCCAAACTCATGAGTTAACCCCTCCAGCGATAGCAGAGGGGTTGGAACTCTAAAATCTGCAACAAATAAAAGACAAGAGTCTAGGACCCCGAAACTGGAAGTCCCTCACACCCCTGCAGCACAGAAATCTCATTTCCCGGTTTTAATACTGTTTCCAGTCCCATTTTTAACACCATCTTTCATTTTCCACAACAGAATCAGCTTTTTTCTCAAGGTCAGGGTGTTTATTCAACTCATTCTCTTCACTTCTCTATAAAGTGAAGAATATATACTCGATTATGAATGCGAGACGTAGAGTAAAACAAAATTAGTAAAAGGTTCCAGATCTCTTAGGTTGTGAGATTTTAAGGTTGTCTTTCAGAGTTTGTTTTTATATATTTGAACTAGCTGTTTCACAGGAACCCATTTCCCTTAGCAGGGTTTAAACATGTTTTTTTTAGATGATTTTGCAGTTTTCACAGAATTACCATGATAATTGGAGATATTTGCACACGCATATTTGTAAAATGGTTCACAAACTAAGAGAAGGTTTCTTTTAAGTTAGGGGGGTCCACGCCTTTTTGCAAAGTGGGACAAACCTTCGGCCAGCATTCTTTGAACCCTGAAATAACTTGAAATGCAAATTTACGATTTCATGAAAACTTTATCGCAATGGCGTACTTTTAATTTTTTTCACATGGAAACAGCTAAACCCATTTAACCAGAATTACAGTGGGTATCGTATTTAAACACCATGCACCATTCTGTCTCAGTTAGCTTGTTGTAGATAACATGTCTAGTCAGGTCTTGTTAAAAATGACCTGTCTCTTGGCATATTAAGCAGAGATATTTATTGCAGTTGCCATTTTAGAAATGAGCTCGAAAGTGTCACAAAAGTGTTGCCAACGTTTTTAAATGGCTCGTGACATAATTTAGACCATAACAATCCATGAGCTGTACTTTTAGGAGGTGCTGGGGGCCGCATATCATTGATTCCATGACTGGAACTTGTGGGCCGGTGGGAATGTTAATGCAGCCCGCATTTGGCCCATGGGTCGGACTTTGGACATGCCTGCTTTTCTGCTAAAAGAGTCAAATTTGCTGGAAATCTCAAGAAGTAAACTTCATGTTTCATTCTATTTTAATAGAGAATTTATTAAAACATACGCATTAACTTAATCAAAATTAAAAATAGCTCATTGGCAACTTTATTTAATGTATTGTGACTCTCAAAGGTTTACAATCTTTGCCTTTTTTTCACTGCTGATGCTGTCAGGATCTGGTGGTGTTGGACCCAAAATGCTGGAGACCATGCTTGGTGGCAGAAACTTAGACATTTTAAAAGATAAACTTGAGCAAGACTAACTAAACCCATGAAGAAACGAAAAGGTGACAGCGGATGACCTGCCAACCACACACTTCTACTAGCTGAGGGGAATTAACTAAAATAAAGACAGCTGTGGATCATGATTAACCTAAAACCAGTGGAACTGAAAAAGGGCAACTCAGAACATGACCAAAGACATAAAAAAAAACAAAGTAAACCACAGAACCTTTACAGTTACCAAAACTCAAATTACTTTTTTTAAACCAAAAGAAAATCAACCAAATTGATTGTTTACCATTTGAAAAAAAGTGTAGAAGAAACAGTAAAATTTATGACAAAAAATGACTGTATAGGGACTCTGTAGATTATCCAGCTTGGACACCTACCATAAAAAAAGCAAAAAACAACAACACATCAACCTTAAAACACACATAACAAACTGCACAGAGTCCTACATTCTCTTCAACAAATACAAAACAAAATATTCCTGAACAAAAACCTCGAACTCTGTTTGTGTAGCTCATGTCTGGTTGGTGAGATGCTGAGGTTACATGATTGCAATTATCTTGTATTGTACATTTAATGAGTCTCTCCATACCTGTGGCTGTCATTATCCATCTTATGTAGCTGGATCTTGGAAAGCTGACGAAGAGCCACACTCAGACACAAAAGATAGAACCTTTGAAATCAATGCAGTCTGACTTGCCACTTCGTATACCACATCACAGCTTTGAGCTGATTGAATCTGCAGCAGGATTCTGATCAGGTGTACTTAAAATTCGGCTCACTCACTGAGCCGTCATACTTTTTTTCTACAGATGACTTATGTTATATCTTGAAAATGCATTTTATGTGTGAATAGTTCTGCACAAAGTTCACATTCTCAATCTGGTATAGATATATTGGATTTGTATTTTCATTTAAAAAAAAATTTGATATAATGTTGCACATAAACACATAACATTTTTTATCATAAGCCAAACCTAAAAATGTGTTATGAAACTTTGATTTGTTTCACAGGGTTTGATTTGGACACAGAAAATCTGAAACAATTACAGTCAAAACTCAGATTTGTATTATTGACAAAGGGCAACAGTTTTTAACTTACTATCTATGTCAAACAAAGAGGTTTCTGTCATGAACTGTTTTGATGTGAAGTCACTTTCAAGATGACACAAAGCCTCAAAAGTAATTTTCTACTTTCAGGATTAACAGGGACATTCTTGCAGAAAAACATCTTTAAAATATTTTTGAATAACAATAGAAGCAAATGGTATGTTTTTAATTAATGGTTTACTTAGTTAAATAATTAAAAAAGGGAAAAATTCTTCAGAAAGAAAATATTGTAAATTTGAATCAAATGTGGCACCAATGATTCAAAGTGCGTCCCAGAACAGCATAAAAGGTTTTGATGGGCAATCACTTTTAAGATTAAATATATTGTGATTACTTCTTGCATAGAATTTTCAGTACCAACATTTGATACCAATTACTCGTAATTTCATTTATTTTTTCTCAAGCATGTTATTAGTTATTCTAAAAACAAAGGCCATCAAATACTAGCCAGGTAAAAAGTTTAATGTCCAAGGCTAACATACATGAATTTATAAGACTTAAAAACAAGCTTAATATGAATTAGTGTTAAAAAAAAACAAAAACAGAAAAGAGTGGGCTCTGTCCTTATAGCTGTTGGTGTTTACGTACAGCACCATGTGGACACTTTCAGGTTTGAGACCGTTGCATCTCTGGCTAACCACCTATTCTGCCTTAAGAAAACTGCCTCTGTGCTGAAACAGATGTGGCAACAGTTCTGACATTATGGAGAGAAAACAGTCTCACCAGATTTGCGTGAGCATAACTCTTGATTTGTGATGCTGCATTAACGCCGACCGCGTGTGGTGTGTTCAAGAACGCGCTTTACATGGTGCCATGAATGCAGATTCATAATCATGTCTGGTGTGGTGTTCAGAATGGACACGCAGGAAGCAGCAGGGTGTGGGATTCTTCTTTTTTTGTTTCTTTACTGTTTACTTTATCCCACAAATCTTGCTCCAGGCTTTTTAATTTCACTGCTCTGTTCCTATAAATGTTCGTCTTGGTGTCATATTAATTTGGCCAGACGCAAACCACATTTATTAATTCATGATCATGTTGACAACACTATCAAATCTGAGTCCCCGATTGGTCACAGTGCCGAGTTGTTGCGATTAAGAGCGAAAAAGTACAACATGTTCAAAACACGATCAATGAACCCCGAGTTCTGTCATTGGCCACAAACTGGAATCATTTGAAGCAGTGATGGAGAGGAGGTCACTGAACAAGATCTTATCCATCATGGACAACCCAGACCATCCTCTCCACCCTGTTCTGGACAAACTGTCATGGTGCCTCTGGCAGTCTCTCCTCCCCCTCCCCTCTCTGCTCTGCTTTCCTGATTGGACCCAGCTGTGGACACTCACCTCATCATCTACCTGGCTTCTTAAGGAGATCCAGCTCCAGTATTCATCGCCAGTTTTGTTGCCCCTTATGGTGCTTAGCCTGGTCATTTGTTTTGGGTCTGTGATCACATACTCAAGTTCTATGTTAACCTTGCTTCTCTGCCTCATCTACAGGTCTAATTACCATGAGTGTCCACCTGGGTCTTTCCTCCTCAAGAGCAGTCTGATCCTCACCTGCTATCCTAGCCTCCAGCCACGCCACGACTCCATCCAAGTCAAGATCGCCAAGCAACACCACAACTCCAATCCATCAATCCCTGTCGCCACGCCAGTATCATATCGCCGTCGGACAATCTCCAATATACTCACCCTCGGATTCTCGTCCAGAAAAATAAATTCCTTTATTCGCCATCTAACTCTTGTTTTTCTTTCTGAGTTCCAGCGTATGGGTCTGTCCCGCCAAGCAGATCATGACACAAACAGCGGAGCTCAGACAGGAGGCTCAGACAGCTCCGCTCCAAAACTGCCAGGAAATCCTTCCCACCCAACACAATTCAACTCTACAATAACACGCAGTGTAGCAGATGATTTTTGCACATTGTTCACTGTTTTTAAATATTTAATTATGTTTTAAATATGTTATATTTTTTTATATTCTATATTCTCATGTTTACTGCTATGGCAACACAAGGGAGCCGGTTTAGCTCGTGCTGGTTTGCGGCGCCTTCCGTCCGTGGAACCAGGGTTCGACTCCGGGCTGCTCCCTGTTCCTTTCTCTACTTCTGTTCCGGTCCCAAGCCCGGTTGCTTTGAGAGGGTTGCGCCAGGAAGGCCATCCGGCGTAAAACATTGCCAAGTTTACCATGCGACTCGTTCACTGTGGCGACCACCTTATGGGAAAAGCCGAAAGGGAAACAACAAACTGCTATGGCAACGCAAAAATTTCCCACGTGTGGGATCATTAAAGTACTTCTGATTCTGGTTTGCATGTGGAGCCCGTGACCAGGCTTAAAACTTGCATAGCCACGAGTGATCACGGGCGTTTCTATCATGGGTTGTGTGTTTCCTCCATTTTGTTTCTGTCATGACTTGAGTTTTGTTTCCTGTTTTATTTTGAAGGTTTCCTGTATGTCATGGTTTTGAGTTTTACTACCCTGATCCCCAACTCTCCTGATCGATTTCACCTGTGTGTCGTCAGTCCTGTTTCTATATGTCTTGTCTTTGCCTTCCTCTTGTGTTGGTCCATACCATCATTTCCCTGTCCGTCTTCTGCCCTGTGTTCCTGGTTTCCTGACAAGCTTACAAGTGATGGGTAGATGAGGCCTCGTGAAGCGTTTTGGCACATTGCCCAAACTGTGATACTGTGTCAATACTGTCACTTAATACTGACTCCTGCTGGACCAAAAACTTCATTGCAGGCAATCAAGTTAGGAAACTCAGCTGATTTACTGATTAACCATTGTGCGATCTTAGATGACCCCACCCTTACATTGACGTGTTCTCCCTACCATGACAAAGGTGGATAAAGGTGAAAAGATTTCATGTGATCAATGGAAACCAGTGTAGATCACAAATCATTGAAGTAAAAAGGTTCAGCGCACTGTCTAGTGGGTCTAGATGACCCAACTCCCAATGTTAAAGTGCCTAGGATAGCACAAGGGTTACATTTAATCTAAACACATTTGTCATTGTAGATCCTCATTCCCATGTCTTGCTCTGTAATGCCCCAGCATTGTTTGACAGTTCTGCAGAACAAAAGCCAAAAACACTATTAAAACTATTCAATAATTCCACGAATCTCATTAAAACACCCCATTCAACACCTTAAGTAAAGATTCAATAAAATGAAACCTCAAGCACAGGTGGGTGGGGAAAACGGGTGCTCACGAGCGCGAGAATTGTTCAACAGCTGAAAGCTGGGTGCGTATCCGAGGCACCAGAAATTCACCCCAACCTCACCCGCCTACTCTGTTAAACTCACGGCTGGACTGATTTAGCACCCAAGTGACAGAAATGTATCCGATAATTTTTCAAATAAAATATCTTTCAAATCAAAAGATACCTTAGAGACTCATGATAAAACTAACTGAAACCCGCCAAATTGACGCGGAAACCGCCCAAATTAAATTTTCTCTGCAAAATCAAACCCACCCAATTGGATGGAAAACCTCATAATCTGGCAACACTTTTGGGAGATTACAAGGCGCTTTCTTGTTTGGCTCATCAGTGACACACCGAGACAGTAGCTGTGACTTCTTCTGAAATGATACGCGCACCGACACCGGGTTTCACTTTATGGGCTCGACACGTGAGCCGATGCCAGACCCATCACTCTATCTTAATGTTAGTTTTGGTTTGGTTTCCCTGCCCGCCGGCGCTTTCTGTTCTGATATTAAACGCCTTGGTTTGGAACCGTCTGCATTTTGGGTCCTTCATGCTCATCATGCTTCGTACCTGACAGTTCCAGACGCGAAAGCCAGAAATGCTACAATTTATTCCCCTTTCTTAAACAGATATGCCTTGGCAATTAAGATGAAATCAAGTCTAAATCTGAGTCTTTAAAACACGTATAACTCCCCCCCCCCCCTTGCGGTAGATCCACCCCTCACTGTACATCCGGCACTTCACCGAGCTCTCGTTCCCAGTCCCAGCAACAGCAGACAGAGCCAGGTCCTTCTCCACACTCAGAGAGCAGCAAACCACAGCTGAAGTAGGGCCCTTTTATCAAGTGTAGAAAAATGTTATCATTTATCTGTCCATCTGTCTTCTAAACCTTCTAAAACCCTTTTGGGAATCCTGAATGGTTTGCCAGTCCACCCCAGGGCCTAACAAAGAAAGACATTAACAAACAGAAAATTATATTTTATAAATCAAAACGAAAGTTGTGATTTAAACACAGATTTACTTCAGATCTATGAAATTTTAAGAGATGAAATTTAAGGTTCAGTTTGAAATTTACTTAACCTATTAGAACCCATGGTGACATCAGTATAACAGAAAAACGTGAGAAAAGTTGCATTTTTTACTTAAAATTTTCACAGGTGTATCATGCTTAAAACTGCACTTAAAACTATATAAGAAGTACAAACCACACAAAGAACACGTAAATCAACGTAGAACATGAACCGTGCTTGATTATTGCATTAATATGCAACTCAATAGTGATTTGTGCGTCATTACGTAATTTGAACGTGATATGTGTGGCGTATATGCAATGTTAAAGTTATACATCAGTGGTACACGTGTAAAAAAGTCTGTTAGACATACGTGGAACGGTCGTGGAAAGCCACAAATCTGGGTATGCATCTTGCAAAAATTGCACACAATTTTGTAAGAATGCGTATAAACTATGTAAAATACGGATAAACAGCGTAATTCTCAATCAACCACAAATTTTGAAAAGCTCAAAACCAAAATTCATGTCTGTCAGCCGAAACCCTCAACAGACGTTAACGAATGCGGAATGCAAGAAACACTTAGGAATTACATATATCACGTATGTATGATGAAAGACTGAAGTTTTATACGTGGACAATACGCATGTAGTTGCTGTGTGACATGGTCTTGAACTCAGATGAGAACTTTCATGTTTCCATGAACAGAGTAATACAAATGAACAATAACTTGTGTTAATGACTGAGAATCTGACAGACATTAACTTAACATACGGATTTCTGCATTTGTATTGAACCAATAGATTGAATTGAAATGAACTGAAACAAATCTGAAGCACGACAGGAAAATACAGAACTTTTTATCTGCCATATGTGGGCGCTCTTCTGGGGCGGGGTCCGCGTTGTGCCCTCCCGGCCCGGGGGCTGCTATCCTTGGAGGCTGGAGCTTGCACTCCCATAAACAATCACCTGAGCACAGGTGTTAGCTCACCTTTACACTAATATTTTGGGTGATTGAATGAAATGTTTCACACTAGTTGGTTTGAAGGCATAAGTATGCGTGTGTGAATATTATTTGTATTATTTACATGTTAACATGTGAACATTTTTGGAGCCAACATATATGTTAAAACATTTGAGTGTGTGTGTGGACAGGCCCTGCCCTCATACACTTGTATTACATCTGAACCTCACTGAAATGATTATAAGCATTCAGAAACTTGTTTCTTCATGCTGCCCCCTTTCTATAATCATCCTCCTATCCCCCTCTCTAACATCCCTCTCTCTTCTTCCCCCTCTTTTCCTTTTCCATCCAGTCCAACACAAAAGATTTTCAACTATGATTAAAAGGAATAACATTTGGCCTCGATCACAAAAGGGGTTTATTCAGACATACCTCTGGTTTGTCAGACGATTCATAACCCCTGTTGTTAAAGTAAAATATGTCCAACACTAGAGGCCATCAGCTCTCATCGGTTTGTGTTTTCCCAGTTGTTGGACGGGACAAGTTTAAAAAAAAAAATAAATAAATAAAGGGAGTCGGAGAACGCCGTTCTGTGGACAGCGGGCCGCGCTCATTACATACAATTGCTGGCATGTGCAAAAAAAAGCCTACAAGCTCGATGTGAAACCAGAGCTGCTGAAGGTGAATATTACTGCTGAGAAATCTTTGTCCTACTAGGTTTCAGAAGGGATTTAGGGTGAAGGAGACTAGCAGTTTATTCTGGATTTACACACATCATTGTGCTGGGAATATAGATGGTGTGTGTGTGTGGGAGGGAATGAGAAGAGAGAGGGGTTAAGGTTTTGAAATGTCAAGACCAGGGAGATTAACAAGCTAGCGAGGAGGGACTGAGTTTGGTTCGAGTCTGCTCTCTGCCTCTCCCCTCCGCCTCGTCAACTCCAACATCCTGTCTCTCCAGCGCGCCTGTGTGTTTTTGCTCCGGCATCCTCTCCTGCACACATTCATGAGCATGCACTCATGTGTCATCCTTTCTGTCTTTCACTCACCCCTGCTTCCTCCCATCTCCCCTCTGCCTCTCATTCACCAAATCCTCTCACTGTAAGGGCATTCAAATATTCGTTTCAAGAAGAAGTAGAAAGAAGAAATAAAACTCTGAATACATTGTGGAAAAGGGGTTTGGGGCGGAAACATAGAAGAGGTCTCTCATTGTTATGCATGAAATGTCTGGCAGACTTGGGAGAAGGAAGCTGGGAAAAACAGAGGGGTGTGGAAGAAAAAAAAATCAGTTGTTTGTGTTTTTAAGCAGTCACTTTATAGAAAATAATAAAAGCTGGAATGATGGGAGATATTTTATCAAGAAGCTTAAACAAAAAAAGGCTCCTTCGAAGACTTTAATGTCAGACCTTTAAAAAAAAGTTAATAACTAATGTCTATGTGGGCTATACATTTGTTTTAGTGTTTTTAGTACTATAGAGAGACTAGTAAAAGAAAGAAATCTGTATTTATAAAAATATATCTGGTCTATCCACTGGTCTTCTTGTGATGACTAGTAACTATATCAAGCAAAATGCAGAACAAAAAAAAAAATCATTGTCTAGTCTAGGACATAGTTTCTGCAGAGCAGCAGCAGTTCATTATAAATTCACCTCTTAAGGCCCGTACACACCGGGACGAATTTCGCGCGCAATATTCGCCGACGTTTAACGCCTCGTGACTAAACAAAGGGCACCAATGTGAGTGTGCATACCGACGCGAAAAACGCCACGCGTAAAAGCGTCATTTTTTTATAAACGCCTCGGCTTCGTTTTTTTGCTTTGACGCGCCGCGTCAAAAACTATACGACCAATGAGAATGGCGCTTTTGCACACGTGTCTGGAGCTCCTGAAGTTACAGTTAAACACAACTTGGGGGCACTCAAACACAAAACTGCTTTTTCTGAGCACACATACCAGCGAAGAAAATATACGCCAAGTAGCGTCTACACTGCCGCGAAGAAATGAGACGAAGAAGATGCACTCACTGACGGACATTCTAAAGTATCCCCGAAAACGCTCATGATACATTTTCAGCTCTTGTACCAGTCGATAAAACTCCCCATGTTCTTCTCTTCTCGTAACTATGGGATGTACCCAAAATCAGCGTCTTTTCCGGCGTCTGTCATCATTCAACAGAACAATAATTTCTTCATCTCTGGAACTGGAGCAAGAGCTACTGGTGCTGGAAATATTTATGTTTTCTATGTTTGATTCTGACAAGCGCCTAAATACTTGCTCTCTTCTTCTGAGTGAAAAGCGACTTTAAGAAGCGTAAAGTTGCGCAGCACCACCTTGTTTACAGGAGTATTTCTGTTTACATTAAGCGCCATCTAATGTCAGGGAATGAAATTGCATGTTCGCTCGGCTCATCGTCAGCGAAAATCGCCTGGGTGTGAACACAAAAAACGTGTTGAAAAACGCTGGCGAATAACGGCTGGCGAATATTTGTCCCGGTGTGTACGAGCCTTTAGTTGTGTGAGGGACTGCTGGAGTGGAGCAAGCCTACCCCTCTTTATATAATCCTTTTGTTAACACTCCCCAGCCCCTTACAACCCAAAGCTAACAATAGCAATGCAACCAAAACGGTGAGCAATATTGTAGCTTTCCAGCTGTACAGTTTAGATCCAGATTCCAGCTCAGACGAGGAAAACAAAGACGATGATCGGAAAGGACTGTAGCAGGGAGACTGTGGGCCTGCCAATTTTAAACTTTACATAACTACAAGCATTTTTAAACTGCATTTCTTTTGTCTGTTCCTGCTTCACAACACATTGAATAAAGAAATACTCAGAAATGCAATTTTAAGATTCATATTCTATGTCCTCCACCATCAGAAAAATGCCACAACAACATGATAAAAACACCAAAAATAAAATTTTCATTAAAGTGAGTCTTTAACTTTGTTTGCCATTTTTTATATTCTTGGTTCAAGTCATGTTCTGTTTAATGCGTTTATCTGTTAAATTATTGGTTGCCATGTGTTTTGTTTCTTCCGTCTTTCCCTTATTTAGTAGTTTGCTATTTCATGTTTGAGTTTTGTTGCTTCTGTCAAGCAACAAAATTACCTGGCATATGGCGGATCTCCTGCATTTGGGTTACCACCAACATTTCTGCCAGGATGACCTGACCACCCCGGACTCAGCAGGAGTCCAATCAGGGCCTTGCCAGGCCCAGGCTAATCTGCAGCGTCTTGCCTTTCCACTGGCCTGTGCCCTATAGGGAGGCCACTGAGGCTGCTTCTCCTCATACTCCCTCTTCCTTTATAAGATTTTTACCGCTGCTTTTTTTCCAACTTGGTTATAGTGAGGCTCACCAAGCCACTCCTCCTGCATCTGGACTTAACTGAGGATCACCAAAGTGGTGGTGGTGGTGGTGGGGGTCTCTGGGCCGCTCCTCTTCCAGTCTGAGCATGTTGTGATGCTGGGGCCACTTCTTTTCTCACCTGTCCATGGTGGGTTCAACATAGCTACTCTTCTCGTCTTTAGCTGCAGGCACAAGGACTACCCTTTGGTTTTGCATTCTGTTCTGGCTCCCTCATCTTTCCAAGCTTTTAGATTTCAGGGTAGCGGCAATATACCTGTTGGGAAGGGGATTGTGTGGGGACTGCTTACCATTTTATTTACTTATATAGTACTTAGTTATTAAATACTTTTGCTAAGAGCATTCTGTGTTCCTCAGCGTATTATTATTGAACCACTGATGTTGAAGTTAGATCCCGCAAACTTCTTTTGTCCTGTTTTCAACAGAAAAGTAGCCTGAAGTTTAGGAAAACCGGATTGAGTCGATTTGGACTTTTTGAGAGGAGGGATAATAAACATTTTGGTAAAAGGGTGCTGAGGTTGAAGCTACCATGAAAGAGGCATAGAGGAAGACCAAGGAGGAAGATCATAGGTATGCTCAGGGGGTGTGTTACATTTGATTCGGTCAGGTTAGGTTATATGGACAGTGTTTGAGTCCTAATGTAAATTTCCCATAATTCAAGTCTGATTATCCCTAGATATGAATAAATACACACCAATTATTATTACTTAAAAACTTTTATGCTCTCGCGGGCCACATGAAAGGACATGGAGGGCCGCATTTGGCCCCTGGGCCTTGAGTTTGTCACATGTGTGTTAGATGAAGGGGGATGATTTGCTGTGGCAACCCCTAATGGGAGCAGCCAACAAGCAAAGAAGAAGTTGGTCTGAAGCCACGTACACACCTGGCATTTGACGAGAGTTCTAGAACACGCTGAACACGGGGTCTTAAATGCATGTTTAGCCAATGGACAAGCAGGGAAGGGCTTCCTATTCTTTTTCTTTTGCTACTGTTTACTAGTGCATGTTCGCCACTTGGAAGAGGCTCAGTATGAAATGGTGAAGTTGCGCAGATCTTTTAAATCTTTCTTCAGTCTTTTTCTTTCACAGCTCTATTCCAATATATGAAAGACTTTGTGTCAAATAACTCCAGCCGGGCAAAAACAGCAATCAATAATTTCTCCTCTACGATCACTTTTCAAACGGTTGGTATGTAAGTAAAGGGAATGCCAACCATAAGTCAAATTCGAGTCCCTGATTGGTCCCTGAAAGCGGTTCCTTGAGAACACGAACCTGGTGCTCAATTGCTCTCAAACTTGCAAAAACTGAGCCGTCGATGTTTGCATCTTCTGCAGCAATTATCAATCTGAGCATTTCAAAAATGCCATCCAAACGACTCAAAATAGCGTCTGCAGACAGATTGCTTGTCTCTATTTGTTCCGCTAATGTCAGCAAAGCCGTGTGGATGTCGCCGAAATGTGTCATCTTTCTAACTGGCACACCACAGAGCGGGTATCTAGGAATACGAGTCTATTTCAAAGGATCAGCCAATGTGCGTTTAGATCCCGCCCACTTTCACTGATTGACAGACATTGTCATTGTGCTAAAAAGCTCATCATGAAATAAATGTCCTTCTGACAAACAGCTATGTGAAATAAAAACAAAGCTACTTGGGAAAATATTGATTTTGAAATTCCAGTTTCTGAAAAAAGAATTATAACAATATTCAACATGATTAAAAAATAATATTTTAGAACTGTTTTAAAATAAGGAGCAGGTTTTTAAAGCAAAATGAAATATATTTAATAGTATAATGGCTGATTTAAAATCTGTGTGCAGGTTTTTCACAATTTCATGATCTTTGTACATATTTAGGAAAGATTCATTGGTTGACTGTGTGATTGCACAAGGTCATATTTATTTTTTACATTATGAACAATATGGGGCTCCATAGGACACGAAAGTAAATTTTGACTTTAAAGAGCCATTTGAAAAAAGTCCTGTTGATTAAGTTAATGGCCGACAAAGTGTGCATTATCACTTTGTAACGCACGGCGTGGAAGCCTGAACCGTCCTCCGGGGTTGCTTCTACAAAGTGCGTTAAAAAGTGATAATGCACATTTCGAAGGCCATTAACCCGCTTATACCATGGTCACTTACAAAAGAAATAAATATTAACCAGTTTTTAGTCCTTAATTCTTGGTTTTTTTCCCGATTTGGATAGCTTTTTCACGAAAAAACAGACTATTTGTTACAGCATATATCAGCGGTGACAAGGCGCCGCACCACCGCTGCAGTCAAGATTCGTCGATATAAAGCGATATATATATGCTGATCTTCCCGATGGGTTGAATAAAGCATCAGTTCAGAGAAAAAAGTTCTCCTCTTACCGCTTGTTTTTGTCCAGATGATGAAGCAAAAGTTTGTTTTAAAGAAGCCGGCGCAGTGATACAGAAGATTTGAGATAGATGACCGGAACTTCTTTTTGGGGAGTGCGGTTATCACTTTTTAACGCACACCCAGCAGCCAATTAGAATCGAGTATTCACCTGGACCATGGTATAATACGAAGTTAAACTTGTATGAACCCTGCACTCAGACGTATTTCTGCAACAAAGAGGAGAAATCCAAGAGATAAATTATGAAATATCATGCATTAATACATAAATGCAGAAATTAGTGGAAATGTACACGACACAATTGTTCATTTTCCCCAAAGTCCTTGAACATTCAGATGGTTTCCCTTTTGGCTCTGGTTAAATGCTTTCTCAGTGTTATGCAGTCCAAAAAAATCTCTCTAGAAATTCAACAACATTTTTTTCTTTCCATTTCTAAAAACCATAATTAGAGACTGGAATGCTTAAATCAGTTGGTAAATGATCATCAGTATGTAGGATTGTCTTCATGAATCACATATGACTCTGGATCTTTTCTTTATCTTTAATGAGTCTTCATCTTCTCTCATCTGGCACCTCCTTTCTTCTTTAGCCAATCCCTTTTTGGTTGTCGATTTTCAATTTAGTCTCATCCAACATTCTCAATCAGTTGTCTCACAGATCTCAATCAACCCATCCCCTCCACTTCCCCACCTGCTCATGGATCTTGAGTCTTATCAAGGTACTCAAGAAGGCTTTATCTCCCACCCCCCTCCTTATCACCTCCACTGAAGACAGTGGGGGATTTTTCAGCTTAGCTAAAGCCTTCTCCGGTCCGGTTTGTGCACATTGTTTTTTTTTCTCATGGTTAGGCACGAAAGCAGTCTATAGGACACAATGGCACATATTTCCTCTTTTAGTTTGTCTTAGTGTGTCTTGATTTTGACTTCACAGCAGGAAGGGCAGAGATGAGTAAGCACAGCCTCTAAACACACTGCAATGACTTTATAGAAAAATGCTAAAACAATCCAGACTTGTCATCTAGTGAATAACTTTTTAGAAGGTGTGGGGTTACTGTTCTCACTCATTATGCCCATTAGTTTTGTTTTTCTCTTACACTTTCATATGATAACTTTTTGTCCCCTTTCTCTTAATCAAATACTGTGTTCCCCCACTTATTCACGTATTTGCGGTTTTTTTTCAGTCATGTGACTCCACATGCTCAGACAGCTCAAGATGCTTGTAAGAGACTTTTGCATCCGAGGAAGGTGCTGCGCGAATTCCTGAGGAAGGGGAGCGCATGAAGAGCAAGCCGGCCCACCGGCTTCCTTGCCGGCTGCTAAAGAATATTTCACAGCGAGCTACAGCTGGTTCCACCGGTTCCTGAATTGACTCAGAAGCGGCCAGAAAATATCCTGATACGCCGAGGAAGATAATTATGGGGAAGAATTTTCACCCGGATGAATGAATGGTGGATGAAACTGGCCTCTTCAAATCGCACTGCAGGACTCCTCACACGTAACTGGTGAAGGAGGAAGCATGCGCTTCTGGTTTTAAGAAACAGAGAGACAGATTATCTGACACTCCTAATGTGCCTTAAAGTACTCTACAGTGAAGTCTGTTGCTCTGAATAATAAAAAAAGTCTTGATGCTGAGCAATCTTCTTAAATAAATGTTTTACAAAGCATCGGAAATGTTTCAGAAGGGGTTTTGGATGAGTAAGGACAGGTGATGGACATTCTTCTGCCGTGGGGGTGGGGGGTGGTCCAACGTATTTGTGGACTCTGCAAATTTGCAGGTGTCTCTAACCCCACATAACCGTAAATGAAGGTTAAATTGCTGTGGGTACGTGCTTTGCTGTATTAATCTGTATATCAGCTTAGTCTCAACTGCCCTTATGGTTCTGTGCCAGTGAAAAAAGGGTAAACCTGTATGAAACCCGCAAAAAATCAAGGTTGTAGACCCGTTGAGCCCGGAGGACAAAAATATTCATGTACATTTTTATCTACTGGCATGCTGCGAGTGACAAGTCGTAGCGAGCACTTATACAACAAACAGGGGTAAAGTAGGAGTGAATTAGGTGAGACGCAGATGTACTAGTGAGCAAGGGGCTTATAAGTCCCGTTCATGTGATAAATTCTAGTGATAGGTGCAGAATCATGACACGCCCAGTGCAGGTAAATCATGTAATAAAATGGTTATGGTAGAACAGGGGTGGGATTATATACATTTGCTTCCTTCCACTCTCTTTTCAAGCAACCTTTGATTTAATATCCAATTATCAATTAATTATTAAGTTTGATCAGTCTTTGTATGAATGCTGATTGTACTGATTTGTGCATTATTCTTGCCTTGATTGCTTGAAATAAACCATTTCAAATAAAAGAAAAAACAAAATCATGTTAGCCCATTGTTTTGCCCCAGACAAGCCACATTACCATATGGGTAGTAGTTACTAAGTCTTTACTAACACTGGTGTAGGGTCACCATACCTTTATGTCCCTAGTGCATGGAACTTACCAATACTTTACTCCTTTAAGTATTACCAATACTTACATGCATTCCATTTTCAATGAACCCAAGGACACACCGATACACCCTCTGTACGACGCTACGCGGCCCTGGAGAACACAAAAACTTCAGTACAGGTGCATGTGATAATATATTTTGCTTCATCCATCATGAGTCTACTCCAGTGTTTTTCAACCAGTGTGTAGCAGCACACTAGTGTGCCGTGGGAGATGGTCAGGTGTGCTGTGGGAAATTGCCCTCATTAACTGATCTAAAAACATTTACCCTCTCCAGGATATCAGCTCTGTGTTCATCCAAACAGGCCCTAATAAAACACTGAGTAGTTAGGAATATGAAAGATCGTAAAATACTTTTTTCTTTGTGTTTTTAGGAAAAGTCCCGCCCCTTTAACTGTCTCCACCAATCATTCTTGAAGGCTCAATCACACGTCATCAGTCTGACCAATCAGAAGTGGTTAAACTCTTCACTTCCTTGTCCCGATTTAGCTCGTAAAGTCGCTCAGTTTTAACAAAAATACCAGCTAAAGCTCGTCTTTAGCGGTGTAGCTTTCCAGCTTTTTCTGACACAGTTATCATAAAAATGCACGTGAGATTGCGGCGGCGGGGGTAGGTCAATACAGACTATGAGTTTCTGCTTTGTTTTATTTTTTACTATATGCTGGTGTGCCGTGGTATTTTTGTCAAGGTGAAAGTGTGCTGTTGCTCAAAAAAGGTTGAAAAACACTGGTCTACTCAACACATGGTTCTGTCTGTGTTTCTATGTTATTTCCATTCCCATTTTGTCCAGAGTGACTTCGTGTTTTTGTAAACTGTAAATTCAACTAAAAAGCTGAATGTGAAACATTACTTACCGGGCGAAAAAAGATCTTTGATCTCTTTAATTTATTGTTTTCCAATGTTTTATACTTCGATTTGACATAAATAAAATAGCTCTCCCTGTTTCAGATGTTTATGACAATGATTTCCTTTCATTTCTTTAGATGTTATTCTTTTGTACGGAGCTTCTTTGATCCAGTAAATTATGGAATAAGGTTATGTTTTTGTCAACATGAAAGCAGTTCTTTTACAATTGTGAAAATTGACAAGACCAAATTGTGAAGCTGCAAACGTATTACGGTGTTTCAGGACACTTAGAAAAACACAAAACTCACTGCACAAAAAGTGTAAAACATGCCGCATGATGTACCACTCATAATTCTTCAATTATTCATGTCACAACGGTGCCTACATGAAAGAGAGGGGTAAAGTGTCATGATCTGTTTTGAAACAGTTGGTCTTTTTTTTCTACTTCTCTTTATCTTTTTCATCACAGAATTGAATCATTTTCATCTCTTTTTCTGTCACAATGGAGTCGTGTCTTCAAACACATGAATGCCCCTAACTGTAGGTAGCATTTTAGAATTTTTATAACTTTTCACTTGCGTCAGACTTCTATTGAAAGTCCACAAGACCAAATGACAAACATTTTTTGGAAAGAATCAGCTTGGTGTCCAAGCAGACATTAAAAACTCACCCACAGATTTCTAATTTATTTAGTTGGTGTGTCCCTTTCAAAGAAAAACCAGATAGTTTGAATGTTTTTTTTTTTTGTGTGTCTGTTTACATTTTCAAATTTTATAGAAATATTGGACCCAAACTGGGTCTTTACTATTTCAAATTCAAAACCAAACGGTATAAAGTCGGGTGTGGTGGGAAAAAAAAAAACTTGTATTGCCTGCATATGGTACATACATTGTTTTGGATAACTGATAACTGAAGGTACTAAATCAAATCAGAGTCTGTTCCCTCTGATGTAAAACAGTCCAACTTCCCAACAAAAACAAACATGCGTACAGTATAGTTCCTCAAATGTTTACTTTTGTGGTTTGACCCAGTATCCATGGGACACCTCTGATAGTATTATGATGTACCTCATTACTGTACTTATGGTCTGCATCAGTAGTCCTGGACAGAAAGGGACAGATTATTTTCACAGTTCTTCTCACTTCCTGCGTGTTTGACCGTAAAGTTCACCCTGTCTACATACTAAAAAAGTAACCACAAATTGCACACACCTAGTACTTGGCAAAAAAGGAATTTTGGGCATAGTGTATGTCCCCCCGAAAGGGTAATGACATCACAGCGGGAGAAAGCGTCCACACACAAAAAATGCGACCAAAATCTCGAATGGAGCTCAAAGCAATAGTTCAAAGTTAGGTAACTAAACTAAAACACACGTGTCAGGGATATCCAAAGAATGTTTTTAATTATCATGGGATGGCCACAGGAACTACGAATTGGCAGTGATTTTGTGACAAAGTGTGAACTTTGGCAATTTGAAAAGAAATCTTTTGGCTTGTGTGATCTTAACAAAATTTCACACACACACAGCACCAGGTTGAGTCTTCAACCACGACGAAGTTTTGTTGACTTAAATTTTCCTTAAAACTTAAATTTTCCTTTAATACCTTCTACAAATTTAACCCTTGTGCTATCTTAGATGACCCCCCCCTTACTTTGACGTGTTCTCCCTACCATGACAAAGGTGGATAAAGGTGGAAAGATTTCATGTAATCCATGGACACCAGTGAAGATCACAAATCATTGAAGAAAAAAGGTTCAGAGCACTGTCTAGTGGGTCTAGATGACCCAACTCCCAATGTTAAAGTGCCTAGGATAGAACAAGGGTTAAACTCCTCCTAGGAATTTTGATCCATCATCTCGGAACTGTTTGAGCACGGAAAAAAATGTTGCTTTTAAAATTTGTTAATTTCTTGAACAGCATTAGCGTGGTAAAGTGACGGCTCAAGCTAAACAAAAAAATATGACATACGATAAGAACATATTAGGAATGTGGGCGTGATGAACAAAAAACTTTAGTTGCAAAGGAAATCCAAAAATGTACTTTTGCTAATTCTTCTAAAAATGACTTAACCTGTTGGTCACCCCCAGACAACAAAGGATTAAGATGGATGTAATGGAGATGGAACCACCAGAAAAGCTGCCATTCTTCTTTTTTTAATGAATTCATCATTTTTGAGTGAGGGGCATGTCACTCAGCCGGTGAGGACGGGTCAAAAGGAGATGACGTGGGGGTGGATTGGTAGCGCCTGGGAGCCATACAACGCCACTTGCGGCTTCATTTATGTTTGCTCTAGAAATAATAAACAAAATGAGATACAGTCTTTATGTTGATCCTAGTTGAGGAAGCTGTGTTTGGTTACATTGCAAGTAATGTCTGTAAGAAGTTAAAAAGTGGTTCACGCTGGGCATCTGTTTTACATTCACTGAAGTAAAACCCAGACAACCTAAGGAGTTTTTTCTGTCAGAACATTTGTGTTATGGGGATTTTCAGTTTCCTCCCATCACTTACAGTCTAATTCTCATGTTAGTGTGGCGTGTGACACCTGCAAATATGTTCTGTATTCTAGCCCATTGTTCATCCAGAGCTTTTGTGTGTTTCTAAAATAGTGTCTGATTGATAGAGAGCTGTTTCAGTACAGTGGGAGGGACCTGGCAGTGGGAGGGACCTGGCAGTGGGATACTAATGGGCATTATATTAGTGGAAGATCTCCAAAAACCCAACAATATGAGTAAATCTGTGTGCACAAACTAAGCTGCTCCATGCCACCTGCAGCCGTGTTGCAGCTCAGTCTTTTTCATACTCATAAAGGCACGGTTGTGTTTCTTTGCATTTTTCTTCTTTTTTTTTTTTACAATTGAGAGCACTAACACATTTGGTGATTTGCCTATTCACTATATAAAGTATGTTTCAACCCAGGGTATTGAACCCTTGACCAATTCCCTGGCAGACAGGCTGTTAAACCACAGCTCCCCGTCCAAATAAAACAGATTAGAAGATTTCATTGAATAAAAAAAAATGAAAGCTTTGCTGTGTTTGTGTTTTGCAGCTGCTACTAACCAGAATGATTATAGCTGCTGCTAACATCACCCTTTGACATTTTTTTATGTATATTTGCAGTGGTCACAAAAAAGAGCCCATCCACTATTCGGAGAAGCAGAAAAACTTCCTAAACTTGCTAATGGCCTGTCGATGCCAGTTCACCACAGATGTCTTCCTAGCAGTTGAAGAGACACAGCTCTGACGAGGTACAACGCCGTGCATGGCTGAGGGTGAACATGTGGCTTTGAAGTACATGGTCATTAAAAAGAAAATCAAGCTGCTTTGAAGACCTCACTGAGACAGACTAATGACATGTGGAATACAAAGACTTCTCACACTGTAAATGACATGATTGCGGCCACATTGTCCTGGAAACACTCCTCACCATCGTCTCAAATGTAAACATTTTCTTCTTTTCAAAGGCAGGCCAGTTTGTTCTTGGGTTCTTATCTCACACAAACGTCTAGTCTTAAACTTTCCCTCACACGCACACAAGAGCTCGACTCTTTAAGGTTTGCTTGTCCGGATCAGCAGCCGTTAGCTTCTATGTCAGCCACGGCTTGCTACCAGGCAGACCGTTCACCTTGAAAGTATTCATAAATACAACATAGATCAAGATGTTGGGCATGTAGGAGGATGGGGGAGACTGACAGTTTCACCTGCAGTGTGAATGTGTTTGAGCGTCAAGGTCTTTGTAAATCTATGGAATGATTAAACAGCGCTGCCACAAATATAACAATGTAAAAATGAAATTGCACCCCTCCTCCCCATATTTTTGGACATTTTTCTCTATGTTTATCACTTGAAAATGTTAAATTGACAAAAATAGATTCAAACTTTGCGTTTTCCTTCCTTACCATAGACAGCACTGTGTAAGAAGCTAATTACTGTGTGAGGTATTGGGGCCAGGTTGGTCTTAGTTCTGCTTTTATTTTGGTACACTTTGTTCTTGTTGTCCAGATGTTTTGACTTCTCTTTCCCAGTGTGATCACCTGCCCTGCCTGATGTGAGCACCCGTGTGTAATTGTCTAATCCAGGGGTCGGGAACCCATGGCTCGTGAACCACATCTGGCTCTTTTGATGGGCACATCTGGGTCGCAGACAAATCTTTAATTATAAAAACTAAAAGTTTCATTAGACCACTCCTTCTCGGGCGAGATGCAATGCCAGTTTTTAACCTCCTGAAACACGTGAATTGCCGTCCCTGCAGCTGCGCGCTCCCATCTCTGAGAAGGACAAGGGGAGGGGTAGTGGGCACAGGCAGCGAAGTGAAATGGCGCTCTGATTAGAACATGCTGCCCATTACATACCACACACTACAGTGTGTGAGTGTGTGTTTGGCTCCACGTCTGCATGTGAGCAGTCTTTCTCACATCTAAAGAACATGAAGACCAACCTACGATCACGTTTAAAGTCTCAACGTCTGCATGAAGCTGAAACTCACCACGTATCAACCAGACAAGACCATCACACACGTCACATTAATGGTAAGAAATCATCATTTATTAGCAACAGCATAATGTAGCGTCCCTTTCCCACACGGAGTCAAGAAGACTTAACCTCTTTGGTTATTTATTCTGGTTACTGTAGGCCGTAACCAACGCCGTACAACTTATTCAGCAACTCCTGAATCTCTCCCACCGAGAGTGCTCCCCCCAACTTTTTATTCCCTCACTCCCGCAACAGCCCTCCTATTTCCCTTATTTGGCCCATAGCTGAACCCCATTGGTCCAAACTCCCCAACGACAGACTGAGCGACAGAAATGAGGGCCAACCAGCATCTCTGCTTGATGCGTTCAATGAACTCCGGAACTTAGAACGCGACCCAACAACAGCCACCCAGTCCAACTCAGTCTGCTGCAATAACAATGTTATTTAAAAAAATCCACAGATTTATTGTACTTTAAAAGTGTTGAAATTAAATAAAATGCACACATTCACTTGTATTTTTAGTTTTAAGCATTGTATGGCTCTCACAAAATTACATTTAAAAATATGTGGCGTTTATGGCTCTCTCGGCCAAAAAGAGTCCTCCTGTTTATAGTCTACATCTTCCTTGCATTCGTTGCCAGATTGTTTTGTGCGTTAATGAGAGCTGTGAGCAAATCTTACCTTCCTTTCCAGTTTTTTCCTAATAAAATAAAACTTTTTTTTTTTTTTGTGTCCTGCATATTGTGTCCACACCAAACTCGCCCCGTACAAACTACTGTTCGGACAGTAGCAGGCCTAGGCTCCAGCACCCCAGATACCGCAAAGGGATTCAGCAGGTTTAGAAGACAAATGCATGAAATGATAAGAGAAAAAAAAAATCAAAGTAATTCATGGGAGAAAAAATGTTAGGTTGAGTGGAAGGATCCCAAAGCAGAGACTGAAGTCGAGGGCAGGTTGACAATTTATCCCTCAGGAACAAAAACAAAATCAGACAGGATGCTGAATTCACAGAGCTAGACCGATCAACAGGATAGGCGCTAAGAGCCACTGAATAGTTATAATCCGGCAGGGAGCAGTGACAGGATCAGGCTTTTAAAAACAGTGATGAAATGAAGATCAGGTGTGGCGTGTAGAGAGGCATCAGGGAAAAGGTCAGCCACGCCCCCCTGCTCACACTGATCATAACCAAAAAGTTCATTTTTTTGTGATGTGCTTGAAACAACAGATCATTTTCTTGTAGAATCTAGTGTTGTCCATAAACAGTTTGAGTAAAGGAGTGTTCTTTTAAGGAGGAAAGTGCAAGTCTTCCTTCCCATCCAGTCAAACCTTTCTGTTTTTACCTTTTCGCTGTGTCTCTAATGACTTGGGACTCACTCATAATGGCTTCCACCAACCAGGTTATGCCATTGATTTTATTTGCCTGACTATCAGCAATATCCCTCCAAAAGTCAGAGATGTATTGTTCTGAAGCTTTTTTGGGCTTGGAGCTCATTCCATGGTAATTGTTTAGAATTCTCTTTAAAGTGTTGGGCTTTAAAATCAGTTCCAAACTGATCATTTTGTTTTATTATTTTTTTTATTCATAGCAGAAAAAAATGTTAAATGTAAAAAACACATAAACAAAACAAAACAAAACAAAAACTTCCACAACTGAAACTCAACTGTCAAATATCTGTGTTTTTTTTCATTCTTATTATTATGTTTTCTTACAAATAACATCTTGAGAAAGCTAAATGAAAAACCTGATTACCTTGTATACATCTGTTATTTAGGTAAAGTATGTACGGTGGCCCTGAAGTCAAAATCACAGAAACTAATCAGTCAATGGAAAAACATACGAAATACCACAACAATTGATAAAAAAAAAAACATCACATTTCACTCAGACTTTCAAAGAACTCATTAAAAAAAAGAAACAGACTGAGATGTTGACGGAGCGACATATGTCTCCCAAAATAAACATCAGTAAACACAACTAGAAATAATTCATCAATAGGTCACTTTAGATTATTAGGTGAACTGTTCTTTTTTGGAAAAAATGTTAGTGCGGAAAATAAAATATTTGTTTTGCTTTGATCAGTTTAAGCTTGTGCTGTTTTATTTTTATTTCTTTTTTTCAGCCTGTGCTGTTTGGATGCACGCTGCTGTGGTGTTGAGGACTGTCACTTCGTAGTTCGAATCCCTGCTGGCTCATTTCAGTGTGGACTTGTTTGCCCGGTACATGTGTGGGTCTTCTCAGTGCACTCTGATTCATCCAATAGTCCAGTTTTGATAAGCAACTCTTAATTTATTGATTTACTCCCTATAGAGTGATTGTGGTGAACTGTCTGTGATGGACTGTTCACTTGCAGGGTAGTTGAGATAGGCTCTAACACCTAAGTGACCCTGCATCAGATAATATGGAAATTTGTGCTCTTGGGTTTTTGTTTCTTACATTTATCATGCTAACACATGGTTTCTGTTTACATCCTCATCTGCATTCTCTTTGCAAATCACTCCTTTGGTATAAACTCACCTTGATTCCAGCTGCTCTTTGCCAGCGCCCTGTTTGTGTTACCTCCCATTGTAGTTATTCACAGCTGGGATATTTGGTCTACATTTGACCTCCACTCTTGTTCTGCCACTGGATTATTTTTTTTAATTGTTATTATTTTTTTAATGTTTTGGGAATTGTTTCTTATTTTCTCTGTTTTCCTTTAGTTTGGGTTCCTCTCCATAATCGTAACCTGGACCGACCAAATCCGATTTTCTCTCATGTATATTTTTCACTTGCAGTGATATTTCCAAACGTGCATTTCTTCATATTTATTTACTTACAGTTCAAGATGATAATCGATTATCCTTCAGCATCTTAACACAGACAACATAGAGGTATAAACAGTTAATCCAAAAGACAAAGAGGATTTTATCTTTGGTTTCTGACAGTTTAGAGTCTTCCTGGAAGGGACTGTTCCTTATTTTCGGAACAGCCTCCAATTTCCATGTGAGGACCGTTCGTTTTCATGGATTGGGAGGGGCTGGTGCTCAGAGCACAGGTTTTTAGAGGAATACTCAGAAATGTGTGAATGGATCAAAATAAAACTTTGGGGGTTGTTTTATTTCTTTTTATTTTTTTTGTTAGGAATGAACTTTATACTACACTTTAAAGCTCAAAAAGTTGATTTTGCATGATATAGGCCATTAGAAAGACCAACTCAGATATAAATGATGTTTTTGGTGTTTCCGACAGGTTCATGTGGAATTGATCTGTCAAGAGGGCATACATAAAGAAAATAATGCTTAAAATTGCATTTCTTTATTCAAATTGTGTGAATAAGGAGCAGATCAAAAAATGCTGTTTGAAAAATATCATAATTGTAATGTAGAATATACGGTGGGCGGGTTCCAACCTCTCTGCATTGCTTCATTCTGATGCATCCACTTGCAGAAAAATAGATCCGTCTTTGTTTTTCACGTCTGAGCTGGCTTATGGATCAAAATTGAAGAGCTGGATAGCTCCTATATTGGTCACCGTTTTAGTTGAACCACTAATGTTAGGGTGGGGGTGTGAGGGGCTGTAAGCTAAACAAAGAGATGATGGGAAACAGGGGTGGACTTGCTTCGCACCAACAGTCCCACCCACAACTCACAAGGTGATTTTTTTATGACCTACTGCAGCTCTGCAAAAACTGTGTCCTACAACTGTTTTGATTTTGGATAAACATGGCATAATCATAATTAAATTAACAAATAAGGTGATCAAGTGAATCTTTATTTTTTTTTTCCAATAGAATGTGTAACATATTTTAGGAAATTGCTGAATGATCAATAAAACTCAAGCAAAGAACAAACACCTCCCCAATGGGAGAGCTAACTGAATGTTTTTTTATTAAGGAGAAAATTGCACAAAATGACCACTGAGCCAGAAATGAAATTATTTTGACTCTTAATTATGCTTCTCTTGACTGAAAGACATTTTGTTGTGGTTAATCACTGTCTTTTGTATGTTTGGAAGTAAATCCAAACACACAAAAATAAGTTTTCTACATCATAAATCATCACAACAAGCAAGGATGAACAGAAATTAAAGGCATTTCTAAGAGCTTTTTATTACATTCCCTCTCGGATGCACTGAAGCCAACATCTTTCTGTAAAACTTATGTTTATGTAGATTTTATAAAACCAATGTCACTTGATAAAACTGTGTTTCTTCATTTAGTGATAGAAGTTGCAGTTTGAAGAGATTGCTACAGTCTGGTTGATAAAGAAAGAAGCAGAGACATTGAGGGACCTTATAGCTGGAAGTAGTGTGAATTCTGCTAAAGCATAACATGATGAAATCAGATGTGGATATGGAATGTGCTGAGAAGGCCTGGGCAAGTCTCATTCCCTCGACTTCAGAGACATCATGTTACATCATCAATAAAAGGCTTATGCTGGATCGAATCACGCTCTCCCCAATCAGCCCTGAAGTCATTCTCCTCCCTTCATAATCAGTTTAGAATGTAAACAGAGAGCTGCTGTGGTGTATTTGAAAAACACTCTAACTCACGATTATCTCTCATTAGATTTAGCATGGCATTTAACAGGAGCTATGAATTCAACTAGTGCATGTTGAGGTACACCCGCCATCCCCCAGCTGCCATACATCATATCATCTCTTTCCATATTGTTTTGTGTATTCCCTGCCTGTCAGCATCTGTGTTTGTTCTGTACACATGCAGACGATGCCTTTTCCGACTGGAAACACGAAGGCCAACGTATGCACAGGTTTACACCCATGGGGCAAAGAGCAGAGTGGCCAATGAGAAGCAGACAGGGCTATCATTTGTATCTGCATTAAAATCTGTTTTTTTTTTGTGTTGTTTTTTTAACCACAGGGCAATCTTGGCTTCCTTCAGGGCAGCAGTGGGAGAAAGGATAATTTAGCATTCATTAAACCTCTTAGCAGTGACCCCTTAAGCCCTGTTCCAGCTCGCCTAAAAACAGCACATATCCACCAAGTGATGATTACTGTCACCGGTCATAACCTCGGTCAGAATTTTGCTGCTTGTGCAGAAGAGAAATCAGGTCAGGGAAGTGCAGCTGTGGCCCTCTCATTTGGCAAGACTTGCTTGCTCCACTCAATCTGCACAGAAAGTGTGTGGCTTTGTTGGAAGGGCGTCCAGAAAAAAAATACCTCAGCGAGAGCGGTGAGGTTAGTAGGCTAGAGAGGAGAAGAAACTGGAGGAGAGAAAAACAGGAAAGAGTTGTTGCACAAAGCTGGGTTTGCATGCTCTCAGGGTTTCCATTTATAAAATCCCAACCATCTGGCTTTAAAGTTTTTTTCCTTAACTGAGCTTCCTCATCTCTGCCACATCCAATTTGTAAGAAAGATATTTAAGATAAAAATTATACATGGGTTTTTATATCTTGAAGAAATTTATGGACATTCTAACAAAACTACTTTATACTACATTAACAGTTTACAGATGACACTTTCCCAAGATTGTCCAACAGGTTTCAGAGGATCTCGGAAGTGTTCTTCACAAACCTCATCGGTGCGTTTAAACCTCACTTTGTGAGAATTATATGCACAATTTGAGTAAGACTATTATTCAAGTAAGAATAATGGTCTTACTCAAATTACCTCCATTACATCCGAAGCTAAATATCTTGGTGTGATGAGTCTTTAAACATTCATTGAAATGATGTCCCATTCCCTTTTTCCATCAAGATTCACAGATGTCACAATAAAACAATTTTCCCCACTATTTGTCAAAGCCAGACTTCCTCACCTGACTACCAATCAGAAATGTGCTTCACCACTTTATTGTCAATGTCTAGTGGTGATCTAATTCATTCCACTCTTTTCAAACGATAACATTATATTCACTAAATAAATTATGTTTGCATAGATTAAAAAGTCGTGAAAATCAACCATTAACATTATTTATATGAAGATAAATGCACATCTACTTGAAATGATCTATCTAGCTCTATCCACTGCGACATTTGCAGAAAAGAAATGGAATCAGTTGAAGAATGTTTCATAATTTACAGGCTCAAGAAGAATGAAAAATCACATTCCCTTTATAGTGTGGTTTAACATGTTTACCTGTCTGTTATACTTCTGTTGCATTCTCAGTTTAATATTCAAAGCTGATGTAAACTTTTTAACTTCAACTTTCTTTTTTGACTTAAAACTTTTTTTTTTTTACATTGCTGACCAAAGTTGTGGTTAGTAATTAACTCGCTTTCTTAGTTTTTCAAGACGACATACTGTCTCTTTGTGAGGTCTGTCTGCAGCCTGATACGGCACATTGAACTGTAGCATCAACAGTTCAGACCGAGGATGGAATTGATGGCAAACATCCACACTTTCCAATAACTTCACTTATTATTGTATACTTTTTATCTTTACTTTAGTGGCAGTATTAAAGGTAGTTTCAGAAAACGTCAGAAGAGTTATACCAAACATCCAGCATGAATGGATTTCTTGTGTTATTCCATGTTCGTCCACACATTACTTCCTGTTTGCATAAGTTTGCATTTCGAAGATTTGACAATTTCCTTCTCTTCGTGCAATATTTTGAAAAGAACATAATTGAGTCCCCCAACCCTGACCAGAGGCACCAGAGCATCTTATCAGTTAATGTGCTCTCAGATTTGTCAGTTATGTGCTGTTTGACCAACTCTGATTTGACTGAGAGGATGAAAAGCAGAAAAGTCCCTTGACCAAACATTTAAAGACCACAGGAGATCCCAGTTCTTAAACCAAACTGTCACTTCCAAAATAGTTTCTTGTATATGTAGGACAGGTGACTCCTGTGACCACAGGGTGGCAGCACTGTCGAGACTAGCCCTTGTGCTCAAATGAGTGGGCCAGATGGGACACCGTAGTTCGGTTGGGGTTTTGCTGGGTTGGCGCCATTTTGTCTTCAGTTTCCTTGTGCATGTTCTGAAGGTAAGATGGGCTGTGCGGCCCCGCAGGTTGTTACAGTTACACATGTTAAAACTGGTAATTTGTAATCTTGTTTCATGACTGTTCATTAAACTGTTTTAAACTTTTAAGTTGAAAAAGAAGTATGAGGCATTTGCACTTAGTTTAGTTTAAATAAAGTTTTGTTAGGAAGCAGCCGTTAGCTAGTTGTCAGGGGGGAGGGGTCCGTGAGCAGGCTGCACGTGACGGCGATGCAGGCAGACATGATTTAATTCCGTGGGATTTAGACGCTGAAAGATATATTATTTTTGTATGATGTCTCTGTAATTATCATTTTGTATTAACCTTTGGTAACCTTATTAATTTATGGTTTTATTCTGATTTGTTTCTTTTGTTTTAAATTTACAATTTGCAATGTCTAAGTTTACCTGACACGAGTTTCCTTGTGCATGTTCTGAAGCTGCCTGACTGCTGAGTGGATGTCAAGTTCTAATTAAAACAACAGGAGTTTGTGGTTCAGTCACAATCCTGAATCCAGCATCCAGTGTCCTGTGGTTCTCTCTTCGTCACTCCACCACCATACAACATCAATAAAAACACAACGCAGAGGGATGGCGTCGAGGGGCCGGAAGCAGACTTGCTGATGCTGAGGGTTACATATATATATATATATATTTTTTTTAATTAGCTGCACAGATGTTTGGAAATTTGCCACTAAACACCAAAAAGGGTGGCAGGTTCAGTATCTTGTAAGCGTCCTGTAATGTATCAAGATTTCCCACCAGTTGCTCTAAAAACTGGTGTGCCCCAGGTATGTTTAGATCAGGAGTGCCCACACTTTTTCGACATGCAAGATACTTTTGAGACGACGTGCTAAAAAAGATCTACCTATAATATATCTATTATGAGATATATGTAACATATATTACATATTATATTGTATATTTATGAGGAGATTGCTTTGTTGTGTATAATATTTTTGTAGTACAGTAAACCCTTGTTTTTCGCGGGGGTTATTTTCCAAAAAGAACCCGTGATAGGCAAAATCCGTGAAGTAGAAACCTTTTTTTACAATTGTACAATTAAATACTCTATTATACATGGAAAAGAAAGAACAAACCCTTTTACAGGCTCAAGCATTTGTTTCACAAATCAAAGTACTTCAGACACAAATAACTTCTGTACTGTACTGTCAAATAATAGTTTGAATCATCGATGTGAACAGAAGGCTTCAAATTGCGGAGATTAGCCCCGCCCACAGCGACCCAAGTAATTGGATTAAACGGGAGAAAATTTAAAATGATTATGAAAAAAATACAAAGTACAGTCGGACAAATAGTGACTCAGGTGTATTTCACTGCTCTACAGACTGAGCTGCTGCATCCTGACTCCACTCTGCAGTGTTTTCTTCTTCTGAAGCCCGCGGTGCAGCTGTGTGTTTGTTCAGGGGAAGAACATAGTGAGAGGCAGTTGTTGTTGCTCTTTTTTCTATGGGTTTTAGAGAAACTCGAAATTGCGAGAGAATTTGCACATACCTGTGTAAATTTGGCAAGCTGTTTTACGTACGTGTACATATTAAACTGCAACGTTATTGACGCACAGATAGAGAAGAAGCGGAGTGACTTTTTAGCCAATCAGAATGCAGAACACAATGCACGATGCAAATCCATGAAGTAGCGAAACCGTGAAAAGTAAACCGCGTTATGGCAAGGGATCACTGTAATACATAATTAGAGCAGATAAGGCGTTGCATATTGAAAACTGAAAGCAGCAACAGTCCTGTTTCATGCTCTGCTGTTAACTGTGTTATTGGAGGGAGCAGGACGATTCGAAAGAGTGGCTGACTTAGCGAACGGCGGCCCCTGTTACGTGGGCATGGCTTGAGAAACGCGTGCTTCAGGACAACACTGCTGCCTTAGTGGGCTTGGATCCCCCGGGCAGGAACCGCTGAGCTGGGGGAAGGACCCAGGCAGGGCAGGGCGGCTAAGTCAGACGTGGGGGCTCGGTATTGCATCCAATCGATGGTCAAGGTCTCTATAAACACTCCTGTGTGCCCGTTGTATTTATCACAGATCACGGATGTCACGACAGAAAACCTGAGTACAAATGGTAAATGGTGTACACTTATATAACGCTTTTCTACCTTCTTTCGAAGGCCCAAAGTACCTTCAGAAATGTGCTTCACCACTTCACTGTAAATGTCTAGTGATGATCCACCTTAAGTCTACCTTAATTCGTGTATATGCTTGGATGGAAATGAGGAAATGTTGAGTAAAATGCTTCTTATTTGTAACAGATTTTGGAAGAGATTGGATAGTTTTGAACCCTTCTCATATCTAAAAATATTTTTACAGCTATGGGGCCTACTTCTGCAAGTATTTTAAGCCAATTAGGCCTCCAGCTTTTCTGCAGTTGATATATATATATATATATATATATATATATATATATATATATATATATATATATATATATATATATATATAAAACCACCCACAGAGTGATGCATTCTCTGTGCAGTCTAGACACTTTTGCTCTCGAAGCCTCCACTTCTGTTCTCTTTTACCTGCTGTCCATCTTTCTTTTAATATCCGTGGCTGGCTGTGCAGCTCTCACTGCTCCATCTCACTGCTTCTCTCTGCCTTTCCCTGTTCGGAGCCATCTGTCTTGATCCCCCGTAATGTTAATAGAGTCTGATGTCCACTCCTTAACATATTGAACTCCCTGACAATAGTTTTCTCTCTTTAATTTGCTGGTCATCAAGTGAAACTGCCATTCAGTCTCTGTTGGTGTGTCACTTTTCACCTCCTTAGATCAGAGGAACATCGATTCAAAGTCAGCAGACCACAGTCTGACAGAAACGGAGTGAATCTAATGTGCCACAGTATGCTGGACTAATTGTGTTGCCATTTTTGATGTGTTTAAATGGTTTTTGAACAGAGCTTTGGACAGATTTGATTCAATTTAAAGAAGTGCTCCAGCCTTTGGTAATATTCATGAGATCATGGGTACGGTGGTTCATTTCAAGTAGAAACAAAGGAAGTAGAGACTGTGGTTTAGTAAAATGGATAGAAAGAGGCAGAAACCCCGAAGTTTCTGTTCCTTAGACTTTAACCACTGGTGAGAAACTGTGGACTAAAGTTAAAGGGGAGTTCTCACAATATCTCAAAACCATTGTGGGAGTTTTTGTTCAGGGTCTGGTATCACTAAAGTTTTGAACATTCTAAATAGTGTAGTTTTTGTAACACACATCTAAACAACAACATGACAGTCTGGACTTGAAACTCCTGTGCCTCTAGGTAAATATTGTCATGGGCTAAACAGGTGGAGACTCAGCTGCAGGGAAGAAGGTAGGCTGACAGTTGAATAAATCCAAACAGGGGTTCAAAAAAGGAAAAAAAAGAAATCACTAGAAGTGGGAAAAGCTAAAGCAAACCAAAACCAGAGAATGGAAACTCCAAACTCGACCAAACAGATAGATAGAAAGAATCTTTAATAATCCTGAAGGAAATTCAAAAGCAAGGTCAAATATTTGTCTGTGTTTTGTCATGATGCGAACGTGAAGCCTCACTAAGCACAGAGACTTTCATAATAATTGTGCCAAAAATGATTCAAAGCTTGGAGACTTCCGTGACTAACACATCTGATGGACACTGAACATATAGAAACCTCTAAAGAGCCCAGTTCAGGAACTCACACTGCGTCAATGCCGGGACAGCGATGAAGGTTGAGAAAAGTCTGTGATCGTTCAAGAGTTTGGGTCATTCAAACCAAAAATAGATTTAAACATCATCCTAAATGAAACATTGAGATGCTCTCAATCATACTGTTTTTGTATTAAAAAGCATTGCTTTTGTGTGTGTATAGGTGTGTGTGTGTGTTTTTAAGGAAAACCTTCAAAGAAATTGGTTTGTAATTTGAGGAATTGTAAGGTGTTTGTGGAATGATTATTCACAGAAGCTGGCTAGTAAGTTGTCATAGGTTTTTATTTTATTAGTTTATTTTTTTTTATTCTGAAAACACGACTGTCTTACTCTCCAAATCTCTGTCTCTTCTTTTTTTTTTTTTTTTTTTTAATTTTCTTTCGCAACATGTTAAAAATTAGTTTCACTGGTTTTCGGTCCAGCTGCTAGTGCAGCTTCCACGAGGTTTTTGAAACTAAAGACACGTGACTGACTGTAGCTCAGGTGCATGCAAGCCAATCTGTGTCCTCCATAATGATCTATGTCCCAAGCCTTATTCCCGTCGCTCGACACAGGCGATAAATCCTGCTTAAACTTTGTCCTTCTTCTTTCCACTGTGAAACAGGGTGCATGATGGACTGTGTCTTTCTGCTATACAGTCCTCCATGCCATCACTGTGTCGTTTACTTCATCAACCCCTCATGTCACCCATCCTTCTTTCTCTATCCTTCATCCTTTCCTTTCAGCGCTCAGTGCTACCATGAATCACTGGTTCATCCATATCCCTTTATTTTCTGCTCTTCCCCCTTAATTCTTCTTCATGTAATTGTTGCCTTCATTTTTGCTTCATTTTCTCTGCTTTTCTGCGAAAGAAATCCTGCAGGACAAAAATCTAATTCTCGCTAACTCTTCATTTCTCTGTTATTGCTCATTTTCTTCCTTTTTCATTCTAACAAGATCAGAATTCAAAGTAATTTAATCCCTTTCTTTCAATATTTTCTCTCACAAGGCACTTTTCAAACATATCACTAATTGATTCACGGAATTTAACAAACTCATACCCACAAATCAAATATTAAGAGATGAAGCACTGCCACTTTCTGTCAGAATCTGCGAGTGACATTTTCTGAGCTATAATAATCCTGGAAGCAGACAAATTCAAATTCAATGGTTGTTGACAAATTCAACAACCATAACTCAGAGACGACTCTGAATTTGAAAACAAAATCAAGTTTCTTTTTTTCAAAGACCTAAGGTTCCTGGTCCCGGACGAGGGTCAACTTGGGTGTATTCAGACAAAAAATTTGTTCCAGATTTTCAGGGGAAACGAACTCTGGTTCGCTTTAAGCGGACCAGATGTGTCCAGTCTGCTTACACCCTTAGTCTTGCTAAACGGGATGTTGACTTATGGACCTTTTAACATCTGAGCTTTAGCTTTTAGCCACCGTAACTCTTTAACCTTTTACACAACTAACATGATTCCAGTGGATTCTGAAGTGGAGAAAAGCAGTCTTGCACTGATATGCAACACTTTACAGCAGTGAAGTGTTTATGCAATCAATCGTGTGTTGCAAAACGGTGCAAAGCTGATGTGAAAAAACGTTTTTCTCCACTCCAGAATCAGCTGATCCATGTTGATCACATACATAACTTCCTCGAAGGCCCAAAGTGTTTTACAGTCCTAGTCCTATTTATTCATTCATCCATCCATCCATTCACAAAGTGGTGGTGGCTCCGCTGCTGAACACTGGCGCCAACCATCCACCAGAGGAAAGGTGGGGTTCAGTGTCTTAAGTTAAAGTTCAGTTAAGTGTCAAGGACACTTCAACACATGGGCGGAAAGGCAGGAATCGAACCTGCAATCTTACGATCGGAGGTCAACCGCCCTGCCACTGCATCACAGCCAACCCATATTTGTCAAAGAGCGAGTGTTATTTAGTCGTCACTCCCGTGTTCAAAGTGTAATAAGCAAGTTTCAAGCAGCTCAGCCTGTTGTCCAGATGAGCTGCTGAAGTTCAAAGTGAGTTTCAGAACAGATGGAGTACTTTTACATGTCTTATTAACTAGAGCACAGAAGAAAAAATCAGGGAGAACATTAGGGGGGGAAAAATTGCAAAAAAAGAGCAAGAATTGTAGAAAACTGGGAACAAATGGAACAAAGACCTATTTTGGTGCACTGACCAGTCAGAATTTGGCACCAGAGAATTCCAAATGATTTGATTTACCAAAATTATTGTTTTAACTTCATATTACCACTTAATGTTACAGAAAAAAAAAAAAAAAAAAAAAAAAATATATATATATACAAATATACTAGGGTTGTAATGGTACACTAAAATTTCAATTCGGTTCGGTTCAGAATTTCATTGGGCTCGGTTCGGTACATTTTCAGTATTTATTTGGTACAAAAAAGCAGAAAAAAATGTCTTGCAAGATGCCTTTATTGATTTTACATATCAATAAATAAAATTGACCAATGTAGGTGATCTGCTATATAAAATAATACAACTATTAACCAAAAACTGGATTATTAACACTGGCCTGAAAAAAAACATAACTTGGACATTTTTTTCCTTGTACACCCAATTTTTACAGTTGGGTGATTTAAGTGCGTTATCAGATTAGATGCGTTACCTGTGGCATATGCTTTTCTTCGTGTGACAATATTGACACACATCATTCGAGTCATCCAATTGTCTTTCCCCTTGATGCTGACAACAAAGCCACAGTGTTCCTACACAGGAGAGCGTAAGGAGATGGGGGTGGGGGATCCTCCAGCTCTGTCCTCGCGTCTGAATTAGCCATGCTGATACTGTTGACATGCTCACTGTCAATTTCGTCACCTAACAGCCGTTGAACCTGATTTGCAATGACGTTTCTGACCGTCGTCGGAAAACGCAGCGGAGATCCTCCAGGGTCGAAGGCGTATCTTCCTTCAGTGTTCACTTCCTCGTTCAGATCCTCAGAGCGGGTTACTAATAAAACCCGTCTCCATTCTTTTGGAGGAACCATTTTTTGTTACTGTTCCAGCGAACTGAACAACACACCCTGAACGCCCGCTCACATACACAATCTTGCGCTGCACTGAACTTATTGGCATGTTACGGTTTCCGTTTCTTTGCCTTTGTGTTTTTATTCTTTTTGTTCTGGCTTTTCAGTTCACTTCCTATTTTATTTTGAAAGGTTCCTGTGTTGTACTTTGGTTTTGAGTTTTACTATGGTCCCCATCTGTCCTGATTGTGTTCACCTGTGTCTCGTCAGTCCTGTATGTATTTAAGTCTTGTCATTCCCTTCCTCCTGTGCTGGTCCATAGTTTGTAGTTTTGCTGATTCCGTTTGTGAGTATTACGAGTTTTCAAGTTTGCTGTTTCTAGAGATGTTTCAAATTTTTTTCCCTGCCTGCTCAGCAGTGGTTTTTGGTTTGTTATTAAAAGCCCTTGTTCCTGGAACTCCTGCCTCCTCTCCTCTCTGCGCCTGGGTGCTTCAACCTTCACACCTAACATGGCAGACACACGCTTCAGCACAACATAGCGTCTGTGTTAATACATCGAAAACCGATATGGTACAAAAGGGAACCGAACCAAAACTGCCATACCGAAACAGTTCGGCACAACTACCCCTAATGTATAAACAAAGGAGGAGGTGTGATGGTGTGGGGGTGCTTTGCTGGTGACACTGTTGTGGATTTATTCAAAATTGAAGGCATACTAAACCAGCATGGCTATCACAGCATCTTGCAGCATCATGCTATTCCAAGAGAGTGCCAAGAGTCTGCAAAGTGGTAATCAAAGTAAAAGGTGGCTACTTTGAAGAACCTAGAATAGACATATTTTCAGTTGTTTTACACTTTTTTTGTCATGTATATAATTCCACGTGTTAATTCATAGTCTTGATGTCTTCAGTGTGACTCTACAATTGGCATAGTCATGAAAAAAACTCTTTGAATGAGAAGGTGTGTCCTAACTTTTGGTCTGTACTGTGTATATATATATGTATACTATATATATATATATATATATATATATATATATATATATATATATATATATATATATATATATATATATATATATATATATATATATTTGCCATCACTTACTAAAAATTATGTGCAAAAATTTCTCCATTAAAACATTTTGTCTGATAACGTGAATACTTGTTTCCTTTTTTGCCTTTATTCTACCTTAAATCAAAATGAAATCCAGGTTGTAGAGATGTTGACTGCAACATTTCCTATCATCGTAGTTAGGTGATTGAATCTCTAGATTAATTCCCAGCTCACGATATATGATTTGTCAATGAAAGGCTGTAAAACAGCTGTTTTTGTGTCTTGTTTCTGGTGGGTCACACATTTTTTCTGAGGAGTTTAGGACAAAATAATCTATTTAAGGCGGTTCCAGAGGGGCAGAAACTGTGAGGCACGTTGGCAAAGATTTCTGCAAAGATAACAATTCTCTGTCATTTTTTCTTTCTCATAATCTGTCTGCATTCGTCGGGGGAAATAAAAATCTTTGGTCCGGGCAGTGACGCAGAAACAATCGCTGTCTTAAAAAATGACACAAAGAGATGTCATCACCTGAAAGTAGCCTGTTTGTGTGTGTGTGGGGGGGGTGCGATAGTAAAACATCCTTCTTTTAAGCTCCAGGCAGTTGTCCAACTGCCACAGTCTGGTAAACTATGACCTTTCAGCAACTTCATATATGGAAAAAGAGAGAAGGAGAAAGATGGAAGATCACAGTCAGTCACATCTAGAAAGCCCAACACACACATCGCTCGCCCAGTATCCTTGTCATCCACATGCCACTCAAGAAGAATCGGAAAATTTTGTCCGGAAATGCTGACTGCCTTTTGGTCAATGTAAGCCATTGAAACGTGTTAACGCCACAAGTCGACAACAGGAACCAACTTGTTTGGTAAGTTTCCTTCAGGTAATTTAGCTGTTCCTTTAGTTTTTTTAAACCTAAAAGAAAATATAAATATATATATATATATAAATATATATATATATATATATATATTTATATATATATATATATATATATATATATATATATATATATATATATATATATATATATATATAAATAAAATAGAAAAAAGTGCTGTCACAATTTAATGTTTTATTTTCTCTAAATGAGAGAGTAAAGCTTTGTTTTGATATAACTTTCTGTTAGCTCACGCTCTCCTGATTTCAACATTTTACAAAAGAGTCTACATTCAATTTTGAGCTTGACACAATAGCTTACAAGAAGGAAAGAAAACCACAGAAAAAATATGTCACTCCACATGTTGTTTGAGATACCAAATTATAATACTTATTACTAATAATGATTATGAAAGATAAAAGAAAAAATATAAAAAAATTAAATGAAATGGTAAAGATAGCGTTAGAATAAAGACCTAAACACAAACAGGGAAAAGAAGTTCCAAACAGCTGCTCCTCGCTGTCTAGTTTAGCTCTTGTCTTTGACCAATAACAGTTCATGTATGTGCAAATAAAACCTGAATAATTTCAGGAAAAGGTCAAAGTAAACTTCTTTAATTTTAGCATCGTCTCTGCTCCTCTAAAGAATTATTTTTAGGCTTTGAAGCCAGAACACAAGAACAGCTAAAGCAGTGAAAGAACTGCCTTTTCGGATTGGTGAGCTAAAATGGAAATATGAATTCACTTTCCAACGATACTCACTAGTTTACTTTGTGTTACAGGTAAAAAACGAAATTGTTGAAAAGTTAGGGGTATTGTGAAAAACTCAGTGGATGTCGTAAACACAGTGTTTGTTCTACTTCACAGATTTTCGAGATAGGGAGCATTTGTATTGGGTTGATAGACACTAACCTCATATAGTATTTTTGTTTCTTCCTAATGGTTTCACTTTAGCCAGTCTGTCTGACTTATTGGGACCAAGACCAAAACATTCTAAAAGAAAAAGCTTTTCAATGTGGCATCAATTTCGACATTCTCATAACAAGCAGATTTTGTCTGTAAGTCATTCCACGTTTATCATTCAAACAGATATGAACTCATACAGACAAGCAGCACCAACTGACCATAGTGCGCCTTCGGGTTGGTAGTAGACAGGCAGATGTTGTGTGTCATCAGCCGACTTGCATCAAGACAGAACTACTGGCAGAGTTTGTTACAGACCCAGGAGTGGAGCCCCACCAGTGACAGACCACAACCATGACCAGAACCTAACAAGCTCTGTACTCAAAAATTGTTCTGCAAGTGCCACACAGCTGCAGGTCAGTTTACCACATGTGAGGGGTACTAGGGTTTCCAGACAAACCATTCAAAGCTGGCTCCACCGCTTTGACTGGAATGATAGACGACTTTTGCAGGTGACCCCACTGACACCAAGACGTCGTGAATGTTTGCAGTGGACACAACACTGTGTGACCTGGACAATGCAGGGATCGTCCACTGTCCTTTTCACTAATGAGTGTTGGGTCACCTTGCACAGAAATGATGGCTGTCAGCGTAGCTGGAAAAGACGAGGTGAGCGATACACTGAGGTCAACATGGTCCCTGCAGGCTTTGGTGGAGGACGTGAAACGGTCTGTACAGGCATGGCATCATAAGTCAGAGCAAAAACCCATTTTGTTATTGTAGATGTCCCAGTCACTGAACGCTGTGAGTATTTAAAATTTGTCCCAGTCTACCAATTTTAATTGCACCTCTTTAGCACTCACACACACACACATACTGTGAGAGAGGATGGTTACATTGTTCCATGTCTCCAGCCCCCCCAGACTTAGTGGGTTGGCTGCTGCCAAGGTGTTGGTGGCATCCCGGGGGTTCCTGCACCTCTGACCTTGCAGCTCTTCTTTCACGTGGTGAGGGAGAGCACAACATCTGAGCTGGGTTGACCATATCCCCTGAGAAGCAGTTAAAGCCCCTCTTCTGGGCACACTAGGGCACTCCACTATTTCCATCGTTGCTCACAGCAACTGGAACCTGTTTGCTAGCATCACTGTCCCCTGGTCCCATCTGCCGCTTCCCCCAGTTTGTCCTTGGTGGGGCTGGTGGGCGGGTTGCCCAGGTGTGCAGTGTAGGCTGGCCCTGGGTGGTCTCTGCCTGCCTCTGGAGGTGGGGCCTGTAGCGCTTTGGGGTGGGGCAGGCCGGGGGGCTGCCGGGCCCAGTCCTTCAGCTCTGTCTCTGTGGTGGTTGTTCCCGGGACTTTGACGGGGGGAGCTTTTGGGTGCCTGGATCGGCCCAACCCCCTGTCTTTATGATCAAGGTACACTCTAAGCAGCTCATATTCATTTTTACACCCCTCATCGAGAATATGGATCATGCAAATCTTTATATTTGTCTGTGTGCGTAAGTTAATTTCAGTTGGTGTGCCCTTTGAGATAAGTGTTCTATGAATGAATATACTTAAAACCTTTAGCTGTATGCAAACTATTTATTGGTGTGTCTACGTGAGAACTAAGCCATGCAATTTCCGGGTCCGGGTTACGCGTGGGGCTGACGGCGGCGATACAACTTTCTTCAAACGACTTAAAAATTTGATTTTCTCCAAAAAAGAGAGCTGACCATGGCCCCCAAGAAAAGCCAGTACTATGAAGACCTTAAAAAGATTCTTGATGAGATCAAAGCTACGTTGTGTCCCTTTATAGATCAAGTGTCCGCTAAGCTAGCTCCACTGATAGAGCTAATGGAGGACTTCCGAAGATTTCGGGCTCAAAACGAGCAACAATAAAAATGAGTCGACATTCTGGAGAAAAGACTGGACGATGTGGAACAACAAGTAAGGATGAATAATGTCATTCTCATTGGAGTACCGATCAAACTTCGGGCAAAGCTAAATGCAGCTGGAGTTTGCATTGCTAAAGTTAATAGCGCCAGCATAGCTAGCAGCACTGAAACAAAAAGCGGTGGAGAGACTCTGGAACACCAAGTGGAATCATTTCTCACGTCTAAAGGGATTTCCCTGGATCTCAACACCATCGAGACCTGCCACCCGCTCCCCAGGAGAAAGGAGACGGATAAACCAGCGATCCTCATCAGGTTTGTGAATCACAAACACAAGCTAGCTTTGATGAATCAAAGGAGGAATCTGAAGGGATCTGCTGCTTATCTGAACGACCATCTGACCAGAAGGAATGCTGAAATGGCCAAACATGCTAGGCTACTCAGAAAGCAGAAGCAGATTGAGAACACTTGGGTTAAAGGCTGCAGGATTTATGTCAAACCACTCGGTCCACCAGACCGGTCCAAAGTTCTGGTTGTGAACACCATGAAGGACTTTGAGAAGTCTTTGATCACGGACGTCTGAACCAACATGCAGTAATAAATCAAAGAGCCAAGTATCTTCAAGAAATATGACGCCTGGATTCATCGCTTTCTCCAAAAGTCTGAAATGACCCTGATTTCAGCAAAGTTCTGACCTGCAGACAACTTGACCTCAACTTACAAAGCAGCTGATATCAGATGAAGAAGGATATGGACCTTAATCTAATGTCTGCAGACATAACATTGAAGAGAACTATAAACTCTGTTTAAACCCAAACAGCTGTTAATCAGCAGAAGGAATACCAACCTTGGTCATTTGAAAGATTATGGACCCTTTTTTTTTTCATTTTACTTCACGGCATTACCTTATTATAAAAAAAATAATACAGAAAATAATAAAACAAATGCTTGCTCAATTATTGAAAATGGTTGCATTGATTGACTTTTAATTATATTACTTCACTTGCTCCAAAAATGGATAAAATGATTCATGATTTTTTCCTAATGTGACATAATTTTGCACACATATTTAACTTTTGATACTTGATCAAATTTTCTATGAAAATGTCTGAAACAGTATTATGTCTATTTAACTGATATAGTATTATTTTTTTAATCGTATAAATGACTTTTCTAAGTAGCATAATCTGCATATATTTTAGATAACTGATCTGCATTTGCCATGTTGATTTCTAAAAGTTATTTTTTACATATGTTTATTTACAAATAAACACATTAAATTCATAATTAAGTAATTCATCTTTCTCATGTGCTTTATTGATATTTCAGGATTCTTAATTCTGTCTGATAAAAGTTATAAACCCCAATAATGATAAATCATGTAATAAAATGGTTACAGTAGAACAGGGGTGGGATTATATAAGTTCGCTTCCTTCCACTCCCTTTCAAGCAATATATATGAATATGTCTAATTATCCTAAGTTTGATTAGTCATTGTATGAATGTATAACTGATGATTGTATTGTTTTTTTTGTGTATTAATCTTATTTGATTGCTTGAAATAAACCATTTCAAATCAAATCAAAAACCATTTCAAATCAAAAATTTACTTATGACACTCTTATTGACCACCACCCTCGCCCTCTATCTCCCCCATCTTAACCCCTTAACCCCCATCTCTAACATCCCACACTCTCCCTCTCTTTCTTTCCTGTCCGGCATCAACTGGAATGATTGTGTAAAAAACTGTAAATGTATGAGCAAGGAACAACGGGAAAACAAGCACAAAAAAAAAACAGAAAACAAAAGAAAGATGAACTAAACTTAGTGTGACAATTTTTGATCATTTGCAGTGACTGAAATACATAAATGAGTAGAATGAATTGTTGCAAGTGCTAGAAAAGGATTCTTGATGAGAACAATAAATGATACAAATAAATTGCTGTTTGTTACATTCTTTGTATTCAATTTTGAGTGAGAAACGCGTAAAGATAGATTTTTCAGCACACTAAAGGTTTATGTCAAACATTAAAGCGTTAAACAAAGTAACAACTCTATCAAATGGGAGCTGGGGAAATTAGGATGATTGAAGAGCAGCATAATAATTCCTGAAGATGGGAGAACTCAGACTGAAAGCAGAAAGTGCAGAGGGTGATGTGGGGCCTCAGCATTAATTGTGTTGAATTATTCAAGTGACGCTAAAGCGAAGGAGAAGCTGGAGCACTTCATTCTTGTATCTATCTAACAGGGAGGAACGTGAAGAAAGGGTCACATTTAGCCCTGACGTTTGCACATCTGTATGCTGGACAGGGAAACCTGCGATCTTAATGTTCAATCATTGAGTTTGTGACTTCCAGCGAAGGTCCTCTTCCAGCAACTGCTCGCTCTTCATTAAACGGAGCTGCATGCACGTGTCAGGTTGCATTATGCACGCTACCGTAATGCACACACACACTGATCTGGTACAAGCAATCAGAGACTTTATTAGTCATCTGCCATTGATCAGCTGATTGCTGCATTTGCCCTTCAATGTCGACTTACTCAAGACTTTCCATCCATCTCCGTCTCCCCACTGTTCTTTCTGCTCACATCTGTCAGCTAAGATAGTGTGTCTGTCAGTACCTATTTGTTAAAACTGAGCTTCTATGTATAAGTTTAACTTTTTTTTTTTTACCCATTTACATGCTTAAAAAAACAACCAAAATAAGAAAATATTATTTCAAGTAAATCCCAAATGTGGCTGCACCGTTAGCAATAAGGAAGTATCACAAAATGCCTAACCCTCTCTTTTTCACTCAGCTGTTAAGAAAAAAATGCATAAACAAGAGTAGCAACACTTGGCCATGGTTATGCTTCATAAAAAATGTATCAACTCACTTCTGCACGATTGTTGAAAGAATTTTGCGGGAAAAAATCTTTTTGCACCCTCAATCATTTAGTTTCAGCGTCGTTGTCACCTTGTAGTCTTCCTTTTTTATATTTATGTTGTCTTGAAGGAACAAACGCACCCTTCTCAAGAGATGTGGAGTCGAAGAGGCACATGAATAATTTGTATCTAATATCCTTTCTCCTCACGGCAATATAAACGTGCCTCTCTGTGGTGTCTCACCTCTATCTTCTGCTCATTCTTCTCGCACTCAATCACTACATCACTGTCTCTGTCTGTACTGCTTCCAGAATTCAGTTTTACAAGAAAGTGCAGAGATTTCTTCTCACTCTAAACATTTGGGTTTCCATTCAGAGGAAGGGGGAGAAAAGACAGCATCATTAATTGATAGGGTTGTTGTGTGTATCTGCTGCAGCACTGAAATATTAAGGCAGTTGTTTGGCAGGTTTCTGTGTTTTATTTGCTTATATCCATAACAAAGGAAAATTGAAAAAAAAGAAATGCAGCAGTGGCTTGTAGCACAGACCACAGGTCAGATTTTGACGTCAAGTCATGGCACAGGGAATGTGTCAGAATTCACCAGCCTAAACCTGTCCTCCAGAGATAGCTCTATTTTTGCTGCAAACCAGCTGTATGATGTACAAAGACATGATCAAAAAATCATGAAGAAGGAGGCAAATATTTGCTGCATGAATATTCAGCCGAGAAGAGTAAAAAAAAGTTCATTTTTAAAGTTGATTTCTGCAACCAAGGTAATCCAAAGAGTTATTGGCTCACAATACAGCGTACAGTGAAAGACGTTGTGTCGGGTTTTGTCCCAGATTTTAGAGAAACTATTCCATAACAAAGTTTTTGTTTGTTTAATCGCCAGGTCACTCCGCCTGCAATGTTACTGCAGCAATCAGCCAAAATGCATAACGAATCCCAGTGCACCAGTAACTGGTCTCTATCTTAAAAAAGAAAAAGAAAAAATTAAGTACAGCTATAGACATCAATAAGAAATTATTTTTATCTAGTATTACTCTCGGGGATTTCTTCAGTCTGTTATACTCACTACCAATAGTAAAAAAAAAAGAAAGGAAAAACATCAACACCGACTCATCAGCTTGTTCCCCCCAGGTCCCACCAGCACGAGAACCCTAGAGGTGCCCCAGAAGCTGCTCCACTCTGCCAAAGATAGTCTACTTCAAAACCTCACCTACAGCAAACCAAGGAAGTCTGCAGACAGCCGTTCAAGCTGGTAAAAACCTGCAGATTCTTAGCATGGTAATCTGATCTATTGTCATCAGCAAAATGCCCAAGAGGCTTTGAGATCTTCTGAACATTACGTCTCCCACAAACCTTCATGCAAAGTGAGGGGACATCACAGGTGAACTGCCAAAAGGGTCTCAGAAATGGTTTGAATGATTTATGCGGACAAATTTGATTAGGAGATAGAAAGAAAAAAGCTTCACCTTCGGGAGATTTTTTTTTTTTTATTGAAATATAATCATTACAAAACTCTCGCAGACACAACACACAAAGATGCAAGGCACAGCTCTTTTCAAAAACAAAGATAAAAAAACATAAAAAAAATTTCATGTATGAAAGAAATATTTTTTCATCACTTTTAAACAAACCAGGTGAGGCTGGGAGGTGTGCTCTGTCTGTTTTGCTGGACGTGACCACTTCAGGAGAGTCATTGCTGTTAAATTTTTATTTTTATTTTTTGAAAGGAACACACATCAAACAGTTTTTAAATCTTCTTGATGAAATCAGAGGTCAACAGTTTAGTTCTCCTTCAAGGTTTGTGTTTATTAACAGCCAAACATCCCAGAGTTTGGTCCAAGTCATCTTTCTAACTGAAACACTTTTCTAATAACGTCTGGATTATTTTATATGTTAAACTTAAGAAGGAGTGATAACAACATTTAAGAAACAGGATTTAGGTGAAGTGGCCAACAGACACAATTAAACTAAATTGAAACAATGTAATCAACTAGAAAGAAATAAAAGATTTTGTTAAAGTTTTCAAAGACTTCATCTTTGATTAAGACAAGAAAAAAACTAGTACAACTTTAACATGTCCACTTTTTGTGAAGGTACATAAAAAATAAATGTTACTTTTTTGTGTAAACTTTATCAAACATATTGTGATCATGTTGTTCAAAAATTACAGTTGCCATTTAAATCACTATTTAGAATATATATATATATATATATATATATATATATATATATATATATATATATATATATATATATATATTTTCTTTCTTTTTTGTAAGGTTACATAAAATTGCATGTTAATAAACTGGAGGAAAAAACAACTACCAGGGTAAAATTTCTAAATTATTACGGAAAACTCACGTAACTTTTATTACATCTATTAGAAAAAAGAGCTGCAACTTCAAGCTTTTTCTGCCACAATTATCATAAAAATGCACATGAGATTGCAGAGGGACTGTACATCAATACTGACTATAGAGTTTCTCCTTTTTTTTTAAATTTTTGGATGCTAGTGTGCCGCAGGATTTTTGTCAAGGTTACAGTGTGCCTTGGCTAAAAAAGGTTGAAAAACACTGGCTTAGGCTGCCGGTACCTGTCAGCTGCCTCTGGAGTCCCACAAGCTAGCCAGGCTTGGTAGGACTCCTTCAGCTTGACCGCATGACAGACATCTAAAAGTGTAAAATCAGGTCTCTCAAAAAAGGTCTTGCTTTTACTGTGAGCTCCAGATCATACCAGTTTGGTTTAGGTAAGTGTTTTCCTCACAAACGCTTGCATGATTATTTGTTCCTCATACACATACTCTACAACCTTTCATTTTCCTTTTGCACTCTATGATTTTTAATAAGGGTTCACTTTCCTTTTTAAACTCTGGAAATATTACCCACGAAAGCAAGAGGGCATCATTAGATGTCATTAGAAAGGAATTACACACAGCTGAGGGCCACAAAGGGTGACTTAATATCATGCTCAGTGGTTTCATGTGCTGGGAATTAACTAATTTGTCTTTTTTTCAATCCTCACTACCAGATGGAAGTAGTTTTTTTCAGTTAGGAATTATCAGGACACATGGATAGTGGAGACAAGAGATAAGAAGAAGGATGATAAACATATCACCTCAGCAGCCGTTATCCACAAACAGAAGAGAGTTGACAGGAGTAAAAAGCTGCTATAAATACAGCATGTAGAATTGTTCAAACCTACCGTAATTTCAGGGCTATACAGCGCACTTGATTATAAGCTGCACCCATTACATTTTTAAAGGATAAACCATTTTGTACATACATAAGCCGCACCTGTCCATAAGCCGCATGTGCTCACATTGAAACATGTGTTGAGGTATGATGATTCTCCCTGTCTCACTCTTACCCTTTCTGCTTGAGCGTCCCTAGCGGCTGTTAGAAAAAATGCAATAAAATAAAGAAAAAAATACATAAATTAAACGAACATAAACGTTGTTCCTCTTTCTTTCTACCATCATTGGATACTTCTTGGCCTCTGTGCTGCAAGGTTCTGATTACACCAAAAAAGAAAACAAAAGAAACTGTGTATGTGGGATTTTTGTACACATGGAGATGCCCATCCTCTCCAATGATCACGGAAGAGTCATCCAAGAAGGCTAAACTAGAGCTTTTGTTATTTTTGCAATCCTTAAGGAAGCTTGTATTGACAACTTCTTAATCTTTGTTGATAATGATACCAACATTGACTTGAAAATTGGAGGGCAAGTCGGTATAGCTTTTGACTTAAGGAAACACCTCATATAGTAATAATTTAGCCAGGTCTCCAATAGTGGCCCAGTGTTTTTTTTAACTGCCATTCTGATGTTAATGTCCGCCTGCTATTGGTAACAAATAGTGTTCATTAAAGTGGTTTTTGTTTATGTGCGGTTTGATGGATATGTTTTATATAAAATGACCTTTTCCATAATTAGCATGGTCAAAGTTGGGAGAAAGTCTTTAGGTATTTTAACTCTCCCTCTCTCAAATCCCTCTTCTCCCGCCTGTTCCTCATCTCACTACCAAATTCCTCTCATTTAGACACCCAAGAATGACGCTTAAATGAAGCTTTATTGAAATTTCAGCTGGCGGTAAACACCCGGTGGAAGTCACCGCTCCTTATAAAATCCAATATTGGATTCAGTCTAGCCCAGCAGCAGCAAAGCAGCACTGACACCTCGGTTATTCCGACAACAATAATGACTGTATGGATGGAAAGACAGAGGACGGCAGTGGAGGTGCAGAGGATGATTACAGGGGAAGAGGGAGATGTGCCGGGGATTATGGATGGATGAATGGAGGGATATGAGGACACTGTGCAGCACGGGGAGGGGCTGAATGAGTTTGGGATGCAGCAGAGCAGAGGGGAAGGGTGAGACACAAGCACAGAGAAAGCTTTTTGCAACCTGCCACAAGAGACATCACAGTTTTTCTGCTCAGAGGGTTTTCACCCGTTTGTTTTGTGTGTCTTGGAGTGTGTGCGCATGAAACTAAGCCTGAACATGTTAGCACCACTGGGAATGCCTTCTGCTCCGCTCTCCTCTCGTGCACTGCTCCCTGACTTCTCTTCTCGTGTGTCTGCCATTGTCTTTGCACTTCTTCCTCTGCTGTCTTTTGTTTCATATTTCTTTTAGTCTCAAACTTTTCCAGCAGTGCTACGTTTCCCTTGAAAGCAGAACTCTGCCTCGTTACTTTTTTTATTATTTATTGTTTGAATGCTATTAGCTCCATATCCTTTCTCACTTCACCTGAATATTTTTGACAGGTTGTGAACATTCAAAGAAAAGTTGTGTTGTCAAGAATGAATCAACATGCTAAAAGCAGTGCTGAAAGGAGGCAGAATAAAAGGATAAATCAAAGAAGTGCTGAAAGTATTTGCCCATTCTCTTTTTTTAGTTTGTTTATTTTCCATATGAGGGAATTTTTCAGAACATACAGAAAGTTTAATCGGATCCGAGTGATCTGATCACACTCCAGACCTTCTCTAACCTCTATTTTTCTGCGATGTCCATGCCGTCAATTGACTTTATATCGTTAGTTCAGAGGTAAATCATTTTCTTTGGGTGACATCACACTCACTCAGTCCAGTACTTTTACACAGTCAGTGTCAACAGCGTCCTTCTTTACTGTTTGCGCTTATTTTCTAACGTTTTTTTTTCCACATGGGGCTAAGCTGGTATAAAAAAAAAACATATTCTTTCCTAATAATTTGCATAAATTCAATTTATACTTAGCTTAATGAATTTAGCACTTGGCCAAAAACAGTTAAACACAGTAACAGTAGTTAAACGACAGCACTAAAAAACAAAAAACGCACAGGATCTGCGAGGGAACCTTGACTTGTGATGCAGCTCCTCAGCAGATGAGACTGAGATGTATTTTGACAGGCAGACAGATAGATAGACATGCAGGCAGACATGGCACAAAATTGGTTGGTGGGAGGTAAATTTAGTAGGTCAAGCAAAGCAGGGCATCACAAACACAAATCAGGTCTTTTATCCACCTCAGACAGACTTCAGCAGGTCTAGTCTCTGCTGACTGCAAGTTTGTTTTAGGGATCAATGGCTTATTCTAATTATTTGGTTTTTCTTTTCAAATTACCATCAGTATAGAAGAATAGATACTGTATTTCTTTTGTTGTTAGTTATCATACATTTTCATTGCTACCTGTATTAGTCTGTGCTGAAAGATGCTTCGTACATCATTGCCATAAAATCGGATCTGCCTGTTTTTATAAATTCACACCTATAATAATCTGAAAAGGTAGCTATTTTTTATGTTTTCATTTTTCACTTAAACCTTTTTCCCTTCATTAAAACATTTTGACCAAAAACAAACAGACAAGACAAGTTCGCTTTCCTTCTGTCCACAAAAATCAGATTAGATAAATTTGTGCTTTGACAAAAAGGAAAGTGTGCCTTACCTGCATGAAAATAATTGGCACCTTCCCTTTGGACTGAGCTCGAGTCTTTCATACTTTATTTTGTTTTACCTATGAATCCAAAATATAAAATTTGGTGTCTTCTGTTATGCAGTGGCCCCTGGCTTTACATCTGTAATACTACTTTGCAGATTTCACCAATTTTTAGAACCCCGCAATAAATGTCTAAACACTGTACATTCTTATATGGTGTACGACTGAAAAGTCTGTTTTTCCAGACTTAGCCCCCTAATTTGGTCCGGATCGAGTTCTGAACCTTGCGTTTGGTCTGTATGCACACAGCTTTTAAACAGGACATTTCTGTTTTACACCGACGTTTGTAAACAAAACCACGTAACTATAGATCTCTTTAGTCATTGGCCAGGAATTATGACGTTGGGGCAAAGAAAGGACAGGAAGAATAATGGAAGTCCTGCCCTTTACAATCTTTGTTGGATAGTTCACTTTATTTTGCTAACCAGTTTTTAATTTCTGTATTAACATCTTTGTTTATACAGCGCTGTCGCTCACATCGCACTGCAGGACCTCAGATCGCATCTGATCCACTGACTTAACATTAAAAGTGTCCACCTCTGTCGTGTAATCGCGTTCGGTGTGAACACAGCTTAACCATAACCCGTAAACCTAAACTCAACTCTTCCTCTGGGTTTGTGTGTCCAAGAAAAACGTTCAGCACCGGCCGCATGTTTTTGAAAAATTATGTGTGAATGGTCGCTTTCTTTCTGGCATTTTAATTTATTTGCTGTGCAAGTGAACTGGACAATCAGCATGTGCTAGCATCAAATCAATACTGAGCCACAGCCAGTGCTGCTTGCTGGTGCAATGTAGCCTAAATTATGATGTCATTCAAAGCATTTTTCATGGGCTTATCAACGTTCGTTTTGGTGTGTAATTTTCTTAAACAGCAGAGTCTGGTACACACATTTGTTTATGTTCGATTTGGAACCAAAAATATGTCACTTTATATTGTTTCTTTATCACTAAAGAGAAACTTTTGAGAATAGAGAACCCCCCCCCCCCCCCCCCCCTACACACACACACCTTGTCTGAAGCTCTTTATTCATGCAAAATTGATTTTGATTGATTACTTGCAGAAATCGGGGGACACCGAGGGTGGAGCTACTCAGCTCAGCACCAATAGCCACGGCCATGTGGAGGAGATTTTGTGAACAGTGGCTTTAGATAAACATGAAATTTTGCTTTTTAAGACTTTTAAGTTGTGGGATTTTGGTTAAAAGCACCAGAATCAGAATCAAAACACCCCTGGGAAAGTTTTTATAAAAACAATTGTTGATCCATGTTTTCCATGACATGCGAAGCAAATGTGTCCAGTCTGAATACACCCATAAGTACTGTTACATATTAAATTGTTTGGTTTATGTTCTTAGTTGCAAAAATGTTTTTTTTTATAGCAGTATGGTCTTTATACGTTTGTTTGTTTTAATGACAGAAGTTTAGCTACTTTTATATGATCAAAAATGCTCTGTTTGAGTTGTTGAGGTTCAACATGAAATAAAGTCACTGAAACGCACTGCAAAAAAGCAGAAAGTAAATCTGCCATAAACCAGCCAGAACACTGCAGGTACTGTTTCAACCTTAAAAGATTTTTTTTCTGTGTTGTTTTTTTTTTTTCACACACCTGTGAGGATCAGTTTTAAAGCAAACGACTCACTGGAAAAGCTGCAGTTATGTTACTGATTTTTTTTTTTTAAATCTGTACTCTCAAATGTGAACATGGTTAGCCCTGAAAATTTGATTTCTTACTTTTTCTACAAAGCAATACTGAGTTACAGGTGTTGTTTAGTGTCTGTCTGAAGTGGTTTACAGCTGTTCTAACTTGTGTTGTTAGTTTTTTTCTCTGTAAATGTGGACCTTCCTTTATGTTCTCTGCATCAAATAACTACTTTTGTTATTAAAGACTCACTCAAGTGTGTTTTAACATGTTCTTGTGGCATTCCTACGATGATGTAGGGCAAATATAAAGACGATTAAGCTCAAAAGTAAGCTTAAAAATGCTTATTTGCATTTTTGAGTATTTTTTTATTCAAATCCCTGTGAATCAGGAGCAGACCAAAAAATTCCATTGGAAAACAAGATACCAGTTGTGACATAGAAAATATGCTGGGCGGGGCCACAAGATTCCTGCTCTGCTCCATTCTGATGCATACAATTGAGGACAAATAGGATCCATGTGTGTCATTTTTGTTGCACCAGTAATGTTAGGTTGGGGTTCTGAGGCCCTGTACGCTAGTAAATTATTGTTATCGTTGCAACCAACACATTCTTTCTCCCAACTCGTATTTTCAGGGCCCCCTCCGCATCACTTTGATGTTTTGGGTGTCCCCAACTAGTCGTTTTTCGACGTGCTGCCTGTTCCATTTAAATCAGTGGTCCCAAATTCATTGGCCGCAAACCAGTACTGGTCCACAGTCCGAGGGCTGCAGACAGGAAAAAAATGCTGACATTGACTCTTTCTGCTTAATTATTTTCTGATTTAGAAGGAGGTTTTATTTTGGAATACTACAGAATTCTGTTCACCACATCACCCTGTCTTGCCACGTCATGTGACATAGAGCGACTACTCGCTCGGAGCGCTAGCCAAGTTAAAGGCCCAAAGCTAAAAGTTAACAAAAGCCAAACAAAAAGACGTGTTTGGAAAGTTTCTTTAGGGAGAAAAGAGTCAATGAGGGAACTGAAGAAGAGCCTTCACCTTCAAAAAAAACAAAGCTGCAGTTTACAGACAAAACCAGGAGTCTTCCTCGAAGTAAGGAGTTATGGAGATATGTTGTTTCCATGTACCATGTCATATTTAGAAAATATATGTTTTATGACTGTTTTGTTGTTTGCTCTATTTATCCGTCACATCGTAAAGGTTGGACGTGGCTGAAGTTGGCATCCCATTGTTAGCCTCCACTTTGACATTAAGGGGAAATCTGCACAAGTGTAAACCAGTGGCAAATATCTGACAGAGAATGAAATTTCAATTAAATAAATAGGCCAACCTTATTCAATGCAAGATTCTCCACAGAATTCACTACACCGGACAGAGGTTATTTAAAATGGGTCTCCATCAGTCTGCTGTATGCACACAGTGCACAGGTAACAACATAGACGACTATTTGCATGCCCTGTGGTTCTGTCCACCTGTCCAATCATTCTGGCGTAAGGTCTGTGAGGATATATCAATCTGGATTAATCATAAGATTCCTGCATGCCCCAAATTATGGGAAATGGATGGGTGGGTTATGCTGGCGGGGCTCACTGGGTGTTTGCCCCCGTGGACTTCCTGTGGACTTCCTGTGACGTCATTTCCGGGTGAGCTATTCCCAGTGCTAGCTGTGTGACTGCTGTCCTCTTGTTTGGCATTAGCCTTACTACTATTGCTTACTCTAAGGGTTATCTGGGTTAATATTCACATCTAGTACCTTTTATTAGCGAATTCCCCACTGTTAAACCGCTTGCTGTTCACTTTTCTCATTTTGCTAAATAAACCACTTCTCTTTACTTAAACACCGCTAGCCTTAGCTTAGAACCTAGTATGGCCACCACCACTCCTTCCGCCTCTCCTCCTCTCTCCTGCCCCATGTGCCATATGTTTAGTGATGATCCTGCCTCCTTTAGTGAAGATAGGGGTAGGTGTGTTAAGTGTAGTCTTGTGTTAGACTTGGAGGCCAGGCTGGAGCAGTTAGAAGCGCGGCTCCGCACAGTGGAAGCTAAGCCGGCTAGCCAGGTCGTTACTCGTAGCGCGGGCCGCGCTACCAGGGCTAACTTAGCTAGCACCCCAGCGCCCTCCCAACAGCCGGGAGACAGTCAGGGGTTTGTACCGGTTGGGAGGAAACATAGTGCTAAACGCAAAAACTTAGAGCACCCGAGACTCCACGTTAGTAATAGGTTCTCCCCCCTCAGCGACACACCCGCTGAACACTCAACTCTGGTTATAGGCTCTTCTGAAGTTAGAAACGTGGAGCTCCCAGCGGCTACTGTCAGGTGTTATCCGGGGGCCAGAGTTGGTGACATCGAGGGGAACCTTAGGATGTTAGCTCAGAGTAAGTCCAGGTTCCGTCGAGTCGTGATTCACGCAGGCGGTAATGATGCCCGACGGAGACAGTCAGAGGTGGTTAAGTTAAACGTAACTTCGGTGTGTAAACTGGCTAAGACGATGTCCGACACTGTAATTTTCTCTGGTCCCCTGCCGAACTTAGTCAATGATGAAATGTACAGCCGCTTTTCATCATTTAACCGCTGGCTTTCTAGATGGTGCCCAGAAAACGGCGTTGGTTTTGTGGATAACTGGAGCGCGTTTTGGGGGAAGCCCGGTCTCATGCGGAGAGACGGCGTCCATCCCACTCGGGACGGTGCCGCTCTTCTTTCTAGAAACATTTCTGCTAGCCTTAGTCTGTTAACCTGACAATCCAGAGACGAGACCCGGGCGCAGAGCAGCAGTGTAAAACGCTCCTCTGAGCCTCCCTTAGGGTTAGTGCCGGTGCAAAACCCATGCAGGGAAAGTCAAGCAGGTCCTAGCTTTAGCTTATGTGCTGAAAGACAAATGAAAGGAACGCGTCATAGAAACCTTACAGTGACAGACAGCAGTTCTCACAAGCAGAATTATGATGTCATTAAATGCGGTTTATTAAACATTCGATCCATTTCCTCCAAGTCCCTCTTAGTCAACGAGTTAATTACTGATAACAATCTTAGTCTTTTAGCCTTAACAGAAACTTGGCTCCATCAGGATGACTATGTTAGATTGAATGAAGCAACCCCCCCCACTTATGCTAACTATCAGAAATCCAGGATTTCAGGGAAAGGAGGTGGTTTGGCAGTAATATCACAGTCTAGCTTACTTCTCAGCCCTAAAGTTAAAAATGCTTATAATTCATTTGAAAGCATCATATTGTCTTTAAGTCACCCAAACAGGAAAACTCGAAAACCTGTTTTACTCATAATTATTTATCGCCCCCCCGGCCCATATTCAGAAGTTTTAACTGAGTTTTCCGACTTCCTATCGACTATTGTCTTAGATTCTGATCAAATTATAATATTAGGGGATTTTAATATTCATGTTGATGACCCCAGTGACTGCCTAGGAAAGGCTTTTGCAGCTTTATTAGATGATGTTGGTTTCACCCAAAGTGTGAATGAACCCACTCACTGTCATAAGCACACCCTGGACCTTGTTCTAACCCATGGGATAGAGATCAGCCAGCTGAGTGTCCTTCCTCTTAACCCCATCATTTCTGATCACTTTCTGATTACCTTCCAGCTTACACTGGAACATCCTTCTGCCCCAGTGAATAAGAAACAACTTAGAAGAATCTTAACTGACCGTTCTGTGTCTGAGTTTAAACACACAGTTCAGCCAGTACTTAGTGATATTCTGAGAAAATACTCTGAGACCAGCTCCCATAGTATCAGTCCTAGTATAAATGACCACTTTGTTAATGATGCCTTACAAGCCCTCAGGAGTACACTCGATGTTGTTGCCCCCTTGAAACCTAAGTTCGTCAGACAAAACCGAGTAGCACCGTGGTTTAACGCTGAAACTCGTTCTCTTAAACGAGAAACCCGTAAGTTGGAAAGAGAATGGCGCCGCTCCGGTTCAGAGCAGTCTCTGGATATCTGGAAACATAGCCTATTAAATTATAAAAAAGCTCTGCGTAGAGCTAGAAGCCAGTACTATTCAACCTTAATATCAGAGAATGGAAACAATCCAAGATTTCTTTTTAGCACTATAGCTAAATTAACTCGCAGTCAGAGCTCAGTAGAACCACATGTTCCTGTTTCTCTCAGCTCTGATGATTTTCTTACATTTTTCGATAGTAAAATCTCAAATATTAGACATAAGTTAAATCAAGTTATTCCTACTATCAGCCCAGAACAGGCTGAAGCGGTAGAAATGGAGGCATCCATAGAAACCTCTGTAACATTAGACTGCTTCACTGCTGTGGATCAAGCGGAAATAACATCAATTATTACGTCCTCCAAATCCTCAACGTGTCTGTTAGACCCAATTCCCACTAGACTTTTTAAAGAAACTTTTCCCCTAATTAATGATCCCATATTAACAATGATAAATGCCTCTCTGGAAACGGGTTACGTGCCACAGTCTTTTAAATATGCAGTTGTTAAACCTCTTCTGAAAAAGCCCAGTTTGGATCCTAGCATCTTGGCCAACTATAGACCGATATCAAACCTGCCCTTTATTTCTAAAATCCTAGAAAGAGTTGTAGTTAAGCAGCTTTACTGCCACCTACAGGACAACAGCCACTTTGAAGACTTTCAGTCGGGGTTTAGACCTCACCACAGTACGGAAACTGCACTAGTTAGAGTCTCTAATGACTTGTTATTGGCCTCAGAAAAGGGACTACTTTCTATTCTGGTCCAGTTGGACCTCAGTGCTGCCTTTGACACTATCGACCACGGTATTTTACTCCATAGATTAGAGCAGGACATAGGGATCAGAGGATCTGCTCTCCAGTGGTTTAAATCCTATCTGTCTGATAGGTATCAGTTCGTTAATGTAAATGGCCATTCCTCTCAGTGCACTCGAGTCAACTATGGAGTCCCACAGGGCTCAGTCTTGGGACCGATCCTGTTTACGCTTTATATGTTACCCCTAGGAAACATAATCAGGAAACACAGCATTAATTTTCATTGTTATGCCGACGATACGCAGTTGTATTTATCCATGAAGCCTGACCAGAATGACCAGATAGAGAAACTGAACGCCTGCATCAGTGACATCAAGACCTGGATGACAATTAATTACCTCCTCTTGAACCCAGAAAAAACTGAGGTCATTATACTTGGTCCTAAAAACCTCAGAGATGCTCTGTCTGCTCAGATAGTCTCCCTGGATGGTATAAGTATAGCCCCCAATTCCACAGTTAGAAACCTTGGGGTTTTACTTGACCAGGATTTATCATTTAAGGCTCATATATCTCAGGCGTGTAGAACTGCCTTTTTTCACCTGCGGAATATTGCTAAGATCAGAAATATACTTTCTAAGAGTGATGCTGAAAAACTCATCCATGCATTTGTTACGTCGAGGCTGGATTACTGTAACTCCTTGTTAGCAGCGTGTCCTAAGAGTTCCTTAAGAAGTCTCCAGCTTGTTCAGAACGCAGCTGCTAGATTGTTAGCTGGAACCAGCAGAAGAGATCACATCACTCCTGTGTTAGTTTCGCTCCATTGGCTCCCAGTTGATTCTAGAATTAAGTTCAAGATCCTCCTGTTAACCTATAAGGCCTTACATGGAATGGCCCCGTCCTATATTAAAGTCCTCAAAGTCCCTTACCAACCAATCAGAACACTTCGCTCGCAAAATGCAGGACTGCTTGTGGTTCCTAGAATTGGTAAAAGTACGGTTGGAGGTAGAGCGTTTAGCCACCAAGCCCCTGTCTTATGGAATAAACTCCCAGCTCATATAAGAGAGGCCGACTCAGTTTCTACATTCAAAGCTAGACTGAAAACATTCCTCTTTGGACAGGCTTATTGTCAGACTAGCTGCTAGAAGTTGAAGCTGGGGTAACTATGGTACACTGGGGTTCTGTCCTCTTTCCTTTTTTACTTCTACCCTTCCTCTCCTCTATTCTTGATCATAATTTATCATTTAGTTCTCCATGCCTCTGTTTGGTGCAGTGCGATTCATGTATTGTCCCTCTTTTCCTCTCCCCTCCTGGGGAGTGGGAGTGCTTCCAGACTCCAGTTGGCTCATCCGTGCTCCAGTTCCTGACCGTTTACCTCGCCTTTGCTCCTGCTCCTACACCTGGCTGTGGATCCTGCCTCTGGCTCATCTCTGGCTCGTCTCTGCTCTGTACCTGACCGAGTACCTCGTCTCTGCTCCTGCTCCTACACCTGGCTGTGGTTCCTGTCTCCGGCTCGACTCGCGCCTTTGACTGTCCCGATAACCACGGCTGGATGAAGCTCGTCTGCTGGACTTTTATATATGTAGTTGTAGATTTAGATAAGTTAATTCTTCTCTAAGATTTCTGGTAAATCGCCTGTCCGTCCTGGGGGAGGATCCCTCCTTCATGTGGGCACCCCTGAGGTTTCTTCGTTTTTTCCGGAATCCGGTTTTTTTGGGAGTTTTTCCTTACCGCGAAGGGGGGGTCTAAGGGCAGGGATGCCAGTATAGCTTAGTCAGTTTGTTAGTTCATTTTAGTATTTTTCTATTGAACTCTTTGTATTCGTGATCCTTTTGATTTCATGTTTTACTTCGAAGCCCATCGAGACGACTGTTGTTGTGATTTTGGGCTATACAAATAAAATTGAATTGAATTGAATTGAAAATTGAATCTCTCTCTGGGGTCGCGTTGGCGCCCGGCCTCCATTCCGCTTTTGCTTGCATATTAAACACTCTGATTCATCTAGGGCCTTGTGGGGAGGGTCTGGTGGAGGGGGGCATGGTGAAACATCCGTGCTCATCTTTCACTGGCCCCTGCCACAATTTTAACTTTCACTTTAGACACACACACTGCATGCTAGCAGCACACACAGCAAATACATATCACTTACAGAAGAGAACCAGGAGTGGGGAGCTCTGCGGCTTGGCAGCGGTAGGGCCCCCCACACTGGAGATCTCCTATTTTACCTGCAGCACACACACAACACACCCACACCACCATACATGGGTGGGGTTGGGGAGGGGCGGCCGGTCTTCACCCGCCTGGTCCTCTCAGGGCTTCCAGGCTTGTGGGTATCGCGGTTGCGGTGATGGTCAGGCATGCGGCGCTGAGGGTCGGTCGGCCGGGGGGGTTACTGCGTGGCAGCGGGGGGTGGGGGGGTGACCAGAAGATTGTGAGTATGTGTGCGTGAGTGCATGGGTGGGACGGACCTGGGGGCTGGCTCGCTGGGACCCTCTGGGGCTTTCCCTCCCCATCACAGAGAGGAGAGGGCACCGAGAGGGTTGGGGAGGGGGGCTCAGACAATATGGCGGGGGGGGGGGGGGGCTGTAGTGTGTAGGGTTATGGGGGGTGGCTGTGGGTGCGTGGCGATCTCTGGGTTGCTCAGGGCGCGTGCCGGGGCTGGTTTGCGGAGACGGGGCGCCCGTCGGGTGGTGGGCGGCTCATGGGTTCTGGGGGCCCTGGCTTCGTCGCTGGCCCTTGTCTCAGTGTCCGGCGCCCGGTGGCCCCCATGGCTGCCGCCTGGTACGGCTAAGCGCTCCTGTCCTGTGGCCTGGGGGCCGGACGCCGGGTTTGCTTATGCCTTTGGGCGTCCCCTATAGGGGGGCCTTCTCTGCGCCTGGCTGGTTGGGTGGGCGGTCCCCTCCCCCCCCCCCCCCCCCCCTCCCGGGCTGCCTGGGTCCGGATGCCTGCGGGGGCTCCTGGCCTGGGGGGGTTCTCCTCCCCTCTCCTGGTCTGGCTGGGTAGGATCTGGTCCCCCTTATGAACACAAGGTTCAATAGGTAAATAGGCCAACCTGTTAAAGATGTTTCTGAACTGAGTGAACTTGTAAAAGGGACATTTAGGAATTTTTCCTACAGAAAGGCTGAATTAAGCAGGAATTTTCCAGTTTTGAAATGCAATCCTGAGAGTGAAAAACATCAAACATTTGTTTAAATGTACATTTTTCCAGGTAGGTGTTTGATTTGTGGAAGAAGCTCATGAGGACTAGTGGATCGTCCTTTCTCTTGTTTTCTTGGTGATGTCGGCTGTTGTCCTGGTAGAGTTCCTGCTATGTGTGTGTGTATCGCACAGTTCCGTGTGTTTTAAGTCATGTGACATTAAATACTGTCAAACTTTTTAAATTGTACTGAATTAATTTAAAAAGAGAGTTAGATATTAATTACATGCAGATATCCCACCAAACCTCGGCTACCTTAAAAACATGTTGCACAGAATATTTAAACATTTTTTTTCCGGACAATAACTGCAAGAAATTTTTTCTAACTGGACCTCTTTAAATCTTAGTTGAAGACCCTGTTCTAGAGAATGACAGAGTTTTTTTTCTTTTTAAATATTGGCTAAAAACCTGCAGAGTCATAGATAAAAAGACAACTGGGAACGATTTTACAATAGATCAAAAGACAATCGGAGTAGGGAGCTGGTTTAGCTCGTGCTGGTTTGCGGCGCCTTCCATCCGTGAAACCAGGGTTCGACTCCAGGCTGCTCCCTGTTCCCTTCTCTACCTTTGTGCCGGTTCCAAGCCCGGTTTGAGAAGGTTGCGTCAGGAAGGGCATCCGGCGTAAAAACATTGCCAAATATACCATGCGACTTGTTCGCTGTGGCGACCCCTGATGGGAGAAGCCGAAAGAGGAAGAAGAAGAAGAAAAGACAATCGGAGTAGGTCTTTAAGGCTTCTTTTGAATTTTTCGCCTTGCGTCTGCGTTTTTGGTGCTTTGCCCAAACAGTCGTTGCCTTTTTTGGCCCTTTTACTGGCAAAGCATTGCTATAAATTCAATAACTGTATCTATTATTATGGAAATATATTACAATTCATTCAAGTAAAGCACATTTTCAGATGTGGGAATAATTTTTTGTACCATATAGAGGTTTAACTCTTTAAAGTGTGGTATACATTTACTGCTTTTAAATATGTGCAGTTCTTACATACGAGAATGAACCCCTTATTGTAGTTATAGATGCATGAATTTCTTAACTTTCTAGCTAGGAACCACAAATGTCAAAATACCTATTCTTGAATTTTACCTCTTGCACCCCACATTTATCTTTTATCCATCTTCTTCTTTATTTCATGCGTCCAGTCTGAGGTAAATTCATTCTCTGCTGCCCATTTTCTCCTCCCACTCTCTGTCTCAACATCCTTCTTGGCTTTTGTCAAGGTCACTTCTCACCGCCTTTTTACTTTCAGCATGTCTGCTTCTCATCCAACCCTTTGAACTACACACTTTCCTGCACATATATGAAATATCTGCAGCACTCATGCCATACATTCGACCTCTAATTCACTGTATGAAACTTTCATGAGCCCTTTGTGTTTTGGTAACAGCAGCATTTCCATAAAAGCACAAATGCAATACAATGGTAAAATGTTTGCATCAGAATAAAACAACATGGTGGTGGTGGTGGTGGGGGGTGTTTTTTAGAACTGCTGCTATACATATAGGCAGGAAAAAAAGCAAAGTGCTTTCCAGGTTTGGTTGTAATGCAGTGGTCAGTTCATCAAGATGGTCTTGGACGGATTGTTTTTTACATTCCCTTTATCTTGATTGGCAGTTGGAGGTTAAGTCTATGAGATACATTCATCAAATTCCGTCCTATCTTCACAGAGGAGATAATAAGGCCGGCGGGAAAGAAAATCTGCTGTGGCTGTGTTAGAGTTTCTCTGTGGGAAAAAAGGAGTTTCTGTGATTGCAGCTTGTCTGCTGGTAATAAGATTCATCTTAGATGAGCCTTGATATTTACATGAATCTTGTTGCTATGCTACGACTGTTCAGACTTTGTCCACTTTAAACTAATATTTCTTGTGGCTCTCATTTAACAGTAACTCTGTTTTACAAAGTATACAGGTTTCTATCTAGTTGTAAATTTGAAAATTAAATGATGTTTTGAAAAAAAACAAATAAGAGGTTTGGTTCTAAAACCCAAACACAGGAAGGCTTACTCTGCCATTAAGACTTGTTCAGCATGGGTGGATTTGAATTATCGATGTTGAAAAAAAAAAAAAACTCTTTAACACCAGAGATGTTGCCAGAGGCACCTAAATAACACACACTCTTTAACTTACAGTAAATCTTAGACCGTCGACACGATCAACATGAATCAGCTGATTCTGCCTTTGCAGATCGGCTTTGTGTCAATATGCATAACACAACTGAAAATTCTGCTGTATCTCTCTACGACAGAGTCAGCTGATTTATGCTGATTCATTTCTTCAACCAGCATTTATCATCAGCCATTGTGGTTGTGATGGTCACTTTTATAACCTTTGGGCCCGGCTTTTGTGTGCTGGCACCTGTTTACCTTTCTTTGCAGGAGCTGTCGCTTCTCAGATCTGCTGTGAACTGGTGAGGATCAGCTGATTGAGGCCAGGGGATGTAATCAGCTAAGCCTCATTTCTACTGAGCAGTCCGGTCCGGTCTGTTCCGGTTTAGAATGGTCCATCCAGGCAACTCAGCTGAGCTTTTCTACTCAAAGGTGGACCGTCACGGCGCATGCGGGGTGAAGCTAATAACAACAACATGGAAGTCATCCAGCGGCTCATTTTTCTGCTTGGCATTTGGTTCTTCATGGATACAAAGCATTTAATGTTGTTTGAGAGAAGATTGTGGGCAGCAAAGAGGAATACAGCCACTTTCTTGGAATTTCTTTTGTCGTGATGACCTTCAGCCAATCAACAGGTTTCAACAGTAGCTTAGCCCCAACCAGTATGCTCCATTTTTCTATGGACCTATAATGGGGGTCCAGAAATGGTATAATTTGGTCAAGCTTAATCGGTCCATTTTTTAATACAAATGCTCAAAATACTGGACTAGACTGGACCGTACCACTTAGGAACAGAGAACTGTTAAAAGACTGGTGGCAGAGAGCAGTGTGTAAATTCTATGAATCCCAAATTTTAGTTAGAGTTGCAAACATTTAAGTGGAACTTTGAGCTTTGCAGTTGTTGTAAATAGTTGTAAATTAAACTGGTTTGGGAACTTGTTAATTGTTGTCTTCCGTTCCTCCCTGCGTCCCCTCTGTTTAGTGTTTTCCTTTTGTTCATTTTTGTGACGGCCAGCTCTGAGCAATAGTTGGTAGTAATTGGAGGCTCGTCAGAGATCAAACGGTCGGACCGCGTCTACCTCTTCAGGTCGGTGCAGTTTGTATTTCTTTTGTGCCACCCTCAATCTTCATGTGTTTTTTCACTTCATCCCTGTGCTATCTTAGATGACCCCACCCTTACTTTGACGTGTTATTCCTACCATGTCAAAGGTGGATAAAGGTGGAAAGATGTCATGTAATCCATGGACACCAGTGAAGATCACAAATCCTTGAAGAAAAAAGGTTCAGAGCACTGTCTAGTGGGTCTAGATGACCCAACTCCCAACGTTAAAGTGCCTAGGATACCACAAGGGTTACATAAAAAGAGGAGTTTTCCCCAGACATAGTTTTGGTCCTTCCATCGGATGCGTGTTTGTTGTTTTGCCTTTTTCATTCTAGGGCAGAATCCTAGGTGGAGATTTATTCTCTGTTGGGGGGAAGCATGCAGCATTGACGCCGCTGCATTTCTGCCTTAAAGTCGCCTCAAACCACAGTAGACAGGCAGGTTAGGAGAATGTCAGGCAGGAGTTGGTTTGTGTTCATCATTAAGACCAGGAGGGTGTTAATGTCTACTTTTAAGGTTTTACTGATCAACACTTTCCTCATTAATTTTAATATACAATGCACTGAAGTGAGAGAATACATTTCTTTCTATATTTTATGCAGTTTGCAAGTATGGCATACATATTGTAGGAAATATGTCAACCAACTGCAAAAATACAGGTGATTTACTGGCTGGCAAAGTGTTGAAATAACTAAAGTAATCTAGGATGAGGTGTTACATAATGTAGCGTTATGAGGTGTGAATGTTGTGACAGACTGAGGTGGGAGGCCTAAATAGACAGAAGACAGCTTCAAGGGAAGGAAGACTAGACGTGTGAAGGAGCAAATCAAGAGAGGAAAGTGAGAAGGAGTGTGCCTTTAAATCTGTTTAAGATACATGTAGAGACACAGAGTAGAACAGTGTGATAGAAAACCAAATCTAAGATTCTGTCCTTTGCTGTGAATCAGGAAGCCTAAAGAGTCATTCATCTAGAACCAAAAGAACCGGCATGTAGATCAATTCTACACAAACATATTCAGACTGCAATTATGTTATTATTACAAGGTTACAAAGCTGGATGTGTTCGAAGAATTTGACACCCAACAAAATCAAGCTACCTCTCTCCTCAAAGCAACATTACTTTTAGTTTGATCTACTACAGATTGATGTCTAAAAAAAAAACAAAGAAAATAAACTGACAAAAAGACCATGTTTACATCTGTCATTGTGCCTGTCAGACTCCTCCCCCTCCAGCTCTGCCTGCTGCTCCTCCTGATTGCCACCAGCTGACTCCACTCTCATCATCTGCTCTGCTGCTTAAAAGGAGACCCATCGCCACAGTTCAACGCCAGTTTGTTGCCCCTTATGGTGACTAGCCCTGGTCCGAGTTACGCGTTATGCCTTGCTTCATTCTCGTTCTAACCTTATGCTCCTTGTCCCAGGATCATCAACCTACCACGAGTGAAGTCAGCGTGGATCATCCACTCAGCTGCTCAGGAACCCTGAAGACACCACGGCTATCGCTAACCTTATTAAGCCCTCCAGCCACGCCACCAGTCACGTCCACGTCCGGACCGCTTCCTGCCTCAATCAACCTCACCTCTGGAGAAACAATAAAACTCTTCTTACCTGAAATCTCACCTGTCTTCGTTCTGGGTTACAGCATCTGCGTCCCACCCACCTGCAGTATCACGACAACATCAGTACAGTCAGGAACTGCCACTGATGTTTATAGATAACGTTGTCACGATTTTTTGTGCTCTTAGTAAACATTGCTATTAGTAATTGTTAAATATAAGAAACAAAGAGATTTCATACAATTTCAGGAGAGTTTTTTTTTTTTACTGTAATGTACCTCCATCACAAGACATGCAGCTGCTGTCTCTGATTAATTGTATTTTATGATCAGAATTCTTTCCATGAAAACATGTTAAACGGACAAAAATCTTTGTTTTTTTCATTTCTATAAACAAATCAAACTACACGGGTTATGAAAAGTAACCCCACTCTTTCTTTCCACATTTAATTCAATTCATTATCTATCTATAAATCATAGATACAATTGATGCACATAAGTTATTTAGGGTGACTCTTTGAAATGACCGCTTTTCTAAGCAGGGGATGTGTTTGCATCTTCAGCTACAATTCTGACTGATAATGTATAAATTTCTCTGCAGCCTGTCTTCTAATCCCAAATTTGAGATTTAGAGTGGTTTAAAGTCTGTTCACATGTACTTCACATATTTGCTGAATTTAATTGTAGATGCTTTCAATAAACCCTGATGAGATGTTGCTTACATAAAAAAAGCAACTCAAACATCTGACACCTCTCTCATTATCCAAAGGCTTTTATCTCTCTCTACTCTCAGCTTTCTTCATGAAAGCATCCTTTTTATCTGGCGATTTGCTCAAAGCATTGTCTTGAGGGGTGACGTTTAACTCTCGAGTCGGTCCTTCCTCCTTCCTGTGCAGGAAGTTGTTACAATTTTTTTTTTTAAATGCACTCATTGCGCAATCAAAATTCTTGTCTCCTGCTGTGTTAATAAGGCTGGAGTATAATGCAGATTCAGAGGCTCTAGCATAATATGTATTTTTTTTTCTGCCTTTTGCACTCACTCTGATCCTTTCACACTGGATTCTGCAACCAGTTATCAAAAAAGCCATCTATTGTTGTCTCTTTTTCCACTAACCTGGGGCCAATTTTCTATGATGATTTGCTGCTCCCAAAAAAGACTGACATTGACTTAGTTCCACTTTAATTATTTGTCTGTGTTTTGCATGACCTGCTGATTTTGACAGCAGACCACAGCTGAAGGTTGGTCTGAAGGCTCACTGGAATTTTTATCTCCCATCACATGCTGGGTACTGCGTCCTTCTTTTACACATTTGCTCTTTAGAACATCCTGCGCAGGATGTTAAACCAGGGGTGCTCACACTTTTTTGGCATGTGAGCTACTTTTGAGTTAACAATGTCTTGAAGATCTACCTGTGTACCACAAGATAGCACAACGGTTATAGTGCGGCAACAATGGGATGTTTCTGCATTTAAACACACATCAATGAGGCTGGATTCAGGTAAATGCTTTCATAGGTTATGTAGGGAAGTTCTATTTACATGTTCTATCATGAGTGAGTTTTACAAAAGGTGCACCATCAATGAATGATCTAGTCATGTATACTTATGTCATAAATAAGATACATCAAACGATAAGGAGCACTTATCGTTAGTGTGTTCACAATACCCCTAACTCCCAACCTTCTGATTAACACTAAAAAAAATAAATAAATAAGTAAAAAACAGTCCGACATTGAAGTTAGCTGTGTTAGTGTATTCACAAAAAACCCAACAATGTTTGCAGCAAAATTAGTCCATCTATAAGGTGCTCTGGATTAGAATGCGCAGCTGTCGTTTTATGAAGAGAAATAATGCTTTAGTGCAACTAAAGCATATGATGCACATTCAAGAACGAGCTGAGCCTGGGGTCTTAAACGTGTACAGTGTTCCTACTAGACTGTAGCGAACCGATACTAGCCCAGGCACTCGCACTTGGAGAAGGCTTAGTGTGCAATTTTGAAGCTATGTGCAAAGCTCATAAATCTTGCTCCAGACTTTTTCTTTCACAGCTTTAATTCAGATACAGGAAATACTTAGTGTCATAGAATTCCGGCCGTGCACAAACTTAATAAATTTCTCCTTCATAATCACTCTTCAAACAGTTGGCACTTCTGTGTGGTGAAAAGGACAATATCCATGAGTCACTACAAATCAGAGTCCCTGATTGGTCAAAGTTCAACTAATTTGAATTTTTAACGCATGTTCCATGGTCGGGTGTTTAGCATGTAGAGTCCAAAAACTGACTTAAAACCTTGTGTAGCAACGTTTGAAAACAAGAGTTTTGAACACAGGAACACGAAACGTGCACATATGCGCGCTTACATTGACCTTTTCTTGAAAGTAGTCGCTTAAAGTCCTTGCGCTCCGCCGACCAGTTTGTGTTAATGGTCCCCAGAACCAAGCGCATGTTTCGGGGGGACCGTGCGTTGGCTTTGTTGGCTCCTAAGCTATGGAATTGTTTCCCTCAGCAATTAAGAGAGTTTTAGAAAAGAATTGTTCCTCCATTTCAGTGCTTCAACATCAACCTAATCGTGTTATTATGCTGGTTTTAATCACTGTTTTAAAAATGTTTTATACTTTTTATTCTTTTATCATTTATGACTCAACAAAGTTTTAATTTTGTTTTAATGCTTTTTATTCTTTTGTGTTTTATGTAGTACAACGTTTTGTTCTCCCCGTGTAGCAGCAGCACTTTGGGCTGACTTGGCTGGTGGTGGACGGTGCTTTATAAATAAATAAACGATGATAATGGTGGTTGAACATGGGTTGGCAGGGCTAGTGTGAACAGCGCGGAAAACATAGTAAATGTCTAAGACGAAAATTTACATTGTTTTAGTTTTTAATATTTTTTACAAAATGTAGTTTTGTCACGCAGTTATTAGGCATCACTCTGGTTCTAGCACAAAACTTTTGAAAAACAAACATTACAACTTGTCGAAATCAATCTGTTAACATCAAATGAAGTCCATCTCGATTTCTCTTAAGGAGGTTGGTAATGGAGTGCTCTTTGAGAATTCAGCAAGTATATTCAAAATATGTCTCTCAATGTGCAGAAAACAGATAATCTGAAAGTCTGATGTTGCAACCAGGTCATCTGCAGATTCACCAGCATGCAATAAACCCCACATATAACATTCACAAAGCACCCATACATCCTCAAGAAGCAGTTGTCTGCTTCTGAAGTAACTCCAGTACATGCAGGCAGAGATAGCGAGCCACACAGACAGGCTCGCTTTGCAAAACACCTATGGGGCCGATGAGATCTCACCCGGCATGTAATCAGAGAATTTCTACCAGAGGAATATTCACTTTTCTATCAGTCTGTTGCTCCAAGCCTCACTTATCACTGTTCCCTTCTCGTTCCTGCCTCCTCTGCCTCAGTTCTCTTAAAAGCAGATGTTGCCACTTACTAAAGTAAACATCAGCAGATGGAAATGGACTTATTGTGTGTGTTTGTGGTGTGTGTACCGTAAGTATCATTCTGCTGTGTGTTTGAGACTTTTTTTTTGTTCACAACCACAGATCTTTCTCTTCTGGCTTTTCCCTCTAAGAGCAAAGATCTATTTGTCCACACACACACAAACAGACACACAACCGCTCACACTTTAATGGACCAAAAGGCTCCCATGTGTCCGCTGGGGGAAAAAGCCAATCGTCCCGCTGTGGCATAGCTGCTGTATGAAAAATGTATGACAGGATATGACACAAAGCGGGATGGATTTCTATACCAATGTAAATAAACCATTTCGTCTTAAAAGCACTCAATACGTCTTATTTGTTTATATCTGTACTTGATTTCTGACCCTGCCTCCTTTAGCTACCTAATTTCATGAATGTTGCTCTGATTATTCTGCCCTTCTACAACCCAGAATGCTAGCATCCCGTCTGAAATATCATCAATATTTAATTAAGCAATTATCTTTTTAGGACACAACGGAGATAAGGCAGTGAAAGAGGCTTATAATTTGGCATCGGTTCATGGATAATCCTCTTGTCAAAATGGCCACCTCTGGAGCAGTGTGACTTCCCACCCACCTAAAATCCCACAGATGCAAAAAGCGGGGACTGTGATGGTGCCAGGATTGTTTTGCTGAATTTAGTTTTTCCTGGCTGGGCTGCTGCTTTCCCACAATGTTCTTACCGACCTCATTTGATGATCACCCCGCTGGTCTGCGATGGTTACAGCAGGAGGTGCAGTCACCAGACAGCAGTGCAAACTTTGATGTCAGCCAGAAAACAAAAGAGAATCACCTCCTGTTAACCGAAATACCTTTTTTTTTATTGATCACAAAAAAATAGCTTTGATTCTTTATGTCTGCTACCTAAAACTGTTTGCTGTGTGTAATTTATAGACGGCAGCCATTTATTTTTACGTTATTTTTTGTATTTGTTCTTTCTGTAAACCACAAAAACAAAACATTGTCACTGCAATTATATTTTAAACATTCCTTTTTGGAAGCAGAACAGCTATCTTCATTTCTCTCCACCGTTTATGGGTGCACAAAACATTTTCCAAGAACTTTCTGGTATCCAGCAGATAATACGACTCCACCCTTTATGTAAAGTTCTGAACTTGAATCATAAACTCTGACCTTAACTGAGTCTAGTGCAGTTCTTTCTATGCTTTTTTAATGATGCCTTGGCTGTGTTTTTGAGACATTTTGTTCAGTCCAAAGCTACGTTCACACTGCCCTCATTAACGCATGTTCAAGCGCTGACTTTCAATGAAAATTCAATGTAAACATGCATATTAAGCTTGCGCTTTCTAAACTCTTGGATTTATGCGTAACTATGCATAAATCCAAGAGTCCAACGTTTTTGGGCTCCACGTATAAAACGCGCATCCATCAAATGTGTGTTTTATAAACCACTGTGAATTTTGACCAGCCAGGCTGTTGGGATCCCTGCCTCTGTTTCTTTGTGTTTCTCCTGCTCCACCCTCTTCTCAGTTGGAGACACTTCCCTCATCAGGACAACTGACAGTCTGTCTCCTCAGCTCCAAGCTCTCAGCCCAGCTTCCAAGCCCTTAATAATAAATAAATTGTCATTAACCAGTTTGGTCTCTGCTTTTTGACCCATCCAGCCTGCTCCTTACAACATAGGGATTCAGATTTGGTAGTTATGTATAAATGGCGTTCCTTTTAATTTATTGAAGTGTCACAGTTTGAACTTCGTTCATGGAGGAGAAATTAATAATTGCGTTTTGTGCCCAAACAATATATAATATATATGAAACCAAATATTTCATATATTGGATCAGAGTAGTCTACCCTGCGACAGACTGGCGACCTGTCCAATGGAACAGAGTAGTGAAAGAAAAAGCCTGGAGCAATATTCAAGAGATTTGTTTCGCTGTGACATTTCACACCTGCCTCTTCCAACTGTAGGTGGCAGAAATGCCCTAGTAAATGGTAGAAAAAGAAGAAGCCCCTCTCTGACATGAACTAAACACACATTCAAGAATGTGTTTTTGGTGCATCCTCGAATGTGCAAGGATCTGGACCTTTGCAACCCTTGTGCTATCCTAGGCACTTTAACATTTGGAGTTGGGTCCTCTAGACCCACTAGACAGTGCGCTGAACCTTTTTCTTCAATGATTTATGATCTTCACTGGTGTCCATGGATTACATGAAATCTTTCCACCTTTATCCACCTTTGTCATGGTAGGGAGAACACGTCAATGTAAGGCTGGGGTCATAGGATAGCACAAGAGCTAGGCATTCTCCATTTGTGGGAAATGCGTCTCAGTCTCATGTTTGATTCAACACATCCAGCAATAATCAGAGGTGGATACAGAATCATACTAGTTCCTTGAAATGTGAATTGTAATAAATTCTTAACAAATACAGAGGCTACGGTGTCTGTCGAAAGGGCCAAGGAGATGTATGCTTCAATTTTTTTGGTCAAAACTTGAAATAACCGAAGCTCCAGTGTCTGAATATTTTCTGGTTCAAGAACTGCATGTGTAGTGATGTAAACACTTAGAAAAAAGATCAAAGTCTAAATTCAAGAAGTTCTCCTCAATCCTTTTTGCCACATTCCAACCAGATGAAGGATTTCTCTGTGAATCTGTCATTTGGGATTTTTGTTGTAATATCCGAAGGTACTGAGATCTTTCATAACTTGAAAGTATCCTTGAGCTCCTTTAATTTTTAACACAAAGGTCATTCAGTTCTTTCTTGGAGGAAAAACTCCCTTTTCTCAAGGGCACGAGGCCTTCTAATAAACTTTCAGCAGCTCAAATAGACCTATTAAACCTACGGTGAATTTAATAGCAGGACACTATTAGAGGCATCCGGGGCAAACCACTAATGTTCGTCTTCCAGCGACTAAGGTTGAGGCTGAAGTCAGAGGCAGCACCTTGTTAGTTTCACCGTTGGGCGGGAGGCCCAGAGCTGTGTTAATCCACACTCAGAGGGAACTGCAAAACATCTCCTGCTGACAGTACTACAACATTAAGCACATAGTTCATCCCACATGCTTCAATGTAGCATTTCTTTCCTGTTAAATTGATTAGGAAATGTTTTAAGGTGAGACTAGAAGAAATCCAGACGAGTTCTACCTGAGACTTTTGCAAAGCTTTCTTTGTCTTCAGCAGAGGCTGGGTCAACACTTTCTAAGGCAGCTCTTGTGTTTTACTGCATTAAAAGCCTACTGCCTTTAAAGTCTGCATGCCTGGGGAAGCTCTTGTACAGCGAAATCCCCATTAAGACAACTATTATATCTGTGTTGTTGTTGGAGGTGATAAATCAGCAGCTCTGAATAATTTAAAGGCAAGAAAGAAGAGTGCTCTAAGAGATTTAAAAGTGCTGCACTGAGAATGGAAAGCTCTGCCTCTTCCTGGCCATGCCTCAACCATCTCCTCAATCACCCCCACCCTGAACCACCATCAGCCTCCATCTCTTCCCTAGTTCTCTCTTTAGTTGGAAGGGTATTGAGGATTTGTATGGTCAAAAACTGTATGTGTGGACTTGTAAATTACCCGAAGCAAGAGGTTATCAAGTCAAACGTTGATTTGGCATGTATCAAATATAAGACCGTTATCTTAATGAAGTCCCCACAAGGCTTAAACGAAGGGATTTTATCTATTGATGGAATTTCTTTGATAAGGATTATCAATAGCTGGATAAAGAAGAAGAGAAAATCTGCTTTGACCTTAATTTTTGTGGCGGACCCCCCTCCCCCCCCATTCCCACACAGCAGAGTTTTTCTTTCTGCTAGTTTTCTGCCAACACCTTGTGTTTCTAAAAGGTCAGCTTTTCAAGATGTGAAGCAGGTCTCCAAGAGGCCGACCATTACCTGCTGTTTACTCTCTCTGCAACAGAGGACGGGATTTTTCCATAAATAAAGAAAAAGGAAAAAAAAGTCCATTCAAATCCTGATACATTTTAAGTAATGAACATATTCACTCATTAACTTACATACCACTTTACAAATAATAGACTAAAATATTTTGTGGGTAGAGTCTGGTGTTATTACTAATGTTAATACTAATGATTAGTCTAAAAAAATACATCTTAAAATGTGGCCTCATTTTTACCCAACTTAACTTTTCCAAAAATTAAGAATTTGGGAGGGACAAAGCAAACTCAAGAGTTTGGTGGAGTTCACCTATGGGTCCATACACCTGCCAATTGGTAGCACAAACCCTAAAAATGCACAAATTCAGGAGCCAATGTCATGCTTTGCTTAAACCTTTCAGGGAAAACTATATCCATGTATAATAATATACTACCATTGGCATACTAAAGAACAATTTAAAAAAAAATGAAATAATGAATAAATGCGTTAATTTTGTTGTTCATTTTCTTACCTGAAAGTAAGACGATCTCCGTGTGTGTGCCGCTTATTTCTTGACATCAACCTACAGTCTCAGCCTCAACGGCGTGTTTGAGTTTCACCCACGAAAACAACATCCAAACATTTGCAAAGATGGATGTGCTTATAGTGGATAATAAAGGAACACGTTTTATCAGATCACAGCTAGCTCACGGAGAAAGTGTGTGTGAGCCTGGGGGCGGTGCTGGTGCTTCCTGGAGGGGGCTGTTCCTCACTTTGTGATGTCACAATGTGAAGACCCACTTGTTTTTTTTATGGATTGGGAGGGGCTAGTGCTCAGGGCACAGGTTTTTAGAGGAATGATCCAAGATGCATGAGTAGAGCAAAATACCGCTTTGGGGTTTCTTTTTGTGATGAATTAACATTCATTACAAGCTCAAAAGGTTTATTTTGATAAAGACCATTTCAAGGTTTAATAAAATAATGTCTTGATTTGAAAATATTAAATTAGTACCCAAGATGCCACGAATAGAATAGAAAGAAAAAGACAAATTTGGACACCAGTAATCTGGAGAACCTCACCTATTCACCCACCTGTTCAGATCCCAGGTATTTATCTCTGAGTCACACTGGATGACTAAAGATGTCCTGGCCCTAGTGGCGGTTCTATGCTGAATAACCACAATTTAAAAAAAACAACAGATCAAAAGATGATCAAGGTGGGACTTAAAAAGGAGCAAGAAAAAAGAAAAATAAGTGTTATGCTCAGGACACCACATGATATATGCCTTAAGATCTTTAATGTTTAAAGCGAATAATGTTAGAAAGCAAAATGGGAATGTTTCTACAGGAAGACCTTCTCCCAGCCACCTGCTATGACACAAACCCTGCTTTGTGATGGATTCTTAGTTTATGTGAAAACAACATCACCTGATCACAACTGCTGCATTTCTTTATGCAAAAACAAGATCCAGCGTGCTGATATCTGCAGCCTTAGTTGTGCTCGGCGCTCAAATGCATCTGCGTAATGAAGCAGAAACTTTAATATGGGCTTTGCCAGGCAGAGATTGGACTCTTTTTCTCTCTCTCTGCTGTCTCTCCCACTCATGCATACTCGCACACACCATTTAATTTGAATCCCACCCAGGTTGAGTGGTCAAGGCAAAGGGAAGAGAGAGAGGGAGGAACGTGTAATGAATATTGGGACATATATTAACTGTCACAATGGGACGTCTGCTTTCACTTTTTCATCTTCTCCCTTGCCTTTCCTCGGGGTCACCCAGGCCTTCACTCCCCCTCTGCGTTGCAACTGCTCATCTGCCTTTGACGCCTCGTCCTTAAACTCCACATCTGACTGATGCGCCTCCTGTAGACATCAGTGGAGAGCTGGAGGATGATGCAGGGACATGACAGTGTGGGGGGCACAGGCTCGAAGCACGTGCTGCGTCTGAAAAAAAGTGACGCACACTTGAAATTAAATACTAATGTGATGCAATATTTGCAATGGATTTCTGCAACGTTCATATGAAGCAGTTTGTGGCATCTGACTGGAAAAGTGCAACATTACTAAACTTTGTCGAAACAATTAGTTTAAGTCCTGCTCTGAACATCTTTTAATCTATTGTAAAAGCATTCTCAGTTTCCTTTTTTAATTAGGATTATGCTGTTTTTAGTCGAACAAAAAACCTGTATTTTTCTAGAACATAGTTTCTGCAGGGAAGTAGGAGTTACTTCAAAATGTGCTTCTGAGTTGTGGGCAGGACTGTTGCCACGAAGTAAGCCTACCCTAAGTTCCCATCATCCCTTTGTTTACATGCTCTCTAGCTGGCTTACATACCCTCACACCCCCAACTTCACAAAATGGTAAGCAATATTGGAGCTATCCAATAGAACAGTGTTTTTCAACCACTGTGCCGCGCAGGTGTACTGTGGGAAATTACCCATTTTCACTGATCTAAAAACATTTACCATCTCCAGGAAATCAGCTCTGTGTTCATCCAAACAGGCCCTGATAAGACACTGAGTAGTTAGGAATATGAAAGATAATAAAATACTTTTTTCTTTGTGTTTGATTCTGTTAAAGACATTTTGATAAGAATGACGGTTCCACGATTTAGTCGCAGCTACAGACCCTTTTTTATGGGAAAGTCCCGCCCCTTCAACTGTCTCCACCAATCATTCTTGGAGACTTAATCAAACGGAATCAATCTGACCAATGACAAGTGGTTAAAGTTTTTACTTCCTTGTTCCGATTCTACTCATAAAGTCTCTCAGTTCCAACATAAATACCAGCTAAAACTCCTCTTTAGCGGTGTAGCTTTCCACAGAATCCGGTGTCAGACCTTGGAACAAGTGAACAAAACAATGAAGCTCAGAGAAGTGAGTCTGTCTGCCATCTTAGGCAGTTTTCGCACTACATCTCCCATGATGCATCGGGTCAAAATGACAGCTTCTCAGCATAAAAAGAGTCTTCCCTGTTAAACGTCTTGAAACCACAACGAACACACATCAAACAGTTTTTAAATCTTCTGAATGAAATCAGAGGTCAACAGTTTAGTTCTCCTTCAAGGTTTGTGTTTATTAACAGCCAAACATCCCAGAGTTTGGTCCAAGTCATCTTTCTAACTGAAACACTTTTCTAATAACGTCTGGATTATTTTATATGTTAAACTTAAGAAGAAGTGAAAACAACATTTAAGAAACAGTATTTAGGTGAAGTGTTCAACAGACACAATTAAACTAAATTGAAACAATTTAATCATCTAAAAAGAAATGAAATGTTTTGTTAAAGTTTTCAAAGACTTCATCTTTGATTAAGACAAGTGGAAAACTAATAAAACTTCAACATGTTCACTTTTTGTGTAGCTAGAGAAAACATATATATAATGTTAATCTTTTGTGTAAAATTTATCAAACATATTGTGATCAAATAATTGGTCAAAAAACTACGGTTGCCTTTGCACTAACATTGAAATAAAAAAATAAAAATCCCCATTTAGAAAGAATATATTTGGTTCTTTGTGAGGTTACGTAAAATTGCATGTTAATAAACTGAAGGGAAAAACAACTACCAAGGTAAAATTTCAAATAATTTAGTTGAAAATTATTACAGCTTATTATGAACAGCTGCAACTTCCAGCTTTTTCTGCCACCATTATCACAAAAATGCACGTGAGACTGCAGAGGGACTGTACATCCATACAGACAATATAGTTTCTCCTTTTTTCAATTTTTGGATGCTGGTGATTTTTGTCAATGTGTGCCCAGACGAGGAAAACAAAGACGGACATGGACATATACGTCTACAAGTGGATGCATCAGAATGGAGCAGAGCAGGGAGCTTTAGGCCAACTGTAACTTCTATGTCACACCTACAGGGTCTTTTAAACTGCGGTTATTTGAATAAAGAAATAGACAAAAATACAGTTTTAAGCTTAATTTGCTTTAAATATGTCCAACGTGAGAAAATACCACAAGAACATTTAAAAAACACAAATTTCATTGGAATGGGTCTTTGAAAAAAAATCACATATAAGTCAAACTTGATTACAAGACGCATTCCCACCCAAACTATGCAGAAAAAAGGTGATTTGTACTCCGAAAAATAGGGTAGTAAAAGCTGAAAGAAGGCCAACTTATAAAAAGTTATTAAAATGTAAGTGTCATGATTCTCAAACCCCTTTGGACTGAACAGATACATGCCACACAGACAGAGGGACCTCTGTTTTTATGAAAAAAAAAGAGGCACAAGGGTTGTGGGCACAGTGGGGTTTCTTGTCTGTGATCTCTTACAGAGAAAACCTTAAAGAAAGATCATGGGAGGTGAAGGGGAGAAACTGAGAAGGGTGGAGGGAGTTTTCTTTAAGCTCAGCAAGGCATTGATGTGCCCCTGTCCAGCTAAGAGCAAGGGGATAGCGAAGCTATGAGCTATTTCAGGGGGGGGGAGGTCTGCAGAGAGGCAGAAACAAACAGAGGACAAAGAGATGAAGTTAAAGGCTAGAGTAAAGAGGGGAGAATGGGATACTGATGGGAAGATAAAGACTGAGCAAAACAGCAGGGATTAAACAAGGCCACTGTGATAATAATTGGTATCGTAATTACATTTTCACACTTGTGTTGCATCTTTTGTTAGAGACCACCAGATAGATCTCTAAAGCTGTGCTGAGCTACATTTATTGTGTAAAATCATAGTCGCAGTGGTCCGGCTTAAAAACAGCTCCTACAGTAAAGAAGATCTCACAGATAAAGCCAAGATTCACAAAGAAATGTGCAACAGGTACATGCTCACATTACAGCAAGGCATTGAGACTGCTGATAAGGCTGTTTCCTTCACTACAGTTTTTAACTGCTGCTTATGTTATGTAGAGATCTGTTGGGATGTAAGATTAGTTTACTTTCTGCTGTCACAACTGTAAAAAAAACAAAAACATACATTTGTGAAATAAGCAGCAGAGCTGGTAATGTGTGTTTTGCATATTAAGGTTTGCTAAATCTCTAATAAAATTTTAATAAGCAGAGATATCAGGAATGTGAGTAAAGATTTATTTTGTGTAACAGTAAAAATGCACATGAAATAGGTCCATTATCTTAAGCGGCTAGGCCAGGCAGACAGACTTTGCGCCTAGTGAATTTAAACACATGTGTAGTAACATATGTTTCAGAAGATGTCCGATTGGCCATTCTGCACTACTTCTCGTGGGGATTTTTTTTTCAGATACTTTATTTATCCCTCAATGGGGAAATTCTTCTCCGCATTTGACCCATCCCCTGGGGGAGCAGTGAGCCGCAACTGAACTGCGCTCGGGAGGTGGTAGCGTTAAGGGTCTTGCCTAAGGACCCTCACTGAGTGATGTTAACTGCTCGCCATTGATATGGTAATTGCCCCCAGTTCTTCCCCTCCGGGAATCGAACCCTGGATTCCTGCATGGTAGCTTCTCACCTTACCAGCCGAGCTACTCAGCCGGTTTTGATTGGCTGGTGGACTTTTTAGAAGTATATTTTTTTTTGTTATTTATCTTTGCTGCTTGCAATCTACCCTCATGTCCTTGAGGATGGACCGGTCGATCGCGATCAACGTAATGAGCACCCCTGCCTTAGGCTCTCGCCTGAGGACGCTTGAGATGAACTCTAGCCATAGATGCATAGACCCCAGAACCTTGGAGCTGATGGTTATAGATGCCACAGCATTTCAAAGGTGGAGAACAGGGTGGAGGATGGCCGGTTAACTGTCTAGCAGGCTGAAACAGACAACCAATCACGAATGTCATTGGAAATGGTTTATTTCAAGCAATCAAAGCAGAAACATTACAAAAACAAAACAAACAAGAGATTTTTATATCTTTACAAGGATATATCAATCATAGGATAATAAGTTATAAAATTTGATTGGAAAATATGCATACATCCTCATACACTTGCGAACAATTTAGTTACTGCTTATAATCATAATTAAACATATTGGCCTTTTTGCATATAGTTCATGACATAATGAAACTATTAAATATTAAGATTGTCAAAAATCCTTCAACAGATTGCTTGAATGTGGGATGGAAGCAAACTTATATAATCACACACCTGCTTTGCTTCATTTTTTTAAAATTTTCTACTCCTGTGGTTGTGAACACTTTATCACCAGCAAGACCTTCAAATTAGCATGAGATGGAAATGCTCATGGAAAAAGCATTCAAAACATATATGCGACAAAAATGCAAAAAATATCCTAAATATCATCTAGGCCAAAATCCTACGAACATCTGTTGATCCTATTGCAGATAGAATCCTATGTCTGATTTGTGTCACCAACCTAGAACTTCAGTGCTGAAAAAGCTGATCAAGAAAATTTACCACGATGTGAAAACGACTGAATATCTGTGCTTAATTCCAATGAATGTACATTGTGAACATCCTCATTATCTAAACATGGAGATTCAAACCCAGAACGAGGCTTTTCTTTTCCATTTTGAAATGTAATTAAGGGTACGTAGGAGGTAAAATGCTAACGTGTCAGGGGAGTGGATAGAAGAGGTTAGGGGAACACAGTAAAGGACAGAGCATTTGGTTACAAGCATGAATGGTACATCAGATCTATTAATAATAATAAAAAATGAAGTTGTTTCTTTAAAACACAGAAAAAAAAGGTGTTGAGTTTTCAACTTCCATCACATTTTGACCTTTTGCAGTACTGAAAAATGGCACAGCAATCCCTTGAGGACATGACCAAATTTAATGACTCTTCTGTGCTTGCTGCCTTCTGCTGAAATTAAAATACAGCCTAAAACCAAAAATACAGTTGCATGTTTATCTTTAAAAAAATGCATCACAGGGCATGTGCCAGTTCACCCTTTACCAATTAAATGCTTGAAAGTTAATTGAATTTAGTAAACTTGTTATACTTGAGTGAAATCCCATTTATTTTTAAGACCTATTTAAGAAATCCTAATTATCTATGTCTTACTTTCATTAACTTTTACAATCTTGTGGAAACATACAAATACATTACATATTTGTTGCATTATAACGTCAAAATCTTGTGACTGTTCTTGTGTATACACTAAAACGTGATGCATCTATGAAAATATCACCGGCTCACATGGCTTGCATAACAACAATTCTTTTGATTTTCAAGATCTGAACTTATAACTCAAAGATAATCAAGGACCTTTCAGGATTTAACCAACCTCTCAGACCATTGTAACCCTTGTGCTATCCTAGGCACTTCAACATTGGGAGTTGGGTCATCTAGACCGACTAGACAGTGCGCTGAACTTTTTTTCTTCAATGATTTGTGATCTTCACTGGTGTCCATGTAATACATGAAATCTTTCCACCTTTATCCACCTTTGTCATGGTAGGGAGAACACGTCAATGTAAGGGTGGGGTCATCTAAGATAGCACAAGGGTTAATTTCAGATCCTTAAATGATCATGTAATATAACATATTACAGTAAAATCCTCATTAAGGTATGTGGAAAATACCAATGACAAATTCTGCAGAGGAATGAGTATTTTATTGTGATCATCACAATACAATACTCCTTCATCTTCAGAAGACATTTGACTTACTGCAGTAGGTCAAATATATATAATAATATAAATTTCCCCTACTTAGGACATAAATGAATGGGCTTGTTCTCAGAAGGATACAGTATATGTGTGTGTGTAGTGTGCGTGTGTGTGTGTGTGTGTCTGTATTTCTTTGGTCTAATTAATGCTTGGATTGCTTTTATAATGTCACCACTAGATAAGAAAAATGTTTTTTTTTTCCTTCTTTTGTGGAGTGACTTTAAAATGATGTTCATATAAAGTTCATTGAATTTGTAAATTAATGAGAAAATTGGTATTTGGACATTTGATTGTTTTATTTCTAACCTTCTAGCCAGCTGAGAGCTTTTCATCGAAGGTAAACAGCCCATTAAAAATACAATGCTAATATTTGTCAAAAATTAGTTGGTGTACACTAATGGCTGTTTAATCTTATTCCCCCTGCCAAACATCTTTTTAAAAGCAGAGAAATCTGTCACCAAATGTGATGGATTGAGTAACACTCAATCGTACCAGCTAGAATGATGGAGGGTTTATTTCCCAAAGCCATTTCTCACTTGTCATCAATAAGTACTTTTGATTCTCTCAGAAACTTTTTTTCCCCTCTCTTTTTACTTTTCGTCACAATTTCATCAGATGCAGCCACACATTCAAACGTGCCAAATCTGTTTTTGTTTGCCTCTTCTTTTCACTTAAACAAATCATATACTGCTACACAAAGTTGAGTGAAATATTTTGTTTTGAAGTCAGGGATTTTGATTTATTTGAATCTGGAGCAAACCTGACTGCCAAAAAAAATAAAAAAACTGTAAAGAGAACAAATATACAACTTTTTTGTGAAACACTAACTTTTGTAGAGTCAGAAAAAATACTTACATATTTGGCAAGCATTCTATATATAGGTGTAACATGAGTCCCACACATTTAAGCAAACGAGAAGATTGATTGACAAATTTCTAATCACTGAAATAGACTTAAGATAAATCCAGGCAATAATCAATGACAAAACACATTTTCCTGGGAAGAAAAACAAATACAGTTTAAAAAATGTTAAGCACCTAAACAATAGCTGTGTTAGAAGTCCTTTAACTAGCTAACTGTAACATTTGAACCACAGTACTCTGAACACCATCCTTTGTGAAACACTAATACTGTAACTCCACTGAGTTATTGGGGATCCATTGGAGCAGTGGCGGAACTAGAACATTTTTTTCATGGGGGGCTGAAGGCTTTGGGAGGTTGGCAAATGGAAACAGTAGAATGGAAGACCATTACAAATGAAAGGATCAAAAATACGTATTTCTGTCAGTTTTATTGCTGTTATTAATATTAAAACAGCAATTCTTTTAACTGGGGTGCTGTTACTAGTGTTTAAAGAAGCTTGCAATGATGATTTCCTAGTCTTTGTCAATAATGATACTGAGGTTGTCAGAATTCCTACATTACTCACTATATAGCGCGTTCCCCATTTTGCAGTGTTTTCCGAATTCCAAAACCTGAGTGCCCTAGAATTTCCCAGATTTTTTTATCTTCTGAAGACAGTGGATTCATAAATGATCGTCGCAAAACAATCATATCAATTAGATTAGAACTTTGTGAAAACGATGACGTCATATATGCTGTTTGAAAAAAAGAAGAAAAGTTGTGAGCTTGCTTTTAAAATCTAGGCCACTACATAGTCCCACACTATATATTTATTTAGTGGTGGGAATTCAGACAAAGCCTGATACTGAGTCAAAAATAGAAAAATAGAGGGGGTAAGTGCAGGTGGGGCAAAACTTTCTGCAGGGGGGGCACATGGCCCCCCTTTTATTCCCTGAAGCTCCACCCCTGGACTGTTGGTGAACTGAAAAGCTGAAACATTTCGGATTATTTCTCTGCGGCTAGATATACTCTTTGGAAATAAAAGACTGTCTTTAAATGGAAACTTGATATTTAAAAAGACCAAAACTCTAATATAAGTATAGCTTTGCTCTGGAATGCTGTTTTTAATGAAGCTTGTATCCCATTTTAATTTAGTGGTTACTTCAGTTAGGTTTCAACACAAAATAGAGATTTTGCCTCTTTTACGTCACTGAAACGTCAAGTGATAATTAAAATAAATGCGGAAATCACCAACGCTGGCAAGGACAGTAGAACATGAAGTAATACTATTTCTTTTTATACTTATTCAAACTGTAAACCTTGTTTAAAGTTGGAATTTTTATGCTTTTCAATCAGGATTTCCCTTTTCGCCCTTTTTATTTGATACTTTAAAAGCAAGAACGTTATCTAAGACAAACTTGTTTATCCACCAACTAAAAGCATACTTTTGAAGAGGTCAGCTTTTCGCTGACGTCCTTATATATTATTTCAATACAAGGTCTCAGCATTGAACGCAGACAACATATAATGTCTTGTAGAAAGGATTTGCATGGTCCCATTTATGTACAATTACAACTGAGTGTTTTTCTGTGCCCTTGACTTTGGGTTTGATGCCTATAGACTCAAATACCCGGCAAACACCAGGCATGTTCTTTGTGATAAAATCAAAGTATGAGTAGAGACAAAAAAAAATTGTCATTCTCAGTTGACATGCCAGAAATGACTGAGCATGAAGCCATAAATTATGACAGACAACCATACTCAGTAATTTTCTGAAAAGACGTCACTGATGGGTTGGAAGAATGGAGCAAATGAAAAACCATCTTTATAGAAGTGCTAGTAGTAATAATATCACAATTTGTTCAAATCTGCTGACCAGTTTGAAGCACAATCTGTCATTTGAATCAAAAACTTTACATTTTGTCATAACTGACTGCTGCCAGCGTTTGCCACACGCTGGGGTTGATGCGCTTACCGTTGCACTGAGAGACATCACAGACTTAAGCAAGCTCTGAGGGGAAAAGGGCTGAAAAGACAAATGTGTGCAGATGAGATAAGAACATAACAAGAGGCTTACAAAAGCAAATCGAAGTTCAAAACAAACAGAAGACATCAAAACGCTGAGTGGCACAGCATTTGACTGAGCAAAGCCATCAGAACCGGCAGCAAACATGATAGAGGATGACAACATTGAACATGCAGAATATTCTGGCACAACAGCTCTGCATCAAGACTGAGGGACTTTTATGGTCAAAAACATATGCCGAGCATCAGCAAATTATTTCAATTTAATAGCCAAAATGTATATGACACAGGGAAAGAAATCATATAGTTTATTAATTTATAGAGCACCCTAACATGACCAAAGTCTTACAAGGCGCAGCACAATCAAATCCAAGAAGTAAAAATGACTATAAGTACGATAGTTAAAAATACAATTGAAAAGAAGAGTATTTGTAACAGCAAGAACAGGTACGAAAATAAATAAATAAAAAGCACAAGCAGAGCAGAGTCTCATGACTTGCCAAAAGCCTGGTGATAACAGCGCTTGGGTTTTTAGACCTTTTTTTTTAAATGGACAGTGAAGATACCCCTTTCCAATGGAAACATTTTTTTGTGTGTTTCAGACATGCTCTTGTGGCTTTTTTGCTGATGATGGAGGACATGAATAAAAAGAAAATTAAGCTTGAAATTCCATTTCTGAGTGTTTCTTTTTAAAATTGTGAATCAGTAGGGGGCAAAAAAAAAAGCTGTATGAAAACGCTTAGATTTGTGAAGTAGAAGCTTTGCTGCGTGAGTCACAAGCTCCCTGCTCCGCTCCATTCTGATGCATCCACTTGTTGACAAATAGATCCATGAACATCTTTGTTTTCCTCATCTGAGTTGGAATCTGGATCTAAGCTGGACGGCTGGATAGCTGCAATATTGCTCGTCATTTTTGTTGCATGGAAAGCTTCTCAACAAAGACCAAAACATGATTGGAGTAGGACTTTATTTGAAATAAATGATTTTATCTAGTGGGGAGGACTCACAAAATGACCACACAAGTCAATGAATTTGATATTTTTAGATCTAATGGCCCAATGTAAAGTGCTTTGTTTTGATATATGATCTGAAGCTCAAAAAGCTGTTTTTTTCACGTTGTTCTTTATAATCTGCTTGTTAGAGTTAGCAAAAACCTGCTGTTGGGCAGAACTACACTTCTTTTTCATTATTCTTTTGAGACTACAAGACCTTCACTTTAATGGCTGCCATTTTTCACTCGGTGCTGTTGCCCTCTCATCTATTCTTCAGAGGTAATTATGGGTCACAATTACCTGCATGCACAGATGACCCGTGTGGTTGCTTTTAAAGGGGAACAGTCTGCAAAATACACTTTCTAATTTGCCTGAGTAGAAATGTGAGTACACTGCACATACACATTTATTGTCATCAAAACTATGTTGACCTTGTGACAAATATCAAGGTTTAAACTTTAACGTTCTGCCACATGGCTGTATATTGTCTGTGAATGTCTGCCTGTCTTTATTTGAAGAAAAACAAAAGTTTATGAATCAAAGTCTTAAGACCTGTCCTTTTACCTCTACATCTTCATACTGGTATCTCTTACTCCGACTGATACATATTTTTATGTAATAATGGAGCCCAACACAGACACTTCATTTTGAAGGGTTTTGGTGGAGACTTTATGAATGCATGTGTGTAAACAGACAAGAAATTGTGAGCTATGTGGATAAAATTGGACAACATAGTCCAGTTAGCTAATTATGGTCTCCAAGCACAGTATTTTTTTTTACAGTTTTAAAACAAACTAGACCAGACATGCTACAAAGCTGGTTCTGACTTTGTAACCTTTGGCGGGGTAGAACCATTGAACCATTGACTGTATATAAGAACTAGACTGAGTGTGACATCACCCATAGAAAATGGCGTACTTCTAGTTCCAACGAAATTAAGTTAATTCAGTCTCCATATTTTCGCAATATGGATGTCGCCATGTAGAATGCAGACGTTTGTCATGGGGCAGCAGCTGCTCGTTAGTGCCGTTTCTCTCCCCCTGCTCGCTTCCATTTAAATTACTGCCACCCTGCATCACTCGCCTCCGGAATGTCAAGCTCCCAGCCCGACTACCAGCCCGCTCACCTGTCTGTATTCACGCTCCATCATGTGTTGCCACCAAGCCTTGTGAGTTCTGGACAAATATTTCCATTGATCTTTGAACTTGAGCCTCTGAGAAAATACTGGAACCATTCTGGATTGTTTTCACTGACTGAGCTCTAGAGTTCAAGTTTCTCTAAGACCCCACTACTGCAAGCACTCCACCCTAACGGGCCTCCGTGGCTAAGCCAACGCCCCGCCTCCACGCTGAGCTGTGGACTCTGCCCCGTCTATGAGTCCGCTCCCGTCACCCTCAACACCCTCTGGTGTCGAGTGTTGCCCCACCACCCTGCCTGCTCAAGTTCCGTCAGTTACCTCAGCAACCGATAAACATAAGTGCTTGTACTCCTGGGTCTGTCATCTTTTGGTTGGTACCTAAAATCCTTCCTGACAACATCAGTAAGCAGTGATTGGTCAGAGTTTGACTGAGTCAACACTTCTTTGGCTTTCACTCTCACCAATCAGCAGTGAGCTTGTTGGAATTCCACACCCTTACCACTCAAAAGCACGCTACATGAAAGCTGTCAATCAAACCTTTCAAACATGAGATCGCATTCTATTATTGAGGCATCTGATTGGTCAAAATATAACTTGAATGAATAGAAAAAATATCATAAAAAAATATTAGGATCAGCAAAAACTTTTTAAAAAAAGGTAGCTTGTAGGAAACCAAAAGATCCCATCATTTGCAGAAAAGCTGAAATGCGACTGTAAGGCTCCCAAACTATTGTTGGCCATCACAACCCATGAAGCTGAGTAAAGCTGGTCTCTGTCTAAAGAAATACTGGTTGAAATTTAACAAAAACACAGCTGTTATTGTATAAACAGCACAGATATTTAAAAAAAGAGAATAATTCATTTGTGTCATAAGTCAATCAGTAATGAACCAAGATGCATGGGTTTATAGTGTATGAAAAAAAAAATTGTAAAAGTGCTTGATTACTGCCCTCAGTTTGATCTTCTGTGACGGAAGCACTTTCAAGAAGCCATTAAAAAAATATTAAGCATACCTTTCTAACCTAATACACAGAACCTTTTTTTTTTTTTAGAAACATGTTTATGTAAATGCACAACATCCTGCTTATTGTGTTTGTTATAGTATTATTGGCTACGCTGTTGCCATTTCTACACCATTGGATCTATTAGCAAGCTGTCAAATGTTATCTTTATTAAGAAAGCAATGTATAACCCAAGGATGAGCAAATGCATGTAACTGAAATCATAAGATCAAATGTAAATCTTGTTTGAAACTTCCCGGCACGTTCTTCAGAGATTCAATGTTGGGGCACTAATAACATTAAAGTTCAAGTCTCAAAGAAAGCCACTTCTGCACCACTTTTACCTTCTCCCTTTGAAGTCATGTGTCTTGCAGATTCTTCATAGTCACCCATTATAAGGATTAAAACTTAATAAATTCCTTAAACATTAAGCAGCATTTGAAGTGATCTTTTTGTTAATTCACAGTGTCATGTGGCTTTGACCTTAAGAGCTCAGCATTAATAAGATGCTTAGCAACTGCATAATGCAGCTTCTTACATCTTGAGCCCCAGAAATGCTTTTATTAGCTCATGTCTAAAAGTTGACATCTAAAGCCTAGCGTCCACAAAAGCAAGGACAAGGCCAAGAATACGAATTGAGTTGTTTTGCATCAATTTAGCAACCCCTGTACCTTCCTGAACGATTCATATCACTGTCTGGATCACCTCTTAGCACCTTTGGGAGGAGCCAAAAATTCTGTGGCTACAGTTTTTCTGACGTTGAATAGAACATCCTGACACCTTCAGCAGACATCCTAATGCCCAAGTCACATACACCCGTAAGTGCTGCTGGTTTTTGGGTTGTCCAGGCCTGTAGAGGGTGATAAACAGTAGCAGCCAATACTTAAAGGGAGCAGAGAGGTGTCTTGTGGGCTTGTGTGGCCGCCTGAAGGGACATTATTGAAATGGATCGTGTGATTTCTGTACTTTTAGTAAATGTGTGGTGAGGTATTTGTAAAAAAAAAAAAGTTACATGCACTCATAATGTATGAGTGATGCTGTCTTACATGCGTATGGTAAGTAGCGCAGGTAAGTAACTGTAAAATATTATTAGGATGCTAACATAAAATACACTGCAGTTGTGACTTTGAGGTCAGAAACCAAGTAAATGTGTGTCTCAGTCTTGGAATTATGAGTGTCAAAGAAGACAAAGGTTTTTTCAAAGATCTCATTACATTTATGCCACTGTTTTAGGTGTAGTCCGACTTCCCTATCTGGCAAACCTGAGTGGGTGCTAAGCGTCTAGGGCAGGGGTCGGGAACCCATGGCTCGTTTACATGGACAAAAGTAATGGGAAAGAACGCCTGATCGGAAGAAAAATGTGTCATGTAAACACGCCGTTCGGAATAGTCTGCCCCGATCAGACTCGTTCGGGTCAAAAGGCCGATTGTTGATCCAATCGTGTTGCATGTAAACGGTTCATTCCGATCGTGTGTCACTACTGCTCTGGTTTAACGTCATGCATAGACGGATGTTTCGCTTCAGAGAAAGCTTTGGAGCTCAAACAGGACCGACCGGCTGCTTCGCAGACGCTCAGTGCGAAGCGCTGACGCCTCTGCGCTCCGCCTTTGCCCCGCAGGCTCCTTGCCTCTCGCTTCCTATCTTCTCCGACACCCCTCGCGAGGGGGGCGCCAGGGAGGAGCGCTTTGTGCCCCCTGACGTCTGGACCCTGCGCGGTCCGCGCCTCCTCTGGAAAAAGCCAATACTCAACCTCTGCTATATTAAATTTTATATTATATAATATTATACAATAAATAAATAATATAATAAATATTATATTAAATCAACTAAACTTACCCCGTTGTCCGAGTCTCCTTCTGGGTTCCTGCATTTGGGTCACTCTGAACTCATGCCATATCACGACAGAAAGTTCATTAATGAAGTAGTTATTTTTAGGTTGCAACAAGTTATATAATCTTTTTTTTTATGTTCAGCAGCTCTATTTTAAGAAGTAGTTTATCAGTATTTTTTTTTAACTAGTTGGACTTGTTATGGCTTTACATAAGCTTGCCTTGTCTTTGTGCAGAGTATGAATAGTTTTGTTTGATTTTTGTCATTTTTGTGAAAAGACAGACATTTTGAATTCATTGTTTCTGACCTTCATCAATTGAATCTAACAGTGATCCCTCAGGATAAACTGTTTTCTTTTTCTTTTGGATAACTTTTATAAATTTGAGATTTAATTACATCATTACTAGGATAGGGAGCTTAGGTATGTGTGGCATTCTTACTGCAAAACTGTAATATGGGTTTTTAAGAATAAACTGATATAGATTTTGATAAACTTTTTCAAAAGGGGGGAGAAAGGATTACCAGAAAGTTTTGTAATGAGACTTGAGTTTGTACTAGTTTTTACACACTTTCTGTAAATATAAGATGGTTTGGGTTTGTTATTCTGGTTAGTTGTTTTATCGATTTGTGTTCATTCATAAATGGTTATCCTATCACAACTTTTATTACAACATCTAGGAAAAAAATCTGCAACATCCTGCTTTTTTCTGCCTTGATTACTACAAATAATGCACGTGATATCTTAGAGGGACTGTGGAGACCATGGAGTCTCCTTTTTTTACATTTTTGGATGATGGTGTGCCGCAGGTTTTTTGACAAGGTAAAAAGTGTACCTTGGCTCAAAAAAAGTTGAGAAACATTGGTCTAGGTTGTCCGGGTAAGATTTTGGAGGAACTCTTTTTCCTGTAATGAATGGTTCAGTATTAGAAGCATATTTTAAATTCTTACAAAAGGGTCAATTGTTAAATGGAAATTTTCCTTGGTGTCATTAGCCTCAATTTTTCTCGTAATCGATGGTAGGACTGAAGGCAACATTTAACATATATTTATAATATCAAGGACAGTTGCTCAAGAGGTGAGGTGTTTGGTGGCTTAAAAACTCATACTCTCTTTTAAGAGTCACTGATAGTTTTCCTAAGTCATCATGGACTTTTACCTCTCCTGCATCCTTCCTGCATCAAGAGCCGTCCCCACTGCCTGCACGCTATCTTTGGTTGCGCCTGTGAGGCTTGGTGTCCATCATCAGTATACATACAGGCTGACCTTTTGCCAAAGTGTGCGCTACAATGTTCTGAGCATCCCATTTTAAAGCATTTGTTAGCCATAACCTCATGCGTAATGAATGCTCGTCCATCTTCAAGGGCACCAGACAATTTCAGTTGTTCAAGTTGCACACCATGTCTGGGCTTAGCATCTTCTCTCCACTGTATTGACCTAACATGTACAATTTGCAGCCCACTCTAAATCCCTTTTTAACTGGTGTGGTTTGCCCCTTGCACAATCGCTCTTTATAAATCACTTGAAAAACCTAATAAAGTGCAATTTACACTCTTTTTGAAGGGGGTTTAGTAAACTGAGATCTTACACTTATGGGCCACTTTATCTAACACACCTGTCCAACTGCTCGTTAAGGCAAATTTCTGATCAGCCAATCACATGGCAAGAAATTTGGAGGATTGATTTATAATTTTGTTTTCAGTCATTTGATGCAGTTACATTGTGAAAATGAAAAAGCATTTCTGTTAATCCATTTTAAAGATCAAATTAGATATTTCTGATAGAATTTTGCTACACATTTACAAAAGAACCTTTTGAAAATAGACGCGGTTACATGTGCAAAATATCTTGATCGGATCAATGGTCGGATTAAAATTCAACCGTGCACATGGGATCAGAAAAACCTTTTCCGATTAGAAGGAACGTTCACAATGTCACAATTTCGGTCGGAATAAATCATTTGGGCATGCGCAGTAGTGCTGAAAATACCGGAAGAGGAAATGAGTCTTGGCTAATACGCGCTAACAACATTTGCCTTGTTTGATTAACACCAAATCCATGCGGGAAATGCCATCTACGTGCCATCTTGGCTGCACTTAAATATGTGGGAATATCATCAGCCTTTATTTTGTCAGGACACGACTGGAAACACAAATCCACGTGATTGTTTGAACGGTTTCTAAGGACTGAGTGACATTTCTGCTTTGAAAAGCTCACACAATGCCCAAAACCGCTGTGTGAGCTGGAAGTCCGAGCTCTGCTCGGACACACACAGTTCTCCTGAGTCCGGCAGCCGCTAACCTAGAGCGGCGGAACGGACCGCGCAGGGTCCGGACGTCACAGTGCACTAATTGCTACTCCCCGTAAGAGAGGGGAGAGGCGAAGAGCCAGCGGGGCGAGGGCGAGGGCGGAGCGGCGCTTCGCAGCGGGCGGAGCAGCGCTTCGCAGCGGGCGTCCGCAGAGCAGCTGGTCGGTCCTGTTTGAGCCCCAAAGCTTTCTCTGGAGCAAAACACCATCTATGCATGACTTACAACCAAAGCAGTAGTGACACACGATCGGAATGAACCGTTTACATGCAACACAATCGGATAAACAATCGGCATAACCCACCTTTCTCAATCGGAATGAAATTTTGATCCGAACGAGTCTGATCGGGGCAGACTATTCCGAACGGCGTGTTTACATGACACATTTTTCTATCGATCAGGCGTTCTTTCCCATTACTTTTGTCCATGTAAACGCAGCTAATGAAATGTCAAATACCATTTTCTTTATAATTTTAATTAAGTGACAGAATGAGCTGTGTGGAAAAAGAAGAAGCGGTCTTGTGGATTGCTTTCTCTTCTTAATTTTGAGTCAACAAATGCAGCTTCATTGTGAAAATGAAAAACCATTTCTGGTTTGACTTTTATTTTGAAGAATTCTACAGAAATGCTTTCATATACACAAAAATAGGGTGACAAATTATTTCTTTTCCAAAAATTAAAAAGTCATACTTTAGAGGGTTAAGCAGAGTGAGTTCTCACACTTACTTAACAAGAAAACAAAAATGATCAGTATCTCTTTGAATATTTTATAAAACACATTTTGAAAAGCTGTTTTATTATTTTTTTCTGAAACAATAACTACTCAGAGAAAATCAAAATGACTCAAATTAATTGGTTTATGTCTGAACACTGAAGTTAGCAGTTTGAAGCCTTTGTTTCTCTGTAAATCATGATTGTAATTTCCAAAATAGCTGACAGATGCTTGGCAGGTATGACCTTCTGCTGTAAAAACAAACTGTGAGGTAAATAAATAACTGTGCTGCTGCAAGAGAGACGGTTTTCAGGATGATTTATGTTGTGGGAAGAAGGCCTTTCCTATTCATCAAGGTTTGGCGGCGTACCTTGGTCCAGGTCACGACAGCAACAAAGTAAACAGGACAGGGGAGCTTCAAGTGCCACTCTTTTGTGGTCCTTTGTGTCCGTGCAGCGTCCTGGATCTACTCTTTCCCGTCTTTAAAAACACTTAACGTGAGGTTTCAGTCAAGTTTCTCTGCAACACCTCAACTCTGCTAGAACTCTACTTTTTCTTAACATAGTAATAAAAAGCAGTTTAGTCCCAAAATGTTTCTTAGGCAATTATTTGAACTATTTGAAACACAGAATTAATTTGGCATCTTTTGGATAAATTCTCAGAAGAATTTATTTAGTTATTGCTAAAAGTCAGCTTCCTTTGCAGCTTTAAAAAGCCAAAGTGTGGTGTTGCCAAAGACAAAGTTAATTCTAGTTATAAAAACAAATCAACAGATTTTTAGGGTTCCAGATCTGAACAACCATTAACTCTTTGGATTTCTTCCCTGCTTCTTTAAGCCAGCAGGGATCTGACTGCCGTCTACTGCCGGTAATGCGGACACTGCTCATCACCCAAGATCAAAACACCTGAAATATTCCCCGTAAGACTTGATCTTTGTGTTCATATCAAAAAAAGACTATTTACCAGATCTTCTTCAATAAACCAACTTCTCAGTAAGTGTAATAAAATTTGAATCTTTTGATCAACTCCTTTCAAGTTTGTTATTGCTGTCTTACAACTTAGATCAGACAGAACACATAAATAAAAAACAAGAAATGAAAAATCCAAAAGGTAACAAAAAAAAAAAAATATATATATATACTGAAAAACAGAACAACAACCCTATCTGCAGCTTGCAGTCAACACCTAAAATAGTGATGGGAGTATCCATACCAAGTAATCAAAGTATCGATACCCTTACATCACCAAATTTGGTGTTGACTACTCAATTAAAGTATTGATTACTAATTAATAAATGAGAAAATAGAAGTGCATGTGTCATTTCTAGATATTGAATTACTCCAGTGTTTTGTGTGAAAACTGTCACGGTGCCCCCGGCTGAGCCCTCGTCATCTCATCCACCTGTTGACAACGGCTGTGCCTCATCAGCGCCATCAGGATCCAGGCTCTTAAGGAGGACCAGGACCTGTACTCGACGCTAGTTCGTTGTACTCCTCGGTGCTTCACTGGCCGCTCATGCACAATCTCGCTCTAGCCTCATTGCCTTGTCTAATCCCCTGTCTGTCTGCCTCTCAGGACTCTCGCTGTCATCTGGACCTACGGTCGTACTCACCTCTCGCTGCCACTCGTTTTGGTTTCTCGCTGGAAGATCCTCGGACCACGGTGTTCGCCCGCAAGAACCTCCAACCAGCTCCTGTGGAATTCTCCCCTATTAATTCTGCCTCTAGAATTAAAGAATCTTTTGAACTTACCATTCTGTCTGCCGAGTATCCTTCCGGGTTCCAGCATCTGGGTCTGCCAAGCCTGCTAGCCATGACAAAAACAACCCCCAGCCCACAGTATATTGAAGTGCTTTATCAGTCACAAGATCAGCGGAGCCACAAAGTTGCTACACTTCACAACAACACAAGTAGGTGATTTTAGAAACGGTTTAGTACTTTTAACCTTTCACATTAAAATTTTTACCTTGCCGGTTTTTATGGTTTAAGAAATTACCAGTGATCAGTTTTTGTAACTGTTGAATAATTTTTGCAAAAAGTAATCGGTACCATACCAGATCTGAAGAGTGTGGTATCCCCCAACACTATCCTGAGATTACTGCAAAAAGGAAATCCTACATGTATCATGGCAGCAGATTTATTTTGATTATTGCTTACAAATTAACTTACATTCTTAAAGAAATCGTCTTTCCATCAAGCAGGAAATAATCAGAAAAGTTTTATTTGATCCGTTTTAGTGAGGTTGTAATGGTTACCACCTAAATACTAAAAACTGTTTCTATCCATGACAGCAAGCTTGAAAAACATGTGACTTTATTTAACATGTTGTGATGCAAGTGGACATTTGTGGTCATGTTTTGTCTGTCGTCATCCCATTGGATGAACGGGACCAGCTGACAAATGACAGCCAGGTGACAGGGTGACACACCTATTTTTTAAATGACGCGGGTGCGCGAAAGGAGAACAGCTGACGGCAGACCAGGAGGCGGAGGAGCAAGCGAGGCTCGTACTGTGGAATACTTTTCTGGCAACGATTTGGATTACCCCAGACATTTTTCAATTCCTGGCGGAGTATTGTTTCCAAGAGGCTCGGATCGTTCCGGTACGAGGATCAGCGGCTGGCTCTTTACAGGTGGAATGCGTCCCGACGAGTGAGGCGGGGCGGCCTCCCACCTAAGCGTGAGACTGTCGAACATTTTTTTCTTTTTTTTTTTCGTATCAGACTGCGGGGTTTCGGGATTACACTTTGGTTTTGTGATTATTATGGATTTTGGGAAATCGGGCGTTTGTACATTGGATGACGAATGTGATGGTTGATGATTGATAATAAGTTCATGCACGCGCAGAATACACGGCTGCACAAACAAGCGGCTATTTGTGTTTTTTGTTTAATATTATTGTGCAGAGATTGACAAGATATTCAATGCCCCTGCCGTAGAACGGCGTTGTGACATTCCCCTCTCAGAGTGGAGGATAGTTTGTTACAGAGTGGTGGCCAGTATGGGGACGCATTGAATGTTAAAATCTGCTTTCATTCATGTACCTATGTTTGCATTCATTTCTGGTTTTTTGCGGGTTTTTGACATTTGGGTTTGTGGAGTAAGGGGTGTGTACGAAAGTACATGTATATATGTTTTGAGAGGTATTATAGTTGCCGTAGAGCAGCAATTATTTTTCTTTCGTGTGTTTGCATAGGTACACGTGTACATCCATTTATTTGTGGGTTTGGGTTTCATTGTTGGCGCACTGCACCATTGACTTTGAAAAAAAAAACACATTCATCTTTACATTACAGATTTTTTCTATATACATACATATATTTACATAACTCAATTTTTACAGTTGGTCTCACACATATATTACAGGAATCATGTCTATGAGCGACCAGCAGGGTGCACCCAGTGACGTTGGTGCTGCCGAAGCAGGTGCATCTCCCCTCGTGGACCTAACACCTGATTCCAACCCGATGACTGTCCCCAGTTCTCCGCGCTTTGTCACCATCAGAGGCACACATGGTGAAGTGGCAGAATTAACCAGTAGGCTGGAATCCATGTACCTGGATGATAATGAGGATAAAGATAGCGAACTCCAGGAGGCAGTGGCAGATGGTGAGAGCATAGCAGATATTCTCCAGACAATCCACATGAAGATTGATGCCTTGGAGATGCGTTTAAGGGAGACGGTGGACAGCACGCTCAACAGAGAGGATGGACTAAGAGCTGCGATTGATGCAGTGGGACAGCAAGCTAAAGAATACATTGATGGGAAGCTTCAGAAACTGGATGAGACTGTGGTGGCATGTTTAGAACGGCGTGATAAACAGTGGGAAGACAAACTGAAAAAAGCTGTCAAGACACCATCCTCATTCTGGGGCCCCACTGGATTTTCTACTCCTTCATATCTACCGCCTACTCATTTGCCTGACGGGGATGTTACCATCACGCCTTTTCATACAGCCACACCCAGACCACCCATCAGAATGGAATTCCCGCAGTTCGGCGAGTCCCGCGAATCCACCGATGTCACAGAGTTTATAGAGCAATGTGAAAACTTTCTCACTCTCCGCCCATTGAGTAACACCGAGTTCCTTGGCACACTGAACACTGTCCTGAAGGGGTCGGCTCGGAGCTGGTGGATGGCTGCTCGTGGAAAAATACAGAACTGGCATGATTTCAAAACTGCTTTCCTTGAAGCCTTCTTGCCCTCTGACTATTCGGCTGAAATAGAGGAACAGTTACGCCAGAGTGTACAAACACCAACACAAGCCTTAAGAGACTTTGCTTACGACCATCGAGCACTTTGCCTGAAATGGCGGCCGGACATGCCAGAAGCTGAAATAGTTCGACGGATTCTGGATTCATGCAACCCAAGGCTAGCCAGTGGCCTGCGGGGCATAGTCTCCACCGTCGAGCAGTTGGTCAGAGTGGGCTCCATGATAGAAAGAGACTGGAGTCACACTAAAGACTACTGGAGCCGTGTTCAGCAGGCTAACCCAGCAGATCGAGCATCAAAAAAACCATCTCGGAGGCCACCTCAAGGGCCAGGTCGTGGACAGAGTGCGGACATGGCGGCAGTGCAAGGTACCCCTACTCTTTTGGTGGTGCCAGTGAAGATACGGGAGCATAGTGGTGACGCTGTGTTGGATACAGGCTGCACATATTCCCTGATGAGCATCTCCTTGTGGAATAACATCAAAAAGCCAGATGAAACATTGGGTGCTAACAGCAACCTCAAGTTTGTCATGGCCAATGGACAAGAGAATAAAGCCCGGGGAAAAGCTAACTTTCTGCTCACCTTAAACAAGGTTCATTACCATATCTGTGTGTATATCCTTGAAGAAACCCAGTTATGCATGCCACTGCTTCTAGGCTTGGACTTTTTGTGTACAAGCCAGCTCACCTTAAAACCTCATCTTGGAAAATATGTGATGACTGGAGGCAAAGAGTACACATTCCTGCGGAAAACAAGAGAGACACTTGAGTGGAGGCATGTAGAGCCTTCCGTCTATTTTTATTTGGCTGTTGAAGACTCTACTAACCAACCTGCTTCTCAACTTTTGGAGGCTCAACCTGAGGTGGTCTGGCCACTGCTGCAGAAGTGGCCTACAGTTTGGACAAACGCCACCGGTAACACCAACGTCATCAAACATCACATCATGACAACGGACGAGCTTCCTGTGCGGAAAAGGGCCTACCGGGTGTCTCCGCAAAAACAAGCAATAATCGATGAACATCTCGACAAGATGCTAACCAATGGCATCATTGAACCATCGTCATCGGCATGGGCTTCTCCAGTGGTCTTGGTCCCAAAGAAGTGCGGTTCACTGCGGTTCTGCGTGGACTATAGGGGGCTCAATGCCAAGACTCACCATGACGCCTACCCACTGCCACTAGTGCATGAAATACTTGAGTCGATGCAGGGGGCCAAATGCTTCAGCTCACTTGATCTGCAAAGTGGATATTGGCAGGTTGCCATGGATGAGGGCAGCAAATACAAGACAGCCATGACCACCCATCGTGGACTTTTTCAATTCAGGGTAATGCCTTTTGGTTTGCGTAATGCTGGGGCCACCTTCCAACGATTGATGGAGCGAGTTCTGGGAAACCTGAACGGTCGCGTATGTTTTGTCTACATAGACGACATAATTGTTTTTTCCAAGTCTCAAGAACAACATCTCCGTGACCTCGATGCGGTTTTTCATAAACTCCACCATGCTCATCTTACCCTCAATGTCAAGAAATGCCATTTTTTCAAAACTGAGCTCACCTTCCTGGGACATGTAGTGTCTGCACGGGGCGTGGAGGTGGATTCAGCCAAAGTCCATGCCATCACAACCTATCCTGTTCCCAATGATCTCAAAAGTCTCCAGAGATTTTTGGGGCTGGTGGGTTGGTACCACAAATTCCTACCTCGGCTGGCTGACATTGCAGCACCCCTCAACAACCTCAAAAAGAAAGATGTCCCGTGGGTGTGGTCTGCCGAGTGTCAGATGGCTTTTCAACATCTCAAGGATCTGCTACGTTCACCACCTGTTCTTTCACAACCTCAATTACACCTGGGGTTCCAAGTCAGCTGTGATGCGAGCGATGTTGGTTTGGGTGCTGTCCTGACACAATCCGTGGAGGGAAAGGAGGTTGTCATCGCCTATGCCTCAAGAGCACTCCGTGGACCAGAAATTCGCTATTCCACATCAGAAAAAGAGTGCCTGGCAGTGGTGTGGGCTGTGGAGAAGTGGAGACATTACCTGGAGGGCGACACCTTTGACGTCTTCACTGATCATAGTGCCTCAGCCTGGGCCTTCAACTGCCCAAAGACAACATCTCGGCTGACCAGATGGACACTGCGGCTTCAGGCTTTCTCCTTCCGTGTGCATTACCGAAAGGGATGCTCCAACATCGTCCCCGACGCACTTTCCCGGGCTGTCGACCAGACTAACCATCCATCGGCAGAAGGATGTGTGGCCCTTGCTGCTGTGAAGTCATACTGGTCAGACCTGCCAACATTATTACAGGAAGTAGAGAAAGCCCAAGAAAAGGATCCTTTGTGCCATCAGCTCCTCCTCGCCATCAGAGAACCAACCCATGGTCGTATTTACTATAAGCTCCAGCAGGGTGTGCTTTACCGCTGTGTGCCATCCAAATATAGTGGATACAATTACCAGATGGTTGTTCCAGCAGTCCTCATTCCTGAATTCCTCACATATTACCATAACAGTCCTTTTGGAGGTCATTTGGGTCGCATGAAGACACTCCTCAAAGTCCTGGATGTGGCCTGGTGGCCAGACATAAGAAAGGATGTTTGGACTCATGTGAGATGTTGCCAGAAGTGCCAACAATACAAGTCATCCAATGAAAAGCCTGCTGGTTTGCTCCAATCAACTGATGTCAAGATACCTGGTGAAATGATTGGTGTGGATTTTATGGGACCTTTTCCATCCAGCAAATCCCAGAACACAGTACTGATGGTGGTTGTGGACTATTGCAGCAAATGGGTGGAACTGTTTGCTCTTAGGGATGCCAAGACACCAAAAGTATGCCGCATCCTTAAGGATGAAATCTTCACCCGCTGGGGTGTCCCGGCATACCTAGTTTCTGACCGTGGGCCTCAGTTCACCAGTCAGCTCTTGACTCAGTTATGTTCCTCTTGGGGCGTTACTCAGAAACTCACCACTGCATATCACCCACAAACGAACCAAACAGAACGTGTGAACAGGACGTTGAAGACCATGCTGGCGTCTTATGTGGAAGACCATCATCAAGACTGGGACCGGTGGCTGCCTGAATTCCGTCTCGCCATCAACACTGCGGTGCACGAAACCACTGGTGTGACCCCTGCCGTGTTGGCTCTTGGACGCAGTATAGCGGGTCCCTTAGAACGTCTTATTCGCCAGACACCCACTCCTGACACACCTGCATACAACACACTACACACACATGCACAACTCATTAAAGAGGTGGAAAGGCACGTTGGGTTGGCCAGGTCTAGACAAGCCAGGTACTACAATGCCCGCCGCAAAGATGTACAGTTTGTGGTCGGGGATCTGGTCTGGATTCGGTCACACCCACTGTCTAAAGCCTCCACAAAATTCTCTGCCAAATTAGCACCCAAATGGGAAGGGCCTGTGAGGGTAGAGAAGAAATTGGGACCCGTCAATTACCAAGTTAAATGGTTGACTGGCAAGGCAAAACAAGATACGGTGAACGTGGTGAACCTGAAACCCTTTTATGGTCCCGATAAGCCGCTGGCTGGGGGGGGGGGGAATGTAATGGTTACCACCTAAATACTAAAAACTGTTTCTATCCATGACAGCAAGCTTGAAAAACATGTGACTTTATTTAACATGTTGTGATGCAAGTGGACATTTGTGGTCATGTTTTGTCTGTCGTCATCCCATTGGATGAACGGGACCAGCTGACAAATGACAGCCAGGTGACAGGGTGACACACCTATTTTTTAAATGACGCGGGTGCGCGAAAGGAGAACAGCTGACGGCAGACCAGGAGGCGGAGGAGCAAGCGAGGCTCGTACTGTGGAATACTTTTCTGGCAACGATTTGGATTACCCCAGACATTTTTCAATTCCTGGCGGAGTATTGTTTCCAAGAGGCTCGGATCGTTCCGGTACGAGGATCAGCGGCTGGCTCTTTACAGGTGGAATGCGTCCCGACGAGTGAGGCGGGGCGGCCTCCCACCTAAGCGTGAGACTGTCGAACATTTTTTTCTTTTTTTTTTTCGTATCAGACTGCGGGGTTTCGGGATTACACTTTGGTTTTGTAATTATTATGGATTTTGGGAAATCGGGCGTTTGTACATTGGATGACGAATGTGATGGTTGATGATTGATAATAAGTTCATGCACGCGCAGAATACACGGCTGCACAAACAAGCGGCTATTTGTGTTTTTTGTTTAATATTATTGTGCAGAGATTGACAAGATATTCAATGCCCCTGCCGTAGAACGGCGTTGTGACATTCCCCTCTCAGAGTGGAGGATAGTTTGTTACAAGGTTTACACGAGAAACAGCATTGAGGTAAAAATGTTTAAATACAAGTAATTAAATAAGTGGAAAGCCAACAATTAATAAAGGGCAACAAGAAAATCAGAAAATAAAACATTAAACATTTATGCCATCATAAATGTTTCATCTTCTTTGTGTTTTTAATAATGGCTGCACAGTTGCCTCACAGCAAGAATATTCCGGGTTCAAATCCCAGCTGTGTGGAGTCTGCATGCTCTGCTTGTGCATGCAGGGGTTTCTTTCTGCAGGCTTCCTCTCACAGTCCAAAAATGTTGTTACGGTTGTTGAGAGGGTCTGAAGATGCCCTCTAAAAAGGACTTATGAGAGTGCTAATGATTATTTAGAAAATAGTCATATTAAAACTCACAGAAGTGTTAAAATTGCTTAGTCTTAGATAACAGTTAGATGATTACCAAAAAGTTGAACAATTACTGATGGATTATCATTTCTCTCCAAATGTTTGTGTTTGGCAGCCGATGTCCTTGTCAACTAGACTGAAAACTTCTATTATGTTGTTTTTTTTCTGTCACTGTCGTATCAACTTGTTGGGAATGAAAGAAACTGAGGACCTTGAAGGCTAAAGCTGGCATGTTGTGTTGCATTGCAGCATCTTTCAATCTCAGCAAAGAGTTTTCTGCTCCTGGAACACTCCCTTCAGTTTTCTGGTACTCTTTAGAACATCAGCTTTTCTGGGAAATTATAATTAATGGATTTTTCTTTTTTTTCTTTCAAACCCTCCTTGATATTTCAGCTTCAACGCAATGTGTTTTGTCAGTGAACGTTAGTTTTACTTCCAGGAAAAAAACACATGATTGTGGCACCACCAACGCAAAAAAAAAATTGTTATGTTGGCGCAAAAGCAAGGAAAAACACACAGAGACATGCAGTTATTAGTCTGCAGAGAGCAGTGTGTACAAGAAAAAAGCAGCAAGAAACACAAAGACGAGAATCCTCAAATCATTCCCACTTTGCATCAAAGTCAGACCAGACCAAATGACCCAAATTCTTCCTTTGTTCTACTGAGCCCCTCTGACTTAGCACCCCGACTGCTGCTGCCATGTCAGACTTCAAGGAAATAACCCGTCATTTTCCACTCTGGAAAATCATCCATTATGCTCAAATACAAACCGCCAGTCCTTTATCTTTCTCAGAGACCTAGACAGAAAAGCAAAGAGAAAGTGGGAGTGAGCATTCAGCTATATTAAAATATGCTAACAGGGAGAGTGCACCGGGGAAGCAGTGGGCTGAAAAAAAAATCAAATCAGAAGCTCAATTGAGTGGCACAGCAGACAGATATACAGATCTAATTCCTCTGATTTAGTTTGGAGACATCTGCAGTTTTCCCAGTCACAAATAAACAGGAACTCATCAAGCAGCCGCAGCTGCTTCTTTTCTTAGGGTTACTTCTAATCAATTAAGGTTTTTCCAGTCTGAATGTCATCACACACTAATTTTTGAGGGGCGTTGAACCTCTGAAACTACTATGGTTGATTAGAGACAAAAAAATAATCAGATATTTTATGGATATTTTTATGAAATGTTACAAAAGATGTAGAAACGCCAAGTTATTTGTAATAAGTATTTTAAAACACTTATTAGTGTATTATTTATTAGGGTATTACTATAATACTATATTTGCAGTACAGTGTTGACGTTTGGGGAAAAACTAAACAAATTTAGTGTCTTTGTACATCTTATATAAAAAAAAAAAAAATGAACTCGAATAGTTCATGGTGTGGATTATGGGACACATACAAATGCCCCGGTTTCAAAGTCGGGTTTATTGAAATTATGGGAACTAGTGACATTTAAAACAGCACTTATGTATAAAGCCAGAAATAACTTACTTCCATTAAACATACAACAAATGTTCAAGGACAGAGTGTCACGGTTTGGGTTTCTTAGCCTTTTTTTCTATCATTGTTCTGTCATGTTTAATGTTTCTGTTTCCTGTTTTTTTTCAGAATCAGAATCGGAATTTCCTTATTGATCCCACACATGGAAAATGTGTTCGTTACCATAGCCAATGACAGCATTGTAAACATAAGAAGAAAAAAGAATAAGAATAATATCAAAAAACAGAAGAATGTAACATAAATGTAAACGATAAGGTGGTAAAATTTAAAAAGCTATTTTACAGACAGTTCAGGAACAATGTGCAAAAAAGAAAGATGTGCAAAGTTTATCTGTTGCATTGTGAGTTATTGTAGAGTTGAATTGTGTTGGGTATGAAGGATTTCCATTATCTGGCAGTTTTGGAGCGGAGCTGTCTGAGCCTCCTAGAGAAGGAGCTCCGCTTTTGTCCAGAACCGAGTGTAGAGGATTATTTTGAGGATTTATTTAGAAGGGTTCCCATTTTGTGTTAGTTCTAGTTTTACTTCCTGGTCCCAATCTGTCCTGATGGTTCTCACTTGTGTCTTGTCTGTTCTGTGTGCATTAAAGTCCTGTCTTTGCCTTCCTGCTGCTCGTCCATACACTCTGATTCCCTGGTTGTATCTCGAGTTCTGATTTGTAGTTTGTCTTTCCTGCTCAGCAGTGGTTTTTGGTTTTCTCGAGAATTAAAGACTTTGGTTGACTTGGAACCTCCTGCCTCATCATCTCTGCGTTTGGGTCATTCTTCAACCCCCGCCCTCGTGACACAGAGACGGGAGTTACGAGTTAAGAAGTTAGCTGAACTTCAAAAAGCAGTGCATTCTTACTACAAGAAAGAAAATGTGCTTATCAATTTGTGGTGTGGATTTACAAAAAAGGGTTGGATGAAAACCAAAAGTTTACGTGTATTCAAAAAAGACATAGAAGATGTCACTCATGGAACTTTACAAAGCTACAAAGGAACAATAAAAAAAAATGTCACTTCTTCATAGGTGCCATACAGAAGGTAATTTGAATGTTTTGATTGCTTGAAATAGGCCATTTAAAATCAAATCAAATCAACAACAAAAAAACGTAAATAGAAATATGCACAACATGAGGTGTTGTAAAAAGGGGTGGGATCGTACAAGATTTTTCTTTCACTCACTCCTTTACAAGCACATTATTTCATTTTATTTGTCTTTTTTTACTTTTGTGTCTATTGTCAATTTGTGTTTGAAATAAAAAATAAAAATACAAAAATTAAAGCAGTCAGACAAGACAGTGGATTTAAGTGCTTTCTTGTATTTGTATGTGTCTAAACAGTGATATATTGCCTTTTTCAGCACTTAAACACAGCTTATAGTGTAGCTGACATATATGGCAACATAAAAAATAGGTAAAATTGAAACAACAGGCCTAAAACAGTCCAAAAGCATAAAATTAACATAAACACAATATGATTAAGTTTAAAAGCCAGGGCGAATCAAGTTTTTATTTCAGAGTTATATATAAAAATATAATATAAAATTTCAAATTTAGGCAAATTCTAGATTTCTGGGCAAAAGAAAAGGTCGGGTCACTAAAACTTTTATATTATGTTCTGGGAATCTTCAGCAGATGTCCATAGGAATGAATACAGCACTTCACCAGGGCTGTGGAGAGATAAAACCTCATTTAAATATAATGGTGCAGAGATCATGAGAGCTCCAAAAATGTAAATTAATAGTTGTAGATGCATTCTGTATTGGATTGGCAGCCAGGCGAAGGAGCAGAGGACAGGAGTAATGCGCTTTAGGTGCAGGGCAGGTTGGGAGTTCTGATGAAGCTGTGGGCGTTCAACAGCAGATTGACTTGTTCCAATGTAGAGCAAATTACAGTAAGGAGGGGCAGATCAAAACACCAATTCAGGATAAACAGCAGAAAAAATGGCCTTAAATAAGCATCTTCAGTTGAGAAACGCTGCCTTTGAAATCATTAAATCTGGTTATTAAATTTGAAATGAATGCTAAATAAAGTATCCAGGTTTTTGGCAGTCGCTGGCACATGGAAAACCAGGATTCGATTCCCTGGGGGCTCAATGAGCCACTGTGGGTCCTTGGAACCTCCCTAACTAGCCACACAGGGGCACAAGTCTGGGCCCCCTGGGTCGGTCCCCAGCCAGGGTAAAACACAGGGTAATGCCAGGTTGGGCAACTGGTTTAAAATCTCTGCCACTTCTAGTTCTGGTATAGTTGTTGAAGGTTTTTTTTATGTCAAATGATAAGTAGGAAATGCTTCAGCCAATGAATTCTTAAAAATTTGTGCTTTTGAATTTTAACTTCTTAGGCGTTTCTGTTTTACATTTCAGTGAAAACTAGATGAAAAAAGATTCAGAAAAAAGGCTCCAAATGGTTGTTAACTGAGATATGAGATCTGTTCTACTTCAGTGAATTTCCCATAAACGTGCCTTTTGTGGCTCCATGGCATTCCTCATGCACTTGGCAAAATGACTGTTCCACTGGTTTATTTCACTCCTTATGGTCAGAGGCAAGCATTTGAAGTGGCTCATGTAAAATTCATGTTCATTTGGAAAACTGCTCTTGTGCTTTGCAGTTACCCTCACACACACTTTGATGTGTAAGTCTTTGTTTTTTCTCAAATCTCTAACACACAGATGGAAAGTGAGGAATTAGCATGACACAACCACAGCAGACATTTCTGGGGAATTTGCTATTTCATGGTTTCAATGCATGAGCTCTATTTTCCCAAATACGTGGAGACATGTTGACATGCCATAAAATGGGGATCTTTGCAAGTGAAACATGTTTTCCCTTTGTTCCTAACATAGGAGGGTTAATTTCACTTATTGGGTCTGAAGTTGCAAATCTGCATTCAACAGACAAAAACCAGGCGTCTCTACTCCAAATATGGATTTATTGCAACAGTTGTTCCCACACAATATTCATGAACCGGCTGCCTAATGTTACCAGGACGCTGCTAATAATGTTGTTCCAGCGTTGGATTCATATTTATGATTGATTTTAGAAAAAAATACTTTTAGTGACTTTTTTGCAATTATCTGTCGCACCTATAACCCTTGTGCTATCTTAGATGACCCCACCCTTAATCCATGGACACCAGTGAAGATCACAAATCATTGAAGAAAAAAGGTTTAGTGCACTGTCTGGTGGGTCTAGATGACCCTACTCCCAATGTTAAAGTGCATAGGATAGCACAAGGGTTAAAGTTGGGTGAGGTCTCAAGTTGGTGCCAATATTTTTTCTTCCCCTTTCAAGGTTTTGGGTTAAGGGAAACTCTCTATCACATTTCATTGATACCTACACAAAATCTCGTGTAGACAAAAGTTAAGAGCAGGGGGTGAAAACACATTTTTAAAATTAAGGGAAATTGGAAGCTAAAAAGTAAAAAGTTATCAGACGCACACTTCAGCCTCGTACAGGCCAGGCCGGTAAAAATATTGTCTGACATTAAACTGGTCTGTGGCCTGAGAAAGGTTGAAGACCACTGGTTTGGTGTTATATAAAACCAAAGGACAGCTGCTATGTCTTCATAAACCTTTGTGCTTGGTGGTCTCTCAATCCGCTCACTCTGAAGAAATCACGCCCAGTTGGAGAGTGTTGACACATTCTATCCCTCTAAGAACAAAGTTGTGTTTTTGTTTTTTATTCAATTTAATTCTAAAAACAAAACAAAAAAAACAGAAAAGCTAAAATCACAGTAGTCTTAAAACTAAACCCACTAATCACATTTTTAATGTAATAAACCGCTTTGTAGAATGTTTTTTTTTGTTGTATTAACTGTTTAAAGTGATTGACTACATAAACAGTTCATTAAAGTTCATCAACTATGACAAGATGTCAGGAAAAAGAACATTTGTCTCAAACATTTGACAATAATCCGAAAAGTATATTTCCATATCTGAGATGAGTTACTCCTCCTTCAACTCCTCTATGGATCCGCTTTGTCCAGTGTCTTTAATGTTAGTGGTCCATGTACTCGGACTTGAACTGGATCAAGTGCGCCTGTACAGTAGTTGTGGACATGTTGTTCTTCTTTTATGGCCTCCTGCATATGTCCTGCTTGTGTTCTTAGAGCCATATTGGTTAGTCAGTCACTCTAGAGAAGTTTCCCTCCATTGTGGATAATTGGCTCACACTGCGGTCCTCTGGAATCAAAAAGCCTTCCAGATGATTCATTGATTCATAATCACAAAGAAGCAAGAAACTTTCCCGCTCATGCACCACTGCATGAAAAAGAACTGTGATTTCTTCGCTCCAAAAATTCCACATTTCGTAACACAGTAAACCCTTGTTTTTCGCGGGGGTTACGTTCCAAAAAGAACCCGTGATAGGCAAAATCCGTGAAGTAGTTTTTTTTACAATTATTATACAATTAAATACTCTTTTATACATTGAAAAGAAAGAACAGACCATTTTACAGGCTCAAGCATTTGTTTCACAAATCAAAGTACTTTAGAAACGTTTTTTTTCAACAAATAACTTCTGTACTGTACTGTCAAATAATAATTTTAATCATCGATGTGAACAGAAGGCTTCAAATCGCGGAGATTAGCCCCGCCCACCGCGATCCGAGTAATTAGATTAAACGGGAGAAAATTTAAAATGATTATGAAAAAAATACGAAGTGCAGTGGGACAAACAGTGACTCAGGTGTATTTCACTGCTCTTCAGACTGAGCCGCTGCATCCTGACTCCGCTCTGCAGTGTTTTCTTCTTCTGAAGCCCGCGGTGCAGCTGTGTTTGTTCAGGAGAAGAACATAGTCATAGGCAGTTGTTGTCGCTCTTTTTTCTATGGGTTTTAGAGACACTCGAAATTGCAAGATGATTTGCACGTACGTGTTGTGTATTTGGCAAGCTGTTTTACGTACGTGTACATATTAAACTGCAACGTTATTGACGCACAGGTAGAGAAGAAGCGGAGTGACTTTTTAGCCAATCAGAATGCAGAACATAATGCACCATGCAAATCCATGAAGTAGCGAAACCGTGAAAAGTAAACCGCGTTATAGCAAGGGATCACTGTACATTTCTGTGGACTACTCATAGGATCCTGTACTGCCGTGTATGTTTTGTGTGTTTGCCATTATAAAACTAACCCAGTGGTTGATCTGCAGGAATGGCAGAAAGACTTGTCATATATATGCGTGGATTGTCTTTATTCATCATGCCCCCTCCTGATTGCACCTTTTTTCAGTTTTTTCTTCAAACAAAAAGTTCAATTTGATCTAAATAATTTTTATCTGAAAATTAAACTCAAAGACAGGACACATATTAAAAGGAGGACTTGTCTTTACAGCATTTACACCTGACATTAGTCAAAATGTATGTGCTCACATTTATTTTGCATTTCTACAACACAAATATTAAGGAGCACGCGCTCACAACAAGCTGTGTGGTGTGTATAAAAACCAAACAAGGAATAAAGTGCAGACGGTTTTTATTCAGGTGTGCTTTGGCGTCTGATCAGAAATTTTGTCCTCCTTTGGTGATACAGGATGATTGATTGGCAGCTGTCACTTCTTTTTTTGTTTACCCCTCACTTGCTATTTCCCAAGTGTCTTTTCTTTTCACACATCCCCCTCCGTTCTCTCCATCTGTCTGAGCATGTCTGCTTTACTTCCTAGTTTGCCCTCTTAGTCAGTCTCAATCTGATATCCTCCACAGTGTTATTTCTTTTTTTATTGCAAACATTTTTACTTCATTTTTAGCTGTTTGTGTTGACTATATGAAAAACTGGGATTTTGGACACAAGCCTTTTTCTAAATCACAGGGTTCATTTTAAAGCTACGTTTTGCTGTCTTGTTTGAGGAAACAGACACCAGCTGCATCTCCACTGACAATGAAACTGCGCAAATTGTATCTGCCTTAATAGATTTTTGTAATGGAAACAATAATTTTGAGAAAAAAACTCCCATTTATCGAAAAAAATGTTTTTACGCTTGGAGGCGGTGGTGCTTGTGGTGCGTCGAAATTGACATATTTCGCAAAACTGCAATGGAAACACTTTTTTAAAATTAAATGAGTCACCTGACTTACATCTCTGCACAGGAATCCAGTTTGTAGATGTAGATGGCAATGAGCTTCTTGGTAGGAACTGGCTTCCTTGGGCACAGCACAGCGGGCGCCACGAGAGGTCCCACAGCATCACCTCATCTAAAGTTGAGCCTGTCGTGCGGAATTGTTGGAGTGAATTGCATTCTTTAGTGCTGAAAGATATGCGATATATCTTTCCAATAACTTGCTTTATGTTCTATCAAGTTGTTCGCTCTCTCTGTCTCCATCTGTGTGTGAAGGTATTTCGTAACTTTTTCAGCTAAGCTTTCATCATTGGCAGTGTTAAAACGTTTTTGTTTTTTTTTGCTCCTTCATCGCTTACTCTAATCGCTTGATATAAATCCAGGCTAAATTATGTGATTTGCATGCGATTGCAGTACAGGTGTCAAATCCCAGTCACATATGATGTCATTAGCTTGTGTCACATCTCCCAGCAAATGGGGCGATTTTTCTCCAATGGCTCTGCGACAAATGCAGCCCGAGCTATAAAAAATCACTTTGAAACATAAAACAGCCTTAAGCCTACTCCCAACTTTACAACACGTACAAAAACAGACTGATGCCGCTATAATAAATGTTAACGTGTCTATGCAAACTCCTAACCTGGTTAGTAACATGTAAAAAAAATCAGACACAGCTACGTGTTAGCTGTGTTAGCCATGTTAGCGTGTTTACAATAACACGTAACCCTGTTTTGTGGAACTCATAAAAAACACAGATTTTTTGATAGAGCTCCCTGTACCTCTCTAAACTGCTTCAACATCAGTAATAACAACCAAAAAGAATCCATTTATAAGCCACTGTGGTGCACTGACATTTTTTGAAAACAATCAAGGATTTTAAGTGAGGAAAATACGGTGTAGAAAATCCCGTTACCGTGATTCCAAATCCAAATTTAGTTTCTCAGTTTAAGTGCCTATATGCAAAAACAATTTAATGAGCTTTTAAGTAAATTATAATGTTCTTTTATCACGTATTATAATGTTCCTGTATTATAATGTAATAATATTGTGTTATAATAAATTATAATGACTTTCAAATAGTGACGTAGACAAGTGAGAACAGCCCCTTCCAAGAAGAGTCTGCGCTGTCAGTACCACCCCCAGGCTATCACACACACCCACTTTCTCCGTCAAGTCAGCGGTGATTGGCAAAGACCTTTCCTTTTATATGCAATATATGCACATCTGTTTAGGTTGACGTAATGAAATGGGCGGCACCAACACGGAGCGAAAGTTGGGGCCTCAGAGCTCAGAAAAAATAAATAATATTTAATAAATATTATTTAATAATACCTACTCCCCTCCGGAGGAGCGGGAGTGATTCCAGATTCTAGTTGGCTCATCTGTGCTCCTGTACTTGGCCTTGTACCTTGTCTCTGGCTCGTCCCCCCCCCCCAACCGTCCCCAACTCCATCTGGATGAAGCCCATCTGCTGCATTATTCAAACATGTAGTTGCAGAGTTAAATAAGCTAATTCTTCTCTAAGAGTTCTGGTACATCCCCTGTCTGTTGACCCCTCCTTCATGTGGACACTCCTGAGATTTCTTCTTTTTTTCTCTGGAATCTGTTTTTTTAAGAGCTTTTCCTTACTGAGAAGGAGGGTCTAAGGGCAGGTATGCCCAGTTTAGCTTAGTCTGTTTAATTTAGTTTAGCCATTATCTTTTGTGTTTTACGACTGATTTCATGTTTTTATACAATGACCGGAACGAAACCCATTGAAACAACTACTGCTGTAATATTGGGCTATAAACATAAATAAAATTGGAATTTGGATAAAAATGTCTTCTTTTGTGTGCCAAATGGAATTGATTATTATAAACATGGAAATTGTTTACAATAAAAGGATTAAAAATAGCATGGTAAAAGCCCTTTAATCGTTATTCAGCTTGGACTCCAGCTGCAAGCCAGTGAAGCACTGAAGTTGTTTTATCCTCATATGAACTGGACCTGCAGTAATTTTGTGATTGAAACAATATTTTGTCAAGATTGTGTTACTTTAAGACATGTGAGAGAAGACCACCTCGCAGCACCAGATGGCCATTAGAACTGCTGTGGGTCAAAAATAGAGGGGTCAACCCCTGTTCAAAAAGTCCAGTTTGTTTCCTGCTCTGCCTTCCCATATTTGCCAAAGTGTCTTTGCATCAGTGCATACCAGCACTGCAGAGATTTGAATGGTTGAATGAATCTAAGACTGTAATGGGCAACAAAAAAGGGTGTAAAAGCACTGTATAGGTCAGGGGTCGGCAACCCATGGCCCCGGAGCCACATGTGGCTCTTTTATCCATCTGTTGTGGCTCCCTGTTACTTTGGAAAATAATGAGTATTTTATAATAATTAAATTTTATTTTAGTTTGTTCATTTTTCATGCCATTTCAAAGGCGCTGATGGCTCCGTAAGAAGCGCGAGCCACGTAAAAAACAGCTTCGTAATGAGTTTGTATTTATAGGGCGAGAACTGCAGAGCTGATAGTAGGAGGAGAAACGCGGGGCGGCTTCAATAAACACTCCGATCTTCTGCCGGGAACTTGACGTGCCGTGGGGCAGAGACCAACTCGCTGGTGACAGACTGAGAGTTCGCGCCAGTGTTGCCAGATAGAGTCACAGTTTTCCAGCGGAAAAGTCATCTGAAAACCGCCAGACCCAGGCAAAAACCGCCCAAAACAGCTTTTGTTGATGTTTGTTTTCGCACTGGACTGATAAAATAAAAGGTTTTTCTAAATAAAAGATAGTTTATACTAATAATAAAATGTGTACAATATTGAATATTTCTTCAACGGCCCGCCTTCTTCCATTCATTTTCTTAACCCGCTCTATCCCCGCTATAACCTGCATCCTTCTCTTTCATCCGTTGTGCGGCGCTGGAGCGCCCCGACTATCGTATTTTGCGCTCTCTGTGTAGGACACACTGAGGAGCGCGGGGGAAACAAATCTCAGCTGCAGAGGATGTGAACAGGTGAACAGGTAGAGAGGAATAGCAGGTAAAGAGGCGGAGGAGGGGCTTTACCTTCAAACTCTGTCAGAGAGATGCAAACACGGGCGTCAGATTGAGACGCAGCTTTCCCTGCGGGAGTTGAATCAGAGACTTTCCCTGGGATGATCTCATGATCTCAAACATGGAAACATGATTACCAAGTAGAACTGTTCAAAATAATAAACCTGATCTCTCCACATTCTCAGTGCCTACCATGCATTGATAAACACATCGCTCCATGCAGCGATCAGACCAGAACCAGTAGCTCCTCCCACACGCGGCCGCGGTATCATCCTTTAAAGAACACAATGTGCATTTGCAGCGACGTATGCTTCAGACGATGTCCGATTGGCCAATCTACATGTCAATCAAATCCCGTCCTTCTCAGTGAGGATTTTGGTGGATTTTAAAGAAGTACTTTTTTTTTTTTTTTTTTTATCTTTTCTGGCCCGCGATCTACACTCATGTCATTGAAGATCGACCGGTCGATCGCGATCGACGTAATAAGCTCCTTTGAATAATATATACATGCATAATATATATAATGATGTCAAAACGGGTTGTGGCTCCGGGTGCTTTCTTTTTTATTAGGGGTGGTCCCAAATGGCTCTTTGAGTAAAAAAGGTTGCCGAACCCCTGGTATAGGTAAAGGGAGTTCGCCAGCAACCAGCTACAGTGGTGGATAAACCTGTTGGTACCCCTCAGTTAAAGAAAGAAAGTCCACAATACTCACTGAAATGACTTGAAATGTTCAAGAGTAACAATAAATTAAAATGTATTGAAAATTAAATAATCAAAATCAGCCATTACTTTTGAGTTGTTGATTAACAGAATTATTTAAAAAACCAAACTAATGAAATAGGGCTGGACAAAAATGGTGGTACACATAACTTATTATTTTGTTTCACAACCTTTTGAGACAATCACTGCAATGAAACGGTTTCTGTATTTGTCAATGAGCCTTCTTCACCTGTCCACAGGTATTTTGGTCCACTCCTCATGAGCAAACTCCTCCAGTTGTCTCAGGTTTGACGGGTGTCTTCTCCAAATGGCATATTTCAGCTCCTTCCACAGATGTTCAATGGGATTCAGATCTGGGCTCATAGAAGGCCACTTCAGAATAGTCCAACGCTTTTCTCTTAGCCATTCTTGGTTTTTTTTGGCTGTGTGTTTTGGATGGGTGTCCTGTTGGAAGACCCATGACCTGCGACTGAGACCAAGCTTTCTGACACTAGGCAGCACATTTCTATTCAGAATGCCTTGATAATCTAGAGATTTCATTTTACCTTGCACAACTTTAAGACACCCTGTGCCAGATGCAGCAAAGCAGCCCCAAAACAGAACTGAGCCCCCTCCATGTTTCACAGTAGGGACAGTGTTCTTTTGGTTGGATGCTTCATTTTTGAGTCTACGAACATAGAGCTGATGTGCCTTACCAGAAAGCTCCAGTTTTGTCTCATCTGTCCAAAGGACAGAAGCTTTGTGGCTTGTCAACATGCATTTTTGCAAATTCCAGTGTCGCTTTTTTAGGATTTCCTTTCAACAGTGGTGTCCTCCTTGGTCGTCTCCCATGACGTCCACCCTGGCTCAAACAACGATGAATGGTGCGATCTGACACTGATGTACCTTGATCTAGGAGTTCACCTTTAATGTCTTTGAAGGTTGTTCTGGGCTCTTTGGATACAGTTCCAACTATCCGTTTCCTCAACTTGTCATCAATTTTCCTCTTCCGGCGACGTCCAGGTAGGTTGGCTACTGTCCCGTGGGTCTTAAACTTCTGAATAATATGTGCCACTGTCGTCAGTGGAACTTGAAGCTGCTTGGAGATGGTTTTATAGCCTTTTTCTTTACGATCTTTGTCTATAATTTTGTTTCTAATGTCCTGGGACAATTCTCTCCTTCACTTTCTGTTGTCCATGTTCAGTGTGGTACCCACCTTTTCACCAAACAGCAACATGACTATTTGTCTCCCTTTAAATAGGCAGACTGACTGATTATGGGTTTGAAAACAGCTGTGATGTCAATTAAAGGACATACCTGAGTTCATCATGACCCCCTGGGCAATTAGTTCTCTGTCTTTTATGGAGGTACCATCATTTTTGTCCAGCCCTACTTCATTAGTTTATTATCAAAAATAATTCTGTTAATCAACAATTCAAAAGTAATGGCTGATTTTAATTATTTAATTTTCAATAAATTATAATTTATTGTTACTTTTGAATGTTTCAAGTCATTTCAGTGAGCATTGTGGACTTTCTTTCTTTAACTGAGTGGTACCAACAATTTTGTCCACCACTGTATAATTTTTTTTAACTATTTTGACATTTTTTACTTCATCAACGTGTAGTCTCAAAGTTGCATCACGGTTTATGTGATACATGGGTTAGACAGCATTTTTGTCATGACAAGTCATTAATGCTTCTCTTGTAATGCTTTATGGGAAGAACTGTTCATTAAAAATGAGCAATGATCATATTTTTCCTTTGAATAGTTTTCTAATTTAGTAGTGATATGTTACACTTTTGAGTTAGTTTAAGTATAGGAATGAGAATTTTCATTTGATGATTCTGTACTAGCCTCTGTTCACACTATGGATATTCCATTCATTCTAAATGGACTCAGCTTTCCCACACGTTTTAATATGAATCACATCTATGACTTGCAAATAAGTTTTTTTTTACTCACCACTGTGTTGTTTTTTTTGTTTTTTTTACCAGCTAAGGTCTGGTCTCTCAGAGGACGCCTGGTGGTGTCTGATGGCTCAGTAGCAGCAGATTCATGCAAATAAGACAGCAGATGTTCAATTTTGCCCAATGATCCTCACATTTCATGGAGAGTTTATGTTCTCCTAAAATAATACAAAATAGACTTTAGGAAGGACTGAAGGAAAGATGGAAAACAAAATATTGCCTTTTTCAAAACCAAGAGACTTGTAAGAAAAAACTCCTTTTGTTTAAAATAATGGAACAAAAAGTTGTGCGACTATTTTCGGGAAAACCCACCTACCAGAAATTTAAAAAAAAAAAAAATCAGTTGACTAACATTTCCTATAAAAAAAAAAGTCATGTTTTTCAATGGGTTTTGTAGCGGAAAACCCCGGTCTCTAAACTTTCACCACATGTGGAGGAAGATGAAGACAGCTGGAGATAAAGAGGAAGGTGATATTGAGAAGCCATTTCACAGAAGTGTGTTGGGAAAATAGTGGGAGGACATTTACTCTTACTGCTTATCCATTATTGCCCCAGACGAGTCTTAAAGAAGCCTTTATGTTTGAAGAAAGCAAATGTTGATGGTAAAATAAAGGGGTATATTCAGATAAATGACAGATGCAAAATTACCAGACATGCTACTTTTAGTGTAAAATTCTTTTTAATATCGCTTTGTTCCCACTAAAGAATTTATTTAAATGGAAACTCGGGGCTTCAGTCTTTGTTGTGCAAAGTTAAATGGAAACACGAGAGATGATAAGGTAAAAGATTTGACGAGAAGGCAGGGGAAGAGCAGAGATAGAAGTGTTTACTTTAAGAATTGGCCTGTCACTTTTTCACAGCCTGTTTCTATCTGCTGTTGACTTTGTGGTGAAAAGTTAGAAGAAACATTTGAAGTTGAGCCTGTTCTTGTGCAACGACATATAAAAAAATTGGGTTTTCTTTTTCTTTTTCAAAATCCCCAAAAGGTCAACTGTTTTGTTTTTGCTTTCTGTGCCAAGACATTGTACAGCTTTTAACAGGATCTTTATGCTTCATTTCACCCCAAGTTTATGAAAGCAAATATTTTCTTTTGTACAGTGAGAAGCCCAAACTGATGTAACACTGGAGACAAAACTTGTGCGGTCTCTGCTCTCTATTTTACATGAACTAAAAGGAGTAGTAGGAAAGTGTTCTGTAGTCAGACAAGTTCAAATGAAATCTTTTTGCTGGTAATGAAGGCTGCTTTGATATTCCGGCTAAACAGCAGCATTCAGAGGGTTCTTGGGATTCACTTCAAAAGCTGTGATGATGCTGGTTAATTAGAGCATTTGTTAAGAGAGGATGAGTTAGTTGCACTTACACTGGGAAAAAAAAAAACTCAGAAAGCTTATAGGCATGTAAAGGATTTGTCAACAAATGATCCTCTCCAGATGACGTCTAATTGAAGGAAGGTACTGTGTATTTCAGCATGACAATGCATATCCATCTCCTGGAGCTGTAACAACAGTACAGCTCCATTCATAAGGAATCTGGGTGCTGAAATGGCCAGCCTGTGGTTCACAGAGAACATTTGGAGCATGATTAAAAAATAACATCAAAGACAACCGTGACCTTAAACAGCTGGACACCTACTTGTCAGATGAGAACAAATTCAAACACCAAACTCCCGAAACTCCTTCATTTTGATACCAAGATGTCTTCGAACTGTTTAGAAAAGGAGATGCTCCATTATTGTAAACAAATTCCTGCCAAATCTCGTCAAACCTGTTACTGGTACTGGTACTAAAATTGTATACATGACAGAGTGATATCAATCACTTATGCCTTAGTCACATGCACGCTTTCGGGTGTTTACCCGTACAGGTGGTGGGGCTTTTTGGGTTGTCTGGGCCTGTGGAGGGTCTTCGAAAAAGAACATCCACAACTTTGTCTTGAGGTTCGTGCAGCCACCTTAAGGGACGTCATGCATTAGAAATGTAATTGTGTGAAGTATTTGTCAGTCCACGTCCTTGCTACAAACTCTGTTGCTGCCCAAGCTCTAGCCAGAACCCTGCTCACTAATGTTGCTCCTGTAATCGAGCACACCCTTCAAGTCTGTTCAGCTAAAAAACTCACTGTCAGCCTCACGTCTTCTCTGACAGTATTCTTCTGGAAAAAACACTAACAATTCATCAAATTCATCAGTGTTCTTAATTAAGAACTGTTCCATTCTCGTAGCTTTACCTGCACGTGCCCTGAGTGATGTCAGAGACTGCAGCCCATCCACCAACATCAACTTAATAAACGGGCCTACTCTGCCAAACGTGTTTAGTCTTTTCTGGGTTGGCCATCTTTTCTCAGTATTCTGATGCTTCACAAGTTCTAGTTCCAAAGTCGTACCTATATTGACTTTTGCAGTTTGGATCTGTCATTCAAGAGCAAAGTGAGCAGCTGTAAAGCATTCAAGGCCTGTTTTTTCTGCTCTACACATATTCAGAAATGTTTTGGCTTTAATAAACAATTTGCCTTCTAGACTGCCTGTTCCCTCTCTGCCAGTTTGGAAAGGGGTACAAACCCCAAATGAGACAAATGACTCAGCCAAGTTTTTATTTTATTTATTTATTTATTTTTTTCAGCAAATGCTTGTTGCACTCAAAAGAAAGAGCAAACACTTGATGCAATTACTGGTGTGATTACTTATTATTTGGCCAAAAGAGAAGCCAAACTGGAGAAAAAAATGTGTTTAAAGCCTGTTTAATGAGATCTGCTTTTGATAAAACATCCTACACACAGTCATTAAAGTCTAATAAGTTACCAAACACCAGTAATTAAAGCTTTTTGGACTTACCTAAGAGACAACTTTCACCACAGCTTTTTCTCCAGCCTGAGGATTTCTGTTAACAGCATGAACAAAAAAGGCAAGTTGCCAATTCATCACAACAGAGAATCTAAGAATTTCATACAAACAAAAACAGAGAGGACAGGAACATAACAAAATGAAAGGTGTGACACCCTATGAAAAGTAAGGAACAAGACATTTGCTGTTATACTGTCAGAAAATATTAATAAAGCTTTTGCTAAACAGAAAGTGTGAGTGACAATGATCTGATTAAAAAATATAAAATCTTTAACCTATTTAGTTTTGACTAAGAAGGAAAATAAAAAAAATAAGTAAAATCTCTGTACGTGTAGAAATAGTTTAAAACTAGGATTTTTAAGAAATATTAATCACTTTCACTGTCATTGCTTAATTCCCTAAAAGCTTGTAAATCAAATGTTATTGAGGGAAAAAAAGTTAAAGATAAGTTAAATTATCTATCGACTCAGCTAAGGTAGCCTTGAGTTCTGGAACTGACAATGTCCTATCCATCTCATCACACTGACTCCTTGAGGTGGCGATGGACCTTGAACACAACCTGGTGTCCATGTCTGGAGGAAGATAAGGGAGCTGGGGGAGACAGAGATGGAGAAGGACTTCACCCCACAGCATTTCTCATCTTTAAGACAATGAAAGCCAGATTAACTGGGGTTTATGAGAACTTAAAATTTTCTTTTTTAACTTTGTAAACTCCACTACATCAAATAATTGACAGGAAATTCAATTGTTTTTTTTTTTGAAATTCACAATACATTTTTGAAAAACCTTTTGTGAAAGAGATAAACATAGTATCAGTTGGGTAATTCATCAAGCTTTTGCTCACATCAATGTTTAAGATGCAAAAATACTGCCGTGAGTGTTCAGAAAGAAAGCTTATTTACACACAGTATCAAATTTGATATACACTTTTTAAACACAGATCAATTTAATATCCATAAGTTTTGCATTCTTTTAATGCAGCAAGTAGTCATTTAGAAAATTTAATTGGTTATTCTCACCATTAAGTTAGAACATTATCAGAACATTTTCTGCCATTTTCTGAGATTTGATAGAAGTAGCTATTTTGGAATGACCAGGAAAAAGCCTTCTACTGCCTCAAGAACTACAGGGGAAAAAACCTGAACTAAGTTATATGGTTTTTAAAGGGCCTATAAGTTCATTATAATGTTAATTCCTCACAAAAGACAACCCCAAAGTGGTATTTTGACCCATTCACACATTTCTGAGTATTTCTCTGAAAACCTGCTCTCTCAGCAGCAGCCTCTCCCAATCCATGAAACCGATTGGGTTCTCACATTGTGATGTAGATAAGTGAGAACAGCCCCTTTCCAGGAATAGTCTGCACTGCCAGCACCGCCCTCAGGCAAAAACCCACTCTCTGCACTGAGCTAGTGATGATTGGCTGAAACGCTTTCATTTGATCTCCACAATATTCACATCTTTGAAAAAAGTTTGGTTATTGTTTGTTTTCACACTGCTGAGGCCGGCTCTAGGATGACATCATGAAATGGGCTGCACCCACATGAAGCGAAAAGCGTGGTCTCAGAGATCAAGTCTTCTTACCTCCTGGTAAGAAAATGAATGGCAAAAATAACTAATATTTCATTTAAAAATCCTTCTTTAGTGTGTCAAAGGTAATATATTATGATACATATAGTTGACTCTGAAAGGTTGAAGAGTTGCATGATGCAGCCCCTTTGAGGAAAGTTTTGATAATGCTAATATGCATGTATTAAATATGAAACAGATGGTTATATAGTGTTAGAAAATAGCGAGCACCTTTTTCACGTAAAACAAATAAACTACGATGAATGCACAGGTTTTGTTTTAATCTGTTTACCTTTGATAATGTTCAATCCAGATCCACAGCTTTGTGCTTAATCCATAAAAACTCTTGTGATGCCTAAATTGAAACAGACTTGCTCACCTGAAGCCTGTTTCTTCATCAGCAATGAGCTGCTGTCTGCTGAGGAATCAACAAGAAGAAGAAATCGGCCAGATGGTATCGTTTCTGTCCTAATAAAAGCTTTTTAACGGATCCTGTGGGATGAACAACATTGACCAGCATGTTTAATGGCACAGTATCAGCCAAATGACTATTTAAGGCTCAAGCTAAACCTTGACAGAGTACAAATACACTGTGGCTCTGGAAGGCTGAAGTAGAGTTGGCTATGAGGATGCGGGGGTAGGTAATGGCTGATGAGGTAATTTCAGCAGACATAAGCACTAGACTGGTGCCATTATTTGTGAGGAAGAACCAGGGGGAGGTGGGAAAAGACTTTAGAAGAGGGACATTGTAAGACAGACAGACAGAGACAGTGGGTGATTAGGGTCAGACATGGTGCCGGATCTATAGAAATGGCATCTCAACATGATATATGACGTACACAAAAACACTCAGAGTCGGTGAGAGTGGGTTTGTGCTGCCAGTCAGGCTGCAGGAAAATAATTTGGTAAGTCATACAGGTTCAGGGGTATTAACAGTAATCACTGACATAACTTTTGTTTGTTTATGCTGAATTAGGATGCTGTGTTTGCCCTCTGGTTAGCCAAACCGAAGTCACAACCTATCAAATCAAATCAAATCAAACTTTATTTATAAAGCACTTTTCATATATAAATATAACACAAAGTGCTTTACATTAAAACACAACAAAATATAAAAACAAGCATTGACGATTTAAAAATAAATAAAATAAAAATAAATAAATAAATGGGGCCCCCCTCCCCGTACCTAGCCCCCCACTCCTTTCACACCTCCCACCCCCTAAGTGATGGCAAAGGACAATGAGAAATAGGCTGAGCACAAAAAGAGGATGCTGGAAACGCTAATAATTGGAACCTCCCCCTCCGTGAAAGGCCGCATAGACAGCCAAATGCAGCTTCACAGGCGGGGACCGCTCCACCACAGCTAAGTGGTGATGCAGGTCCCCATCCAGAGCTGCAGTGGCTGAACAGCAGTCGACCCAGAAGGAGGGGTTCCAGCTGAGGAAGCACCGGAAATAAAAATGAATAAAAATGAGAATAAACAAGTAAAAATATTGATAAAAACAATAAAACATTAAAATAAGGTAAATTAAAATAACGCGTTAAAATCAGATTCAAGTTCATAAAACAAGATAAAATGGATAGATAAATAAATAAAATAAAAAGTACATATAAATAAATAAATAACTGAATAAATACATAAAAGTAGTAAAAAATTAGCTAAAAGCCAGGTTAAAAAGATGGGTCTTGAGCCTTTTCTTAAAAGCATTAATGCTCTCTGCGGCTCTCAGGTCCTCCGGCAGACTGTTCCACAAACGGGGGCCATAGTGCTGAAATGCAGCCTCTCCATAGGTTTTAGTTTTTACAGTTGGAATGGTTAACAGACCAGTGCCAGAGGATCTCAGGGTCCGCGAGGGTTCATACTTTACTAAAAGATCTGATAAATAAGAAGGCGCAAGACCGTTAAGACATTTAAAAACTGTTAAAAGTATCTTAAAATCAATCCTGAAGCATATGGGGAGCCAATGCAGGGATTTCAAAATTGGGGTGATGTGAGCCCGCCTCCTGGTCTTTGTAAGAACTCGTGCAGCAGAGTTCTGGAGAAGCTGAAGGTTCCTAATGTTGGTTTTTGGAAGACCAGAAAGCAGGGCGTTACAGTAATCAACTTTACTCATGATAAAAGCATGCATTAGCATCTCCATATTAGCAAGAGAGAGGAGTGGGCGGACTCTAGCCAGATTTTTGAGATGATAAAAACCAGTTTTAACCACCTGTTTTATATGGGGGATAAAAGTTAGCTTAGAGTCGAAGATAACACCCAGGTTTCTGACTGTTTCTGAATGACTTAATGAAAGTTCCTGTAGCTTCAGAAACTGTTTCTCCCTCTTGGCTTCAGGACCGATAACTAAAATTTCCGTTTTGTCCTGGTTGAGCTGCAGAAAATTATTTGCCATCCATAATTTTACATCTAAAATACAGTTAAAAAGTGCTTCTATTGGTCTTGTGTCATCAGGAGACATAGCTATATACAGCTGGGTATCATCAGCATAGCTATGAAAGCTGATGTTGTGGGTTCTGATGACATTCCCCAGAGGAAGCATGTAAATGTTAAAAAGCAAGGGGCCAAGGATGGAACCTTGAGGCACACCACAATTAATTTCATGGACCCCAGAGAAGTGCGTGTCCATGCTTACCATAAAGTTTCTCTCCATGAGATACGATTCGAACCACTTGAGAACAGTCCCTGAAAGGCCAAGACTTTTAAGTCTGTTTACAAGGATCAGGTGATCAACAGTATCAAAAGCTGCGCTTAGATCTAGTAGAACTAGTACTGAGATCTGACCTGAATCCAAGGCACATCTGACATCATTAACGATTTTTAACAAGGCTGTCTCTGTGCTGTGGTTCGTCCTAAAGCCAGACTGGTTTATCTCAAAAATGTTGTTTTGAGAGAGAAACTCATTTAGCTGAATAAAAACAAGTTTTTCTAAAACCTTACTTAAAAATGGCAAGTTGGACACAGGTCTGTAGTTATTAAAAATTGAAGGGTCTGAATTAGTTTTCTTGAGTAACGGTTTCACCACTGCCGTTTTAAAGGCAGCAGGAAAAATACCCGTCTGTAGAGAGGAGTTCATGATATTTAAAATCTCACTCTCAAAAGACCCGTAAAAGGATTTAAAAAGTGATGTAGGGATGGGATCTAAAAAACAAGTTGTTGGAATTACTTGGGAGAAAACTCGACCAAGTGTTGCAGCTTCAACCAGGTCAAAACTGTCCAGTGCTTCCTCAGGTAAAATCAAGCCATCATAACCAATAAAGAGGCTTTTCTGTTCTTTTATGATGTTAGATCTGACAGAATCGATCTTGCTCCTGAAGTGGTCTGCAAAGTCCTCACACAATGAGGCGGAGGCTGGCATTGTGTTTTTGTTTGCATTTGAGTTGATCAGGGACTCAATTGTGGTGAAAAGGACTCTGGGGTTATTCTTATTTACAGAAATGATGTTAGCAAAATATGAATTTCTGGTCTGTTTTACGGTTTGATTATATAGTTTTAGCTGGTTTTGGTATAATTGATAGTTTATTTCAAGTTTGTGTTTTCTCCAAAGTCTTTCGGCAGATCTACAACGTCTCTTCAATTGTTTAATTTCTTCAGTTCTCCAAGGGGGTGTGGCTTTGGTTCTTATCTTTTTAGACGTTAGTGGAGCTACTGAGTCGAGACTGGATTTTAATTTACTGTTAAAATTTTCAACGAGTAGATCACAGGGGGCCGGCAAGACAAGCGGAGAGTAGGAGCGAACAGATGTAATAAACTTTTCGACCACTTCAGGAGTCAAGTAGCGTTTCTTCACCGTTCTCACAGAGGTCTCTTGCTTTATAAAACCGGTGATGTTAAAAAGCACACAGTAATGGTCAGATACAGCCAGATCCACAACAGCGGACACACTGGTAGGTAAACCATGACTGATGACGAGGTCAAGAGTGTGCCCCCTGTTGTGAGTCGGCTGCATGACGTGTTGTTTAAAATCAAGAGAGGAGAGCAAGTCCAAGAACTGAGTAGTGCAATAGTCCGACTTCCCGTCTATATGCAAGTTAAAATCACCTGTTATTAAAATCATGTTAAAAGAAGTGTGGACAGATGCTAAAAACTCAGAAAACTCCTCAATGAAAACAGAGCTTGGTTTGGGTGGTCTGTATACTGTGATGCATAAAACTGGAGGGCTGTTAAAAACAAAGGCGTGATGTTCAAAGCTGGGGTACTCATCTAATGCAATCTGCTTTACTGCAAAGGAGTTGGACATTATAGATGCAGTACCCCCACCCTTTTTGCCCTCCCTGGTTGAAAAAACAAAGCTAAAATTGGGTGGAGAGGCCTCTGTGAGAACAGTAGATGCATCCGTGCTCAGCCATGTTTCAGTTAAAAAGAGTCCATCAATTTTATAATCATGGATAAAATCATTTATGATAAATGTTTTGTTGGACAACGACCGAATATTCAAAAGTGCCATGTTAAAAGAGGGGGGTGGAGTGGTTGTGGAAGCTGCTTCCTCAGGTTTTGGTGATTCCTTTAGTGGACGAAGCCAGTTAGCATTTGCTTTTCTCCCAGCACTTCCCCTCATGGAAGACCTGTCTGTAATAATGGTCTTAATGCAGGGCTCGACATAGCCATTTGTCCGCTGGCCCGGTCCTGTTTTTCGAGCAGTGCGGACCACAAGACTTTACTTTTCACTTGTCCGCTCGGGCCACTAAAATATCTAACGGTTTATATATTCTTCGCCTTTTTCAATAAAGTAAATTTTGCGAAAACGTGTAGATTTACCTCGTCTTCATAATTTAGTTTTTCTGCTAGTCCTGTGTTCAGACTTCAAGGGTTTCTATGGGAAACCTTTGATCACTTCTCCTTCTCTCCCGCCTGCGCGCGGGCGGCTTTCACTGCAGAGCACCACGCGGCACGCGCTCACTACTTTTTTTTTTCAAACTTTATTGAATGTAACAATTCAATACAAAACAATGTTAAACAGCAACAACGAAGGCACAAGCCAGTGGGTTATTATTACATTTGATTATAAATCCGACACCGTCACTGAAGAGAGACTGAAGCATGTCAGAGGAATAGATAGGAATATGTTAGATGGAGTAATGGGTGGAATTAGTAGTATGGACAGCAAGATATTTAATGAATGCATTGAAGATGAAACTGTATGCACTAAGCTTTAAGCTGAATGTCAAAGAATCAAAGGCAACTCCAAATACCTGAATCTCAGACTCAAATGCAGTAGAATGTTAAACTACTTAATTTTGTTTTTCTTTACAACACTGTAAGCAGTAAGTATTTCTAGTTAGCTGAATGATCTCAGTTAGACCTGCACAATATGAGGAAAACTCGCGATATGCGATATCAGATATTAAAATTGCGATAACGATATAATTTGCGGTATATAAACAAACAGCAAAATAACCAAATAACCATTCCCAGTTTAAAAAGTATACTCCAAATGACCCACGTTGACATAGGTTACAAACATCTAACATAACAGGGCTCCATCGGATTGGTCAACAATGTGAAGGCGTCCATCCGATTGGTCAAATGCATTAAGGGATTTATTTGATTCGTTAAATGGTTCAAGCTACCATTAGATTGTTTTAACACATTTAAGGTTTATGATTTATTGTGATATTTGCCGTTAGAAGCACCATGAAAACTTCTGAACTAGTGTTACCTACTACACTGCAGTGCTCTCTTCAAAACATCTGAAACAGACTAGAGCAGATTTAAGTTTGATATGGTCTATTTTCAGTCATTGAAAAGTGTAGAAATAAGTGATGTCACCAGAATGCACCAAATTGCACCATATTAAAAGTTTCCGGGGGGGCATGCCCCCGGACCCCCCTAAAGTTGCAAGCACCTGCGGAGCGGCGGGTCCCGCTATGCGCGGTGTCGGGCCAGTAACTTTCAGGCAGGGCCAGTAAGTTTCAAAAACTACTGGCCCTGTGGGCCAGTGCAAATTTCTGGGCTAACCCTGTAATGGGATAGACTGGGGGGGCTGGAGGTCGTGGCAAGGAAGCACTGTCAATCGAAGCAGTTTTTTGGGGAATGTGGGGAGGTGATACCAAATCCAGTCAGTCACTTCCACAGACCGATGTCCGCACGGATGAGGAGGAGATCTGGACTGGTGTGGGCATGATGGGGGCCGGTGATGTCTGGACTGAGTGTCTGATGTTGGCAGCTAAAATATTGCTGCCCAGTGGACTGGGGTGAATCCCGTTAGTTTTATAGAATGAAGTTCTGTTCCAGAAAAGATTAAAATTGTCAATAAAAACAAATCTGTTCCTACTGGAAGCAGAGTGGAGCCAGGTGCTCAGACTCAGCAGCCTGCTGAAGCGGCCCTGGCCGCGGGAGAGGGAGGGGAGGGGTCCCGAGATAAAAACAGTCAATGGACAAGAGTTTAAAAAATTAAAAAGTCTGATGAACGCCTTTTTAGTCGTTTCAGACTCTTGATAAGATGTGTCATTAAAACCGACATGTAAAATCAGCCTCCTGATTGTGGAAGGGAAAGATCGCAGCAGGTCTGGGAGTTTCTGGTTTCGCACGTCCTATGTTTCATCCGTACGCCACTTCTGACGCAAATCCTACGCAAATTTTTATAAATGAGGCCCCAGATCTCTACTTTTGTGTGACGCTTCCGTCCGAGGAGGAGCACTTTTGCCTTTTTCAACGTTGTAATGCTAATATAACAGACTATTTTCATTCCTATTTATTGTTTTATGTTGAAACGGAGGTTTCATCTGGAGGAAGGGGCGTATGTAACACTGTTTACTTCCGCATTGGTGTTCAGATGACAGGTTCATGACGTAAGGTGACAGATGAACTCTCACTGCAGTATCACAGTTCACGAGTCATGGATATCAAGCCTCAGTGTTGCGGTTTTAGTTAGTTTGCTTTTGTGTTTGGGTTCTCTTTTTTTTTTTCTAGCTGGTTTTGAATTCAGTGTCATGTTTTATTTTGAAAGGTTGCTGTTATGTTGTTGTTTCGAGTTTTACTTTTGGTCCCCATCTGTCCTCATTGTTTCCACCTGTGTCTCGTCTGTTCTGTATGTATTTCAGTCCTGTCTTTTCCTTCCTCCTGTGCTGCTCCATAGTCTGACGTCCCGTCCCCCCTTTTCGAGTGTCTCAAGTTCCGAGTTTTTTAGTCTGCTCAGTGGTTTTGGTTTGTAATTTTTTTGTTAAAGTTATTAAAGCCTGTTCCTGGAACCTTCTGCCTCCTCCTACTCTCTGCGTCTGGGTACTCCCTCGTCCCCCGTTGTAACACTGTTTGGGTTGTCTCTGCACGTTTTACTGTGTTTCTTCCAAATTTGCAAAATAATGACGTAATTTCCTCCTGTGCATCCCTCACCGACCTCTGTGATGCTCTCGAGGCTGCATGATCGAATGCAACACATTGATTTTGTTTATGAAAACAAGCACTTGTGCTTTTACAGGGAGTTTGGTCATTGAGTATGTAATCACCTGGTGGGTCACATGTTTGTGGGCAGAGACATTTAGTGATTTTTACTCACTTGTGGATTTTCCCCCGTGTAAAATGGAAGGGGGAGTACGACGGAGTTTTAGGGCCACGAAAAAAAAAAAAAAAGTACGAGAAGAGATTTTATATCGTAAATTTATGAGAAAAAAACTCGTAAATTTACGATCAAAGTGGAAGTGAGCACGCAGAGCAGCAGCAGATCAGACCGACTAAACTCAGTTGAACAGGTGAGCTGAATGTTTATTGATAACGTTCCAAATGTCTGGAAGCTCATTTGTTTGATTTACAATTTATTAAAGTTTTATTTAATGATGGGTCTCTGCAGCCCGATCATCGGTGTCCCTGCAGCTGCTGTCCACTTGAATCCTTTCTTCCTCCACCAAAGACCAGGGGCCTCATTTATAAACGTTGCGTACGCACAAAAGAAGGCGTACGCCACTCTCTACGCAATAGTTGAGATTTATAAAAAGCAAACTTGACGGGAAAATGTGCGGTCCTCCACGCAAGCTCTGACCCAGGCGTACGCACAAAAACGGGTGAAATGAGAAACGGCGACACCGTCGGCAGATGGAAGAAACACGTGAAAGTGAAAATGACAATACTGCCTCTCATAAATAACACGAAGACTTCACAAAGCAAGTCTTACAATTAACAGCCTACATGAACACCCGTTTGATCGATCAGTAGTGAAACAAACAAAAGAAATCAAACGAAAAGTACAACAGAAATTAAAATGAACACATATTTGCAAAAAGAAAAGTGAAATATTTTCTGCAACATTGGCATGTTGTGCAATTCATCCTCATAAATAATATAGTTAACAGAACGAAATAATGTACAAAACTGATATTCTCGTCAGTGTGTCCGTCTGGCGGAGCAGATATAGGTGCAATCAGACAGACAGATGGATAGATAGAGAGAGATGCATTAATTGTCCACTGGGGAAAGTTGTTTTCATATTAAAACATTTCTTCATAAGCTATGGAATTATGGTATTCATGCATGTATTCGTGCCTTTAGTTTGTTTTATTTTTGATAAAACAATGTATGGAGTATGTCTCAACCATTCAGAAAGCAACAAGAAATTACATTTGCGCGGAACAATTTCCCATTTCCACGTGGATTAGTACCGACATCTGTAGCTTGTCAGATGTAATTAAATAGATGGAAATAAAATGCCCCATCACAATGCGTAATGACGCACAATGGCTGATCTTGGGCTCTTAGAAGATGTGGCAAATGGAAGAATTCGGAGAGAACGCATCTTTAGACAGCAAGAAGACTTGCTGGCAAACGAGGACGAGTGGCTTATGAGCCGGTTCCGACTTCCTCGAGCCTCTGCAGGCTTTTGGGGATGTGTCACCCGGTGCATCTGGCGCGTCGGTGTTCCCCCTGCGCCTCAGTCAACACTCCACTTAAGGGATTCCCCAATTATTGCCGCCAGTCTGTCATCAAGAGGGGGTAGCTCCGGTGCCCCCCCCCCCCCCCCCCCCCCCCCCCCGTGGCAGACACACTCTGGCGATGCAGCGCCAGAGGTTTTTTTGCCTCGACTTTGATGTCCGACCATTTCTTTTTTTATTTCGGCCACGGTCCGAGGTTGTGAGGCTACAGCATTTACGGCGTCTGCCGCCGTTTGCCGCTCACGTGCATTTTTGGCATTAGTAATGCCCACACTGTGCCCTCCAAACAACACTTTTCTCCTCTTTTCCACCTCGCCAACGATAACTTCTACTTCACATTGAGTGAAGTCACGTTTTTTTCAATTCCTCTCGGTGTGTTCCATGGTTTCGTAATCAATGAATATTCATTTGTGGGCGTTTCACGGACTATTTATTGGCAACTATGGGCGTGTCATGAAGCCGCAAAAGCTGCGCTGCATTTAGAATTGGTTGTGATTTATTAAGGGAAAGATGCGTAGGATGTGCGTGCGCACGGTTTTATAAATCCGAATATTTCTGTGCGTACGCACGTCCTATGTTTCATCCGTACGCCACTTCTGACGCAAATCCTACGCAAATTTTTATAAATGAGGCCCCAGATCTCTACTTTTGTGTGACGCTTCCGTCCGAGGAGGAGCACTTTTGCCTTTTTCAACGTTGTAATGCTAATATAACAGACTATTTTCATTCCTATTTATTGTTTTATGTTGAAACGGAGGTTTCATCTGGAGGAAGGGGCGTATGTAACACTGTTTACTTCCGCATTGGTGTTCAGATGACAGGTTCATGACGTAAGGTCACAGATGAACTTCAGGGTGTGAATGAAAAGGACAATAAAGGCTGCAGCGGTTCTCTACAGCCAAACGTGTCTCTGCGCTCCTTATTTTACATATAAAACTCCGCTTTACCGACACCCAACCCCGGAAAGCCAGCCCCACTGACAATAATCTGATTTTGAGTCATCAAAAGGTTCAGAATCTCTTTGTTTTAAACCTATAATAATCCGGAAATAAAGCTTCACAAAAGGCTCCACATATTTCATCTTCAAGCTAGGCTCCGATAAACAGACAGCTTTTGTGTTTTCTCCTTGTTAATCTATGACTTTTTTCTCGCAAATTTACGAGATTTTAAGTCGTAAATTTAGGACATAAAAATTTGTAAATTTACAAGTTTTATCTCCTAAATTTACGAGATAAAATCTCGTAATTTTACTTTATTTTTATTTTTTTGGTGGCCCTAAAACTCCGTCATAGGGGAGTGAGCTTGGTTGCAGTACTTTTTTGTTGATCGCTTTTGTGCTTTTTCTTGATTCCTTGCTCTTTTTCTTTTTGATCACAATATCATAAGTTGAATTAATTACCTTCTTTTTTCACAATAAAAAAGTTAATATTTTGAATTTCTTTATGCTTCATGGTTTTTGAGCGGATCACCGGACCAGGCATCAGCCTCTTTGGCTACGTTCACACCGCAGGCTGAAACTGTCATGGCTAGCGGGGAAAACATACTTAGACGCTGGAACCCGGAAGAAAACACAGGTGAGTAAGATGGTGAGTTAAGAGTTTCAATATTCAGTTCTTGGTTTTGTAGATGTTTGTAACGTCCGAGGGGATCCCACGAAGATGATGGAACGTGTCTGCGGCCCGTGGCGTCACTGGTGGATCATCTTGAATCGGCAGCGGTTCGTGGTGTGGCTTGAATCGGCAGAGGCTCGTTGGCGTGACCGGAGGGTAAAGCAGGGTAAAACCCTGATCGACCCTTTTTATTGCTCTTATATTTAATTGATTGATAAATGTGTTACTGATTTACTGTAACATTGGAAGGGATTTTAGTTCAGTTTGCATTGTTATATAATTAAATTTGACTGATGTTACAGTAATAGAAACTAGAAAAACCTGGTTATATGGAATCTGGGTTTTATTGACCAAACTTACAAACATTGGGCTCTTTGGAATGGCAGAATAGGACAGTTCATAGTTCATTTGACAGGAAAAACAGTTTTCTGAACTTATTTTTCTCAGGAATATTCACTTTAACAATAGCAAACACTGGGCACATTTGCAACTACTCTGTACTGGTTTGTCTTTGTCACAATAACGGGCATAAACGTATCTTACTTTGTTACCATTAGTTGGTAGAACACACAACACCAGAGTTCAGAGAACTTACTATTTTAAGTGCAATAGGTTTTCCTGCTTTTTTTACGTAAGGTTAACTTATCTGTTGGAGAAATGAAACTGGAAAAACTTGGTTGAGTAGAATCTCAGTGTTGTCAACCAAACTTAAAAAATTAGGCTATTTGGAATGGGAGAATAGTACATTTTACATTAAGAAAGTTAATATTCTGAACTCGTATTTCTGATTAATAATCACTTAAACAATAGGGAAATTAGCCAAGTCCTTTGTACTGGTTTGTCTTAGTCACAACAACTTGGGTATAAGTATATTTTATTTCGTAAGCATTAGTTGCCAGAACACACATTAATAGCAAGTAGTCTGAACTCTGGTATTAAGTGCAGTTGGTTTGCATGCTTTTTTTCAAGTAAAGTTAACAAATCAGGTTTATAGTTTGCATAAATTTTCATTGCAATTGGTCACTTAAATGTAGGCTAAGAGGAAGATCTGTAGTTGACCCACCCTGGCTCATCTTGAAACATGAAGAGTGTCCTCCACCAGGTGCTATGGATTGTGTCTGGGCTGTGGTATTCATTTTGTTCTCTGGTGTGTTTCCGTACAGGTTGGCTGGGGCTGATCCTGGTTGCCCAACGCCATACTTGTATCAGCTGCCTGCTTTTTGGTTAAATAATTTATAAAATTTAGTTACATTTAGTAGTCCAAGTACTTGGTAGATTTGTATGAGATTCTGTAGTTTGTTTGCAGCCTATTTCTGAAGATTTTCAGATTTTGGTTATTGTTTAGTTTTCCCAAGTTTTGTCTCACAGCTGTAGAGAATTTTAGTGGTAAACTTTAAACCAACCTTCTGGTTTGCATCTTCTTGCTTCTGGGTTTCCTTCTGCAACTTGCTGTAACAGACAGACAGACTGACAGACAATAAACAGCAGCCCTTCGTAGAATTGACATTTGGACAGATGAAAACAGGTGGAAGGAAAATGCACACTGTTTCAAATGGCGAAAAGCCCATAGCCATATAAGACAGGAAGTTCTGGGCATTCTTGTTTTACAGTATATGAGGACACCATGATGAGTGATCCTGAAGCCACGTTCACACCGAACGTGATTCATACGCAGTCAATGTACAGACACGATCAAAGGTCCAATGGCGTGTTTTGAGCGTCAGGCAGGGTGCATCAGTCCAGCAGCCGCGGGATTTCATTGGTGTGATTTGGGTTATTTGAATATTGAAGCACACAATGGAGCAGCTGCTCCGCTCTTCATTCCTTTGTGTCATATTTTACTCTTCTTTGCAAAAATAGCTCTATCCATTTATGTGTAAAACTATGCTATTTTGTACCTTTATTTTTTATTTTTTAAACATGCACACTAAGAATGCAAATCGAGGAATTTGATGTATCACACTGCATGTGCTAAATTGATTTGTTTGCATCTACATAGTTTTACTTTGCATGTTTTGCAAAAAAAAAGATGCAATGTGGTTGGAAGTTTTTGTCAACATCGTTAATTTTGAGCACATTTATGCAATCTTTCATACTACTAAAATTCCCAAACTACCGATATTCTAAACATACATGCCACTCACTTATATTCTTTTTTGAATGTTGCATTCTTCAAATAAATGTGATTTTGGACTATATTTTGAACAGACCACAGTTTGTCAGGATGGGCAACTGCAGGTCCCCTATGCTGACCAGCAGCTCAGGGGCTCCACAAGGTACAGTCCTTTGGCCTTTCCTTTTCAGCCTCTGCACCACTGACTTCTTCTACAACTCTGGTACATGCCACATGCAGAAATTCTCTGATGACATTGCAATTGTGGCATGTATCAAGGGAGAGAACGGGGGAATTGGAGGAGTTGGTGGTATGATCTCTAACTGAACATTTAAAAAACAAAGGAGCTGTTGCTGTACAACACATCTCTATGTCTGTCCGTCCCTCTGTCTGGTAGAGGAATTTATATACATTTTCAAAAAGTCCAACAAATTTAAATTCCACATTACCACTGCTGAAGTTCTATCAACATTTAACATGACAATCACAAAAAAAGGGTTGTGATGAATAATGGCGATGCTAAAAATAAAATTAAATGCAAAATTAAAAAAAATAGTTTGGGCATGACATAGCAAGACAAAAAATATCTGAAAGAAAAATACCAGTAAGTATTAGAAAGAGGCTTAAAATGAGCATTTCAAAAGTAAAAGAGGTGAAGCAGAGTGTTTCCAACCTCTCGGGTTGGATGAGAATCCTCTTTGCTTTAGATGAGAGCCAAAATGTTTTCTACAAACAGCCCACTCTTCTGACCACTGTGGTGTGAAGTGAAACGACCTTTCAGTCCAAGTGTACCCGGGTTTGTAATGTTGTTTAGCTTTGTGTGATAACATGAGAAATTTGCAATCAAAACCAGTTTCCTTTGAAAAATAAGATAAAATAAAGGAACTGTGGGATCTTAACAGCTGACAAGCTCCAAACCATGTATGTTCAAGCAGTCACAATGCTTCAATCAAAAAAATATGACCTACAGGTTGTTCAAGGCAGGGCCTTCGTTCTTGTTTCTATTTACATTGCTGCCACGACAAAATAAATATATAAATAAAAATTGTCTATATATATATATATATATATATATATATATATATATATATATATATATATATATATATATATATATATATATATATATTTATTTATATATATATATATATATATATACCGTAAATTCCGGGTTATAAAGCGCACCCGATTACAAGCCGCACCCACCAATTTTAACGTGCTTAAATATTTTAGTACATAAACAAGCCGCATCAGTATACAAGCTGCTGCCTCGACAAAGCACGTCCTGACTACCAGAGTGTGCATGGCTCATTACCACACTGTGGGCAGGTACTGGCTTTGTCTCAAGCTCATGTATCTAATTACCCCCACATCTGAAACAGCATGCACCTCTATTCTGTTCACAAGTTCCTCAGTTATGGATTTTTTTATTTTATTTTTTTTTTATTTTTTTTTTAACTTATTGACAAACTAGGTATCATACATAAAATTACTAACAGTAACCATATAATCAAAATTACATCCCTCAGTTATGATGAGGAAATTTACATCCGCGATCCCCCATTTCCCATGAGTCTTAGGGGCTAAAGGCAGGGCCAACGCCCGGCTCGCCACACTGTTGTTCGTGTTTAAGAATGAGCAAGGAGCAGCAGTGCATGGAGGGGTGAAAAGGAACAGCTCTCCTTCCACTTGTGTCGCGGCAGCATTATGGTACTAACGGGGCTGGTTAAAAAACATCAGTAAAATAGCGCGCGCCTCAGCGCGATACGCGCGCCTCAGCGCGGCGCGTTCGTCAGAAGCTTCCTTTCACAACAAACACTTGTTGCTCCCCGGACGCCTCTGCGCTCCGCGCTCGCTAAGCGGGCTCCTTGTCTCCCCTTCCTATCCGAAAAGCTCACATGGTGGCTGTGAGCTTTTCAATGCAAAATTCCGCTCAGTCAGAAACCGTACAAACGACCAAATGGATTTGTGTTTCCAGTCGTGTCCCGACAAAATAAAGGCTGATGTTATTCACACATATTTACGTGCAGCCAGCCGAGTCACTATGACTCAGAGGTAAATACACTTCTGAGCATGCGCTGTTCTCTCCGTCACGCAGCTGACCGGCATTTCCATTTACTGATGGGGGATTTTTTCACGCTGCTTTTAACGATTGCTTTTAACTTGAAAGCTTTATCATATTGTAGCGGCGATCAAGTGCACGTTGGGTCTAATGGCACCAAAGGATTCTGGGATGCGGCCGGGCATGCGTGTTTCTTTTTGTTGAACCATGACTGAAGTGTCTAAGACCTGAAGTGACCTCCATGCTGTTTGGCTGCTCAGAGGTGTGTTAAAAAAATGACTTGTGCTTGGTGGTGGATGGCGCATACAAAACCATTCACTGAGTCCGAATGTACGTACATGGCGGCCGCCAATCAAATCCATAAATTAGCCGCGTCACAGAATAAGCCGCAGGGCTGTGAGCGCAGGAAAAAAGTAGCGGCTTGTAGTCCGGAAATTACGGAAATTATGTGCATTTTAACAGAATGTGAAAGACAAGATCATGTCTAGAATGAACACTAGGCAACCCCGACACCAGCTACAACGGTTAAGTAATGTACCGCCTGAAAGTCTTATGGAAACTGTGAATGAAGCATTGAGGGCAATTCCTACCACAACAATCACAGAAACCAATGAAGTGGTTTACACTTCAGCAGCAGTGATCCTTGAGATGCTTGCACTGCAAATTTTGTCAATCTACCTAAGATTATTAATCTTAAAACTAGCTGTAAAATCTTATTGATCTTAATTTTAGATAAAAACAGCAGCACGTGTAAGATTATTAAACTTGTTTTAAGAAAAATATGCATTACCTGTCTTGATCAGTTTGTAAATCTAGAAAGTAGCCATTTTACATGCAAAACAAGAAAAAAACACTGCAAGCCTGATTTAAGGACAGGAAAACGTCCTAATTTAAGTTTATTAAACTTGTTTTAAGACAAAAATATGCATTACCTTTCTTGATCAGTTTGTAAATTTAGAAATTAATCATTTTCCATGCAAAACAAGAAAAAATACTGCAGGCCTGATTTAAGCACAGGTTAACGTCTTAAGTTTATTTTAGATGTAACCATATTATCTGATATCCAAAAATGTACTTAAATACTGATGTTCAATAGCTCATCCAATATTTATAGGATAAACAATAGATAAGTATTTTTGTTTTTACTGCAATATCGTCATCAACATTATATTTGATCAAAACACTGATTTTGAAATGATATGATAACCAAGCTTGTTTTCAGCATTTATAAACGTAAGCAAGATTAGGCATAGCTAGTTCATAAGCAAGAAGGTCTCTGTTAAAACAGTGTTTCATAAACCTGGCTTCATGACAATGTTGTCTGTCTTGTCAACAATCCATTGTTACCACAAAATCTTTTGTGTAGGTCCAAAAGTAAGTATTGTTTTATTTGCAGAAATGATAATTAGTGACCTTTCACATACATATTTGTTAATATTGAGAACAAGCAACTTCACTCTAACAGCATGGTTATCTGATTTAAATTTAAATTATAAACAGTACTTTGCAATCCACAGATGATGCAATCATAATTCTACCGCGCTTGGTTTGGGCAATACCAACTCAATATTTTGTGCAAAGATCTATTTTGAATCGAAAGATTGTACAAATCAGACAATGATTATCTTCCTTAATAAAATAAGTTATTTGTTATATCAACCAAGGTTTACGTAGAATATTTGATCTTTTAAAATATGTATTTTTCATGTTTTGTCGTAATTTTTTAATGGAACATTCCGGCGGGCACAAGCAAAAATGGAAAAGTCCATTGTGACCAAATGAAGGGGGATTAATATGTTCAGAAGACTTGCTTAAGATAAACTAGTAGAGCCAACACGTTATATGCTGTTTTATAACTTATTTATTTTCATAATGATGGCATAAGGAAGTGTAACACAAAAAAAAAATAATTCTATTTATTGCATTTTTGGGATACCCTTTGAGTATTTTCATATTGTGACCGACCCAGCGCCATCTTGTCACATTTGCGACGTACATCTGATGATCCAGAACATGACGAGGACGAACAGGAAAAACAATTAGGAATATAATATTCGGCGGACAAGATAAAAGGAGGTAAGCTATATTAAATTATATGACATAGAATAAATCACCATTACGCTCCACGCAGCTGGTAAAGATTATAAAGTGGGTTTAAACATCTTGAGAAGCAGGCTAACGGAGCAACTAGCTAGCTTGCGCTAGCACTATTTTAGCTACTCCGTCACTTTTTTGTAAGTATCCTGTATACATCATAAATATACTTTAAAATACAATTAATGAGATTTTGGTTCTGTTTAAATATGTTAAATTAATTTTTTGTTTAGTAAAAATGTATTTCAGTGTTAAGAAGTATGCTATTGTAGTAAGCTAACTTGAGTTATTGCTAGCCCAATACTGCTCAACTGTAACTCAGTTTTATGCTAGGGTTGCTAGATTGGGCAGTTTCCCACCCAAATCGGCCAGTTTGAAAGACTGTTTGTCATGTATGCTTGATGATCTTAAAGTTAGAATGAAAACTTGCTGTTATTAAAAATTGTGACTTTAACATTTTTAAGTTTGAGAGTTACTATTGTTGGCAGAAATTAAAACATAATTTTTGATCACTTCTAGTGAATAAGGATAGTATGGAAGTACAAGCTAGGCATTATAAAACTCTGCAGGAAATGTACAAAAAGTAGAAGCCCAAGCTGATCTTAACAGTTTTTTGATCTGGAGTTTCAGGCCAAACGAGCTTACATTGATTGTGGAGCCATAAGAGGAGATACCAGAGCTTCATCCATCGTGGATGTTTATCCAGAGAACTGCATCATGTAAGTATTATGTAAAAAGTATAAAGTAAAATTTTAAATGTATATATATTTTTCATCTCTTGGTTTGTCATTGCAGGTGCCTAGAGAAATGCATAGAGTCCTTGCTCCCCACTATGAATTCATTGAGGAAGTCAGAATGTGATGGGAGGATTGCTGCGCCAGGGTCATTTTACAGAGTATGAAAGAAGGCAATAAAGCCACCAATCAAAAGGGATAAAAGTAAGTTTATGCCTTTTTGATACATGTAGTAAGATGCGTGAATGCTTCTTCTCAGAAAACACTAGGTTCTATGTGTTTCTTCTTCAAGAAGTAAAATTTATTTTATTGTGTTTCAGTGGAAGCCAACTTTGCTCTGGTGAAGGCCCTTCCCATTCTCTTTCCCCCAGTGGCACCTCGATCAAAGAAACTGGGGTGTGCTAGTGAAGCTTTACTGCATGTTCAGGAGGTAAATTTTTATTTTTGCCCTAAGCAGATACATAAAGAAATTACTACATTGGAGATACTAAAGGAAAAACGTTTTTTCTGCTTTATAGTCAACAGAAGATCCAAACGTCTTCATCCAGAAAAGAGGCCTGTCAAGTCCAGTCTTGGTGTTCGATGGCAGCAGATGAATCGTTGCTATTGGTTTGATGCCAGTGACGTTTGAAAAAGAAAAGCTTCACGAGGGTCTGATTTTCTAAATGGCATATTTTTATACACTACATCTGACCTACACAAATTGCGTGGCCACCCTTCTGTCATTCAGACAGAGATCCTTCAGGATACAATTCACAAGTGGGACATCACCACCACATGAAAGAGCATTAAAGTAAAGAATTTGTTGGAAGATAAACTGCTTTTGCAGGTCAATGTTTATGTCTGTTCTTTAGATGAGCATTCTAATTGTGTTGTTAAAGAAATAGTTGTATTCATAGTGCCTTTGGGTAAATTTGTATCACAAATCTCAGTTTGTAAGTTGAATAAAAGAATCGAAAAGTGAATTTATCATTCTTTTTAGTATTGAAACAAGAAAAAATATCTTTTGCAACAGCTTGTTTCAAGATGTATTTTCTGAATTTTAGTAGGCAATAAATTTTAATCAAGCTCCTATATCCTAGTTTCTATTTTTTTTGTCTTAAATTACTGCTTAAAATAAGTGTTTTTGCCTAATTTCAAGATTTAACCGATTTACTACGGCTTAGATATTTTTACTTAAATCAAGACATCTTGTTAAGTAAAATTTACTTGCTGCATGGACAGATAATTTGACTTATTTCTAGTCAATTTCTACTAAAAACAAGTACTTTTTTCTTGAATTAAGATGGTGGTTTTTTGCAGTGTGGCTATAAGAGCAACCATGGAAGAAAACAATACCCACCATGGAAGCAACGGTTAGAGGCCAAAATCAAGGCAACTCTGAAGGATGTGAGTAAGCTGACAGAGGCTCAAAGAGGTACAATGAGAAAGCAAGTACCTAAGAGATACAGTCAGATGCCCATACCTGAAGCACTGGAAACTGCCAAACAAAGGCTCCTAGACTTGAGCAGCCGCCTAAAGAGGTACACAAGAAACAATGAAGCCAGACGGATAAACAGGCTGTTCGCAACTCATCCTGCGAAAGTGTACGCTCAGTGGCAGGGTCAAAACAGCTGTGCAGACCCACCAAGGCTAGAAACTGAACAGTACTGGAAAAGTATATGGAAGAAAGAGGTAGCACATAATAGCAATGCCCAGTGGCTGGTCTCTCTGAGCACAGAACATAGCAACCTCCCTGAACAGAATCCAGTATCCATCACAGTGGCAGACATCCAAGAAAGAGTCTCAGGTATGAACAACTGGACAGCACCGGGCCCTGACATGATACATGCCTACTGGCTAAAGAAGCTTACCGCACTCCACGAGCGCCTGGCAGCACAAATGAACCAGCTGCTAAGAGATGGGACTCACCCCGAATGGCTAACGGAAGGGCGAACGATCCTGATCCAGAAGGATCCCTCAAAGGGTGCAATCCCATCCAACTACCGGCCAATAATCCAACTACTGCCCAATAACCTGTCTCTCCACAACATGGAAGCTCATGTCATTGCAACCAAGATAAACAGGCACATGGATCAATACATGAGCAACACACAGAAGGGCATTGGTAGAGACTCCAGAGGAGCCAAACACCAACTCCTGGCTGACAGAACAGTTGCTCAGGACTGCAGGTCCCGACACACCAACCTGTTTACAGCCTGGACCCTCACTGGGTGATGTTAATTGCTCACCATTGATATGGTAACCCTATTACCATTGCTTGCCATTAATTGTTCATTTCTCCCCGGGAATCGAACCCTGGATTCCTGCGTGCCAGTCCTGCACCTCTTTGGTAAGGTGCAGCACTGCTGCAAAGATACAGTCATGTTTGAAATAATACAACTACAACAGTTTTACATGTATTACATTTTCAGAGAAGCCATGCCGTGCAGTTGGTTTTATTGATTAACTTAAAGGTTTTAATGATGGTGACCTTGAAGGACTGAAGTCAAATATGGGTCTCTCAAAATTCAATTTTTCATCGATTAAAAATTAACTGGCACAAACATAGCTTTTTTTTCTTGACAAAAATGTTTGACTGAGTTCTCCAGGGTTCTCCCTTAAGACAATCTCAATTCAATTGAAAGTAATATTCTTAAAGCATGTGCAAGTGTTTGCCTGCTACTAAAATATCTTGTAGGCTACATTTTAATATCAGTTTAAACACAGCATTTGGACACCTTTCTGATCGAGATAGGATATGCAAATTGTTCATTTATGTTTGGACCCAAATATTTTTAATGTGCTGCTGGGCAAAAATGTGATAGTAAAAATGAACATTCCTCAGGTGTGTTTTGGTGGTTGAGCTTCTGTTGGTGTCTCACTTCTGAAAAGACAAGTATTAAGCATTCTGAAGTGATTCTTAAAAATGAATGTTGTTGAACGAATGTCGATAATATATCAAACAGCAAAAAAATGGCAGCCGTTGACATTTTTTGACCTGTTCATACTCAGTCTACAGTATCTCAATAGTTCAAGTACAGTGCAGGATTTACAAATTCAATTATGAAAGTGCTAATCAGATTATATACTCATGTTGGTTGTAATCTTTTAATCCTTAGTACAGATAAAGGACAGCAAAATCTGATAAGGTTAACACAAAAGCTCTCTCTCTCTGTTGTGTTATCGAAAGATAATAAAGTAAAAACAGACCTGCATTGTTCTGTTTTGTGTTCTAAATTGTGCCTGAGTTCATGTATTCTCCTCAGGCCGTCTCTGCTGACAAAGTAAAAGGTATTATCATTTTGAAAGAAAAAAAATACTTAAACGGTCTAAACCTCAAAGAGAAGAAAAGGAAAAAAAAACAAGGGTTGAGTCTTTTGATGTCATGTCCATTTGTATAGTAAGTGTTTGTGTGTGTTTTGTATATACGTGTGATTTTTAACAACATGGCCAGGGGACTAAATATGTAAACCAGCCTTTGACTAATTCTGTATTTTTTAAAGCATGTTTAATCTTTACGTTTTTTGAAATTGCACTTTTCAAATCAACTTTTATCAAACGATCAATTCTTCTTTAAGTATATTTGACATATAATATTAGAAAACCTGCAGAGAGATATAATAATAATAATAATAACATTCACAATCTGGATATTTTTGGTGCAAAACTAAAAGAAAACAACATTGGCTGCAAGAAACCACACAGCCAAACAACGACAGGAAATGAAGGTGTAAAATATACAAAACTGAACCTTTAAAGGATTCAATAAAACAAACTTAGACAGAAAATGTATTGTTTTTCTTTACCAACTGATCAGACCAAATATCAAATCCATAAAGCATTTTACACTTGATCAAACCCGCTGTGACACATGGCGAAATCCCAAGAAGTACCACCAAAACTATATAGACCAAAAGTTAGTCTCAAATCATGATCAATTTAAAAAAAAAAAAAAAAACATGAAAAAAAGAACATTTAAGAAATGGTTTCCAAAACTTTATTGTAATGTTTTTTTTTCCCTTTTTAAGCAGTTCTGTGATGTTTTGACCACAATGATGCAATACATCTCTTTGCACACTAAACATACAGTTCTTCCTTGTTCTTTTGTTGTGATGAAAGTTTTTTATTCTATCATTAAATAAAGTTTCCAACTATTTGATGTTTAATGTTTACCTCCCAAGTTCCCAGCCGCATCTCTGTGGAAGTTTAGGTCTGGTGTGGATTTTTTTAATTCTTTGCCAGGTTTCAGTTTGCTGCTGCATGCAGAATGTAAGACTGGAGATTTGGACTTAAGCTGAAGCCGGGCGTCTCCAATTCTTTGTTTAAATGTTAAAAACTGACTACAGCAACTTTTCCCAACATTCTTCTTCCTGTGGCATATTTGTTGTAACACAAACAGAGCTCCATATGCCTGCCTTCCCCTGGGGCTTTGAATATTTTAGCACAGCTCAGTGTTGTGTTAATAGGAAGGATCTTTTTTTGTGTGTGTGTGATTGTGTTTCCAGGTTGATCTGCTTTTTTGAGTTCCCGTATTTTGTTTTCATCCCCTTTTGACCCCACATCATGGCTGCTACATGCCCCTCACTCTTCTCTGCTGCCCATACTACTCTGGTCAGAGAAGCATTTGACAAATGTACTAAAAAAAAAAAAACACTTTATCAAAATGGTGCCTTTTCTGTTGGATTTATCTTTAAAACCAACATTTTTCCCAAGCAGAGTCCTGATGATGCTTGAGCATTTAGGAGGCGATAGATCAAAATCCCTTGGAAGACATTTGATTTGTTGAACTTACTAAGGGTAATGTTTTTATAGGAAGTATCAAAATGGTGGCCTCTTCCCAAGCTCAAAGGTCAACTGCAATTGTGGTTGTAGACTCGATCTGGTGGCATGTGTACGAATTTACATGAAGATCACGCATGAAAAGATTTCATTTCCCGTATTGTGTGAAAGTGAAAAAAGCCAAATTTCATTCTTTGCCACAACATAGTTGCCAAACTGTAGGTGCTGCGGCTATCCCATAATAGAACTTTCTTTGGATGTCTCTTAAACACGTGTTTTGAACTTTTCTTGGGGCCCCAATCATTTTTTGATGTTTTCACTCGCAGTGATGTCATCATTTTTAGGTTGGGGGGCATTCACCATGACCAAAAAATTATTTTCACAACGGTCTAAGCAAATTTTGGTTGTTTTTTGAGTATGTGGGAGGGGTTTTCACTCAAATGAGAAGAAAGAATAAAAAAATTTGAAATCAATGTGGTCCTTGCAGTCCAGGACTGGGTGCGGGAAATGACAATATGAATTGTCATATAAAGTTCTTTGTTCCAGTCTGACATGTCTGAAGCTGTTCACACAGAAGTTTGTGTTACGAACACGATGTCCGTGCACTGCTGGATGTGACAAACACACTTTGCACTGGACTTCCAGGAACTTAAACTCAGGTAAAAAAAAACAGAAAAAATAAAGCAACAAAAGAAAGATGGAAAAGAGTGCCAGGCAAATTTTACACCGGTGACACCTGCCAAACAGAAAAAGCAAAGGAACTCTTTTGTGAAATGACATCTTGAAATTTGAAAAGTGACACCAAGAAAATTGGTGCTGGATTGAAAATGAAATGTGGTGCATAATATTCAGCTACATCAGTGATGGACAAAGAGGACCTTTTTATTGAAACCATACAGACAGGGAATGTTCTGTAACAACAGAAGAATAATTCAAATCTGATTCCTTCCAATCCTGTCTCTTAAAGTCTTACATTTATGACAGGAAACACGTTTGTTTTTATCTCAAAGCTCCATGTTTAGGAGATTAAATAACACAATTTTATCTTTTTTTTTGTATATTTTTATATTGAATGTCTGTCTCTGCTCTCCGCTCTCTCAGTGGAAAATAGAAAGAATTAGTTTTGCTGCCTCAGAGCTTTTCAAACAAAACTAATTACTTGAATCCAGCGACTCCAGCTTTACTCACCCTTTTCTGTGATCTATTCTCCTGTCACTTCACATGATGTCAGCATTCAGACCAGACTTTTAGGGATTTACTTTAAAGGAAAAATGTTTTGAATACATATTATAACCTTTTGTGTAGCAAATCTTGCTTAGCGTCCAGCCATGTTCAGCTTTTTCCACTCTGCTTCTTCTTCTTTGCCATCATTTCTAACTTCTTGCTGACTCATAAAACTGCCAGAGACTATAGGTAAAGCCACACCATGGTCTGGTTTCAGCCACTCAGTCTATCAGCAGCAGCCAGGTTCACTATTCAGATTACGTCAGAGGATTAAGTAACAAGCAGACAAAGCTTTTGGTTAGAGGCTGTAATAGTGGCATGCAGTGCTGCTATACAGAATAGGAAATGGTTCAAACTTACAGAATTTATTGTCCTTTTTTTATGAAAACATGCTGTTCTGGGGTAGATGCCATGAAACTTTAGGAAATTCTGTTTCAAATTAACTGTTCACTTAAAAAAAAGGTAAAAAAATAAATAAATAAACTTTCAACTGTTGTTCACACACAAAAAGCTGAGACGTTTCATCTCATTAGCTCCATCTTTCTCATACAAAAGACACCCAGCTCTGCCGTTGTAGCTCATTCAGGCCTTTTACTGTCTGTGTTACAACTATTCAGAAGAAAACCAATGCCCTAATTCATTTCAAATTTTTAGTGTAATGATTTTAACTCCTTTGATTTTTATGTCCAATACTTGTATGTTTTATTTCATCTCCATAGGACTTACTGTAGAGGAGATCAAGTTTATAAAACACCTTCACTTCGTCCCAATTAATGTCAGATGACCTTCAGCACTCATGCCTTATCCGACCAGATTTGCTACAAGTATATACATATAGTTTTTATTTATTTTATTTTTTTAAGCCAAGCTTTTAGCAGCTGTATTGTATCTGTTGTACAGACCTGCCAACATGCTGTAAACACTCTGCTGAAGTAAATTCTGTTTGCAAAGTTCAAGATTCTGCCTACTGCGTCAGAGTTCTCCATAAATTCTTTGTCAATGTTCAGATTTCATTTCCTCTAGATGCATTATGCACTGTAACAAGATGGATCATGTGGCAATGCAACAGGGTTTTTTCCCCAAATGCATCGTGCAACTTTTATTGGAGCTGAACTTATCAATTTTGAATTGGAGCTTCTGGCATCCCAGAGCACAGGGTGGCGAAGAATGTGCCCCTTTTTTAGCTTTGTGTCTGAACTCAGTCCTTTCTGTATTACATGGTTTTACCCAATGGTAAATGAATGACGCCTCGTTTCAAGTCCCATCTGTCCCTGGTTTCAAGTCCAGGGACAGATGGGAGCTTGGCTTTATCTACACTGATTTGTCTGGGATTTCCTGTCCTTGTTACAACGTGATCATTCAAACCTCACATATCAAACATCAGATGTGCTCCTCTTAGTAACCATTACCTACTGATAAACATTCGTCTTATCACAGACTGAGGCTATTCATCAACAACTCTTGCAGAGATTGTTTGAAAAATGTGTTTTTGGTGATTTAGTTGAGTTCTTTACTTAAGACTTTTTAGGCAAAACCTCTACTTTATGTTCTTGTCTATGTTATTTACTTAAGGCAGTCCACAGCCTTTTTGACATAAAAACTTAATGCAGTGAGGAGTTTAAACGTTTCCTTGCTTTTGATTTCCATCTATTTTCCCAGTGCTTCCCCACAGAGTATGAATGCATTTCTCTGCTGTTGTCAAGAGCTCCTTTATCTAATGAGTTGTACACAGACCATAACTGAACTCACCACATGACTTCCCATAGAACCCTCCATATTCAGCTGCATTTACTCACAACGGCTTGAAAGACAAAAAGAGGGGAGAAAATGAATGAAAGTCTGGAGATAAGCCTCCTGGTTAATTGCCCATTGCCCTGGGACTCTGGCTCGACCCATGGCTCATTAGCTCAAGAGTTTTAGCCTCCACCGACGCAGAAACAGATGATTGGTGCATTTTATGCCCTATCTGAAGCTTTTTGTCAGTAATCTGAAGCTTGTTTCCTTAATTACCTATTACTAGTTGTTGTTTTATTACAAAATCGTTAAATCTTTACTGTGGAAATAGTCAACACAGTGAAGAGAAACTCCCCGACAAAAGGAAATCAATTAAACAAAAAAATCTTGATTTGATATTGACTTTTAAACTTCTGTTTAAATCCAGTATGTGAAACGTTGATTTTAATTAACACCAATGAGGTGTTTGCTGTTTAACACATAGGCTTCCTTTACAGATTCCTCTCTTTTCATTTCTTGCATTTAATTTTTAGAGTTGAATTGATCTCCTAATAAATGTTAATGAAAAGTGACTGAAATGTGTTATTTTTAAATCAGAAAATGGGTGAGAATCTTTCGGGGAATAAACGGATGAATTTATGTTTTGTGTCAGACTAACAAAACTGATCTGGTTATTGGTAACACAAAGTGATCTCTCCTGTTAAATTTACTGTTTTTTTTCAGCATTTTTGAGTATTTTCACACAAAAAGCTGATAGGGTTTTGTTCCCACATTGAAACTGTAGCTTCACACCAGTATTATAGGCCCCCATGGGGTCACAAATCAAAATTATCAATTTATAATTGGTAAAAAGAAAGAAGTGCATCAACTCTCTTTATCTACCACTAATAAAAGCTGCAGCTTCTTGGTGCACCTGGATGAACATGAAAATAAGAGGAAGGTGTCAGACTCATTGTTTAAAACAGCTGCAGAGCCCAAACCTTTTCCAAAGGGCCAAATTTGGTGAGTTGGAATTGTGCGTGGACCAACTGCTATGCACCTTATGTCTACGGGGTGCTGGGCATAACAAAAATAAGAAAGAAATTAACCCTAATGCCAATTGGGAAGCCCTCAAACCACCAAAAACATGTATTAAAGCTGCCAAGACAATTTACTGTTTAAATAAAAGATTTATTAGACTTATTGCCCCCACATGTAATCATAGCAAAGGAAAATGAAGCATCTTACTTCAGGGTGAACCAAGACCAAATTAATAAACAAAACAAAACTAACTGAAATGCTCTATCTGACGTCCAATCAAAGAAAAGGAAAATAAATGGCAAGGTATGTGTCTCCCTGAACCTAAACAAAACAGGAGAAAACAGTCGCAGACAAAATGGCTGCTTCACAACTAAGGTTGTCACAATGATAGTCAAACAAATTCTGAAAGTGGTACACAAAAGCTCTCCGAAAGGTTTTTACAGCCAAAGGTCTCACAAACCCAAAAACTACACTAACTACTGCCACCAGTCTCACATTATCCATAAAGAAAGAAGAAGAGACACAAGAGAGAGCGTCAGCCATTAGGCTTTCAGTACATTTCAGAATGTACCGGCTTACTTTCAGCCCTGGTCACACCTCGGAAGTGGGTGCTTTTCTTTTTCACTTCTTCTTATTTTTTAATTTTTTTTATCAGCGGTTGGCATCCAGCGTGATGATGATGTATACTGGCTTTACTTACATTATTATGGTTAAAATAGAAAAACTTTAGACTAGAAAAGTCATACATTAAAACTTTTAAATGGCACAAATTTCTTCTCAGCCAATCAAAATTGTGTTTTTGCCTTTAAATTCAACAACAGAAACATTTTTCTTTAACACAAAGAAATATTGTACTCTCTTTCCTAATATCTCACCTTACTGAAACAATCTTTGGTTTCATGTTTTGTTCAAGCACGTCCTTAAAACGTTTTCTATTTTGAAACAATGGAGAGGAAAACTCAGAGCCTCAGCATTGAGAGCAAAGTTGGGACTGAAGAATCACTAGGTAGGATTCTGCTGCGTTTCAGCAGTTGTGCTGCTGGCAGGTTAAAAATAAAGTTAGACAGAGAGTGGACAGACTGATGAAGTCACAATTATGAGTAGGAGTTTGCAGGGGACATCGAGAGAGAAGAGGCAGAGAGAAACAGCCTATGATGATGCAACAACACTGCAAAGATAGCAGTGGTGAGCCCTAATTCTTTTTTTATAATTTAAATTGGTTGAACATGGTAACTGTATTTGGGGCTCAATGTTTGCAATGTTGCTACAAATCAATGTAGATCTTGTGTTGTTTTTTTAAAAATAATTTTATATTCATCAAGCTTTAAAATACAATCACTCTTTTTGTTGGTCAGTAAGCACTCCCAATGCTATCAGGTGAGAGTTGTGAAGGTTTCCCTACATGGTGAAGTAAAAAAGCTGAATGTTTTTAACAGCCAGTTTGCCCTGATGTACTGGTTCTTAAGTGGGGAAATACTGCCTTAGTCACATCCATCTGGACGGGGGTTGACCCTTATGGGTGCTGCAGGTTTTTGGGTTGTCTGTGTCCATGGAGGACTAAGTCACAGGCTTACATGGGTGGTATCGAGCTCTGAGCGTAAAAGACATTCAATGATTGTAGCGATCCACTTTTTTAGGATAAATCAAAGGACTTTCTAATTGATACTATTCATGTTTTTTTTGTTTAAACTAATTCTCGTGGTGAAAATACTTCGATATTGTTTAATGCACATGTACGTAGATATTATTTTTGCAAACAACGATCTCCATACAGTTTGTTTTCAGCACACAATAAAATACATGAATCAGGGAAGTTTGGGTTTGGCATTTGATGTATTTTGGAGAAACACTGAACATGGGATAAATTTCTTTTTCAGGCTATGAAAAGTTCAAATGTTTTTCTGCAGTTTGTGGCTGCTTCTTTATGATGTCCCACTTACAACTTTGATATTGTCCATAGCTGGCTTTTCACCAATGTCAAGCCTTAGCTTGGTGCATGTAGTAGGTTTTTGATTAAAATAAAGACATTTTTATCGTCATCAACCCAAGTTACTGATCTTCTTGGTTATAGTGTAAGTAAGCTGTGAGTTTTTGGAGCATAAAGCTGGGCTTTGTTTAATTGGAACACATCTGTGTTCCGTATTTTGGGGGAAACACAATGTTAAGTTGTAGTTTTTAGATTATTAAAAGCTCTCTCTTCAAAAAGACGTTTTATAACAGGAGTTTTGGGGTGTCACTGTGTGGTAAGTGTTCCCCAAACCGGAGTGAAGAGGAAGCGCTAACAGACAAATACCACAGCGCTGCAGCTCAACCACTTGTGGCTTGTGAAACGAACAGTTGAGTTAAATACAACATTAAATGGGCCACATCATGAAGACTTACTGCCTTATCTAGGCCATCAGGAAGAATCATTAAGACAGACTAATAAAGAAGCTTTTCTCAGCTACGAAAATGAAGTCATCATAACAGTTATGAGATGTCCTGAGGCAGGGCTGAAGAGAAAAAAATGGAAAGAATAAGCTCAGAAAATGAAAAACGCAAATCAGTGGAGATACACAATTGAAGGCAGGGGCTGAAGAGGAGGGAGCGAAATCTTAAGTGGAAGTCACTGTGTGTGTGTGAGCAGAAAAAGAGACTGAAAGAACGAGAACAAACTGTCCCAAAGGACCCCTCATCCAGGATCTAATATAGTCGTATTCCCTCTGTATGTCTGTTAATTACTTTCTTTGTAATCATAATGTGAAAAAGCTGGTTGGAAGACTCAGAATATGAAGTTCCAAGCAGAGCTACCTGTGCTGGATCTGGGTTAATTACTTTATTTACTGCTAGAAGTTGGAGCAGCTGAGTCTGCTTCTAGCCTGCCTGAACTCCACCTCTTTTTCCGGATTAAGAACATCCTGACAAGCACAGCCCAGCACATCAGGGTGGAGAACTCCTCATCTTAAAAAAAAGATCTTAAACACTGGAGTTTCTCAGAACAGTGAACCAAGGCCTGTATTGTTCTTTTTACAGACTATCTCAGAATTTACTCCTTGATCTCTAACGGCAAAAACTACACTAACTGACCACTTTGTCAGGCCCACTTTGCTAGTACCAGGTTGGACCCCCTTTTTCCCTTCAGAACTACCTTAACCCTTGGTGGCATAGATTCAACAAGGTGTATGGACAAAGTATGGACCAAACTGACATGAAAGCATCACACAGTTGCTGCAGATTTGTTGACTGCAGATGTCAATCTCCCGTTCCACCACATCCTAAAGATGATCCACTGGGTTAAGATCCGGTGACTGTGGAGCCCATTGAAGACCAGTGAACTCATTGTCATGTTCAAGAAACCAGTCTGAGATGATTCCAGTTTTAGGACATGGTACCTTATCCTGCTTGAAGTAGCCATCGGAAGATGGTAATACAGGGATGGACAAGAAAATATCCCCCACCACCACCAGCCTGAACTGTTGAAACAAGGCAGGATGGATCCATGCTTTCATGTTGTTGATGCCAAATTCTGACCATCCTGCCATTCTACCATTCAAATATTGCAGCATAAATGGAGACTCATAAGAACAAGTAACATTTTTCAATCTTCTTTGGTCCAGTTTTGGTGAGTCTGGCTGAATAGTAGCCTCAGTTTCCTGTTCTTAGCTTGCAGAAGTGACAGGAGTGGTCTTCTGCTGCTGTAGCCCATCTTTATCAAGGTTGGACGTGTTGTGTGTTCAGAGATGCTATTCTGCAGACCTCGGTTGGAAGTGGTTCTTTCAGTTCTTGTTGTCTTTCTATCAGCTGGAACCAGTCTGGACATTCTACTCTGACCTTTGGCATCAACAAGGCATAACCATTCACAGAACTCTTCTGTTTTTCGGACCATTTTCTTTAAACCTTATAGATGGTTGTGAGTAAAAACCCCAGTAGATCAGCATTTTCTGAATACTAACCTCAGCCCGTCTGCCATTGATTTGCTGCCAAGTGATTGGGTGATAAAAAAAATCTGTGTGAACAAGCAGTTGGACAGGTATGCCTATATAGTTCCCTGAATTATAAAAGCAATTTGGACACAAGGCTCACTACACTTTTTTTAATGGTAAATATGATCCAAATATGATGTCACCAATTCCCAAAGTAAAAAAAAAAACTAACAAATATTAACATTTTACAAAAACTAATTATCAACCCATTGTTTTCTAGAAATGTGGATGGTTTACAAAAAAAATACATTGAAATGCAATTTGTTTACATGAAAAATAATTTAACTGCATTCCTTTGTGGTTTATATTTCCCAACTTAGTGAGCATCAATGCACACTCACTTTTGGAATTGTAGGTTTGGACAGCCCTACAAAGTGGCAAATGCACTATACAGTGAGAAGTTAAGGAATTTGGACACAGCCACATGACTCCACTTAACCCCAGTTCACTAATTAAGTGATGACACTATGATTGTGGGTTTGATAAGCAACAATAAAAAAACAACAACTGCACCACAGAAAGGAATTGCAAACACTGGTAGAACATCAACAATCCCCTTTATTTTGATATCAGGAAAACTAAAGTAATCCTAATGGTTTTCAAGAGCTAAGGACCACACCAAAGCGTGAGATTCCACAGTAAGGAAAAGAAATGGACTCTATACATCTCTGCTGAGTAAAACAAAACAAAACAAAGGACTATACTATCCTACATGGAGAGTTTCCTCACTTATAAATATGAACAGCAGCTGCACATCAGCAGAAAGGAAACAGTGGCAACGACTCATCAAAGCATCTCAGTGGATCACTGGCTCCCCACCAACATCCATGTGGGATCTACCTCACTCACCTTTTTTACAGGCCTCAAAGAGGCCGCTGCAGCAACAAAAATAAACTCCATTTGACATCATCTTCTGAACAATCTCAACATGGTGCAGTACTGTGAGTGCAATGTTTTATGTTTTGTACATAAAGAATTTCACAATTTATCTAGTATTTCTTTTGTACCTACTTTGTAATGTCTTTCGATTTTTTTCTATGTTTATCTTCAGTTCATACCCAATGTTGCTTGCTAACCCTGATACAATGAAGATATAGCCTATTTCTTTTCCTCCGTACTATATATTGGATTTAGGTCTTATCTGTTGTGCTGCATGCCTTCCCACAGCTCAACCATAAATGATCTACCATTTCACTTTCTAATATTTATGGATATTATTTTTTACACAAATGTCTGTTTTGTGCTCAGAATTTCATTATAGAATACATGACAGCATGTGCAAAAACAAGTTGCTCTATTTTAGAAAAACATAAACACTCACCTGAGCACAGGTGTTTGCTCACCTTTGCACTAACAGTTTGCATGATTGAATGACTGAAATATTTCACACTAGTTGGTTATAAGGCATAAGTATGCGTGTGTGAACACTATCTGTTTTGTGTACATGTCGACATGTGGACATTTTTTTTTTGTTTTCAGCCAGCAGGTGTGTTGATAACATTTGAGTGTGTGTGTGAACAGGCCCCGCCCTTTCTGTACTAAATTTGAACCTTACCGTAATGATAAACAACCAGTAAACTTGTTGCTTTATGCTGCTTCATGGTCTTATCCCCCCCCCCCCCTCCTATTATCACCCTCTTACCCCCCCTCCCCCCCCTCTCTAACATCCCTCTCTCTTCTTCTCTTCTTTCCTTTTCCGTCCGGTCCAACACCAAAGATTTTCAAACATGATTAAAAAAACAAGAAAAAAAAACAAGTTCCTCTTGACTTACTTATTGGATTGTGTGCGTTAAACGAGCAAAATAATTTGCATAATCCTTTTTGGATGTTTGACTTTGACAAGTACGCAATACGGCTGTTTATGTTAGAACAGGCAAAAAGGTGTAAAGAAACATTTAATGTACACAAGTCAGTTTATCAAATGTGAAGGATTGTTCCAGGTATGTCATTGGGTCAGTATTGTATTGTTTGCTCAAAGACTTCTGTGGCATTTCTCCATTTGGTTTAGCCCCCCCTTCCTTCTGGATGAGAACACAGCTGTTGTCATTGGTGTTGATTATTTTCTCCCTATAAAATAACACTCTTTTTTTATATTTTCGGAGTGTGAACATTTTATTTGGTTGTTGTTCTTTCAGACTTTTTTTACGACTTTTTGGATTACTGTTTCAAAAACAGACTCCTACCTTTGGACGAAAGCCTCTCTTAAACTCCCTGTGTCCGCGTCTCTGGTTGTTTTACCTTCAAAGGTTCCTGTTCCTCACCTATAGTTTACATCTCCAAAAGGCAGGTTTTATTTGGCAAAACTTTACACACAAATTAAAACCAGTCATAGTTACCAAAGCTGACATCAACCTTGACATTCTATTTAGCCGAATTGTCCAATTTTTTACTTTTTTAAGCTCTCCCTCAGCTCTTTCGTGCTCTTTTATCTCTGCAAGGCCCAAATGGTGGGCTACAATGGAGTTGAGATTGACAGCTCTAACCCCAGGCTGTACCACATCCTCAGTTCCTCTTTCAAGGGCGTTATTGATCAGCATCAGTACAGTGCAATGGTAAATGCTAAATGGCGTATACTTGTATAGCGCTTTTCTACCTTACTCGAAGGCGTTTAACAGTCACAGTCCCATTCACACACACATTAACACACTGGATGCCTGTGTGGTTTATAGGAGACCACATCTTCAATTTTAAGGACAGACACCCCCACAGTAAATTCTCACCTGTTCTTTGGGCTCTGAATGTGGATATTTTCTGTCTTCATGACCAACTTTTTTTTTAAATTATTCAATGCAATGGCCTACAGGTCCTACCTTGAAGGTCAGTAAAAGCTTACAAAGGCTAATTTCCCATTTAAATACCTTTTTTTTGTACCTGTTAGGCTTTGCCCAATAATTTTTTTGTAAATCTTTGTAACAAACCATAAATAAATGACATGTGCAATCTGTTTGTCTGAGCGTGAGATTTTCCATTCTTTCTTCGTGATCAGCCTGTATATGGTTACTTCAAACCATTATAAAAATGTCCATGTTATCAAAGAAAGGATTGACCACAATAGATGCACAATTCCATTTGTAAAGCCTTAGTCATATGCATCTGTACGGGGGTTGACCTGCTCGTGTGCTGCTGGTTTTTGGGTTTTCTTGGCTTGTAGAGAAAGGATGCCATGGAGTGAATGCAGGTGATAGATAAGTTGCTATTGCTCCAATTGTAGGGGAAGTTGAAGCGGTAGTGGTGTCCAAAAGTGTTTTTAAAGGGGGAGGCATAGCAAATCACAGCTGTCTATCCCAGGCGATTCACATCACGCAACGGCCTGGAGGAGAAACGCGTTTCTTCACATGGGTGCACTCTGAAGCACAGAAGTTTACGTGTAAAGCTGAGTACTGAGTTTTTGTTTTAGCATGATTTTTTAAAGTTATAAAACCGATGTTGTTATGTTTTTTTTTAAGCGCTGGCAGCTATGCGCTAACATACATAACTGGTGGCTTTTGATGACGTCACAGAGTGGTAATAACATTTGAAGACATCATTTTTTATATATCTCTCCGAAGGATAAATGTAGAGGTAGGTAGGGAATTCAGATTCGGCCTAAAAGTCAGGATGCAAGCAAGGAGCGTGCACTCATCACTTGAACAACACCAATGGGCTTCTTGTGCAGTTATATTGGGGGGTGGACAAAAAAAATCACTACATGCCTGCATTCCTCGTGTTGTTTAGGTGTTAACTCCAACCTGTCCCCTCCAGCTTGTGGAGAAAATATTCAAACATTTTTTTCTTTACGGGCTTGGCGAGCGGTCTAAAATGTGGACCACCTTCATGTTTCGTACAGATTTGTCAATTTTTTGCCCACAAACAGCATGTTTCGACCTGTAAGGGCAGTTGCAACTTATGCTTAAAGCTATGGCTTTAAATTGGATTAATATTAATATGCAACATGTATATTGTTTTAATTCAGTCCTCCCTGCCTGTTCATCAAACTCCCATCAAAGTGTCTTTCTTCATGCCTTCACATGACTTTGCTCCCTTTGCTTCGTCCTGTCAATGAGAGTTGTTCATATATACCGCGGTGAGCTGACGACAATCTCTGCAGAGCCAAACTTGAAAGAGAGCTTGAGCATGAAAGTGCGAGGAGTGACAGAGGAAGAGTGGGAGTGTGCTCTAACAATGCACTGCTTTATTAAAATGTCAAACACAAAGGCCTACAGAAAAAAAGGGATATTACCAGAACCAAAAGCACATTAGTCAGAGGTAGTTTTCAAGAAGTGGGAGGCAAATGTCAGCGGAAGTTAATTTATTCTAACCTAACCTCTAAGCTGACTGCTGCTATAGTTACTTTGCTGAATCCATTCAGACCTAGCAGCTTGAGAGAAAGCAAACTCCAGTGTATGCTGCAACATTAGGTCATCCAACAAATTTAATTACAAGAGAGAAATGTTATGTTTTTAATTCATGCTTTTATTTTTTGTGGAATTATTTGGATTATGTCTTACATGAGGCCTTCATTTATTCTGCAATTAAGATGTCCCTAGGTGTGAATGTGAGTGTGGGATTTGTGGCCCTGTAACAGACTGGTAACCTCTCCAGGATGTCCCCTGCCTGCACTCACGATTGGCTGGGATAGGCTCCAGCAACCACATGACCCCAAAAGGGACAAAATGGATTTAGAAGATGAATGAATATTTCTATATTCAAATCGCTCTGAAACATAAAAAAAGGGCTTATTTGTGACATAGAAAATATGCTAGGCGGGTCTCAAGCTCCCTAACCAGAGCTCCAGTGATGGGAAAGGGAATGGGGGCGGGGTTGATCCATGGCTACAGTCCCGCTCACAACTCAAAGGGGAATTTCTAATGAGCTCCTGGCGTTAGCAGAAACTTTGTCTTAAAACAACACAGGTTTTTGATTTTGACTAAAAAGATCGAAATCACAACTAAAAGAAAGCATGGCACACTTTAAAAATAGACTAAAAGATGATCTGAGTGGGACTTTAGCATCAACAGGACAATGTCCTGATTTTCTAAATAGCTTTGCTGTAATCTAGACAAAGAAAAAAGATGAATGTTACATTTTCTGAATATCTTCAAATTCATTTCATATGTAAACAAAATCTCCACTGACTTCACACCCTGGAAGTCAGTCTTTTGGCTCTTTAACAGCTTCATGCGTCTTCCATCAGCTGAGCGATCTTTACCCATGAATCGGAGCTGAAACATAATGGAATTTCAAACTGAAATTTGAATCTAATACATCTAGAGGCATGTGGACATAAATGCAAAGCATAGGTGGGGATGTAAAAAAAAAATCTGGAGTTAACAGATGTTTGCACTTACAAAAAATATACCAGAATTTGTTTCTGTTCTTTTAAAGTCCGTCTGGGATCTAATTCTGTTCACAGAACTTAAAGACAAATTTATGCAAATGCAAATTAAGAATTTACATGTCCCTTATATTTATTCATATAGTTGTATGTATTTTATATGAGCTTGTCTTTATACAATTATATTCTTAAATTATTTAATTATTTAATTATAATATTATTGTTAAATGATTTAACAAATCTTACACAGAAACAAATAAAAAGGTTGTTTTTTTCTTCTCTGTTGCGTTCTGAGTAAACAGTTTTGATAGATGAGTGGGAATAAAATTGTTTAACTAAAGTTAAAATTACTCGCATAAATAGATTAAGCTTGATATGGAAATGAGTTTTTTAAAAAAGGGGTCACATTCTTTTTTCTTTCTCTCTGAAACACTGTAGATTTCAACTTTGTTGAAAACAAAGGTTGTTTCACAGGGAAAAAAAAAGGAAAACTGACAGAGGGATTCAGAAAAAAAAACAATGATTTTCTACTGTCTTTTGTTTTTTTTAGAGGGTGAGAAAAGTCTTTGCATAGAGTTCTGTAATAAAGTAGAGGTGTGGGAACATGAAGAGTGGAAGAAAAGGAGGTGTGAGAACAACTAAATGGAATGAAAACATTGTGGAAGTTTGGGATTTTCTTTGTGATTTTAAACTTTTCTCACTGCTGACTCCCTGCCTGCAGTAAATATCTCCTTCAGTCTGTTCCGTCTTCAGCTGCCGAGGAAACAGAAACAACTCCAGAAAACAGCTTTTTTCTTCTTTGGAGAGTTTCTCTGACAAATGTCAGATTGGATCATCTGGGGGGACGCTGGGCTCTCCCTGTGAGGCTTTAACAGACAACAGAGCAGAGTTTTCATTGAAGGCCTGTTGAAAGTAATAAAGTCATCAGCAAAATGTGTCAAAGTGAGGAGAAAGCTTCACGCTGCCGTTTCCTTCTTTATCTTCGTTTGTTTGTTTCATCCTCCTCTTGCTCGCGGCGCGTTCTACTGTTTTCACAGGGTTCTGAAGAGTAAGGCATTGGCAGTAGCTGCCTCCTGTTCATATAAACCCAAACAATACTGGAATCGACTCACGCAGCCTACAAGACAGGTAACATTTTTGTAGGGGGAAACTACGGTGGCCCTGAGGTGCAAATCCCTCATTGAAAAAGCATATTGATTCAATTCTATTCTATAATTGTCACTACAACAACTAAAAATGAAAAAAAACAAAACTACTGGAACTCAACTCACTTCAATTTCTAAAATGTAATTTATTTTTCTTATGACAGAGTTTTAGGGCCATTTTACAAACATTTCTTTTTTTATTATTATTACGACTTTTAAGTCGTACATTTACGAGAAAAAAGTCATAACTGTTAAACCAGGAGATCTTAATTTGTAAATTTATGAGAAAGCATCTTGTAAATTTACGAGTTTTTTTCTCGTAAATTTACAAGATAAAAAGTCATAGGTTAGCAAGGAAAAAACTCCAACATTGTCTGTTTATCGGAGCCTAGCTTGAAGATGAAAGATGTGGAGCATTTTGTGAAGCTTTATTTATGAATACGTGTCAAAAACAAAGAAATTCTGAACCTTTTGATGACTCATAATCAGATTATTATTAGTGTAGCCGACTTTCTGGGGTAAAGTAGAGTTTTATATGTAAAATAAGGAGCTCAGAGACACGTTTGGGTGTAGACAATCGCTGCAGCCTTTATTCTCCTTTTCATTCACAAACCCTGAAGTTCATTTGTCTCATTACGTCATGAACCTGTCATCTGAACACCAATGTGTAAACAGTTACACACCCCCCTTCCTCCAGATTGAAATGTCCCGTTTCAACATAAAACAACAAAGATGAATGAAACTAGTCTGTTATATAAGCATTAGAACGTTGAAAATGCCAAAATTGCACCACCTCAGACGGAAGCGTCACACAGACGCAGAGATCTCGTCTGTGGAGGAAGAAAGGATTGAAGTGGACAGCTGCAGGGACACCGACGTCTTCATCAACGGCTGCAGAGATCCTGCAAGCCACCCATCAACGAATAAAACAATAATAAATCGTTAATCAAGCAAATGAGCTTCCAAAATTTTCTTTAAAAAAAAACAAGTGTCATACACAATAAAAGTTGATATATACAAACATGTTTACAATTCAATCAGATTTTAGCACAGCATATTCTATCACATTAGATTAAAGGATACTCACAATTTTGTGTTTGTAAAGTTTCTTCAATAAGGAATCTTTCCACACTCTTGTTTTAATTTAGTGACAGAAAATTTTGAATAACTGAAAATTACCAACAAATTTGATACATTTTTAAAATGTCCTCAGCCCTCATTTTGGGCAGTTTTTAAGTCGAATCTGACATTGTTCATAACATCATGGGCTTTTATTTTGATTCCAAAACTGCAAGTTGTGTTTGATATTTAATCGCCACAAAATGTAAAAGCATATACAAGGGAGAAAATGATGTCATCTTTAAATGTCCTGTTGATAAGCACATTTTCGTCAGTCATGTTTGCTCGTTCAATAATGACATTTATTCTCATTCTTTTGTCTCTCGAGACATCTGTTCTACAAAAAGAGATATTTTTGTTTCCTAATGTTAAACTTAAATTGAGATTATAGTATTTCATTAAAATCTGATTCTTTCTGAGTTTCTTGCTGAGTTAAGTAATACGTTCTACTCACTTTTTTAAAAGTTATCATGAGGGATTTATAATTGTTTTAAAAAACTCCACCTCTTGACCTGAATGACCGTGTAATTTATGTTTGTATTGAGCACCGAGCATTCCAGGAGAGCAGCTGATGACACTTTCATGAAATCTCCCTGGTTTCTGATTGCAGTGAAAGTCAGAGTCATGGATATGTACTGTATTTTCTTTAGTTAAAATCACCAAAATGAATCACTCAAAACACATTCAGCTTTACTGGAACTAAAATCACAAACCAACCAAGTCTGTAGGACAGAGCTACGCCAACACACAACTCAGCACTTTGCATGACTTGCTGTACTGGACACAACCAGGCGTGTTTTTCAATAATGGCTGATGTGAATCTGGAAGAGACCAGCCATGAAGTGACAATGGGAAAACGTCTGACCCGGCATCTGGTGATCATCAGGAATTCTGGTGAAGTTAGTCATAACATTTACGATAAATATGTTCGGTCAACTTCTCAGTAAGTCTTTTTTGGTTATGATGAAGCAACTCAAGCAAAAAAGCTCAAGCCTTCCCTTCCATAGCCAGCCAAGAGATCTTCTCACTCCAGGATGTTCCAGGTACACAAAGGGCTCTTTTTCTGCCCTACACTCCTCTTGGGACAAATGAAAATGCTATGTAACCCTTGTGATGCAACTCTCTCAATCCAACCAGGCTTGGGACCGGCACAGCAGCAGAGAAGGGAATAGGGAGCAGCCCGGAATTGAACCCTGGTTTCACGGACGGAAGGCGCCACAAACTATCACGAACCAAACCGGCCCCAGCACAAGGGTTAATGTACTAACTTTTTTTCTTTAATTAGATGTTTGGTTACTTAATAATAATCTGTAAGGAAAAAGAAATCACAACCATCTATTTTGTGAAAAATTCATCAGAGTGAACATTAGAACTTCATTCTTACATGAATACTCCATAATGAAGCAATAATTCACTGGAATCAAAATAGAATAGAATTAATTTTCTCTATACTTCTGTCAAAAAGTTTTAGCCACTTGAATCAGTTTAATTTTACTGACCTTGTTCAGGCAAGAGGAGTTAATTATGAGAGCATCTACTAATTCTCCATTTAGCCTGCTACAAAACCTCAAGACACACAAGAGGCAACAGAAAAAAATTAACACTAAAAACAGTTTAAATATCCTTTGTATGGGTCAGGGGAACTCTACAGAGTGTTTGGTACATGAAAGGAGCTGTTGCATCCATCACACAGAACCAACATCATTTGCTGGGTTACCGGAGGATACCTATGAAATCTCACCAAGCAGGTGTTCTGCCTAGATGTTTAAAGTTCACTCCGATCATCTTTTGATCTATTGTAAAAGAGTTCCCATTGGTCTTTTAATTATGATTATGCCAATTTTAGCCAAAATCTAAAAATCTATGTCGTTTTTTAGGACATAGCTTCTGCAGAGCGATGGGAGTTCATCAGAAATTTACCTGTTGGCCCTTCATCTGTTTATATGCTCTCCCACTACCTTACAGCGTCTCACAACCCCAACCTAACATTAGCAGTGCAACAAAAATGGTGAGCAACATTGGAGCTATCCAGTTGTACAGTTTTGATCCAGATTCCAGCTCAGAAGAGGAAAACACAGACGTAAATGGATCTATTTGTTTACAAGTGGATGCTTCAGATTGGAGCGGAGCAGGGAGGCTGTGGCTTGGCGCAGTAGCTTCTGTGTCACTACAAGCTATTTTCAAATGGCAATTGTGAACAGAAAAATTCTAAGAAATGCAATTTTAAGCTTAATTTTCTTTATAAATTTGGTCCATTTTCATCGGAGTGGGTCTTTAAAGATCTGGACCACTTCTTTTGTTTTTCTTACAGCTCTAGCCTGAGAATGGCTTAAATGACTGAGTTCCCGTCATTAACTGAAGTTCTAAACAGCTTCCTGGTGTCATACTTAGACTAAAAAGTGCTATTTTTGATGATGAACTGTCAAAAACTGGAATTTGAGTTTCTAAAACAGTTGCTTTCCATCTCAGAGAGAATCTTAAAGGGAGTATCTTGTCTCAGAGTGATGCAGAGGAACTGCTGTGTCCAATGTTATTTTAAGATTAAACTGCTGTAATTCTTTGTCTTCCAGCTGTCCAAAACAACTTTAAAACTTAGTTGCAACTTTGATTGTGATCCATCTTTATCACTTTCATTTTTGTTCATTTTTTCTATTCCAAGCTAAGCTTCGAGCTTTCTATTTTGAATAAAAATGCTATTTAAAGCTGACCTGACAGACATATTCCTCCAATGGCTGTTCTTTAAATATTGTGATGGTTAAAGTCTGTTCTCTGATGTCTCTACTGAATGCACATCAATGTTGCAGCTGCTAACATGGTGGTCATGTTGGTTGTCCTGAATTTGATGGAGGATTGTGTTTGTAGGGGAGTGGTTTCTTCTGACAAATACCTTATCAGCAGTATAGAATTGGATTTATTCCCCAAATAATGTTTTAAACTTTAATTAACTAAGTTGATCATTTATTTCATTATTTCTGTATAAATTGATCTGAATTGCCGACCCCTGTTCTAGGCCAAGGTCCCAGCAGACTTCACTATCAATAAGTGCTTTTTTTAACCTTTAGTCCCACACTCCCATCACCTAAATATTAATAATAAACCATAGAATTCGTTAAGGAGTTGTGATGCAGGAATGTCCCGGAGGGAATCCACCAATCAGCATAACAAGGGCAGACACAAGATCCAATCAGCACAGTGACAGTATTCAACAGAACAGAGACAAGACAAAAAACACTTTAAATGTGTCAACTTTTATTTCTTGCTGTTCATCATTTCCTTTTATTTAAATCGGACTTTTTGCCTAAGACAATATTGGTAACATAAAGTCCTTGTGTTGAAAGAATTCAACATTTTTTACTTCCAGATAAAAGTTAATATTTTTTTCTTAAAATGCCCTGACACACTGAGAATCCTAATAAAATAAGAATAAAAGCCCTGAGCCTTTTCGTTTTTGTACATTTAGCTCTGTACAGCAGAGAGATGTGTGACACAAGTTTTGTTTGTTTGCTGTATTTTGTCGTGGTCTTTTCAAGTTCCCGGTCTTGTTGGTCTGATCAGCCACTGTGTACGTTCCCTTGTGTTTTTAATTAGGTAGGTCAGTTTAAGTAAGTTTGTTTGTCTGTTCAGTTGTCTTTAGCTGTTAAAGCTAAAGCTTTAGTTATTTCTGTTACTTTGGCCTCTTTTAGGAGCCCGTTTTTGCCCATCTACTTGTTTTGAAAAATAGATTTAAATATTTTTGATATAATCTTTTGCTGTCCTTGCCTTATCCTGCTCAGTCCACCACACAGACAAACCAGAAATTTAGAAATCTTCCTAAGAAAACTCAGAAAAAAAATAAAAATGAATGAAAAGAATAAAAAGTTCTGGAGATTTGGCCCGCAAATCTCTCATGAATCTTGCTCCCGGCTTTTTTTTCATAGCTCTATTCCGATATTTGGAAGACTCTGTGTGATATAATTCCAGCCAGGCACAAACTTCCATTATTAGTTTCTCTTCCATGATCAATTTTCAAAGGTTTGCACTTCCATGAATGACAAGGAAGGCCACCCATTCATCATTACAAAATCAGATCCCCTGATTGATCAAAGTTTGACCTGGTTTAACTTTCAACGCGCGTTCAAAGGCCACGTGTTTTTTACATAGTGACCAAAAACGGTCTGAAAAACTTGCGTAGCGACGCGCAAATGCAAGAGTTTTGAACGCAGAAGCCCAAAATGCATGTTCACATGTCTTCTCATAGACTTTTTATTGGAATTGGCTGTTTGCATACATGCTGCCGAGGGCAATGTTAATGTAGCTTGAGAAGAAAACTAATGAGTCGATATTTTACTACAGTAAAACTTCTGTGGCTTTCCCTCCTCATTGCCTCATTAGGGCCGGCCATGGTGCAGTGTTAGGTCAGTCGACCTCCGATTGGAAGATTGCAAGTTTGATTCCCGCCTTGCCCGTCCATATGTCAAAGTGTCCTTGGGTAAGACACTGCACCCCGCTTTTCCCCGGTGGGAGGTTGGCACCAGTGTTCAGCAGTGGTGTGTGAATGTATGTGAATGGGACTGTGACTGTAAAATGCTTTGGGCCTTCAAGGAAGGTAGAAAGGGGCTTTACAAGTATACGCCATTTACCATTTTGACACAATTGACAACAAATTTTTCAAATATTTTATGATTTTATCCAAACCAACATTCTTATTTATTTTTCTACCTAAAAGAGCCAATCACTTGACCTCTTTGGTGCATCTTCAGCACATGGTCTTTAGGACACTGTGTGTTTTCGTGCTATGAAAAAACACATGCGACTAAATATACTGTAAGTAACTTTCATATTGTCTAAATGAGTTAAAGAGCTCAGGTAACTCTTTGAAACCAGTCATATCTGGTCACTTGAACAAAGAGAACCAAAGAGAGACCCAATAACTTCTAGAAAAGAATTTGGGTTTTATTTTACATATAAGTTCGCTGAGGTGGATGATCAGATGAAGCTAACCTAAACAGAGATGAAACATTTCATGATAATGACAAATAATCTAGGTTACTACATCATATTAATTTATTTGGAAGGCATTTGGATGATAAAAAAAACTGAGTTGTTTGCTAGTTTTAATTCACAAATGTCAAAAAGTAAAATATAGCATCACTTCAGGCTGCATTTGCAGACTGTCTATTATTCATGAATTGTAGTGACTTACACCTAATAATAAAATTCCCAACAACATGAATATTTTAGGAATAAATGATAAATGTTTATGAAAAAACAAAGAAGTAATACAGTATGTTTTATTGGAATTAAGAAAATCCTTTTTTTTATGATGGCTTTAGTTTGATTAGGTGATGTCTTTTAAAAAGGTTCATTTTATTGTTAATTTCTATGATTTCCCAATAAGTAAAATATCACTGCTGTCAATAGTTAAGACTCTTTCTTTTTACTTTTGCTGAATAATTTAAGTCCCAGTCATGAGGAATTGTTTCGAGAACTGAGAAAAGTGACAGCAAGGCAATGCACGAAAGAAAAGAAGTGGGATTCAGTGAGACAGTATTAGCAGCAGGGAAGAAAGACAAGAGCTTTAAGTCCATTATTTCTACTGGCTAGGTCAAAATGAATAAGAGTCAGTAGGAGAATGAAAAGTCGTCTTCAAAGACTGAAGAAGACTCTGCTATTATTCTCTGTCTGAAAAGTGACACTTCACTCTAAGTGTTCCGCCTTAGGACAGCCTTGGGAGGTTAGAGCCATGAATGTCAAAGTGGATTTCACACTTCGTAACTCTCTGGACTGTATGATAGATGTGGCCTCTTCAAAAACGTACACATTGATGCACCAAGACTCACAAATGTCTCTATGAAGACAAGCTGCATACATGTAAACACATGGAAATGCATATGTGATATGCAGAGAGCCCCTTCTTATTTAATGATGTACTCATGCCAATCCACACAGCCAAAAAAAAATCCTGTTATAAATGAGGTCAAACAGTTGTTTTTTTTACAAACTGTAAGTATTGATTTTGTTTTTATAGGCATATTCTGACAGTTCTAAAGGTTATTAATAACTAATTGAATTTTTGGGTACAATTTTAACCTCCTTTAAGCAGAAAACATTTATAAAAAAGTTTCAAATTCGTAAGTGATCGTTGCTAAGGGCGTGGTCTGATTGTTCTATGTAAGGTGATTTGCCCATCTTAGTCAGTTGGCACATAAGAGAATAAATCTTCATGTTCAATTCAATTATAAACCAAATTCACAACAGCAGTCGTCTCGATGGGTTTCGTACCGGTAATTGTAGAGTAAACATAAAATCAAAAGGATCATGAATAATCAGAATTCAATTGGACAATTCTAAACTGAACTAACTAAACAGACTAAACCAAACCTGGCATACCTGCCGTTAGACCCTCCTTCACGGTAAGGAAAAACTCCTAAAAGAAACGGATTCCAGAAAAAAGAAGAAACCTTAGGGGTGCCCACATGAATGAGGGATCCTCCCCCAGGACGGATTTACCAGAACTCATGGAGAGGAATTAGCTTATCTAACTCTACAACTACAGTAGACAAGAAATGTCTCTTTATCATTGCAACGATGTAATGCTGAACAGTATACATTTAAAAATTCAACATTAAAAAGGACATGAAATAAGAAAACTTCCAAATGTCTTCGCTCAGACACAAAGACAAAGGTCACACCAGAATTCTAAGAAACCTTTTACAGAGTAAAAACTGTATTTAGAATGTAATTAAAATGTCAGCAACATGTTCAGCCATTTAGCAGCTGCAACCTTATTTACTTATAATAGATACTTTTTTTGCATAGTGGGAGGAGCTACACCACAATGTAGAGCCATTATTAAAGCACTGAGGGTAAGCTACTTCCTGCTGATGCAGAAAACGTGGTCACATTTGACATATTCCAGGTGAGACAATTCATAAAGCCATGCAGTGCAGATAGTATCTAAGGAATGCATCACATGGCAGAGAAAGCAGTGCTCAGTTGCTGACTCAGGCCTGCACTGTGAGAAGCATAAGCTGTTTTTTAGGAGCCACATTAATTCTAATTCCTCCTGGAACTCCAGCATGCACACAGCATTTTAAACACTGTCGTGCATCCTGCTCAAGGCATTCTGCAGATATTCCCAACTCAGAATTGCAGTTACCACCACAAAAAACAGAGTCAATGGTCTACTGAAAGAAAATGAAACATCAGCCTCTGCAGATTTTACACAGATGGGTAACCTTTATGCAAAACGATTTTTTTTCCAGACACAGTAGTCTTTACACTCTTTTTGCCATTGTCATCCCGAGTTGGGTTCTGCCTGCATGGGCAACTGTATTTTTTTATGTTGCAGGTGATATTTGAATTGCAAACAAACCTAAATGAGATCAGTTTGCTTGGTACACAAAATATGGATACAGAAATTGGTTTAATGTGCCTCCATTTGGGTAGACAGCACTATTATCTCACTGGGTTTCAAAACAGACACAGGCTTATACTAATATGCCTCTAGTTATAGAGGTCATCTTTAGTGTGGACTGACTATTATCCAAGTCTAAATGAGATTCCCTCATTCTTCCCTCCTACTGTCAGGTTCCAGCTCATTCGTGTTGATTTCCCTCTAAACTCCTTTGTTCTGAGGCCTGGCTCTTCATTGCCTCTTTGCTTCTCTTTCCTGTAGTATTTCTCTCATCGTCTTCCCTGTAATCCTGCCATCAACCCTGTCATTCATGAGCACAATGCCTTCCTGCTTGTTTCACTAAAAGGAAGGTCCATTATCCAGCCCTGTTTGTTCATCAAGGTACCCTTGGTGTGCATTTTCCCCTCCTCTGTAGCAGCTCAAAGCACAGAGGAGGAACAGAAGGATGATTAGGAGGATGGCTGGATGTAAAGAGGCAAAGGAGGGCATACGGATAGAGGCAGAGTGAGAAAATTGCAGTCTAAGAGCTCTTAGAGCTTTGCATTTTCTGTGGTTCATCAGTTGATTGCCCGATTGGACCAACTGAAGGAGGCTCGGTGTCTGACTTTCTCAAAACCTGATTAGCTTCTTATTTTCAAAGGGCCCACTTACAACTAAAGGATTTTTCTGTGTTTTGTTAAAACTTTTGTTTATTAAGCAAATTTTAGAAATGCAGAACTATTAGAGAATCAATAAAACAAGTTATCATTTTAAAGTAATAGTAAATAAGCTGAGAAGGCAACTGCAAAATACATCCTATTATGGGTAAAAAACTGTCGAAATTGCTTTTTTGCTGTTGTCAGTGTTATTGTTTTCCTATGGTACTAATGTTATATTTGACTTTTAAAATATTATTTTTTTTTTTAATTGTTTTGAGATTTTAATGTTTGGTGCCTTGTTTCACTGCGGTTGTGTTAAGACCGCATATAAAAAAGTAAATTTGAACTATTTTCTTGCGATTATATTTATATCATTATATCATTGTACACAAGATAACATTGCTCAATAGAAATGTTGAAAACATTTTTTTTTTACTTGTCCTGTCCATCAGCTGGGCAGACAGATGAGAGCTGAAGGCTTCTTGTGTTGGACGTATTTTACTTTAACAACAGGGGTTATGAATCTTCTGACAAACCAGAAGTATGTCTGAATAAACCCCTTTTGTAATCGAGGCCAAACTTTATTCATTTTAATCATACTCTAAAATCTTTAGTGTTGGACCGGACGGAAAAGGAAAGGAGGGAAGAGGAGATCAGGATGTTAGAGAGGGGGGGGATAGGAGGGTGATTATACGGGGGGGTTAAAACCATGAAGCAGCATAAAGCCACAAGTTGCTGGATGGTTATAATCATTACGGTGAGGTTCAGATGTAATACGAGTCTATAAGGGCGGGGCCTGTCCACACACACTCAAATGTTATAAACACATCTGTTGGCTGCAAAAATGTCCACATCAACCTGTACACAATACCGATCGTGTTCACACACGCATACTTATGACTTCAAACCAACTAGTGTGAAATATTTCATTCAATCACGAAAAATATTTGTGCAAAGGTGAGCTCACACCTGTGCTCAAGTGAGTGTTTATGTTCTTCTAAAATGAATGATGGAATGTAAAACGAATGAGTGAGAGTGCCCAGTCATCCCCACACCAAGACCCCCGCTGTAGCAGCCGCGGCAGCCAGAACCCCCCAACGCCACACGGCAGCAGGCAGAGAACAACTGCCACCCAGGCCAGGGCCAGCAGGACGGCCACGGGGACCCACAAACCCAGAGAGCAGGGGGGCATGGGGGGACAGAGAGTGCAAGGATAACAATATAATTGTGTTTCTGTAGGCTCAGATCTACCACACCAGACAAGACCCAAGGTGTAGGCTGTGCAAAGAGGCGCCTGAAACAATCCAGCACATAACTGCAGGATGTAATATGCTGGCAGGTAAAGCATACATGGAGCGCCACAATCAAGTGGCTGGAATAATATACAGGAACATGTGTGCAGAATATGGACTGGAAACCCCAAGGTCAAAATGGGAAACACCTCTGAAGGTGGTAGAGAATGAGAGGGCAAAGATCCTGTGGGACTTCCAGATCCAGACTGATAGAATGGCAATGGCAAACCAACCAGACATTGTAGTGGTGGATAAAGAACAGAGGAAAGCCGTTGTGGTGGATGTGGCAGTTAGGTTGAGTTTTATCAAGTAAATGAATTATATTTTGCTGCAATATTTCTGAAATCCCAAAAAATCCAGTCTTGACAAGAACAAAAAATAAATCTACAAAATATTGACACTAACATAGCCAGTAAACAGTTTTAAATCTTCTTTACCAGATTCCTTAAATGTAAAAATTTGGCCCAAAAAATTGAATATTCCTTTATACAAAGGAATATTCAATGTACAAAAACACAACTCGAATTATATACTGCATATATAATATATATATATATATATATATATATATATATATATATTTCTCTGGAAAGGCGTTTTCATTATTTGAATATCAGTAAAAAGAAGATGTTATCTACTTTTACTTCTGTAGGAGAGCTATGTGGGGCTCACTGGTGACCTGAAGGAAACATCAAAGTAGGTAAGCCTATAGGGCGTAAATATTCATTGCCCTTTTTTTCTAAGGGCATGCTGTCAGCAAGCAAGGGTTAAGTAGGTGAGACACAGGTAAGTAGAATAGCACTAATGGGCTCCCTGCACAGTACACATGGTTTGGGGGTTGAAAAAATGAAAATGTATAACTAACGTGTGCACTCCCTGCGAGCAGGTTGACTTAAAAATAAGGAATTTAGACAATCAGAGCATAGTTTGTAGGGTGTCATGCGAGCACTTAAATATCACCTGACACCCTGTGTGCAGCATTTGGATGCACATGGTCACTAAGAGGCTAGTGCACACACATCACTAATGACACACGGCGTAAGGACACAGTTCGACAACACCGCCTATATGTCATAAGTGCATGTAACTTATAGTATTCTTACAAATTCATCACGACACACTTACAATCCATTTTAATGATGCCGTTGAGGTGGCTGTGTGAGCTGCAAAGGCTCAACCCCTGTATGGTTGCATGTGACTAAAGCATTGAATTTGAGGATTGACAAGGATTTTGACCTTGGATGAGAACCTTCTTGCCCCAAAACTGTTTGAACCTCTGTTTTACTTGGATGACAGCTTCAGGTAAATATCCTATAATGTTAAGACAAAAAAATGATATTTCTCAATTTTACAGCATTTTGCATCTCAGCTAAAGTTATTTTTTCTTGTCAAGTAGATAAATGTTACCTAGACAAAAAAAAAAAAAAAATGTTCACACTTTTGTCTTTAATATTTGCAAAGGAGCAAGGAGGAACATGATTCATTTTGCTGATGCTACCATGTTTCTCGCCACTCAATACCAAACGTGTCCTCTTACACTGTATGTGTGAAGTTGGAACCCCAAGTGTGTGTGTATGTGTGTGTGTACGTGTGGGCAATGAATCACAGGCTTTGGTGTGGGGTGACAGATTGGGAGCTTAGCAAGATGAGGAGGAGACAAAAGAGGCAAGAGAAGGAAGGGAACTCGGAAGGAAGGTGAAGCCTTGGGACACACAAATACCAATATCTTTCCTTTATTTAATCCTACTTTCTTTCTTCTGTGGCACACACACACCTGCTGATAGTTATTATCAGCCAGCCGGTCAGTCAGGCAGTCAGTCAGTCTGTCAGAGCAGACAGTCCTCAGGGGAGATAGGGCTGAGAGACAGATGGGGTCACACTGCATTAGCTAGCCATCAGAAAGTGTGTTTGTGCATTTGTGCAGTACAGAACACAACAGAGCAACAAATGTTAAACCCAGACCGAGTATCAATAACTGAATTTCGAGAAGTTAGAATAGAAGTGCAGACTATAATTAGCTGACTCTAAAATGACCCACTTGACTGTTTTAAAATTGTCCTTCATTAAAGCCATTTTCTTTGATTAAGTCTGGGTCCATTAAACTACTAAGGGATAAATGTTTTTATGGTGAAGTGACAGTAATTCAGCATGTTAAATACGATATACAACCACCCACATCCCTAGATCCTGAACTGTAACACCAGGTTTAGCCCCCTTGAAATGTTACCCTCGATGAAAATGGCACATGCAGTGTGATGCTGTTTTAAAAAAAAAGCTTTTGTACCAACATTTGCTCTTTTTTATACCCACAATGACCTTGGAAAGCAACTCACGATTAATCTAGGTGCCCGAATTTTGTCACATGTCCAGCACTGTGAACTTTATTCTGGCCTTTGTGTTTTGGACCATGTCTGGCCAATGCAACACATGCTGATGCTGGTGTCTTCCACTTGGTTTGTAGAGTTTAAAACCCCTAAAAAGAAAGGATCATCATCAAAAATGACAGAAGTTTTTTTTTACCTTAATGGACATTAAAGCAGCTGTGGCATTATTGTCACTAAAGAAGATACGTTGTTAAACGAATTAACCCAATGGGTAGATATTCTTGTTAAGTCAAAGACTACACCACTCATTTTCATTAAAAATTATGTTTTTAATAAATTCTTGTATTTTTCTCTTGATGGTGGATATATAAAAAGAGAATTGACAATATAATTGTGTTTCTGAGTATTTCTCTATTCCAATCAGTAGCAGACAAAATGTCTTTAGAAAAATTTTGTTGCAGTAACATAGAAGCTACAATTGGTGGACCACAAGCCCTCTTATCCATTCTTGCACTCCATTCTGATGAATCCATTCTGATACATCCACTTGTAGACTAATAGTTCCATGTACGTCTTGGGTTAATTTGTCCGAGCGGGCCTCTGGTTTAAAAGTGTACGACTGAATAGCTCCGATATTGCTCGCCATATTTGTTGTAATGCTGGGGTTGTTAAGGACTATAAGGTAGTTGTTTAGGGCAGATATAAAAAAGTATATACAATATTTGGACTATTTCAAAGCACAGTTACGGGAGATGGACAAAGTTATAATAGTAACTAATTAACATTGTTAGAAAAACAAAGGGAAACATGATATAGCACATCTCAATGTTTTTTTTCTTTAAATGTAATAAAAGTTTTCGGGTCTTGTCGTCTATCTTTTAGGAATATTTGATTTAAAATGCTGCTTTAATATTGATGAACAGTGGCTACATCAGGAAAAGGAGTAATGGAAGTCTTCATAGTACCTAAACTTTAAACTATTTTTTTTTAACTTATATTACAAACACATTTGGCTGCTATTTTTTTCTTGCTCATCAGTTGTTCTTATATATCTGTACACTGTCCGAAAAAAGTTTTCTCCATAGTTCACTGCAGTGCCGTCAGGAGACCTAACAAATATGCATGTGATGAATTAGAAAAGGGATCAGCCCCAGAATTTAAAATCCTCGTTCAAAGTGGGATAAAGATTTTTTCATGTGATGTAGATCCAACAGGATGCTTCAATTTATAATGAATAAACTCCCTGCTGTGAGGGAGGCTGTTACCTAGGGTTCACAAGCTTATTAATTCAGTCATGTTTTTGTCGGTCGTGCTCAGTATTTCATTTGTTTGTGGGTTCTGTTTGGATTTTCCACCTTCTCCTTCAAAACAAACTTGTCTCCCTTTTTTTCACCAAAAATGGGCCAAAATGGGTGTCAATGCAGACAAAGACCATTGACCATTATGAAATTATTGATAAATCAAGAGTGTAACCATTTAGAACAAGCCACCTCAAAAAATCTTTGTGCTTTTTATTCTGTTAAGACTACGTGTAAACTTTGACCTTTCCTAATCTTTAACATGGAATGTAGATTCAAATTTACAAAGAGCATTAGAACATTTTGCTGTCATTGGTGAATGAATCTGTTTTATAAAGGGCGTGCTGTTGGAAAAAGAGAAGACCTTTCTCTATTTTTGAGCTGGATCTTATCACAAATCAGAGTACATTTGCAAGACACTAAACAAGAGGGGTGGTATTTGTATATATTTGCACAAACGCAAAAAGGATGGCGGTTCAAGTATCGAGAACAATTCAGGGTCTAGTTGTCCGTTTGAAGGACACTTTGACATGTGGATGTGGAGAGCTTCTCGTACATGTGTGTTGGGCATAAAAGCTCGGCCAATCGTGTCGTGATGTCAGCTGCTGCCCGCTCCCTTTCTAGTGTGTATTTTGTGGTCGTGTGTGTCCATCAGGTTCCCTGATAGCTGGAGCTGTGATACTGTCAGTAATGAGTGTGTATATATAGCGCGTCTACTGATACTGTCAGCTTTCTTGCCTGTCAGAGTCATAGTGGGCTTTCTTCTCTCCATCAAGCACATACTCCCACTCTCTGCGTCTTGTGCACAAGGACACAGGCTCCTGTAAATTCACAGGCACTGACAAGTGTAGGCTATCACACACACACGTGTATCTACAGCTCAGTTTGAAGATCCATTATTCATGTGAGTATGTAATAGCCATGCCATTACAGGGTTCAGTACTGGGCAGATCAGTTAAGCCTATGATTGATGTGTGCTTGTCTGAGTGTTTTGTGGGCGTTTTGAGTGTCTCTAATGACACATATCAGATATCTCAAGGTTAAACAGATTTTTTATTTTTTGTTCAAACAATAATATAAAAAAACAAAAAAAACGTTTGTATGATAGCAAATGACCGACATTACAGCTCTTGCATTAATTTTGATCCCGGTCATTATGTCCAAGGTAAAATTATTTTTATGTTATGTACACACTGGTTCATTGACGATCTTTTAACATATGGTGTTCACACAGGTCTGTCACTACCTAATACTAGCACATTTACTCACAGTTGGAAGAGGCGTAGTGCAAAACGTCAAAACGGTACAAATCATGTGAATCTTGCTCCACGATTTTTCCTTCACAGCTCTATTCCATTATATGAAAGACAGGGTGTCATGTAATTCCAGTTGGGCAAAAACAGCAATTAATTTCTCCTTCAAGATCGATTTCCAGTCAGTTGGCACCGCCGTCCATACATCACTACCAATATATTACATATTTCCTATATTGCTCCCCTACTTAACCAACTGTAATGAAGTTTGGGGAATAATTATAATTTTCATTGCAACCATTATACATATTTCTGTGCAGAGGGAAGATGGTTTCATAAACCAGGCCAGGGCGGCCCTATTTCCTCTGCCTAGATTAATCCTATGTTATATTAATATTGACGTGCTAAAAAAGCAGATTTTCTATTATAGTTATTATTATTACCATCTGGTATATGTGCCATAGTGCATGCGACTTAATACTAACATGTTTGAATTACATTTCAATAACAATAAAAATGTGTTGTTAGTAGGCTGCTACAAGTTAGAAGCTGGGGAAAGAATGGCGCACTGGGGTTCTATCCTCTATTGGCATCTACTTCTCCTCTCCTATTTTCTTGATCATGTCTTTATCATTCAGTTCTCCATGTCTGTGTGTTGCAGTGCGATTCATGTACTATCCCTCTTTCCCACTCCCACCAGGGGGAGTGGGAGTGATTCCAGATTCCAGTTGGCTCATCCGTGTTCCTGTACTTGGCTGTCGACCTCACTTCTGGCTCGTCTCGCGCCCCCAGCCATCCCGACTCCATCTGGATGAAGCCCATCGGCTACACTATTTAAACATGTAGTTGTAGAGTTAGATAAGTTAATTCTTCTCTAAGAGTTCTGGTACATCGCCATCTTTGGAGAGGATCCCTCCTTATTGTGGACACCCCTAAGATTTTTATTTTTCCGGAATCGTTTTTTTGGGGGGGTTTTCTTTACTGTGAAGGCGGGTCAAAGGGCAGAGATGCCCGGTTTAGTTTAGTCTGTTTACTTTAGTTTAGCTATTACCAATTAATTATATGACTACACGTTCTTTATGAATTCACATTTATGACACATTACCGGTATGAAGCCTATTGAGACAAATATTGTTGTAATATTGGGCTACATAAAAAAATGAAATTGAATTGAAATAGAATACTCTAGAAATAGAGCTTTTAAAGCATTTAGCTGGGATTGGTATTTGCTGCAGATTGAAATACCTTTGCACAATAGTAACACAAAAGATCATGCAATGGATCATTTTCAGATTTAACCCTTGTGCTACCTATGGGGTCCAGATGTGATCCTTATATTGACGTGTTCTCCCTACCATGTCAAAGGTGGATAAGGTGTAGAGGATTTCATGTAATCCATGGACACCAGTGAAGATTACAAATCATTGAAGAAAAAAGGTTCAGAGCACTGTCTAGTGGGGTCTAGATGACCCAACTCCCAATGCTAAAGTGCCTAGGATAGCACATTGGATAGCATAGCATATTGTCCTGTTGCACTCTACAGTTTAAAACTAACTTTTACTGTTGGACCACAGGCCACTCTTTTTGTCTGATTCGGACTCAATGACTTCATGGTGCTCAGGTTCAATGGCTACAAGCTGAAATCATCCCCCCTCCCTGTTCTTTGACAGATGATATGTTGGCTCAAATGCTGCATTAGGTTTTCACAGAGTGTAGGCATTGGCTAAAAGGCCAAACCATTCTTTTTTCAGATACTGCTTGGAAACATTCATCTTCCTTTAGTGATGTTTTTGGACTAAAGGGAGGTTCTCCTGGTAAACCTTGTTCAGTCTTTTCTGTCTTAAGCATCATGACTGAGTATGCTAAAAAAAGAGGTCTGCCTCTGATTTAGTTTTTTTTTTGTCTGTGTGAGTTCTTTAGTTTTCGAAAATACATGATCTTGCTTTAAGGGTTGCCATTTTCAGGGAGATTGCTCAGTAGAAGAAATTGCTCATTCATCATTCATTCATCTTCTTAACCGTTTATTCCTTTTTGGGGTCACGGGGTTGCCAGAGCCTATCCCGGCCACTTGGGCATAGGCAAGGGATGCCCTGGACAGGTCGCCAGTCTGTCACAGGGTAGAATATCCTCAATCACACATCCATTCACTCTCACACTCACACCTATGGACAATTTAGAGTTGCCAATCAACCTATGAAGCATGTTTTTGGACGGTGGGAGGAAGCCAGAGATCCCGGAGAAAACCCTCGCATGCACGGGGAGAACATGCAAACTCCACACAGAAAGGTCCCCCATTGATGTTGTGTTTTTCATGTCCCCCAGCCGGGACTTGAACCGGGGGCCTTCTTGCTGTGAGGCAAGAGCGCTAACCACTGCGCCATCGTGCAGCCAAGAAAAGAAATTGCTTTTACTTGTAAAAAAAAAAAAAAGTAGTAATGTATGCGGCCACAGTTTTTTTAGATTTCAGTCCTTTCCCAAGTAAACTGTAACAGCGTTTACTTAGCCATTTGTTTATGCCATTTTGACCATAATTCCATTTCACTGACCTTTGCCAAAAGCTTGGACGTCATATAACATCAGTTTCACACATTTTTATTTTCATTCTGTTTTGGCTAAAAAATAAAATAAAAAGTATTACGTATTAAGTACTTGAAGTGTCTTGTTTAATGTTTTCTTGTATTTTTTAAGCGTCTTGAGACAACCAAAGTTGTAAAACGATGCCTCACAAATGAAGTTTTCTTAATCTAAAAATAGTTTAACCCTACTTTTGAAGGCGCTGCATGGTTTTGTGGTGATCAGCGCTCTCACTTTGCATCAAGAACGTCCTGGTTCAAATCAAATCAGGGTTTGTTCTTTGTGGAGTTTTTCTACGCTCATCTAGTGTGTGTGTTTGGTAATCTCCAGGCTCTGCCTGACTGCAATGATGAAGCAGCATTCCACAGTGGAGCTGTGACTCCCCTCTTCTAACATTACAAGCCTGAGGGTCTTATCAAACAATCTCCAGGCCTGCAACTGGAGACAACAGAGTTACACACCGAAGAGACTAAAGACAGACGCACAAAATTCCACAGTTTTAACAAACAAGCCAAAAACAGAGACTTTACAATGAAAGACTAGCATTTTTTATGTCGTTATGCTAAAGAACTTCCTAAGGAAATGTCTTGAATACCATTTTTATGGTGACTCAAAAGTGCAAATCATGTCAACAAATCACTCAATGTAAAAACCCCTAAACAAATACTAAAATCAAACACAATCACAGTAACAAAAACTAAAAAACTTAGAACAAAAGTATTTTACAGAAATCAAGATAAAGTGTTAAAAAAGGGAAACACAATTAGAAACCAGGTAGGTACTGTTGGACATCACTGATTGGGTGATGACATTTGAGTTTTGTAGAGGGGGGGGCAGAAAGTATGAGCAATCGCCAAACTTTTACAGTGGATGTGGTCAGAAGCTTAAAGGAATATCTTGTCAGAAGATGCTGCCATGCTTAATAATTTCCAGTTGAAAAGGTGAACAAACGTCATCATCAAATCAGTAATGTCCATTAGTATCTCATGATACTTAGTTTTTAACATTTTTATTTCTGGAAATACGTTTTTTTATGAAAATTTTCTTTTTTCTTTTTCATATTTTTTATTATTTTTTCGTTTCTGGAATTTTTATTTGATTTCTAAAATGTAATGTATTTTTTTGTTTTACTTTTCACAGAGAGCCCAGCTTTTGGACAAATGGAGACTTCAACTCTAAGTCACGGGAAATCTTGAAAACAACTTACATTTTCTAATCACCATTAAAATGTGTTTACTGATGACTGACAGAATCCCAGTCACACATGAACACATGTCTTACATAAGGCCTATGTGTGACTTACTGCCAAAATAGTTTGTCGTTTATTGAAGAATAACCGATGAACAGCTTTGTTTTACTTTTATTTCTGTGCCATGCATTTAAGATGTTTACTTTTTCATTTGCTTTGATTTTTAAACTTGATTTATTGATTATTAATAATTAATTTACTGATGCTGCAGAACTCCTTCGGCGCTAAAGATATGTTTGACTGTCCTGCATTTCACAGATCAACTCTGGTTCAACAGATAATACTCTATACTTTACATTGCCTTACCAATGCTCAGCAGAGTAATTAAGAAAGGCTTTCCTTAATTCTTCTAAATAGTTGAATCCTTTTATGAAAAAAGCACTAATTAGCTATGCTCACCCAGGATAAAAATAAAGCTGTTTCTACCTCCCAGTCCGAAAACAGCTGTGGGCTTCAGAGCTCAGTCCACTCCACTTTTCATTTTTTGCTGTTGTTTATTAAATTTGTGTTCAATCTGAGAATTTATATTTTACTTTTAATATTATTTCTTATACCAGCATTTTTTTCAATATATTTTGAGGCTCTTTGCATTTTTTTCAGATTTTTTAACTGATCAATTAAACTCATGATACCATCACAAGACGACTCCAACTGCACCTCACTAACACATGCTGTTCATGGCCGCTTGACCCCTCCTGACTGCAGCAAGCTACTGTTAAAGCCTCTGTTCCTCCAGCCTCAGCTCCATAAGAGACATCAGCAGATCTCCTGCTCCTCCAAACTGAAGCTCCTGCTGATGCAGTGAAATCTGGACAGAGTTTCCCTTCTTTTACCTCTACTACCTCGGTGAGCGGAGGAGAACCCGTTTGGATACAATGAGCCTGGTATCACAGTTCAGGTCAAGCTGAGCCTTCAGCCACTTTGATGAGGAGAATCTTCCAGACCACATTATCCTAACTGTTACAATTTCAATTTACCAGTTTATAGTGGCATATAATGTCATGCTTTCTTTTAAAAAATCAAATTACGCTTCTGATTCATTTTTTTCATGGTTAGATTAATAAACTATTGTCAATAATTCAATTTTCCCTTTTAGTAAGGAGTGTGGTATGGCTTTGAAACAATTTGCATTTTAAGTCCAAATTTGAACTCAAGGGATGCAGGCTGACATGGATCTGTTTCTGTTTTTTTTGTTTTTTAAATCTCTTTTAATTTCCACCTGCAGTTTTGCCAGTGATTCAGTGGGCGGGACTTCCTGCCTCATTAACTGTTGATTGGTTCCCGACAGGTCCAGTCAATTAAATGATTTTGCAGCAGCAATAATTTATGTTCTCTTAAAATAATCAATGTGCGAGTGCCATAAATCGCCTCTACTGTTTCCAATTAGATGGCTTTCAAAGGATAGAAATGAAATGCACCGGGGCTTTCAACTGTCCTTACCAAATCTGACAATGAGCCTATTACTTATAATAAGCAAAAGGTCTGCACTTGCTTCATTATTGCTTCGAGATTTCCTGTTTTTTTCCAAACCGCAGCTCATATTTTCATTGTGATGTAATGACAGGGATATTTTACAATGATCATACTCTGTGTATGTGAAACACACAGTAAGGAATTTCAAGTGAGTCATGCATTTTTAAGTCTGTTTTCAAGGTGTCCTGCGTGTGCAGTTGAAAAGCCTGGAAGTCTGGTTTCCTTTAATCTCCCATAAAGATAAACGTACAGACCATGGACAGCTTTTGAAGTAGTCCTGGTATCCATAAAACAACCGTAGATCCTTTTTCTTTCAGATGAGTTGGGTCAACTTGTAATATCTGCCGTGAAATGTGCAAGACATCACAGCCTCACATCCTTCCAAGAAATTATACAGTCGGATATTTCCTCTGTCTCACGCATTCACCTCCATGCGTGTCAAAGAGAACAGATTTCTGCAGATCTCTTGATCTATTCTGTCAAATTTTACATTTGTCTGCATTGACACCCATGTCCATCATCTCACAAACAAAAGTAGTAACTTCGCACTTTTTCAAAAAATAAAAAAAGACCCTGTTTACATGTATAGACAACTTAAAACGTTACGGAACTCAGAACAAAAATTTAAAAAAAGCTTAACCCTTAAAAACCCCGACCTAATTTTCCTTAACCCTAGTATTATCCTAAGATACTACTCCCACATTTGAACCTTGGGGTCAATTTGACCCCAGGGAGATTTGCCTTCAGAAAATTATCTATATAAAAAATGTTAACCACGTTTTTTTGTGTCCGGCACATTGTTTATTTGTTGAATACATAAATAACCCTTTGATAATGAAACAGATCAGTGGGTATACCTGTTCTCTAGCGCCACCATCAGGCCAAACCTTTAAAGTAGAATGAATGTGTCATGATGTGTATGACGTGGCAGACCCAGATGCTGGAACCCGGAAGAAAACTCAGGCGAAGTAGTTGGTTAACAGATTTATTTTTCCAGGACGAAAAGGTGATGGGGTAGTAAGAGTTCGTAGAAAGAATTAGGGAAGTCAGTAGTCTTACCAATGCTTCAATGACATCGGAGCTGGACACGAAACGTGGCGGGAGGATATCGTGGCTGACGTGATTCTTGGTTGGAGTTGTGGCGTGGCAGGAGCGAGCGAGGCAGGAACGTGACGTGGCGTGGCTTGAGTGCCGTGGCTGGAGCAAGACGGATCGAGCAGCTCGTTGAGAGGAGAATACCAGGTGGACACTCGTGGTGAAGAACCTAAGAGTGGAGCGACAAGGCAAGGTAAGTAACTAGCCCACTTTGAATACAAGACTTATCTAACTAACCAGACATAAGCATCCTTAGGATCAGCGCACTGGCGATGAATGCTGGGACCGGATCTCCTTAAAAATGCTGGTAGCAGATGAGGTGAGTGTCCACAGCTGGTTCCAATCAGAGAGCACAGCAGAGAGAGGAGGGGGAGGGTAGACTTCCAGAGGCACCATGACAGAATGTATTTTAAAAAGTTTTTATACAAATCTTCTCAAATTTACTGACATCATTGATGACCACAAAAGTTTGAACCTTATTGGTTTTGGTGATTACATGACCTTTGCTGTAGCGCCACCATCAGGTTAGACTTTCAGTGTTAGAGTTAGTGAATTTTGAAAAATCTTCATCCAAATATTTTCTAATTTGGGGTGCACACTCATGACTCTCACATAATAAAGCGTATTGGCAGATGTTAGTGACCCCCATTCCTTTTATGAACATATTTACTTAATAGGAGGGTTAAAGGAAAACTGTGTGGGATATTCCACAGAGGACAAAGGAACAAATTTCTGATGTCGTTGTATTACACTGATTCACAGAACATGACTTAATGACTTTAACAATCCAAAGAAATATAAAATAATAATTAATACCATAATACAATGATTAAATAATAATAATGAAAATAATAAAATAAGTAAATTAAACTAAAAATGGCCCCGATTCTGTCATCTTAGAATAAAAGAAGAGTTTTAAACTGATGTACAAAAACTGTCCTCTTTAAAGTAAACAAGCACCTATTGGATCAAAAGTACTTGATACAATACATGATAAAATAGTTTCTTAACTTTTAAAATTTCTTTACAAATTAATATCTTAAATTTCTCCTATTTATGAAAAATAGGGGTATATAAACACCATAAAATATTTTAATATCACAAAATAAAAAATAATAATGGTAGCTTTCTTAAAAAAATTAAAAACTTGAGTGTAGAAAAATCTCTGTCCTGTTTTGAAGTAATAATAATAATAATAATGGATTGGATTTATCTGCGCTTTTCATGACACTCAAAGCGCTTACATTGTGTCCATTATTCATTCACTCCTCATTCATACTTGGTGACGGTAAGCTACTGTTGTAGCCACAGCTGCCCTGGGGCAGACTGACAGAGGCGTGGCTGCCATTTCGCGCCTACGGCCCCTCTGACCATCACCGGGAACATTCATGTACATTCACACACCAGTGGAGCCACACTGAAGGCAAGGAGGGTGAAGTGTCTTGCCCAAGGACACAACGACATTTTGGCTGGTGGGAGCGGGGATCGAACCGCCAACCCTTCGGTCATTGGACGACCCGCTCAATCACCTGAGCCACTGTTGCCCCTTAAAGTTATTGTTTTCTTGGTTGTATACCAACATTTCGTTTGTATTTGTGTGTGTGCAGCTGTGGATGCATGGGTGTTTGTGTGCATTTATGCCTGTGTTTGTAAGGAAGGCATCATTGCTAGAGTGTGCATTTGAGGCATAGTGTTAATTACTAGACTGCCTGACTAATAGACTCAGACCATTAATGCAATCAGCCTCAAAACTAATTAATTCAACATCTGCTCTGATCAAATTTGCTTCTGCCATGTTTTTATGATGTATCCACACACAATTATTCCTTTAATCTGATGTGAACAATTAGTCTTCTTGCCGTTTTGAAATAGCAGTGCAGTCTAACAACTGGTTATCCCCGAACTACAACCTGCAACCTACAACCTGGTTGATGTTTTGTTTTTAGTTTTTGGTTGCTGTTCAATGCAACTTACACTCTTACTTTAACAGCTGGACAAGAATTAATAGTGCTCGTCTTCTCCCATGATTTGTTCTCATCTAAGGGTTCATTTATTTAAGAGCCCCCACGATTGTTTCTGCATTCGTTTTGTTTAGACTTTTATTACTTTTTTTTTCTATGAAATTAGCAATCATATTTTTTTCTCTTTTACATAATTTCCAAAGTTTTGTGAGGTTAGGTTTTGATCGATATGTGCGCGCACACACACAAGGCCAGGCTACTTCAATTTTGCTTAATGCCAATTGAATCGGTTAGTTCAAAAGAGGCCCAAGTCCACAATTCTTTCAGAATAGAGATATTATATGTTCTCTGGTCTTCAAGGAAAAATCTATCTGATTATGTGCAAAAGTCTCAAGTCTGAAATGCATTAAGTGCAAAATTCCTGGACTTGGGCCTCTCTTGCATGGGTTTTTCGTTATCCTTATAAAAAAAAACTTTGGGTTACAAAAGGACACGTGAAATGACAATATGTAGAGCCTGACCAGATCTCAACTTTACGTAGTTTGTCCAAGTGGGTTTACCGTAGTTTAAAGTCATCCTCAGTTAAAAGGAGCCAGAACAGTTATTGCAGGCCGAATAGTTACCTATATAGGTACCTATATAGGTCCTTTAACTCAAGGAGTTAACTCAAGGATGACTATATCATCAGTAACACTGTGGAGGCAGTGTGATGGTCTGGGCGTGCATGGCTGCTAGTGGCACTGAGACACTAGTATTTATTGATGACGTGACACAGGACAGAAGCAGCCCAATGAATTCTAAGGTGTTCAGAGACATACTGTCTGCGCAGATCCAGGTGAATGGAGCCAAACTGATTGGGCGGCATTTCATAATACAGATGGACAACGACCCAAAACATACAGCCAAAGCAACTCAGTAGTTTATTAAAGCAAAGAAGTGGAATATTCTTGAATGGCCAAGTCAGTCACCTGATCTTAAACCAATTGAACATGCATTTCACTTGTTGAAGATTAAACTTCAGACAGAAAGGCCCACGAACAAACAGCAACTGAAAGCCGCTGCAGTAAAGGCCTGGTAGAGCATTCAGAAGGAGAACACCCAGCATATGGTGATGTCCATGAGTTCAAGCCTTCAGGTTGTCATTGCCAACAAAGGGTTTTCAACCAAATATTAGTAATGACCATTTTGTTTTCAGTTATTTCATTTGTCCAATTGCTTACGAGCTCATGAAATGAAGGGATTGTGTTGAAAAAATATCGGAAACCAGAAGAAACTTGGGCACAAAAACCTTCATTATTCCTATAATTCAATCCTTCAAAAAATTTCAATAACTTCATATAGTAAAAAAATGATTTAAAATAAAGGTTGTTTTTTAAGCAGCTTGTGTAGGGCATCATACAGTTTAAAGAGGTAGCAATATCTTTTTTTTTTCGTTGTTCAATACTATAATTAATCCCTCTATAAAGTTATTTTATCTAATTTGGCCAACTTTACAATGAAATGTTTTAAGGACTATAACGATTATTATATTAATGATTATATTATAATTTGTGTTTTGATCTGATTTATAGTCGGTATTGGTTTATTTTGAATTATCTGATTCACTGACCTAAAATCGATCCAGGACATTTTTAGCCAAAACTTCAACCAAAATGACTCAGAAATAAATACCTGGGTACTGACCAGTGCAGGTGAAGTCTTACACATTCCTTGTATTTCTTCCAAAATAACATTATTAGAACATTCTACCACACTGTATGGTCACACGTCTTAACTGAATTCAGTATTTCCACATCTTGTTATGATGGACTGATCATTTTTTTGCTGCCATTACATGCGTGTTGTCTGCTGTAATGCACTTGGTCGTTGTTACGCAGCAGTAAAATAACCAACCATGTCTCAATCGGAATGGTATTTTTTCAGTATCGATTATTGATTTATCTAATTTGGAAACAATTTTTTTTAATGTTATAGGTCAGTTGTATGCTGACGTGATGTTAAACATTTAACAGTACATTAAAAAAAAACATTTAACAGTACATTAAAAAAGGACTCTTGGCATGACACCAAAGTACAGAGAAACAAAACAAAGGAAGCAGCGCTGATTTGAAAATGGAGCTGCAGGAACAAGCATCTCCCATGGGCCCACCACCCGTAGGAGACCCCAAAAGGGGCCGGTGCATTGTGGTTTGGGTGGCAGTCGAGGGCAGGTGCCTCGGCGGCCCAAACCCCGGTCATGGAACTTGGCTTTTGGGACATGGAATGTCACCTCTCTGGGAGGGAAGGAGCCTGAGCTGGTGCGAGAGGTTGAGAGATACCGTCTAGATATAGTCGGGCTCACCTCCACACATAGCCTGGGCTCTGAAACTCAGTCCTTAGAGAGGGGTTGGACTCTCTACCACTCTGGAGTTGCTCAAGGTGAGAGGCGGCGGGCTGGTGTGGGCTTACTCGTGACCCCCCAGCTTAGCCGCCAAGTGTTGGAGTTCACCCCGGTGGACGAGAGGGTCATGTCCCTCCGGCTTCGGGTGGGGGACAGGTCTCTAACTGTGGTTTCGGCTTAAGAGCAGCTTGGAGTACCAGGCCTTCTTGGTGTCTCTCGAAGGGGTACTGGAAGGTGCCCCAACAGGGGACTCCATTTTCCTCCTGGGGGACTTCAATGCCCACGTGGGCAATGACAGTGCCACCTGGAGGGGCGTGATTGGTAAGAGTGCCCCCCTGATCTGAACCCGAGTGGTGTTTTGTATTTGGACTTCTGTGCTCGTCACAGTTTGTCCATAACGAACACCATGTTCGAGCACAAGGGTGTCCATCAATACACCTGGCATCAGGACACCCTAGGCAGGAGGTCGATGATTGACTTTGTGGTTGTTTCAGGCGACGTTCGGCCTTGTGTCTTGGACACTCGGGTGAAGAGAGGGGCGGAGCTCTCCACCGATCACTACCTGGTGGTGAGTTGGATTCGCTGGCGAGGAAGGAGGCCGGAAAGACTTGGAAGACCCACACGTACTGTGAGGGTCTGCTGGGAACTACTGGCTGAGCCCTCCGTTAGGGAAGTCTTTAACTCCCACATCCGGGAGAACTTCAAACAGATACCGGGGGAGGTTGGGGACAATGAGTCCGAGTGGACCATGTTTTCCACTTCCATTGTCTCTGCTGCTGCTCGGAGCTGTGGTTGCAAGGTCTCTGGTGCCTGTCGCGGCGGTAACCCCCGAACCCGGTGGTGGACACTGGAAGCAAGGGATGCCGTCAAGCTGAAGAAAGAGTCCTACCAGGTCTGGCTGGCTTGGCTGGGACTCCAGAGGCAGCTGACAGGTATCGGCAGTCTAAGCAAGCTGCGGCCCGGACCATTGCGGAGGCAAAAACTTGGGTCTGGGAGGAGTTCTGTGAGGCCATGGAGAAGGACTATCGGTTGGCCTCGAAGAAATTCTGGCAAACCGTCCGGCGCCTCAGGAGGGGAAAGCAGTTCTCCACAGGCACAGTTTTAAGTGCAGGTGGGGGGCTGTTGACCTCGACTGGGGACATTGTCGGGCGGTGGAAGGAATACTTTGAGGATCTCCTCAATCCCACTGACATGCCTTCTTTTGAAGAAGCGGAGAATGAGGACTTTGGGGTGAGCCTGTCTATTACCCAGGCTGAAGTCACCGAGGTAGTCAACGAGCTCCTCGGTGGCAGGGCCCCGGGAGTGGAAGAGGTCCGCCCTGAGTACCTCAAGTCTCTGGATGCTGTTGGAGTGTCTTGACTGACACGTCTCTGCAGCATCGCGTGGCAGTCGGGAACTGTACCACTGGACTGGCAGACAGGGGTGGTGGTTCCCCTCTTTAAGAAGGGGGACCGGAGGGTGTGTTCCAACTACAGGGGAAGTACACTCCTCAGCCTCCCTGGGAAAGTCCATGCCAGGGTACTGGAGAGGAGAGTCCGTCCGATAGTCGAACTTCGGATACAGGAACAACAGTGCGGTTTCCGTCCTGGTCGTGGAACAGTGGACCAGCTCTACACCCTATCTAGGGTACTGGAGGGATTGTGGGAGTTCGCTCATCCAGTCCATATGTGTTTTGTGGATTTGGAGAAGGCATTCGACCGCGTCCCCCGTGGTATCCTGTGGGGGGTGCTCTGGGAGTATGGGGTCCGGGGAGCCTTACTAAGGGCTGTCCGGTCTCTGCATGATGAGTAGGAGCTTGGTTCGCATAGCCGGCAGTAAGTCAGACCTGTTCCCGGTCCACGTTGGACTCCAGCAGGGCTGCCCTTTATCACCGGTTCTGTTCATAGTTTTTATGGACAGAACTTCTAGACGCAGCCAGGGGCCGGAGGGGAACTGCTGTGGGGACCACAGGATTTCCTCTCTGCTTTTTGCAGGTGATGTTGTCCTGTTGGCTTCATCGAGCTAGGACCTCCAGCATGCATTGGGGCGGTTTGCAGCCGAAGGTGAGGCAGCTGGGATGAGGGTCAGCACCGCTAAATCCGAGGCCATGGTTTTTGACCGGATAAAGGTCGCTTGCCATCTGTCGGTGGGTGGAGTATCCTTACCCCAGGTGGAGGAGTTTAAATATCTGGGGGTTTTGTTCACGAGTGAGGGAAGACCGGAGCGTGAGATTGACAGGCGGATCGGAGCGGCGTCCGTAGTTATGCGGTCGCTGTATCGGTCCGTTGTGGTGAAGAGAGAGCTGAGCCGAAAAGCAAAGCTCTCAATTTACCGGTTGATCTTCGTTCCAATACTCACCTATGGTCATGAGCTATGGGTCATGACCGAAAGAACGAGGTCCCGAATACAAGCGGCTGAAATGAGCTTCCTCCGTAGGGTGGCGGGGCGTTCCCTTAGAGATAGGGTGAAAAGCTCGGCCACCCGCAGAGGGCTCGGAGTAGAACCGCTTCTCCTCCACATCGAAAGGAGCCAGTTGAGGTGGCTCGGGCATCTAGTCCGGATGCCTCCTGGACGCCTCCCTGGAGAGGTGTTCCGGGCATGTCCCATTGGGCGGACGCCCCGGGGAAGACCCAGGACACGCTGGAGAGACTACGTCTCTTGGCTGGCCTGGGAACGCCTCGGGGTTCCCCCAGAGGAGCTGGAGGAAGTGGCTGGGGCGAAGGAAGTCTGGGCATCTCTGCTTAGACTGCTGCCCCCGCGACCTGGTCCCGGATAAGCGGAGGAAGATGGATGGATGGAGGTCAGTTCGATGAACAACTTGCCTCAGTCAGATGGATCTGGTTGGATCGTATAGGATTAGAAATCGATGCACCGATTAATCATTACACCCCTAGTTTTAACTTTACAATTTGGAAGTGCTCACTGTTAGACAAAGCATTGTTTCTGGACCACTGCATCAACTAAAAAGGCTTCTCGGGAAGCATAAGCAGATTGAGAACAGTTGGGTTAAAGGCTCCAGGCTTTACGTCAAACCACTCGGTCCACCGGACCGGTCCAAGTTTCTGGTTGTGAACACCATGAAGGACTTTGAAAAATGTTTGATCACGGTCGTCTGAACCAACATGCAGAAATAAATCAAAGAGCCAAGTATCTTCAAGAATTATGACGCCTGGATTCATCGCTTTCTCCAAAAGTCTGAAGTGACCTGGATTTTCAGCAAAGTTCTGACCTGCAGACAACTTGACCTCAACTTTCAGCGCTGCTGATATCAGCTGAAGAAGGATATGGACCTTAATCTAATGTCTGCAGACATAACATCGAGGAGAACTATAAACTCTGTTAAAACCGAAGAACGGCTGTTAATCAGCAGAAGAAGGAATACTAACCTTGGTCAATCGACAGAATATGGACCCGTTTTAATTTCACTTCACAAAATTACCTTATTATAAATAAATATAAATGAATTATTAAAAATAAATACTTAATTATTGGAAATGGTTACATTGATTGATTTCTAATTATATTTTTTCACTAGCTCCGAAAATTGAAAAATTAATTCATGATTTTTCCTAACGTAACATCATTTTGCACATATTTCAACTTTTGATACTTGATCGAATTTTGCTGACGTTTTTGAAACTGTGTTTTGTCTATTTTACTGATATAGTATTCTTTTTTTAATCATATACATGACTTTTATAAGTAACATAATCTGCATATATTTTGGATAAATGATATGACCCTGGAGTTTTCCATGTTGATTTCTAAAAGTTCTACATAATAATTTAAGTAATACATCTTTTTCATTTGCTTTATTGATACTTCAGGATTCTTAATTCTGTCTGATAAAGTTATAAACGGGATAATGATTAATCATGTAATAAAAGGGTTACTGTTGAACAGGGGTGGGATTAAATAAGTTTGTTTCCTTCAATTCCCTTTTAAGCAATATTTATTAATTTGTCTAATTTTCCTAAGTTTGATTAGTCATTGTATGACTGTATAACTGATGATTGTATCGTTTTTGTGTATTATTCTCATTTGATTGCTTGAAATAAATCAAATCAAATCAAATTACTCTGATTACAATTGTTTCCCTTTGAAATGATATTATTTTCAAGAAGTGTCCCTTTGTGTGCTGCAGGTGTGACTGTGATAACAGGAAACATGACTGTGATTCAATCGTGTGTCAGGAGACCAGCTAAGGCTCAAACTATTCTTTTTTCTTCTTCTTTTTGAAGTTTGACACATTGACACACAAACATGACTTTGTCATAACATTAAAAAATATGATTGTAAACGACAAGTGGTAAGACTAATATGAAATATTCTTGGAACAAAAAGATTATTTAAACATTTTGTTTGATGAAAATTATCTTTAAACAATTACTTTTATAACCAAACCAGAAAAATCCTTATTATTATGTTCATCTAATGTTTCACTGACTTTTACAAACAACCACATTTTTCCCGTTTGTTCTGTTATTCTATTTTTGTTATATAAAGAAAAATTGTTGTATAAAAAGTTTACTTTGATTACGATGATAGTTATAAAATAGCAACAAACAGTATCAAACCCTGATTTTCCTGTCTGAGCAGACACATCTTATTGTTTGTGTCCTGGTGGTAGCGATGAAGTAATTTTGTGTTTTATGCTTTTGTTTCTGAAATTTTCAGACTGATATCTGAGGTGATTTTGTGTGACACGAATAAATATTAGGATTAAGAATTTATTTATGGTACAGTGACTTTCTCAATGTTTTATACTTTATATTCTGGGTAGTCACCCTCAGCTGCACACCAAATGTACAAAATACAATAATGCTTGATATGTAATCTTGTCATTTCCCAGCCCATTACAGTAATCATGTGCAGTGACAGTTGAACTGTGGGTGATAAATAAGAGCTCAGACTGATGGGATGTTGTAGGTATTTGAAGGAATCTAATTTGTTAACTGTCAGCCATATTATGTGGAATAGTATGAGCCGGCTAATTAGTGAATTGTTGTGTATTTCCATCTTGTTATGTGACTGCAGTGAAGTAATATTTAGCAAAAATTGGGTTGAGAGAAAGACATGACAGAGCCAACAAGATGGGATGATATGGTTTGTGATGAGGAGACATTGAGGATTTAACTTTTATTTGAAATTATTACTTTATTAATATTATTACTACTTTAACACCTTCTTTGGTTGGGAAATCTTTTGAAATAAAATATACAACAAACAAGTCAGTCACGCATTAACCGCATTCACAGTAACTAAAAATCTTGTTTGAAACACGCTAAATTTTAGCCGTTAGCGTATTCACATTACCCGTAACTCCCAACCTTATTTGCATAGAACGACAGACTGAAACTGTTAAAACAAACATTTTTTGTCTACGCTAATTTCCAACCTTGTTAGTAACACGTAAAGAAAAATACTGACAGACACAGCTAAATGTTAGCTGCATTACCATATTCACTTTGCATTAGTAAAACAACCACTCAAAATGGCTTTGACATCTGTAAACACAACCAGAATGATTCAATATATAGGGTCCTCTGAATTATATGGTGCACTGTCATTTTTTGAAAAGAAATAAGGCTTTTAAGTGGGCCTTCCAGTGCAGAAAATCTGGTAGGCGAATGGTTGCATATCCTGACCCATTGAACCTGTGCAATAGAGTTCCAAAATAAAGACAAAAGTTTATTGTTTAGGTTACTTGAATTAAAGTTTACACTAGTTTCCAAAAATTTAAGTACTTTTCCCTCCTGTACGAATTACTTTAAACAATCCAATCCAATCCAATCCAATCCACTTTATTTATATAGCACATTTCTCAAACTGGCAGTTTCCAAAGTGCTGTACAGTGACCAAACACCAGACAAAAGATTGCCAAACAAAATACAAAGACAACAAAGACTTGACATTTAGAGATCTCAATTGTTTCTGTGTTCTTGTGTTTGTTAGGTTGTTGTGGAGGTTTCTCTACTTCTTTTTATCTGAACTATAAATTTCAAAGACCCTTGTTAGATTCTTGAGCTGAGACTTTTGTAACAACACATGCACACACACACAAATGGATACCCACCCCCACACAGGTCTCTTTAAAACAGACTTTAAAAGATAATTTGGCACTTGACAGACACAAGGACGAATTGCGGTCTCCGATGACACAAGTGTCAAAGAAGCTGTCGCAGACACAAACTTTGACAGCTTTCTGCATCTGTGCTAAGATGCAAATGCCAACAGTGCAACAAATTCAGAGGAAGTTTTTGCCATGGGCACAAAGACAATAAGAAACTGATTAACATTCTGGTGCCTCAACACAACCTAACAATCCTCCTCACTGTGTTTTTGCTTCATTTCTCCTGCTTTTATATTTACTTTTGTATGAGACAATGGTGTTGGGAAGCAATGTTTGTGTGTGTCCACACATGGATAATGATAATGACTGGAATTGAACATAATAAGGTACAGTTACAACATCACAAAAGTGACAGCGTGAAGCAACAGCAGAATGCCCTCCATCCCCGTGCCTCTCCCTCTGGATCCATCTGTCTTTCTCTCTGCTGTAAACAGATGTAGAGAACACAATTGTAACCACTATACCCCCGAGCACCTTGGGAGCCTCTTGCACAAGAAACCTATCTTTTCCCAACTCTGACCCCTCTCCCTCCTCCATTAAACCACGGAGGACTGGTTGCGGCTCACTTGTAATTATGTAGCTGAATGATTTGGCTTGTAGTGCCACTGATGGGTTTTGTTGCCGCTTTCCTGTTTTGTCTGATCTGCAGGATTTTTCTGGCATCCCCCACGCTCTTTTTCGACTATTCAAAAACAGATCAATACCTTGTTTGGGTCAAATTGTGAAAGATCAGGCAGAAAACTGTGGAGAGAAGCTCTTTAACCTTGCTAAATAACTGAGTTTGCAAGATGTTTCTGGTGCAGAAACCAAGAGAAAAACATACATTTCATGTGTTTCAAACTTGATAACTATATTCTGTATCCGTAAAAAAAATTAATAAAAAAGTTTGATTCTCTGTCTGATTCTGGAACCATTACAGAATGCTTTATATTTTTCGAATTACTTTAGTGCAATTTTTATGCCGATCACTGGTTCCATTAAAATAAATTATTATTATAAATTATATAATAAATTATTATTATAAATTGAACTCTTCGGATGTCATAAAGCACAACATGTTTGGAGGAAAAATGGCACCGCACATCACCCCCAAAACACCATACCAACAGTCAAGTTTGGAGGTGGGAGCATCATGGCGTGGGGCTGTTTTTCAGCATGTGGTAGTGGTAGACTTCATATCATTGAAGGAATAATGACTGGAGAAAAGTATGGACACATTCTTGATCAGAATCTGCTGTCATCTGCCAGGCTGCTGAAGATGAAAAGAGGGTGGATCTTTCAGCAAGACAACGATCCCAAGCACACAGCCAAGGTGACACTCAACTGGTTGAAGAAAAAGAAAATAAAGCTGCTAGAATGGCCCAGTCAATCACCAGACTTGAATCCAATTGAAAATCTTTGGAAAGAACTGAATTTCTGGGTTCACAGAAGAGACCCCCGGAACCTTGAAGCTTTGGATGAATGGGCCAAAATCACACCTGAGCAATGTCTTCGACTGGTTTCTTCATACAGGATGAGCCTTGAGGCTGTAATCACCAACAAAGGTAGTATTAAAGTATTAAACAAATTTCAATAAGCGTGTTACATATTCCCTGTGCCATTTCACTTTATTACACATAACTTCATTTATGGACATAAATGTTTGGATTTCTTTCTATGTGTGCATTACTTGGGTTGATGCAGACATCTGGTGAAAATTTCATGTCAATAGCTCGATTAGAAATATGTTTTTGGAGAGAAATGTTGACCTGTTCAATACTTATTTTCCCTGCTGTATATCTTTGGTCAGTGTATAAACAGAAAAGAGAGGCTACACTTGAAGCAAACTTGAGAGTATCAAATGTTGCAGTTACTCAAATGACCACTAGAAGCTTGTTTGAAAAGGAAACAACTTCTCCTTGACCATAACTTTAAAAGAACCAATTTTACATCAAAAGCTTTGTTGTAAGATGTTAAAACCTTTCTTATATGTATTTGTTTTGTATCTATTCATGAAAACTTCTGTAGGTTAAATTATTTAAGATCCCTTCATTTGATTTTATTGGAGCTCAGGTTTGTTCATTATTAAGGCTGAGTTTTTTTTTTATTTGGCTAGTAGGTGGACGTATAGGTAGATGTAATATAAGTCTTGTTTTATTTTCTCGTGAACTTTCTTTGGGCTGCATGGAGGGACAGTGGTTAGTTCTCACAGCAAGAAAGCCGTGGTTCAAATCTTAGCACACTCCTTTCTGTGTGGAATTTGTATGTAATCTCAGTACATGTGTGGGTTTCACCTGGGACTCAGGATTCCTCCCGCAATCCAAAAACATGCCTTTATCAGTTAAATGATGACCCAAATTGTCCCTAGATGTGTGTGAGTGTGTGGCCCTGCGAAAGAAAGGTAACCTGTCCAGGGTGTAACCCATCTTCACCCAACAGTAGCTGGGTTAGCTTGAGCAACACTGTGACCCTAAAAGGGATTCCGAGGGTTCTGAAAGATGGACGCAATTTCTTCTTTCTAAGAACTGTGTTCTTGGTTCAGAGTCCACCAAATGACTAAACCTGTTTAATCATTTATATTGCTGATCACAGAACTAATCTCCTTGTTTTTGAAGCATTTAAGAAACCATGCTACTCAAGAAAGCCACTTATGACCAGGTCACTTACTGTAAGTGCATAAAAAAGTATTCACTGTGAATTTGCTGTTTGCTGTTTTACATTATACCAGGTAATCAGTCCAAAATTCCCTTCCTTAGCGGTCTGTCTGGCTTCCATCTATCTCTAAAGCTTTCAATGAAGCCAGAAAGACTACAGTAGTTGGAAGTGTTGAATAATAAGTCTCTGGAGGTCTCTTAAACCAAGTTGACAATTCTGCACCAGTGGCATCAATAATTAAAATCTGTTTTATTAAAACACGCTGACTGATTTGTGTATTTATTTTTTTTTTTTAACTACAGGAGTTTCCCTAAATATCAATCTTCCAATTAATAGGGAAGGTCAGTGTGTAATTGTACTTTTTGGTTTGTCTTCACAAGTTCAGAGAGATTGATGTATGACCAGCCAACACGCATCTGCTTCCTGCTTGATCATGTTGATGGACTACAGCCTGAAATGTGTGGGTGTTTATGTGTAGTTGTGCATTTGTGTGTGGGTGTGCCTATAATTGTTTCCAATTCCTAAAACAGCAGGTACTCTATTCACCTGTCTCTGTCTGTGTGTGTGTGTGGGGAGGGTGTGCGTGTTCACATATTGGCGTTGCGACAAAAACCAGAAATGTTCCAGTGTTGTTTTTTATTAGGGTGCTTCTAGCATTCTGAACTTTTTTCATTAAAAATGGGAAATCTAAAACTTTAAAACTACAGTTCCTCCAAAATCTGTCACAATTAGAGTGATAACAACAAAAGAAGGTTTACTGCTCAGAATCACAATTCCTTTTAATGTAATTGTTTGCTAATCGAAAATGGTGATGCCCTTTAAATGTTTTAAAGAATAAAGAAGTCAGGGTTGGAAATAAAAATAGATTTAGAATATAAACACAGCTCGTCCAGAATGGCGGCCCATGCACACTGCCATCTTTCCAACCAGACGTGATTAGTGCTGATGTAAGTTTAAATCTAAAACCTAAAAGGCAGCAATATAAGGTTAAGGGTATTGTTTACTGGTCAGCCAAACCTTTCTTTTTTTTTTTCATTCATTCATCCTTGAAACCCGTTTTGTCCCTTTCAAGGTCACGGGTTGCAGTGGCCATTTATGGGCAAAGGTAGGGGACATCCAAGACAGGTCGCCAGTCTGTTCCAGGACCACAAATCACACAACCATGCACAATCACACACACTTAGGGACAATTTAGAGTAACCATTGAACCTATGAATCATGTTTTTGGATGGTGGGAGGAAGCCAGGTCCCCCGATGGTGTTCTGTTTTGGGTCCCCTTGCCAGGGCTTGAACCTTTTTGCTGTGATGCAAGAGCACCAACCACTGCGCCACCGTGCAGACCTCAAACATGTTTTGTCTGAAAATGGGCATCTATCAAACCTGCTATGTTTTGAATCACAATATGTAACTGTGCAAGTTAACACCAGACATCTATAGAACTGACAGGATTCCAAATGACCTATAAAGTGCAAGTTTGACTTTGCTGTCGGCCCCTAGAGGAAAGAATTGTCTTTTTTTCCCTGGATTATTTTATTTTACATGCACATTAAAACAACAAAAAAACAACCATGAACTACTGTTAAAAGTCTCATGAGAACTATGCAAAAAATAGATTTTATCATTGTTTTTCCTTTTGTAGATCTTTCGTATCGAGGTGTCATTTCTTGCCCCTACAAAAAAAAGCAATTCCCATCAGTTGGTTTCAGAAAAAATACCCTATTTTTCTCCCTATAAGGCGCACGTGACCCTTGTGCTATCCTAGGCACTTTAACATTGGGAGTTGGGTCATCTAGACCCACTAGACAGTGCTCTGAACCTCTTTTCTTCAATGATTTGCGATCTTCACTGGTGTCCATGGATTATATGAAATCTTTCCACCTTTATCCACCTTTGTCATGGTAGGGAGAACACGTCAATGTAAGGGTGGGGTCATCTAAGATAGCACAAGGGTGAAAAGCCTTAATTTTATTTCATGAAAAAATACAGTGTGCCTTATAATCCGGAGCTCTTCATATATGCTTACTGATATCAAAACGATTTTTCGAGGTACACCAAGCTCTGTCAAAATGTCAGTCTGTTTTTTACAAGTTGCAAACAAAGTTGGATGGTATTGTAAATATGCTAATGTGGTGTCGAACTAGGTTTTACACGTTACAAGGTTGTGAATTAGCAAAGTCACTGTAACATTATTTTTAGTGGTAACTACTTTTTTTACAAGTTGCAAAAAAGTTTGGGCATTATTGTAAACATGCTAATACGGCTAGTATTAGTGGTAGCCGAGTTAGACTGATCAGACTGTGTTTTCCTTTGTGTTACTAACAGGGCTGAAGGTTAAAGGGTACATTGTAAATATGCTTACGCTTTTAATGTGGCAGTAAATATAGTTTTATTGATGAACTTGTGTCTGACTTTTTTCTCGCTTAAAACACATTTTTAATTCAGTGCGCCTTATTGTGCAAAAAAATTCGGTAAAATCTAAAGACCCAATAAAATGACAATTTATTATTTTAATTTTGTGTTTGATTTAAAATCTTAACAGATTTAGATAGCCTTCAGTTCTTTAAATTCTGACTCGTATCTTCACACTTTGTCAAAGATTGTTTTTGTGCCTTCTGTTAAAAAAGTTCTGCTCCAAGCTATGCAAACAGATCAATATGTTTACTAAATAAAACCATAAATTACCTACTTTTGGGGTAATGGATACATTTACTCATTGTAGTCCCAGAGGTATCATTGTTTTTTTCTTTCTATCCCTCAGGCATAAAGCTTCCTTCCACAACCAGTAAAACTATTTCAGAAAAAGCAATTGACTGACAAATGCACATCTTCATTTTCAACAGAGTTCAGACACTTGAAAGCAATTTAAGTGCCAGTCTAGTGTTAAAGATGAAAAAGGTCTCCAAAGCACACCATGATTTTTTTAAACGGACCACTACAAGAGGCACAAGTTTGACACCACTCACGACCCTCTCTGACATTCCAGAAGAGCTGCAAAGTGTCACAGAAGGAGAACAATTTTGAAAGAAGAAAAGCCAAAAGTGTTTCTTATCTTTTCTTTATCATCCAGCCGCTGAAATGGCACAGCATCTTGAATGAAACGAGTGAACTGGATAGTTTCTGAAGAGCTGATGGCTTTATCTTCTGATTGTTTATGTGCTGATGTTTATCCTTTCTGGGCATTCCATGGCTTTTTCATAAACAACTATTTGACCTCATGGTCATGGCTTTTGTAACCCCTCAGTACTCCACAAACAAAGCCATGACCCAGCCAACCTCAAACCTCCATCCTGCAATAGTGTGTCATTGTAACAATGATTCCTCTGCTTTTGCATGTTTTTGGTCTTTCATCATGAGTCATCAACACATTTCTGAAATCACTGATAGACTGGAAATAAAAAAATTGTCTGAACACAGATTAAATTTCAGATATTTTAAAAAGAAATGTATAAAAATAAAAACTACAACCACCAGGAGCAATGTTGGGTTTAGAGTCTTGCCCTAGGACACTTCGACACATAAGCAGGCAAGACAGGAACCGAACTTGTGATATTCCTATCAGTGGTCGACCACTCTTCCTCTGCACCATAGGTGTCCCACGGATCTAACACACAGTCATTAATGATGTATTCTGACTGGACACATTTGGTTTGCTTAAAGTGAACCAGAGTTTGTTTCTCCAAGAAAAAATATGCAGTCTTAATACATCCAAGTAGACCCTGGTGGACTAGGAACCGCTCTCTGATCCATCTTTTTAGGTTGTCTCAGTTTCTAATCAGACTGAGCTCCGGTTCACTCTGAATTTCTTCAGTCTAAATACGCTCAGTGCTTGGACTGGACCAATTGAACCAAAACGTCCACTGTAGTTGAGCATTATGGGATTTAAACAGAGAAGGAAAAAACCATGACTATAAGAAAAAGCGCCTCATTGAAATTTGTTCGGATGAGGCTCAATAAAACAACTTTTAACGTGAAACACATTGTTTTTCCCTGTTTTTCTGACAATCCATATTAGTGTGCGCTCCTAGCCATTGTCTCCTGAGTAACTGCCCTGTAGCATGCCTCCACCATAGCGAAGTAACAAGTAGAAAAGGTTTTTCCCGGTGTTGATACAGACGTTCAAAATCGTTCAGCAAAATATAAAATTTGAATGGGTGAACTATCCCAACAAGGACTGCAAAGCATAGGACTTCCATTATTCCTTCTCTTGTTGCTTTGCCCACCTTCACAATTCCTGGCCAATGACTGAAGAGATATTTAGCCACATGGTTTTGCTTACAAGCTTTGGTTAAAAAAAGCTGTATTCAGTCTGAATACAGATCAAACCAAAGGTTCAGGACTCGATCCGGACCAAATTAAAGTTAGCACCCCAGACCATAAGACTTTTCCAGTTTGAATACACCCTAAGATATAAAAATGTAAGTAAGATGTAAGTAAAATGGCTCTCCAGATATGAATTTTTTTACTTTAACATTATAGATCACAAGAAAACAACAAAGACCTCAATGTATGCTCCTAAAAAGAGTAATAATCACCCAGCTAACACAAATGTAGATGGCTAGAAATGACATATTAGTTAAAGCACACAGCCTTTCAATCCAGTGCATGGTTTTCTGTGAAGATTGTCTGTTTGACATGAGCAGAGACATTTCCAAACCATTTCCTAATCGCAACAAACATGTTCTATAAATAAAGTTACGTTTTTCTATGCTGTCTGTGAAAAATGACAACCTATCGCAACTCCAGGCTGATGTCAACACCCCACCATATCAGGGAAGCAAAGCTGCTCAGCATATTTAGAAGTCACAGAGCTCCTGTTTACTTAAATTCCATTTGTGGTTTTTTTATGATCCTATGAGGTTGTTTTTTTTACTTCAAAAATATTCTGTCCTCTGTAACCTCAGGAGAACACAAGGTCATCTTGTGATCTTTTTTGTTTTAATGAAATTGGGGAATAATTATAGCATATAGAGACAAATGTAATCCAGCACAGCATCAAGTAAATACTTTAATGTGAGCAGAAATAATGGGTTCTGCCATTGCTGATAAGAACAAGCATAATGTCCAGCATGGAAAAACGCAATACCACTTATTTTGAGTCTACACAGAGACCATTTTCTGTTATTATGCTGACAGTGATGAGAGTTCATTAACAGCTCAAACACGCTGGACATGTCTATCTGTTCATATTAGATTCCATGTCCTGACCACTGCAAGGGGCTCATTAATGTCTTATGTTAGCTGTTAAAAAAAAAGACACTAAAATCCAATCCAAAGCTGATCATTATTAGAAATAACATATTTTCAGTCCTCAACTCTTGTGCTATCCTATGGGGTCCAGATGACCCGATCCTTACATTGACGTATTATCTCTACCATGGCAAAGGTGGATAAAGGTGAAGAGGATTTCATGGATGGTAGTTTGCCATCTCTCGGTGGGTGGAGTGTCCCTGCCCCAGGTGGAGGAGTTTAAATAACTTGGGGTCTTGTTCACGAGTGAGGGACGACCTGAGCGTGAGATCGACAGGCGGATCGGAGCGGCGTCCGTAGTTATTCGGTCGCTTCATCGGTCCATTGTGTTGAAGAGAGAGCTCAGCCAAAAAGCAAAGCTCTCAATTTACCGGTTGATCTTTGTTCCAACACTCACCTATGGTCATGAGCTCTGGGTCATGACCGAAAGAACGAGGTCCTGAATACAAGCAGGCTGAAATGATCTTCCTCCGCAGGGTGGCGGGGCGCTCCCTTAGAATTAGGGTGAGAAGCTCGGTCACCCGTGGAGAGCTCGGAGTATAACCGCTTCACCTCCACGTCGAAAAGAGCCAGTTGAGGTAGCTCGGGCATCTAGTCCGGATGCCTCCTGAAGGTCTCCCTGGAGAGGTGTTCCGGTCATGTCCCACTGGGCGGAGGCCCCGGTGAAGATCCTGGATACGTTGGAGAGACTATGTCTCTCGGCTGGCCTGGGACTGCTCGGGGTCCCACCAGAGGAGCTGGAGGAAGTGACTGAGGCGAGGGAAGTCTGGGCAACTCTGCTTAGACTGCTGCCCCCGTGACCAGGTCCCGGATAAGCGGTGGAAGATGGATGGATGAATTTCATGTAATCCATGGACACCTGTGAAGATCACATATCATTAAAGAAAAAAGGTCTAGTCTTGTGGGGTCTACATAACCTCACTCCCAATGTTAAAGTGCCTAGGATAGTCTTTGAGCAACAACTGTTGCAAGAAATGAGGAAAAATGTATGTTCACATTACCTACTGATTTGTTGGACCATATTAAAGTCAGTTTCTAACGTAGGTTGTGGTAACCAACCCTTCCAAAATGGACACTTAGAAAGGACAATCGATCAAACAATCATTTATTTTTGAAAAGCGTTTTTTCATCCTTTGCATAGCTTGAAGGGCTTTACAATTGAAAACAAAACACAGACACCAAAATTCAAATAAAAACCATCCGCGCCCAAACACTGACCAAATAAGGTCGGTGGTTGGTCCCTTACCTTAGGAACAACTAAAATGAAATGCACAGGGAGCCAATGCAGCGACTTTGAAACTGGTGCAATGTGTTCCAGCCCCCTGGTTCTCATCAAAACTTGTGCAGTAGAGTTTTGTAGAAGTTGTGGGCTGTCAAAATGGTTTTGGGTCAATCAAAAAGTATCGCATTAAGCAAGTCTGACCATTTTTGGAAAACTCCAAATAAGCATTAGAGTTAGAGTCTCAATAAAAGTGAATGGGAACTGATTTTAGGTGTGTAACAAGCTTCCTAGTGGCTACCTGAAGAAATTATGTTTTCTTAGAAAGCTCAATGAAGAAGTTGAAGGTTTGCTCCTTGTGTTGGCCTGAGCATAATGGAGCCAGGCTGACCATTTTGCATCATAACATCTGCAGATAATTACAGATTCTGAGACGCACTAAGCTCTACAACTTCCCTGTCTAAACTTCGAGAAAGTACAGAATCTCTTACACACGATTTCCTGGATTTCTTTGTTTGCAGATCCAATAAATCTTAACTTATACAGAAACATTCACAAGTTAAACATACAAAATTAGGTTTTCACCAAAATTTTACAGATTATTTTATGAAAATGCTTTAAATACCAGTCATATAAAATCACTTTGATAGTGCCCCTGTGTTTTAAAGCTCAAGCATTCGAAATTGCGCTGGTTGCTTTTTCTCAACTTGACATTACTTTGCTGTTATTTTGGAGGCCTGCTTTCATTCTGTACATCAGTTTGTTTTGGGAGGAGGTAAGATAAGACTGTCAGGTCTCTACAAGGTTTATCTTGGAAAGCAGCTGTTTTCTCACAAGATTTGTGAGATCACAGCCAGAGCAGAATCCAGGGCTAACGTTATCAAATGGAGTGTAAAACACAAAATTAAATACCTTCTTTCATTCAGAGATAAATGTATAATAAGCATTGGCTGTTGGCACTTTGTACAAGCTTTTGGGCAATGTTTTCCCAGCTCCGGCCTAGAAAAACCTCTTGGGACTTTTCCTGGTCAGGGAGGGTCTCGCGGTCTGACTGATCCCAGATTTCATTTCCTTTCATTTCAGCTTCATGCAGGTTTTTCTTGTTCTCACCTTCTCAGTTTGACAGACAAACACACACACTCCCACAGAGAAGAGCAGCCTTTAAGAAATTCCACTCCTTACAGACGTTTGTGTGTGTGTGCGTGTTTATTGTAAAAACATGCCAGGTGCATGTTTTAAATCCAGCACATCTGGAAGTCTGAAGTGTGGAAAATCAATGTCAGGCCTCAAACCATTTCACACACACAAACAGCCAAACAACTATCCAATTATGTCGTTATGATGAGCTGTGCACAGCCTGTTTCATGCTTGTAAATCTGAGCAGGGGAACTAGTTCATTAAAGCAAGTTTAAAGCCTTTCTTGACGGCTTTTGGTGTCTGTAATTCCAGCCAACATCCACTCACGTCTTCTAAAACGACCTCTGCCATGGTATTCTTTCTTTTTTTTTTTCCATTTTATTCCAAATGCATCCAGGTGATTCAGGAAAAAATTAGTCTTTCTCAAGCAAAATAAGAAGGAATTAAGAGACTTAATATTACTGGTTGAAAAGTATGTTTATTGTTTTTGTTGTCGGTGTTTTTTAAATGAAATATATCATGGATTTCAAATGCTGCATTAAGACTTCTTGGATATTTCTATGCAATCGATATCTCTGTCAACTAGACAGTAAAATCTTACTATTTTTCATTTCTATGAACGGATGTTTAGAAGAAAGAAGAAAATAAAGTTAAAGTCCCACTATCTGTCACACACCTAGGTGTGGGAAATTTATTTTCTGCATTTGACCCATCCCCTGGGGGAGCAGAGAGCTGCGCTCAGGAACCATTTGGTGGCTTAATCCCCCAATCCAACCCCTAATGTTTAGTGTCAAGCAGGGAGGCATTGGGTCCCATTTTAAGTCTTTGGTATGACTCAGTCTGGGTTTGAACCAACGACCTTCCAGTTACAGGGCGGAAACTCTAACCCACAGGATTTTGATGCCCTTTATGCGAACCTGCTGCATTAAGCAATGATTTACTGAGGATGATGGTTCTATTTAGTTCGATTTTGATCTTTAGTGCAAAGCATTCAAATTCCAACTTTCATGCGTGTACAATGTGACAGAAATGAAATTTTACTATCACTTTATAGGTGGAGCTAGATGTTTATCTTGTAGCAAAAGGACCAGTTTTTTTTTCCAAATGAATGCTAAAAAATAAATATACCACCAAAGAACCTTTAGGTGTCCCATATCTTTTTAATCTACTGAAAGAGACAATCCCATAGCATGGAATACCTGAAGCTTGCTCCGTTTTACTTATGGACATAGCTATGAGAACCACTCATAATATGATATATAATGAATATGTCCAATGTAAGGGATGCTTTCCAATTTACATGAAACAATGCTGCTTTCAAATCCCTGACATAGACATCGTTTAGAGAATTTAATCAGTGGGGATCACTGCACTCTGGGGTCAAATGATCTTTTTCATGCGTATTCACATGTTTCTGTAATGGGTATGGGTAACCAACATGGAAGTGAGATTTAAAATAACATTTAAGCTGCAAACCTTTATGGAAAGAAATACATTTAAATATGTATTAAGTACACACGAATATTGTCCTTTAACAAAACCTGGTTTTCATGTCTTTAGCCAGGTTCAAACTCTGAAATATACAGCAATGAATAAAGTTGAGACTATAGAAGTGAAGCTTGTTTAACCCTGAAGTGAAAGCTTAATTTGAAAGATCTGAGATCTAAAAGTTATTCTAGAAACGTTTTTGAACTTTGGTTTTAACTCAAAGTTGTTTGAAACTTGAGGAGTCTGGATCCACGTCCCTCTAAAATCCCCAAATGGAGGGAAATCCATTTGCACCAGTGTTGCCTTCCATACCGACTGTGACCATGAAAGAGAAGGAAAAAAAGGGGGTGAGTGAGACAACGAGGGGAAAATAAAAACGTTTTTGCAACTCTGCACGCTGAGTAGCGCTGCGGTTGCTTTGTAGCTGTGATGAAACAGCGGGCTGTGGAACCTCACTTCTGGAAGTAATCTAGACCCACTTTTCATACACACACACACTCACAAAGTTGACCACGCAAGAGTCTCTGCCCTGCATAACCACTGCAGCAGCTTTAATGAATGCCTGTAAATGTATTTGTGGAGTCAGAGCTACCAAACGACAGGGCAGGATCTCTTTACAGACCGTCTCTCACAGGCCTACATATTTTAATACATAGTTATTTTTTTATGGTAAAAACTATTAAAAACTGCAATCCACTTCCAGACAAGTGCCACCAACTAGAAAAAGTTGGGGATTTCTTCATGTGACTAAGAAAGCAGCCATGATGTCATGTTTCCTCTCATCTCTGTACCAAATGTGGTGTAAAAAGTAGGAATTGATGGTTAAAATAGGCAAGGCACAGTCAGATCCTGTCATGTGGGAATTTCAGTCTGTAATCAATTACATTTCTGTTCATATTGATACCACATTAAAACTACCTTTCTAAAGATTAATTAATTGCCCACAAGAGAGTAGTTTGAGGCTGGAGTATGTTGATAGGTAGACAAACTATTGATCATCTCCCACTGCTAGGGAAATAAACAAAATACATTTCTTTCAGCTGGTGCAGCTGTAGACCAAACAAGCCAAACTTCACTAACTGTTTGGAGATTGTCTTCTGATGCTATCTAAACTGAATGTTGGAGATATGATCTTTACCATTTTGTGAGTTCATTTAACAACTGGAGAAGTAAGACAAAAAAAAACCTCAAAGACTTCCTGTAGAATCTGAATATCTACATCTGCACTCCACATGCATGTCTAAAACCTCAGTGAGCCACAGCGCTGCAGCTTCAAGGCTCTGCATCCTCTTTGATGGGAATTTAATCGCTCTGACTGGGAGCAGTTGGGCGCAATTACTAAAGAGAGAGTGAAAAGCTTAACTGGGATAGTGTGTGTGCACACAGAAGTGTGTAGGAGACCAAGAGACACCAGGCCTGACCAGCGTCAGCATGTGGAGTTAATTAGAGTGTTAATAACTGCCAGAAAGAAAGAAAGATGGAAGGAAATAAAAGAAAGACCGCATGGTGAGTAGAATAAGATGGTGAAATAGAGGATGAGAAAAAGGAGAGGGGACATTTAGACAAAGGGAAAAGTTTGACCAAGGGCAAACTTGACTGAGAGGGGAGAGACAGTTGAAGCTATTTCCACAAGAGATGAAGCTTGTGGGTCGCACACTGGCTTGTAAACCGGCTGTCATGGAGGCTTATCACCATCCTTAACCTGTAACTAATTCATGCACTTCTCTTTTACACTAAACTGCACCTCTTCAAAAGTCATTAGAAGGATAATTAACCACAACAAACACTTGATGTTCCTCATGAACCTAAAGTTGTGCACCAGTAAACCAAAAAAAAAAAAAGGTGACCTCCTTCACATTTTAAAAACAGTTTATTCCATATGGTGGTGGTGGTATTTTATTATCCACAGAGGCCTAAATGTCATCAAATCTAAATCTTTCTGTTCCAACCACTGGCTGTAAATGGAAACTGCACTGAGTGAGTGGGACGTCATCCATAGAGTCAAATCAGTTAACATTTTTTCGTGGATGTCGCCATGTTTGAACCAGACGATGTCAGGAAGCAGTTTCTATGGCAACCAGTCTTGCAAATCAGGAGTGAGCTTGTTGGACACACACACCCCTACCACTTGACAGAAAGCTACACAAAACCGTCAATAGAATGTTTTGAGCTTTTGATGTGAGACCACCTACTTTTACATCTGATTTTATAACTTGAGGGTCTTCTTCCACGACAGAAAAGAATTCAGGATTATCAACAACATGTTAGAAAAAAACCAGGTTGGTTGTTTATTTCTCTGTAGAAGTCTATGGGATTTTGTCTTCTTGGAACCAAAGGTTACTTCCTGTTTGGAAAGCTGGGGGCAAGGGGACTCGGTCCAGTTCTCATATACAGTCAATGGAAGGAGGGCAAGAACACAGACCAAACAGTGCCTTGCTCAAATTTAAAAGCAGTCGGTGTTTTTCTTTGTTTGTCGAACTAAAACCCTTGTTTATTTTTTCCTGCAGTTCCTTTTCTCCCAACATTTTATTCCAAATCCTTCTTTAAAACTGAACTAAAACTTAAAAAGCAACAAACATTTTAAAGGATAGAATACATGTATGAGTATGAAAAAGAGAAGTCCACTCTGGGCCCTAAAATCCCTGATCCATCATCGTGGAGCCACACAAGTAAACAGTCTGCAGAGAAATTCAGTGGCAGGGAAATTCCAGACCTCTGTATGACTGAGTTCAGAGGTGCAGACCCATTAGTCACCCTGCAGTCAAACTCAGTCACCTTAAAAGGACTTTGATGACTTCTGGAGGTCAGAGACCAGCTGAATGCACTAGCCCGTATGCCAGGAACCGATTCATCAAAACCCTATGGGACTTTTGTTTCTTGTTTATTAAAATCTCCCCGTTGTAGTAGACCTATGTTTGGAACTTGGTTGTTTCATTATGCAAAGCAACAACAGCAAAAAACTGTTGATTGGTGTTTTTCTTGTATGTGATTACATTTTTTATCACTTTTTTTCTTTTTTTTATATTGCTGATATTTTAGAACAGGTCAAGAAGCGGAATCAGTGTCAAAAAGGGGTCCACACTCTGATGATGATCATTCTAGGTTTCCAGGTCCTTGATAGAGAACATAGGAGTCAATTTTACATCTTTTGACTTTGCTTAACCCTAGGCACTTTACCATTGGGAGTTGGGTCATCTAGACCCACTAGACAGTGCTCTGAACCTTTTTTCTTCAATGATTTGTGATCTTCACTGGTGTCCATGGATTACATGAAATCTTTCCACCTTTACCCACCTTTGTCATGGTAGGAAGAACACGTCAATGTAAGGGTGGGGTCATCTAAGATAGCACAAGGGTTACATATGTTGAATTTGTTACATTGCCATGAATATATTTACTGATGAACTTCGTCAAGTGTTGCTTAATTTATCACTTTTGTTTATTAATGGATGCTCTGGCCGGTGAGCGTGTTTTAAAAACCTCATCGGGACGCAGGGGAAGGGACACCTTAAACCTGAGAGTGACAGTCTTTCTGACCATCCCGTATATTTTGTTACTCGGTGCAAACACAAATAAGTGCACGATGGACAGAACTAAAAAAGCAGATTGTTCTCATCAGAAGATGCTGGACAGGTGCTGGGTGCTGCTGTATTTGGGATTCTTAAGCCTGAAGCCATGAACAAGGTATTATTTTCTGATACTGTCCGGATTGAATGTTTCAAATAAATAGAAGAAGTCATCCAAATCCAGACTCAGACCACCACCCTGCATTATGTAAGACATGAAATTTGTTAACTAAACCTCAGATGTAACCTTATATGACCTTTCAAAAAGGACATATTGTCATCTCACCAGATGTTTTTGTCAACTGTAAGAACATTTTCTTTTTACTTAGCAGTGTCTTCCTCCCATCACTTCTTCGGGCTCTTTCTTCTTCTTTAATTATGAACTTTTACCTTAACTTAGTTGAGTGAGGTCTCCAGTTTTTGTTGTTCCGCTCCTTTTATGACTTAGAGTAGACTCGTAGAGTCTGTACGGTTGGTCGGTTATCTCGAGTTAACCTTTACTTTTCCTTTTACCTTTTTTCGATAAAAATATATTTAAACAAGAGTCAGTACATGTCCTTTTTTAGGGATTATCCAAACCATGGCCCTTAAGCTCTTCATGCACTTCTTGCTGCTGATTAGTTGGCTCAGGTGCACTCAGTCAATCAGAACTGGAAAAACACCTGAGTCAGCTAATCAGCAGCAAGAGGAGAAAGGAGGAAAAATAGCAGGGTGGATCTGGAGGACTAGGACTGAGCAGCCCTGGCAATACTTTTGTCACTGCTGCTTGGTGTAAATGAGTTAAGCTTTTTTTTTTTGGTTCACATCTTAAACTACAGGCCTCTTTGATTCTTCCTAAACTCTGTGGATATGTCTACCAAACAGTCGCAAAAAGACACATTTGCATACTAAAAAGGCATTGTGCATTGATCTAACAAAGCCGTTCTGACGTTAGAATGTAAAGTAGTCTCCCAACAAGCAGTTTAAATTAAAGCTTTCCTGTTTGTCAATAATTTATGCAAAAAGCATAGCCGCAGCTCCCTGCTCAACAAAATTCATTCCGTTTTTGTCATTGCTGACATCCTTCCTGTGATAAACTGTGTTTCTAATGCACTGCAGGCTGTTTATGCCCAAGCACTGTTTGTTGGCAGAAAACAGCAAAAATCCTCCTTCCTTACACAATAACAGCACTCTGCTCCTTCAGTCCCCCTCTTTCAACACAAACCCATAAGCGCACTTGGACTCTCTCCATATGTGAGAGACCAAATTGATCTCACATACTGAAATTGATCGGCAGAATGCAAAAAGTGGGGCTTTTTTTTCCCCCTTGACTTTAGTAAAAAGCTTTTGAGCGATTGCCTCTCAGCACTCCAGATTGCTCTGGAGAGAAGATGTAATGCCTGTTGCCTGCTTGAAATTGTAATCTACTTCCATCTCACACTTTTACGCACATGAAAGAACTCTCTGATAAACAAATAAAACAGGGAAAAAAAACCTTATTGTCAGTTTTCCTTCTAATGTGTCTGTATAATCCTGACAGTTAAACTCCTCTCCCGAAGGAAATCCTGAGGTTATTGTTGTCTTGATACACCGACTGCAGCACACTTCACTTGGTTTAGCTGAGAATTTATAGAACTGTCAATGTGTGGAACGTATGAAAAAGATGAGACGGTTACTCAAGGCTTCCTTAAAAAAGATTATTTTCATGTTGTGTTGGCTTTGAATGATGGCACTCAGAGTTCTCTGGAGATGATGCCTTCGGCTATTGGTAGAAACACTTGTGCACACACTTGCAAGAGGCTGCGCACATCCGCGCACACAGATGTTGACATGCACACGCACAAACCCCCGGAGCACTTCCTCACTCTGCCAGGATGCAGCAGTCATGCCCAGGAGCAAAGGAGCAAAAAGAAAAAAAAAAAAAAAAGCTATGAATAAATGAGAAGAGGAGAAAAGAGTCTCTAATTCAGTTTAATTCTAGGCTACTCCCCTCATATCCGCCAGACTCTGCTGACATCAGGCCGAGTGTCTGAGTGTGTGTGTTGTGGTATAAAGTCACGGCCTCGGTATGCGAGGGCTTGCTGGAAGTGAACTAAAGCCACACATGCTCATCCACACACAATGCACTCCCTGAGAGTTTCACAGGTGGCGGAAGGGTGTGCTCCTGTGTGAATGACATGACCTAGATTTGAAGTTGAACTAGTTCCACTCATGAATATAAAGTGAAATGTCCATCTATGAAAACGATGAAGCATGTGTTTCATATTCCTCCAAATCCTAATAAACTTTAACCTTTTTTTTCGTTGTTGTTTTATTTTAAAGTTTTTTTTTCCACATTTTAAAAGTGAAGGTTTGATTTTGTTGACGGTAAAAACAAAAAGAAAGAAAAAGCTAAGGTTGTGTGTGCTCACTCGGGAGCCAATAAAATGAATGCCTACAGACATATGCAACAAAGAAAGGCTTTTTCTGTGCCGTGGTAACCTGAAATGACATAGATTTGTCAAATGTGCTAAAGTGAAGAGTTTATCAAAGCATTTCCCCTCAAAAAAAAACAGAAAATCCTCTGTTGAAAGAATTTAAGTGTCTGAAAATCACAAAAACTCCAAACTTTCACTTTGGTGAAAAAGTTTGTTTCAGGTTTTTTTCAGTCAACTTTTCCTTTACATTTTTACACTTCAGAGTGTAAAACTTTATGAGTGTGGGGACATTTTCCTTTGTTTTTGGCACTTCATATTCATGAATCTCAAAATCCAGCTTCACTAAGGAAGGTTTAAAATCAAAGACACAAATTCTTCATCTTAGTCTAAACCACTACAGCTTTAACTAACCTGCATAAAGTTTTCTGATACACTTTTTGGACTTGCACATGCTGCCCTATAATCATTAACTGTATATGAGAACTGGACTGAGTGACCCCCTCCCTCTGGGGTTCCAAACAGGAAGTGCCTGCTGACTCCAAGAAGCCAAAATCCCTTTGACTTCTACAGAGAAATAAACAGCTGGTACTCAGTCATTCTTTTTGTCAGAATAACCATTTTTGCTCTGATATTTTTTTAAACATTTTCTTGCTTTTTGTCATGTTTTCTATTTTTTTCTGTACTGCTAGTTATACAAGCTATAAACTGACCAATCAGACGCCTCCATAAAAGGATCTGGTCTCACGTCAAAATTTTCAAATTGTTTGATTCACAGATTCTCCCAAGCCTGCTTTTAAGTTATTTAATTATTTGTTTGTTTACTGATTTATTTATTCATTTATCAAAACCATTTAAAAAATGGTTTGGAATAACGTGAATTAAAAAATATATCAATCTTTTCTGCCTCTTACAGATTCTTCATCAAGACACAATGATCTAACTGAGCATTTACTTTTGGAATTTGTCATCTGTAGTTTAGCGTTCAGCTGCTCCCCACAGGTCATCCACCCCTATCTTACCCTATCCTCCACATCCTCCCATTCACATCAGTCATCCTCATGTCCTCCTCCTCGACAACCATGAACCTCCTCTTTGGTCTTCCTCTAGACCTCTTTCCTGGTAGCTCTAACCTCCTTTTACCATCATCATTCCTTCTCTTAACGTGTCCAAAACATCTCAATCTGCTCCCCTGCATTTCTCTACAAAATTAATGTAGGTTACATTCTCACAGGATAATGGCTCATGCAGAATTACTTAAGGTGGAACACATAAATGTAAGTAGGTCCAAGACCCTAAACAGACGATATTATGGGGTTTACAGTGACCATGCCTTTTATTGGGCCTTAAGAAATGCATTCAGTATTTTCTTCTACAGCACGACTAAAAGTTATCATTCTAAATAGAATTTTGTGTTTAAAACCAGACTTTGAGCCTGAAAGCTGCACCGTGTTTAAAGAAAATCACTGCATTGCTAATCCAACTCTTATCTGTGTCATGACATGGCCAGATATTATTTTAGAAACAGGCTTTTATTCTATTTCCCAAATGTAATGCTTAACTTTTTTCAAATCATTTTCTGTCTTTATTAAATAAAAATGTGTGTAAAAATGTAATAAATGTAAATAAAAATACTGTACTGTGTTTGTTTATAGCGAGTCATTTCCCAGTAAAACCTCCAACCAGGTGCAATGATGAGAACTTCTTTCGTATCTACGGTTGCCTGGAAAATCTCACCCTCCTCTTGGAAGGCAGAGCTGGAGTGTCACAGATATGCAGCATCTGCAACACATTAACATGTACAGATATAGGTGTGTTCTGACACTTTGTTTTATGTATTAGAAATACCTTCAACAGCAGCAAAATATGAGCGGAGCTGCACTGTAACACTAACATAGATAATTCAGCTTCAGCTGCTTAGGTTGGTTCCTTCTTTCTTTTTTTTCATTTGTTCTTGCTGTAGAATAGATACAATTATGAATGGCAGAGGAATTTAGTGTCATGATTCTGCACTAAATGCAGCACTTTAAGGTTCCGGTAATCTACTTTATGCCTCCACCTGTGGTGCTGCCTGTTTAGGTAGGATTGTTTCCCATGTTTTGGAATTTTTTCTTATGTCTCACTTTATTTTCTTCTTTAATTTTCCATTTGATTAAGTTCCAAACCCTGGCGATGGAATCTAAACGGAACCCTGAGATGACAAAGGGCTGGCTAGCTGCTCTTTACCCGTCCAGAGCATTGGATGCTCTAACTGACCTTGGTGATCATCATGACAAACACATTTGAAGAGGAATTCAAGAACTTGTACGTACAATTACCATGCTCACACTTTTAAAGAACATGAACGTTCAAGCTTACAATCTCCAGGCTGACAAGTAGTTCTATCAGGATCTTTTATATACAGTTGATCCCTCTGCAGGTTGAGAGGAACATGCTCCATTATTTGCACTTTCCAAGTTGGTCAATCTTGTGGCAGTGCACCTACACAATTGGGGTCCAATAGCTTCAGTGGCCCATGTTCCTCGTGAGCTGTAGCCCTGCTTGTTTTGCAGATAACCCTACTTTAGTCATTGCTGCCACCCAGATCAGGTGTGTTCAGTCAATTAAAAACAGGGCTCACTCACTCGATCAAGCTAATCGGTAATTACTGAAGCAGAGTTAGCTGCAAAAGAAGAAGGGCAGTAGTCCTTGGGCAAGACACTGAACCCCACATTGCTTTTTTTAGTTGGGATTTTTAGTTGGCGCCAGTCAGTGTGTGAATGTGTGTGGGTGAATGGGACTGTGACTGTAGACCGCTTTGGGACTTCTAAAAAGGTAGTAAAGTGTTATATTGGTACACCATTTACATTTTTTATTAATACATTTCTTTGGGAGCAATGCCTTCAAAAGATGGACACTGCTGCTTTTAACAGGAACTCTAAGCTTTGTATCTTTAAACATCAGCATGGGAATTTCTTTGTTGTTTTTAGCTGTGTATTCATATCACGGCCCTGACTCAAAGTTAATAGAAAATGATAAAACTAAAAAAAAAAATCCCTAGCAAATAATGACTGTATATAAATGTACGCATTTATTTACATTGTTTTAATCGATTGTATTAGCAATCTCTTTAAGCTTTTCTCCTGAACCACTTGTCCAATGATGCTGAAACTTAATAAAGATTTTCAGAATTTACAATTATGTGGTTCCCTGAAAAAGTCAATATAGTAATTTTAGTTTTTACCTTGCTACCAAGGTTCAAACATGTGCTGACACATCGGACAGAAATCAATATCTGCTTTCTTCTAAATTTTCTGTAAATGTTGCATTCTCACTCATGTGAAAAAATTAAGATGATGGGGTGATGTAAGTCTGTGTATTTCGGATTTTTTTTTTCATGTTTAATCCAGAGTTAATGATAATCCTAGAATTTTACATTATTTATTTTTAATTTGTTTTTGCAAAATTGCAAATGCAGAAAATCTCAAAAAACATATTTTTCTAGTATTAATAATTAGATATCTTACTTTTTTCACCCAATGCTGCCAACATTAATTGTAAAATATATACATATTCAAAAGTGTTGCTGTCATTCTGAATTTTCGCAGCTGTATCATATTTATTTTTCAAGGAGAGAAAATCTGAAATGTTTCAAGATACAAATGTAAGATTTTATGTCTGGCATGCTGAAACCATTCACCCTTAAACAACAGTCCTCCAAGAGCATCCCATTCACCCACTCCTCGGTAAAGCATGCAATCTATCATATCGCTTTCATTCTGATTCGAGTGCCCTGGAGCAAATATGCTCTGTTTTTGTTTTACCTCTCTCTGTGTTGAGACACGACTCTATACTCTTTAATTCAATCAAGTACAAGCCAAGAGTAGACTAAAAAAAACAAAAAAAAACCTAATCACTTTCCTCTGTTCTTGCCTCTGTCCTTCAGAAAAGGAAGACAGGAGAGGAGAAACCTGACTTATCTCTTCTCAAAAGTCTATTTACCACCATCCATGCACAAGATAAAAGTCAGGTGGTTCCAAACATAAAAACACCTTAACCCTAAGAAAACCTAGCAGCTCTGTGCTGCATTTTTTGACAGTCTTCTTCAGCCAGCTGTAAAACCTATTTAGTGGGACACCAGTTTATTCAATTTGTTTTTTTCTTTATTTTTTATGAAGGTAAATATGTTCCAAAAAGGATGAACTTGTAGATTTGATGTGAAAACTTGTAAAATAGAATGTGAGAACTTACACAGAAAATCTGCATCTGTGTGTAAAAATCTTCTGCTGTAAAGTCTGTGCCATGGCTAGCAAGACAAAACAGACCCAGACGCTGGAACCCGGAAGGAGACACAGGTGAGTCTTGAGGTGAGTAAGAAAGTATAATTTATTTTTCTTGATGCTGTAGGCTGTAGCAGGAAAATCCAAGGAGGGCCCACGACGAGGCTGGATGGTAATCTGTGGCTCGTGGCGTCACTGGTGGATACGACCGTGGCTCGTGGCGTGACTGGAGTATCGGGAGAGGCTCATGGCGTGACTGGAGGAAATGCAATGGCTTGGATCCGGGAATGTAAAAGACTCAGGCGACCACTCGTGGTAATGGATTCCTGGGAACAAGGTAGAGAGCGAGACTTAGGCAAAGGTTTAATAACGAGAGCTATGAACGTTACGACCATACTATGCACCATCAGGGGCAACGAACTGGCGATGAATGCTGGAACTGGATCTCCTTTTGAAGGCAGGCATGTGATTAGTTGAGTGGTCGCAGCTGTGTCGAATCAGGAGCCAAGCAGAGAGGGGAGGGGGAAGAGAGCTGACAGAGGTACCATGACAGTCTGACAAACAAAATTACATCTGAAAAATTCCAATTTGAATGTGTTTATTTAGAGTTACAACGTCAAGTCTGTGATTACAACTGCTCAAATGGGCTTCTGCGTGTGCGTGAATCCGCTAGCGCAAATCACAAGTGCGCTACAACTGCGCTCTGACCTTTGACACATTCCTTGCGAGAAACTTGTGTCAAAACTGATCTGTGTCCGAAAATGGAACTAGGGGGAGGAAGGGTTAGAGGATGGGGGAGTCAACCAATCAGAGTGCAGGACTCGGAGGACTTGGTAAAGTTAGAAAGATCTTCACAGATTCAAACTTCCTGCTTCAATAACTCTTCTGATAATTGTTCAAATGTGACAGCAAGTATCTCAATCACTTCGTGTTAACACAGAGAGTGAACTACAAATGCATTTCAAAAGAAAAAAGATAGTTTTTTTCCAGGACCAGATCAGAAATTACCTTCTCACAACTCAACACAGATTGCTCCCTAGACGTCTTAACTGCCAGACTATTGACCCTTGTGACCCTACTTTCTGAAATAGCATCCAGGTGGAACTTCATACGTGTGATTTGCTCATTTCAACCCACTAACTACTCCAGAAAGGCTAAATGGAGGAAAGTCCCTCCTAGATCAATAGAGACATTGTGTTTGATATTGAACTTTCAGCAAATTTAGGCTTAGTAACCTCGGGGTACAGTGATGCTAATGGCTTACACTTCCACTGACCTTTGATGACTCCTTAATCTGAAGCTAAAAAATGCATGGTTCCAGTTAACCAGACTATGGATCGCTCTATTGCCTGACATAATGAATGCTGGTTGCCTCAACCAATTACAAGCAATATCTGTATTTTAACAAGGCTTCTGGGGTCACAGGATGTGATGACCTTTGACTCCTATCGTCTCATAGGTGGCATGAAAATAGCTGCCTTGTGACAAACAGTGCACTCCAATCGGGTGTTTTCAGCTGCGAGGGATTCAGCTTCACATCTGGAAACAGTATTTTCTCTGGGATCAGGGAAACGGATTGTAAGACTCGTTGTGTTTTGTCTTTTTTAGTTGAATCAAAAACCTCTGTCATAGTTGTGAATGTGGACATGATTTAAAAGCAGCTGTGATTCATCTGAAGAACTCAAACAAAGACACAAATTGCTCCAAAGGCTACTTGGAGCTTTTCTACAAGCAAAATACAAGAGTGCTTATGCAGGTCAAGCTAAATTGTCATCCAGAATATGTCATGTGGGTTTCAGATCAGAGGGCGATTCCAGGGACAGGTGTTGGTGGTGGATGCCATCTCCACAGCTGCTCCATCAATGATGAGGAAAGAAATGTGGCCATTCCTAAAGTCACTATTGTCTTTTCTTCCCCCTTAAAAACTGAGACTGGCTCAGAAAGTCTTCTGATTCCTGCAAAGACAGACTGATCCATGTTGGAGATCAGTCTGTCTACATCAAATTTATCTGCATACAAAGTAACATGCTTCCTAGTGGTGCACCCTAACAGAGCCTCTGTGTGCTGTTGGAGTTGAAAAAGAGATGCCACAGATAGTTCCAGTCTTAGCAGAAGCAATTTGTTGACTTTTGTCTGTGGAGTTCCAAAAGTATCAAGTTGTACAGACAAATTTGACATATTCCTGTCATCCCGACATATTCATGACATTCTTATAAAAAGAAAGTAGAAAGAAAGAAGGAGCTTTCACTTTCTGGTTGTGTTTGAGGTACAAGTACAACAGACAGGCAGACTTCTGTTGATGTAATAATCTGGGCCACATCTGCTACCAATTCCACGTTGTGAAAGGAGTCGCAGTAAAAACCATTATATGTCTCCAGGCTTCCAGCCAGCACAGGTGTTGCTTCCTCTGTTGGTGTTTAAATAGAAATAACGTCTGCCACTTCTGTGTGTCACATTTAGCTGTAACTTACACAACACGTGGACACACGGACACAAACCAAGCAAAGCGCACATGCGCATGCACTCACACACAATGCAGAGCAGAAAGAAAAGGCTAACTAAGCCCTGCTAAAATCCCAGATTAAGATTTAAAAAAAAAAAAAAAAACTGAGCCAAGGCACTACCTGACAAAAACTAATAAAAAAGGCAAAGCTGCAGCTCCTTTTTCACTTTACTCCACCTTACACCAGCTCTGGGGCCATTTGACAAAAGTAGTAAAGCCGATAACAAAATAATTATCCAGGACAATAAACGATAACGTATGTAATTTCATGCCCTGCTGCATGTGTTCAAATTCCCTTAAGCTTTACATAAAGATCATCAACATAAATCTGTAATTTTTTATATGTCACTGAAGTAACACACAACAGGATATGCGAAAGTACAATAAAAACACAGAAAACATTAAAAAAAAAACATGACCTCAAATCTAATTCCATCAGAGGTTTAAAAAACTAAGAATTAGGACACCATGATCATTGTTTCAATTTTATTTTTTAAACGCTGGATATGATGTCCCCAACTCGCCAAAGTAAAAACCTGATAAATATGAACTATGAAATATGAGTATTACATGATACCTCATTTAGCCTCAAGTACAATCTTTATTTTTTAAATCATCATTTTATTTTAACTTTCCAGGAAATGGGAACATTGCGGTGAAAGGGGGGATGGACATACTCAGTAAGAGTACTGAGGTACTGTGGTTAACGCTTTAACATCAGAGCTTTAGCTCCAGTGTTTACATTTGTTTGACTATCGTAACTCCTCAACTGTTTACGCAATATGTAATTCTAATGGCTTCTAGAAAAGCAGCCTCACGCTGATATGAAAAACGACACAGTAGTAAAGTGTTTACGCAATACAATATATCCAATTGATCCCATAAACGGTTGAAGAGCTACGAAATGTTGAAGAGATACGAATTGTTAAAGAGCGCACACTTATTTAGATGTCAGTGGAAACAGGGTTAAACCACCCCCGGGCTGAAAAATTGCCATACGTTTGGATGAGAGAAGGTCTCATTGTTTAGACCAGTTTCTAAAACTACCATCGCAATGTAAAACCTGAAGTCTAAACTCAACTTTAAGTTAAAACATACCAGGGGTATGAATAGCTATGGGTTTGACTAAAAGTGGATGGTAAAGCAAGCAACCTATGATCTGTGACCTATATCCTTATAAGATACTGTTAAATAATACCAGGCTTTTTTATTGTTGAATATCTTGAAGTGAAAATACTTAAACAGAAGGTTACTAGCATACTATTAATCAAGTTTATTAAACTTTTTTGTCTCGTTGATTTCGTTTGTCTTTTCAATTTCCATGTCTCATCAGGTTTGCGCAAACATCTTTGTGAAAGAATGCCGGGTTTTTCAGCAAACATTCCTCCTTCAAATTGTCAGTGTGGGAAAAGTGGTTCCCATGTCTATGAGAGCACATCATTCATGCTTGTTGCTCCACAGGTCGTGACTTCCCTTGTTTTTTTTTCAGCGCTAGCTCAGCTCTGCATTGTTCAGATGTGCAGACATGGTTTTGTGTGGCTGTAGACAAAACTTTCCAGCAGAATCTATGTCTCCCACTGACGGCATCCACTGGTTTATCCTTGCTTTTTGGGGAGGGTTGTTTGTCTTGGCTTATTGATGTTAAGCAGGTTGTGCGCTTGCTGTTCTGTGAATTTTTGCATTTTATTTAAGAATTTCTCCTGAGTTAATGTTGCCCACATTAGGTAAGACTGTCTTTTTTTACTTAAATTCTAGCCTTTGAACATTCACGAGTGGTTGACCCTTGACCTTCAATGACTGCAACAGATTCTAACGTTGCTTTTTGTCATCTTTCTAGAATGTTTTTCTAAAAACATATTCTAGAAGTACATTATAGACAGAGATTTTTACGGTCCAGGGCTGTAACAATCTCATATTTGATTTATTTTGAACCTTTATTGCTTTGACTTTTTTTAGTTGGAGTTTTTGATAACTGCATTGTGCAATGTGGTTTTTCACACGTTTGTAAGAAATGTAATTGGTTTTCATTGTATGTGGTAAAAATAAATGATTCCTTTATACTTTAGGTGGGGAGCTTCACAAATAAGAGAAAGAGGAGGAGTGTGACTGCTGAACAGTTTGGTATTGCAGTAGTAACACAAAGTTTTTTCACACAAATTGTGGTGACAAGTGTACTAAGTCTTAAGGCAAGGCTGCTATGCATGGTTGCTAGAGTTTCCTTCAGAGAGTTGACACAAATAAAATTAAGATACAAAGAAGTAGAAACACTTATTTTCAACACTGAGATGAATCTGCAAAGGTGGGCATGTTGAACCAGGGGAAGATTCCAGACGCTGTAGAGATCATGTCTCTTAACAAACCCGGGAAAATCTTGCCGTTTCCCTGGAAGACGCAGCTGGAGAGTCTGCGCCTTTTCTTAGACGGCTGCTCTAAAGGCAAAAGGGTTGGACCCTGTTTACCTTCAGAACTGCTTTATTCCTTGGTGGCATAGATTCAACATGATACTGAGAACATTTCTCAGAGAGTTTGGTCCATATTGACATGACAGCATCACACAGTTGCTGCAGATTTGTCGACTGCACATCCATGATGCCGATCTCCCGTTCTTGTTCCTGTTACGTTCCTGTTACGAACCAAAGTGTCATGACTTAACAAGGCAAAACAGACCCAGACGCTGGAACCTGGAAGGAGGACAGGAGATGAGTGAAAGAAAGTAATAGGATTTATTGTTCCTGTGGCTGAGTTGTCCTGTTGTGGAAGGGGTCGGCGAGACCGAAGGTCCGTCGGCAATCCGGAGCGAGTCTTGGGGTTCGGTGATGGCTCCGAAAGAGTCGGGCGGCTCTGTGGCAACTCCCGACGAGACGGTGGATCTTTGATGAGGCTGGAGGCTTGGCTGTGGCCCGTGGCGTGGCTGGAGGTTCGGCGGCGGCTTGAGCAGAGGCCTGGTGTTCGGAAGAAACGTTGGGAGGAGGTAGGTAGCTCTGGAGAATACTCCGCTTGGGTAGAAGTAGATTCAGGCGTCCACTCGTGGGGCTTGAAGGTCCTGGACATAGAAAGACTTGAGTTTCGACGTAAGCAAAGATACATAACAAGGAAACTTGAATGAGAACAGACTAGCACCATCAGGGGCAATGAACTGGCGTTGAATTCTGGTCCTGGCGCTCCTTAAGTAGGTCTGCCAGGTTGATGAGATGAGTGGACGCAGCTGGGATGAATCAATGGCCAAGCAGAGAGGGGAGGGGGAGGATAGCTGACAGAGGCACCATGACACAAAGCTTGTAAAGAAAACCATGTGACTAAATGTCTCTTCAGTCATTGGCCAGGAACTATGAGGGCGGGTCAAACAACCAACATGGAAAGACAGATCTGGTGCGCTTTACAATTCTTATTGGGAAAATTAACTTATTAAACTTATTATTAATCGATTATTCGTTTTGAACATCAAGAACAACACTTTTTACTTGTTACTTTGGTACGGCGGAGGCATGCTGCAAGGCTGTTAATGTAATGGAGACGTGCTGTGTGTGCTTTAACTCAGAGGATACAAACTACAGAGATGAGGAGACATCGGGTTTGAAGGTATCTTTCCATGTATAAAGCCAGATACAACTTACTTCCAATAGACTTACGGCAAATGTTCAAAGACAGAGACGGGAGTTACAATCTAAGAAAGCAAGTGAATTTCAAAAAGAAGTGCATTCGCACTACAAAACAGAAAATGTGTTTATCAAATTGTGGTGTGGATTTATGGAACGGATTGGATGAAGGTTTAAAAAAAAGCAAACGTTTACAAATGTTCAAAATAACCTACAAGAAGTCACTAATAAAAATTTATAAGGCCAGAAATTATAAAAAAAAAAAAAATTCACTACCGTGAATGCTTTGTACATATCTGTACATTGAATTATGCACATCATCAAGTGTTGTAAAAAGGGGTGGGATCAGACAAGATTCCTCTTCAATCCACTCCTTTTCAAACACACCGTATTGCTTTATGTCTTTTTTCATTTGTGTTTGTGTTGTTTGAAAAAAAAGAAAGAAAGAAAGAAAAATAGGTACGCTGATGAAAAGAAATATTTTAACAAACACACAGTTGGGCCCTTTTTTCTGTTTGATAACACGACAATCATTGCGTTACATTTGTCTGCTGCTCATCGGTTCCTTCATTGTTTATGTCAACTGCGTCTGGCTGCTTTGGTTCTGTTGCCCCGCTCAGGAACAGACCCCATTCAAACTGAAGAATCTCAGAGCGACCCCAAGCTCAGTCCGGTCCGTGATTTTTGGTCCGTGAATCAGATCAAATAGGATTGTTCAAAATAACCATAATTGAGTATAAATCAAATATGCAACAACAAATTTTGTTTTGAATTTAATTGTCACAGTGAATCATTACACTCCTAATACAAAAGGTACCCTTAGAATCCCACAATATTATTATAAATTATTAATTAATTCTGATTGTATTGATTGGTGTTGAAGCGATTTTAGGAGGTCCACTGTCAAAATCTTTGTCTATATTTTATCAGTTGCAAAAATGGTTAGTAGTTACATGTTTTGTGAATAAATTATCGCGGCTAACACGTCTTTTGTGGCTAATGTGTAGCTTGTCAAAAACAAGTTCTAAAGTTACTTTAAACACAGTTAACACATTCCGACTGACTCTTTTGTCCCGCCTAATGCACCTTTGAGTTCTGTTTGCCTTATACATGACATAGGTTGGAAAATAGGCCATTAATTGTTGGTGCGCCTTTTAGGTTGGTGTGCCCTGAAGTGCAAAAAATATTGTGCAAAAAAATTTGATAGAATTTTCAAACAGATTGAAAGCAAAAAAAACAACAAATGAAATAATAAAAATAAAACAAAAAAATTAAAATGTTTTGTATATATAAATGCAGTTGTATGTAGTCTAAAAAGAAAATTGATGGCAAGAGATATTATAGACATGTTATAGACATATTATAGACATTAGGACTGTAGGAGAGTCAGCCCCACTGTCATCCCTGACAGGATCCCCCATCTCCCCCGTGGACTCATTCCAGTTCCTGGGAGCCACCATCACTCGGGACCTCAAGCGGGGATTGACCATCAGCTCCCTCATCAAGAAGGCCCAGCGGAGGCAACTCAAGCTCCCCACCAGATTGTCTGAGTCTATCCTCACCTCCTCCATCACCATCTGGTCCTCTGGAGCCACAGCCGGGGCCAGAGTCAGACTGCAGAGCATCTTACTCTCTGCAGAGGCAGTGGTTGGCTGCAGGCTACCATCTCTGCAGGACCTGCGCATCTCCAGGATCCAGAGGCATGCAGATTGGATTAAAACCGACCCTTCCCACCCGGGACACAAACTGTTTGTCCCTCTCCCTTTGGGCAGGAGACTCCAGTTTATCCAGACCAGAACCTCCTGCCATAAGAACCTCTTTTTCCCCTCCGCCATAGAAAGCATTAACAGAAAAAATTCTGTGTAAATAATTAAGTCAAGTCCATTGAATTAATGTGTTTGCATTTGTGTTGTGTTCTTACTAATTAATCTTAGTAAGAGTAGTAATAATCTTACTAATTACTTTACTGCTTTATTTTACCACCAATCACCACAAAATAAATCCTAGTTTGTGAAGGTTACACTCACCAACAATGGCAATAAAATACAATATGATCTCTGACACAGTCTGTTATTTTACATTGGTGCTTATCCACAATATTGTATGACATCAATGCACATCAGCCGTTCATGTACTTGTTCACACTGGCGCTGTTATAAAAGCTGTAGTCAGGCAGCCTCTTGCACATTAAGATCGCTGCTCACACACACACAGTCATGGTTAAAGTGGCTTCACAGGGAAGCAGATGCATGCAAATGTGGACACAATGGCACTGACATGCAGATAAACAATCATTTCGCACCTGCAGCACACTCAGCGAGGTGACATATGGAAACATACAAAAACAAAGCCATAAAACCCAACACACACACAGACACAAAGTCCTGCAATCAGAGAGGTATTGTGAATGCAGAAACGGCCCTCTGGTAAACAGCTATATCAGACGCACATTTGTGTCTCTTTCACACGCCAAAACTCTCTCTTGCACTCAAGGACACTGGATCCTGCATGCAGTGGAAAGTTGCGGCGGCCACATGGCTTTGTGGTTTCAGACTCAGCTGGATCTGTCTGAGCTGAAAAAAATGAGCGCCTCTGCTGGCTTTCCTTCTTTCTTTGTTTAATTGCTGTTTTTTTCACTCTGATATTCATAGGCTGAGTTCATTTGCATTTGAGCAATGTGGAACAAAAAAGTCCAAAAATGAGTTCAAATGAAGTCATCTCAATATTTCACCTTTTTAAAGGACCTAAATGCTTTCTAGTTTCTCCCCCCTCAGAACACTGTCAGCCCTTTTTCCCCTGGCAGTTGTTTATTTTGCTTCTTTGTCACACCCTCAACCCCCCCGCTCCCACTGTCCTCTGGACATTTTAAGCCATTATAAAGCCTGGTCTGGCAGCCGGGTGTGTGTTCATGTGGTCCCACTCTGTAACAGACCAAGATTGAAGACTTGTGGAAAATCCTGCTTCCCTCTTAAATACACCTGGCATCAGTGTCCAAGGTCTCGGGGGGAAAGGAGGCGCAAAGAGGGAGAAGATTGAAGTTGTGTGAGGTAAGCCACTTAAAACAAGGACGAGGATGGGCCTTGCAGAAAAGGGCGGAGGGAGATGACAGAGGACTGGGTAGGATAAAAAAAGAAGAAAATGACTGTTGGTCTGAAGGGGGGAAGCAATGAAAGGAAAAAAGGGAGACAAAAAGAAGAAAAAATAATGAAATGTTTCATTTTCTTTTATGATGAGTTTGATGAGACCCTCAGACTCATCAAACCCAAACTCAAATGTTCACCAGATGAGCTTTATTTGTTTAGTTTAAAAGGAAAGGGAAGTATTACATGGTACACGCTCCATATATGACTTTAAACCACCATCAGATGTTTTCAATTGACCGTCTTCTACACGTGTCACTAAGGACACGTAGACAAACAACCTCAAAACACCCATCTATTGAGAACTGCTTTATTTTAAATCTGGTCTGCTGCTTTTCTTTTCTTAAGTTGTTTTGCTTCTTGGTTTAATACTTTAGTTCATTTCTATCCTCTTAGAAAACTCCTTGCAACAAAGTCCTGACATGTTAAAGATGTGTCAGAATTACAAGTTGAAGACCAAACACCACTGAATATGTTTTGTTTTTCCATATCATCTGTTCAAAACTAAATTAAAAAAGATAGATCATAAAAACATAGTGAAAAATAACAACAATTTAGGATTTAAAACATAAAAAAAGTTAAAGCAGGGAGTTTACTGTTTGGATTTTGAACAGTAGAGAGCCCACGGCCCTGTAATCTTTATCTGTCATTCAGGGGTAATTTAATTTAGTTGAATCTGCAAAAGACATGCATGAGTGAGCAGATGCAATCATTTTTTTAACAATATTTTGCAAATGAAACAAGGGCTTTGTGTGATGATTGTCTTCACAACTGCTCTTCCAGGTGAATATGAGCTGTCTGCAAGTGAAAAATGGACAAATCTGTACGGGGCACGAAGGTGGCCGATATAAAACATCAAAGTCATAGACTGCTTAGTGAAAATGTTCATGCATACTTTTCTACAGGCATGCTGCGGGCCACAGGTCATAGTATACTACATAGTGGTATACTATGTAATACATAGTATACTACATAGTAGTATACTATGTAATACATAGTAAAAAATACTATGTAATACATAGTATTTTTTTTTTCAAGCCCCCCAAAACCTGTGCGCTGCACAAGGGGGCTGTTTGTGCATTTCTACACATTCTGTGCTTGGAGTCTTGCTGTAAAAAATTAGGTAATTTTCAATCAGGGTGTATGTAGTTCATGTGAACATCCTTACATACCACACTAATAAATAGAGTTTGGCTTTAGGGCAAGTGTGTGTAAATTACATTAACCTTACAAATACTTTGTCACACACTACATCACTTGAGGTGGTTGCACGGGCGAAAAGTGAACTGCACCTTGAAAATGCAGCCACCCCTCTCTGCAGCCCACCACAGGTCCACGTACGGGTTAACCCCCGGAGGTTCACATGACTAAGGCTTTAAAACTTTTCTGCTCTGTCGTTATCTGGAAAGCACTGCTTTTTTGGTAAGTGTGTCACATGATCAACACAGCTGTGAATATTTCCATGTGTAGCATGTCATGCCTCACACGCAGGATGAGTTCTATTGCTTCACCCTGTCATCACTTCCCTTTAGCTAATGTGGACAATGTCTAACAGTTTACGTACAATATGGTGCTCTAATATGTGGAAATATTAGTTTTACTACCAATTTGCTTTGAAACTAAAGATTGTTTAAAACTAATTGTTTATTTTTTATAGGTAAATGACCGGTTTGTCTTAGTATCTAAGATCCATTACCTTTTCATCAAGCTAAAAGGCGTTAAATTGCAATTTACATTTTCTTTTTTCCGTAACAACTGTTACTTTTCAATGAAACATTTTAAGTCTAAATAAACACAAGTTTCATGCATTTTCCCTCACCTTTGCTGTGAATTTCTTTTTGATCTGCCTGTTCCCTTGCAGCTCACAATTACTTTTATTCGTTCATTCATTCATTCATTTTCTGTACCACTTTGTCCCTTTCTGGGTCACGGGGCTGCCGGAGCTTATCCCGGCCACTTGGGCGTAGGCAAGGGATGCCCTGGACTGGTCGCCAGTCTGTCACAGGGTAGAATATCCTCAATCACACATCCATTCACTCTCACACTCACACCTATGGACAATTTAGAGCTGCCAATTAACCTATGAAGCATGTTTTTGGACAGTGGGAGGAAGCCGGAGATCCCGGAGAAAACCCTCGCATACACGGGGAGAACATGCAAACTCCACACACAAAGGTCCCCCGTTGATGTATTTTTCATGTCCCCCAGCCGGGACTTGAACCAGGGGCCTTCTTGCTGTGAGGCAAGAGCGCTAACCACTGCGCCACCGTGCAGCCACCGTGCAGCAATTACTTTTAAAGGTTTGGATTTGCACACCAATCTACATTACTTTATATGTGTAAGGGAGATAACAGAGAAACCTAATCAAAAGTAAACCTGATAAGAAGATTACAGTATGTTAAAAGAGCTGAGGTATTTAATAGGAGGGAAATACAAATACTGAAATACTTTGGATCTGAGAATCGGCATGGGCAAAGGAACCTATTGGGGAAAATCTGGCAAATTAGTGGGATAGATAACTACAGGAAATTTAAAACCAATGACCAACAGGGCTTGGGATGATATTCTCCCAGTAAGGGCTATGGGAGGAACCAGACGTAAAAGAAGTTACAAGTCGCACCAAATGGCTAAAATGGCAGGGAGTTGGGAATATTGGGAAAAAGAGGTGAGCAGTAGCACAGACATCATATGAGAGGAAGGAGGGACTTTGTGCAACAGATGATTTTAATTTCCTTCCTTCCATCCATCCATCCATCCATCCATCCATCCATCCATCCATCCATCCATCCATCCATCCATCCATCCATCCATCCATCCATCCATCCAGGACCAATTCGTGGGGGCAGCAGTCCAAGAAAAGATTGACTACCCTCTCCTCACCCACTTCCTCTAGTGTGCAGGCCAGCTGAGAGACGTAGTCTCTCCAGCGTGTTTTGGGTCTTCCCTACTGCCTCTGCCCATTTGGACTTGCCCGGAACACCTCCCTATGGCTTCCAGAAGGCATCAGGACCAAATGCCCAAGCCATCTCAACTCAATTCACATTGGACATGATTTACACATCAGCGCTGTCCAGTTTAAATCTTAAGTCAATGTACAGATGCGATCAGTGGTCCTAAGGTGCAATTCAAGCATTGGGTGCAGTGCGTTGGTGTAGCAACGCCATGATTTGGCCATTGCAGCATGTCGAGAGTTAAAATATCTGAACTTTGGTGAAAAAAATATATCATGTCAACCAATCAGTGACTCAGCTTTGGGCAGTCATGTGGTTATGATGGGTGGAGTCCCAACCCCAACAAGGAGGAGAATATAATTGTTCTCCTCCTGAACTTCATATTTTTGTTTTCCATAGGAATAATAATGTAAAGTTTGTCTAATTTCTATATGTATTTTTTTCCCTCCTCAGAATAATGCGGGACAGCAAGTCGTCAAACTGACAGAAGTACCGCTGAAGGCAGCAGTCTCTCTTTAATATTAATAAACCTGATCCATGTCCTCCATGCATTGTAAGTGAAATATACATATAAACAATATCGATAAGGCTAAAAACTACAACCGTGGCTCCTCCCACACACGTCTGGAGCATCAAGTTTATGAGCATATTTTTGGACGTCGAGCAGTTAATTTGACGCACATCAAAAGAGAGGCAGCAAAAGCAAATTTCATGCGCGAATCGCATTCAGTGTGAACACAGCATAAAGGAGTGCCCAGCCACTCTGCAGAGGACGCTCAGTCCAGCTGCTCATTTCCAGGACGAAATTTTTTTAGTCATGACCCAGAGCTCATGACCATGGCTGAGTATTGCAACAAAGATTGACCAGTAAATTGAAAGCTTTGGTTTCTGACTCAGCTCTCTCTTCACTACAATTTCCATCTCCTCATTGCAAATAAACTTGAAACTTAGTCTCTGACTCTTTTCGTCCTGTGCCCAGTGCTTCTAGAGAAAATACTTTTAAAACCTTTGCGGAGATACAAATTCTTTATCTGCAGTTCAAATATTTGGGTAGGCAGAAACACTCAAAGACCCACTCCCATAAAAATTGTTTTGGGTGTTTTTAACATGTTCTTGTAGTATTTTTCTTATGATGGATGGCACATATAAAGAACATTCTGTCACGGGGGAGAGATGAAGCACCCAGACGCAGAGAGGGGAGGAGGCAGGAGTTCCAGGAACAAGGTGTTTAATAAACTAAAACGAACTACAAAAACAAAACCACTGCAACCGGCAGACAAACTCGAAGGCCTTGAAAACTCGAAGGACTTAAAACAGGGAAGAACATGATAACAGACTATGGACCAGCACAGGAGGAAGGGAAAGACAAGACTTACATGCAAGGCAACTAGACACAGGTGGAAACACTCAGGACTGATGGGGAAAGGTAAAACTTGAAAACAACAAAACATGAAATACAACAAAATAAAACAGGAAGTAACTCAAACCTATACAGAAAAACTACAAAGAACCAAACATAAAGGAAAAGAAACTGAAACCGTTACAAATTCAGATTAAAACAGCATTTTTGGGTTCTTAAATTATTTAAATTTGTAGACACAATGAACTTTATTGAAGCATTTTTGGGTTTCTTTATTCAAATTCTGAATTAAGAACAGACGAAAAAAATGCAGTTGGAAACAGCTTGTAGTTGTTATGAGCAAACTACAATCTGCAAGCCACAAGGTCCCTGCTCTGCTCCATTCTGATGCAGACAAATAGATCCATGGACGTCTGTTTCCTCGCCTAAGATGCCATTTGGATCAAAACTGTACAGCTGGATAACTCCAATATTGACTCTTAGAGGTAGAAATAGATTTGTGAGGAGCCTGAGTGGAACTAAAGGAGGCATCGAAATAGATTTTTGCAGAAGACAAATCAGAGGACAAAAGGGTCTTTGTGCACGCAAAACATTGATGGATTATCTCACAGGGGGTAATGATATATATATTATTTTGTTGTTGTTGGGGGAGCAGAACAGACAAAACAGGAAGGAGGTGTCTTAAACTCAGGCCAGAAGAGCAATAAGTAAGACAGATCCAATTGAAAACTCAGAGTTTAAAACCAGGTCAGGTGAGACACCCAGTAACCAGTCTTAACCCTTGTGCTATCCTATGGGGTCAAGATGACCATTGACGTGTTCTCCCTACCATGACAAAGGTGGATAAAGGTGTAAAGATTTCATGTAATCCATGGACACCAAAGAAGATCACAAATCATTGAAGAAAAAGGTTCAGTGTCTTTTGGGGTCTAGATGACCCAACTCGCAATGTGAAAGTGCCTAGAATAGCACAAGGGTTAAAAGAGGAAATTCCTACTTAGTGTGGCAGAATGCCAGTCAGGCTGTAGTCAGGTCTCACTGCTCCTTTTTTTTTTGTTTGCCAAGGGAAACAACTAGCCACAGACCTTTTTACCAAAGCACCTGTTCATTTTGACACAGAAGCTAGAAAAAACTGGACACACAGGATGGTCTCAGTCCAAGGTAACCACAGACCGGCCACAGCGCAGGAAACCAGACCATACACAGCAGGCTCACTGGAATGGCAGTGTCTCCAAGTGTCTGGCTTTGATCTGTGCTCTATCACTGCACTTTAATAAGGTGTTGGAGATCCCAGACACCTGGGATGGCAGACTCACAAGATAAGTTTAGCCTGATGACAACAGGGAAGAATCCCAGTCAAAAAGAGCTGCTGAGCTAAAAGTAATATACTTAGATTTGTAAGTAGGAAGAGAGAGCTCTGAAGTCAGAAAGTGATTGCCTAGCAGCAGGTGACGAGGGCAACTGAAAGAAAAAATAGAAAGAGAAGATGTGGTGTACGTTTACTAGTAAATGACCATATACCGCATTTTCACGACCATGGACACTTAAAAGTCTTCAATTTTCTCCAAAATGTAGGGGGCGCCTTATGAGGCGGTGCAGCTAATGTGTTGTTGAAGAAGAGGGCATGAGAATGGGGGAGGGGAAGTGTGGGCGTGAACAACAGTTTACAACATTAAGCACAGTTTAAACTGCAAGCTATCAGCTAAGCGGTGGAACATGGGAGCAGCTGCAGAGAATTTAAGATGAATGAATCCATTGTTCACAAGTGGAGGAAGCTGGGAAACAAACTCCGACAGTCAAGAAGATGCAGGTGAGTTTCTGCGGAAAAAGGCGACTCGAGTGATGCATTAACGATCAGCGATCAGCTTGGAGAAGCTTCTCTGCAGTCACCATTCGACAGAAGAAGCTTTTGCTTTTGCTTTATGCAACCAGTCATCTTTCCATTTGGGCGAGGGTTACGGTGCCACAGTGACTTCCAGCGGATTACAATGAAAAGCTGTTCATCTTCCGCTCGTATAAAGATCATAGTAAAAAGCCGGGGAGCAGCTCGATAGGATAGGCACAACGGAACAGGACTTTTGTTTTTGTGGGAGGCAGCGCCGGGCTAGTTACGCCACACTTTGTGAATGGATTGTAGAAGCTTGGGCTAACGTGTCTGCTTGCACTGCTTTTGAAGTGCCGAAAAGCTGGCATCATTCATGAGGAGCCGCACAGCAACGAGACGGACTCTGAAAATGGCGAAAGGGAACATGGTGTGTTTGATTGAAATTTAGCCCAGCTGTTTATTTCAGATACAGAAGATGAGGACTTTGATGGATTATTGGATGCTGATTGATGACTGAAAAAATAAAAAATTAATCACAACCAACTCAGTTTTGCTCCCGCTGCTTTTTATAAAACACACACTAGTATGCATGTTTTACCGGTATGTGTTAACGTGCCGGCACCTTAAAACCCGGTGAGCCTTTTGTATGTGTCAAATATCGCAAATTCACGCACAAATGAGGCCGTGCTCTATAACCCAGTGCGCCTTATGGTCGTGAAAATACGGTATGTCATGTAAACGAGGAGCTCAGACGGTTTCTGCTACAGGTGAGCCCCAGATGAGTTCAAAGCTAAGATGAACTGCTTTTTCAACATCTGTGCTAAATTCATCTGCCGAATCATCATTCATCAATTCATCTGTCCCACATGCGACTGCTGTCTCTCCTTGATCCAGATCCTCTGCCAAAAATGCATGATGCATAAATAAAGAAAGATCAAAATAGGGTATTCCCACTGTGAACTTTCACATTTAATTTTACAATTTGTTAATTTGGTTTCCCAAAGATAGAAATTCCAAGAATTTCATTCATTTTTATTTGGATTCATCCCCAACATCAACAATTTGTGCAGGTATTTAGACCTTAATGTTGCTGCTCCTCCATCGGTGTGTGACGCTCAGAAAGTGAAATACACACTGTGATGTGCAAGTTTGGCTCATATTTAAACATGGTCTTTCAATCATAGGCTGAAGAAAAATTGAATAGTATTTTTTTTTGGTCTAACATTACCTTTCACAGCCCCTTCAGACTTTAAAGAATGTGTTGTGTGCATCGCAAAGAGGTCAGAATCTTTCAAAGGGCCATAAATGAGGATCTAGGATAAGATTGGATTAAACTATAGAGGCAGTGCACCATGGCAGGTGTCAAACTGCTTGGATTATGTCTGCTAAGAGCCAAAGAGAGACCAGAAGAAATGGTCAAAAGCTGTTTGACCAGCACACAAGCACAGAAAATATCTCTTTTTAGAGTTAGTAATGTATGTTTGACTGGGTTGACAGTTCAGCTGTAAATCCTAATCTCTGGACAAACTTTCAAAGAACAAACAGAAGAAGTTCAACAAATCGCTGCCACAAAAAAACTATTATGTTCCAAACTGTGAGGTTCAGGGGCCAGGGTGGGTTAGTTTGTTTCGCTTTCTAGATTGGTTGTGGGGTTTCCGGGTTCTTTGGGCCTTTGTTTTGGTTACTTCCGGTTTCTCCCGTTTGTGTTGCCTCCACCTTTACTTCTGTTTATGAATTGCACCTGTTCGCACACCTGTTGTTCATCATTGCTGTGTATTTAAGTTCCTCCACCCATTGTCTGTCACGGGATCGTTTTGCATTCTTTGTACTTCGAGATTAAAGGAAAGATAGAGAAACCTTGATTCAACGTACCTCTGTGTTCCTGCTTTTGCATCCACGCGTCGAGCCTGACATAACGATCCCGTCAATCATGGATGCAGCGGGAGCAGAGGGTCCGCTTTCTGATTCCAACGCCCAGGAGTGGGTCATCCGCCAGCAAGATGAACAGCTAAACTTCCTTCGGAGGGGTATGCTGGAGATGTCCGCCCGTCAAGAGCAACAATTGTCTGCGATCGGGGATCGGCTTGATCAGCTGGCAGGAGAGATCCGATCGTCTTCGCCATCCCATCCGCCTCAGCCGTCTTCCTCGGCGTCCATACCTTTGGCTCCGGCGCTCCTCACTCCTGCGGTTCCGCTGGCCCGACCTGAGAGGTTTTCCGGTGCTTCGGGGGACTGTCGGGCATTCATTACGCAATGCGAACTGCATTTTGAGCTCCAGGCAGCCACGTACCCTTCGGATCGCGCCAAGGTGGCGTTCATCATCTCCCACCTTACGGACAGGGCCGGAGCGTGGGCTACGGCAGAATGGCAACGTGGGGCCGCCACCTGTGATTCCCTCCCGGTTTTCCTAGAAGCCTTTACACAGGTCTTCCAGCATACGAGACCAGGCCGGGAGGCTGCTCGAGCGCTGATGCGGCTGCGTCAGGGAGGACGCCGAGTGGCGGATTACGCAATCGACTTCCGGACTCTCGCCTCAGAGAGCGCATGGAACCCCGCAGCGCTTACAGATGCCTTCCTGGACGGCCTGTCAGATGAGCTGAAGGACCAGCTGGCGCCGCTGGATTTGCCGTCATCCCTAGATGCCCTCATCGCGCTGGCAATCCGAATTGATAACCGGCTGCAGGATCGCCGGCGAGAGCGACGCGTGGGCTCATTCTCCCCAGCAGGAGTAGCGCCACAATCTCCTCATGACTATCCTGTTTCCACAGACACCCCAGCTCCTTCTACTGAGGAACCGATGTTATTGGGTCGAGGGTCTCTCACCACCTCCGAACGCAGACGACGGATGACGGCTGGTGAGTGCCTTTACTGCGGGAAGCGGGGTCATTTCTGCCGGGACTGCCCAAAAGCCACCGCTCGTCACTAAGAGTGGGCACACTGACGAGCGGCGGAGAAACACCCACTAGAGCTATTTCCAATGCTTGCTTTTTGGAGGGGCACCTAGTTTTTCAGAAAGGGGGGGTACCCATCAGGGCTTTGTTAGACTCAGGTTCTGAGCAGAATCTCATGGATGCCGAGCTGGCCACACAGGCCGGGTTTGTAACCAGGTTGCTTCCCCGTCCATTACAGGTTGTTTCGCTTAACGGCGAGGTCATTGCAACCATTTCCAAGGTGACTGACCCCGTCCACCTCATTTTATCTGGTAACCATCATGAGTACACCCGTTTTTTTCTGTTTTCATCTCCGCAGAACCCGGTGGTGTTGGGGTTCCCCTGGTTATTGAAACATAATCCGGTCATTGATTGGTCCGCTAGTAGTATTACTAGTTGGAGTAACCATTGCCATGAGACCTGTTTGCGCTCAGCTCGACATCCAGAGCCTGGCCCCGCAGCCTCAGTTGGGCAGCCGCCCTTACCAGACCTCTCCGCGGTGCCACCGGAGTACCATGACTTGGGGGAGGTCTTTTCAAAGACCTCCCCCAAGGAGAGAGAGGCTATGGAACAGTACGTTGCTGATTCACTGAGGGCCGGCCTCATTAGACCCTCCTCGTCTCCTTTGGGGGCTGGCTTCTTTTTTGTGGGGAAGAAGGATGGTTCCTTACGGCCATGTATAGACTATCGGGGTTTGAACGCCATCACTGTAAAGAACCGGTATCCTCTTCCCCTAATGAACTCTGCGTTTGAGTCATTGCAGGAAGCTAGAATCTTCACCAAGCTGGACCTGCGGAACGCTTATCATCTGGTGCGCATCAAGGCTGGGGACGAGTGGAAGACGGCGTTCAACACGCCGCTCGGACATTACGAGTACTTGGTCATGCCTTTTGGCTTGGCTAATGCTCCTGCGGTTTTTCAGGGGTTAATCAATGATGTACTCCGGGATTTCCTCCAGCATTTTGTTTTTGTGTACTTGGATGATATCCTTATTTTTTCCAGGGATCCCAGCGAACATAGGCGGCATGTTCGTCTGGTCCTCCAGCGGTTGTTGGAGAACAGATTATTTGTTAAAGCGGAGAAATGTGTGTTTCATTCTCCTTGTGTTTCCTTTTTGGGGTTTGTTATCGCAGGGGGGGAGTTGCGGCCTGATCCGGCCAAGGTGAGTGCAGTGGTTAATTGGCCTGCCCCTAACAACAGAAAACAGCTCCAGCGTTTTCTGGGGTTTGCCAATTTTCTGCGGCGTTTCATCCGTAACTACAGCTGCGTCGCTGCGCCCCTCACAGGTCTAACCTCCACCTCCACGCCCTTTTGTTGGACAGAGGCGGCTGACTCGGCGTTTAAGAAGCTCAAGCGGTTGTTCACCACTGCTCCTGTCTTGGCTCATCCTGATCCTTCCAATCAGTTTGTGGTAGAAGTTGATGCTTCTGATACGGGGGTGGGAGCGGTGCTGTCTCAACGGTCTGGTGAAGGTAATAAGCTTCATCCCTGCGCTTTTTTTTCCAGAAGGCTTACACCAGCTGAGGCCAGGTATGACGTGGGGGATAAGGAACTCCTGGCTATAAAACTAGCTCTGGAGGAATGGAGGCACTGGTTAGAGGGGGCGGTTCAGCCGTTTGTGGTTTGGACTGACCACAAGAACCTGTCATATATCCGGACCGCTAAACGGCTGAACCCAAGACAGGCAAGGTGGTCTTTATTCTTTAATCGTTTTGATTTTGTCGTCTCGTACCGCCCTGGCTCCAAGAACACCAAGCCAGATGCGCTCTCTCGGCAACACGATCCGGTCATGGGGGACCAGACACCCACGACGGTAATTCCTGTGTCTCGTGTCCTGGGTGCCCTCACCTGGAGGCTGGAGAAGGACATCAGGGAGGCCCAGGTCCAGGAGCCGGACCCGGGAGGGGGTCCGCCCAACAGACTTTTTGTTCCTAGGACCTGTAGGAGTCAGGTTCTTCAGTGGGCCCATGCGACACGTCTGACCTGCCACCCCGGTGTTCGCAGGACTATCACCTTCCTGCGGCGGCGGTTCTGGTGGCCCAGTCTGGCGCGGGACGCTCAGGAGTTTGTCGCTGCCTGTACTGTCTGTGCCCAGAACAAGGTCAGTAACCAACCGCCTGCTGGGCTCCTGCATCCTCTGCCAGTTCCGAGTCGTCCTTGGTCCCACATCGCCTTAGATTTTGTGACCGGCCTGCCTCTCTCCGCCGGCAAGACCGTGATCATGACCGTGGTGGACAGGTTTTCCAAGGCCGCTCACTTCGTGGCCCTCAAGAAACTGCCTTCTGCCGCTGAGACGGCTCAGCTAGTAATAGAACACATTTTTAGGCTGCACGGGATACCAGTGGACCTAGTTTCTGATCGGGGACCACAATTCGTCTCCCAGGTGTGGAGGGCTTTCTGTGCGGCTTTCGGTGCTTCAGCTAGTCTCTCCTCAGGGTTCCATCCCCAGTCCAACGGGCAGGCCGAGAGGACTAACCAGGACCTGGAAGCAGCTCTCCGGTGTGTCTGCTCCCGTAATCAGAACACTTGGAGCTCCATGCTACCCTGGGTTGAGTACGCCCACAACACCATGACCTCCTCTGCTTCGGGTATGTCCCCATTCGAGTTTTCTCTGGGCTACCAACCTCCATTGTTTCCCGAGCAGGAGAGAGAGGCAGCGGTTCCGTCCGTCCAGCACCTGTTCCGCCGCTGTAGACGTATCTGGAGGGAGGCACGGGCGGCGCTTCAACGCTCGTCCGCTGGCAACAAGAGACTGGCTGACCGGCATCGCCGTCCGGCTCCCACCTATGCGCCAGGTCAGTCAGTTCTGCTCTCTACAACCAACATCAAGCTGCGGACAGAGTCTAGGAAGCTCTCCCCCAGGTTCATTGGCCCCTTCGTGGTGGAGAGGGTGATCAACCCCGTTGCTGTCAGGCTACGCCTACCTCGGACGATGCGTGTCCACCCGGTCTTCCACGTTTCCCAACTGAAGCCTCATGTCACGAGTACCCTTCACCCATCTCCCTCACCACCTCCGCCGCCTCGCATCATTGACGGAAAACCTGCATGGACCGTGCGGCGCATCATGGACAGCAGACGGCGGGGACGAGGTTTTCAGTATCTGGTTGATTGGCGGGGTCATGGCCCTGAGGAGCGGTCCTGGGAACCTTCTTCCCGGATCCTGGATAAGGACATGATCAGGGAGTACCATCGGCGGCACCCTCACCTGCCCGGCGGTGCGCCCAGAGGCGCCCCTTGAGGGGAGGGTACTGTGAGGTTCAGGGGCCAGGGTGGGTTAGTTTGTTTCGCTTTCTAGATTGGTTGTGGGGTTTCCGGGTTCTTTGGGCCTTTGTTTTGGTTACTTCCGGTTTCTCCCGTTTGTGTTGCCTCCACCTTTACTTCTGTTTATGAATTGCACCTGTTCGCACACCTGTTGTTCATCATTGCTGTGTATTTAAGTTCCTCCACCCATTGTCTGTCACGGGATCGTTTTGCATTCTTTGTACTTCGAGATTAAAGGAAAGATAGAGAAACCTTGATTCAACGTACCTCTGTGTTCCTGCTTTTGCATCCACGCGTCGAGCCTGACACAAACACCATTATTTAACAATTTCATTGAACTTTTGTTGGTGTTTCGTTATTTAAAAGGGGATAATTGTGAAAGAAATAAGTGAAATAAGTAGTGGAGCAAGAAAATGTTTGTACTTAAAGTGAATAAAAGCTGACATTTATTTTTGACATTTCCATTACAGTTGAAAAAAAAACATCACTAACAAGCATTTTCTTATATTTTTGACTAAATTTCCAGGCTTTCACCCACCTTTAGCTATTATTTCTTGAACTTTCAGTCTCATAAGCAACTCTGGAACCTATTAGACTTCTTTTGCCAGTTATATAGCTGTAGCCCTGTGAAGGGCTGCTATCGATGCTTTCTTCTGCTGGGGCTAAATAATGATGCATTCAAGGACGAGTAAGTCATGAAATTTTTGAAAAATCAACAAATAGTTATGTTGATGTGTTTTACTCCTAAAGTAGTAGGTGATGCTTTTCTTTCATCCACTTATTGTTCACATTGGCATTTTTGTAAATTTTGACTTTAGGTTTCCCCCTTGAGGACAAAGAAGCAGAGTTTTTATGAATTTTTTCTGTTTATTTTGTGGAACACTGACTCATGGAAAACGTCAGCTCTCATTCAGTTAGCCAACCCATTGCTCTGCTAACACAGCATCTATAAGGAATGTAGACTAGTTTATAGCTACTAATTTAATCTTCCCATGAATCAGTTTTGTTGACAAAAAGACTTGGACCAGGGCTAAAGAAAATAATGAAAGGTTTGGAAATTGGAGTGAAAAAGAAGTCTGTTTCTGTTGGGTCAGAACTGAGCTGGGGAATGTTTTGTTTTTTCTTTTGGCTGGCTCCTAGAGTCAGAGACTATATTTAAACCTCTACATACACACCCTGCATGGCAGCATCTTTAAAAGTATGGATCCGGTTCTGGACAGGGTCACCGACTTCTCGTGAGTCAATTACACTGGGTCCCCATGGTGACAGGCTAATTGTTGTGAATTCAGTCCATGGCTGAAAAGTTCAAAAGCCACAGGAATAGAAAACCTCACCGCGTGACACAACTAGTTAGCATGACATTTGACTGTCCTTCGGGAGGTATGGAAACAGAAACTGACAGGGGGAGGAAACGGTAAAAGGATGTAGTGCAGTCAGACTGTGAGCCCAAATTAAGAATGTCCAGAACACTCAATGAGATCCCAAACAGCCCTCGTTGTCCAAAACATCATTAACTGCACAGCCTCATAATATTGTACATATCAGGCAGCTGGGACCCCCAAATTCCCACAACATTCAGTCTCTGAAGCAGAGCTTTTTCTCAGCTGAGAAAGACTCACATGATTCTGACACTAACACTCAAGAAATTAAGATTTCTAATAACAGCAAAATTCAATAAATAATTGGACCTCCTACAGCCGTGTGTCCACATATGTGGACATCACACTTTTTGTTGTCTGCATGACTAATTTTGCAAAAGTTGGACCTAATGCAAACAAATGTGAAGAGAAAAACACTGATGAAAATTGTGTTTTTGGTGTTTTTAACATGTTCTTGTAGCATTTCTTTCTCTTGATGGAAGGACATGTATAAAGGAATTTAAGATTAAAACTGCTTTTTTGAGTTTTTAATTTTAATTTTTCCAAATTGTTGAGAATTAGGAGAAGATTAAAAATGCTGTTTGAAAAAGCTTTCAGTCGTGACACAGCAACTGAACCGAAGACACTCTGTTCCATCCTGATCCATCCACTTGCAGACAAATAGATGCATGTAGTCTTTGTTTTCCTCATCTGAGCTGGAATCTGGATAAAAACTGAATAGCTCCAATATTGCTCGCCATTTATGTTGTGTCGCCAACGTTAGTGTGGGGTTGTGAGAGGCTGTAAACTGACTGGAGAGAGTGTGAACAAAAGGGATGTTGGGATATCAGTGGAGGCTTACTTCCATGCCAATGGCCCCGCCCACAACTAAAGGTGAGTTTCTAATGAACTTCAGCTGCTCTGCAGAAAATATAGAAAATGACTAAGGTTTTTTCTTATTATGCCTAAAAATGGCATAAAGGTAATTAAAACAAAAACACTGGGAATGCTTTTACAATAGATTCAAATATGATTGGACCAGGACTTTAATAGACTAATTTCAAAATGACAGAGAAAAAAATGCCTGAAACCCCAAGCAGTCGCACCCAACCAAAGTGTCCTTTCGTCCTCTTGTCTAATTTCCAAATAAAGTTAATCACTTATGGGAGTCATAGGGATGCTGGAGCCTTTCCCAGCCACTTACTGGAAAAGATGGGGTACACTTTGGGTTTGCAAGGCAACACAGAGACAAACAACCATACACTTAACTTTCACACTAAGGGACAATTTAGAGCCTATAGTGGGACTCCTTACTGTGATGAAAGAGCGCGAACCTCAATGCTGCCCAGATAAAATGTCAAAATAGTAAAACGTCCCAAAAATTATAATTCTTGATTCTAGTTATTCTGCATATCAGTATTGCAGCTTTAACGTAAAATGTGAATTTAACCATTTCTTTTAAAAGTTAAGATCTAATTTGTTCATAAATTTGGGATCCACATATGTGAACGACAGGACTTCACTTAGTTATAATGCAGTAATGGTAACTGAATGCTGGCATACAATTGCAAGCATGAATTTCAAGTTGTTGTAGCAAATGCTCATATACAATGAAAACAGGAGGATTTGATAGGACATTGAGCTGTGGATCAATAATATTTTTCACAGCATTTTTCTATTACATTTTCTGATTGATAGATGTCAGTCGATCAGTTAAATCCACTCTTAATGAATGACGTTTAACGTTAAAAAAAAAAACAACGTAACATTGTCAAGTTTAGATTCCACTTCAGATTCAAAGAATTTATCATTTTCCCATTTTTATTCTCACACATGACAAAAATAAAACCAAATGAATGGTGCTTTGTATTATTAGGTGTGTCCTGGTATAAGTTAATGTAATTAACCGGGGTTTCATGCAGAAATTCATTTCAATCCAAAATAGTGTCTTTTTCTGATGCTTGTTTCCCTTTGTGTCAATGTAAAATCAGGTATGTTCTTTATGTAAATGTACAATGCTAAACAAAGCTTTAAACAGCAGTTCGGTAAGATAATCCACTTTGGAGCAGCTAATAAGACGGCCATATACATTTTGTGCTGATAAATATTTCTCGAGGTGTTCATTTTGATTTGTACGTTTCTATTGTCTGCTTTTGTTGCTATCTTTACTGCTCTATCAACAAAGAACTGAATGTTCTTCTGGTTATTCAAATCCTCTCTGAACATTTTAAATCATGTTGTGTGTTTTTGTTTATTCTTTGACTGCTACAAAGTCTCCATAAGAAACTTATGAATCTTCTCCATGGTTTTTTTTTTTGTAAAACTGAGCCGGTTAGCCTTTTGTACTTTCATCTGGTTCACTAAACACTGTGTGTTTGGAACCTTTGATTTCTTTTGGATCTGTTTTCCCAATGCCTGTGACTGACACTACTGAAAGCCAGAGCAAACAGGGTGAGACAAAATGTTTGATAAAAGCTCTGAAGTCTCTGCTTTCTTTCACACACAACATCTTGAGTGTTCTTGAGCTAATGTGAAAAGAGAAGTCTAATGATTTTTGAGTGTTTCCATTCTACAGGTGTCACCTGAGGACTCACCTACCAGTCAGGCTGAACAAAAAGATCCTTTTTTTTTTTTACAATCACTCCTGCTTCACGCTGGCTCTGGTTTTCAGTTTTTGTCTGTCTATCCAGTCTGTCAGTCCAAGCTTCATTGATGCTGCACAATAGAAACACTTTTGCCACTCTACCAGAAAAGGAGATGTACTTTTTTAAATCGCCATTGCTACAAAAAGACGCAGTAAGATAAGCTGTGAACAGTTAGATACAATAACTAGTAGAAGAAGTAAGAAATATCTCAGTATTGCAACGAATAAGCATAAGACAAGACAGGAATTGTATTTTTTTTATGGGCAACTAAACTGCATTTAAGGCTGCAATATCAAAATACTGTATTGAAATCTGATGTTGATCACGACCTCCGGCTCAAATGTCAGTTGGAAAAACTAGAGGTGAACCAGCCAGTTAGCACCAAAGGAACTGCAATTAATGAGACAACATCGCACTCAATAGAGTCAGAAACCTTCCCAAAGCAGTTATTCCAAAACATTTAACAGTTTTGTTTATGCACTAAGCAACCACTGTTGGGTTAACAGGAGAAAAGTCAAACAGGGAAGGCGGATATCTAAAAGAAAACAAGATTCTAATCATCTGGTTTTGTTGCTTTTATATTTAGTACAAGATATGATTTGTTTGGGAGGTGAAGCAGCAGCAGAATTTCATTTTGTCCAAACACAGAAGCTTTAATAACGAGTTCCACGCCTTTCCCAAGAAAACAAGTGGAAAAAGTGTTAAAGAAAATAATTCAGTGGCAGAACTTTTAAGAAACAATTATCAATAGTAATTCAACAATGCATTAACTGTGACAGAGGACACTTTGCAATGTTCATGACAGATCAGACAATGTTAGGAGGCTTTTCTTTGTATGAAATGTATCTCTTTAATGACAGGATTGGTGTTTTTGGGCAACAAAGTGCAATCCATTAACAATGGCATGAAAATATTTTTATTTTTTAGTTTAGGCTGTTCAGATTTTCCCATGACAAATAAAAAAAAAAACATAAAAAACTAAACAAAACAAAAAAAAAACATTTTTCCTTGATCAGTTTTTTCCTCAGTGCACAACAGCTGAGCTGTGAAAATCTGCCTTTGTTTCAATGAAAGCTCCAATAGCAAAGGACAAATGAGAAATTACAATAGGGGTTTCATCCCAGACAGACTGGTTGGAATGTGCACTTTTGCACAGCTTTAGATCTTCTAAGGGCAAAATGGAAACAAAGGAAAGCCAAGTGAAGTGCAGCAAAAGACGTTTTCTTATTTGAGAAAGTTGTGCTTCAAAGCCTGACAGCTTGACTTTTGAGTGATTCAAAGCTTTACATAAGGTTGACAGTGGTTGGAAATCGTTCCACCAGTGATAATACAAATCCATTAAGTGTGAAAGCTAAATAACATAATAACAAGCAGTCGTGCATGAGTGCCAGATGGCTTTAGAGAGAAATTGCACAGAAGGCCAAGTTGAATTTGGCAAATTATCAGTAATATAGCCATTGAAGATGGCGTGAGCACTTTATGCATAAAGTTCTAACACCCAGCAAGTGCTGCATGCAGGGGTCTCAGTCATAGAGATTAACTAACACTAAATGGCAGTTTCAAGATGACAGAACTCTCTTTAAATGAGGCCTAAAGAGTCTGTCTGATCCAAAATTTCACCCACTTTTTTTTTTATCAATCAACACTGCAGACCAAGCTGTCTGCAAGCATTCTGCCCAGCAATGGAAACACTCAAACTTTTTGAAATCAAAGTGAGAAAAATACATTCAAAGCCAATGAATGGAGTGAGACACAAATGGTAAGACCATTACAGGTCACAAATAATTATTAATTAAAAAAGGCAGCACTAGCTAAAAATAATAAATCTACTAATGGAATGTGCCTTCCACACCAACCACTACTAATCCCAGATTAAAATCAGATTATGGACCACAGATCAATTAACCAAAGCAATCAGGGCAGATGTCTGATAATTATGCACAGATATTTCCACCTCAAAAGAGTAGACACTAGTCACGAGGGAGCGGCCCTCAGGGTCTAACAAGACTGTGTGCTTCAGCTGGAGTAGTGTGAGCAGTGAAGCATGGTTGCAGGGATTAATCTGACGTATATGCAGGTCTGCAGAGCACAGTCCCATCAGGTGAATCTTTTGAATACACGCACCGCTCAGCATGATTAACAGTTAAAAAAGATGCAGCATATCTTCCTCCCCTACTAATTATTATGGTAACATTTCCAGACCCTTAAGTGCAGAATGTCCTCAGTTATTCCTATTTATGTTCAGATGTCTGACTAAAAATAATGGAGCTGTTAATTAGTAACAGTTGAATTAACTATAATTCATGACAGTTGTTTTCTCTCTATCCATGGCAGTTAAATTAAACGATCTTTCTGATTCGTCCTGTTCTGCAGTCAGAGTAAGTACAGTATAAAAAGTGTCTCAGTCTGAAGTTGAATGGAATAGGACATCAATAAAGTTTTTCATGTTGAGAAGACAAACAAATACTGTTGCCATTATGTTTCCTCTATATCAGAGGAATTGTTGAACTCAGAGGATTTGTCAAACAATTTCACTGAGGACACAAAAGCAGAGGAAATCTGTCTTCCACTAACTGACAGACATTTCAGAATTAAATGTTGGTCCAAAATAAAAAATAAAAAATAAAAAAAACCTTTAAAGTGTCTCTATGTTTTTGTTTTATTGACTCTTACAGTTTCTAACGTAATCCAGAATTCTTGTTGATTAGATACAGCAAATTCAACCAGCTTCAAGTTTTCTAGGCAAATGTAAGGAAATTGGAAGAAAACTTTCAATGGAGAGTTTATGAAAGGCACATACTTCATGTGTTAATCAGTGGTGGAGCTAGAACATTTTATAAGGGGGGCAGAAGTCTTTGGTTGGGTGGGAAATGGGAGAAGAATAGTGGAAGGCCATTTCAGATGACTGCTTACAAAATATTTATTTAAAACAGTTTTATTATTGTCAGTTATTATTACTATTAAAACAGCAGGTTTTTTTTTTTTTTTTTTTTTACCTGGGGTGCTTAAAAGATCTTTTATATATATATCTATATAGATATAGATATATATATCTATATATATATATATATATACAAATATTGACTTTGCCCTTGTCCATTTTGCTATTACAAACAGATAAATAAATTTATCAATGTGGTATCATAAATGAATTTCATCCCTTACCTGCATTTTAATCCACCAATTTCAAACAAGATATTCTGTTAAGTAGTGTTATCTAGTCCTCAACTGCCAGCAGTTTTTAAAAATGAGTGATAAGTTAATGAGATCTATCACTACACCAGTGCTTCTCAATTACTTTTTGCAAGGCCCCCTCTAGAAAAAAAGAAAACGTTTCGCCAGAAAAGAAAATATTATTATCTTGTAAGTGGCATACAAACCACAGTCTCCCTCCTCTGCTCCATTCAGATCATCCACTTCCATGAACATCTTTGTTTTCCTCGTCTGAGCTGGAATCTGGATCAGAACTGTACCTCTGAGATTGCTCGCCCTTTTTGCTGTACCAGTTAGGGACTAGAGAACACGTTAAACAGATGGATGATGGGAAGAGGGCAGGCTTACTCCATGCCAAACAGTCCCATTCACAACTCAGAGGGGAATTTCTAATGAACTACTGATGCTCTGCAGAAACTATGTCCTAGAAAACAACACTTAAAAAAAATTGTTTGGGGCTAAAAAAGAGCATAACTATAAACAGAGTTCTAAATGAACCTTTTTTGGTTGGTGACGTTAACATCCAAAGTCTACCAGCCAAATAAGATTTCAATTAGCCAAACATTTCTCTGGAAAGATAATTCATCTATTTGAAACCAAACCGGTTATTCTCTTTAATTATAAAGTTTCAGATGATTATTTTTCTCTTGCTAAAAAAAAAAACTAATGACAATTGAAAGTGTCTTCTTATGTCAGGTTTTATAACATTACAGAAATGTAATGTTGTTTTTACACAAGACACTTTTAATCTTTCTTTAAAGCATCAACTTTTCATCAAAGCCCTATTGTGACTATTTACTTTTTTTTTAAATGTACTACAAAATAGTAAAGATTAAAAAGAGTGATAAACAATAAAACAGTTTCTTTATTATTTATTTTTTCAAAAATGTAATGCATATAAAAAAAAACAAAAAAAAACATGCACATATTAAATGATGTGCAACAGTTTAGTCATTCCAAAGAGTTGCATTGACATAAAGCAGCAAGTGAGTCTGAGTTTGTGTTAGCTGAGGTCAGTTTGAGCAAATAATACAAATTACCAGTTGACCTGAATGCAGCAATAGCGAGCTCTTAATAAGAGCATATTAGTGCTGAAATTCCATGCACCCCTGAATACCCTTTCTGCCGCGGCATATGTGACTATGGAATCTGCGCAGTAAAATCAGATTTAAAGGTTTGAACCAAAGGATGGATGTTTGTGGTCGTCAAGTGAGGGGAGCAGCAGACACTTAAAAGTCATGGTTGTGGGTTTGAGCCCCCTGTCACAGTTAATGAACAGTGCCTCACCTGCTAAAGTGGCTATTGAAACTGTATTTGATCAGTTATTTATTTAGTATTTCCAGGCCTCTAGAGGGCGCAGTTCTTAATCTCATTGTAATCTACCTGTAGTTAGCAACAGGAAATGAGGCGACATGAAGTTGTCTGCTGAGAAAATGATGGAGGATTTTCAATGGCAATGTTTTCAGTCATCATCATAAGCCATGCAGCCCTTTGTGTGGCAATGCAAGTAAGGTGACATGTTAGATAGATGATAGTTAAGAAAGTTGTAAATATTGAGGCTTATTTATCATATATAGCAGTATTTACTAAGTTTGTAATTATTAGAGCATAATAATTTTACATGCTGGCTTTAGCTCTACTTTAATTTTACTTGCCTCATTAGTTGTGTTTGGTGCAATATATTTACAAGCAAGAAATACAAGCATTTCTATTTCATTTATTGTGGAACCTAACGTGTATGTTTTTAGTTTGGTATTGATGATCACAAGAGCTTGTTTACACATGTGGGTGCATAATCTCTTTAGTCATGTGTTTTTCTGTGTGTATCATTTTCAGTTTCACACTTATGTGTATTAAATGCAGTTCAACTACAACACCTGTCTGTTCCTTGGAGGATGAAATGCAAAGAAGAGTTTAGCTGGCTGTGAATCTCAGTGAACGACACAGGTCACACTGAGTGTAACAGTACAGAAATGTTTTTTATACCCCCCAAATTAAAGTTTTACCCACATTTGGCGGGTGTTGGTTTAGAGTCCTGATCATACTTAAAATACCACTGGGAACACGTTTTGACAGATCAAACGATAATTGAAGTAATAATAATAATAATAATAATACATTTTATTTCAAGCGCCTTTCAAGTCACCCAAGGTCGCTGTACAAGGTTAAAATAAGAAAAACAGAATAAAACATCAATAAGAAATTAACAGAGTAAAACATGAGTAAACATAAAGACATTAAAAAAAAACATTTAAGATAAATACATAAAAAATTGTAGGATAGAAAAACAGACAGACAAACAGACAAATGAGGTTGCGTTAACTGAATGGATTAACTGTATGATTGTTTGAAGAGATGAGTCTTGAGTTTGGATTTGAATAGTGGCAGTGTGTCGGTATTCCGTAAATCTGGAGGAAGAGAATTCCATAGCTGAGGGGCGGAGCGACGGAAAGCTCTGCCCCCCATGGTAGCAAGACGGGCAGGTGGGACATGGAGTTGGAGAGAGGAAGTGGAACGGAGAGATCGGGAGGGAATGGAAATGTGAAGAAGATCAGAAATGTAGGGTGGAGCCAGGTTATGGAGTGCTTTGAAGGTGATGAGGAGAATCTTGAAACTAACCCTTTGTTTTATGGGAAGTGGGACTTTAACACCCAAACAACACACGCTCTTTGGCATACCGTTTATCTTCAACCGTTCATGTGATCATGGGATGCGTAGAAAAGCAGCTTTTATTATAGAGCTCGCCTCAATATGCAAGACAATGCAAACGTAAAGGAAGGGGTTTCATAACGCGGCAAAGCCGCTTTTTCCTGTGACAGAATCAGCTGATTCATGATGATTCGCTTCTGTAAAGTGTCGCATGTTAGCGAAAAAGGTGCTTTTCTCCACTTCAGAATACGCTGGAATTATGTCAATTGGGTACACTACTAGTTATAGTAGTTGAAAGAATGTTAACACTGGAGCTAAAGCTCCATTAGAAGGGCTAAAAACTGTGTAATAACTATAACATCATATGATTCCACAGACATTTTATACAATACATTGACTGAATGTTAATTGTCGGAACCATACCGCTACAATATTACTGCTATTACTACCATTACTATTACTAATAACAATAATAACTGTATAACCACAACCAGAAGGGAAAAACAAAACAAAAAAGGAATAAAACACTTTGTTACATCAGTGTTACTTCAGCGTAAGGGTTCGTGCGCATGGGAAGAAAAGTGAAGTCTTAAATATTTGATCACAAGAGTGTCAAGCTGTGTTGCCATGGGAACCCACCTGCGTAAGTCTGAGTGGCACCTGTCAACAGCCATGTTAAAAGGGGAGGGTGGGGGAGGGGGTGTACAAACAAGAATAACGAGGTTTTATAATTGCAAGGGGATCAAAAACTGGTTATGGTGGAGCATGAGTGAGTTGAAGCTTAACAAAGCTCTCCAGCTTGTCTTTATCATCCTCATGAAGAGTTCTTTTTGGGCCCGCTATTAGAAATGCACTGACAGAGAGGGCGCAGTCTTTTTTCTTCTCCACAATCACACACCGATGAGCATATCAAGGGGAATGTGGCCGTTCAATGCCACAGCCGCCCCAGGGGTGTAGTAAAAAGATTTAGAAAAAAGGAGGAGGGGGAGACTGGCAGGGAGTTTGGTGGGAGACTGAAATGGAGAGAAAACGTGCACACTTCACCCACTAATGTCTGTCGAGTTCAGATTCACTGTCCAATGGTTAGCTGGGTGAATGACAGATGGACACACAGATGGGTGGACAGATGCACGGGCAAGAAGATAAGATGGGGAAAATTTATTTTGTTACTCAGATGAAAAAGCCTTGGGTTTCTTTATCTACATCATTAACGAAAGATAAACCAGTTCAAGAGTTAGATTTCCCACTGTAAGATGCTGCAGAAAAAAAAATCTTCCCCACATTATGTGATCCATCATCTTTACTTTTCCAATGATATCATAAAGTGATAAAGCAATTACTAACTAATGATGGACTTGTGGCTAAAAACTTGACTCTTAAAAAAAGATTTTGATTGTTAAAATGTTTCAGTTTTATTGATCTTAACATGTTTCTAAGTGCTCAAACAATACCATCATTTAAAGCAACTTTAAATAAAAGCTAGCCTAAAAGGAGGGTGACTCATTAAAAAAAGTTCATAATAAATATCCGCATGATGGAGCTTCTGAATGTGTCCTTGCTGGAAGCATACAGGAAAAAAGCATGAATGAGATCATTAAGGTTGCCAAGCAGAAGGAGAACATTATAGATGTATAACATTTAAAATAACAAGGTATTGTCTTGTCAATAGTGCAAAAACTGCTTACACATCATAAACAATCCAACTTTTTTTTTCATCAAGCAGCAATCAATTGACTTTGCAAGAGCAGCCATGTCCAGTTACAATGTCTTAGATAACTGCATCTCATAAAAGCAAATAATGCCATAAAAGGAAAAAGGGTTAAAGTCAACAGACCGAAAAAATAACAAGAATCCAACTGAAAACTGCTGGTCTCCTCAGGCATATGAAACTTGTTGAAAGGTTTAAGATTTCACAAACAGAAAATCTAAATAAGGCATTAGCCTTTGACTTCCTGTCCCAGTCATGTGATCCACACTTGAAGGTGGAAAGGTTAAAGGTCATGCTTGTTTAACTTTTCTTTTGGACCCTGTGGAATGCTTGCTGACATGTCAGTGGTTAATGTTACTCATGCCAACAGTTCACCTCCAGCAAATAATATGTGGTGTTTGTACAAAAAGACTGGATTTCAGTGTTTTGTTTCAGATAATTAAGCTTAATGGTTATCTCCAGGTCAATATGAAACCGGAGATACATAGTTGTTTATGTTCATGTGCTTTGAATTACTTAAGGTAAAAGCCTGACGTAGTTGTGGTCAGACTAAGGACCGTAGGGAGACAATACAACTACCATTATCTGCTTCATGGCTTCATGATCCTTTGTAAATGACCCATTGGTCTATATAATAAGGTAAAATTACTACTGTTAGAGATAGCAGTAACTCAGCTTTATTAAATTTATATTCAACCCATGAATGTCTATAAAGGCCTATCATTAAAAAACAAAAAAAAAAATTGAAGGGTGAAATTGGAATAATCTAGTATGAAAATTAAATGGTAAGAGTACAAAGACAATCCTTTCTAAGGATGAATCAACGTAAAAACATTGTAAATTTCTGGTACAGTTAATTCACTGTACAGCTTGTCTTCAAGTAGTAATTTATAGAGGTCATTGATGCTACGTGTACTCTTAAGAACTCGCGGGTTCTTGAACGTGCTGTTAGCCTACGATGTTCACACTGGACTGTTGCTACCTAACACTAGCGCATGTACTCACAGTTGGAAGAAGCTTACTGCAAATTGTTGAAGGGCTACAAATGTCAATCATCTTGCTCCAGGCGTTTTCTTTCACTGCTCTATTTCGATATATGAAAGACTTGGTGTCATATAATTCCAGAAGGAATTATCGTCAATTATTAATTTATCATTCATGATCAATTTTCAAACGGTTGACACTCATGTGAATTAAGAAGGACGCTACCCATCCGTCCCTACCAAATCTAAGTCTCTGATTGGTCAACCTGGTATAACTTTCAAGACACGTTAAATGGCTGCACATTTTCTACATAGATAGCAAAAACGGACTTAAAAACTTAAATGCAGTTTTGAACACGGAGGCCCAAAACGCCTTTACATGTGTGCTTTCATAGACTTTTTATTGGAAGTAGCTGCTTGAACATGTGTTGCAAAGGCTGGTGAATATAGCAAGAGGTGGATAGTGGTCCTTTTTCATGTCCCAATGTGTTTAGACTGATAACTTTTTTAAGTAAGGAGGGATCTCAGGAAAAGAAACAGACATTGATAGTTGATAGTTAGATGGAAAGTTTCAGACTGTGACTTACTGTACCTGTTGGATGATCTCAGTGAAGTAAACAAGCATAAATGCAAATAACAGCATTGTTTGTCAACTGACTGCACTCCAAAGTGCTTATAGTAAGAGAAATCACAGATAAACTGTACTATAATCACAGTCTTTGGGGAAAAAAAAGATAGATTTGAACATAAATAGTACTTTCACATCTAAATAGCCATTTGTTAAATTTCACAAAGTTTGGTTTTATCTTAACAATGTTTAAAGCAACAATGAATTAATACATGTGCTTGGTTGTTTCTTTTACATTTTTCAGGGATTTTCCTAGTGGGAAAGTGCCTTTAGACAAATAATTTATGGTCTTGTTCCAAAGATTTTTAAAATAAAGACTGATATTTTGGTGGTTGGCAGTTAGAGTTAAGAATCAGATTATGAGTGGGGTTGAGATTAAAGTGTTAATGGTTCCTGTGTAAAGGATGTGTGAAACCTGGAAAACAAATATCACACATTCAGGTGTTTGACAGCCAGCACTTAAGGTGCCTGTGTAATTGTGTCTTTAATTAGCATGGAACATGGGAGGGTAAACCAAGCTCTAGCAGGGATTTTTGTAGAGGAGGCAGCTTCTTTTCTATTCTTTTCTGAAAAATTACCCCTAAAAGAAGAAAGACATATTTAAAAGTTGCTATTGGTATGTGGGGAACACAATTGAATGGTCCTTTTTTTCCTTTATACCTATCATGTTATTGCTTAGTTCATATGCTGCAGGTTTAGGGTGAACATGAGGAAATATGTGATGCATGAAATGATACCAGAGATGGCATGTCCTGTTGTGGGTCTCACTAGGTACCTTCTCTAAATGACTGCCACACAGACAGCGCCCACTTCTTGCTTTTTGTTGTAATTTATTAGAGGCTTTTGCCCCATGACTCATTTTTATTCAGGCCTTAGTTGTCAGACACATGGTTTTATAACACTGACATTCTAAGGAGTCCATGCTCCATTTAATGTGGCTACAGAACAAACTGACATCATCACACATTCACCACTGCGCTTTGATATGATGTTTTAAATGCTTTCTGTCAGTTTATTTAGTCTACATGTCAGAGGTACCTCTGACATGTAGACTCAGGCTCTATTGCAGTTTATGAGGGCAAAACAACAGTGTAATTTTTTGATCACTTGTAAATAGTAGGAAGTAACATGGGCTATCATCCATCCATTCATCTATCCATGCATCCATTTATCTTTATAACCCGCTGTATCTCTTTCAGGGTCACAGGGTTGCCGGTGTAGGTACCAAAACTGTTCGGCCTGCAATAAGTGTTTGGGGGCCTGACACTAATGATGACGTCACACTACGGCAGCCCTACTTGGACAAACTATGTAGCGTTGTGATCTGCTCAGGCTCTACATATTTTCATTTCACGTTTCCTTTTGTAACCCAAAGTTATGGTGGCCGAGAACCACCATTGCAGCAAAAAAAAAAAAAAAAGAGGAGCAAAAAAAAAGAAACTGCAATGAATTTAAAAAAATATAGAGCGAACATGCACTTAATAATAATCACAAAAATAATAAAAACCTGTTTAGAAGATCATCTTGCTCTAAGTCAGATCTTTGTTTGTTTACAACAGAACTCATAAATTCTCCTACGGTTCTACTGTAATATGTCCGGACTAATCACTATCTAACACGTCATCGGACCAACGTATAGCCAATCAAATAGCGTGACGTCATCATTAGTCGCGGGTCCCCGAACACTTATTGCAGGTGGACAGTTTGGTACCAACACCGGAGCCTCTCCTGTTACTCTACTGCTGGGTGTAGGTACACCCTGGATAGGTCGCCAGTCTGTTGCGGGGCACATCACTACACAACTACTACATAGGATATCATTCTCAATTAAAACAATTTAGCCTTATTGGAATGATTTGAACTGAACTAGATGGCACTGATCTGAATGTTGGAATGAAATGGATTATCACTGATCTAATTATTAAAACTTGGCTTGAATGTTAGCACATTTTGAGAGCCTGGGTCGTTCACTGGTTTTTATTTATAAACAAAGTGAATATATTTGTTTTCAAACCCATATTCTGTTATGTGTAATTACGGTATGTGTGATCTAATTAGAGGAAAAAAAAAAAAAATTTCAAGACAAAACTAAAAATTATTCCCTGTGTAATGCAATTCAATTAATTTGTACTGTTTACTGTCTCTTGTCATGTTTTTACATATACAGTGGAAATCACATCTTTGACATTTACATACACCTTTAACTGTTGGATATACAGTAAACCCTTGTTTTTCGCGGGGGTTACGTTCCAAAGAGAACCAGTGAAAGGCAAAATCCGTGAAGTAGAAACCTCTATTTTTTTATGCAATTATTATACAATTAAATACTCTATTATACGTTGAAAAGAAAGAACAAACAGGCTCAAGCATTTGTTTCACCAATAAAAGTACTTTAGAAACGTTTTTTTCAACAAATAACTTCTGTACTGTACTGTCACATAATAACTTTAATCATCGATGTGAACAGAAGGCTTCAAATTGCGGAGATTAGCCCCGCCCACCGCGACCCGAGTAATTGGATTAAACGGGAGAAAATTTAAAATTATTATGAAAAAAATACAAAGTCCATTGATACAAATAGTGACTCAGGTGTATTTCACTGCTCTTCAGACTGAGCCGCTGCACCCTGACTCCGCTCTGCAGTGTTTTCTTCTTCTGAAGCCCGCGGTGCAGCTGTGTTTGTTCGGGAGAGGAACATAGTGAGAGGCAGTTGTTGTCGCTCTTTTTTCTTTGGGTTTTAGAGAAACTCGAAATTCCAAGATGATTTGCACGTACGTAATATAAATTTGGCAAGCTGTTTTACGTACGTGTACATATTAAACTGCAACGTTATTGACGCACAGATAGAGAAGAAGCGGAGTGACTTTTTAGCCAATCGTAATGCAGAACACAATGCACGATGCAAATCCGTGAAGTAGCGAAACCGTGAAAAGTAAACGATGTTATAGCGAGGGACCACTGTAGACAGACTTAGATTCCAACAAGTGAATTGCTGGTTATAAGTTTAGGGCACAGTTCATTCATGTTCAATGATGAGTAGGTTTTCATTTTCCAAATGAACTCAGACAATTTGTGATGGGAAACTCTCTGGACATGCCCTGAGAGGATTTTGTTTGCGTGGACTTTTGAGCCTTCCTCCCTTTTTTTTTTATAAACAGACAAGTGTCAATAAGAAAATCTCACACTTCCTCCATTGGGACACTTGAAAATGCAAAAAAAGAAAGAAAACAAGCTTCTGCTCCTGTGTCTCATACAAATTGTGTGAAGTGATGCATAACTTTGCTCTGTCTGATTTCAACAAAACTGTCTCTATTCCAATCCAAAATGTGTTGTATTTGCTTTGTTTACTGTTTGGAATAAGTTGGAAGTACAAGTGAACAATTATGGGCTATGAATGTCTGTTGCATATATCTGTTTTTTTTTTCATTTTCATTCATAGACATCATAACATATACTTTACTATTATTTGTCCTTTAAAAATGCCTTATACAATTATAAATTACCATAGCAGCATTCAATTAAAACATTAAAGAAAACTCTTAAATCCATGTTTCTGTCCACACTCGTATTTCTCCTCGACTTTAGCTCCAGATTTGAACCACTGTTGTGTTACACCATGTTTTTTCTTAGTTTGAACCCAGGAAAAAAACAGTTATGGTCCAGTGCCATATGTTCTAACATCTAACATCCTTTTTCTGAACCCTCTGAATCCATTTCAGGGTCATAGGGTTGCTGGAACCTATCCCAGCTACTGATAGGTGAAGGCGGGACAAACCCTGGTCAGGTCAGTAACACACTCACAGCTAAGGACAATTTGGAGTCATCAATCTACCTGCAATGTCTCTTTAAATTGTGGGAAAAAGCTGGAGTGCCCAGAGAAAATCCATGCTTAGATGGATAGAATAAGCTAATACAATAAAGTAAAGTCAGGATTCAAATCCAGGCCTTCTTAATATGAGGCGAGAGTGCATATCACTACACCACCGTGCATGCCTTGGTTCTTTGGGTTTTCTTCTTTGGGGTTGGTTGTGAGTTCTTTGGCTTTGGTTCTTGTGGCTTTGGTTCTTGTAGCTTTGGTTCTGGTGGCTTTGGTTCTGGTGCCTTTGGTTCTGGAGGCTTTGGTTCTGGTGGCTTTGGTTCTGGTGGCTTTGGTTCTGTTAACTTTGGTTCTGGAGACTTTGGCGTAGGCTTTGGCGTAGGCTTCGGCTTTGATCGGTCAGTCCTTCATGAAAGCAGACGAACCGACAAAGGCTGGATGGCGAGATGGACTAAAATAGGTTCGCTGATTGGATGCTGAACAGGTGTGAGAGACTGGATCCTCAAGCAGGTGTGCGGGGGCGACCCCGACACCTGACAATCTCTTTCGAGACCTTTATACAATGATTTATCATTTTAAATGAACCAAATTGATATGATAAAAGTGATTCTTTAAGAGAATATTCTTACTAAAAATAACATAAATAACTATCAGTTTATTCTGCTTGAGCACTCCTTCTTTCTCTTTCGGCTTTTCCCATCAGGGGTCGCCACAGCGAATCATCCTTTTCCACCTCACTCTATCATGAACATCTTCTACCCTAACGTTAGCCAACTTCATGTCTTCTGTTAAGACATCCATATATCTCCTCTTTGGCCGTCCTCTTGCCCTCCGGCCAGGCAGCTCCATCTCCAACATCCTTCTACCAATATATCCACTATCCCTCCTCTGAACATGTCCAAACCATCTCAGTCTGGCTTCTCTGACTTTGTCGCTAACACAGGCAACATGAGCCGTCCCTCTGATGTACTCGTTCCTTATCCTGTCTAACCTGGTCACTCCTAAGGAGAACCTCAACATCTTCATCTCTGCTACCTCCATCTCAGCCTCTTGTCTCTGTCTCACTGCTACCGTCTCTAACCCATAGAGCAGAGCTGGTCTCACCACTGTCTTGTACACCTTTCCTTTGAGTCTTGCTGGCACTCTTCTGTCACACAACACTCCTGACACTTTCCTCCACCCGCTCCAACCTGCCTGCACTCGCCTGCACTCGCCTCTTTTCCACAATCCCCATCACACTGAACTGTTGACCCCAAGTACTTAAACTCCTGCACCTTCTTCACCTCAGTCCCCTGTAACCTAACGCTTCTACCTTGATCCCTCTCGTTCAGACACATGTATTCTGTCTTACTACGACTGACCTTCATACCTCTTCTTTCCAGAGCAAACCTCCACCTCTCTAGCTGTTCCTCCACCTGCTCTCTACTCTCACTGCAAATTACAATGTCATCCGCAAACATCATTGTCCAGGGAGATTCCTGTCTTACCTCGTCTGTCAGCCTGTCCATCAGCATAGCAAACAAAAAAGGACTCAAAGCTGATCCTTGGTGTAGTCCCACCTCCACCTTGAACTCCTCTGTCTGACCTACAGCACATCTCACCACCGTCATACTTCTCTCATACATGTCCTGAACTACTCTGACATACTTCTCTGCCACTCCAGACGACCTCATACAGTACCACAGCTCCTCCCTCGGCACCCTGTCATACGCCTTCTCTAAATCTACGAACACACAATGCAGCTCCTTCTGACCTTCTCTGTACTTTTCCATCAACATTCTCAAAGCAAAAATGGCATCAGTGGTGCTCTTACGGGGCATGAAACCATACTGCTGCTCACAAATCTCCACCTTCTTCCTAAGCCTGGCTTCCACTACTCTTTCCCACAGCTTCATTGTGTGGCTCATCAACTTTATTCCTCTATAGTTGCTGCAGTTCTGCATGTCACCCTTGTTTTTAAAGATCGGGACCAGAACGCTTCTCCTCCATTCCTCAGGCATCTTCTCACTCTCTAGAATCCTATTGAACAAACTCGTTAGAAATTCCACTGCAGTCTCTCCTAAGCACTTCCATACCTCCACAGGTACGTCATCAGGACCAACGGCCTTTCCGCTCTTCATCCTTTTCAGAGCCTTCCTAACCTCATCCTTTCCAATCTCTGCTACTTCCTGCTCCACAACAACCACATCTTCCTCCCTTCTTTCCCTGTCATTTTCCTCGTTCATCAGCTCCTCAAAATACTCCTTCCATCTTTTCTGTACACTCTCCTGGGTTGTTAGCACCTTTCCATCTCTGTCCTTAATCACCCTTATCTGTTGCACGTCCTTCCCATCTCTGTCTCTCTGTCTGGCTAGCCTGTACAAGTCCTTCTCTCCTTCCTTTGTGTCTAACCTGTCATAAAGCTCATCGTAAGCTTTCTGTTTGGCCTTTGCCACCTCTCTCTTCACTCTACGCTGCACTTCCTTGTACTCCTGTCTACCTTCCTCAGTCCTTTCTACATCCCACTTCCTTTTAGCCAACCTCTTCCTCTGGACGCATTCCTGTACTTCCTCATTCCACCACCAAGTCTCTTTACCGTCTTTCCTCTTTCCAGATGACACACCTAGCACCTTCCTACCTGTTTCCCTGATAATCTCTGCTGTAGTTTCCCAGTCATCTGGAAGCTCATCCTGACCACCCAGGACCTGCCTCAACTTCTGCCTAAATTCCTCACAAGTTTCTTCATTCTGTAGCTTCCACCACTTGGTCTTCTTTTCTGTTTTCCCTCTCTTCTTCTTCCTGACCTCCAGAGTCATCTTACACACCACCATGCGGTGCTGTCTGGCTACACTCTCTCCTACCACCACTTTGCAGTCATTAACCTCTCTCAAATGACCTCGTCTACATAGGATGTAGTCCACCTGAGTACTCCTACCTCCACTTCTGTATGTCACTCTATGTTCCTCTCTCTTCTGGAAGTAAGTGTTGACTACAGCCATTTCCATCCTCTTCGCAAAGTCCACCACCATCTGTCCCTCCAGATTCCTTTCCTTCACACCAAACCTGCCCATCACCTCCTCATCACCTCTGTTGCCCTCACCAACATGCCCATTAAAGTCTGCTCCAATAACAACTCTCTCTCCTCTGGGAAAACTCTCTATGACCTCATCCAACTCACTCCAGAATCTCTCCTTCACTTCTAACTCACAGCCAACCTGTGGCGCATACCCACTGACTACATTCACCATCACCCCTTCAATTTCTAACTTTAGGCTCATCATCCTGTCTGAGACTCTTTTCACCTCTAGAACACTGTTTACAAACTCCCCCTTCAGAATCACTCCTACCCCGTTTCTCTTCCTATCAACACCATGATAGAAAAGTTTGTATCCTCCTCCAATACTACGTGCCTTGCTGCCCTTCCACCTTGTCTCCTGCACACACAGTACATCTACCTTCCTTCTCTCCATCATGTCTGCCAGCTCTCTGCCTTTCCCTGTCATTGTGCCAATGTTAAGAGTCCCTATTCTCAAACCTATGTTCCTGCCTTTTCCCTTCTCTCTCTGGCAACGGACCCTTCTGCCTCCCCTCTTTCTTCCACCATCAGTAGTCAAATTTCCACCGACACCCTGTAGGTTAACAGCATCGGTGGCGGTCGTTGTTAACCCGGGCCTCGACCGATCCGGTATGTCTAAAGTGTTGTGGATGATTCGCATGGTTATTTTGGCAATTTTTACGCCGGATGCCCTTCCTGACGCAACCCTCTCTATTTATCCGGGCTTGGGACCGGCACAGAAGTTACTGGCTTGCAAGCCCTGTGGCTAGATTGCAACCCCTGTGGCTAGATTTTTCTGCTTGAGCACTGTTTGGAAACATTCTTTATTTAAACATTATTTTTATTTTGTCTTTCCTGTCATTATAATTAAATACATAAAGTAAAACAAAAATAATGATTATAATAATTAAGAAATACACAGTAAAAGGACTGTTTTTGATGTTTTTTGTTACAGTTTTTCTCAAATGCTAAAACACAAAAAAAAAAAAAAAAAAAAAAAACAATCCCCTAAACCAAATGATCAGTTGTCTAAACACATTTACACAATGAGGAAGAGGAGTTCAAATCAGAGGAGGAAGAGAAGAGTAAGACGACCTTGCACCATCATTACGGTCGAGATGTGAGCAACAGTCATTGACCATGTCATATTCATGTAGCTTTAGAAAAGAGTGTTGTCTTAGACATTGGGGAACATGGAAGACACATTTGTGAAATGTGTTGCAGCATTTAAGAAAAACTGTAATACTAAGATTTATTATATAAATCCTGTAGTAGTTTAGGTTTCCACATATTGGAATCTTTCAGGTTTTTGTTAAAAGTGTATCTTTTTCATTTTTGTTGAAACTTCAATTTTACCATTGAGTATGGTCCATTTGATCTCCAACCAGTCATCCTTTCAAGGAGGATCCACTTTGCTTGCTGAGTAAAATCCTTACCATGTAAGGATCGTGAGTACTTAAATTATTTTTCTATCAGACACTGGTTCGTTTTTGTTAAACGTACCTTCCGCCTTCGTCTGGGTCGTCATCAGGTGCGGAGTCACTTGTCAAACTTTCACAGGTGACTCCGCCTCAGTCACAATCATCTGTTTTTAAAGACGTCACACACTACCACCTGATGACGACCCTGACGAAGGCGGAAGGTATTTCACCGAAACATGTCGGTACATTTAACAAAAACAAACCAGTGTCTGATAGAAAAATAATTTAAGTACTCAGTATATATTTACAGAGACAATGAACTTTATTGAATCATGTAAGGATCTTCCTGCAATAATTGTATTCTCCACAAGAAACAAAAAGTAAACTTGTTCAGCAAGTTATATTCAATATTATTATTTTTTTATAACAGTTGTTACTGCATCTCAAAAACATTGTATTTTAGAACATATACTGTATGTGCATATTGTTTAGGTTGGTAATGGGTTGTTTAGGTGGGAGCTTCCAGTAAAGAAGCCTAGAGGAAGACCAAAGAGGACGTTCATGGATGCAGTCAACATGAATGTTGCTGGTGTGAAGTGGGAGGATGAATAGCGGAATAGATCAAAGCAAACGATTTGCTGTGGCAAACCCTTAAGGAGTAGGCCAAAGGCAAAAAAATCAAGATTCCACGTGAATGCTGTGAATACTGTACAAGACAATGTTGCATCTGCCAATATCAGGGTTTGTGGAGACAGAAGAGCATGTTTCTTCTTACCATTTTTATGTTGGGCTATTTCCTTTCTTGCAGGTTTTACCCTTAGATTTTAATTTAGTTTCATATTGCTGGTAACCAAATGTCCTATCAGAGAAAAGGATGAGCACAGACTCCAGGAATTGACTTCAGCTCAGTATGAACAGTCCTTTTGAGAAATCCGACTATTTGTTTTGTGAGTGTTTCATGGGAAAAGAAATACAACAAAAAAATAAAACACAGTTTGGGATAGTCATCTGATTGATCTGTACTTTCATGGCCTCAGTAAAAGCTGCAGATGTGGTGCACACATCCTCCCACACACCCATTCCCAGCTTCTTCTGAATACTCTGAGGATTTAGCATTTGGTTGTGAATGTTAAAGCCGTTCAATAAAACACTGCACAAAAGCAAGACACCCGTGAAGATAAAGACATGTATATGAATGCACGTGTGCACACAGTGAGGCTTTCGCCCCCAGGCCTCAGCTCTAGAAGCCACACTAACACCTTTTTCTCTTTCAGAGTGAAGTGATATGCTGTTCCTCCCAGAAGTATTATTCCTTCCTGTGTCTCTTTCCAGCCATCTCTGCTGCTCTCGCTCCCTCTATCATACACTAATGTACCAATTTCCTCTCCACCACACCTGATGTCTCTGTCAGCTCACACACAAACACCACAATCAGTAATTCATTTTGTATTTTGTACATCCCATGGACCTTGAATTTTATGAAAGTTGTCTGAGTATCTTGTGAAAAAAAAGCCTTCCAGTTTACCTTAAGGCACAGTTCCTAACACATAACCAAAGAAAATTGTCCTATTATGCTGTAATTAGACTATGGTTTGGTAAGACACATGTCTCTGTCAGTGTTCTCAGGACATTTTGAACGGCACAGTACATGAATATGACATATTTTTAGAATGTCTTGCATGCGAAAGGCACAAATAAATTCACCATACATAAATTCTTCATCAATCACACAACAGAACCTGGATCTTCCCTAAAACCAGGCTGCAGCCAAACTCTTGACTCCAACCTGCATTCTGAACAGAAAGTCAAAAGAAGAATTAATATTCAATTACAGATGCTCGAGTGGCAAAGGATGTTAACCTTTGTATGATCTTCTTTAAATCTTAAAGTGCAGAACTAAATTTGAATTAAATGTTTCAGAGTACTGATGGTCCTTCATGTGAAACAGCAGGAAGTAACTTAAGCTCTTTTTGAAGAAAAGACAATCTGAAACTGGTAGATTTTACAGAAGCAAAAATGTTTAAATGGGACATCTGAGCTTGATTCTTTTTTAGTTGCAGAAACCTACCTTGTATCCAACAGCCTTTCTTAATTCTTGGATGAAAGGGAACATGTCTTGTGCTTTAAAAACGAAGTTGACCCTTTTTAAAACATACTCTGCACTGGAACCATTCTGGACGAATTAAAGTCTTTATAATCTAGTATTGCTGTCCAAAAGATTTAGGTCTGTTTGCTAAACTCTTCAATTATTTGGGACAAGATTTGTGCAATATTTCTTTGTATTTAGATAAGTTACTGATAAATACATATTTTACTAGACCTGTTCTGTTTTGTTTTTTTCCTGGATGTGCATCATAAAAATGAAACGAGTCTCTATTTCTTTTGTCTTAATTTTATAAAATGCTTTACATATTTGAAGTGAAACATGCACGTGTTGAATTGTGTTTTTGAAACAATCTGAGCAGGTACACAAAAGTTGCAGAATTGGCCAGAAAATGAAGAATAATGCAAAATGCTGTAACTGAACTAAAGAATAAAAAAAAAGACCACACACAACTAGTAAATACATCTTAGACAATTTCTTAAACATTTTTTTATAAATCTTAAAAACAGATAAAACATATTAAAAGTGAGGGGCATAGAAAGAGGACAGTTAAATCCAAATAGGCAAAAAGATAACAACAGTTGAAGCATCTTACTCAATTAAAGGCAAAAAGATAACAGTTGAAGCATCTTACACAATTAAAAAAAAATTAACTGTAACATAGACAAAGTGTCATTTTCAATAAGATATGTGAAGAAAATAGTAGTAATAATAATTCGCTTTTTTATTGTATTGTAAGCTGTGGAGAAAACAGAAGAAGAGGAAAGACAAAAGCAGCACAATGACACGTGATGAGCACATATTTCCTCTTTGAGTTATAAAGATGTTATAGCTTTAAAATTGTAAAGATGAAAATCAAAGAACATCGACATGTTTTGTCATTTGTGTCTCTATTTTACAAAATTCATGTCAATTAATTAAAGTAGCTTCCGTTGTTGGAATTTTTTCCACCATAATTTAACCCAAGTTTAGATTGATAATGCAAATGAACCTGCATATGGTTATGATGATTAAAAGAAAACTTTTAACCAAATCTACGTAAGGTTTAAAAATACATGACATTCTCCCACGATTTGTTAATCAGCCCCTCCTAGCAAAACCTGTAAGTTCACAGTCTGCTATGTGAAGAGACTGCAGGTAGAGCAGATAAAGAAGTGTCAAGAGGGAAGTTCCTGAAAGTAATGAGCTTTCAAGAGATCCCTGAGTGCTAAAGCAGCTGGAGAAAACAGTCTGTACTCAAACTTCCCTCTGCAAATGGAAGTCCAAGTGGCACTCCGGAAAAGATGGCAGTGTTGGAAAAGCAGAAACACATGACTGCAGTGGCCTTGGATACCTATTTGAGTTTGGCTGAACAATATAGGCTTACCACTTTGCCTTGGATCGCCATCTTGTCTTGGGATTTTCTATATGCTGTGGGACATACAGCATGGATTTTTTTCCTGAGATCCTGAGGTTTTTTTTTGAACCTTACATTTTCTTTCTGAATATTTAAACCTTTGAAATTTTATTCAGAATATTTTTGAGCCCTTGATTTTTAAACAGTAAAATCGGATCCCTTGAAACACTATTTTCTTTCTTAAATATTTCAGGGTTTTTAATTTCAAGACTCATTTCAGACAAAATTTTGATGGCCCAGAAATTTGACGTAAAAATAATTGATGGGAAAAATGTCAATTCCACCATCTCACTACAATGTTTCTAAGAACTTATTGATATCGAGCCAATCAAATCATGACACCGACATCACGGCAGCCTTTGCTATGTTCTATTGGAGCTTAAGATTGCAACAAACCAGCCCGGTGTTTCATCTGTGATTATTAAAGTTTTTGCATCTCCCTATTATCTTCTCATGGACATAGTTCATTAGAGCACAAAAACATACAACCTTTTTGAATTTTTATTTTTCACCCTTAGACCGCTTTTCTACTGATGTAATGTGAGCTACCATGGAAAGCCAGACAACAGTATTCCCCACGTATTCGTGGGGTTTAGGGACCAGTGATTCTCGCAAACATGCACAATCCACGAATGCAGAGAACCACATTTCCGATGCTTTGTAAAATTTGTAATATTAAAGAACTTTGGAATATTGCTCAACATTATTTTTTAATTAAGAGCAATAGACTGTACCATAGCATACAGGAGGGTCACTCTGTCCCTTAAAACAGGAGCCCATGCATCCTCCTTCATCAGTTATGTAAGAGGGCATCCTCTTGAGAGGCTGATTTCATACTTCTTCAGCATATCAGAATATTTTTCGGCTGCTCTTGAGTCAGCTGATGCCAGTTCTCCCTCCAGGGACACAAACTTCGGTTATAGTGATTCAGGAACTGGTGGAAATAGCTGTAAAATATTCCTTAGCAGCAAACAAGGAAGCCAACGGGCCGGTTTAGGTACCACAACAATTCGGCCTGCAACAACCGTTCGGGGTCCTTCGACTAATGCTGACGTTGCATTATGTGATTGTCTGTCCGTTGGTCCGATGACATGTCAGATGGTGATTAGTCTGGACAAATTACGATACTACCATAGAAGAAGATATTATGTAGTCCGTTGTAAACAAACAGAGCTCCGACACAGAGCGAGATTATCTTCTAAACGTGCTTTTATTATTATGATTATTATTTTGTGCATTGGAGCCGAACGGACTGCAGTCCGAACCCTTCTCCGGACCGCACACTATAACAAAGCACCTTCCCTGCCTCTAAACACAAAGCTACGAGACTCCAGCTGCTCTGATCAGAGACACGGTTTGCTTATGTGAAGCAGCAGGTCTATTCTAACAGCCACAGATGTTTTTACAAAGTGGGTTGTGGCAAAATATCTCTCTAAACATTACAAAGAATAATGTCAGTCACAAATTTTGAAGGAAAAGAACTTTAGGTTACAAAAGGAAACGTGAAATGAAAATATGTAGAGCCTGAGCAGATCTCTACGGAGCCCGTGTCCTGACATTAAGATATAAAAATATATCTTGTTCCCACAGATTAATATCATGTTCCCACAGATTATTATCTCGTTCGCACGAAATACTATTCCGTTCCCACAAGATACTATTGCGTTCCCTCAAAATACTATTCCGTTCCCTCGAAATGATTAACTTGTGCGAACGCAATAATTATGTCGTTCGAACGCAATAATTAATCCGTTCGAACGCAATAATTATTCACGTCATATTAAGTCATACACGGATATGCTCTCTGTACGCCGGCAAAACTAAGCCGCTTTCAGCGGTAACTTCCGTGTCTCTGTGACCCATATTCGTTCAAAAAAGGAACATGAAAAACATCAAAAGATTTATGATAACTAGGCTGCTTTGTCATACGATAGCTCCTGCTAGGCTACTACTACTAGCTCCGCCGCAGAGCTCTTTGATGTATGCCGGCCTTTGGGCAACTGGCTGGTCTGTTGTCAGACAGCTGATATTTTAGTTTAGGGTCGAATAGGAATAATAATATTCAGGACTTTTATTAACTTTAGCAGTCAGTCGCTTTATATTCGAAGGCTATTAGGCTACATGCTAACTGACTAGCCGATCATATCCTGTTATTAATTTACGTCATAGATTTACAGCAGATACCTTCACATTTCTGTCTGTGTGTGTCTCATTACATTGCATTGAAGACACGGAGGATGTTTAGAGACCAGATTTATTTATTTTAAAAAGCACAGAAGCATCCATCGTATTCACGTTCGCATCATCTGGTACGCCCTCCGGTCATCTTGCTGCAAAAGCCGCTTCCTGCCGCTACTTCCGTGTCTCTGTGAGCATTCAATAAAGGTAAAAATAAAAGCAAGAATGGTCGATCTGTTATTTTCTCGATGAAAATTTGAAAAATATCATATTAAGCTGGCTGCTTCGCCTAAAGCACTTACCTTTAGCTCAAAGCATAACAACAATAGCACTACGTCACCTTTCCCAGCATGCTTTGCTGCCAATCATTGGCCAATAACCGTGTCCCTGTGACCAAGGTCTAACAACAAGACCAATGATTGGCAGCAAAGCATGCTAGGAAACGTGACGTACTGCTATTGTTGTTATGCTATATTTTGGAGAGAGTTTTATTCATTGAGAAATTAATCAAAGTGGTAACTACATCTGGTAGCTTTAAATCAATGTCCTTGTATTTAAACTTTTTAGTAATAATAGATTTAAGTTGCTGACATTCCAAGAATTTATTTATTCCATGTTTTTCTTGAAGTTCCTGGGGAGTTATGAATCTTTTATCAATAATTAGGTGCTCTAGTTGTTTTACGCCCCCTGCTTGCCAAGTTGGGAAGTGAATCATTTTTTTGTTTATAAGGATGTCTGGGTTGTTCTAGATGGGTGTCATTTTGCACGGTTGAATTGATGATTTTGATATTTTGAGAAATTCCCACCAGGCTGTTAAAGTAGCGTTTATATTAATACTTTGGAAACAATCCTGTTTTTTAACTGTTTGGCTAATAAAATTGTAGATCTGACAGGTTGATCTTTTCACATAACGCCTGTTCCAACGCTAACCATGAGTTGGTTTCTGGATTATTTTTTAACCATTTTAAGATGTATTGTAATCTATTTGCAAGAAAGTATTTGTGGAAGTTAGGTAATTATAAGCCTCCACAGTTTTTTGCAGATTTAAAGTTTTTAGACTAATTCTTGCAGGTTTACTGTTCCATAAAAAGCTTGATATGGATGAGTCTAATGCTTTGAACCATTTTAGTGGCGGTTGTGTGGGAATCATTGAGAATAGATAATTAACTTTAGGTAAGATTTTCATTTTAACCGTGGCTACCTTGCCCATAAGGGACAGAGGCAGGTTGGTCCAGCTTGTTAGATCGTCCTGTATGCTTTTCAGTATTGGGGTGTGGTTTGGCTGCACCGGTTCTGATAGTTTGGGGGAAAAATATATACCTAGAAAGTTGATATTTCCTGATTTGACTGGTATTGTGAGTCTTTGCTCCACATTACTGGTCAGTGATAATAAAACAGACTTATTCTAATTAATGGAATAGTCTGATATGGAGGAGAATTCATTAATGATTGTTGCTGTTTCATTTACATAATGTAAATTACTTAAAAACAGTAATATGTCATCTGCATAGAGATTAATTTTATGTTGGCTGTGTTTAGTTTTAATTCCTTTATTGCTCTCATTCTGTCTTATTGCTGCAGCTAGAGGCTCAATAAATATTGCAAAAAGAGAAGGGGAGAGTGGGCAACCCTGTCTTGTTCCTTTTCCGAGAAAAAACCTGTTGGAAGTCTGTTTATTATTCTAACTGATGCATTGGGGTTGTGATATAATATTTTGGTAACACTTTATATTAAGATTCCTTAACAAGCTTTGTTAACACATTAACAAGCATTATAAATGAATTTATAGGGTGTTAGTAAGACATTTATTAGTACAATAAGTCTAATAAGGTTTATTAAATTACTTAGTTAACACATTTACAAGCATTATTATTAGGATGTTTTCAAGATGTTAATGATGCATTTACTGATATTATACGTGCCTAACAAATTTGTCAGTGTTAATAAGCTTAATAAGATTTATTAACAACCTTTGTTAACAAATTAAGAAGTATTATTATTGTTTGGGGTTCTACTAAGATATTTATTAGCATTATAGATGTCTCACACAAGCCTAAGTGTTCATAGGCTTAATAAGTTTTATTAACTAACTTAACAAATTAATAGGCTTTATTAATGTGTCAGATGCTAGTAAGATATTTATTAGCATTATAGATGTCTTGCAAATACCTGAAAGTGTTAATAAGATTTATTAACATCTAAAGTCAGACCATTGTCTTCTAAATCCATATTACTAAACTGCTTATAAGCTTTACAAATGTATTAATTAACTTTGTTAATAGTTTATTAATTGTTTTGCAGCACCTCATCTAAAGTGTGGACGTTTTTTACCACAAACAACCACAAAGCATAAAGATTGTAAAAAGAACTTTATGACATTAAAACAGACTAAACATACACAAATCGTTCTGTAAAAGATATATAATAATTTAATTCAGACAAATAATTTTTTTTTTTAAAAACATATATACTGGTGTTGGATGACTCTAGCATCATAGCTAATAAGGATAAAGTATTACTAGCATCTATCCTGAGTGAAACCTTCATTGCAAATCCCATCACCAGGAGACAATTCTAAGCATTCACTGCAACTGCATTCAACCACGGTTGCCTTGCTTCAAAGTCCACAAGAAAGTTGCACAAGCCAGTAATTTTTGAAGAACGAAGACAATAAACCTACAGGAGCCATGCTAAAGCTAACACGCTAACGACCGACCGGTATAGAATCAAAGATGGGCGGGGCTTTTTTCGTCACCTGTGTGAAAGCAAAGTCTAAGAGGCCATTCAATTGGCTGAAAGTGAGCACGCCTGTTTTGCTGATGAATTTTTGATTGACAGATTCATTAGCCAATGGTGACATTAGTTAACCTGCCCATCTTTGATTATGAATCGATGGGCAGGTTAGCGTGTTAGCTTTAGCATGGCTCCTGTAGGTTTATTGTCTTCGTTCTTCAAAAATTACTGGCTTGTGCAACTTCCTTGTGGACTTTGAAGCAAGGCAACAGTGGTTGAATGCAGTTGGCATTGAATGCAGAGAATTGTCTCCTGGTGATGGGATTTGCAATGAATGTTTCACTTAGGATAGATGCTAATACTTTATCCTTATAGCTATGATGCTAGAGTCATCCAACTCCTGTCTATATGTTTTTAAAAAAATTTTTTTCTTCTGAATTAAATTATTATATATCTTTTACAGAACGATTTGTTTATATTTAGTCTGTTTTAATGTCATAAAGTTCTTTTTACAATCTTTATGCTTTGTGGTTGTTTGAAGGTAAAAAACGTCCACACTTTAGATGAGGTGCTGAAAAACAATTAATAAACTATTAACAAAGTTAATTAATACATTTGTAAAGCTTATAAGCAGTTTAGTAATATGGATTTAGAAGACAATGGTCTGACTTTAGATGTTAATAAATCTTATTAACACTTTCAGGTATTTGCAAGACATCTATAATGCTAATAAATATCTTACTAGCATCTGACACATTAATAAAGCCTATTAATTTGTTAAGTTAGTTAATAAAACTTATTAAGCCTATGAACACTTAGGCTTGTGTGAGACATCTATAATGCTAATAAATATCTTACTAGAACCCCAAACAATAATAATACTTCTTAATTTGTTAACAAAGGTTGTTAATAAATCTTATTAAGCTTATTAACACTGACACATTTGTAAGGCACCTATAATATCAGTAAATGCATCATTAACATCTTGAAAACATCCTAATAATAATGCTTGTAAATGTGTTAACTAAGTAATTTAATAAACCTTATTAGACTTATTGTACTAATAAATGTCTTACTAACACCCTATAAAGTCATTTATAATGCTTGTTAATGTGTTAACAAAGCTTGTTAAAGAATCTTAATATAAAGTGTTACCAATATTTTTTATTCCAATGGATGAATGATTCTCCAAAACCAAAGTTATGGAGGGCAGCAATAAGGAACTTCTAATTTACTCTGTCAAAAGCTTTTTCAGCATCTAGCGATAGTATGGTCATTTCCTGGTTTTTAATGTTCGTTCGTGTTTTTCCACGTAAAAAACATACCGTGGCTTGGAATCGTTTCAACTCGGCTTCTCCCAATAAGACGATACACGACGAACCTCATTTATAGAAAAAATGATTTTATTTGTTTATACTGGCGGCCATAAGTCCCCACAAAAGTGTTAGCTCAATGGATCAGTCAGCGGGATTACCATGCAGAGGTTATAAGTTTAAGGCCGGCTACTGACCGGTGTTAGACGACTTTTTTTGCCTTGCCTTTCTTGATAAAATTGAGTTCGACTAACTCAATTATATTTCATTACATGGAAGAATTTTCTTTTAGGTGGGGTTACTCATATTTATTGGATGGAAATCCTGCCCACAATTAAATTAAGTTCATCCAATGAGATAAGATAAAGATACTTTATTGATCCCAGTTTGGGAAATTGGGTTGTTGCAGCGTCGGCATTAGGCTCAAGATACAAACATACAAACAATAGATGACAACAATCAATCAGAAAGAAACATCAGTGAAAAAGAACAGTTGTATTGCGTGACACATCATTATCTATTGCACATGGATGACAAGTTATAGAGTCCAATGGAGTGAGGTATGAAAGATCTCCTGAAGCAGTTGGTATGACAGGGAAGCTGCCTTAGCCTGTTGGAGAAGGTGCTCCACTGACCGTCAAGTACAGGATTGGAGAGGATGCTCAGGATTATCCATGATGGATACAAACTTATTTAAAGTCCTCCTCTCCATCACAGATTCAAACGTGTCCATTACAACCGATTACAGAGCCAGCTCTTCGGATCAGTTTGTTCAGTCTATTACTGATATGTTGCCCCCCCAGCAGACCACCAAGAAGAACAGAGTGCTGGCCACAACAGAGCAGTAAAAAATCTCAAGCATCTTGCTGCACACGTTGAAGGACCTTAGTTTCCTCAGGAAGTAGAGTCTGCTGCTGGCCAGCAGTGCTGTTGCCCTTTCAGCTCAGTCTGTTGTCGATGGTTACTCCCAAGTACTTGTACTACTCTACCTCTGCCACATCTCTGCCCAAGATGCTGAGAGGCTGGGAAGCTGGTGGTTTCTTCCTGAAGTTCATCACCATCTCACTGGTCTTTTCCACATTGAGCAGCAGGTGGTTTACTCCAGCCCATCTCACGAATTTATCAACAAGTTCCCTGTACTCCTCCTCCTGCCCACCATTAATGCAGCCGACAACCGTGGAGTCATCAGAGAATTTCTGAAGATGGCATGACTCTGAGTTGTACTGGAAGTCACTGGTGTACAAAGTGAACAGGAAGGGAGAGAGCACAGTTCCCTGTGGGGCCCCCACACTGCTTGTCACCACGTCAGAAAGGACACTGCCCAACCGGACAAACTGCGGCCTGTCTGACAAGTAGTCAATGATCCAGGAGACTAAGGCACCGTCCACACCCATCAGCCGCAGCTTCTCACCCAGTAACCAGGGCTGGATGGTGTTGAACGCACTGGAGAAATCAAAGAATGTGACCCTCACAGTGTCCCCCCCTCTATCCAGGTGAGAATGAGCATGTTGCAGCAGGTAAATAACAGCATCCTCCACCCCTAGGCGTGGCTGGTAGGCAAACTGAAGTGGGTCCAGAGATGGTTTCACCAGAGGTCTCAGGTGGGACAACAAAATCCTTTCCAGCACTTTAGCTGCATGGAACGTGGGGGCAACAGGACGGTAATCCCTGGGTCCAGAGGGTGCAGTCTTCTTGGGGATAGGAACCAGACAACGTGTTTTCCAGGTGGCCGGCACCTTCATCAGACTGAGGCTCAGGTTAAAGAGGCGCTGGAAAACTGTGGATAGCTGGGCGGCACAGGACTTCAGTATCTTAGACTTTTCCTCCTAATGGAAAGTGGCAGTGGTGAGGAAGGTGGGTGAGAGGGGCATTTATTTTTAAATATATTGATATATAATTCAAATACATTAATTAAATAGAGACATGTCCAGGCATGTTTGCATGACTCAATGACATCACAGCAAATCACCGTTTCAGGCTCACACGTTGAAGACATCTCTGTGAATCTGCAAAAAACTGAGGATTTGAAGGCTGCTCAGAAACTCATGAAGAGGACTCTGAAAGCTGCTTTTAAAGACAACGAGACACTTGGAAAACAGCTGAAACATCTTAGCAAAGACCTCAAAAATCAAGTCCAAATGGAACGATTGTGCGACGGGGAACAGCAAAGAGTCAGCGAGTTGTCTCGAAAGATCGCAAACATCACAGCAGAAATTACTGCACTCCAGGGAAAACTTCGATCAAAAAATCTGAAAGAAAAACACTGGAGGAGGAGAACGCAACTCTGCAATCAAAGCTGACCAAACTTCAGCAAAAGATTGCTCTCCAAGAACCATTTGAACCAATTCATGAAGACCAGGCCAAACAAGTTCAGATTTTACAGCAAGCTGAAGCTTTAGACGGAATATGGAAGAGCTGCAAATTCAAAATAAAAAATTAGAGGAAATGAAGAAAAACTATCCCACCATGTTAAAAGAAAAATCCAAGCTGGAAGGTCAAAACAAGAACCTGAAAGGAGAGATTTCTGACCTGAAACAGCAGTGGGAGACGACCAAAGACCTGGCTGTTAAATCCAACACTCAGCAGGAAGAAATAGAGTCACTGCAGAGAGAATATGAAAAACGGAAACGTGAAAGGAACAGATTGGCAGATCGTCATCAACCCAAACCAACACTAGAAACAGAATATCGTGGAATAACGGAAGAAACTGAATTGGTGAAGAAAATAAAGAAAGAACTGTCTGTGCAAACTGAGGAACTCCGGGAAGAGATCAAAAATTTGCAAGATGTGCAGAACAACCTTGATGCTGTGAAAAAGGAAAATACAGTTGTGAGGGAAGAAGTAGAATACCTGCATGCAGTGATGTCATCTCTGCAGAAACACGCTGCAGGTCTTCAGGAAGAGCTGGATGACCTGCAGGCTCTTCCTCAAGAATACAAAGATCTTCTAGACGAATACATGGACACCATGAAAGAAAAGTCCCATCTGGAGGATCTTGTGGGGAAGCAGGAAGAGGAGGTTGCTGGTTTGAGGCAGACGGAGGAATACATCCAAGATCTGGTTATGAAGCACAACTATCAGCTGGATGAACTTGATTCCCTCAAAGAGCAAACAGATACCCTCAAAGAAGAAAAGCAGCAGCTGACCCGTCTTCTTCTACAAAAAGAAAGAGTGGCAGCACAACATTTTCAAATTAAAACAGACACAGAGCACCAGCAGCAAATTAAGAGGCATCTGTCTGTGGAAAATGAGGAACTGCAGAACAAGTTAAAAAAAAAGAGAAAATATGGAGGAGAACTCTGACCACGAGGACAGAGAATGACATTCTTCTGGACCAAACCAAAACGCAGGTTCAGACACTGAGACAGCAATCTGCAGCTTTCCAAGAAGAGCTCAAAGACTTGCAAGAACGTTGCTTTATTTGTAAATTTATATAGAACAATAGAAAGAAACAACAAAAGAAAAACAGCAAAGGAAAAATTTAAATACATCATGAATTACAATTAAAGCCATGAGCGGCATTGTATAGTCCGCAGGCCATACAACTCCTGCAGCCATTTAGAACTAGAAATAGAATTAGAATTAGAGACAGTTAGTTAGTTGTTAGTTACCGGAGGGTAGTTTCCCCTCATCTGAACGACCCGGTCCAGATGAGTGGAAGAAGATGGATGGATGGATGGATGGATAGATAGTGTTTTTTTCTGCACAAATCTCTGGATGCTCTCTGCACAGTGGAGTCTGTATTGGCACCAGACTGAAGATCCGAGCAGAGTGTGAAGTTCTCGTGTTCTGCACAGCTTCATCAGGTCCAAAGCACCGCAGGAACCTGCAGTGATGAGGCTGTGGTAACTGAAGACGAGTTGCTGCAAGGGATAAAATAGATTTGCTGCCACTCCAATAGAACGTAGCAAACGCTGACATCATGTCAGTGTCATGATTGGACTGGCTGGATATGGATGTGTTTGATATGGTCCCTCTGTCAGACTCCTCCCCCTCTCCTCTCCGCTTGGCTCCTGATTCATCCCAGCTGCGACCACTTACCTCATCACCTCACCTGCCTTCTTAAGGAGCTCCAGGATCATCATTCTCCACCAGTCCGTTGCCCATGATGGTGCATAGTTGGTCTTCATGTCAAGCTCTAGTTTGTCATGCTATGCCAAGCCTGTGCCTAAACTCTCTTTCTGCTCACCCCCAGGAACCCATCACCACGAGTGGTCGCCAGAATCAGCCTCAGCCCGGATCCCCCATTCTGTCTTCTCCTGCGGTCACACCTCGAGCCTCTGCAGTCACCTCTGTTCCTTTGACCTCCACTTCAGACGGCTGCACATTCCTGCGGAGGAACCCACCAGTGACGCCATCAACATCTGCCTCACGCCAGGGACCTACTTCAAGTCCTCCTCACGCTCCGCCTCCGTAATCTACCATTAAATCTCTTACCCGCCACGCTCGTCTCCCACTGTGTTTCTTCTGGGTTCCAGCATCTGGGTCCGAAAGTGTTCTGTAGCCATGACAGTGTTCTTAGAATTATTCTAGTGAGACGGTAGAAGTGAAGTTTTTCCCATTGAAATTTTTTTACATCGAATTTCTCGGCCATCAAAATGTTGAGTCTCCAAATTAAAAACACTGCAAGATTTAAAATAGAAAATAATATTTTAGGGCATAAAATGTTGCTGTTTGAAAAATCAAGGGTTAAAAAACAATCAGAAAATTCAAAGGTTTAAAAAATGCAGAATCTGATGGAACAGAAAACCGTCCATAGTACACAGAGTGGTACAATGAGGAATTAATTCAATCTGTAAAATGTCAGATTGTTTATGTCCAATTTGCCAATAACTGTGCCATGTGATGTAAAAACTCAATAATCTGGCTGGGGTCAGAAAAAGTCACTCTTGGAGATGAGCTCAGCGACAAAGGAGCACAGCGAAGGTTTTCTCCAACATCCTTGCAGTCGCGCAAATAAGCCACATAATTCTGGATGAAACGCTCAACACCATCTACATGGTGCATTATTGCGTCAGTAAATTACTAAGAGACACTTTAACTACCCCCATTGTAAAAAATATATTTCATTGCCAAACACTTGAAATGTGGTTAGTGTTCATGTTCATAGGCTGATGTTACATAAATTTACTAAAGATGTTGTAATCTTCATTAGAAGTGTATGCATAAAATATAAATGGCAATAAAGCGAAAATTACTAAGTGCAAAAATATTACTTTTATGGACATTTACTACCCTCACCAGACAGGACAAGTTACCCTCCCATTTCCCTGTGAGCCACAACCATAATTTAAGAGAAATACGGAGGAGAGTATAGAGTGGATGTAATCAACATTTCCACTGTCGCAATGATGCAACTTTCTATTTGCCCTCCTTGTAATTCTTTCTAATTATGAAATGGTTGAGATTTCCACAGAGGTTCTGATTCAAATGAAGTTAATTAAGAGTTGCTATGAACTGTTTATAAATTATTTAAATAAATAATATTTCATTCATAAGATGACACTATATCATAAATCAGAACTGAATTTTGTAGTTCCTTTCCGAAATCCTCAGAAGAGGAAATCTTTCAAATAGAAATGTTTGCTGCATTCAGAGAAATTCAAGAACAGATGTGAGACCAAATTATTGACCCTTTCCTGGTTTACAGGCACATGCAGACAGTTCTACAGCTTCTGGACTTCAGTGAACCACATTCAGAACTAATATACAAATGAAAAAACTTAAGAGTAGAGGGCCTTCAAAGTTTTTTTCAGACTTCAAGTGAACGATCATTAACAAATCATGTGGGACAGCCAACAGCTTTTTCCTTTACTGGGACAAGTCAACACAGTTGTATTAGTTTTTCAAGATCATAAAAAAACAAAAAAACTTGATAGTCCCTGATCTTGTACTCTTTTTCCGTCCAGGGAGGGAGTCTACAACATCTGAGTGGACTGGACGGCATCCCCTGGGGCCAGGTGGGGCCCCTCTCATGGGCATACCTGTCATGGTTTAAGTTTTTTTTGTCTTGGGTTTTGCTTTTGTTCTTGTTCTGTCTTGTTTGGTTCTGTTTCCTGTTTTATTTTGAAAGGGTTCCTGTCTTGTCTTGAGTTGTACTTCCTTGGTCCCCATCTGCCCTGATCGTGTTCACCTGTGTCTTGTCTTGTCTTGTCTGCCCTGTCTGTATATAAGTCTTGTCTCTGCCTTCCTCTTGTGCTGGTACATTAACTTCTGGTCATGTGTTTCATGTCCTCTGGTCTTAGCGTCCTTGTTCCATGTTTCTCGTCACGTCACAGTAAGTTTTCGTTTTTGTTTGGTCATCCCACTCTGCAGCGCTTTTTGTTAGTTTAATAAACCCTCTAGTCCTGTACCCGTTGGCCTCCCGTCTCTGCGTCTGGGTCCTACCGGCTCTCGAGCCTCCCCTCACATGGCAATACCGGGACACCCACATCTTTTCCATCGTTCTTACAGCAACTAGAGCCTGGTCCTCAGGCTCACCGTCCTCTGGCCCTGTCTGGGGCCTCCGCTGGTCGCCTGCGTCCGCCTTTCCACTCGGGCGGTCGGTTTCTGCCACTTCCCCCCTCTTGACCTCGGTGGGGCTGGCGGGCAGGTTGCACGGGTGTGTGGGCTGACCATGGGCTGTGTCGGCCTGCCTCTGGGGTAATGGGTGGGTGGGGGCTCAGGACTCCCGGGCAGTGGCGTGCCTCTCGTCTGGGTGCCGGTGTATGTCTCGAGTGGACGGGGCATTGGGTATAGGCCCGGTGCGCCTTGGGGTGGGGCGGGTCCCTGCCGGGGCCGGGGACCTCCGTCTCCTTTTCTGTGGTGGGGGTCAGGTGCACGGGAGCGTGTTTGGTCCTGGATCTTTGTCTGACGGTGAGGCTCTTGGATGCCTGGATTGGCCGGGTTGCTGCGCTGTCTGCCCCCTAGCTCTGGAGTAGGTGGGGTGCGGGCCTCCTGCCTTTACTGGAACGTTCAGTGTGATCAAGGTACACTCTAACAGGCACACATTCATTCAATCCACCCGCTTACTCACCTTTGCACAAATACGGGCATGGGTATTGTATTTTCTCTTTTTCTACACCCCTCTTCATGAATATTGGTAATGTGAATTGTGTGTACCTGTCTATGTGCAGAAATCCTGGGAGATAAATCTTTAATCATTGATCTATGATGATACTTCTAACCCGTAAATAGTTGTGTGCGGACTATTTTGTTTTGTTTTGTTTTTTTGTTTTGCTGCTGTGTGAACTAAATTATGTTACTTAATTTACTTACAACACTTCTATGTTTTATCTTTGTGATATCGACTACCCTCCTAACTAACCCCTTATCCCCCATCTCTGACATCCCACTCTGTTTCTTTCTCTTCTTTTGTTTCTTTTTTTTCCGTCCGGTCCAACAAGGAATGCATACAAATATAATTTTCATAAGTAAAGCTTAGCCTCAATTACAAAAGGGGTTTATACAAATATACTCTCTGTCTGTCTGTATATCCATAAACCCCAATTGTAACAATAAAATCTGATCAATACAAGAGGCACTTAGCTCTGATCTGCTTGCTCAGCTGTTGGACAGGACAGGTAAAAAAAAAAAAAAAACTTTAAACATATTGTTTTGTATCAAATACATTGTGGCTTTTTGTTTAAAAACAATCTCTGACATAACAGATTGCATAATAATAAGAGTGGGGGTTAACAATCTGCCTGACAGGTATTTGTCATTCACAGCACATTGCTCAGGAGGTGAGAACATTTCTGTGCTCTTAGCACCTTCCCCCTGATAGCTGAGGGGGTTGTGTGATCCCATCACAACACACAACGGGCTGTCCATCAAAAGGATGATTATTCTTCAAAAGCCCATGTAAAAGCATCATTTCATGTAAATTCCAACACAAAGTATACACACTCTTTGTGGTTTCTATAACGGCTCTCCATTTCGCCAAACTAAAACCACAAATAATGTCCCGAAAATGAAGGATACAAATACTTCCACTGCTGGATCCAGAAGCCGTTATCAAGGAAAGAAAGGTTTTGACCATCTGGTAATCCCCTCTAGATGCTTCCCTGTGGGAGCCTTCCCACCTTGTCCCTCCAGGAGGAGGCTTCAGCCGAGACGCAGGGCAGATAATATCTCTGCTGCCACAGGAACACCCTCGTCTGCCCCATGAGGAGACAAAGGAGGTGTGTGGTCGTCTGTTGCTCAGATAAGTGGCAGAGATGGATAAACGGGAAAGTAATGTTGCCGACCAAAAGGACTAAAGAACACTCCCCCTTAAGGCAATTCTTCTTTCTCCTTCTGTCTTTTCTTTCTCAATCTTTGATTCATCCTCTCTCACTGAGTTTGAGCTTTTCCTCCTTTAGTGCATGTTCTGATGTTATGCGTGTCAGAATGACCAGGGAGGTGTGTCTGCATAGATACAGTACATAAGCGAGCACTGGGCTTAAGTGAAAACGAATCCATCAGCTTTAGCTCAGCTGACTTTCATTTCAAGCAGTTTGGTTTTTCACCCTAAAGCTCAGTTCACAACGGGCTCAGAAACGTGCATTCAAGTGACCACTTCCAATCAAAGGTCTAGGTAAAAGCTTGTATATGAGGGTTTCAGGCTTCTGTGTATAAAACTCTTGCATCCAAGCTACTTACGTTTTTAAGTATGTTTTTATTTTACTATTTTTCATGCACAGCCATTGAACACTGGTCAAAGGGTAAATCAGTCTAACTTTGACCAATCAGCAACTCGTATTTTGTTGTGACGTTTGGGTTGTGTCCTTTAAAAACATCGAAGTACCAACTGCTTGAAATTGATCATGGAGGATAAATAATAATTGGGGTTTGTGACCGGACGGAATTATTTGACGGCAAGTCGAAATAGAGCTGAAAGAAGAACTCTAGAGCGGGATCCGCAAGAGTTGCACTACCACAACATTTCACACCAAGTCTCTTCCAACTGTAGGTACATGCACTAGTATTGGTGCACACTGAATGCTAAAAAAACATTCAAAAATTCCTGCTTAGCGCGTTCTTGGACTTGCATCAAATGCTTGGTGTGTATGTAGCTTCAAGCAGTGAGGAGGTCGGTCAGATCGATGTTTTAACAAACCGACCAGTTATGATCAGCTAATAAGAAATCTGCTGATTTCCATTGCAGTTTCTCTGTCTGCTTCAGTGGCGGTAAGTGGAGAAGGTGTTGCCTCCATCCTTTAAACTGTGTGAACATCTTGAGTTCAAATCTAAATTGAAAGATCAGCCTCTGAAACTTTTACCCCTCTCCTCTTGCTTTAGGCCAACATCAGAACTTTAGTCATTTCATTTTGTAGTACATGAAGCCGTTTTCTAATTAAATTCTACTAAGTAATCCTGTGAAGGTCATTTCAGAAACATTTGCTCATTAAATAAGTGTCCAGCTGTCACATTTGATGTGGGAAAAGATCTATAAAACTGTGAATAATTAGGGACAGTCAAATTAAAGCCAACATTTATCCTCCTGTGAACCAAGACTTTATGTTTGTGCTGCAGTCCCAAACAAATATCCCAAATCTTAATTTGTCATTAAATTCAGAGCAAGTTTGCATTTCTGTTCAATAAACATACAGCCCTGAATTTAGTTTGTGCACACATTTTTCTTTCATTTCCATTTTAAACAACACTGTTGTCGTGGGTCCTGTCAGGGAATAATTGGGCAGAGGCGCCAAGGTGAAAGTATTCTTGGTTTATTCAAGAATAGAGCACACCACTTGCTCCACAAAAGCCAACATAGACTTCCCACTCCAACACTCCAAATTCTCCTCTCAAACTCCCACCCTGACAGCTGTAACTCTTTCATATGGTAAGCCCCTCCTCCTGGGCGTTGCTCTCCATCAGTCCCAAGAGAGAGAAGAGGAATTTACCAAGTTCAAGAACATAAATAAACATACAAACATAAATAGTTTCATTCATAGAAAAATTCTGTGTCATGTACAGAGACATAACAATAATAAAGAAATAAATGCAAACAGTGACCGATGCGTCACATGACCCGGGGTGTCCATGACCACTTCCGGGTTACCGGGTTACTTCCGGGTAAACAAACCAACGCTAATGTTGGCGTCGTGTGTGCTTCGTGTTAATGTATGCATGGGGATGACGAGACAGCAACCCAGCGTGCACTCAGGGTTACCTGCAGGGGGATAGGGACAGAATGAAAAGGGTGAGTTGATGTAAATGACGTGTTTTACGGGTCCGTGCGTGCACGTCAATGCGCACGTGTGTGTGCGAGCGTGTGTGCACCTGCCGCGGCAGCTGACGGTTCTACACTGTCACATCATCCCCCTCCTCTGGGAGATTGGCGATGTGCGGCAATCTGGACAGGAAATCTGCCACTATGTTTTGTGACGTACGTTGAATTTGTGAGGCTGAAGCGCCAGATACCAGCGTGTAAGCCGGTGGGTTACAGTGTGTAGTCTGTCTCAAGGTCAAACTCTGGGCCAAGTAAGTAGTACCTCAAGCTGTCCAGCGCCCACTTAATGGCAAGTCCTTCCTTCTCCACAGTGGAGTACCTTGTCTCTCTCGGCTGCAGTTTCCGACTGAGGTACAGGACTGGTCGCTCTTCTCCTGGGTCTCCCTTAATCTTGACCTTTTTTGTGGTCTTTCTCCCAAAAAAACTCCACTCAGAATTTAGCAATAAACATCACAGATTTGCTGTAATATATCTTAGCTGGGGTTTCTTGATAAGCATTTCAGCTTTCGGGAAAGCTAAAAGTGAGAAATTGGATACAAAGGATCACAGATATATTAGTTGCAAAGGAGAATAAATACATTTTGTTTAAATATTACCAGAAAGTAAGTTCCAAGTATGACTCGTAATGTTCTGAAGTTAATCTGAAGAGGAGAGCAATTAACAGAGTAAAGTAAAAACTTACAAAATGTCTAAAGGTAAATAACACCAGAACTGGATAAATAACCCCACCGAGCCTTTCAACTTGAACTGCCCGTCACAGGCAAAGCCGACGGTGTCTCTCCCGCCAATAATATATTTAAAACACTAACAAGTGAATTTGCAACAGGAGGAAAAGTTACATGATAAATTTGGTGAGAAACAAATTCATGTCATAAAAAAGGGAAGACAGAAACAAGTCTGTGAGAAGGCATTTAAAAAGTCTTACAGTTTATTCAGTTGAATTTTAGGAGGACAATGACACAGAATATTAAGTTCTATTCTTGTTCTAACATAAGAGAGCCTCCTGCTAGCTCCCAGAACAATGAAATTCAGTCGCTAGCTAAAAGTCTATGTTAAAAAGAAAAAAAGGGCGCTGCAGCTACCGGTAGTTTTTTTTTTTTCCTGCACCTCATTTGACACAGTTGAAAGATAATATTTTAATTTAATCAGATTTGCCTAACCTGCGACAGACTGGCGACATGTCCAGGATGTCTCTTGCCTTTGCCAACGAGTGGCCGGGATAGGCTCCAGCAGCCCCGTGACCTTGAAAGAGACAAAATGGCTTAGAAGATGAATGGATAAATGTGTTTTGCCTTGAACAAATTTTATGAATGAGCACTTACCAAAGGGCAGAGTCCCTAAATGTGTTTTAAATGTTTTATTTAAGCTCCACATACTAACCCCTATGAAACATTTGTTAGAGTGTACCTTCCATTACCTTAATCAGGTCAAACATTGTCAGAGTGCAGTGCAATGATACAACAGTTTGGAAAGTGCGCGGGCAAAAAGATACGAACAGAGTCAAGAAGGTGACAGACGAAATAATTTTAGTAAAAAAAGGAAATATTAGCTAAACTCACACTTAGAATAAAGAAAAAGATCTTAGGGTACATTACAATAATAAAAATGTCTGTTAGTTTTCTTTCCAAGATCGGCAAATGTAGTTTCTCCCTGAATGACGTGTATCAGTCAAACACATTCAGTCTTAAAAGCGGGTTTGTGCACTTTGAGAGACTCATAACCAGAGATATTAGCCCGAGGCGTGCACTCATATAATTACAGTAGAGCCGTCAGCCCTCCGGTCTATCGTTTTTGTCTACATAGTTAATCTTACCCACCACCCAATTCTTCCACATAATGTCCGTGTCAAACACACGCACACACACACACATCCATTACCCCAACAGATTAACGGCTCATCTGCCACCCTCATCCTGCCTCATTTCCTGGGAGATACTACAATAACTGCTTGCTAGCACTTTGTCCAATAGACTCTTTAATGGACTACTTAATTGCAAGATAATTAAATAGAATTTATCAAAATGGAAGTCACCATACTTTGGCCTATATGAGGCATGAACCTAGAATTTCCAACAGTTTGCATCTAGGTGTTTTTTTTCACAGATAGTCATTAAAAAGTATCTGTCGATGATTTGGTATTTTTAAACTGGTCTTGTGGCTTTTTCTCATGATTGAGGGCATATATAAAGAAACTTAACCTCAAAAATGCATTTCTGAGTATTTCGTTATTCAAATCCTTGTAAATTGGGAGCCGATGAAAAAAAATCCCGTTGGATAAATTGTGTGTTACGTAGAAAATGCGCTGGGCGGGGCACAGGATCCCTGCTTTGAGCACTCAGCAACAGGGAGGGGGAGAGGGGGCGGGGTTGCTCCACTGCTGCTCTGTAAAAAAAACTTGCCCTGGAAAATGACACAAGTTTCTTTCTTTTCTTTTTTAATTGGGCAACAGTTTGGATGGATGGATGGATGGATGGATGGATGGATGGGTGGGTGGGTGGATGGATGGATGGATGGATGGATGGATGGATGGATGGATGGGTGGGTGGGTGGGTGGGTGGATGGGTGGATGGATGGATGGATGGGTGGGTGGGTGGATGGATGGATGGATGGATGGATGGATGGATGGATGGATGGGTGGGTGGGTGGGTGGATGGATGGATGGATGGATGGATGGATGGATGGATGGGTGGGTGGGTGGATGGATGGATGGATGGATGGATGGATGGATGGATGGGTGGGTGGGTGGGTGGGTGGATGGGTGGATGGATGGATGGATGGACATAGCTTTGGGATTTCAACCACAGAGTCACAGCTATTGTTTTGTTGAGGGGTAATCTGTCCACTTACTACTCAATACCTTCCTATTTGTTCAAATATTTAGACTTTCAACAATCATAGTACCCACTTTTATGTGTAGAGGTGATCAGTAAATGCTCCCTCAAGATTTAAGTTGTTATATAGTGTCTACTGTAGCAAAGGATCAAAAATAGACTTCTTCGCTTCAACTTCTGCACCAAACAGTCCCTGAACAGTTTGTTGGCTATTGAAAAATTTCCCATCTGGCGAAAAGACCTATAACTGATCGCTCTTCAGGCAGCAGTCTTCTTGTGTGCATGACTGAAATTAATGTAACATTACAGACAATTTTGATTCTCTTGTAACACTTGTGCTATCCTAGGCACTTTAACATTGGAAGTTGGGTCATCTAGACCCACTAGACAGTGCGCTGAACCTTTTTTCTTCAATGATTTGTGATCTTCACTGGTGTCCATGGATTACATGAAATCTTTCCACCTTTCTCCACCTTTGTCAAGGTAGGGAGAAGATGTCAATGTAAGGGGGGGGGGGGGGGTATCTTAGATAACACAAGGGTTCATCATGAACCCCAGCCTGAGACAAAGGTTTGCAAAACCTGCATAAAACTCAAGTTTTAAAATGCTTCTAATTCTAAATTCTGTTCTAATTAAAGGTGTTTTTATTGCCACATTTTAGGTTACAAACTCTAACCTTTAATTGGAAAAAGAGCCCAGCTGTTTAATTGAAATTAAGGTTTTAAAGAAAAGACGGGAGCTGTAAATTAGGCTGTGTAAATGTGTTCTTGAGACCTGCTGCTTCCCGTAAAAATGTGCAAATCTACATGTGACTGAAAAACTGGACAAAAAATATATATATATATTAAACTGCTTTAAAAGTTATGGCCTCATCCAAACAGGAGGACAAGTTTTTTTTTAATTCTGCATTTAATTATTGGTCAATTTTAAATTTCAAAAATAAGGACTACAAAATATGTTTTCTTCCAGCACAGCGTTTTAGACCTTAAGCAGGTTTATGTTATTTAGAGAGCTATCAAATGTTTTCATGAACAGTTACATTCAAGAAATCTAATATCCTAAATCAGTCAGTATTTCCATGCTTCCTTTTTTTTTTTTTTTTCTAGCTTTTTAGCAATGCGTAGTTTTATGTAATCAAGCAACAACAAAAGCTAATTCCCCATGTGGATGGTTTTTATAATTATCCACTTCATCTTGATGAGCATTTAATAACATCAAATTAAGTCATTTTTATATAATTAATGTTGAGTTGAAACATCCCATTAAATAGAGGCTGTTTGCATTTTGCTGCTTTTATCTGAATTGAGTGACTAATAAGATGCTCCAGAAATGTCTGTTTGTTTACTGCCTGTGTCAGCAGAGAATTCACGCTCTCACATGCACACACACATGCACATGAACACATGGAGTCCATGCTGATGCTACAGTCCGATGTGAATTGCAGAGCACGCCATGCACTGTTGCACAAAAACAGTCATGCACATTCAGGAGCGTGTGTGATTCTGCATAAACATGCTGCTGACTGAAGCAACAGTATGGAAGGTGTTGATGCATTTGTGTCAAATCACATGGGGTTTAACTAAGTGGAAAAAAAATAATAATAATAAAGAACGAGTTGTGCTTTTCTGTCAGTGGAGCAGAAGAACACACCAAAGCTGTGGATGACACTAAGATATTCAAAGGTTTCTTCGACTGGTTGCCATTTGCAAATAATACATTTATTTTTATGTCTGCTGGACTTTGGATACACATCAATGTGCATCATGTCCATCTTTGTGCTTCTCTGCAGTCTGCTTTCATTGTTGGAAAACAACACAACTTCTAAAAAGAATATGATTTATCGAACAATTCATTTTTCAGCTGAAACAACAAAAAAAAGCAGATGTTTTGCAAACAGTCAGTAGTTACAGAGAACACAATGCATTCAACAGGTTGACTGCAGCACAACAAGACAATCAAGACCCCTCAATTACCTTTGCAGCTTTAAGGTGTGTGAACAAACAACACCGCTTACCACTGCTGTCTTTTTTATAAAAGTGGACACAGTGCAAATTGAACTCCAACTGGTTGTTAAAACATTGCCATGCTCTCACATCGGTTTGCCTCTTAAAACAAATGTGGATTGTCTCAGTAAACAAGTAATTTATGTATTTAACTGAACCTACATGGTTTATCCACCCATCTTCTGAACCTGCTGCATCCTTTTTTGGGGTCCGGGGAGGGGGCTGTCAGGTTTCCTGCCTTAAATGTTTTCCTGCTTTCTAGCCCGGTCATTGTCACGTCCCCAAGAGTCATATACCCCACTGTTATTGGTTGGTTTGTCAGCTCCGCGCACGACAATGAAAAAGTGTAATTCATACAAACTGGTGGGCCGCATTAACATTAAACTTTCATATTAAGAAGGGGGCCGCAAAATATCATCTTGGGGGCCGCAAATAGCTCGCGGGCCGCGAGTTTGAGACCCCTGCTTTAGACCATATAAGATCAGCAAGAATCAGCTGATTCTGAAACGGAAAAAACGTGACTTTGTAACACTTTACTAACAAAAAGTATTTGATAACGGCACCAAGCCGCTTTTCTCTGCGACAGAATCAGCTAATTTACGTTGATTGCTTCACTACTGTAAAGTGTTGCAAACAAGCTAGGCTGTCATGGTGCCTCTGTCAGCCCCGCCCCTCTCTGCTCTGCTCCGGAGGATTCCCAGCTGTTGCCACTCACCTCATCAGCCCTGCTGCCTTCTTAAGGAGATCCACAGCCAGTATTCGTCATCAGTTCGTTGTTTCTCCATGGTGCTTGTCTGGTCTCTCATGTTTATGCCAAGAAAGATATTCCTGTTTAGTAACTTTGCCTTACCTTGTGGAGGTATGGAAGTGCTTAGGAGAGACAGCAGTGGAATTTCTAACGAGGTTGTTCAATAGGATTCTAGAGAGTGAGAAGATGCCTGAGGAATGGAGGAGAAGCGTCCTGGTCCCGATCTTTAAGAACAAGGGTGACACGCAGAACTGCAGTAACTATAGAGGAATAAAGTTGATGAGCCACACAATGAAGCTGTGGGAAAGAGTAGTGGAAGCCAGGCTTAGGAAGAAGGTGGAGATTTGTGAGCAGCAGTATGGTTTCATGCCCCGTAAGAGCACCACTGATGCCATTTTTGCTTTGAGAATGTTGATGGAAAAGTACAGAGATGGTCAGAAGGAGCTGCATTGTGTGTTCGTAGATTTAGAGAAGGCGTATGACAGGGTGCCGAGGGAGGAGCTGTGGTACTGTATGAGGTCGTCTGGAGTGGCAGAGAAGTATGTCAGAGTAGTTCAGGACATGTATGAGAGAAGTATGACGGTGGTGAGATGTGATGTAGGTCAGACAGAGGAGTTCAAGGTGGAGGTGGGACTACACCAAGGATCAGCTTTGAGTCCTTTTTTGTTTGCTATGCTGATGGACAGGCTGACAGACGAGGTAAGACAGGAATCTCCCTGGACAATGATGTTTGCGGATGACATTGTAATTTGCAGTGAGAGTAGAGAGCAGGTGGAGGAACAGCTAGAGAGGTGGAGGTTTGCTCTGGAAAGAAGAGGCATGAAGGTCAGTCGTAGTAAGACAGAATACATGTGTCTGAACGAGAGGGATCAAGGTAGAAGCGTTAGGTTACAGGGGGCTGAGGTGGAGAAGGTGCAGGAGTTTAAGTACTTGGGGTCAACAGTTCAGTGTGATGGGGAGTGTGGAAAAGAGGTGAGGAGGCGAGTGCAGGCAGGTTGGAGCGGTTGGAGGAAAGTGTCAGGAGTGTTGTGTGACAGAACAGTGTCAGCAAGACTCAAAGGAAAGGTGTACAAGACAGTGGTGAGACCAGCTCTGCTCTATGGGTTAGAGACGGTAGCAGTGAGACAGAGACAAGAGGCTGAGATGGAGGTAGCGGAGATGAAGATGTTGAGGTTCTCCTTAGGAGTGACCAGGTTAGACAGGATAAGGAACGAGTACATCAGAGGGACGGCTCATGTTGCCTGTGTTAGCGACAAAGTCAGAGAAGCCAGACTGAGATGGTTTGGACATGTTCAGAGGAGGGACAGTGGATATATTGGTAGAAGGATGTTGGAGATGGAGCTGCCTGGCAGGAGGGCAAGAGGACGGCCAAAGAGGAGATATATGGATGTCTTAACAGAGGACATGAAGTTGGCTAATGTTAGGGTAGAAGATGTCCATGATAGAGTGAAGTGGAAAACGATGATTCGCTGTGGCGACCCCTGATGGGAAAAGCCGAAAGAGAAAAAAGAAGAAGTAACTTTGCCTTACGCCTTGCTTCCAGGACCCTATCATCACGGGTGTTATCTGGGATTTCCTCTGAAACCGCCTGTTCTATCCACGCTCTCCTCGCCAGCCGTTCATGCCCTCTCAGCCTCCACAGAAGCCCTCCAGCCACGCCTCGTCTTCCTGCCACCCACCTGCAGTCTCGAGCCGAAGACATCACCTCCAGAAGATCACCTACAAGAACAAAATAAATCAAATTAATTACCTTATAACTCTCCTGTGTTCCTTCATCTGGGTCTGTCTCGAAACCTCGAATACCATGATATAGGCAGAGTTTCCCCTCTTCAGAATCCATTAGAATTACGTTAATTAACGGCTGAAGAGTCATGGTAGTCGGACGAATGTCAGCACTGCGCCTAGGGTTAATGGGGCAAAAATAACTTTAGCCTATTTTGCTCTATTAGTGAAATGACAGACAAAACAACAGTCATGTTCATTAAAAGATTATCAAACAAAAATAATGAACAAAAAAAGACACTTGCCAAAAATGTCTGACTACAAACAAGCACATGCACAATTGTAAAATACTGTTTCAGAAGAAAATTATGTCAATAATTTAATACCAGCAACTCTAGGAAAGTAAGCTTTCACAAAGTAGTCTGCAGCTGGTTGATACCAGGTTCTGTGTTGCCACCTGAAGATTCACCTCTGATGTGGAAATAGAAGAATAAAACCTTTAATTCATTCTGACCACCTCTTAAATAAAATGACTGCATTTTTCTGTCGCGTTGTAACAAAGATGTAGAAAAGAAAAGTGTTTGAAAACCTATTTAGTGTTTCTCATGAGAGTTTTGAAAGTGCCCCACAATTGTCCGAGTAAAACATTTCTCCATCATAGCGGATCTTTTTATTTTTTATATAATACTGGAAACTTTGGGGAGGGGAGTCAGAGCAAAGTGTGGGTATTTTACGCTTTACAGGTAATTCTTATGACAGATATGTACTTTTCTTATTTTCACATTCCAGTGGCTTTGTCATAACCGAAAAGAGAAGACTGAAAGAAAGAGACTTTCAGCAGATCAAATTTGGGAATTGTTATAAAAAAAGGTAAAAGTGATTACCCGATAAAGCTGCGGTTAAGGAGAAATCCAAAGATAAAGGATTCTTTGGTTCAATGCAACCACATTTGCATTCATAAAGCTAGATGGACAGACGTGGAGATAAGACACTGCTATCTGAAATGTAATAAAACTCAAATAAAAGAGTATTTTCTGTGCCTCTGGATGTGGGCTGGTGTGGCAGTGAAGTCCTCAGAAGTGGATAAAGTTTGAATAGAAACATAATGACTTGGTGCTAACACTCTCTCACCCCTGAAGCAGACAAGGGCTTCAGATTTATGCTCCCAGAGTTCTACATTTGGTAATATTATATAGCGAGTTGTGGATTAAAAACTCTAATTGTGGTTTTTAAAAACCAAAGTAAGTGTTGTTGTTTTTTTCCCCTTATCAAGTTTTGTCTTGGTGTTCTGGACTGTAAATCCGTTAAAATCCTTCAGCACGTCTGAGACAAAAGTTTCAGTGAGTTTCACTTAATTGTATGCAAAGCCTAGAATTAAAACAAAATTCAAATTTGAATCAAGAAATGCCAAACATTCTGAGCAGGAAAGTTAATGCTCTACTTTATAAAGGATGGTTCATTTTTGACTTTTCTGGCAAACAATACGAGTGAAAACATGACAGTTTATGTCCACATGCATGCAGTGATCAAGAGCGTGCTCACCTGTAGTGGTGAGACTAATCAGTCAAATCTGTAATTACAATGAGACATGCAGTGACACACACTGGCACAAACACACATGCTCTGCATCAGGATGTTTGTTGTGATGCTCATCTTTTCCATGTATTTAACACAGCTGGAAGACTTGGTGATGAGTTAAAACCATGACATTTAATAAATGACTGAATCATCTTTTTCTTATTCATTTTGTCTTTAGCTAAGATCATGTTTCTACCAATACAATATTTTTTTCTAAAAAAGAAAAAAAAAGCCCTTTTTATGTGTACATCTCTAACATGGCAAAGCTCCAATGTGTCTTAGACTCCTCAGAATTGGATATTTTCCAGAAAGTTAATTGTTTGTTTTATTTCCAATTGTCTTTGTTTAGATCTCATGTTGTGGTTTGTTACAAACTGCAGGCTTTATGTGCATCTATAGATTTTTATTTTAAATATTATATTATTATACTACAGGGTTGCTTCAATTAGGGATCATTTATGTATCTTCTCAGCTGAATAATAAACCCTTAACATCAACTTGATTTCTTATTGTGCACTTTTTAATATGTAGCCTTGTATACAGCGTTTTCATCCTCTTTTTCTTTACTTTTTTAACACAGCCACAACTAAACACAATCTGTTCAAGAACACCACAAACAAAATGATGAAAAAAGAATTCAGACATCATTTCCAGAGGATGAAGTTACTGAAGGCTGAAATAAATCCAATAAATTCTTCACAACTTTTTTAGACAGTATGCTCTGAGAATCGTCTGTCTGTTCAAGGAGCTTTAAGTTACTCAGCGTGAACCTTGGTAAGCTTTAATGCTAAAAAGAAATAAATAATTGTGACCAAACAAGGTTTAAGCCCAGGAGGGACATGACATTCTGCAGAAATGAGTGTTTCTAACAGAAGCAATACACTTCAAAAAAACAAAATACTGAAGAAAAAACGTTATTACATAACTATTTCAACTCTTTTTTTTCTCCATGGAAAGGATCAAACTATGAACAGTTGGACAAAAGCTTTTAAATTGTTTTAAACCACTTTAAATCAGCTGGAAAGTGACTGATTATCCAGACATAATATTGTCAGTAACACAACTCTAATATTATTACTTTTTTAGTTACTAAAAAAGTAAATTATGTTCAACAAAGTTATTCTTTACATAAACCTAAAGTTTAAAAACAGTGCTGCTTTCCTATAAGAGAAAACTTGATAAGCTTAAAACCAATACATTTTCACACAAAAATCTTAGTTTGCACCCTGCGACAGACTGGCGACCTGTCCAGGGTGTCCCCTGCTTTCGCCCATAAGTGGTTGGGATAGGCTCCAGCAGCCCCGTGACCCCGAAAGGGACAAACGGAAGAGGATGAATGAATGAATGAAATCTTACTTTGCAAAACACAGTGAACAACTTTTTTTTCTTTTCACTATGAGATCAATTCACTGCCCATAGTAGCTTTGGCCATTTTTACCATGCTAAAACAGAATTTGAAGAAAGTAGAAAGAGCCTTATTTTAAGAAAAAAAATTGTCTTATTTTCTGTCTAACAGGAAAAATAATCTTATCTAAGACAAAATAATCACAGTTTGAGAAAACATGTCTTAGTGACAAGAATATTCTTCTTAAAATGGAAACTCTTGGTAAGACTGTTTTTCTTGATCCAGTGGACGATTTTCTTTTTGCCATATTTAAAGAACATTTTTGAAATTTTAAGAATTCTTGACTTATTTCTGGGGGACTGTTTTTGCAGTGAACTGAGTGCCTACATCTTTGTTTCATAAGTTGGCATCTTTTTTTATTTCTTTATTTATTTTTGTTAATCCTTGGTTCACATTTTTAAAATAACCAGCAGCCAAATGACTGGTTGCTGGTTGCATGGCTTTACAGTCCTTTTCTGTGCATCTGTATAATCTTCACAGAATAAAATAATATAACCGTTTAACAATCCACAAATGACATTCAGTAGCTGTCCAAACATATTATTCCTGTTGTGTTGGCAGTCAGTATTCGCAATGAGAACATTGTATAATAAACATCTGCATCATAATTCAGTCTTAGAGCCTTGTATTTGGCAACAGACTCATGATTTTAGTGCTATTTTCTGATTCCTGCAGCCAACCGTAAATGAAATGCCTGAGTGTTTCATTTAGTGCGCCTGGAGGGGCGAATTTATGGGGTTCAGCCACGGTGGGAGCACCAGTTTCCCCCCCAGGCCACAAATAACCAATCAACCTGTTGAAGGAGATATAAATCCATTTCCGGTAGCAGTATTTGAATCATCTTATTCCTGAATTGTTTATGACTGTGAAAACTAAGTCCAGGATGCAGAAAGGCTGAAAGAGCAGCTGTAAAACCAATGTGAGTTTTAACACACACAAAAAAAATAGAAATTCTAAAAATCACACTTCCCTGTTAGTCGAACATGTTGGTTTTAGTTAACAAAAAGCTATTGACAGATTTTTTTTCAGGTTATGATTAAATTGTTTGCATTGCAGTCTTTGTGTGTCCCGCATTTAGGGCCTCCGTAACTGTTTTTTTTTTTAATTATTATTTTAGTTTATTTCTAAAACAGAAACTATGTTTATTATTTTGCATAGGATAAAAAAGCTAAATTTTGTCTAAACTGCTTAAAATCCTCATAAAAGCAAAATAAACATAAAAATATAAATAATCTACTAAATTATATAAAAGAAAATCCTCATCTCTTTAGTCCCTAGAAATCATTTATTCATATTTATGTAAATCACTTTTCTATCCTTATTCTGTCCTTATTTTGTTTGATGTTCTTATGTAATTTAAAGGAGGATCACAATGAAGCCACCTCCACATCTGCTGTACTCCTCCTCTGCAGGCTCAGTGTTGTCCTCTGACACACTGATTTCAGTTAATTCCGTTACATGAGCACAGCTTTTCTTTAGGGGAAGTGTCAGATAAAGAAAAAGAGCCACGGAAACCTCATAGAGGGATAATTCTTCCTCTCCTTTCCATTGGCCCTTTTCTGCTGTTTTTTTGACTAGGCGCAGGTTTGTCGAAAGAATGCACCAAAGTGACTGAACCTTCATTATTAAAATGTTTAATGCTTTGATCACAACTGCCTTTACTGGTAGATAAAAATGGATAAACCTTTCTCATTTTAAGACCACTCTGTGAGCCTGTACAGTGAAAATGTTCCTGCACATTTTTTTACAGGCTTTCCGCGGGCGACAGGTCAAAGCAAACACCTAAGCAACACGTAAGGGTAAGTAAGGATGAATGAAGTAGGTTAAACAATGGATTTTTCCTTTTATTCAATCTCCCCAAAACTTCTGCACTGGACAGTTGGTATTGTCCAGTGCATGCCCCCTCCCTGCAGGCCGACAGTTAGAAATTAGGGAAGTAAAAAATCAGAACTTTTCTGGATAGAATTTTAATTAGTTAGCACAGATTTTCTGTTCTTGAACTGATAAATGAATTATCCTTCCAACTGATCTTTAACCGACTGGTTCGGTGACTCCACTTCAGTTTTCTGAAGCTCAAATAGCCAACAGTTTAACAGTTGACCTATAACAAATTAGCCATTTGACTGATTAATTGTTTAAACCCATCTGCTGTTGTGTGACTCAACACACGTCATGTCCACACAGATAAACTGTTACTTCAGATGTCTGTCAAGCTAAGTGACCTATTTGTGGTTAAGTGTTGCCCTGTGGGGTGCCATGTTCCACCTGCCTATAATGAAAAAGAGCCCGAGGCAAAGATGTTTGTGAAATTAGTCAGATTCTAACTGCAGCGGCCACTGTTGCACAGCTAAAATGAGACAAATATGGAATTCACACACATAATAATACTCCACAACCTGTCAAAATTATTGCAACAACCTTGTTTTTTGCATTTTTTTTCCCTCAAAGACCCTCCTATTATAACTTTCACCTTTATATTACTCATTTTGAGTTAACTTCTTGAACATTTCCCAGCCGAGGCTCACCCATGGTTTGGTGTCACACTATGGTAATTATAGTCTACACTGACTGAAAATATATCCTCACACCATATCATTCTTAATGTCAGGGCCTTAATGTGCCAAGATACCGCCTGTAATAGGATTTTGATTGGTTACTAATGAAGATGCACTTCCAGGGAGACAGACGTGACGAGTCATCCGTTCAACCCCCACAGCCCAGAGAGGGTCTGCATGGAGGAGGATCGTGTGTTCTGAAACGCAGGCTGGAAAAGTTCCTGCTCACATCAGATTTTATTTTTTGTGTTTGTGCCAACAGATACAGTATATGGGAAGACTTTCATCCCAACATGGCTGACAGCTTTATGTGAAATAGTACAGCCACAAAAGCAAAAGTTACTCTGTGAGAATATATCTCAGGTGGATTATTTCTAAGATATAACAATAATCTATGTAATTCAAGTCAATATTTGTTCATTATGAACAATGCGATTCACTGACATCCTTTACCAAATCTTCAACCAGTGTGACTCTGGTCCTGAACACTGCAGGTGAAGTTTTCTTGATCCCTTGGATATCTTCCAGATAATCAAGTGTAAATGAAATATGTGTACAAACAAACAAGTAAACAAGAATGAATGTCAGATCCATTCACATTTTAGTCTCCTAAAGTTCAGCCTACTGTTAGTTTTTCCACATCCAAAGAATCCAAAGGGAACATTATTAGAACATCCTAGCACTCTGGATGGTCACATGTCTTTGCTTAATTCAAAGTGTTTCCACACATTGGACTGGAATGATAGACGGATCAGTTTTTGATGACTGTGTTATCCGCTGTAATTCACCTTTTCTTTTTCTGCATTATAGTAAAAAAGACCAAACCAATCAATCACATTGATATTTTCCAATTTTATTTATAATAGAGTTATTTAAATTTGAAACAATTTATAATGTTATGGGCCGATTTGATTAACAGTTTGCCTCAGACAGGTTGATCTGGTTGGATAGTGGGAATATAAATCGCTTCATTAATTAACTCTATTATTGGTTTCACCCCTAATAACTAGCATTCTTGGAAATACTTGTCAGTCACAGAGTCACAGTTCAAGGCTGTACTTAATCAATACATTAATATGTTCAATCTCTGTTTCAACTGTGTATCTAACAGCCAGACAGTGTTATCAGCAATGTATCAATAATTTTTTTATGAGCAGGCGTATCAGCTCATAAATTAATAATTAGAGGTGTCTGTGTTCCTGTGGTGTGGGTTCTGGTCCTTGCTCTTGAGCGCTAGCCTACAAATTCTATCTATGGGTGAGCCTTGTCGGCCATGGTAACAACACTTCTTGTGGACCCCCACCGTTCGTTGGCGTCTTCCTCCTGGGCAGGGGTGGCTGGCCCCTGCCTTGCTCTCACCTGGACCAACCATGGACTAGGTGGGCGGGTGTCTGGAGCGTAGGGCGGGTCTCCCTTGGGGGGGCCCTGGCCCGTGGGGATGCCCAGAACTCCTGGGTGGCGGTGGGTTGCTTGTCTGGGGGTGCTCTCCTGGGGTGGGGCCCCGCTTTGGGCCCTACCGGCGTGGCTGGGGGGGCTGCTCTCCTGGTTGGGCTGGGGCTTGCACTCTCTGACCTCTCTGGTGCCTCCCCGCTCTCTAGTTTTGGGGGCCTCCGTGATTTTCTGTCTAGCAGATAATCTGTGATTGCCCGGGAGGTGGTTGTTCTCTACCTGCTGCCGTGCGGGTGTTTGTGTGCGTGGGGGGGGGGGGGGGGGTCCTGGCTGCCGCAGCTGGGGTCTTGGTGTGGGGTTGGGTTGGTACTCTCCCTCCTTCTTTTTACATTCCATCATCCACTTTAAAAGAACATAAAAATCCACTCGAGCACAGGTGTTAGCTCACCTTTGCACAAGTAGCTTGAGTGATTAAACTAAATGTTTCAAATGGGTCGGTCATGCCCAACAAAAGGGGGCGTGCATATACATACTGTATATATATATATATATATATATATATATATATATATATATATATATATATATATATATATATATATATATATATATATATATATATATATATATGTGCACGGTGGCGCAGTGGTAAGTGCTCTCGCTTCACCGCAAGAAGGCCCCTGGTTTAGTCCTGGCTGGGGGACCTGAAACAGAACACCAATGGGGAACCTTTCTATGTGGAGATTGCATGGTCTCCCCGCATGCTTGGGTTTTCCCACTGTCCAAAAACATGCGGCAGCCTGGCGACCTGTCCAGAGGGTTGAGATTGAGATTGCTGAAAAGCCAATGTCCCACACTATCATACTTTCATCAGCAGAAGGCGTTCCTACTGCAGAGCCAGTGTTACTGGAGTCGCCTGATGAGTGAATCATTAATGATTCGCAGTGATGATGTGGGCTGCAATACTTCTCTGTAATTTGCCTATTAATGGTAAAATAATAATCAGGGCTTTCTATAACTGTGGGTAAAACTTGAACAGCATTGGGTCATGCAGAGAAAAAGATTTTGTCTTATAACTTTGATACACAACTCCATGGAAAAAAGTCACCTTGAAGGCTCTAAAATTTCAATATCCCAGAATTCAAGTTCCTATCACATTCAAGTCAATTAACTTCCGCTCTTTTACAGGGAAGCAATTTACACACCTACCTTTGAATTCTCCATTACCACCAGACACATGCAGTGATGAATAGCTTTGTATTTGACCTGAATTGTTGGGGATAATTTATATATGTTTTAATGTTTTTTAGCAGGTTTACAGTCTCTTTAGTGCTTTCTAATAAAACAGGAGGAAGCTTCTCTCTCTACAGCTCAACTAACCATTTATTTGCAGGTATTCATTAAAGTAGAAGAATTGTAAAGTGGGTCTCACGTTGAGCTTGTCATAATAATAAGCTCCACTGTGTAAAATACTGCAGGAGAAAATGAAAATAATTGTTAACTCTTAGCCAGAAGCAGCTGTCAGGGAGGCAGAATCCAAGATACATGATACATTTCTCAACTCCAGAGACCCCATATAAAATAATATTGTCCCAAAAGTGTCTGACCCATTTATTTAATTTGTGGCACAATTGTGTGAAGAAATATGGCATGTTAATGAACAAAAACTAAGCTATTTAGAAAGAATACTTGTTACAGTAACATCTGTTGTCTGCTATCTTCCTTCAAGTTTAAACGTACTTTTACAAAATAAAATAAAAATAAAAGTTCAATCTACTTTCCAAAGTCTTGCTGTAAGCTTTACTTACATATTTTTTATTAGTAGAGCACATGACACTTACGTGATCTTTGCTTACATGTGCTGTCACTGCCTGGCAGGTTTACATGTGTATCAAATGTTATATTCATCTTGTGGCATAACATCCTCCTGACAGCAGATTAGTCCTCCCACACAGCCTGGGCTGTTTCAGCTGAGGTTTCCTCAAACACATTCGTTTGTTTTAGCACTTGCACTAAATTCTTATGAAGCGTACAAAATGAGAAACTGTCAAAACAGTTTTTTTACATTCTGATGTGATATGATTGCAGGCGCAGTTTTATTTATTTATTTGATCCCACACTGAAGTGGAGGCAAAAGTCTAACACACGGACTCAGTTTAAATGAACACAGAGCAAAAACTAAAAGCTTTTTCCATGATATACGCTCCCTTTTTATTAATATCATTGAAATATGTATTTTTTTATTTTGTGTTTTGGTAAATTTAAAATTCTGGTGGGGTTTTTTTTGGGGGGGGGGGCATTCTGTAGTTAATAGAGTCATAAAACGGCTAATAATTTTTTGTGAAATAGAGGCAGTAGACTTGTATTTTGTGCAAAGTAACGGGTGGGTTTTATTGCAAATTTGTGAAATATTAAAGGAAAATAATTATTAAACAATATAGAGGAGCGTAGTAGTGTTGCATGTGTGATGCAAACAGTTAGATGTTTGAGACTTTTAGGGCAATTCACATAAATATATCATCTAAGTGGCTAAAGAAGTTGCCCACCGACCAAAACCAAGATATTACACAAAACATAACAGTTGTTAGTGAAATGTTCACATACTTTATCTGCATATTGGTCTAAACCAGATGTCTGCAACACGTGGCTCTTACGTCTCTTCAGTCTAGCTATTTGGGTTTCAAGAAAAAATGCCAACAATCTGATTAAATCATAGTTGTAGTTTTGGTTAATTTGTTGTAGTTATTTAAACTTTTTCATGTACAGTATGTTTACATGTCAGAAAACTCAGCAAAATACTGGTAAAAAGAATAATTAATCTTTAGAATAGTTTATTGTTTTTTTACCTTTACAATTTTGGCTTCAGGTAGATTCTTCTCCAATGTTGTGATGTTTGAAATTGCATGGTAAAAAAAAAAAAAAAAAATACAAGGGGATGAAGGTCCATCACAGTCATATTTATGGAAGATATCAATGTTTAACTTTCCTGCATTTTTCATTTCTGTTGCAGCAGGAAAATCCTATTTGACACAGGGTGTATTTTATTTTGAGAGGACCTTGTAGGTGGAAGTAAAAGGTGCTCAGGTCCTCTACCAGAGTCCTGATAGCTTGAGGGTCCTGCAGTATCTTAGCTGTTCCTAGCACTGCGCTTTTCTGGACTGAGAGGTCTGAGGTCTTTCCAGGTATCTGTTGTAGCCACTCCTCCAGCTTGGGGGTTACTGCCCCGAGTGCTCCAATTACCACAGGCACCACTGTCACCTTCACTTTCCATGCTTTCTCCAGTTCTTCTCTGAGTCCCTGGTATTTCTCCAGTTTCTCATGTTCCTTCTTCCTGATGTTCCCATCGCTTGGCACTGCCACATCCACCACAACGGCTTTCCTCTGTTCTTTATCCACCATTACAATGTCTGGTTGGTTCACCATTACCATCCTATCAGTCTGGATCTGGAAGTCCCACAGGATCTTTGCCCTCTCATTCTCTACCACCTTCAGAGGTGTTTCCCATTTTGACCTTGGGGTTTCCAGTTCATATTCTGCACACATGTTCCTGTATAATATTCCAGCCACTTGATTGTGGCGCTCCATGTATGCTTTCCCTGCCAGCATCTTACACCCTGCAGTTATGTGCTGGATTGTTTCAGGCGCCTCTTTGCACAGCCTACACCTTGGGTCTTGTCTGGTGTGGTAGATCTGAGCCTCTATGGCTCTGGTGCTCAGGGCTTGTTCCTGAGCTGCCAGGATGAGCGCTTCTCCAGCTTTGTTGAATCCAGGTTACTTTTTTATTATCTGTTTTCATTACAGCTACATCTATTACAAATCATACTAAAGCTATATGCTGAGCATTAATGGATATTGTTTACATTTCTGTAAACATAACAGACAAAATATAGTAATTAAAATGTCTGCATCTTATTCATTTTACGCTAATAACAATTTGCTTACAAAAAACATTCGACTCATGTTTTTGGAACCATGACCTCCCCAAAAAAATCTAGAAGTCAAGCTCAGTAGCACTTCAGTTTACCAGCGTCATAATAATTCAAACCCAGAATGACCTAATCAAATGTATCAGGAATTATTTGCATGCAAAAAAAATACAAGTCAAATATATTGGGAAAAAGGAAAATATCTTAGCATTGCTGTCTGCATGTGTTTGTGTGTAAACTGGAAACCAGTCATATATATTGCTAAAGCTGTTGTATATTTTTCATTTTTCTAATTCCATATTTAGCTTTACATTTTACAAAACACAACTACACAAAAACATGTTCTTCGTGCTCCCTGATTGCCTTCATTTTGGCTTCGCTGTCACATTGGTTCCTTCCCACGAGCCTTTAAAGATAAAACTGCTCTCCTGTTTTTTAAAGTCTAACATCTCATTTATTGGAGCTAAATGAAGGTTGTGAGCTCATGTTTAATTTGCTTTATCTATTATCATTTTTCCACGCCTTTCTAACTCCTTTGACCTAACTTCTCCTCAGTCCCTTTAATAAAATACCAGCCATAAATAATGTGCCATGAGACTGCTTTTATTTCTTTTTCACTTTCCCCCTGCATTGTCAACACATTTTCAATGCAAGCTATTTGTATTCCCTTCTTTGTGCCCTCTTGATTTTAACCCCCCCCCCCCCCCAACCAGAACAGCCAAATATTTTTTCAGCATATATTGGATTCTGAATCTAAGGTTTGGAAGTGAACCTCAGCCAACAGTGTTGGACAGCACTGGCTTGTTTGTATAGCAATACATAAGGCTCATAATCTGTTTAATCATCTGTGCCTCTGAAGGCCTCTTATGATTTCCCATTGGGCACACAGACCATCAATAGACACAGGCACGCAAACCATCAAGCAATCGTTTCATAAAACCTAACCAGAACAGGATGTATGCACTGATTTAATGTATTTTCTTCAGGCAAACAGTGTCAGGAGACAATCAACTTAAAGTTCAATACCCAGCCTTCTAATGATCAAGGAAAACTGAAAAATAGTCTTTATGCCTTAGTCACAACAGCCCTTAAGGTTGGATATGAGCTTACAGGCAAAAATTGGACACACCTGTACAGGGCACGCAGGTGGTTCACAAAAAATATCAAGTTTGCGGGCAGCTCAGTGAGCCTGTAGTGCGAAAATGTCCATTAACATTTTTTCCACAGGTATGCTGCGGGCAACAAGTCATAGTGAACACTTGGACAACACGTAAAGGTATGTAAGGGTGAAGTAGGTAACACACAGGCGTCATGAAGATTCATTTATTTATTCAACCACCCAAAAAACCCTGCGGACAGTATAAGGAACCCATTAGTGCTCTTCATTTGCTCTTCTTGACAGTTAGATATTGACAGAAATTAGACCATTAGATCATATAGTCTGGGTAGGCATCGTATGTAGCATCTTCACAACTCGTGCCTGGGGAGTTCACATGGGGTCGATAGAGGACCAGTACTTGTTCCTTACTAGTGACCGCATTGTGGCGTAAGGGCAGCATACAACAACATCACCAGTACATCAGAAGTGTGTACAACTACAAATTATTTACAATACACTTAAAATCCCCACAACAATGGTATATTCCATTTTCATAATGTTCTTAGAGGTATAGACATACGAGCCTCACAGGGAAGTGAAAAAAACTCATCTGTGCACCCCTTCTGATTTAGCTGCTCTTCCCCAGACCCAGACAACCAAAACCGCACAATACTCAGACAGGGTTAACCCCCATACAAGTCTATGTGACTAAGGCTTTAGACAATCTTTTAAACTGAACCCGTAAGGAAAACATTTTTGTCGTTTTGTCTAAATGTATTTAATGTGACAAAATAATAAAACTATGTTTATCCCCAGTATTTTTTATGTTTAGCAATTTCTGTAAACATTTTTTATAGTTATAGGTTATTGGGAAATTGTTGTTCACCTTTCAGCATATGTCTTCAAAGGTTGCTACAGCAACAGATAAACTGTCGCAATAAAATTTTTTTCTAATGAACTTTATAAAAATGCAATTATTGTTTCCAAAATTGTACCACTCAGACCATCTATTCAGAAGCTAATGGAAAAATTGTCATTTCAATAGGTTTAACAAATTATCAGTACAAAACTGATATCGGTAGATGATTGCATGACAAGACTTAATGTTAGAGGAACTTTTCACGTGTAAGTTAGTTAGGGTGAGTTTTGCTGATGCTGTTTTGCTTGGAGCCATGATGTCTACGAACACAACAGCACTCTCTCAGACTTCAATGTATTGCCTGTGATCTAACAGTCTGTCATTGTTATCAGTCGGTTTGTACCACAGGTTTATACGGTACATAGAGATGCTACCTGTAAGTCATTGCTATTTTTCCTTTTTTCTTATCTTAACTGTAACTCTTGGTGTTGTGCAGAGTTCTTCCTGCCTGCAGAGAGACAAATGACTTCAGCGAGAGTTTGCACAGCTAAAGTGAAAACAAAGAACTAATAGTTTAATAGAAAAATATGGTTTAAAATTAATCAATACTGAAGACGTTACAGGCCTTTCACAATAAAACACCAAGGGCTGGGCTTGTTTGTTGTCTTCCTTTAGGTATGTGTGGTTTATGCTCTTCTCTTTCAGGAAGTCAGAGGAAGAGCTGAAAGAATGCCAATGAGAATAAACACACCTTTATAGACCGCTCACAGGGGATATAAAAGTTGACTTGTAAACTGCTTACGACAGCTCTTCTCCTGGCTGCCCTTTTGGCTCTCTGCCTTTTGTGATGCAATACATCCTTCTTATTGAAAAAAATAAATTTTTATTCAGGTTATTTGCTGTCTGGCCTCTCTCTTTTATGAATTCTTCGAGTCGCGTGGTGAGTTGTCAAAACTCAGACTGTATTTTAAGCACTTGATTGATTTGTAGACATTTTACTCTGATATAATAAACATTGGAAATTAACAGACAATGCAGAAGTTGGAACCATCCAATGCAAAGTTGAGGACAGTTTCTTTTGCGAACTCCATTAAGTTCTGATAACAGACACCTCGAAGCCCATCATTCTGATTATACCATGGCCACTTAAAAAATAAATAAACATTCAATCAATTTTTATTCCTTTATTTTAGTTATTTTTATGCAAGAAAAAAAAGTGGACTGTTTGATATGTGGTGCGGCACGTTGTCATGGTGATGACTGAGCCGATTGAGCATCATCCTCGACTGAAGCGGGAAAAGAAAAGCGATATATCTGCTGATCATCATGATGGGTAATTAAAGCATCAGTTCAGAGAGAAGGTTCACCTCCTACAGCTTGCTTTTGTCCAGATGATGAAGCTAAAATTTGTTTTAAAGAAGCCAACACAGTGATACAGAAGATTTAAGCTATGTAACCGGAACTTCTTTTTTAGGCGTGCATTATCACTGTGGATTATCACTTTTTAATCCACACCCAGCAGCCAATCAGAATCGAGTATTCAGGTGGACCATGATAGAAACTAAATTATTCTATGGGTATTGAATTAAAAATTGTATATAGTTTGGAACTAGACTGTCTTGTTTGAGTTCATTTGTTCTTCAGTTCTAAAGATGAATGTTAAGTTTTATGTAAATTGATTTTACTATGGGGTTGTCTGTTTTTATTATGGAGTTGTCTGTATTGAAGACAAACAAAAATCAAATGACAACTATCAACGAAACACTTGAAAATATTGCTACATTGGTTATCGTCCCAACACCATTATTGTGTCCCTAATTTCTAACATATGCATACACAATCAAATGCATTGCAAACCCAAATGAAGTTTGTCCCACACAAGAAGTGCAAAATATTGCTGAAAAATTAAAGACATTGAACAAACTCGTGAAAATAAAGGAATTAACCAGCAAAGAAACAACTCAAGGAAAATTCAACCACAACCAGCACACAAAGTGTCTCTGAGTATTGTTTAATTAGAAAAGACATAAGCACTCACTCTAGAATACAATTTGAGTCAAGACCAGGTAGGACTTTTAGTGATCTGACCTAAAATCAACTCAGACTTTATTTATTTATATAGCGCCTTTCATTTCAGTTAAAAACACAAAGCGCTCAAAATAAAACCAGATAAAATAATCATAAATTATTAAAAATGATTAAAAACAGAAAACACAGGACAATCACAAACAGATGGGACCCCTCCCTCACCAGATTCCTCCCTCCACCCACCCAGTTCCCCCAGTAGAACCCTGAACAAACAAAGAACTGCAGCTAAAAGAAGGTCTAGCTTGGTTCTGCTGCGAGGAAACGATATCATGGGGATCCATTTATTCCAAGGTCCAGCCCGACCGTGGGGGTTATTACCACAGCGCCCGCCCAACACAGAGCAGCATAGGGCCCACTCTACAGCTATTAGACCACAGAGCGGGACCCCAGCCAGCCAAATGACAATGAACAGCACCCCCTACAGGTAAAGCCGGTAGTGCCCCAGAACAATGGATCCCCAAGAGGAAACACTGGATTATGAAACATCAGATAAAAATTATAATAAAATAACAACAACAAAAATAAAATAAGATATAACAATATTAGTAATAAAAAATTTAATACATAAAATGATTAAAACATAACCTTAAATATCATAAGTATAATAACAATAAAAACAGCATATTAAAAACATAAAGATAATAATAATAGTCCTTAAAAAATAAAGATAAATTGATAAATAGATAAATAATAAAAGACACAAGTAATTACCAAAGTCATTTAAAAGCAGACTATATGGTCGGTCTTGAGCCTCTTCTTAAACTTCTATAGACTCTGCAGCCCTGAGGATCTCTGGCAGGCTGTTCCACAGGCGAGGACCTTAATGGTGGAACAAGGCCTCACTGTGTGTTTTGGTCCTCACCTTAGGAACAACTAAAGGCCAGTGTCAGACGACTCAGGGTCCGCGAGGGCTTAAACTTTAAAATAACATCATTTGAATAAGAAGGCCCAGAACCATTAAAACATTTATAAACCATTAAAATAATCTTAAAATCAATCATGAAATGCACAGGGAGCCAATGCAGCTATTTTAAATTAGGTGTAATGTGTTCCCGCCCTCTGGTCCTTGTCAAAACTCGTGCCGCTGAGTTCTGTAGAAGTTATAAGTTTGAAAGTGACTTTTTTGGTAAACCAGAGAGCACGGCATAACAATAATCTAAACGACTAAAAATAAAAGCATGCATCAGCACCTCTGTGCTGGCAAGAGAGAGGAATGGGCGAACTCTGGCAATGTTTTTAAGATGATAAAATCCTATTTTCACAACTTTTCTGATGTGAGGCATAAAACTCAGATTCAAAAAGAACGCCCAGGTTTCTCACACATTAGGAGGTTTAAGATTCTTAAGTTTGGGTAAAATCCTCTTTTTCTTGTCTTCAGGACCAATGACTAAGCCACCAGTTTTAATAATACATGCTGAGACCATTTCTGTTTTCTGCTGTTATTTCTTGATTCTAACATAACATTTACGAGATGATAGAATTTATTCTGATTCGATTTTCTATCTGTTTTTATTTCTTTATTTTTTTGTGGTTTAAAATGTTTTGCCTGCTAAATATGTTAAACTTTTTTGAGTTCGATGGAATAAAAGCTGAACATGAACTTATCACTATTTGTTAAGCAGTCAATGCATCAAATACTTTCTGCTTTAAAGTTCAAGCTACTCATAATTTTGCAGTCGGACAAAAAAATTCAACAAACTGGGTATAATGACCCACCTTTTCTAGTAGTAAAGGTAAATGAAACTGTGCTGTAGTGGCCAATATTTATGACATTCTTTCGTTGGTTGGAGGGGAGCTCCTGACCACCAGAAAGGATCAGGGCACTGGCTAACAAACAGACAAGAGTTGCTGGAAGCTATATATTATTAGAAAAAAAAAGAAGAGTAAAGCGCATGAAAGAGGGATAAAATGGAAAAGCAATACATTGTATTTGATATATTTAAAAATCTATGGGAGATGAAAGACGACAGACTACAGATGACATATATGAGATAAATGATGCAATCCTTTTAAAAGGAAATATTTTCTTCTCGTAAAAGTAGCATAAGAGCAGACTGGACTGCTGAGTTCGAGTCTGGCTTTCATTTTCAGTTTGCTGCTTTGAGATGATTGAGGTTTAATCTTATCTAATGTGAAGAAGAAGAGGAGCAGCGCGTGAGAAAAGTGAAGGATAGAGAGATGATGTGCGGAGGGCAGCAAGGAGACGAGTGGGGCTGAATTAGCATTTGTATTGCTTCATTCTGCTGCCAGTGGCATCTCACCCACCTTCCATCAAGTCTGCACATTACTGAGGATTCACAGTATTATTATTACCATAGGTGGAGTATGATTCCTACCCCTCTATTAGAAACTAATATCTGGTATCTCACGCAAACAACACACAAACACTCACACACACACACATGTGTACACACACTAGTTTGAAGGTGTGCAGGGAATAAAGGAGGAAATTTTGTGCTAGAAGGAGGCCCTGAAAGAGCTTTAAGATTTTTTAGTCCTTTTTCAGAAAGACAAATGCATGTCATATACACAATACACAATACATACAAACACAGTGGTATACACAGGCCACCAAACCCACACTTCTGTGATGCAAACAACACAATTATGCTGCTTCCTGCCTTGCAGAAGGTGTTTAGCAGTACAACAAACACCTACACAAAAACATTTATAATTGCGACAAAACATTACTGGACAGTCTTCTCTGCAGGCGATATGAGACTATGGAAGAAACAAAGAGCAGCGTGAAGACATACACTCCATATATAGATAAAAGTCACTTTCAGAAATACCTGCCATCTTAATATGGAGCTGATGGACTGTAATATCGCCTTATACTGAAAAAAATTGATTTCACTTAATTACACACTTAACAACCTTAGTTGTGAAGCTTTATTTTTTAGATGCCCACAATCCCACTGGATCACAGTTGTCTGCAACAGTGGAAGACAGTTCAAGGAGAGTACATGTAGGAACATATTTCAAATTTCCAAAAGTTTCTTAAGCCCAGGGTTTGTATTGTTTGTATTGTTTAAATACAATAAAAAGGACACATGAGGCAAAAATGAGAATTTGCTGAGAACAGCTGCCATGGAACCTTTGGAAAATAAAATATTAAAAAAAGCAAATAATTTAGAAAAATATTTAAAAAATCTTTTAGGAATAGTATTAGCATATTTAGCTTTTTTTTCTCTCCCAGTAGAACCATGTTTGATTTAAGGAGATACTAAAAAAATAGTTGTGAATATGAATCTTGATTTTGGTGCAGAGGTAGAGCGGTGACCTCTGACCAGAAGATTGTAGGTTTGGTTCCTGCCTTGCTCGCCCACAAGTAGAGGTGTCCTTGAGCAAGACACAGAACTCCACATTGCTCTTGGTGGTTATAGTTTGGCGCCAGTGTAAGGTGGAGCCAACCAATGTCTGTCTGTTTAAATGGGACTGTTACTGAATGATGTGTCCAGTCTGTGAAAAGGATGGAACACTCCCTCATCTACAAGTTAAGATTTATGCCTGTACCATGGGGGAAGAAAGATTCATTGATGGAATAACCTGGGCATCCCTACATTAGTACTCAGCTGACCTCATTCTTCAAGCACAACAGCTGAACCTGAACCTGACCAACTACTGCATCCTCAGATCACAACACTGCCTTCACAGACACAAAACATTCTTTCCTGAAGCACCCATTACGCTGAAAAACGGGTCTCATCCAACCATGAGACCATGAGACCACTGACCCAAAGTCCAATCTTTAAACTTCTGAGAAAAGTGAAGTCTTTAGAATTAGCATCACTGACAAATCGTTTCATCTTCAACCTATACAGCTGTTTAGCCCTAACCCTTAAATGTCTATCACAATGTTTGTGGAGATGCTCTCATCATTATGTAAAAGTCATTAAAACTTTGGAACCTCTGAAAGGGAAACCCTCCTATTAAGACTGGTTTATTATAACTCAGTATAATGGCGGCAGTGGCTCAGGTGCTTGAGCAGGTCGGCCAATGATCAGATGATTGGAGGATGTACTCTCCCACCAGTCGACCGTCGCCGTGTCCTTGAGCGAGACACCTCAGCCTCCCTCCGTAAAAATGTCCCGGTGATGGTCAGAAGGACTGTGATGCAACAGCCACGCCCCCTTTCAGTCTGCCCCAGAGCAGCTGTGGGCAGTTGTTCCATCAGGTGTTACCATCACCAAGAAGGAATGAGGAGTGAAGGAATAGTGGACATACACTGAAAGCGCTTTGAGCATCTGGAAAAGCATAGATAAATCCAATATTTTATTAATTACGTAACTGTAACCACAGTTTCACTACTACAACCTGCAAACTAAAATGTTGAACAGCTTTAAAATCTCACTCTGATCATATTTGATCTATTCTAAAATTGTTGTCAGTGTTTTTTTTATTTTTTAAATAATTTTTAATAATAATAATTATTATTATTTTAATAATTATGACGTTTTTAAGCCAAAAAAAGCAAAGACACAATTTCGGTGGAGCGGCAGTTGTTCCTTAGAAAATCCTCTCTGAGTTGTGAGTGGGACGGTTGGCGCGGAGTAAGTCCACCCCTACAACCCATCATCCATCTGTTTACATGCACTTAACTTAAGCTACCCTACAGCCCATAACAGCCCCAACATAACTTGAAACAAAAACAAATTAGCTTAATTTTGCAGCAAGCAAATAACTGGGCAATTGTATTTATTGACACGAGCAAAGCCTCTTGTTATTCAAACCAGTAAATAATAGACTATGTTAAAGGTTTGCAGCATGGGATATGATGGCCTTTTACAGTATTGATTTCCATTTCAAATAGCAGTTTGCAGCCTCTGCTTTCCCTTACAACCATTTAACTAAAGAAAAAAAATCAGAATCATCTGTCCCAAATGTAAAACACAAGATGTCACATGAGGTGAAAGAAAAATTGCACATCTCAGATTCTATGAAACATCACAAATGTGACTATTTAGTGACACTAACTCTCCTGAACACTGCTGTGACCAAAGAAAAGTTTGTAATTTAAAGCAACAGCCTGTAGTAACTCCAAGGGACTAGAAGACAAGGACTAAAGATGGGACAACAAAGAGGCTAAAGGAGAACTATTAAAAAAAAAAGCATTAAAAAATGAGGAGGGAAAAGCTAACTTGTGATTACCAAAAGACTGGAATGTGACTGCCACACAGAAAGCATGGTTGCAGCAGATTCCAGGAACTTCATCAGCAATCTAGGACTAAACTAATTTTTCAGGAAACACTTATTTCTCTGGCCATTTTGACCAATCTTTGTTTGTTTGATCTGGGTTCCACTTGCAATGGAAAGTCTATGTAAATGTGCATTTATGTGTTACAGGCTACTCCATTCAAAAGTCACGCATTTGCAGATCACAACGCACATATTTAAGACTATTTTTGGGCTCTACATACAAAATACACGTTTATCTAACGCATGTTGAAAGTTAAACCAGTTGAACTTTGAGCATCCATTCTGATTCTATAGTGTGGCATAGGTGGTTGTCCTTTTTAATTAACAGATGTGCCAACTGTTTGAAAATTGATCATGGATGAGAAATTAATAACTGTTGTTTGTGCAGGAATTCTATTACACTAAATCTTTAATATATCGGAATAGAGCTGTGAAAGAAACAGCCTGGAGCAAAATTTGCACCGTTTTGACATTTCACATCAAGCCTCTTCCAACTACATGCGCTAGGAATGGGTAGCAACAGTCCAGTGTGAACACCGTATGCTAAAATAGCATGTGACAGGGGCTCAAGAACGCACTAAAGGGATCCTGAAAGCGTGTCACATTCTTGGTGTGGTCATCAGTGACGTGCAGTCAGGAGAGGCAGTAATTTGTGCTTTGCAGTCATTTTCCATTTAAATTTACCATTTTTGGGTGTTTTTTCTTTTCAAAATCGCTGAATTTCCGCATTTGCCGTTCAGATACTAAGAATTGACGTGCGATGAGGCACCAGCCCGCTGAGCCTCACCTTGGATTGCGCAATACCTATGCAGTCAGACGGTACTGCTGTCTTTCTGTATGTTGGTTCAATCACTTGTACTATATGAGCTGAGTTTACATAATTTAGCAGATGTATATGATGTACAGTGTTTGTTTTTATAAATAACTGTATGTGAGGGACGTGTTTCTTGTGCTGAGCGCTAAACGCCGGCGAAAAAGCCGCTGGGTGAGGCCAGACATTCTCGTGCCTCATGTTAGGGGGCGCCGGTGAGCCCTGAGATTATGACGCTGAAAAATACTAGAAGAAGTGATAGCAAGCGGCAAGTTATTTTCTTAAGAAAGAGTGGCGTATGCACTTTATTTACAAGTAAAGGTAAGACGATAAGGTTTGTGCTTTTTTCTATGCTGCAGTTTGTATATGAAAAAAAACACGTTAAAATGATATTTTAAACAAAACACGTTAATTGTTGTCAATCAAATGGTGAATAAGTTACTCAGTATGGTTCATATGTTTGTAAATCTGACTGATGACGTCAGTACCTCACCAGCCATTAACCTCACCGCACGTCACTGGTGGTCATAGCAATACGGTTCCTTAAGTTTGTGTAATAAACAGGTGTTTTGGCAACTCACCAAATGTTGACTGTGCCGTTGTCAGCTGTTAAATCCTCCTGTACAAATAAATGCATCAAAGGAAAAAATTAATATTTGCATTATGTGTGCAGCTCTGGTCCTCTGTGATCTTATTCAATACTTTTACTTCCTCCTTGAGGTTGGTTTTAAAATGGAAGTAACTAAAAAAAACAAGTCAGTTGAACAAGTAACCACAGACTTGTTTACTACTTGGCTCCATTTTCTGTACATGAGAACTGCACTGAGTGAGTATGACATTACCCATATAAAACTACCTACTTCCAGCTCCAAGGAAATACATTAAATTCAGTCGGCATTTTTTCGCGTTACGGACGCTAACGTGTCGGAGCCAGACAGAGTAAGTTAAAATTTTCTGGTGCAATCGGTTTGAATCCTCGTTTCTGTGGCAACCAATCTCACCAATTAGGAGTGAGCTTGTTGGAAGTCCACATCCCTTCCACTTAAGACGGACTGGGGAGAATCTGTCAATGAAACGCTTTGAACATTCGATATAGGGGCCAGCAGGCTCCACATACTGGCATTTGATTGGTCTGTCGGTATCTTGAATAACTTGTACTACAACAAAAAAAAGAGGACCATAACAAATGTCAAAAAACATGAACAAGAACAGAAGAAAAACAACATGTTAAATGGGTAGCAGAGCAAGAATGGTTATTCTGACAAATACAATAATTGAGCAATAGCAGACTGAATTACATTCAGACTTAAATCCACTTTTGCTTTATAAGAAGGTTTTTTTCACTTTTACAATCAGAGTTAATACTCCAGACAAATGTAAAGTGGATGCATCTTCCCAAACTGTCCATTTTGTTGTAAATTTCAGAAGAAAATATATTAGCTGTGGAAAGATATGTCAATTGTGTTTGTCCCACCTATGATACCTCCTAACTGTGATTTCAAGGACTGAAAGGGGTTTGATGACATCATATAAAGCCAAAATGGATATGATGGAGCGAAAATCTGCACTAAATCAGCCAATAGTTCATTTTGTAGAGCACATCTTGATTCGACCAGTGAATCTCGTCTCTGCTCTTGCTCCTACACTTGGCTTTGGACCCTTCCTCTGGCTCTTCTCACGCCCGCAGCCGTCCTCCCACTCATCTGGATGAAGCCCGTCTGCTGGACTATTTAAATATGTAGTTATAGAGTTAGATAAGCTAATTCACTCTAAGAGTTCTGGTACATCACCTGTCAATCCTGGGGGAGGATCCCTCCTTCATGTGAACACCCCTGAGGTTTTCTTCTTTTTTTCCGGAATTTGTTTTTTTTAAGAGTTTTTCCTGACCGTGAAGGAGGGTCTAAGAGCAGGGATGTCCAGTTTAGTTTAGTCTGTTTAGTTTAGAATTTATCTATTGAATGCTATGACGTTATGCTCTTTATAATTCATGTTTATTACACGATTACGAAGCCCATTGAGATGACTGTTGTAGTAAACATTGGGCTATATAAATAAAATTGAATTGAATTGAATTTTCTTTTCATCTACAGTGTCACCACTGAAGGGTTTGATTGATTTGATTTATTTCAAGCATTGTAGTCAAAGCAATAAAGAATTTACACATATTTATCAAACTCATTACGGAAATGTTGAAATGCATAGATTAAAAAGACAGAAAATAAAACAAAACTAAAAAAGGTCACTTAAAGCACATTTGCTTAATTAAATACAGTGATCATTATATAAAGTCAAGTGCAGCTTGATTTATTGCTTGAAAAGGAGTGGGAAGAAGCAGGTTTATATAATCCCACCCCTACTGAGTTCATTCATTTTCTAGTTTTGCAGTTTTTGAAATCTGGTTTTGATCCGGTAGATTCTTTTCAAATTACTAAATCCAGTGCCTAGCAAAGATTGAATGTCTTCAGAAAACATTCATTCAGGACTTCAGTAAAGAGTTACGGCAACTATTATGTAATAATCATTGATTATTATTAGAATAGATGATCACAATAAACCAGTAATTATTGCTACACATTGCAGATCAAGTAAAGAAAATCAATAGCTTATTGATTGTAATTTAAACATTTCAGTAATAATTAGTGTACATTGCAATGTAATACTCATTGGTTGTAATTAAAAGAGCTGTGATTATTTCACCACAATCAAGTTCACACATGTATTTGGAAATATTCAAACACCTGTTGATCCTTAAATCCTCTTATCTTCATATCCTGAAATCAGAGTTTCTTAATACATTTTATTGAACAGTTGGAAAGTTGAACATTTTTTAAGCTTATTTCTGTACCCGTTCCAAAGTTTAGTGCCACACACCGACACACAGAAGCTTTTCATTGTGGTTCTTATCAGTTTGATCTTTAAGTTCCTACATCCCCTCAGTTTGTGGCCTCCTTCATTTTCTAAGGACTGTTTTTGGATGTTGAATGGTAACGATTTCCAACTGGCTCTGTATAGAAGTTGTGCAGTGTAAAAATCCACAAGGTCATGCAGTTTTAAAAGTCTTGATGAATAAAATAAATTGTTTGTATGATCAAGGTATCCGGCTTTATGTACAATTCTGACGGCTCGTTTTTGAAGTAAAAAGAGAGGATGTAGTGAGCTCTTGTAATTATTCCCCCAAATTTCTATACAGTAGGTGAAATATGGTAATATTAAGGAGCGGTACAATAAATATCCACTGTTGTATTCTAATATATGTTTAGATTTATTTATGATTGAAATACTTTTTGAGACTTTAGTTTGTATGTGTCTGATGTGTGGCTTCCAACTTAGTTTGTCATCGATAAAAACCACTAAGAATTTGATTTATGTAACACTTTCAATTAGGACAATTTTTTTTAAATTGAGAGCTCTTTATTGGCATTGTAGTTACCAAAAAACATCACTTTGGTTTTATCTAGGTTCAAAGATATTTTGTTGTAATCCATCCATGATTTTTTTTTTTGTTTAACTCTGTGCTTACCAAATTGATAAGTTCCCCATGATTTTCTGTTTAATAGAATATGTTTATGACATCAGCAAATGATATGAGTTTCACAAGCTTTGAAACATTGAATATATCATTTATGTATATATTGAATAGCAGTGGGCCCAGAATTGGTACTTGTGGGACACCACAGCTTATCTCTTTGGTTTCTGATCTAAATTCATCAATCTTGACAAATTGTTTTCTTTCCGTTAGATAGCTTTTGTCCCAAGTTAGCGCTAGTCCTCGTATCCCATACACTTCCAGTTTGTCAAGTAGAATTTCATGATTGAGAGTGTCAAATGCTTTTTTTTAAGTCAATGAAAATTCCAGCTGCATATTTCTTTTGGTCCAGAGCATTTGTGATTACCGCCATAGCATCAATGATAGCCAATGAGGTTGATCTGTTTTCTCTAAAACCATATTGGTTTTCATTTATAATGTTATATTTATCTATAAATGTAACTAATTTATCATTGAATATTTTTTCTAAAATATTTGAGAATTGTGGAAGAAGAGAAACAGGTCTATAGTTTGTAAATTGGTGTTTGTCTCCACTTTTATAGATAGGAATCACTTTTGCAATTTTCATTTGGTTTGGGAATCTCCCAGTTTATAATGATAAGTTACATATGTATGTTAGAGGCTTAGAGATACTATTGATTACCTTTTTTACCACTGTCATATCTATATCCTCACAATTTTTGAAGTTTTTACTCTTGAATTTATTTACAATATCAGCTCATTTTCGTCCACATCATCGAGAAAGATTGAGGGTGGGATCCTGTTGATGGGTGGATTATTATTTTTTTTGGTTTTGCATTTCGGGATTTCCGCTGCCAACTCTGGGCCCACGTTTACAAAATAGTTATTGACGCCTTTTTCTGCTTCATTGATGTTCTAGCTTTGACCCTTTTCATCTGTAAAGTAATCTGGGTATGTTCGCTTTTTGTCCCATTTTTAATGTTATTTAATATTCCCCAAAACTCGCTTTACGTTGTTTTTATTTTCTTTCACTAGATTAGTGAAGTACACTTTTTTACTGTGCCATGTTATTTCAGTTAGTTTCTTTTTATATGACTTGTATTGTTCAGTTTCTCTTGACCTCTGTTTTAAGAATTATTTTAGGTTATTTTTCTTTATACCAGCATTTTGTAGACCGGTGGTTAGCCAAGGCCACTTGGCAAATTTGTTCTTGAATTTATAAATTAGGCAATTTGTTTTGTAAAGTGAGCTAAATATTTCTAAAAAACATTTATAAGCGATATCCACATCTTTCTCTCTGTACACAGTTTCTGTTTTTTCTGGATAAGTCAGTATTAAGAGAATTCATAGTTGTTTTCATTTCTTAACCTCTTATAGACTGGTTCCTTTATAATTTTTTTGTCTTCACATTGATGTCAAATAGTGCAAAAACTGGTAAATGATTAGTTATGTCACATGTCATTACTCCACTCATATGAGTGTATTCTGTATTATTTGTAAATATGTTATCAATAAGAGTAGCACTTTGAGTAGTAGGGTGCAAAAAAGGATTTGCCATCTAACATTTCTCTTGTACCTAGCTGGCTCCTGTGATCACATATGAACAACCTTGGGAGTATTTCAGGGAAACAACTCGAGCAGTGCTTTTACCTGGTTACTCCTCCCTGCGGGCGGTTCAGTCTAATCAACTCACCTGTTCAGCGTCCTACTTAAGTCCCAGGTGCGATCCAATCCCTCTTCTTCCATTTCCGCGAGCTCTGCGTTCGTCACCCCACCATCCTCCCCGGCTTCCACCTGTGAGCTCCGTTAGGGGTAGTTTATTACCCAAAGTTTTCTATGGAGATCTTTGTTTTATGTCTCTTAACGAAGCCTTATGCCAAACTAAATTAAATATGTAAATAAATCTTCTTTACTGCATGAGTTGTCTGACTGAAATAATCAATGTAATGTAAAAACTGATGGGCGTACTGCTCAGTTTATTATTTAAACAAAAAAAAGTCTGTGGAAAAAAGTCTTAACTATTTATAAATGTTATGACGTGTGCTAAAATGTTTTAGGCAAAAGTTTGAAAATCAAATTTTAAATAAAAGAAAAGTTTAAGAGACTAGTATAGAGATGGGCTTGATTTCTCACAGTCATCCGTCTATTGACCAGTGTTCCTGTATGATGTGTCTTCTCCTCTCTTCTCACATCAATATCTACCCAGCATGCAAGCATTATCCCCCAATGCTGATTAATGATGCATGACTGCACAAGGTGGAGGTTTTCTGCAGGAATGCCTTTGTTTGCCTTCAAGAGCAGAATCAACACCTAACGATTGTATCGGTATCACTGATGATGCTCTTCATTAGAAATGTCATCTGATCAGGACTTGAAAGACGGATCTGTCTCTGCTAAAAGTAAAGACCAACTTCGGAAATTAAGTCTTCCTTATCGGGTTATTGAAAATGTGACAAGAGTGATAGTGGGGAATAAAAAAAACTTTAGACTAAGACTTACTTTGTTTGAATAATGCAAAAGATGAAAAGAAAAGCTAAAAATAGGATGGATTTTTTTTAATCCACAAGAACCAGTATTCTTGCAATATAATTAGAAAGATTTGCCCAACTTTTTAAAATAACTGCAAATGTTTGTGAGCTTTATTTATTTATTTACAGTTTTTCTCACAATTCTCAGATCAGAATTGAAGTTTGCAAATACGTGTGTGCATTTCTCAAAACAATTTGTACAAACAGCAAAACACCATGGATTTCTTGCAAAAGCCTGTAACTTGCTCAAAATCTTTAGTTCATCTCTCAAAACTAAGTCTATATGTCATTGAACATGTCAGTGCCATCAGAATGTCAAGTCCTTGTGTCATTGTCTACGAACAAGATAGTCAAATTACTTAGTCATGTTGTCAGTATAACTGTGTACTTTAGAGGGAAGTTCTGATGTAAACTATGGCTAAAGTTTTGATGACAATTATTGTAAAATGTAAGTTACACCTTTTTTGTTTGATTGCAAGAGACTGGACAAGATTCACATTTACACTTTTATTGTTCATATTGTAATTTGTTGACAGACTATGTCATACCAACATAGAAAAAACCCACTGCAAACAGTAACACAAAGGGAAAAAAAAGATAGGACAATATTCTGTATAACAGTACAGGCAGTGCAGTAGGAATTGGTGTGGTCTTCCTACACCTCTTGTCATTCCTGTATGTTAGGACCCAAATACTCATCCACATCACAGCGAATATCCTCTCTTGCAATGCAGCGAAATATGTTTGTCACATTATGACAACTTGGTCAACCATTTTGCAGTTAATGACTTATAGGATGAACTAATGACTAGGGGTTTTGAGGAGTAAGACTATTGCACAGTGAACTATATAATACATTTTGATCAACATGATAATGTATAATGTATAATGTAACAATTGATAATGTAGCAAAGAGCAGAGAATTGTACATAATCATTTACATGGATGTACCAAAGCAATTGCAATTTGTTCAAAGAAGTGAGAAACTGCTTATATGATGTGCACAAGTGACATCATGATGTGAAGATTGAACAAATATTTTTGGGAATTTCAGTCTGATCTGAGAATTGTACTAAAGCGACTGAGAAAAACTGCATTTATTTATTGGACAATGCTGGGGATATAATAACCCCAAAGTTTCAGGATTCACAAATTATTGATCACAGTCAATGCCAAACTTGACCTTTGTCTTCCATTTCATCAATTTGTCAACATCCATCTATTTAACATTAATGTTTTGGTTTTTTTCAGTGTAAACTAATGAGCTCTTGGGGAGACTGAGTGTTCCTCCCATGTCATCAGTTACTCATTATCATGGTTGAGTCACTGACACTCAGAGAGCCGGGTTATGCACTGACATCATTATAAGAATCCATCTTTTGGTCCCTTCCCCAACAGGAAAGGCTTTCTTTTTCTACACCTGAGATAGATAGATAGATAGATAGATAGATAGATAGATAGATAGATAGATAGATAGATAGATAGATAGATAGATAGATAGATAGATAGATAGATAGATAGATAGATAGATAGATAGATAGATAGATAGATAGATAGATAGATAGATAGATAGATAGATAGGTAAAAAAATACAGCATTTAGTAAAATTGTTTTTGGACTCCCTTCTTTCACTAAGCAGGGTTCTGACAACCCCCACAGATAGTGGAGTTCCATATCCTCCAAAATATTTCATGGTTCAGGGCAATATGGGTTTATGTAGCTCAATTCATATGAGGTGAACTAAATGCTTTACAGAAAAAGGCAGAAAAAGCAAAACAAATAACCCAATTAAATTTCAATTAAACTTCCTGGTTTGAGTCGAGACCAGAGCACCAGCATTCTGGATGGATAACCCACAAAATCTCAAATTTTATCCTTTTACTTATTTAGGCTGTAATAAAATAAGACAAGTTGACTGTTATAAAATGATCTAGACTGAATTTGTTTATTGAATCTGAAATACATTTAGCTGGATTTAATTTTTCTTGCCTGTTGTGTTGCGCCTGGAGACAACCTAAACATGATTTTTTTATTATAAAAAAAAAAAAACTAAATTCAACACATAAATAATATTTTAGGGATTAATAGATTAAAAATGTTTTTGAAATGCAGTCTTATTCCAGATGTCTATTTCTTGAAGGCTGACTTGTATTTGAGTAATTTTTAAATCAAAGCTCAAGCCCCAGCATGTCAGCTGAGGAACATCCGATATATTAAAGATTTTTAAATTATCCTGAAATGTCTACCCACTGTGTCTTTGTGCATTATGCACAGCGTGCTGCTTCAGACCTTTCTGCAATCTATGTATATTTAAGTGGGATCTTTCTAATCACACAGCACTTATCAAGTAATAGGAAAAAAATGGCACAACTATAAAAATCTGAAATTTTGGGACTATCTGTTGCACAATCATTTATTATGTTATTGTACAGGTGCAACTCGTGCCAGTTTCAGGTGAACACTACATGCATTTACACAAAAAACAAGTACAGTTTTCACTCAGATTGTACCACGTTTTTCCTGTAGTGAGAACTGTTTCCACATCTCTAAAAGCAATGGACACAAACCCCTGCGGGGTCTGAACTTTTTCAGCAGGTTGTATTAGCTGTAATATGAAATGGAATCAATATGGTCGTCATGCAGAAACACATTCAGCCACTCACGTTGGGTTGATTTCATTCTCCATCCATGTTGCACTTTCGCTGTTCACAAAGGAACGGATAGGAATCAGGGTCAGGGGATGGCCCTGTACTGTTTTTCGTAGCTTTTCCTGACACACACATATTAGGAAAATACCCATTGCAGCCATTCATCCAGGCAGGGAGTTGAGTAATGAGTGGTTTTAGTGAAGAAGACAGCTCACCTTCTTACTAACCCTTCTCAAGGAGACTTCTGATCATTGTTGTCAACAACAGCTAAGCACTTTAAATGGTTACTGAAAGGCCCAACAGGGTGTGTGTATGTGAGTAATTGAAGACTGCTGGAGAAGTGTAACATTTCCACAAGCAGGAAACAGAGTTTAGGTTTACGTGTTTGTTTGTTTTTTTGCATGTGTGTGTTACAGGTTGTGTCTTTAGATGTCTGTTTTTAGACGTGTGAGAAAGTGGTTCTCCCAGCACCTTACAACTGTTTCCCATTAGGATAAGAGTAGACCCACTGATAGTTGGATAATGGACTTTCCCCTTCGGTGTATGCGTGGGTGTGGGCGTGTTAGTGTGCACTTGTGTGTGTAGGGAGTGTTTAGCAGCCAATCAATCACGAGCTGTCAGACGGGTAAGTGTGGGGAACAGTGTCAGTAAAGGTGACACACACAGTCATGCACAGAGACCTACATATACAACATCTCATGTGTACATGTATGAGTACAAAAATGTAATCATCCTGGTGACAAATAATTTCCACGTTTAAACCTAGCATCTTCTTTTTATTCTACATCTTGGAGCATGTTGACAGAAAATCCAGTTAATCACCACGGAAATATGTTGAACACATAATATGTGTTTTAAGTCTAACTGATAATTCCACATGAGTTATTAAGACCTTGAAGTTAGGCTTTTATTGTTTTACTTAATCCCTGTTCTGCCTCTCTTTTTCTTCTGACATGATCGTGTGACTTGTGCTTTAGGATAATCAGATTTTCTTGTACTTTTTAGTCTTGACACACAGTTCCATTTGTGGCACATTCACCATATACAGTGTTCCCCCGCTATATCGCAGTTTACCTTTGAGGGTCTTGCTGTTTCACAGACTTTTTTCGTGCAATTTTGCAGGCTCAACTTTTATGTTCTTACTGCGTACTGTGTTCTGATTGCTTGTAAACCCTGTTAATTAATCTCCTCCATGCCTGAATTCATTCAGTTTGCCACACTTAAACCTTCGAACACCATCAGATCTTTGTTGTCATTCTACAATGCTGGACTTATTTTTTCTATAAGAACTTGAACTTTAAGCACTTTGTTCATGTCTGTATGAGAAAAAGGTGTTTAGCGAGGAGTTCTACAGCCTTAAAAAATCTGTATTCCTCCTTCATGGATTTTATCTATTGCAGGTTATATTAGAATGTAACCCCATGATAAACGAGGGACCACAGTACTGAGTTCATATACTCACATACTAAGAATGTACAATGCTACGTGCCATTGCCTTACTAAATTATTCAATAAAGACAGCAGTACATGTTCCACAAAGGTAACACCTCTTAAACTCTTTGTCAAGTGTGCCAGTCCAGTCTTGGTGACTGATATCTAAGAATCCAACTAAAAGTCTCTAAATGGAATTAAATTGTATGACAGTTTAGCCAAGAGAACATGAGTTAAATTATCAATCGATTGTTAGAATTTGTCTGATATATGAAGGTTGTGTTTAAATGTACGAGGAAAATCTCTTAAAGATTAGCAAACCAGCAGAGCAAAAGAGTCTGCACAAGAAATAAAGAAATGAACACGTTTTTGTATTCTCAATACTTTCTCACTTATCCGCTTAAACAAGCTGATCAGGATCCAGTGAGCCAAGGGAATCCACATGAGACTACAATTCGGTGTTGGAGTTTGTCACATGGCCAGGGATCACACACAAAACGTCCTTTAAACAGGATAACCAACTTTTGATCCAAAGCCACAAACAGGTCATAAAAAGAAACATGTAATGCATGCGTAAAGGGAAATGTTGACCCCTTTTTTTACTCCTTATAGTTACAGGACACTAGAAGACCTTAAAACTTAATTTAAAATAAGTTTTAAATTAAGATCACATAGTTGTTCCAGTTTTGATAAAAAAGCTCTTCAAAAAACGTAATGCAAAAAAAAAGCTAGATTTTAAATCATCTGAGCATTGTGCCATCCATTCTATACTGAGAAGCAGTATGACTACTGACAAAAAAGGTCAAAACTGATAAGGTCACCCCAAAATCATCTGGGAGGTAGTCTTTCCACGCAAAGGACCAAGAACCATGATGAAACCTAAAGATGTCAGTCAACAATTTACTGCATTCAGCTTGACCTAAGACTATGCAAGCGTTGTTCTTGGGTTCACCTTCTACCAACTCTTACCAGAGTCTCTGAACCTGAACTCACTTTATTCAGGACATTAGTACCATGCAGACCCAGTGCCACCTGATGCACCTCAACACCTAAAAACCATAAACTGATTGCTTATAGGCAGCAATTTATTAACTTAGCACGTTACAACTACACACCCCCACCCAGACAACCCCCCTTCTGCTTTTCTTAACTATTTTTAACAAAACTCAAGGAATCTCCTTAAAAAAATTGCACCTGAAAAATTTGTTCTCATCAACAGCACTAGATCTTTGTGAGTTCCTTTTAAAACGGACTCAAAAATACTGTACCAGTTTTTGCAACAGGCAGCATTAATTTTGTTTTTGTTGTTTTTTTTTTCTTTTTCTTTTTGGACAGCCAGTGTTCAGTTGAGTTTCTCTTATATTGCAATGGCACAGCCAACACCTGCCACTCATGTTCGTCTGCTTTATTTAATAAATTTTATTAAGCAAATGCTGATAGTGATGTCTCGCTAAATGTGAACTGGTCAAATTAGCACCCATGCATGCAATATATAGATTTACATATATATATATATATATATATATATATATATATATATATATATATATATATATATATATATATATATATATATATATATATATATATATATATATATATATATATATATATATATATATATATATATATATACCCCGCGGGTGGTTTCTCCTCCAAGCTCGGGTCCTCTACCAGAGGCCTGGGAGCTTGAGGGCCTACAGTATCTTAGCTGTTCCTAGCACTGCGCTTTTCTGGACTGAGAGGTCTGAGGTCTTTCCAGGTATCTGTTGTAGCCACTCCTCCAGCTTGGGGGTTACTGCCCCAAGTGCTCCAATTACCACAGGCACCACTGTCACCTTCACTTTCCAGGCTTTCTCCAGTTCTTCTCTGAGTCCTTGGTATTTCTCCAGTTTCTCATGTTCCTTCTTCCTGATGTTCCCATCGCTTGGCACTGCCACATCCACCACAACAGCTTTCCTCTGTTCTTTATCCACCACTACAATGTCTGGTTGGTTCTCCATTACCATCCTATCAGTCTGGATCTGGAAGTCCCACAGGATCTTTGCTCTCCATCTGGCTTCATTGTCTCTTGTGTACCTCTTTAGGCGGCTGCTCAAGTCTAGGAGCCTTTGTTTGGCAGTTTCCAGTGCTTCAGGTATGGGCATCTGGCTGTATCTCTTAGGTACTTGCTTTCTCATTGCACTTCTTTGAGCCTCTGTCAGCTTACTCACATCCTTCAGAGTTGCCTTGATTTTGGCCTCTAACCGTTGCTTCCATGGTGGTTATTGTATTCTCCCATGATTGCTCTTATAACCAAGCATCTCAAGGATCACTGCTGCTGAAGTGTAAATCAGTTCATTGATTTCTGTCATTGTTGTGGTAGGAATTGCCCTCAATGCTTCATTCACTATATATATATATATCTTCTTCATTTGAGACAACTAAAGGAGAATTGTCAACTAGCAGAATTCTACACATACATGTATCCAGCTGATGTTTCCTAGAGGAGGCATAGATAACAAAAAAGGTGACAAGTGGAGGACATCCTTTCAACTCATGAACAGCTTTTTGTAAGGTTATTGAGGCATATCGTCCATCTAGCATTGCAATCTTTCAACTTCTGGATGAGTTGAAAATGAAACTGGTCATACCGGTAATAATTAAAGCTGTCAGTATTTATATGTTTCTATTTTCCTCTTCCTGGCAATGTCACAAAAAGAAGTGATCCCTCTAGCGTGTCCTGGGTTTTACCCGAAGCCTGCCCAGAATACCTCCCCAGGGATGCAACCGGAGGCATCAGAGAGATGCCCAAGTCACCTCAGGTGGTTCCTCTTGATGTGGAGGAGCAAAGTGTTTACAATGAGATCCTTCCTGGGACCAAACTAGTATCCTTATCACCTCAGAAAGAGAAAAATTGCATTAACTGCATTTTCTAGGAGTGTAAAACATCTCACAATTTGGAATATAAGTTTCCCAGAGCTCAGGCTCTGACGTAAACCTCAAATCTAGTGGGTTAAAAACATCAGTTTCATAATGTCCTTAAGCAGCACATCTAAATATTAAAGATATATCTTTAAATCCAAAATGACAAGTCTTTTTTTTAAATATTATTTTGGAATTGATGCTGAGATTTTCAGTATGTGAAATGTGTGTGTAGAATGTGAAATTTAAATGTCTTCAAATTGTGAAGTTTGCTTTTGTGTTTGATTTCAGTTCTGTTTTCTTGGACATTGTTTTTTATTTGATTATTTATTTTAAGAAAGTTAAAAACAAGGGAATACGAACATTAAAACCACATTGGAAATCTGTTCATATTAGATTAAAAGTCATAAAACTATTACAAAATAAAGAAAGGTAATTAGATTATAATTGCTCCACATCACAGATACACACTTATGATCTTATACATACAATTCACACATAAAACACATGAATCTAATAAATATAATGATTTTCAAATAGAATTTGATTATTACTTTCAAAGGGAGTGGAAAGAAAAAAAATGTACATAAGAAATAAATATAATCCCACCAGTGTTCATTATTTATTTTTATTGTATTTTTAGTTGCTATAACCTGGTTTTTCACATCTATGTTTCAGTCCAAATGGAGATTATTCATCAAGTAACAAATATGAAGTTCTTAGTGGTTATTATTAAACATATTATTACACTTTCCCAGAAATCATTATGGCACAATCCATCATATGACTTTGTCAGCTCTTGTTTTCATGTTGTGTTTTCCCTTTTGTCAATGTTACACCAAGTTCACGTTATCAATCATCTACAGCTGTCATGATAAAAAGTAATGATCATCAGTGTATTCATGTATCAGCCCCCCCCCTCCTTATTTTCTTACGATTAACAGGTTCTGAGCTTAAAACAAAAAGCTTTGCACCCCCCACTTGCCTCAAACTTTTTGAGTCAATATTAGTAGTATTATTGACAAAGATTAAGAAACCATCAAGCTTCCTTAAGCTTTGTATAAATAGGCAGAAGAGTGTGAAAATTGGTTGAGGATTTCATACCTTTTTCCCAGTGTCGTTCTCTTTTCCAACTCCACCAGGCCAAAAGAGGAGGACGGTAGGTAACGAGCTGCTCACTTATCCGTTATTTCTTCATTGAGTCCCTGGTAAAACACGTCATATTAGGCCGCCTCATTCCATTCATATGTTCTAAACTCAATGACAAACCCCTCCACAGAATGTTCTCCCTTGGTAAGCTGATGTAAACCGAGTCCTAAATCATGAGCTGGAATGATGGGAACAAAAACTCTTCAATTCTGTTCAAAAAAGTTTGAACTAAATATTTTTAATTATTGATCTTGAGCCGCGTAAATTGCTTGCTACGCCCAGTTAATGTGTATTTTGGCCCATCTAGGCTTTCAAGAGGAACACCGGACTTTTTGTTTATCTTTTGCCATGGCTTTACATTAGTAATAGCACCTCAGCTGCTTTGACATTGATAACAACAATAAACAGTTTAAAATGTGAATTTTTGATCTTTCTTCCACTCTGCTGTTCTTATTTGCCACCTTTCCAAAGTCTTTTGCCCCACCCGTTTGTATTTTTGGTCCTTTACCAGTTGTTCCTGACTTAAGTTCATTTTGATTTACAATATTTACAGATACCTTTGCACCCAGAACACTGATTTTTAAAACACAGCAGAATTTCTATAAAAGCATGTTCTTGACTATTAAACTACAGTGCAACTAAATTTGATTTGATTTGATTTGTAATGGTTTATGTCAAGCAATCAACATTGACGTATAAAACTTGGGACAATTAGACAGATTTGATAGTGATGTATCAAAATCAAAAATAAGTATCTAGCTGAAGTCATTTGAACCTTCTTATTTTAGTACAAAAATGAAAATCACGTTGATAAAGATAGGACTGAATAGAAATCACAGGCAGGAGGAGAATAGTTGCAACCTTGCCCAGAGGGAGTGCTATGAGGACTTCCAACAGCTGGATCTTCAAAATCGGCACAAATGCAGTCCCAGCGGACAGGACACAGTCACAACACACACACACACGCAAACACACACCCACACAAACTTAACGGCAGACAAACAGAGGCGCTGATGACATGCTGTCAAATATGAGCTAAACAAACCAGAGACAAATATTTGTTTTGACAGGGGACACAAACCAAATGCTAATTTACAGACTCCGCAAAGGATTAGATATGTTAATAGTGGCAAGATTGACTAGAGAAGAACACATTGAAAAAAGAGACACGGTACAAACTATCAAGCAAAACAAACAAATGAGAACAAAACAGAAGGAAAGACGGCAAGAAAAGATGAATAAGTTGAAAATATGGTTTAATATTAATAAGTTATCATTAAATTTGAGAAAAACAAATTATATTGTTTGGTAATTGTAAAAGAAATATGCACATTGATGTAACAATTGATGGGGTAGAACATGAAAGAATATATGAAAGTAAATTCCTTGGTGTTGTAATTGATGATAAATTAAGTTGGAAGCCACATATCAAATACATACAATCAAAATTGTCTAAAAGCATATCATTGCTAAATAAAGCACCATATTGGTTCTACCATATTTAAACTACTGTGTGGAGGTATGGGGAAACAATTATAAAACATCATTACATTCACTGTTGATACTTAACGTTAAAGAGGGCGATACGAATCATACATAACGCAGGTTACCTGGATCATACACATGCATTATTCCTACAATCAAAATTATTGGAACTTAAAGATCTGATGGAGCTGCGTACAGCATTAATCATGTTCAAAGCCACAGACAGCATACTACCAGCAAATATACAAAAATTAGTCATGCAAAGAGAGGGAGAGTACAATTTTAGAAGAAAACAGAATTTTTACATATACAAAGCACGCACAAATAGAAGATGTTTCAGTGTTTCTATTTGTGGAGCAAAACTGTGGGACAGTATAGAAGATGAAATAAAGCAATGTCCAAACATAAAATTGTTCAAAATAAAATATAAAAATATGATTTTAAAACGATATTCAAATATATCGGATGTATATATGTATGTAAGTATACATGTGTAAAAATAGGTATGTGTATATTGTTCTTATTTTAATATGCGCATAGTATTTTTCAATAATAATTCATGCTCAGTATTTATGACAGTACTCTATGAAAAATATTATACTTTATAGCTACATAGATTATATTATAAAACATTGTATATAAATAAAGAAGCTGCTTGCTAATGTAATTAATATTGATGAGTAATAGGGGTTGAGTTTATATAAGTTTATACTTCTTCTCACTCCTTTTCGAATATGTATAATTGTATAATTGTTTAATTGTTTAATTGTTTATAATATATGTTTTCATATATGAAAAGAAAAAAATAAGAAAATAATTTCTGTTTGTGTTTATAACGGTGATTTTTTTTTCTTTTCTCTTTTTTTTTTTGAGCGTGAACGTTTTCTTATATTCTCTTTTTTTAATGTGTGTGTTTTTTTATATTTATATATATTCGAAATAAACTTGTTTCCATTCCATTCCATTCCATTCCAAAAAAAAACAGAGAACAAGTAAGATCCACAGATGTAGGAATGCTCAAATGTTAGCATGAAATAAGCCTCTGAAGTCTGCTCTGGGTTAACAGAACATCTGAAACATTTTTAGATGCAGTTTATTGGCATAAATCTAACAGAGTTCAGCCACAGCAAAAGCATGTATGCACGCATGCAACTTTAATTTCCTGCCCCATGAACCGGCCTGCAACAGCCAAAATCCACTGCAGACCTGAGCCCAGCAAAATGTTCTGACTAAGTCCAACTGTATTTGTCGGTTGGAGGACGTTTGGTTAATGTCAGAGCATTTGAATCCAATAATGTAAATACAGCAGTTGGCACACCACACTACTCTGCTGTATTGCTCTGAAATGAAGGATTTCTGGTGGAGTGGAGGGCAGATTGGATCCATAAACCTGTCTCTGAAAGTCCTCTCACCAGTCTCACTAAAGACATCATCACTTCAAATAGAATCCAATAAATCTAAAATCCTTAGTTACCCCTTTGAATTCAGATAAATACTTTTAAATGAAAACTCAACCCATCTGAAGTGAAGGCCTTGTGATCCTGCACACGGCTTATGTCACATACTGATGTCCACTTTTTGGTCACTGCAGTAAACGGGTGAAGATCCAGGTTTAAGGAAGAAGTGAGACTGTTGGTAGAATAGATCAGAAACTGAGTTTTGATAACAAGAAATTGACATTAGAGGGAGGAGTCAAAGCAAACAGAAGGTAGAGCCAGGGCAAAAAAGGTTCCATAAAGATAAAACTATCTTCATTGTGGTGCATCTACCTATAGCAGGGTCGGCATCTGGCGGCTCCGGAGCCGCATACAGCTCTTTACTGTTGTCTTTCTGTGAGTTAGTAAAATAACTATCATGTTCTTAGATTGTCAAACAGTAAAAAGTACATCTTTTGATTGTTAACACATTTAAAGACAACCTGTGGTGGAAAAATTCAGATATATTCATAAATTATAATAAATCTTTTTTTTTTTTATCAACAGAAGCTGAACTGACAACAATCAGACAGGCCCAGCCAAAGTCACCAGGACATACTGAAACACTTTGTCAGGTACTGGGGCCAGGGCGGTTTTTTTGTTAGGCTGGTGTTCCCATTCCGGGGTTTGTTATGCTTTTATTTTGTTGTTTCCGGTTCTCGTGCCGTTTTACCTTCCGCTGTCTTTATGTTCTCCCATCTCCCTTATTGGTTTCACCTGCCCTCCCTGATGTCACCTGTTGTTAATCACCATTTGTGTATATAACCACTGTCTCCCCTGTCTTGGTCACTGGATCGTTCTGTTTGATTTACTCTCGATTATTACGAGTTCCAGTACTTCCTCAATTAATGTCAGGATGTACGTGCGGATACAAACGCAGGACAGCAGCAGGTTAAGTCGAAAGACTGATATCCAACTTTTTGCATTACATGTGATCTTTTCTCTCTATCTTAGCAAACTAAAGTTTGCATGCTAGTTTTGTAACTTTTCCTTCTAAGAAGAAAAAAATAGTTATTGTAGAAATTCCAAGCAGAAGTGCTGCCATTGGGGGATTCACAGATTCCTTAAAATCCCCCAACACATACATTTGTTGACAAATCCAATAAAATTAATTGAATTACTGCAACTCAATGTTGCTGATATTCTACTACAAGGTCTTCTGTTCTGTCTGCTTGGAATACGGCTCATACAAGAAGCCCAGCAGCCCTCAAATGTGTTTCCTTTGAAAACTAAAAACTTATTTTTAAATAATTGAGGCCAGTTATATAGTTTTTTCAACATATTCTCATCCCAAACATGCATATATGGATGCATGGGTATGGACCCCCTCAGTGTCACATAGTGATGCTTTGGGTGAGCCCAACTCGTCGTTTTTTGACGTGCTGCCTGCTCCAATTAAATTACTTTAGTAAAGTTTTACAGATGATGACTTAAGCCTTAACATTCTTATTCTTATTTGTCTTCTTCTTCTTCTGTGTGGAAGGAGGGTGATTGAAGGAGCTGAGGAGTGTTTGATTTGATTGCATTTTCTGTACTTTTTCACTTCGGTGTTAGTTGTTGATGGTTTATGTGTTTTGTGGTGTCTTGTGGGTTTTATGCGGTGGTGGGTGTGGAGTTGGTGGCGTTCTGGACGCCATGGCTCTCACTTCACTTACCAGGAAACACGGCGTTAAAACAGGTGCCGGCTCCCTGCACAGCGTGGAGGATGTGGCTCTGGCTGTGGGGGAAGTTATCGGGAACACTTCAATTAAATCTGCTGCTCGGATGAACGGTGCCATTGTTTTTTTTGAGGAGAGGGTGGAGCAGGTGAACACGCTGGTTGAGAAGGGCATCTCCATCAATGGCGTGTTTGAACCCGTCACGCCGCTCTCTCAGCCGGCGACCAAGATCACGCTGTCTAACGTCCCTCCATTCATTAGTGACGAGTTTCTGGTGCGAGAGCTGTCCAAACACGGGAAGGTGGTGTCACCTGTGCATAAAGAGTTGTCAGGTTGTAAGTCCCTCCTGCTGAAACACGTTGTGTCTCACCGCAGACATGTGTTCATGATCCTCCACAAGAAGGAGGAAGACTTGAATTCTGTGTTCAAGGTGCGTTTGGATGATTACGGTGATGAAAGTCTTCCGGGAATTCCCGGAAATCCGGGTTTTTGAGCAAACCGAACGTACTTTCCGGGAAATAAAGACCTGATCTCTACGGACAAATCGCTTTCCGGATTAAAAAATGGTCTGAAATCAGCTAATTTTAGCTTTATTTTCTATATTTCTCCGCAGATCGCTTCCTCTATGGTCGTGGCCATCTCTCGTCTTCCCGGCCTAATTGACCAATGACGGGACGTTTTAGTTGCTTTCGGATGCGTCGACGGGTCTGATTGGCTCTGTCTGCACCACGTGGTCAGCGTGACTTGCTTCCCTAGAGACCAAAACTGGCGGACCCACGCTAAACTTTCACAAACACATCTGAAGAGTTTGCGATCAAATTTGTGTTAAAATAATGGGAGGCATCGTCATTATTGAGCGTGGTCACGACCTCAGTTGTGAGAAGACGATAAAAAACAAATTGAAGTGGTCTTGGCTGGAAAAAAAAGATTTTTAAGGTAGTGTAGGTCAAATACTTTTTTGTGTAAAATAATCTCAAAACCACATTTTGAAATAATTTCAATTTTAGTTTTGAGTTTCAGTTTTTATTTTGAATACATTTCTTTATCTAATTTATTTGTATTTCCTAATTACCATGATTTAGTTCAGTATAGTTGACATTAATTATAAGTATTTGATGGTTTGGACCCGCACTCCCTTAAAAAATAATGTTTACAATGTTTAGCTTAGTTTGTATGTTTGTTTTGATATTTCCCAGATTACTTAGTATTGGTGTTAAAGAATTGATGTATTATGTTATAGAATTATAGTTTAAAGCAGATCCCATATTTTGATGTAATTATAGTTTGAGAAAACAGTGCAAGTGGATGTTGTACATCAGTCATTTCTAAAGCAGAAATAATGTATAAATAACTGAGGTATTTTCATAGAATATCATAGTTACTGGTGTTCTTTTTGCCATTTGGGGCTTTGATGTTACTATATTTTAGCAATTGTATGTTTTGAAGCTTTAAGGAAAAGCGTAGATTGTAGGATTGTGTTACTTTGAGCAATTTTCCAAATTCTTTTTTAGGACCAGCAAGTCCTTAATGGAGAGTCAAACTAGGGGTTTGAATGACAAATCATGATGCTCTAATTAGTCTTAGTTTCTTGATAAAGAAGTGAATAACTAGCTGCCAGAATGCACCAGAATGCATCTAAGACCACGTATTTTTCCAAAATTTCGCTCTGTGCCCGCCATATCGCTCAAAGAAAAGTTCAGGGATTTTTTCCTTACCTGACTTTCATCACTGTGATTATGACTACGTGCTTTTTGCTACTTCTGCCTCTTTCAAATGCTTTGGTTGCGGCGATGAGGGGCATTTGGTGAAAGCCTGTCCACACCTCGCCGTTTCTGCCTCGGGGGGCGTCGCGGCACCGGCAGGTAGCGTGGGTCAGCATGGGCTGCGCGTTGATTGCACCGTGCCCGTACAGCAAAATGCTCCTTTAGTTGATCGTCCTCAGGAGGAGCTGGAGGCTTGTCCTGAGCCCGTTTTCTACAACAGACTAAAGGTTTTAAGAAGCTGAACATTCCCACAGATATCCCTGATTTGAAAGCTTTTTATGTGTCTGCTAACAACCTCATAAAACACAGGGCTGAGTCTGACCCGACTGATCAGGAGGCTTACAGACAGGAAACAGATGCAGAAAGTGCAACAACAACCTGTTTTTTTCAAATTCATGACGGCTTGATCATTTTTATTGTTTTAAGCACCATTTTAATGTTTTTAAGTCCTGAAATATCTTTCCTGTTGCTTTTACTGACCATTCTCTTGTGGTTTGTGTCTTTTATGTGAAGGATTTTACACCTAAAAGTGCATATTGGAATTTTAATTCAGTTTTAACATTTGATACTGGTTTTAAGGATGTTTTAGGTTTCTTTTGGACTCAGTTCCGACAAAGGAATCATGATTTTAGTTCTCTTGGGCAATGGTGGGACCGTGGTAAGATTGAAATTAAGCTTTAGTGCCAGCAGTACACTCTCAACGTCACGCGTTATTACTGTCGATTCATTAAGGACTTGGAGGCTGATATTGTGGGCTTGGAGTCTTTGAGTGAGTCCACTCCAAATCGGGGGCATATTGAGCTCCTAAAAGCAAAAAGGTTGACTTTGGAGCGCCTCTGTCTGGCATGCTCTACGCTCTCTCCCTGGAGCCCCTCCTCCATAAGACCTGTGCAAGTATTGAGAGTTTGTGTTTGCCTGGTTTCCGGAGAAACATTGTTTTATCAGCTTATGCTGATGATGTGATTGTTTTTGTTCAGCACCAGGCTGATGTGGATGTGCTGGTAGATACAATGCATGCCTTTTCTAAATTGTCATCTGTCAGGGTTAACTGGAAAAAGACTGAAGCCCTTCCTGTGGGAAAGTGGCAGGACGGTCTCCCGGCTCTCCCATCCAAAGTGACATGGAAGAAGGATGGCTTGAAGTACCTGGGAGTTTTTCTTGGTAGGATGTTGTCCATAAACTGGAGGGGAAGATGAACAAATGGCGATGGCTGCTCTCCCAGATGTCTTTTAGGGGGAGAGTTTTGGTTATTAATAACCTTGTTGCTTCCCTGCTTTGGCACAGGCTGATGTGTTTGGACCCCCTTTCCGGGTTACGGTGGCGCTGTGGTTAGCGCTCTTCCTTCTCCGCGAAAGGTCCCTGGTTTAAAGTCCCAGCTGGGGGACCTGAAACAGAACACCAAATGGGGAACCCTTCTTTGTTGAGTTTGTATGTTCTCCCCGTGCATGCGTAGGTTTTCTCCGGGGACTCCAGCTTCCTGCCACCATCCAAAAACATGCTTCGTAGATTAATTGGTTTCTCTAAATCAGGGGTGGGCAAACTATGGCCCGCGGGCCAGATCCGGCCCACCTTCACGTCTTCTTTTAATCTGGCCACGCAATTAAGACTCGCATAGAACGTGACAGCGTATTCTACCCTTCTACAGTCTGTTATGAACCCTTCTAAAAATCCATGTCAAATAATACAGAAGACAACCTTCCCTTTTTATAGTGCAGTTCATCTTTCTCCGTCCCACTTTTTCAAACAGTGCACCTGTTGCAGCTCTTGTCACGATCGTTGTCTTCATTCTAAGATCCTAGATTGTTTTTCCATAAAGGTTTAAACTTTGTTTAAAAAAGTGAGAAGTCTGAAAATGTTCATGTCTGTAGTGAGGAGTTCACGGATTTCATCTTCACGGTGTATTTCTTTTAACACAACGTGGCAAAAAAACGAGGGACCACTGTAATGATTATATAATCCTTTTATATACCCAGCTGCAGCAGAAGACAAAAGAATTTGACTTCACAGTTATGCAGGACACAGCGCAGCTGCTCAGTTTTATTTGGGAAGTTTAGCACAAACTGTGAAATGTGTGAGGAGCTGCAGCCCACCGAAGACTGAAAGGACTATGATAGGAGAGGATCGACTATTTATTGGTTACATTTTTTTTAAATGTAGCATTTTAGTTTTCCAGTCTTTTATCTTTGAATATAACAAAGAGTTATTTGGTTAATTTTTATTTCATAAATAGTGTTGTTTATTTTATTCAAAGGGGAAGGAAGGAAGGAAGGAAGGAAGGAAGGAAGGAAGGAAGGAAGGAAGGAAGGAAGGAAGGAAGGACGGAAGGAAGGAAGGAAGGAAGGAAGGAAGGAAGGAAGGAAGGAAGGAAGGAAGGAAGGAAGGAAGGAAGGAAGGAAGGAAGGAAGGAAGGAAATGAAACTTTTTTCATATAGTACTTTACATCTCCTTCAGGGTACTAAAGGGCTTCACAAAAAAAGAAAGACATAGGTAGTTTAAAACTAGACATACAGGGCAAACTACGGCCGTGGGTCATATGCTAGACTACTTATTATGTCAAAATTAAAAAGGTGCTGCAACATTTAAGAAATGTAAAACTCACTTTAAACATTCAGAAAGACCCAAACCACTGCTTGCTGCTTTGAAAAAAGAAAAAAAGTGTCTTCATTGTGAACCCCCAACACGTTCAGCAGGTAAATGACTATGGATGAATAACTCTAACACAATCAGTGCAAACGGCTGAGGCTTTATCAAATGCTGCACGCATGTGCATTCAAAACACAGTACTTAGTCCAATTTAATTTGAAACTGAGAGGTGTCTGATAGCTTGCATTCAAAACACTTTCCGGACTTTTCTTAATCTTGCCTGATAAATGAGCCATGGTTTGCAGAAAGAGCACTTTCGGAGCACCAATAAGCTCTCTAAACAGATTACAAAGACTTATGGGTAAATAGCAGCAGCGCGAGTAAAAAGAAAAAAAGAAAAAGATGCATCCTTCCTAATAGAGCTTACTGGAAGTCGAGTGCAGTCATGTGATGCAACAGTTTCTGTTACCATCACTTGCTGATGAGAAATAAATGAATACGATTAAAGTTTTCACACCACTCCAGACCTGCACATGGGCTGTACACGTGTTGGTGTTTAACCAGGACAGGAAAACAACTATCTAATGTAAAGAAACAGTAACTTTGAACATTAAAAAAACGACTTTATACATTCCTAACTAGAACCTGTACTTTTGTAAACCTAACATTATTTATTGACGAATACAAAGTTAAATGAGTAAATAACTGGTCAGTTTTTAAAAATGTGATATATATATTGTGTACCTTTAAAATATTATATTACTGATGTGTCAATGTCACATTTTATAAACAAGAGACAACCAACTAAAGAAATGTTCTAATCAAAATCACATATCACATCCCCTGGAGTTCTTATTCAGTCCTATCAGTTCGGTCCAGCTAAGGCTTAGTAACTTGCTGTGGGTTTTGGGGTTTTCTGGGCCCATGGGGTGTCGTACAAAAGAGTGGCTGTAGGTGTGTCTGTGGATCGTGCGTCCACCTTACGGGATATCATGGAAATGGAACTAGTGATTGTCGTGCGTGTGGTAAGTGTATCATGAAGTATGTGCAAGTAAAATGTAAGTTGCAGTCAGTTACGGGTGACCCTGTCATTTGGTGCCCTTGGGCGATACTAGCTGTTAGTAAAGTGTGAGTACTGGCCTCTTACTGACTATGTAAGGTTTAATGGCCGACGAAGTATGCATTATCCCTTTTTAACCCACGCCGTGGTAGCCTGAACCGTCCGACGTGCACTTCAGTGAAGTGCGTTAAAAAGTGATAATGCACACTTCGAAGGCCATTAACCCGCTGCTTTACAAAAGCAATACATATTAACCAGTTTTTAGACCTTAATTCTTCTTTTTTTCCAATTTAGATTGCTTTTTTCACAAAAAGCCGCGCCACGTAACAAATAGTTTGCGTCGCACCGCACCACCGCTGCAGTCAAGATTTGGCGATATAAAGCGATACATATATATATATATGCTGATCTTTCCGATGTGTTGAATAAAGCATCAGTTCAGAGAGAAAATTCACCTCTTACCGCTTGTTTTTGTCCAAAGGATGAAGCAAAAGGTTGTTTTAAAGAAGCCGGCGCAGTGATACAAAATATCTAAGCTAGGTGACCGGAACTTCTTTTTTCACTGCGCGGTTATCCTGTGGTCTATTACTTTTTAATGCACACCCAGCAGCCTATCAGAATCGAGTAATCACCCGGACCATGGTATAAGCACATACCGTATTTTCCGGACTATAAGTCGCTGCGGAGTATAAGTCGCACCAGCCCAAAAATGCATTATAAAGTAGAAAAAAACACAGATAAGTCGCACTGGACTATAAGTCCCATTTTGACGGGAAATTTATTTGACAAAATCTGAGACCAAGATATAATAACTTGCACAAACTCATATGACACAATCATAGCAGACTGTTTATCTCATAATTTCACAGTAAATCTTTCTCATACTTGTTTATTTATTCCTTTCATGAAGCATCATTGGCCAACTAATACTCTGTTTTCATTATGTATTTGTAGAAACAGTTGTCATTTTTATAGCATTTCTGAATCTATGAAATCATTGGAAAATACAATATTATGTTGTTAGCCTTCAAGATCTTACTTTAAAAAAAGTTTGCTGATTCTCTGAGTCACTTAACATCCTCTTAACACTTAACATACCTCATACATCAAATTGACCCAGGAACATCATCTCTGTTCCTCACAAATGAACATAACAGGAGGGTTAACAATGTATTTATTTCAATTTAGTTCTAATATAAGTCGCTGCGGAGTATAAGTCGCACCCCTTGCCAAACTATGAAAAAAGGGCGACTTATAGTCCGGAAAATACGGTATGTTGCACACACGGGGTGTACATGTAAAACACCCACACAAACACGCTACGGTTGTCTAATTTTCCTTATTTCTAACAGTCAGGTTCCAGGTAGGAGCGTGCACTTATCACATGAACAGCACTCACAGGCTACTTACAGACTGAGCACAATTTGGGGGGTTTAAAAAAGGAATAAACCATACAAGGTGCCTGCATTTCACTTACTTCAGCCTGCCTAACCCTTACATATTAACTGTTTGCTACAACTTGCCATACAAAAAATGTGAAATTAGATTTTTAAACTACTGCAAGGCCAACCAGCCCTTGTCTTCAAGAGCCTCGACCCTGCCACTTTTCTAGCTCTCCCTGGACTGCGTGATGCTGACTACCTAAGTCATATGTGTTCAGCCAATCAGGATGTGGAATCACTTGAGTCAGCAGCAAGCTGGTCAGGTGGGAATGGAAAACAGGCAGGGTTGTGGCTCCTGAGGACCAGGGTTGGCCAGACATGCTCGGCTCACCAAACAGTCTACGATCTTAAAATTTTGTGCATGCCACCGACAGCCCATATCCACCAGTAAAAGAAGTTGTGACTAACACTTAAGGCGTTTTGAAAATAATGAATATAGGCAACAATGGACTGGACAAATAATGTTACAATCTCAAACACTATGGATACACTTATTGATTGAGAGGAATGACTCCCCTCCAGCGGGACCAGAATAAGTAGGTGTGATGCTTGTCTCAACCACTTGGGGCTTGTAGAACAGAACTGAGGCAAAAGCAAATCTTTGAAACATTTACCAATGCAAAAAAAGTTGGCAATTCTACAACGATGTAAGTAAAGGAGAACACAGTGAGGAAATATATAGAGCACTCATAGAACAACCTACAGCAGTCTTGATCTAAACGTGCCCAGGCTAACCCTGACTATAAACTTGATCTGATAGAAAAGTTGCAAGCTATGCAAGCTATAAAGGTGGAGATGGTGTCTGCATCTTCACCAAAGAACCACGGCTGCTGAAGTCTCTGAGTCCCATTACAGTTTAGGAAATTTTTAAAGTTCCTTTGATTCAGATGGTTCAAATTAATGTGATGCTTAGTGTAAAAAAAAAGACAAATTAGGTCCCATTTGTGGAGTGGAGGATGTAACTAAGGATTCAATCATTAAGCCTCTGGTAGAACACTCTACTCCTATGCCACTTAGCAAGTTAAAGAAGGAGATTTGAACAAAATAAACTGTTATCATCTGAAAGAAATAAAGCATGGCTTAAACTATGGTTTAAAAAACGAAGAAAGCAAAAAAGCAGAATGCCAGACCCCAATCATCAATGATTTCTGTCTTAACTACAAAGAAAACAGGAGAATACAAAGAAACTGGTGTTATTTACTCACTTTTTTTTATCAACAGCAGGCTACAAACAGGGGGGGCAAGACAAAAATCAATTTTATTATCTTCCCATGTCCCAAGCTTTATTTGATGATTGCACCATCCTTGCACCTTTTGGTTTCACTCCATTCCTATTAACACACAAATCCACTTTTTTAAAACATCTAGGAGGTTTTTCAAATCTAAATGATCTCCTGCATACCTGCAATCAGGTTTTCTTAAACCGAAAACACACGGCAAAAACAAACTGGTGTACCTTCATGAAAAAAAAGATAATAGAAAATACAATTAAGATCATAAAAAAATCATTTATAGAAAAAGGAGAAGTTCTGCATGCTCTCTTTTTTGAATGATTTATTCAGTCTTTATTTCCAGAAGGGATGCCATTGTTGCCTCAGGCTTTCACTAGTTTTAGTTATTGCTCACTTTTAGTTTATCACAGACTACTACTTTTGGAACAGGATTTTGTTTATGAACAGATGGCTGATGGGAGCAGTTATTTTTTCATATAAAAAAACTCAAAGGTCAGGAGAAATGCGTCTAAGAAAGATGAAATAATATTTAATGTTTTCTTCCTTTATAAAAGAGCAATCATAAAATTCTCTGTTCATTGGAGTAATGTTTACTGCTATTGAACCATAAACCTGTAAAAATAAATTGTGCCAAATTTCAGCACCAGACGAACCACCAGGCTTTGTAAACTGACATTCAAAAAGTATTGAAGCCAATACAGAGGGGGGGGGGGGGGGGGGGGAAGACCAAGGAGAACAAAAGGTAAATAGGGAAACAGCTGCATGGCGCTCAGCAAACATACACATCCTAATTGAAATTCTGTAATTTAGTGAGACAACACTTCAGGATTTGTCGCATTGAAACAACTGCAATCAGTCTGGAGGAGCCGAACAGCCCAGTCTCAAACAAACAGGCGCTTTTTCGGTTTCTTTTCCCAGGAGGGAAGCTGATACAAACATAAAAGCTGAGAAATTCATATTGGCTTCTCTGAATGCCTTGATTCTCCAGTGGCTCTCTATACATTTGCATTTGAGTGATTCTGTGTAATGTCCTAATCTGCTGCATGTCTGTCTGCAGTCTCCTCCCGGCAGAATGGGCTCTTGTTCCAGTTTTGTAACCTCTTGTTTCCCTGTAGATTCTTCAGTCCTTTTGTACAATAACATCATGAAGTATTCCTCGTAAAAAACCCTCCAGTACCTGGAATGTATTACTTTTTATTTGAACTGAAGATGAAAATAATACCCATATTTATGGGTTTTGAAAGATTGCAGAGACAGGCGCTAACCCTGAGATAAACAGACAGGATATTAACATATGATGAGATATGTGTCACAAAGCTAGCAGAGATAATTTAATAGACCAACAACCCAATGAAAAAAAAAAAAACTGGTGTGAATGCAGGTTCTCTGATCTGACTGCACAAAAGAAAGACTGTTAGAATAAAATACAAACAACATTAACAGGATTTCAACGATAAAAAAAAATGCTGATATTTAAAAGTTATATTTGTAGAGTGTATCATAATCAAACAGGTATCAACAGGGTAACACTGCTAAATTACAAGCAAAGCAAAAAATATTTCGAAAGGAACAGTGCCACTTAAAAAAAGATATTACACGGGAAAAAAGGCTAGTTTTCATCTGAAGTCCCCTGGGCATAATGTGAAGAAAACACACATATATGAATATGATACAAACACTAAACATACAAATAAATAAAATACAACATCATAAAATTTAAACACTGCATCAAAACAAGCTTATCTTTTAGAAATGCATCTTCACATCTGTCACACTTTCTTTCCAGAGTGGCATGACTGTACCATGTAATAACAAAATTTTCACACATTTTCTTGCAGTTTGTGTCTTTCTTTTTTTCGCAGTAGGCCTGTAGAGGTAAATTATTGACATACACTTCATTAAACTGATAAAACTGGTAAACTGCTGTCTCTTTACTAAATTTACACTTTTTATCATATTTAATCTACTCCCATTTTATGATTTCCTATCCATATGTTTCATAAAATAATTTTAAAAAATCATACAAAATTGTTTGGGTGTCCATTTTTAGGAATGAAAACAATATAACTATTTTGCGAGAAAAAGGAAAAAACATCATGAAGTTTGTTTGAGGAGACCTTAGTGCAGGGGTGTCAAACTCATTTTCACCGAGGGCCACATCAGCATAGTGGTTGTCCTTAAAGGGCCAGATATAACTTATACATGTAAGTAAATGTAATGAAAAATAGATGTAACTACTCCTTAACCCTTGTGCTATCTTAGATGACCCCACCCTTACATTGACGTGTTCTCCCTACCATGACAAAGGTGGATAAAGGTGGAAAGATTTCATGTAATCCATGGACACCAGTGAAGATCACAAATCATTGAAGAAAAAAGGTTCAGAGCACTGTCTAGTGGGTCTAGATGACCCAACTCCCAATGTTAAAGTGCCTAGGATAGCACAAGGGTTTATGTTAAATAACTCATTATTTATTCATTATAACTTTTTAAAGTGACAATTACAGTTGCATTGAAAACATATGTTTGTTGTTACTCTAGTACAAATCCTTTTAAATTTGGTTCTGTCAGGTTAGGTTATATAGACAGTGTTTAAGTCCTTTATGTATAATTGCCCAATATTGTCCGATATTTCAAGTCCGATTCCCCCTAGATATGAATAAATACACACCAATTTTTCATTTTTATTCTAAGAAATTAAAAAATGTTATGCTCTCGTGGGCCACATAAAATGACATGGCAGGCCACATTTGGCCCCCGGGCCTTGAGTTTGACACATGTGCCTTGGTGGGACCGGACCTGTGATCTGTGTTTGCTGCTGAAATCATATAAGAAAACATGAAATGAAATGAAATGAACTATCTTTATTTTCATTGTACATGTACAATGTAATTACAGTGCAATTTTTCTGGTGGAATAAAAAGGTCATAATAAAATAAAAACTAAAACTGCGGCAGCATTTCAAACAGAGAATGTTCGGGGTGTGATGGATCCTGCAGAATTTTTTAGGCAGCGGGAACTGTACAGTTCTTTCAGGGGTGGGAGAGGGCTGCCGATGATCCTCTGGGCTCTCGTGGTGACTCTCTGGAGAGCTTTCCTAGCCGCAGCTGTGCAACTGGCAAACCAGGCACAGACACAGACACAGTATGTTAAAATACTCTCTATTGACCAACGGTAGAAGGACAGTAGCCGTTTCTCACTCAAGCTGTTTTTTCTTTAGAAGACTGAGAAAGTACAGTCTCTGCTGGGCCTTCTTCACCAGAGCAGTGGTGTTGGCATCACCTGGATCGGCGCATACTAGCGTGTTCCAGTTCCTGCCAATATCCAGCAACTTCGCACAGCCATTGAAGAAGAGTGGACCAACATTCCACAGGCCAAAATAGACAACCTGGTCAACTCTATGCGAAGGAGATGTGTCGCACTTCATGAGGCAAATGGTGGTCACACCAGATACTGACTGGTTGTCTGAGTCCCCTGACCCCCTCAATAAAACAAAACTGAAGATTTCAGAGTGGCCTTTTCTTGTGGCTAGTCTAAGGCACACCTGTGCAATAATCATGCTGTCTAATCAGCATCTTGATATGGCACACCTGTGAGGTGGGATGGATTGTCTTGGCAAAGGAGAAGTGCTCACTATCACAGATTTAGACAGATTTGTGAACAATATTTCAGAGAACTGGTTATTTTGTGTATGTGGAAAAACTTTCACATCTCTGAGTTCATACCATAAAAAATGGGAGCAATAACTAAAGTGTTGCGTTTATATTTTTGGTCAGTGTATTTAAAATGTAGAAAATGTTGATTGTATTGAAACAGTTAAACAAATGAACTGTAAAAATGAACTGTCCTTAAAACCAGCAAACATGTAATTGTTTTAGTAATAAATCCGAATGAGTCAGAAGAAGCCCCTTTCCCTTGGGCTCCAAAGGCCTACAGAGTAGCCTACCTGTGGTCCAGGTGCCTCCTGTTGGCTTTGCCAGAGATGATGGGGGGTTGGGGCGGTGTCATCAGGCTTCCCCTGGGGGTCTACTGGTCTTCTGGTGGGGTTTGGGGTCCAGGGTTCCCATTGGGTCCTAGATGCTCTGACTGGGGGACCCCGCATCTAGCCTGACTTCTCCCCAGCTGCATGAATTTGGGTGGCTGGAGATGGGGGCTGGTAAGCTCCATGGTGCCCTTGCCACGTTTCCCACTCGAATGGGAAGGGGCTGGAGGATGGGGTTCTGACGGGCCATCTTTCCTCTTTACACTAACATCTCACTGGTAAGCCCAAGAGGGGGGAGCAAAAGACGCCAGCCCACACTGCACCCCCAACAACAGCCCGCCCATCAGCCCCACCAACACTGATAGGGGGAAAAGGGCCAGGACCAGGGTTGGCGGACACCAGAGGGGGCCCAGGGACTGGTCTCCAGCTGCTGTAGGCTATGATGGAAAAAGTTGGGGTAGCCCGGTGCCCTGATATGGGGAACACCACCCACACCCCGAGAACATGGGCTCCCCATCTAAGATGTTATAGACTCCCCCACCGCACAGAAAGTTAGCTGCCAGAAAAAACCTTTCCTTAACCCAAAAACAAATCATTCTATCATCTTACAGAGACTTGTTGTGTGACATATTGTTCCTTATAACTGTATATTCAGATTTCTCCTTATGGATGTAAACTCACACCGCCTCTCCAGACGGGCACCAGATTTTCATTGCGGAACTCTGCTGACTGGGTTCCACCTCAACAGTTTTCCTCTTTGTGTTTCCTGCTTTATTTGATCATCCATGTCAACTGGTGCCTATTAAAAACACAAGTGAAGGTCACAGCTTCTCTAAGGCACCCGTGGTCTGAAAGTTTTGATGCATGACCTGTTCCTCTCGCTGTGTTTTCTGTCACTCACAACTGTCAAGCTGTCCAATAAAAGCAAACTGTCCCAACATGTTTCCAGATCTCGCATGAGAGCATCAGAACCTTCACTTTGGCGCAGGCCTCTTCCATAAATGCTCTGCTGAAAGGCTGAAAAAGCCTTCCTCAAACATCATCACTCTGCACAAACTAACGGAAACTTTCTTCTTGTGAAACTGCTCCCTCAGGCATCTGTTGTATCTGCTCTCACCAATCAGTAAATGTCTTGTTTGTTTTTGTTTGATTGTTCTTTATTGAAATGGCCTTTTCTGCAGTTCAGAAATCACTGAGAAAGGAATAATCTGTTGTGTTTGCTCTATGCATACTAAGATCTGTGGCTCCGTTATGCTACAACACTAATCCATGTTAATCCTGGATCACCAGTCAACTGAACAACATTTGCATGAACAAAATGCTGCCCAATAGTCATAACAAGCCATCACTCATAGTAATGAATTTCTTCAAACAGCTCTATTAAATCATCAGTTTCCAGGCTGCAAGAGTAATGGCATCTATAGCATTCCAATGCCCCTTCAGCTGTTTCAGTGTGGAAAATTGAATTGATGCAGAAGGATAAAGATGTTTACACGTTCAACTAATAAAGTGAGGCTACTCTCACAGAGGAATTCAGCACATTTATTCTAGCTGTCAATAACATCTGAGTTGTATGAATAATTGAAACACAATGGGAAAGGTGGACTGATCTTTGTTTTACTGATCTCATTTGTCAGCAAACTTGTTCTTTTTTCAACTGTTGTTTCTCATCAAAGGGAGCAGAAAATGCAGTTGAAGATTGGTCAAATTCACGATTCACTTCTGTTTGTTATCTTTTTCAGTTTAACCTTTTAAGACCAAAGCTTTCCCCCGGTGAAACCTAAATAACACATGTCCTGTGACATACGGTAAATCTTCAACCATTCATGCGATCAGCATGAATCAGCTGCTTCTGATTCGAAGAAAAGGGATTTTGCTCAACGGCTTTGGACAGATGTACAACACTTTATGAACAGGAAAAGTTAGCTATACGTACTTTTCTAAAGTATGCACTTTACAAATATAAAGTGTTGCATGAGGTGCAAAGCGGTTTTTCTCTGTGATAAATTTAGATGATTTATGTTGATCAAGTAAACACTTCTCTACTGTTGCATATCAGTGCAAAGCTGCTTTTCTGTATGCCAGAATTTGCTGGAATTAACAGATGAAGAGTTCTGATAATGGAAAGAATGTAACACTGGACCCAAAGCTTTGGTGCCCACTAAATTGCAATTCACAATAAACCAGTCAATGCAAAAATATTTTAACCCTTGTGCTATCCTAGGCACTTTACCATTGGGAGTTGGGTCATTTAGACCCACTAGACACTGTGTTGAACCTTTTTTCTTCAAAGATTTGTGATCTTCACTGGTGTCCATGGATTACATGAAATCTTTCCACCTTTGTCATGGTAGGGAGAACACGTCAATGTAAGGGTGGGGTCATCTAAGATAGCACAAGGGTTATAAATCATGTCTACAATAAAAAAAGCTAAAACCACTAATAAAAAACATTATAGAAATTAAAATGAAATTACAGAAACCATGACACAATTTAAAAAAATGAAACAAAATAGAAAGTAATGATATATTTCTTAATATTCAAGAACACTAGAAAAATTAATAACGATAGAACTACTCCCCCAATTCCCATAAACATTCCTTTAAGGTCTCAGCTGTTCACTCTCATCCTGACAAAAGCTTGAAGAACCAATCTGACTTCAGACAAGCTCAAATTTTGGGCTTTTGCCAATCGATCTACATTGCATGTTCACACATATTTGCAAAACGTATTTGACCTTTAAATTGTTTTGGAATTTTTTTTCTTTTCCAATACTCATTGACTTCTTCAGGCTGCAGCGCTTTCTATGTAGACATCCAGGTCACTATTCATTGTTGTCCATGACAGTTATTGCAGGCAGAAGGTTCTCCCTCAAACATCCAATGGTTTCAGTGTATTTGAAGTTTACATGTTCTCAACAAGCATGGATGATTTTCTGCTAATCTGGCTTCCTTCAGATAGCTGGCATAGTGAACAGGATCCAGGTGGAAGAGCGTAATGTGTACCTGTCATCTGACCAATGAGATGAGCTGCTGCAATTTTATAATAAAACCAGAATAAAGAAAGGTAAGGTAAGCAACTACAGATAGATGGTTGGATACACAGGGCTGATTTGTGTTCTTGCTTAAATAAATATCACATACCTTTGCATTTTTCAAAAATGTTTTCCCTTTTACATGAAACAATTCTTTTTTAAGGTTAATTTATTGGTACTTTCTTTCTGTCTGTCCTTTTCCTGCCTGTCTGACCCAAACTGGTCACTTATATGAATTTGAATCAGCTAAAGGTTTCTTCCACTGCATCTGTTTATCGGAAGTCAATCGTCTTTACAGCAACTCAATTTCATGCCCCAAAAATTATTTCAGTCTCTGATTTGGCCAAAGAATGTGGTCATTTGTCCTTATTGGAAAAAAAATTAAATCAAATTACTCTATAGCAGTCCTAACTTGTATTTTTTTCTTTGCTTTTTGCATGGTTTGATGTTTTTCCTGTATTTCTTGGATGTCACCTCAACACAACCTTGGTTGTGTATCAACTTTTTAAACTAACTTGAATTTATCACCGCTTAGTTGTGTTTCCTTCTATCTGATGTCCGTTGGGTTTTCGTTTTCTATCAAATACATTAAGTTTAGTTGTTACTGGGCTTTGTGTTACAGCCATCACAGATGGAATGAAACATCTTCATATGCATCATATAGGCGTGATAAAACTGTACATTAACTGCAAGCAGCCTTTTAAACCTGCTTCCTCTTTTGGAATTCATCCTATACATACAAGATTCTGTAATACCAGGTAGATAATGTCATCACAACAGTAGTATGACCCACTTTTTCCAATAGTTGTTCACTTAGACGTACATTGAACTGGGTGTGTTGAAGAATGGATGTGCAGAGGGAAAACATAGATGTGCTGAAGAAGAAGAGTGAGTAAACCAAAAAAAGGATAAATCAAAGTTTAGAAACTTTAAATAGTCAATAAAAGATTTATGTATAATAAAGTTTAAAAAATGTTTCATAAGAAATAAAAAAAAAAAAAAATGTTTTTTTAAGGGAAAAATGGAGGGCAGGTAAGGACCAAATAGAGGAGTGAAGAAGAGAGCGCATGACAGTGAGCGAGGCAAAGTGATATGAGATAAACTAATTACAACAGACCATTTTTCCTGCACTCTCCCTGCCTCCATCTATATCTATCCAGTTCTTCTGCCGGTCATTGCCTCATTCACTCCGACTTTCCCGGAATCAAAGCGTTGTGTTTTCCCGCCGATGGCGAGCGGCGTTGCTTCCCGCAGGCTCTTTAAAGTGAAACCAGATACATGTACATCTAATCGGAAAGCTTTTAACTAACTGAGCTATGGGGTTGCCAGGTGGGTAAAGTATTTAGCAGTCGGGCCACTCGAAATGAGTTTGTGTGTGTTGTTAAGTGTGTGAATGTGTGCATGTGTTGGTGGGTAGGGTGCAAAGCATTTAGTGCTCAGTGGACTTGCTGCTGCTCTTGGGTTTCACTGGATGAGCCTGTTTTTGCATTAGTCCGTTCTACCCGACTGCATGCCAACTGTTCACCAACAACCTGTGTCTGCCTGAATTTTTTCTATCAATTTTTTCTGCTTATATTCAAACTATTGCTGTTCTTTTTTCAATATCACTTGGATAAGTTTTACTAGGATACTGATTAATGAGTTTTCTTCTTTCTTATTATTATTATACTTATTAGTATAAATGCATGAATCAAGCTTTTGTTTCTCTAATTACTTCTTATTAGTTTAATTACTAAAACCAATCATCATCTTCCTTTTATACTTATTCCTCAATATGTTGTAGCCTTTCATAGTTTTGTAAATGTGAGTTAATTTTATCCATTTAGCTACTGAATGATAAACTCATTGAAGACATTAGTCACATTAAAGACTTCTTCATCTTTTTTTTGCAACATACATATATATATACACACACAATTTGCCAATGTAGCACATTGCACACATTAAAAATTCAAGTGTGCAGATTTTGTAATGATTCTGTGCTTTAGTTTGATATTTCAGTTGTGTTCTCGGTTTTGTTCATGTTTTAAGTTGTTCCCCTATCAGTCACTTCAGGTTAATGTTTCTGTCGATTACCCTCAGTGTATTTAACCCTTATGCTGTCCTAGGCACGTTAAAATTGGGAGTTGGGTCATCTAGACCCACTAGACAGTGCCCTAAACCTTTTTCCTTCAATGATTTGATTTTCTTCACTGGTGTCCATGGATAACATGAGATCCTCTCCACCTTTATCCACCTTTGTCATGGTAGGGAGAACACGTCAATGGTCATCTTAACCCCATAGGATAGCACAAAGGTTGAATGTCTGCTTTTCAGGTCATCTGCTCTGCTGTGTCACCCTTTTTGTTTCTCCATGGTTTTGATCATGTTCTTGTTAATATATTAAATATTTAAGTGTCTGTCACCAAGTCTTGCTTCCTGCATTATGGGTCCTTAAGCACCAGTTCCAGACAGATTTTCAGCTGTAATGTTCAGAAAACTCAAAACAAACAAAAAATTCAGACACATTTGCATTTTCTGTAACCTAATTTGACTGGTTCAACTGCCTAATTTGTAACATATTTCCTCCCACAACTGTTGAGCAGCATCCTGACTTTGAATTATAGTTTGGAATTGTAGATTTCTGACTATAAAATAATCAAACAACTTTAATTCTCTACCATTCATGATCTGCAGCTTGAAACAATGTATCATATCTCTTGTATTCTTGAGCCCTTCTCCGACTTTTCAGTCCCTCCACACTTGACTGCAGTGGCTGTTGTCCATGATGGATAGTTTAACTCTAACCCAGCTTAATAAGTGTCTTCTTGTCCCGGTCAGTGCTGCATCAACAACTTTCAGCAAAAACCTTATTAAATTTCACAGACATTGTAATCTACCTACCTATTATCATTCTAAAGCAGGGGTCACCAACCCTGTGCCCTTGTGGCGCCCGCAGGGAATGCACCCATAAAAAAATACTTTTTATTGAAGCAAATATTCAACAAACAACCACGGCATGTCTGTCAATGACAACAATATCAATTCTGAGATAAAGGTAGACAAAGTAAACCCAAATATGTAAACAAATATAACTTAAAAAATAATCAATAAAAGTAAGGGTCTATTACAAAAGTTTAAATAGATCAAATAAATTACACAATTTCTGGACATACTTATGATTCATGTAATGTAAAGATTTTGAGAATAGATTGAGGTGGTTGAGTAATCCATTAATGTGAGGATTAATATTCCTGTCTGTTTTTATTTACATTTATGTTTAAAAAGTTAAAATTAAGTTAAAGTTTTAAAGGTTTAAAAGTTTAGCTTTAGTGTGTTCAATAAATATTTATCTTGTTCGGCTGCAACCTAAAGTCTGTTTTGAATTTAGGCTCCCTCTGCAACAGAGTTTGACCCCCCCCCCCCCCCCCCCCCCCCTGTAATACGAGTCTAGAAAATTCATGCATGTTTTTGTGTGTAAAATAAGCAAATAAAAATAGGGCACACAAAAGGAAGTCCTCAAATTGTGTTGTTTGTTTTTTTTTTTTTTTTTTTTGGGGGGGGGGGGGGGGGGGGCTAGGAGGTTTTTAGTGGCGCCCTTCATACCACTTGGTGCCCATGAAATAGCCCTCGGTCTCAAAAAGGTTGGTGAACCCTGTTCTAAAGTAATGTAATTTTAAACGATTTGGCTTTTTTGACACAGAATTTCCTGACTTAGTGGAAAACAAGTTCCCTACTTTCACCTGTAAGCCTGTGGACAAAAGCTGTCTGATGCTGCAAGTAGTTGAATTCCCCTGCAGAGGTCACATAGTCACACTGATAAGTGTTACCCATTGTCTGATTTTAGTTTCCTTTCAGTGTAAAACCATAAACAGTCGGACTGTAACCAAAGCCAAAGAGATGTGGAAAGACACCAGGGACAACAGTGTACACCTGAACAAGACTGGAATGAACATAAACTACAATAAGGAAGTATTGACAAAGGGAACAAATACAAGATCAGTGAGAATTTCCCTTGACCGGGGGTTCTATCCAATATCTCATCTTGTGGCTGATGCTGAGAACGATGAAGCAGTGAGTGAACAGCCCAGAAGTACATGGGGAACTGGTCAATATCCTTAAAAGGGGGAATCTGAAAAACAGTGACTGAATCAGCGGACAGGGGGTTTTGGGGAGGTGAGATTTAAGTAGAGCTCAGGTCAGAAAAATGTTTATCCAAAATGTTCAATTCAGTATGATGCCCTTTCAATTTCCGTTTATAAATATAAAGAAAGTAAAGTTTCAATTATAAATAATCAGTAAATAAATACTCTAAGGAGTGGGAAGTGTTATAGTTGAATCTATAAATAGGTCATGTAATCAGCTGCCGTGGGTGTGAATAGTGCAAACTCTCCAGTGTGCTCTTTAAAGTCTTTGATTTAGAGTAATCGTGTTCACATCCTCTGAGTTCATGGTTATGCATGTAAGCAGGAAATCGGTCGTTGCATCACCCAAATTCTGAAATGTGTGTCCATTTCATCATCACATCTGCCAGCAAGATGACTTGGAAGAAACCTCTCATCCGTTTCAAGATCATGAATTATTTAGAAAGGGAAAAAAATCTGTCCTCTTGTTTCAACACCCCAACAGATAGATACTCCAGAGTGTGTATAATAGCATTAGGATAGCTGGGAGCACACTTTCCATGTCAAGCACTTCAGTAATCAACGTTTACTGTACGGTCATTTCACACCCACTCCTGTCAAACTGCAGCAGATTTATTTATAGAAAATGATCACTTGTAGAACCAAACTATGGGTCTTTAAATTTTAAATTTGTCATGACTGAAAAATGAACTTTATACTATGCATATTATAAATTGGAATATGACTCATTTTATTTGATTGTGTATGATTAGGTTGTGCATTTCAAGAGGAAAACTAAGTGCAGAAATGTTTTTGGCTGGCTTTTTAGTCTTATGTGACCACAACCTGTAATTGATCATTTAAAATAAAACATTTATTCCAATCAGGAAGACATATTTTAAATTTATATTAGACATTTAAATTTACTAAAACACATAGACTTATTTTTAGTAGAAAACATTCAGTTAAGATCGATGTGCTGTGTTCAAGCTGCTGGATTGTCTGAGCTGCTCATGGACATGTAGATACCAGATTTTTTTAGAATTCTCTATTATTGTCAAGCAACATGCAGTCTTTTACAAAAACTCAGCAAGGTTTCAGTACTTTTTAGACTGTTTACTTATTCTCTTTTACTGAGTGATACAAAGGAATTAAAAATATCTTTATGAGCTGTTTCAGAATTTTTTCTCCAGTCCGAAACCCACTGGCTAATATCACAACAACTAAAACTCAGAATCAGTGTAAAGAGAAGTCACTTTTTGTTGTTTTGAACATGAATTTCTCACTTACTGTCACTTGAGATTCAAGTTGACTGGAGTTGATGTTGTTTGAGTCACTTTTTGTCATCAAAACTATGTCTTATTGCAGAGCGACATTCATTGAAATTACACTAATTCAGTGACACTAAATTTATTAGGTGCTTGAAGATGAAGGATCGCAGGGCATTAGATATTACCTTCATCCCACTTTAAAGCCAAGCTGCTGCTCTAGCCATTGTGATTCCCCCTCACTATGCATTTTCCTCTCCAGCGCCCCCACCACCCTACAAACAGTACTTTATCTACAAATGAATCTATGCATGTAAAAGAGAGAAGGTGATTCTTTAAAGAGCAATGAGAACCGGAAATGTAAAAGATTTTAGGCCTTCTGTAAGCTTTCCACACCTATCACCTCTATAACTGCCAAATGTCCAAATTCTTTACAATTACCATAAGTGGTTTTCCAATGTCACATTTAAAACTTTTAGAGTTACTAGTCCCATTTTTGACAACATTCAGCAGCTTCATAGAACCTATGCTGAAAGGCATGCTTTTATTCTAGTGGATGTGAGATTTTGATAACTGTCCTGCTGAAAGAAATCTGATCTATTCTCTTAAAGTACTTCACCTTCAAAATTTCGTTTTCTGTTTTTCATGTTTAAAGGCAAACTGAGCAACTAAAATTACAGCACATTTGGAACATTATTCTTTGTCTTGTTGGTCAGTTTTCTGCTTTGACTTTTTTTTCCTTTTTTTATCCTGTCCTGTCCAACATCTGAGCAAACAGATGAGAGATCTTGTGTTGGAAATATTTTACTGTTACATCATGTGGTTATGAATCTTCTAAAACAAAAGGTGTTTAATTGAATAAACCCCTTTTGTAAATTACGCTAAACTTTATTTATATTAATTATACTAGTAATCGTTTTTTGTTGGACCGGACGGAAAACAAGAGAGGGAAGAAGAGGGAGGGATGTTAAAGACGGGGATAGGAGGGTGATTATAATATTATGTTGTAGCCAGATTATTATTATTGTGTGGGTGATAAACGGTTGACTTGACAGGTTGATCTTTCCACATAATGCCTGTTCCAAGTCCAACCATGAGTTGGTTTCTGAATTGTTTGTCAACCATTTTAAGATTTATTGTAATCTATTTGCAAGGAAGTAGTAATGGAAGTTAAGTAATTGTAAGCCTCCAGGATTTTAAAGTTTTTAGACTAATTCTTGCAGGTTTAGTAGTTTTGAGTTTTCATAGCTATGCTGACGATACACAGCTGTACATAGCTATGTCTACTGATGACACAAGACCAATAGAAGCACTTTTTAACTGTATTTTAGATGTGAAATTATGGATGGCAAATAATTTTCTGCAGCTCAACCAGGAAAAAAATGTATCTGTCCTGAAGCCAAGAGAGAGAAACAGTTTCTGAAGCTACAGGAACTTTCATTAAGTCATTCAGAAACAGTCAGAAACCTGGGCGTTATTTTCAACTCTAAGCTAACTTTTATCCCATATAAAAACAGTGGTTTTATATCATCTTATAAATCTGGCTAAGGTCCACTCACTACTCTCTCTTGCTAATATGGAGATGCTAATGCATGTTTTCATCATGAGTAAAATTGATTATTGTAACACCCTGCTTGCTGTTCTTCCAAAAACCAACATTAATACAACATTAATAACTTTCACCATCTACAGAACTCTGTTGCACGAGTTCTCACCAGGACCAGGAGGCGGGCTCACATCACCACAATTTTAAAATCCCTGCATTGGTTCCCCTATATGCTTCAGGATTGATTTTAAGATACTTTTAACAGTTTTTAAATGTCTTAACGGTCTTGCGCCTTCTTTTTTATCAGATCTTATAATGTATGAACCCTCGCGGACCCTGAGCTCCTCTGGCACTGGTCTTCTAACTATTCAGATTGTAAAAACCAAAACCTATGGAGAGGCTGCTTTTCCGCACTATGGCCCGCATTTATGGAACAGTCTGCCAAAGGACCTGAGAGCCGCAGAGAGCATCAATGTTTTTAAGAAAAGGCTCAAGGCCCATCTTTTTAATTTGGCTTTTAGCTGATTTTTTTCTTACTTTTATTTACTTATTTAGTTATTCATCGTATTTATTTATTTAGTTAGTTAGTTATTCATTTATTTTTATTTATTTATTTATTTATCCATTTTATCTTGTTTTCTTCTTTCTCTTTCGGCTTTTCCCATCAGGGGTCGCCACAGCGAATCATCCTTTTCCACCTCACTCTATCATGGACATCTTCTACCCTAACATTAGCCAACTTCATGTCCTCTGTTAAGACATCCATGTATCTCCTCTTTGGCCGTCCTCTTGCCCTCCTGCCAGGCAGCTCCATCTCCAACATCCTTCTACCAATATATCCACTATCCCTCCTCTGAACATGTCCAAACCATCTCAGTCTGGCTTCTCTGACTTTGTCGCTAACACAGGCAACATGAGCCGTCCCTCTGATGTACTCGTTCCTTATCCTGTCTAACCTGGTCACTCCTAAGGAGAACCTCAACATCTTCATCTCCGCTACCTCCATCTCAGCCTCTTGTCTCTGTCTCACTGCTACCGTCTCTAACCCATAGAGCAGAGCTGGTCTCACCACTGTCTTGTACACCTTTCCTTTGAGTCTTGCTGACACTCTTCTGTCACACAACACTCCTGACACTTTCCTCCAACCGCTCCAACCTGCCTGCACTCGCCTCTTCACCTCTTTTCCACAATCCCCATCACACTGAACTGTTGACCCCAAGTACTTAAACTCCTGCACCTTCTTCACCTCAGTCCCCTGTAACCTAACGCTTCTACCTTGATCCCTCTCGTTCAGACACATGTATTCTGTCTTGCTATGACTGACCTTCATACCTCTTCTTTCCAGAGCAAACCTCCACCTCTCTAGCTGTTCCTCCACCTGCTCTCTACTCTCACTGCAAATTACAATGTCATCCGCAAACATCATTGTCCAGGGAGATTCCTGTCTTACCTCGTCTGTCAGCCTGTCCATCAGCATAGCAAACAAAAAAGGACTCAAAGCTGATCCTTGGTGTAGTCCCACCTCCACCTTGAACTCCTCTGTCTGACCTACAGCACATCTCACCACCGTCATACTTCTCTCATACATGTCCTGAACTACTCTGACATATTTCTCTGCCACTCCAGACGACCTCATACAGTACCACAGCTCCTCCCTCGGCACCCTGTCATACGCCTTCTCTAAATCTACGAACACACAATGCAGCTCCTTCTGACCTTCTCTGTACTTTTCCATCAACATTCTCAAAGCAAAAATGGCATCAGTGGTGCTCTTACGGGGCATGAAACCATACTGCTGCTCACAAATCTCCACCTTCTTCCTAAGCCTGGCTTCCACTACTCTTTCCCACAGCTTCATTGTGTGGCTCATCAACTTTATTCCTCTATAGTTGCTGCAGTTCTGCGTGTCACCCTTGTTCTTAAAGATTGGGACCAGAACGCTTCTCCTCCATTCCTCAGGCATCTTCTCACTCTCTAAAATCCTATTGAACAACCTTGTTAGAAATTCCACTGCTGTCTCTCCTAGGCACTTCCATACCTCCACAGGTACGTCATCAGGACCAACGGCCTTTCCGCTCTTCATCCTTTTCAGAGCCTTCCTAACCTCATCCTTTCCAATCTCTGCTACTTCCTGCTCCACAACAACCACATCTTCCTCCCTTCTTTCCCTGTCATTTTCCACGTTCATCAGCTCCTCAAAATACTCCTTCCATCTTTTCTGTACACTCTTTTGGGTTGTTAGCACCTTTCCGTCTCTGTCCTTAATCACCCTTATCTGTTGCACGTCCTTCCCATCTCTGTCTCTCTGTCTGGCTAGCCTGTACAAGTCCTTTTCTCCTTCCTTTGTGTCTAGCCTGTCATATAGCTCATCGTAAGCTTTCTGTTTGGCCTTTGCCACCTCTCTCTTCACTCTACGCTGCGCTTCCTTGTACTCCTGTCTACCTTCCTCAGTCCTTTCTACATCCCACTTCCTTTTAGCCAACCTCTTCCTCTGGACGCATTCCTGTACTTCCTCATTCCACCACCAAGTCTCTTTACCGTCTTTCCTCTTTCCAGATGACACACCTAGCACCTTCCTACCTGTTTCCCTGATAATCTCTGCTGTAGTTTCCCAGTCCTCTGGAAGCTCATCCTGACCACCCAGGACCTGCCTCAACTTCTGCCTAAATTCCTCACAAGTTTCTTCATTCTGTAGCTTCCACCACTTGCTCTTCTTTTCTGTTTTCCCTCTCTTCTTCTTCCTGACCTCCAGAGTCATCTTACACACCACCATGCGGTGCTGTCTGGCTACACTCTCTCCTACCACCACTTTGCAGTCATTAACCTCTCTCAAATGACCTCGTCTACATAGGATGTAGTCCACCTGAGTACTCCTACCTCCACTTCTGTATGTCACTCTATGTTCCTCTCTCTTCTGGAAGTAAGTGTTGACTACAGCCATTTCCATCCTCTTCGCAAAGTCCACCACCATCTGTCCCTCCAGATTCCTTTCCTTCACACCAAACCTGCCCATCACCTCCTCATCACCTCTGTTGCCCTCACCAACATGCCCATTAAAGTCTGCTCCAATAACAACTCTCTCTCCTCTGGGAAAACTCTCTATGACCTCATCCAACTCACTCCAGAATCTCTCCTTCACTTCTAACTCACAGCCAACCTGTGGCGCATACCCACTGACTACATTCACCATCACCCCTTCAATTTCTAACTTTAGGCTCATCATCCTGTCTGAGACTCTTTTCACCTCTAGAACACTGTTTACAAACTCCCCCTTCAGAATCACTCCTACCCCGTTTCTCTTCCTATCAACACCATGATAGAAAAGTTTGTATCCTCCTCCAATACTACGTGCCTTGCTGCCCTTCCACCTTGTCTCCTGCACACACAGTACATCTACCTTCCTTCTCTCCATCATGTCTGCCAGCTCTCTGCCTTTCCCTGTCATTGTGCCAACGTTAAGAGTCCCTATTCTCAAACCTATGTTCCTGCCTTTTCCCTTCTCTCTCTGGCCACGGACCCTTCTGCCTCCCCTCTTTCTTCCACCAACAGTAGTCAAATTTCCACCGACACCCTGTAGGTTAACAGCATCGGTGGCGGTCGTTGTTAACCCGGGCCTCGACCGATCCGGTATGTCTAAAGTGTTGTGGATGATTCGCATGGTTATTGGCAATTTTTTACGCCGGATGCCCTTCCTGACGCAACCCTCTCTATTTATCCGGGCTTGGGACCGGCACAGAAGTTACTGGCTTGCAACCCCTGTGGCTAGATCCATTTTATCTTGTTTTATGAACCTTTAATAGATTTTTAACATGTTACTTTAATTTACCTTATTTCAATGCTTTATTGTTTATTGCTTTTATCATTATGTTTACTTTGTCATTCTCAATTTTAGTTTCATTTTTATTTCCGGTGCTTCCTCAGTTGGGACCTCTCCCTCTGTGTCGGCTGCTGTTCAGCCACTGCAGCTCTAGATGGGAACCTGCATCACCGCTTAGCTGTGGTGGAGCGGTCCCCGCCTGTGATGCTGCATTTGGCTGGTTATGCAGCTGTTCACAGGGAGGGAGGTTCCAATTATTAGCGTTTCCAACATTTTGGTTTTGTGCATAGCCTATTTCTCATTTCTCATTGTCTTTCCCCATCAGTTAGGGGGTGGGATGTTTGAAAGGAGCTTTATTTAATTTTTCATGCTTGTTTTTAGATTATTTCGTTTTGTTGTAATGTAAAGCACTTTGTGTTATGCTTTTACACGAACAGTGCTTTATGAATAAAGTTTGATTGCTTGATTATTGTTACACAAGAAGCTTGTTATGACTAAGTCTAATGTTTTGAACCACTTTGGTGGCGGTTGTGTGGGGATCATTGAGAAGAGATAATTAACTTTTGGCAAAATTTTCACTTTAACTGTGGCTACCTTGCCCATGAGGGACAGAGGCAGGTTGACCCAAAGTTAGATCGTCCTGTGTGCTTTTCAGTAATGGGGTGTGGTTTAGCTGCACCAATTCTGATCATTTGGGGGAGACATAAATACTTAAATATTTGATATTGCCTGATTTAACTGGTATTGAGAGTGTTTGCTCTTATTGTTTAGTGAAAATTAAACAGATTAATTGAGAAGTCTGACATTGGGGAGATTTCATGAACAATTGTTATTGTTTCACTGACAGAACGTTAATTATTTAGAAAAAGTAACATGTCATCTGCATGGAGACTAATTTTATGATGGCTGTTTTCTGTTTTAGTTCCTTTAATGCTCTCATGCTGTCTCATAGCTGCAGGCAGAGGTTCAAAAAATATAACAAAAAGAGAGGGAGAGAGTGGGCAACCCTGTCAGGTTCTTCTTCCAAGAAAAACCTATCGGAAGTCTGTTTGTGACGTTTGTTTACAATCATTTATTCCAGTCGCTGGTGGTTTTAAGGTCAGCTTAAAAAGGTAGTTGCAGATGTTTCTGGGTTACCTTGTTTACATTAACCATTTTTGACAGATTTTAAGTTTTTGACTGGAACATTTGAACACAGGAGCATATAAATCACAGATTGAAAGCACTTTGGCTGTCGTGCATGCTTTAGGTTTCAGTTTCGGACAACACTGATGCATTAAAATCTGTTGAGTAGTTTCACTTAAAATCATTTCTGAAGAGTGAGCTCCATTGACCATATGATGGATATGACAAATTTAACCAGCTGCCAAATCTACTAAACCATTGCGACATTGTGCACAAAAAAGAAAAAAAACAAATATACAGTGGTGGACAAAATTGTTGGTACCCCTCAGTTAAAGAAAGTCCACAATGCTCACTGAAATGGATTGAAACGTTCAAAAGTAACAATAAATTAAAATTAATGAAAATTAAATAATCCAAATCAGCCATTACTTTTGATTAGTTGATCAACAGAATTATTTTGAAAAACAACTAATGAAATAGGGCTGGACAAAAATGATGGTACCTGCTTAAAGGAATGAGAACTAATTGCCCAGGGGGTCATGATGAACTCAGGTATGTCCTTCAATAGACATCACAGCTGTTTTCAAACCCATAATCAGTCAGTCTGCCTATGTAACCCTAATGCCAGGCACTTTAACATTGGGAGTTGGGTCATCTAGACCCACTAGACAGTGTGCTGAACCTTTCTCTTCAATGATTCGTGATCTTCAATGGTGTCCATGGATTACATGAAATCTTCTTCACCTTTATCCACATTTGTCATGGTAGGGAGAACACGTCAATGTAAGGGTGGGGTCATAGGATAGCACAAGGGTTAAAGGGAGACAAATAGTCACGTTGCTATTTGGGGAAAAGGTGTGTACCACACTGAACATGGACAACAGAAAGTGAAGGAGAGAATTGTCCCAGGACATTAGAAACAAAATTATAGGCAAACATTGTAAAGGTAAAGGCTATAAAACCATCTCTAAGCAGCTTCAAGTTCCTGTGACGACAGTGGCACATATTATTGAGAAGTTCAAGACCCACGGGACAGTAGCCAATCTCCCTGGACTTGCCCGGAAGAGGAACATTGATGACAAGTTGAGGAGACGGATAGTTGGAACTGTATCCAAAGAGCCCAGAACAACCTCCAAAGACATTAAAGGTGAACTCCTAGATCAAGGTACATCAGTGTCAGATCGCACCATTCGTCGTTGTTTGAGCCAGAGTGGACTTCATGGAAGACTAAGGAGGACACCACTGTTGAAAGGAAATCATAAAAAAGCCAGACTGGAATTTGCAAAAATGCATGTTGACAAGCCACAAAGCTTCTGGGAAAATGTCCTTTGGACAGATGAGACAAAACTGGAGCTTTCTGGTAAGGCACATCAGCTCTATGTTCGTAGACTCAAAAATGAAGCATCCAACCAAAAGAACACTGTCCCTACTGTGAAACATGGAGGAGGCTCAGTTCTGTTTGGGGGCTGCTTTGCTGCATCTGGCACAGGGTGTCTTAAAGTTGTGCAAGGTAAAATGAAATCTCTAGATTATCAAGGCATTCTGAATAGAAATGTGCTGCCTAGTGTCAGAAAGCTTGGTCTCAGTCGCAGGTCATGGGTCTTCCAACAGGACACCCATCCAAAACACACAGCCAAAAACCCCCAAGAATGGCTCAGAGAAAAGCGTTGGATTATTCTGAAGTGGCCTTCTATGAGCCCAGATCTGAATCCCATTGAACATCTGTGGAAGGAGCTGAAATATGCCATTTGGAGAAAACACCCGTCAAACCTGAGACAACTGGAGGAGTTTGCTCATGAGGAGTGGACCAAAATACCTGTGGACAGGTGCAGAAGGCTCATTGACAAAAAAAAAACGTTTAATTGCAGTGATTGCCTCAAAAGATTGTGCAACAAAATATTAAGTTGTGGGGACCATCATTTTTGTCCAGCCCTATTTTATTAGTTTGGTTTTTTTCAAAATAATTCTGTTAATTAACAACTCAAAAGTAATGGCTGATTTTGATCATATAATTTTCAATACATTTTAATCTATTGTTACTTTTGAACGTTTCAAGTCATTTCAGTGAGCATTGCAGACTTTCTTTCTTTAACTGAGGGGTACCAACAATTTTGTCCACCACTGTATATATAAACAAAGGAAAGCTTGTTTAGAGCACTCCTGTGTGCGGTCTTTTAAATATTTTTTTTACAAACTCTGCATTTAGAGCAATCGCACCCATTCAAATATCGTATTAGTGTATTTCAGATATGGTATCACATAAGGTTGACTGTAAATGAGTTTAACCCTTGTGCTATCTTAGATGACCCCACCCTTACATTGACGTGTTCTCCCTACCATGACAAAGGTGGATAAAGGTGGTAAGATTTCATGTAATCCATGGACACCAGTGAAGAAAAAAGGTTCAGAGCACTGTCTAGTGGGTCTAGATGACCCAACTTCCACTGTTAAAGTGCCTAGGATAGCACAAGGGTTAAAAAGGTTGAGGCTGATATGGTATCACATAAGGTTGACTGTAAATGAGTTTAACCCTTGTGCTATCTTAGATGACCCCACCCTTACATTGACGTGTTCTCCCTACCATGACAAAGGTGGATAAAGGTGGTAAGATTTCATGTAATCCATGGACACCAGTGAAGATCACAAATCATTGAAGAAAAAAGGTTCAGAGCACTGTCTAGTGGGTCAAGATGACCCAACTTCCACTGTTAAAGTGCCTAGGATAGCACAAGTGTTAAAAAGGTTGAGGCAACAGAAAATCTCAAGTTATTGTTGATGTTCACCTTTCGGGATCTCCCTTCAGGGGACGTCACAGCAAATCAACTTTCACTGATTCGCACAGGGGGCATATATTTTTACTCTGGATGCTCTTCCTAACACAGTCCAGTATTTTATCTGGGCTAGGGACCAGCAAAGGGGGACTTGGGCCTCCTTGTGGCTACATGGTTAGGCAGTAGCCTAAGGAGTCTTGCCCAAGTACCCACACTGGATGAATCTTATCGTGCCCCCTGGGAAATGTGCCAGCCAACTGAGTCATCCAGCCACTTACCAGAAAGTCTCAAGTGTCCTTTTTTTCTTTATTTGAACAACAATAGAACTGGTTGTTGTCATGCTCTGTATATTTATATGTCATCATGTGCAAAATGTTGTCGCAACTGTAGCTCTTTGAAAAAGAAAATACTTGTGGCTTGGACTCTTTCTGTAAACAGGGCTCTAAGATCGTTTGTTTTATGACCAGTGCAACTTCTTTGACTGATTACAATGATTTTCACTGAAGATACAGTACACTGCTATGTTCTCCTCCACCCTTCTGTTGGTCCAGAGCAGGACTGACCTACAGCTTTGATGTGTGTTGTTGTTGCAAGGTGTCTTAGCATCACAGCTGTTGACATTTCAATGAAATGTTAAATGAATGATAAATCCAAGCGTTTAAAGTAATTGCTTTTTTGTTTTTAGAGTTTGTTTCAAATCCATACTCTGTACTTACCAGTTTTACTCCCCATGTACACACATCTCTCTTCCCTCTTCTACTTTTGGTTTAGTCCAACATTTGTGTATAGACCACTGTCTGCACAAAAATGCAGGATCTCATGAAAAAAATTATTTCTGGAAACTTCAGCCAAAGTGAAAATCTTTTAAACTTTGTTTCACCACTGCATTAACATCACACCAGAGACCATTGTTGATACCTGCTAACAGAATGAATGCATTCAGTGGTGTGTTGTTTGTTAATGTTCATGCAAATGTTGCTTATTTTTTGTTATTTTTTTTTACAAGTGACTGCTTTGTTTTGTTGAAAGGCAACGGATCACAATGGTTTTTCCAGACATAAAAAAATAACTTTGTTATAAACTTAAACTTTTCCAGAATTCTGCTGCTCAAATCAACTTAAAAAACTACAGTTTTCAATTCAAATTACTCCCGTTCTGAAAAACTTTGATTGGTTCCCTGTCTATTTCAGAATCAAGTTCAAAGTCCTTTTCTTTGCTTAAAAAGCTGTTTACGACATCTTCTATCATTACTTCTGTTGTTACATTCATATATCCCCTTCTTCTAGTTCTCTCAAATCCCCAACCCCCCACTGTCATTCACCTCACTGTATTGTGTACAGCCGAACAGCATCAACAAAGTGCTGGCAATTTCATGTATTAATAAAATTCCAGTTTTTAACTGGGTCAAATCCCTCATTCTTTGATCCTCCTGGTTTTCTTTTTCCTTCTTCTTGTAATTAAGCCTTATCAGTATCACCTGCCACAGGGTCACATATCACCACATACCTCTGCTTCTAGTTTTCATTTTTGTAGTCTCATGCTTTGGATTCTCACCCCCTTTATGTATTTAATTTGTTCGAATTATTTTGTGGCCCGACCACTGACTGTATCTAAGAACTGGACAGAGTGAGTCAGACGTTATCAATAGAAAATGCTTTACTTCCAGCTTCAACCAAATAAAGTCAAACTAGTTGCAATTTTATTTTTATTTTTGCGATTACGATGTCAACATGTTGTGGCCAGACGAAATCAATAAGCAGTCACTGGTCTGTATCATTGAGTCAAAGGGTATTTTATGGCAATCTTCTGCCAATTAGAATAGAATTGAAATAGAAAGCCTACAGTGTCATTATAACAGTTATAATGAAATTCCGGTACAGTTCTCATCAATGAACACAGGGGGAGGGGTCACTCAGTCCAGTCAATTGGTCTGACTTGGTGTTTTTTTTCTGCTTGTTTTGGGTTTTCTTTATTCCTCACCCTCTGAATATTTAGGTTAGGAATAGCTCAAATTGTGTTGGATTTGTAATGCTGCTCAAGCTCTCATGTCTGGTGATACTGAAGAAGAGTTTATTTTTTCATAATCTATGGATTATTTGTATGAGAATCATCTAAATCTCATCCCCTCCATTATGAACAGTTTCAGAGATTCTTCCCACCTGTCAGGATTTGTCCGTCTCAGTAAAGTTACCCCATGATTATTCTTTTTGTGCATTTTATTTTTGTTTTCATTTTTGTTAACACCTCCTTGTCCTTGTTAAAGAGTAGTTCCCTCCACAATCTCTCACTTATAAAATCACACCAGAATTTTATGATGTATCACTCATAACAATTCCCACACATTTTCTCGACACACCTATGTCCTCCAATCACTGCAATTTTGTTGCAATGTTGGCCAAAAACAAGTTTTACTAATTAAACTGTACTTGAAAGTAAAGATTAGAAGCTCAAATAAATCCAACTTTTGTGATTTTTAAAGTTCCCACTTCCTTGTAATGGTGATGCTGACATGGGTGATAAAACCTCTCAGTTAACAACAAAATTCAAGGCTTTAGTCTGTGGTCAACAGTTTATTAAAAATTCATCATCAAGTGAAGCCCGTTTTGTTCTCCTCATAATGTTGTCTTGGAGAACAAACAAAAGTCAACCATTGTGGAGACCTTTTTAACCACAAAACATACAGAATGGCTGAAAGTAGTGCAAATACGTGTACAAAGTCTGCCGGCACGTATGTGTGGATTTGTTTAAAACATATCGTTCTTTGGGTTTAATATGAGCTCATTATCAGATTCAAAGGACACGTTTAATTTAAAACTGAGTCAGCTTGATAAAAGACCCAATCATCTGTTCATAAAGATATGGAAACAAAAGCACTACATGTAAAATTAAAGCAATTAGAATGCATTAAAATGATTTGATAAACTGGAATAGATACAAGTATTTAAATATATGTAAAATATATATTTTTAATCAATTAAATCTCAGTGTGCCACATTTTTCACTTTAAATTGAACTTTTTAACAGAAATATATTGTTTGTCATTTTATGTGAAATGTATCAAGCATGCTGCTGTTATGTAATTGTTCAACGTTTCTGGTTGCTCTTGCTCAAACATGAGAAAAGGTTTTATTTAAAAAAAACATTAAAACAGTTTCATGCAAATTAAGTCTAATTTTGATAGAAATAAGGCTATCTGGAATTAGAGCTAACACGTTTATTACCATTTAATTGATGTGTGGCATTAAATGTACAAATACACCTCTTTTTCTCTAATCAATGTGCAGGGGCACTGGCTGGTAAAATACAATGTTTACAATGTTCTCATCTATGCTTTACTCACGGTTGATGTAACTGAAAGAAGATTGTGATGCTGCTTCCAAAGCTTTAGCCATTGAACATACTCATGCCCTCTGTTTTTCCAGAGGTGTTCTCCATCCTCCAAACATGTAGATTCTTTGGAGAGCCTTGAAAAAGCATTGGGGCTGTTCTGTGGGGTTTCATATTTGCTTTGCCTGATGCTTATCTGCAGCCTTTTTCATATTTCTCCTGGAATTGGTATTCACTCCTCGGCATGTGTCTGTCTTCCCATTCATGAAGTCTTGACCTCTATAATGCTTTGACATTTTAGTCAAATAACAGGGGCTGCAATTTCCTGTCTCAGCAGTGTGACACCCAAATCAATGTGTGTTAAAGATACAGTATGTGATGGATTCATCTAATCTATATGAATATGGGGAAACACTCCCATGAGTAAAAGAACGTTAATGTGAGAAAACATTCAATAAGCTCTGAACATCTCTGGCATTTCTTATTCTTAATGAGACAGTCACATGGTGGAGAGTGACACACTTTCACAGTTGTGTACAGGGAACAAATGACTATATTTATTTGAAAAATAAAAAAATCTAATTTAGGTATTGGCTTTTACGCATCACAAGTCACTGCCTTAGTTACTCCATCAAGCATCTGCAAAGTTTGAGACTTTTTATTTATCTCACATGAAATCATTAAATTCACAGAAAAAAGGCTGAATTATTGATTTGTGATTGAGCCACAATATAATGTGGGTACTTGGATTCATCATTTTTCATCTTCAGTTTCCATACACAGTAGATTTCCACGGATTAGATGCATAATACTTCCCTGCAGTTATCACAAATCTCTGAACATCATCATCCAATTGTAGCATCTTGCAAACTGAGACACTGATTTTGACGGTCAGAAAAGCAATTTACTTTGGAGAGCTAAGCTAGCCGAGTTGGTAACAGCATCCCAGTGGGAATGCCATGTTGGAAGTTCAGACTGAGGCTTTCATGCTCCGTCCAGCAGCTAAAAGCTCTGGATGAAATCATCTTCTCCTCCAGATTATGGTACTCATTACTTCTGAAGGGGGCTTTGGGTGGAAAGATGGAAAGAGAATGAATGAAAGGAGAGAAACTAGTCATGTTCTGCCAAAAAAACTATTACCCCATCCATAGTAAACGTATGGAAGGAATCTCAGTTGTGTGATTGTGTAATGAAATGAGGAAAGTGGGGAAAAGCTGGCAGTCTGTGGGGATATAAGGCATGTGCTCCCTAGCATCTTATATAGTCTATGTATAGTCTATATATGTGTATATAGTCTGTGTCATTATTTCAGGTTTACTATTTGTCTATATGTTTTAGATCTCCTGTTAGCCTACATAGAAACCTACCCTAACCCAACATCAGAGCATCTGCATATTCAAAAGTGGCTATGCTTATGAATGATGAGGTCATACTTTGCAGAAGTCATATATTTATACCTGGAAAAATGTAGCAGCAATGGCAATATTACCAAGCAGACCAAAAATGTCTGGTTTATCTTATTTGTTGCTTTAGCTTTTAAGGGGTATGAGCATGGGTAGTGGTTATTGTTAATTGTGTGGAACTACTCAGAGGCCCAGTCATTTTCATTCATTTTGCTTGGATTTTTATTGTATATTTTTATGTCAAGGTCAACTTCTTATAGAAAATGTACCCCTTTTTTTATTCATAGATTTTTGTTGACTGAAAAAGACTAGCGATCTGTTAAGGGCGTACCCCACCTTCGCCTAACAGTAGCAAGGTTAAGCTCTGGCAGCCATGTGACCCCAAAAGGCATGATAAAAAAATAGATGGGTGAATCCATGTTTGTTGTTTACATTTAGGTTTAGATTTGTACGTTATATTGCAAAAGTCAATGCACAAATAAACTTTCAGAATGAACCCAAATAGTTATGTTGGCCAGTATTTTACTTGATAAACTATTATAAAAATGAAGAATCCCTTCTAGACGTGTGCATCACCGCTGTGGATCTTGTCAGGCAGGCCTAATTAGATGGGTTCAGGCCCAGCCAGAAGAATGAAAAAAAGATATATGTTCCCTTACCCCTGCTGTTTTGAGATCTTTAACGTTCTCATGCTCAGTACTGAAACCCAGCTCACGACGGCTGACTTACTACTCTCATGTTATACACGTACAAATCCCTCTGGGGTTTCTGAGATAGGCGTTCTACACACGGAAGCATTTTTCTGCTATTAGGAGGTCAGCTTTGAAAATGCACAGATGAGTAATGACTTGTTTTGAGCGAGTTTCTCTGCATAATTATGTGTGTCTGTGTATTATTGATCTGTTCTGTACTCCTCTACAGGATGCTTCTCTGAGCAGAAAGGCAGAGACCCCCCCACCACCTCCCCACTGTGCTGAGTTGAGTCCTGTGTTTTTTGAAACCTGTGTCGAGTCACCATGTTCCCCTTTTTTTCTGTCCCAACCTTTTCACTCCTTTTCCAGTAGTACATTCATCGCTTTACTTACTCCCATCATTTACAAGCTGCCATTTAATAATCTCCTGCTCTCCTTCTTATTTGTCCCCTTTTTATGGGCTGTCTTCTGTTTTCCTTTTCATCTCCATTCATATGCATGAGCTTCCCTGGCTTCTTTGGCTGCCCTCCATCGTCTGTTCTCTTCACCGCGTCATACAAATGTAAGATCAGACAGAACCACATGACTCACAGAAAAGGGCTGAATTCCCCTTTGGTTGGCTATTCGATAACAGTGCTGTGCACCGAGCTTAACACCAATGTTGGAAACACGAAACACTGACAAGGACTAAATTGTGGTTGCATGGGAGGTCAATCAGTCCACAGGAGACCTGGACTGCTTTACATGAACTCTCTTTATGTTGCTCTGTGTGCATTTTAGCCCACAGGCATGTCATTTAATTACCCGCAGTTTGCAAACACTACTGAACACTCAGTGAAAGCTATTACATTTCATTAACTTTCATTGATTTATTGGCTACATTATATTTTTATGATGTTTTCACACTTGTGCAGGATGCAGAGTTGGGTGGGAACCTTGATTTAGGGACTTGAGGCGTGATTTAAACCTGAGGTTTGGGACTTGTGAACAAAAAGCCTCATTCAGCGACAAATACTTTTGCTTTTAATTCAGGCAAGGACCCTAAAGAAAGCCGTTTTGCCTTTAAGCAATAAAATATATAGACTTAAGTTACGGCACACCGAAAATGTTTGAGTAAAATCATTGATGGTTTCTAGAGGGTCTTTTGTTATTTTCTTTTTAACTTGTGCCGTCCAACAGCTGAGCAAACGGATGAGAGCTGAAAGCCTCTTGTGTTGCATATATTTTACTTTACAACAGGGGTTATGAATCTTTTGACACACTAAGTGTATATTTGAATTAACCCCTTTTGCAATTTAGGCTTAATTTTATTCATCTCACTTTAACATGATGGTTTTTAGAGTTGACACTGAACTCTCTGGTTTCTATTACACAAACTAAGTAACTTCTCAGTTTTAGACTCTGTCTGAATTACCATCCTAACACATAACTACTAAAAAACTATATACTGTAGTGCAGCACTATGTAGTGCCCTGAATTTTAAAAGCAATTTGGAGACCACGCTCACTACTTTCTTTTTTTATTGGCAGATATGATGGCATTGATTCAACGAAGTAAAAATCTAATTGATATGAGCATTTTGTGACAATTATTTATGAATCCACTCTCTTCTAAAGATAAAAATGTTTATTAAAAAACACATTAAACATATATTTTTGGCAAAAATTGTTCCGATGCGATGTATCGGTCCATATTCGGCGATCTAGTGAGCATCGATGCACACTGGTTTTTTGCAGAGACTTCTGGGAAGTTTCTAGGGCACTCGGATTGGGAATTCTAAATTCGGACAGCACTACAAAATGCTAAACGCACTATATAGAGCACTACATAGGGGTTAGGGTGGGAATTTCGGACACAGCGTTAGAGTTTTATCATTGAATATAAGGGATCCCCCCCTGGCGTTGATGGTTACTCATTTAAACAATGGGAAATTCTATTAAAGCTAATGTAAAAATGAATGATAAGAACATACAATAAGACTCATTATCTGTATTTATAAGGATTTATGAAAAGTTGATCTAACATGTGAAGTTTAACATGAGTATTTCATTCAACAAAAGTCTTTACCTGTTGTTGTCAAAGAATTCTGCCTGTAGTCTACAGTTACAGCACTTGGTTTACAGGCTCTTGATATTTTCTCTGAATCCAATTTAAATCCCAACACCTGAAGAAGAAAATATAAACTCAGAAAGAGGGGTTCAGTATGTATAAAAATTGGTAAAATATTTACTAAAACCAGCTGCTGTAGCTCAGCTCCAGACTCTATGCAGTTGTGGCACGTAGAGCTAGTAAGGAGCTGGTATTGGCAGAATAATCCATGTGTGGCTGTAAAAGGAGTCCGTCCCTCCCTTTCATGGAGATCCAAATGCTGCTGTTTCTGGAGCATCACTGCTCACATTGTTCTTCTGTGTGTTAATGATGAGAAAAAAATACAGTAATTCCTTGTTATTATTGTAAGAATAAATAAAACGTACCACCGGTTCTTTTGTAAAGTTCATATAGTTGATTTCTATAAAGCTAATCATAGCACAGTTTGGCCGTTTGCTTATGTTAGTGTACTCTCTGCCCCATCTGACAGCATGCTGCTGGATTGCATGTACTGTTATGTGTTTTATATGTGGATAGCTTGATGCTATGTGTCATCCTGCAGCCTCTGTTGGAATATAATTCCTGTTTGCCAGGCCTCCCTTCAGCTCAGGCTGCAGACAGATTGCTTCTTTGCTGCTTCACTTTGCAGTTTGGTGGGATAGCTGAGATTCTGCCACTTGTTGGAAACCCCACGGCAGTTTAGTGGTGTGGTCCCTCCAGGACGCTGCTTGGCCTCTGGCAGCCTCCAGGACATTTTGATCCCTGCACAAGGACAATGTGATTGTTTTAGTGTATCGTCTACAGCCAGTTCTGTATTTTTCATTGGTAATGCTTGTATTTTGAGTTTTTGACTGTACTGTTGATCAGCTCCCTTCATGTGTGCATGTATGTCTGTATAATGTTCCTCTTTTTTTTTTCTTTGACCAGGTTTACAGTCTTATGAACTAGGACAGAGTCGAGTCACAGGAGCAGCAGATGCATTAGCAGCTACCTGTTGGAGTATAATGCCAATAAAGCTCAAAAGACAAAAATGGCTTTGTTTTCCAGATTCTTCTTTATTTTTTTGTTGCAGATTTTTTCCTTTTTGAACTATGATTGGCAAGCAACACTATTGCTTTTAAATAGTTTTTTTGAAAATATGCATAACATTGGATTTTGCCAATTTTTGTATATAAAATATTTTCAAAGAAATGTCACTGCTGATAATTAAAGATTTGTTTTCATTCACTGAAGATATTCAAAGCATCTCACAAAGGACTTTTGGACTCACTAAAAAACAAAATGTTTTATCATCTGAACAAAATATGAAAACAGTTTTTTTTTAAACAGTGAAGGCTGTTAATCAGAGTTTCAAAAGTCCCATTCCAAATGTCTTACATTCCCAGTGGTCCTTTAATCATTACTATGCCATTTTTTTTTTTGCCAAAATCTAAAAACCTGTGTCATTTTCTAGATCATAGTTTATTCAGAGCGGCAGTGGTTTATTAGAAATGTGACTCTGAATTGTGGACAGAACTGTTGAAGCGGTGTAAGCCTGCCCACTCTTCCCATCATTCCTTTGTTTACACTCTCCCACTAGCTTACAGCTCTTCACGACACCAACCTAACATTAGCGGTGCTACAAAAATGGCGCGTAACATTGATGCTATTCAGCCGTACAGTTTTGAGCCAGATTCCAGCTTGGATGAAGAAAACAGCATAAAACAGATATTCTTGAAGTGGGTCTTTCACACACACAAAAAAAAAAAAATAGTAAAAGGCTTTTGAAAGAAGGTACCCAACTCGTTTTCTTTGCTTGAGATATTTAAGCATTCCAGTCCATTAGTCAAAGTAAAGTCTGCCTGTTGTGAATGGCGAGTGTTATGTTGTTTTCCCCTGAAAACCATTAAACTAAAGGTTTCTAGAGTTTACACTGAACTCTACCATTGCGGTTTTTGATAGGCAGAACTTCCCACAATTCTTTGAACTATGAGTGGATGTCTGTACTTTGGGCAAGCCTCCATTAGTGTGTAAAGGAAACAAAAGAGACTCTGATCTAAAGGGTTTTATCTTTACAATGTAAACTGACAGGTTGCCACAACACAGCTGATGTGTTCAAGTTTTTTGCACGTGCAATAATGTGTTTATGGTCAGCAAGGTCATATAGTGAAAATAGAACTATATCGGAGAGAAAGGTTTGGCAGAAATCTTTCTGAGTGTGTCTGGTATGGAGACATTCCAGACACTTTGTTGGCTATTATTAAGTAGATCCCTAACATTATTTTAATGGCTTGAAAATACATCAGATAATACATCCAAAGTACAGTATACATTTTTTTTTCTCATCTTTAGTTTTGCAAGTCATTCTTAAAATAACTTTTTGATTTTGAGGTTTAGTTTAGATGTTTAGCAGGAATATATGAGCTGCTTTCATTCATCATTGACTAAGACCACTAAGTTTTGGACTAATCACATTTTAAAACTAACTCAGAAACCTTATTCATATTTATGTGTGCTTCCCATTGCCTTCATTTTTCAGTATTTTCATTACCGCGGATCAATAAGATACGCAGGGGGGATGACGAAAGGGGGGGCTTTGCCATGCAGGGTACAGTGGCTCTCAAGAAATATCCCAGACTCTGTACAGGTGGTACTGTCACAGCCCTTTTCTCAAGTTCAGTGTCTTTTGGGATGGAGGGGGTTAGCTGCTCTGCCCAATAAACTTTAAGTTAGTTGTTCAATCACAGGTCCAACATTTAACTTTTAGTAAATATTAGGTATAAAGACTACAGGAGTAGTAAAAATTTGGTTTTGTGAAATATCGCCCTTGCAAAAGAGGTTCCATCAATGGGAATATTGTTGTTCACCATTCAGCATATCCTTTCAGGTGTCACCACAACCAATGAGCTTCCACTGATTCGCACAGATGGTTTGGCAAAGATTTTTAGGCCATGCTGGGGACCGGCAAAAAGGGACCAAGACTAGGGCCCTCTTGTGGCCACATAGTTGGGCAGTAGCGGGAAAGGTCCTGGATTCACACTGGATGAAGCTCATCGCATCCACCCTGTGAAACGACCCTTGGTTTCCCATGCGTTGAGATGTTAATTTAGCCTAGTTCTTTTTGTTAAACAGTTCAATGTGGACACTTCTAAAAATGGCAAAGCATGAGAAAAGGATACAACAGGCACTAGGGGTTTACAAAGCTGACATTTGGACTATAAAACTGGCAGTACAAAGTATGACAAGAGCCGTGTTGTGCGTAAACTCTATCAATCCAGAGTTAAATACAGCGGGAACATGAGAAACCTCCACACTCATTGCCAGGCATCATGATAGAATAGAGGTAAAGGCTAACATGAAACACGCAGCTAAATAAAGGTCTCAACAGACAGCGGCACAAGCTAATTCCATCAAATTTCCAACAGGGTCAACATATGTGACAAAAAAAGAACAGTATGTTCTAAATTGTATTTGAAAATACATGTGCCCTACTAGTGTAGGTAATGAGGCCTTCTGTAGCATGTTGCACACATTAGAGTCCAGTTATGCCATACCTTCCCAACAACACCAAACAGACAGTACTCAGACAAAGATTTTAAAGGTCATACTACTTTAATAAAAGTTGATATATTTTCTCTGTTACAGTCTTGGGATACATTTGAATATAACATCATGGTACATATTATATTTCCAGACTGTTGGCAATATACAGTTTTAATAAAGACCTAGTCCACACTGCTTTGTGGGATCTGTAACCCTTAAGATTATGACATCAGTCAGGTAGTTTGTTATTTGAATTTAGTTATGCTTCCTTTAAAATTAACATGTTTATTCTATCAAGGAGTTCCCTGCAAACAACAATGCAATTTACTAATTTGACCTTCCTAACACCTACCCATTAGGATTGTTTTGTCACTTTATGTTGGTTTTAACAACATGTCATTTCTTATTAATATTCATCAGACACAGCACAGTATTTGGTCCGAATTCACAACTCTTTTCATTTGACCAAATGAACATTAAACAAACAGTCACATGATGTAAAATTGAATTCTAACTATAGACCAATACATGTGTGATAATAATGGTGTTAGTAATAAGGTGACAAAGTGGATGAGTTGACAAGGAAGAACTCAAATATATACTGATGATCATTAAGACAAATTATGACAGCTGTGGATAATTGGTAATTCCAACCTGGTGTGAATGACAGAGGGAACTTCAAACTTTATGTATTTGAAAAGCACCTTTCATTTTAGTTTGAAAACACAAAGCACTTTACATAAAAGCAAATAAAATAGTCATAAAACTGAAATTAATTGCTCCCTCCACCCACCCAGTTCCCCCAATATAACCCTTAAAATAACACTGAAAACAGTTAACCAAACATAACCAAAACCAAGAACATAACCGAAAAACCTAACTAAAGTGTTCAATACCAATATCAAGTATTGACAGCATTTAGTCAAAATAATATTTGATATCCTCACCTTGAGGGAAAAGACTGGAAGCACTTGTTGCCAGTAGAATCAACTGTTGTGGATATTTACAGTAGAAAAAAGTAACTGTTTCTCAACATGACAGGACAATTAAAACTTTTTTTATGCAGACAAAAAAATCAATGAATTTGAAACCAAATATGTTCTTTAATTTAGCTTACTGTAGTTACGTGCCCTTTCATAAATCTATTTTTTTCTTCCATTGAAGCAATGTAAGAGTTATTTCCAGAGTTGGTCTTCTGAGTTTAACAGTTGGTGAACAACAGAGGGGGGTAGCATGAAAAATGGGAGCAAGTGTTACAGAGCTGGATGTCATTGTAACATTAGACTATTACACTAATCCTCCCCATTTAAGCATAGTTCAAAGAGATTTAAAACTAAAGAATGAGCCCACAGGGATGGTCGAGGTGTCTGGGGGGGCTGTGTGTGTTGCTGTGATAGATGTAAATCTGTTAAAGTGTGTTTGGAGAGGTGGGGTGGTGTAGTTTGCATGGCTGTGACTTGACCCTGGAGGTTAATCCTGCATCTCAGCCGAAAAGAAATCTGATCCATAACGGCACAAACACTTATGATTGGGGAGGAAGCAGTGGGGTGTCCAGACGGTCTTAGCAGTATTTTTAGTTCCCTTTAAGCCAGGGTGGTACAAAGGCTGCCTTTCACATGCACAGTCTGCCTTCAACGTTTCATATTTTCTTTTCACTCCCTCGTCTCGTTTTCCCCGCACTGCTCCTTTTTCATGTCATGTTCATTTTCTTTAACTCTCTCCCTCCAGTTCCTCTGTACCCTGTCTTTCCATCCCTCGAGACCCATTCTTCCAGCACTGCTTTAATAACGTCTGCTTCTCTCCCAGTCCTCCCTGAAGTCGCAACCTTCTTCTTCTTTCATTCTGTCATCAGCTCGCCAAAGCTGCTCTCACTAAATAAACACTGGCCAAACAGCTGGTGATCAGTTTTATATTTCCTCTTTTAGATTCCTGTCTGTAGCTATTCTTCCCCCCCGTCTACCCTATATAATCCCTTCAAGCTGCCTCTGTCCTAGAAGCTTTCAGGAGCTCCACAGTAAAATATTGTCTCATAACTGCTGTTGCCGTACTGGTAATCCAATAAAAACGGATAGAATTTTCCACCAAAGCAATCTGCGGTTTGCTGTGGAGACAGGACACAATGTTGAATCTGTTTCAAGCCTTTGAAAGCCCAGAAACCAGTCTTAATTCTTTAACAAATTCTAGTGTTCAAGCAGTACAATGCCATTCAACTGTGAGCAGGGTTTGGAGGCGGGGCTATCCAAGACTTTTAATTCCAGATTTAAAAAAAACACGGATATATCAAAGTAAGTAAACTGTATTTTATGTCAGTTCTATTTTTTCCAAACATCATTACGTAAATATTTATCATTTGGATTTTTTTTTTTTTTTACATGAAATGAGTCCTTGTGTCCTTTTGTACAGCAATGTCTTTCTCCATGTGTGCTTTTTTGTCAAATCTCTTACGTTGAGTGAGATCTTGTGGTGGCAAAAAGATTAGACTGAGCCATTCAATCGGACTTGGCATTTTTAACCTACAGGAATTATATCTCAGAATCTTGATCAAAAAGTAAGATAAGATGTGTGACATCATTGGAAAATTGTGATAAGAAAATTTATATTAACCCAGTCGTAATACATTCCAAATATATTTGGCTGTATCCATAGTGTAATGGAAAAATTGCGCTTTGACTTTTCATCTTAATATTTCATAATTGGATGTTTTTTTTAAATTGAAATATTAATAGAAAAACATGCAAACATTCCTTGAACTGCACCTCTCTACTGTAATGAGCTACCCAATCCTTTCTCTTCCTCTCACAAAGCTATCAGACCACAGCATTAGCATCCTTTCTCCACCTTCATTCCATCTCTTCCATCCCAGGAAGTGTAACAAAATTTATAGGATATTTCAAAATTTGTTAACAAATAAAAAACTGAAATATTGGGCGTACAAAATGATTCAGCCCCTTTACTTTCAGTGCAACAAACTCTCTCCAGATGTTCAGTGAGGATCTCTGAATGATCCAGTTTTGACCTAAATGAATCATGATGATAAACAGAATCCACCTGTATGTAATCAAGTCTTCGTATAAATGCACCTGATAGTCTCAGAGATCCATTAAACCCTTGTGCTATCGTGCTATCCTAGGCACTTTACCATTGGGAGTTGGGTCATCTAGACCCACTAGACAGTGCGCTGAACCTTTTTTCTTCAATGATTTGTGATCTTCACTGGTGTCCATGGATTACATGAAATCTTTCCACCTTTATCCACCTTTGTCATGGAAGGGAGAACACGTCAATGTAAGGGGGGGGTCATCTAAGATAGCACAAGGGTTAAAGTGCAAATAGCATCACGAAGAACAAGGAGCACACCAGTCAGGTCTGAGATACTGTCGTGAAGAAGAAGAAGATTTCCAAAAGCTTTAAACATCCCAAGGAGCACTGTGCAAGTGATGATATTGAAATGGAAGGAGTATCAGACCACTGCAAATCTACAAAGACCCGGCCGTCCGTCTAAACTTTCAGCTCAAACAAGGAGAAGACTGATCAGAGATGCACAACGTTATGAAACACAGCTCATCTCCCTGAACACACCATCCCCACTGTCAAACATGGTGTTGGCAGGATCAAGGTTTGGGCCTGCTTTTCTTTAGCAGGGACAGGGAGGATGGTTAAAATTGATGAGAAGATGGATGGAGCCAAATACAAGACCATTCTGGAAGAAAACCTGATGGAGTCTGCAAAAGACCTGAGTCTGGGACAGATATTTGTCTTCCAACAAGACAATGATCAAAGCATAAAGACAATCTACAATGGAATGGTTCACAAATAAACATATCCAGATGTCAGAATGGCCAAGTCAAGATCCTGATCTGAATACAATCGAGAATCTGTGGAAAGAACTGAATATATATATACCCAATTTTTCCGTTTTTTATTTGTTAAAAAAGTTTGAAATATCCAATAAATTCCATTCCACTTCATGGTTGTGTCCCACTTGTTATTGATTCTTCACAAAAATATTACAGTTTTATATCTTTATATAATTTCGCATGTCACTGTACCTTATAACAATCAGCATCAACTAAATCCCTTTTATCTGAAAATTTTTGCAGTAAAACGTAACATTCCCAAAAAACCTGACCAGATTTCACAAACATCACCATATGTCACAGTGCCTGTCAGTTCTCCTCCCCTTCACCTGAAGATTGGAACCAGCTGTGGACACTCAGCTCATCTACCTCACCGCCTTCTTAAGGAGATCCAGCCCAGCATTCATCGCCAGTCCGTTACCTACCCCGGTGCATTTAGACTCCTCTTTCGTTCTGGCTAAGTTTATGCTCTGGCTCGTACTTACTTTGCCTGTCGATCCATCTCCAGGTTCTGCATCCACGAGTGTCCACCTGGAAGATCTTCCTCACGATCCACCTCAGCCTCGCGTCTCGTCACGCTCCATCCTCGCCTCGGCTCCCAAGACATCCGGCAGACAGTGGGTCACCCCTCTCGGCAAGTCTCGCCCCGCTCCAGCCATACCTCGTTTCCAGCGGTGCTCCCAAGACTCCGCGAGCAGCGGCTATGCTCCAAGCTAACAAACTCTTACAGCTTGAACTTTTGTTTCCTGCCTGGGAAAATTAAAAAAATCTCTGTTATACGCTACACGCCTGAGTTTTCTTCCGGGTTTCAGCATCTGGGTCTGTCTCGTCATTCAAACCATGACACCATAATTGGTTTAGTTCTAGAGCGGCAGGTCTTGCATGAATACTCCTAATGGTTTTTAAGCTTTAGCAAAGTGTATCTTTCCTTGTGACCTCTGCACTTTTTGCAATAAAAAAAAAAGTTAAGGATCCACTGCAGAAAAGATTCTCCAGTGTTCTTAGTTTTCTCCATATGTGGACAGTAGCCCTAACCTTAATTTTTCTTGAAGTCTCATTAGAATTTGTTTAATAATGTTAATCCCTAAATTAAAAAAAACAACAAAAAAATCAAATCAATTTTGATTGCAGGATTTTTTTTAATAAATCCGGTTATAAATTAGATTTATTACTATCTCACAACTATTTTCCAATAAATTAATCCTTTACCTGATTTTCTGGAAGAAAGCAATGTTATATTAAGGATGGAATTTCTTTAGGCAATCTCAATGAATGCTTACATTACTATGGTTCAAAGGAATATTAAGCCCTAATTACCAATGATTAGCTCCTTTAATTTTACACTTGCATAAACAGTAATTTACCAGTGCATATGAAGGTTTTGTAAATATGACACAGAAATATCTAGGAGTCAAAGAGCCGCTTGGATGCATCAGGCACAGACACTGGCAAACTCACACAGAGTCAGTTTTGTGATGAGACAGAACAGGATAATGCATGCTGTATCAAAACCTGTCAAGTGCCAAGCAAGCTTAGTGTTAGCAAAGGAAGTCAGTGTGTGTTTCACACAGATTAAGTGTGTGACTTCTGTATTTTGCTAGAGTACGTTGTTACACCTTTTCCTGTGTTTAGAGCGTAAATTCTGGAGTGTTTCTGTACATCATGGATGAGGAGCTTAAATAAAAGCTATCCCGAAAAACTGATATGTGGTTTAGCACACACCAAAGTCTGGGTTACAGCTTTCTGTAAAGATTATTTCCAGGATGCATTACAATGGCATTATTTATGGATTTTGTTAGCCTCTATAAATCCCATTACAACTCACCCTAGTAAAGAGCCTGACTAAAGTATATTTAAGTATACGGATAAGCAAAGAAGATTATTTAACAAAATTAGCATGCTTTTAGTATTACTAAAATGCAGGCTGTGTCAGTTAGACGTCATCAGTCCATACCCTGCAGTAAATCCACACATCCAGCCTGGGGAATGATGATGGGATGGAAATGATGTGTTTCTGTGGAGGAGGGTGGTGATCACATTTGGGGAATGAGAATTGGACAAACAGCCGATTGGTTAGTAAAATTCTCACTACTTTGCAAATGTTTAATTACATAGTTAGTGAAATTTCAAAGTGAGTCATTAAAAAAAGACTAATGCTGTATTTCTGCGACAGACTGGCAACCTGTCCGGGGTGCCCCCTTCCTTCGCCAACAAGTGGCCGGGATAGGCTCTGGCAGCCCTGTAAGAGAATAAACGGAACAAGATGAATGAACAAATGATGCTGTATTTCCTACTAAACCATTGCTAAATTGAGACTGGTAATTTTTTTAGTTTGATGGTGCAGAACACTATTTACCTTTTACCAAAAGAGAACCCTAACAGTTAAGGGTGTCAATGTAGCTGATTGTGTTCCCTAATCCTACAACTGTGCATCTTTAAATTTGGGCTGCATCCCACAGGTACTACCAAATTGTCAGATAAATGCATCTAGACATTAAAGAAAAACACAATTATAAACAACAGACTACAACAAGAATCAAGTTTCTCATGCACGAGGGAGAAGAAACCAGTGTGACGGAAGACAACCACCACGCTGCTCTTCTCAAAGGTCTGCTTCTCCTCGTGCTGCTTTCATTAAGAACACAAGTGGGAGGATACAAATTCAAGACAAAGAGAAAAATTTCATTAGGGGCTGTTGTATAATGACCCCTTTGGTTTTAACTTCAAGAGTATCGCGAGGATGCTGTAGTATCGCGAGACCCAGCGAGACGAGTGTGGTGAGTCGACTTGGCGGCGCGTAAGCATTTGAACAAACATTTTCGATCTTGTTTCATTTTTCCGCCATATTAAAATATTTCCTGCTAACTAACACAACCTGTTAAGAGTATTAAGCTTCTGTCAGCCTGGAGGACCTGGAGAATTTCATTGACGAGTGTTTTAATACCTGCAACATGGTGAAGCCCAGAACCGCCACCACCACCCCCTCCGCCAAGCGTGAACGGCCTGAGGACTCTCCCGGGGCTGTGTCCTCTCCGGGCAGCGGAATGAGCGATATCCTGGATTCGATTGACAAAAAGCTCTCCAGCTTTGATTGCCGCCTCAATCTGCTGGAGATCCTCCATAGAGAATTTCAAGGTCTGCGGGAGTCTCTGGAATTCAGCCAGCAGCAGGTGCGGGAGCTCGCAGCGGAGAACCAGGCCCTCAGAGAGACCGTGAAGACCCTGAGCAATGACACCGCCCGTCTCTCAGAGGAGAACCGATCCATAAAGGAAACCCTCCTGGATCTTCAGTCGAGGAGCATGAGGGACAATCTAGTGGTCGCGGGGGTTCCAGAGGAGGCAGGAGAAGACCCCGAGGCCACCGTTAGATCCTTTTTACAGGTCCACCTGAAGCTCCCCAAGGAGGAGGTGCAGAAGATCTCCTTCCACAGGGTTCACCGCCTCGGAGGAAGAAGGTCCGACCACCAGCGCCCGCGTCCTATTGTGGCTAAATTCGAACATTTCAAACAGAAGGAGTTGGTGAAGGGCCGCGGACGGGAACTGAGAGGCACGCATTACAGCGTTAATGACCAGTTCCCGGCAGAAATCCTCCGTAGAAGAAAGATCCTGTTCCCGCTGAGGAGGAAGCATCTTGCTGCTGGTTCGAGAGCGATTGTGGCCGTTGACAAACTTTACGTGGACGGCCGGCTGTTCCGGGACCCGGAGATCACCCCCTGGCTGTGCTGAAGGCTTTCAGATCCGCGCTGAGAACATCTGCGCTGCCCAGAAGAAACCCGCTAAACTAACTTCAATGAATGGAAAACCGGATCATCAATAATCCACACCTCGATCGCAGGAAAACAGTCTTTTTTTTTTCTTCGTCACCTCAGTCCCACTCATGTTTCTATTGTTGTTTTGTTGTTGTTTTCGTTTTCCCTTCTATCTCTTTTTTTCTTTCCTTTACTCTCCCCCCCCCTCTCCCCCCTCATTATATGTAAATCACCTGGAAGCAACTCATCCTCGGTAAGTATTTATTTATGCACGGAGCGGGCGCGCGCACACACAAGCGCACACAGGGGCGTGCACATGCGATCCCGCACACACACGCCGACATACTGCAATCACCTCACACAGGCTCTCATAGGACGCACGCGACACGCAGCTCACATAGCCAGAAAACGTTCACGCGCACAGCGCTTCTCAATGCGGGCACGCGCACACGGACTGGTACACAAGCACTACTTAGCTTTACACCTTTTCAGTCAGAGCAGTTATGAACAGTCTTAACATCGTTAGCTGGAATGTGCGTGGACTTGGCTCTGAGCCAAAGAGACTGAAAGTGTTAAATCACCTGGATGGTCTAAAAGCAGATATAGCTCTACTGCAGGAGACCCATTTATCAAATTCTTTGGATCACCTTATGTGCTGCTTACAATTTCCAGTTATATACTCTGCCAGTTACAACTCCAAACAACGAGGAGTTGCTGTTTTAATTAATAAAAATCTTAATTTTACTCATAAGGATACAGTTACTGACCCAGAAGGCAGATTTGTAATCATTAATATATCCATTCAGAATAAGGACTTTTGTATAGTGAGTATTTATGGTCCCAATGTTGACGACTCTTCCTTCTTTCACAGATTCTTCACCTCACTCTCAGTTCACTCTGACTCCACAATCATTATAGGAGGAGACTTCAACCTTGTTTTGGACCCTGAACTTGACAGACTCAGCACAGCAGCAAATCAGCGTACATGGCGATCTGCAAGTATTCTAAAGCAGTACATGAATGATCTGGGTCTCTGCGACGCGTGGCGCTCATGTCACCCAAACACTAAAGGGTTCACCTTTTTTTCTCCAGTTCACTATTCACACTCCCGTTTGGACTATTTATTAATCGGTAACTCTCTTTTAAAAAATATTCAAAGCTCCAATATCCATCCAATTATTATCAGTGATCATGCACCAGTCTCTGTAAACATTTCTAGGGAAAAATCCACACCCTCTGGTACAACCTGGAGGTTTAATACGTCTCTGTTAAAGGACCAGGAATTTCTTGAATTCTTTAAAAAAGAGTGGGCAACCTTCTTAGACTTCAACAATACTCCAGACATCCCACCGTGCGTTCTTTGGGAAACAGCAAAGGCAGTCATGAGAGGGAAAATCATTTCTTATTCAACGCACAAAAAACGCAAAGAGAAAGCAGATTTATTAGAATTAGAAAATAAAATCAAAACCCTGGAGACTGCTTATGCTGCTTCTGCACAGGAACACATTCTGGGAGATCTGAAAAATTTAAAGCTGCAGTTAAATGACATCATCAATAAACAAACACAATTTCAAATACGAAGGCTACGACTTGAAAGATTTGAAAACTCTAATAAATCTGGCAAATTTCTGGCTAATCAGCTTAAAATTAACAGAGAAAAATCATCAATCACCTCTATTATGGACCAAACAGGAAATGTCACCCATGACCCGGTCAAAATTAATAACGCATTTGAAAACTTTTATAAAAACCTGTACACACCGCAGATCAATCCGTCAGAGCAAAGTATTGACTCATTTCTTAATAATGTAAACCTACCCAGGCTAAATGAGGATCAAATCACAAACTTAGATTCTCCGCTCTCGCCGTCTGAACTTCATGAAGCTCTGTTACTTATGCCCAATGGTAAAGCACCAGGGCCTGACGGCTTTCCTGCTGAGTTTTATAAAGAATTCTGGGAACAACTGGCACCAACATTTTATAAAACTGTCACATCTATTAATGAGAGCCAATCAATGCCACCTAACATGAACTCAGCCAACATAATTCTTCTTCTAAAACCAGACAAAGATCCCACTAGTCCTTCAAGCTATCGCCCTATTTCTCTAATCAATGCAGATGTAAAAATTATCTGCAAAGCACTAGCACAGAGAATAGAAAAAATCACTCCTCACATAATTCACTTCGACCAGACTGGATTCATCAAAGGCAGACACTCGGATGATAATGTCCGTAGACTAGTTAATATAATAGACTTTGCCACCATTAAAAACCAGGAAATGACGGTACTATCGCTGGATGCTGAAAAAGCCTTTGACAGAGTTAATTGGAAGTTCCTTATTGCTGCCCTCCAGAAGTTTGGTTTTGGAGAAGCATTCATCAATTGGATCAAAATATTATATCACAACCCCAATGCATCAGTTAGAACTAATAAACAGACTTCAAACAGGTTTTTTCTTGGAAGAGGAACCAGACAGGGCTGCCCACTCTCTCCTTCTCTTTTTGCTATATTCATTGAGCCTTTAGCTGCAGCAATAAGACAGAATGAGAGCATTATAGGAATAATAACCAAACACAGCCATCATAAAATTAGTCTTCAAGCAGTATTCCTTATGAACTCAGGACAGTGTGTCGTTAAACCCCCTCGGCCTTGCTTGCATTGAGAACCAGATGAACACACAAACAAAGCTGTCCAAAAAGGTAAAAAGGTCAATCTGAGTTAAGATTTAAACAAATACATTTAACCAAATACATTAAAATAATGATAATAATAAAACAATTTCCTTCATACAAATAAAGACCTGTCTCCCTCTTTGCATGCACCTTCTGAAGATGTTGGGGACATGGGATGGATAGCCCCCATAACTGGTCCATAAAAAAGAAAAAAAAAACCTAGATGTCTGTAATTTAGTTATTGTTTTCAGTGTGCAGTGTTCTCTTGATTTATCATGTTTCGCATTTCAATTTTTCAGTGCAATTGCGCACTTTTTTTGTCTTTAACAGTGTTCTGTTATCTGTTTCCTGCGTGGCTGTAGACCTTGTAAATGAGTCTTCTGAGAGTTTAAACCGGAGAGAAAAGTGTAAAAATGTTCATGTCTGTCTGAGAAAATCGTAGAAAGTGTGTTGTGGGGGGTTGTACATAACACATCTGTAACAGTACTTTGTGGATTTCACCTATTGCAGATTATTTTTAGAACATATCTCCCAAGATAAACGAGGGAATGCTGTAGAGGGATCTTTTTTTTTTTTTCAAAGATCTGCATTCACATGATAAGTAATGACATTTGTTTTCAGTCACTTTTCAAAGTGGGATCAACATGAGAAGTTGTGCAACTTTCTATATATATTAAATAAATAAAGAATGGTGGCAACACCTGCACTGTGGATAAATTCATTTTTAGAAAATTCCTGGATCATTGTGTGGGTTTTCCTGTCGGCCTATTATTGTTTTGCATTTTTGTAATCCTACCTTTATAGTTATAAGCTGTTTATAGTCTAAATATTAATGGCCCCATCTTTCTTTGTTTTTTTTGTATATGTTACCATTGTGCTCGGTTATTGGGATACTAAGTGGTCAGTGTTTGCCTGCCCAGCTTTATCTCTTCTTAACCCTTGTGCTATCCTAGGCACTTTAGCGTTGGGAGTTGGGTCATCTAGACCCACTAGACAGTGCGCTGAACCTTTTTTCTTCAATGATTTGTGATCTTCACTGGTGTCCATGGATTACATGAAATCTTTCCACCTTTATCCACATTTGTCATGGTAGGGAGAACACGTCAATGTAAGGGTGGGGTCATCCAAGATGGCACAAGGGTTAAAACTAACAGGAAACTCTTTCCATCCCATCTTGAGCTGTTTAAGTCATTATATCCTAAAAGCCCATTTACTTTTTAATTAGAGCAGGAGGAAGACACAAACCTTTGAAAACAGAACGGCATTTTTGCTATTTTACAGGGTTTTCTCATGGGTTTCTTAGATTTTAGAACATTTTTTTTTTTTTTAAATTAAGGGATTTTTTTTTTTCTTTAAATGTTGATAAGTCCACGTCTTCCTTCTTTAGCCTCATCCCCTCATTCTGTTGAGCACCTTTGTCGATCACAACATCTGCTGTAAGTTCAAACAAAGGGAGTTGTTATGTAATGGTTTTCCTTTGCTCTGCTGTGACCTCTTCTGGAGGCCCTCCCTTTCCTGAGGCTTGCTGTGAGACTCACAGGTGTTTCTCATTATGTTTAAGTTTACTATTTAAGGGTTAAGTTTCTGTTGTACTGTGTCTAAGCGTCTATTTGGTCTGGCTCTTTCGAGTCTTCTGTTTTGGCGCTCGACATTAAAAGAAACCCTTTTTGGATTCAGAACCTGAGTTTGTTTGTCCTTCCTGCGTTTGGGTTTTTGCCCCTGGAAGCCCCGTGACATTACGCTTAGACCAATGTCAAACCCAGCAGGAGGAACACATGAGAGGGACCTACCTGGTTCTTCCACCCGAGGAGAGGCAGCCGCCGGTGGGGACATGTCGGACCTGGCACGGGAGATGCGTGGATATATGACTGGCATGCAACAGCTCCACGAGCGTCTCACAAGGCTGGAGCACGTTCCCTCTTCTTCGCCCCGTCAGACTCGACTAGGTCAACCAGAGCCATTTGATGGTACTCCTGAGGACTGTCGGGCGTTCCTCACCTCCTGCCGCCTGCACTTCGATTTCAATCCCAGTGAGTTTCCCTCAGAGCAGAGCAAGGTGGCGTTTGCTCTGAGTTTCCTGACTGGAAGGGCCAAGCGGTGGGGGTTGGCTGAGTGGGAGCGTGAAGCCGATATCTGCCGGTCCTTCCGAGCTTTCTCCGCTCAACTCCTCGTTGTATTCGACCCTTCCACGCCTCATCGAGCTGCTGCATCCGAAATCCTACGTCTCAAGCAAGGGACTCGCAGCGCCGCGGAGTTCGCCGTAGAGTTCCGTACGCTGGCTGCCAGCACCCGGTGGGCGGATGAAGCCTTGGTGGATGTATTTCTTCAGGGTCTCTCCGACGTTCTCAAGGACGAGCTGGCAGCGAGGGAGATACCGGAGGATTTGGAAGAGCTGATCGATCTCGTCGTTCGTATCGACCGGAGGATGAGAGAGCGCGGCCGTGCTCGGCGCAGCAACACCGGTTTCCGCCCACTGCCTCTGGAGGGAGTTCCCTCGCTCCCCCCCAGCACCCCACGACGGGCTTCTCCCCCTCCTCCTCCTCCCCCGGAACCCATGCAGCTGGGAACTGGTCGTCTCACCCCCGCTGAGCGACACCGCCGCATGGGAGAGGGACTTTGTTTATATTGTGGTCAATCAGGACACTTTGTACGTAATTGCCCGGGAAACGCCAGGGTTCACCAGCAATGAGGGAACTGGTGAGCCGTCAAACCTCCTTTTTTTCACCCTCACGGCCTTCTACCAAGGTTTTAGTGGCCTGTGCTGGAGCACAAGAGGAATTTGAAACTTTAATTGACTCTGGCTCAGATGGTGATTTAATTTCTCAGGAGGTGGTGAATAAACTCAGAATCCCAGTTGAACCACTGTCTCCCATCTTAGTCATTCGTGCCATCAATGGGTCTGTCATTCACAAAGTTTCTTCTAGGACAGTTTACATTAGGGTCTCAGTTTCTGGAAACCACACGGAGATTATGAGCTTTTACGTTGTAGAATCTCTTAAACCACAGGTTATTTTGGGGTTCCCTTGGTTATGCAAACATACCCCCCACTTAGACTGGTCTTCTGGAAGGGTGCTGTCATGGAGCTCTTTCTGTTTGTTAAACTGTCTCTCGTCTGCTGCTGTACGTACTCCTGCGAATGTTCTCCAGCCACCAGAGCCTCCTAACTTGAGTAATGTTCCTCCTGTGTACCATGATCTCTGTGACGTGTTTTGTAAATTCCGAGCTAGGTCTCTGCCTCCCCACCGCCTGCATGACTGTGCTATAGACCTCTTGCCTGGAACACAACCACCCAAGGGCCATATATACCCCCTGTCTCCACCTGAACAGGTGGCTATGAACAACTACCTGCAGGAGAGTTTACAGGCAGGCATCATTAGACCATCTTCCTCCCCTGCAGGGGCTGGTTTCTTCTTTGTGGGGAAGCGGGATGGGGGTCTGCGGCCCTGCATTGATTACAGGGGTTTAAACAATATCACTGTCCGAAACACTTATCCTCTCCCTCTGTTACAGACCGCTTTTGACCAGTTAAGTGGGGCCCAAGTCTTCACTAAACTGGACCTCAGAAGTGCTTACCATCTGATCCGCATAAGGGAGGGAGATGAGTGGAAGACCGCCTTTAACACTCCGAGCGGGCACTTCGAGTATCTGGTCATGCCTTTTGGACTCACAAATGCTCCAGCTGTATTCCAGTGTTTAATTAATGATGTTCTAAAGGATATGATCAACAAATTCGTTTTTGTATATCTTGACGATATTCTTATCTTTTCACCAGATCTCGATTCCCATGTGCAGCACGTCCGAGCCGTCCTCCAGCGCCTTCTCGAAAATCAGTTATACTGCAAGGCAGAGAAGTGCGGATTCCACACCACTCAAACCCGGTTCCTTGGCCATGTTGTTTCCCCAGGTAGTGTTCAGATGGACAACGCCAAGGTCAAAGCTGTTCTGGAATGGCCCGTACCATCGGGACGTAAACAGCTCCAGCGCTTCTTGGGATTTGCAAACTTCTACAGGCGCTTTATCAGAGGCTTCAGTGGCGTTGCTGCACCCCTCCATAGGCTTACTACGGCTAAGGTACGTTTTATCTGGGATGAGGGGGCCGATAAGGCGTTTACTGAGCTTAAGAGACGTTTCTCTACGACCCCCATTCTGACTCAGCCTGACCCCTCCAAACAATTTATTGTGGAGGTTGATGCGTCTGAGTCTGGAGTGGGGGCTGTTTTGTCTCAGAGGGCGTCCGATAACAAAGTCCATCCCTGTGCATATTTCTCCTGCAAGCTCACTCCTGCAGAGAGAAATTATGATATAGGGAACAGAGAACTGTTGGCTGTAAAACTGGCTTTGGAGGAGTGGCGCCATTGGTTGGAGGGAGCTGAACATCCATTTTTGGTCTGGACAGACCATAAGAACTTGGAGTATATCCGGACCGCCAAGCGTCTTAGCCCTCGCCAAGCTAGGTGGTCCCTCTTCTTTGATCGGTTCAATTTCACGCTATCCTACCGACCTGGCAGCAAGAATGTCAAGCCTGACGCCCTCTCATGCCAGTTCCAACAGGAGGGGGAGACTGAGGAGTCTGCTGTTGCCACTACTATTGTTCCCTCTCACCTTGTGTTAGGAGCTGCTCGCTGGACTCTGGAACGCAAGGTAAAGGCATCTATACCTAATCCTGCCTCCATTCCTGCCGGCTGTCCAGCTGGGTGCCTGTTTGTGCCTCCATCATTACGCACACTAGTTTTAAAGTGGGGTCATTCTTCCCGCCTGGCTTGTCATCCTGGAGTAACCAGAACCAGTTTTCTTGTGGCTCAACGTTTTTGGTGGCCTTCTATGTCCTCCGATATTAAGACTTTTGTGGCTGCTTGCCCTGTATGTGCTAGTGTCAAGATCCCTAGAACCCCACCTGCTGATCTGCTACACCCCCTACCTGTGCCGTCGAGACCTTGGTCCCACATCGCCATGGACTTTATCACCGGACTGCCCAACTCGAGTGGTAAGACGGTCATACTCACCATCATTGACCGTTTTTCCAAATTGGTGCACGCCATACCCCTAAAAAGACTTCCATCTGCCAAGGAGCTTGCTGTTCTTGTGTCTCGTCATCTGTTCCGTTTACATGGCCTTCCTCTGAACATCACGTCTGATCGTGGTCCACAATTCGTTGCTGCTTTCTGGAGGGAGTTCTGCAACCTTCTTGGGATTAAGGTTAGTCTCAGTTCAGGCTTCCATCCTCAGACCAACGGCCAGGTGGAGCGGTACAACCAGGATCTGGAGACAACTTTACGAGCCATGTGCAGCAAGAACCCCAGGACTTGGTCTTCTCAGCTTCCTTGGGCTGAGTATTCCCACAACACCCTCATCAATTCATCTGGTTTCTCTCCCTTTCAAGCAGCTTACGGCTATCAACCCCCTCTATTTCCCCACCAGGAACTGTTGGCCTCTTCTGTTGGTCCTGCAGCTTTTGTGAGGCGCTGTCAGCGTACCTGGAGGACATATAGGCACGAACTCCTGCGGAACCAGGAGAGGTTCACTAGAGTGGCTAATCGTCGGCGGGCTGCAGCCCCGAAGTACAAGGTGGGGGACAAGGTTTGGCTTTCTTCTGCTGATGTTCCCTTAAAAGGAGGGTCCAAGAAGCTGCTTCCTCGCTACATCGGTCCTTACTCCATCACTCAAGTAATCAACCCGGTGGCAGTGAAACTGGACCTGCCACGCTCTCTAAAGATCCACCCCGTGTTTCATGTCAGCAAGGTCAAGCCAGCCAGAGACTCTCCCCTTCAACCCGCTCCAGCTTCTCCTCCAGCCCCTCGTTTCATAGATGGCGGCCCGGTTTACACCGTCAAGACACTCCTCGCCTCCAGAAGAGTGGGTGGAGGACTACAGTACCTCGTGGACTGGGAGGGATACGGTCCCGCGGATCGCCAATGGGTCCCTGACCGTTTCATTGTTGACCGGAACCTGGTCACACGTTTCCATCGTGACCATCCCGGTCAACCCCGTCGTCCGTCTGGTAGACGGACGTAAGGGGGGGGGTTATGTGATGTAATGGTTTTCCTTTGCTCTGCTGTGACCTCTTCTGGAGGCCCTCCCTTTCCTGAGGCTAGCTGTGAGACTCACAGGTGTTTCTCATTATGTTTAAGTTTCCTATTTAAGGGTTGAGTTTCTGTTGTACTGTGTCTAAGCGTCTTTTTGGTCTGGCTCTTTCGAGTCTTCTGTTTTGGCGCTCGACATTAAAAGAAACCCTTTTTGGATTCAGAACCTGAGTTTGTTTGTCCTTCCTGCGTTTGGGTTTTTGCCCCTGGAAGCCCCGTGACAGGAGTTCCACCATTCCATAGTTCCACAGTGAACCTGTTTCGGGCCCCACTTCAACTATTTAACTAGATTGATTATGTCTAAATCTAAACGCCAATTTTTTTCCACAAAGTGTCTTAAGTATTTGTTTTAATAGTTGAAATAAATGGCTCATACACCAGTTTGTCCCACAGACAAACTAAGAAAGAAACAGTATGATGTGACCATAAGAGAAACACGTGTTTTTTCATGATAATATCATAAATCAAATGATTTTGACTTGGGGAATGTTATATAGGCCATGTTCATCATGAAAAACCCAAAGGGCTGTCAGAATTGGCTAGTGACTCTTTAAGATATTGCAGGATACCCAGACTGTCTTGTTTTTCAACAATTTATCACACCCAGGACACACAGGGCACAATCGGCACATTCATGCTAAGTCAAATATAATATATGACTATGTATTTGGGAAACGTGGGCCACAGCAGGTAGCCATTCTTCTTCCAAAAATTTCTGATGTTTGACTTTTAAACTTCTCAGTAAAAAAAATAAAATAAAATGTTGTACTTTAAAAAAGTTGTTGGAAAAATCAAAGGTTTTTGTTGCACTTAATCCTCCATCTTTTAACTTAATGCTGATCTATAGCTGCTGAAATGTATTCATTTTCATTGAAGTGTCTTAATTCAAGCTGAAATAAAAAAAAGTTTGGGTTTGGTGATGGCTCAAACCTTTTGATAAAGGTTTACGCCAATGTCTGATAAAATAACGTTGTTTCCTTAAACAAAGGTAACAGATTATGAACAAGCAATCATGATTAGTAAATGTTAAACTAAACTAGAATTTATGTATTAGTGATGGACTTAAAAAATGTACCATCATTTATAAATGTATCTTTAGATAGACATTTATTTGAGTACTTTTTTGGACCTTTGCAGCAAATTTTAGTACAGAGCAATGGTGTTCTTGTAAAAAAACAAAAAACAAACTGTCACTGTCTGTAAGACTGTTCTTCAATGTCCACGAGTGATCTATAAAATAAGAGATATGTCTCAAGTTTCAATAAGTTTTATTATAAAATGATTAAAACAATGACAAAATGCATCATGTACACAATAAACATTAGAGCAGTGTTTTTCGACCTTTTTTGAGCCACGGCACACTTGACGGCACTAACCTTGACAAAAATCCCGCGGCACACCAGCATTCAAAAATTAAAATAAAAAGGAGAAACTCATAGTCTGTATTGATCTACAGCCCCCCCGCAATCTCACATGCATTTTTGTGATAATTATTGTGGCAGAAAAAGCTGGAAGCTGCAGCTGTTTTTTCAAAAAAATATAAGAAAAGTTAAGTTAGAAGATTTAAAAACTGTTTGAGTGTTCGTTGTAGTTTCAAGACGTTTAACAACGAAGATTCATTGTGCGCAGAGACAAGATTCATTGTACCAGAGACGCTGTCCCTTTAAGCCAATGCATCATGGGAGGTGTAGTGTGAAAACTGCAGCAAAAGGGCAGATAGACTAGCGTCTCTGAGCTTCATTGTTTTTTTCTGTTGTTCCACGGTCTGACACCGGATTCTGTGGAAAGCTACACCGCTAAAGACGAGCTTTATCTGGTATTTTTGTTAGAACTGAGAGACTTTATGAGCAGAATTAAGAACCAAGTGTTCTTTTTACATTTATGTTACTCCCGACTCCTAGACAGGGGTGTAACAGCAAGTAAGTGAAGACTTTAACCACTTCTGATTGGTCAGACTGATGACATATGATTAAGCCTCCAAGAATGATTGGTGGAGACAGTTTAAATGGGCGGGACTTTTCTGAAAACAGCTGAAGCTGCAGCTAAATCGCGGTACCGTTATTCTTATCAAAGTGTCTTTATTAAATTCAAATAAACACAAAGAAAAAAGTATTTTATGATCTTTCATATTCCTAATTTCTCAGTGTTTTATCAGGGCCTGTTTGAATGAACAAAGAGCTGATATCCTGGAGAGGGAAAATGTTTTTAGATCAGTGAATGAGGGCAATTTCCCACAGCACACCTGACCATCTCCCACGGCACACTAGTGTGCACACTGGTTGAAAACATACCATTAGAGAGGTCGCAGCTTCAGATGATGCAAGAAAGAAAAAAAAAAAACTTCCACTTTGGCTACCCAGCTACCACTGTGGGCTCTGAGCACTGAAAAGGGAGGAGGACAAAGTTTACTTGGGATTAGTCGTTAATGTAAAGCGACGCAGGGCCAAGGCACAACATGGGCGGTCCCTTGACTGGGCAGTGAAAACACATCTCTTTCTAATATGCAGCATCTGGTGGTCTGGCTTGGCTTGGGGGGGTGGTCCCTTTGCCTGCGCTGGGGGGGTTTGGCGGGGGGCCCTGCTCGGGATGGGCTGCCCATCTGCACCTGGGGCTGGGATCGGCCCTTCCCTGGCTCTGGGACGGGACGGGACAACCCTCTCGGGGCCCCCGGTCGCTCTGGGTGTCATCCGCTTCGGCTGCGGGGTCTGGGGTGGTGTGGGGTGGGGGGCTTGTCGGCCCTGTCCTGTGGGGGGACGTTCTGGGGGGGAGGGGGGGCCCATTATTGGTACGTGTCGGGGGGCTAGCGGGTCGGGGTCTCCGCTGAGGCAATCAGTGGTTGCCTCGGCCGGTTGGCCTCCTTGGTCCCGTCGAGGCCTGACCAGAGCTCCTCTAGGGCCGGCGTCTGGGGGTGGGTGCCTGGGCCTGCTTCGGGGGGTGCGACGCTTTCTGGCTCCTCTCTCTCTGTGTGGGGTGGGTGGTGCCGGGCTTGGGGTGTCGGCGCCTCCGGGGGTGGGGCCCCTGGGCTGGGTGGCCTTGGCCCCTTTGCTGGGGGGGGGGGCTGGGGGATGGCTGTTTGACCACCGGGGCACAGTCGACCAGCTGTCCCCAACTTACCCCCTTCCTCATATAACCTCATATTAGGGTGAGGGGGTGGGGGGTCTAGCCTGCGATGCGCCTTGGGGGGGGGGTTACTTGGCAGTGGCCCCCCTCCTATGGTTGCCGTATGGAGTGGGCCCCCCCCTCTTTCGGTTTTATTTGCACCTTAGACATGTAGGGTCCTTGGTAGGGGGGGGGGGGTGCTTGGACATGACTGCAAGCAAGCATCAGATGTCCTCGTGGCACCCTACCCACCAATTTTAACCGCACCTTAGACATTTAGGGCCCCTTGGTGGGGGGACATCACTGTGAGTAATCAGGAGATGTCCCCTTAGTGCCCTACTCGCCAATTTTAACTGCACCCCCCTTAGTACACACACCCCTCCCCCTTCAATATATACATTCCAACATAAACACACACACATGCACACACACACCCTCTCAAACACACATACACGCACACACATTTTGCAAGGAAGGGGGGGACCTGGGTCCATCTGTCCCCTACCCCTGCTGGGCCCCGCCAAACTTCCAACATAGCCGAGCCTGGTCAGGCCATATTTATAACACCCCTTGTGGGCCACCCTTTTTTCCCCGGGGTTCCCCCCTCCTGGGCGGGGGCGGCGGGCCCCTGCCTTGCTCCTCCCCGGACCAACCGTGGGCCGGGTGGGTGGCTGCCTGGAGTGCGGAGCGGGTCTCCCTTGGGGGGTCCTGGCTCGTACCTGGGGTTGGGGCGGGGGGATGCCCGGAACTCCTGGGTGGTGGGGTGCTCGTCTGGGGCTGTGGGCGTCCTTCTCCGGTGGGGCCCTGCGTTGGGCTCTTCCGGCGCGGCGGGGGGGCTGCTTTCCTGGCTGGGCTGGGGCGGCGCTCTTTCCCTCCGCGCCTCCCTGCTCTCTGGCTCTGGGGGCCTCGCGGCGGTCCTGCTGGCCCTGGCCTGGGTGGCGGTCTTGGTCGCCCGGGGGGCGGTTGTTCCCTGCCTGTTCCCGTGTGGCGTTGGGGGAATTCCGGCTGCCGCTGCTGCTGCGGCGGGGGTCTGGGTGTGGGGGTGGCTGGGCGCTCCTCCTCCTTCTTTTCACATTCCACCATCCATTTTAGAAGAACATAAACACTCACCTGAGCACAGGAGTTAGCTCACCTTTGCACTTATAGTTTGCATGATTGAATGAATGAAAGATTTCACACTAGTTGGTTTAAAGGCATAAGTATGCGTGTGTGAACACTATCTGTTTTGTGTACATGTTGACATGTGAACATTTCTTGCAGCTAGCAGGTGTGTTGATAATATTTGAGTGTGTGTGAACAGGCCCCGCCCTTTTTGTACTACATTGGAACTGTACCGTAACGATAAACAACCAGTAAACCTGTCTGCTCTATGCTGCTTCATGGTCTTACCCCCCCCTCTCACTATCACCTCCCCCCCCCCCCCCCCCCCCCCTGACATCCCTCCCTCTTCTTCCCTTCTTTCCTTTTCCGTCCGGTCCAACACCAAAGATTTTCAATCATGGTTGAAATGAATAAAGTTTGGCCTCAATTACAAAAGGGGTTTATTCAGTCACACCTTTGGTTTGTCTGAAGATTAATAACCCCTCTTGTTAAAGTAAAATATGTCCAACACAAGAGGCCCTCAGCTCTCATCTGCCTGCCTAGCTGTTGGACAGGACAAGTTAAAAAAAAAAAAATATGTAGCATCTGTCACCTGAAGTGGAGAGGGGGGATATGTTTGAGTGAAATCTGGGCCGTGCCAAAAAGGGTGGAAAGCCCAAAGCATATTATGCAAAGCACTTTGAGTGACATGTGTTGGAAAAGTGCTATATAAATAAAGGTTGATTTGATTTGATTTGATTTGATTTGATTTGATTTGAGTGTTCTGCAGCAGAGCTGGCACCAATGTGTGAATGTCTGTGTGAATGGGACTGTGACTGTAAAGCACTTTGGACCTTCGTGGAAGGTAGAAAGCACCATACAAGTATACACCATTTAACATTATTATTATTTTCCCTCGAAATGATGACTTTAAAATTTCATTGTATTTATTTATTTATTGTTTATGTAAAGTCTGTTTAATGTCATTCAAGTTAGTGGTGAATTCGGAGAGCTGGTGTGTTTGTGCGTGAGTCTGTGCACACTGCGAGCTAGATTGTATTATATATTTGTTGATTTTTTTTTCTATTGTATTGTTTTTATCTACTTTTGAAACGTCTGACACAGAAGACCCTCTTGAAAAAATGCTGCATCTTAAGGTGCTTATCCTCATGTTTAAATAAATACATACAAAGAAGTAAATTCCAAGTCACTTCTAGACATTTATTTAATATCTCACTTTGCATGGATTCGATATTCCTAAAATGTATGCAGTAATCCTTTAGTTGAGGGGTTTAAATGTGGAAATGTACAAGGTTGTTTCAAAAAGCAGTTTTTTTTCCCTAGTAAAATCATACTACTGCAAAACTTCATACAAAAAGGGCAGTATATTTCCAGATAATTGCTGATGAGGAAAAGAGGGTTATTTCTCTCACGCCTTTTGTGTAGTTTGGTCCATAAAATCTAATTTTAAAGTGTGGTGTAGCCCTCCATCTGCACTTGCTCTTGAATCTTAAAGAAAATTGAGACTTCTCCACTCTCACCCCCAAAGCAACATCCAGTTTAACATTAACCTCTGAAAGAACACTTCGGTTTAAAGCAATTTCAGCCTGAAAAAATGAGTCATTTTATGAGATGCCAATATCCAATCGTCCCACCTTTACACAGTTAAGTTCTTGAGGGAATTTACAAACTGTTACAAACACAGCTGATAATTTACTGCAGATTTGCTCCCAGAGACTCCTTACAGGATGATGTTTCTGTTAGTAAATAGATTTCTAACTGAATAAAGTACATGAGCCTCATACGACAGGTCTACTTTGTGAAGACCACCATGATAGGAGCAACTTGCGCCCTGAACGAAAACCCTCTTCATCACAAATCTTTCATTTTTTCTCTTTATACTCACAGAAACTTAAATGTTAATTGTTAAAAATTCTTATCCAGTTCATTTTGATTCAGTATAAATCACTAATCTGAAGTCAAAGAGATTTAAGCAGCCGCTACTTATCTTATGTCCTAATAAAAATACACTCCAATAAAATAGTAAATACTGCAAAAATCCAATCTGAGAATCTGTAATTTAAAGTGACTTGAACATAGGCAGCAAGATGATTCCTCTGTTATTAGTTAAAAGCATTTAACCTGTTCCTTGCTGTGCACCATTTTTGCTCAAGATGCCCCACTGCAAGCATTTTAAACCCATATAAAGAAAAATGGGACCCAGCTTTGAATGTCTGCCAATGCAGAGCCTCTGTGGTAATGGCTTTCTGAGCCCAAGTAGTAATTGTCACTGCACAATTATGTATGTGTGATAAAATAATAATAATAATTTCTAAATGTAGCTTTGAAATGTTAATTGTAATGCTTAGGACAACATTACATATTTTGCAAAAATATCAACCTGGTTGCATAAAATGTGAATATTCCTACTTTCTTTGTGAAATGATAATTGTCTCATATCATATGATGACTTCCTGTTTCGAGATGTGAGCACACATGCAAGCTCAATTTAAATATTTCAAAGCAAACAAAGCATTAAGGAAAGAAAAACCACTAAGCTACAAGTCCAACTCTCCCCAAATTCACATCCCAGCATGCATCACTCTTTTCTGCATCACACCCATTACTATCCCACATGTGCAGAAGAACTGTAATTGTACGAGCATCACAAAGCGCCTGTGGGGAAATATGCTCAGTTTGGTATAAAAAAAATAATGAGTAGGACCGCAATAATCAAGTTTGAAAATAATTTCAGCTTATAAAAGCAGAAAATTTATACCAACTAATTTGTCTAGAAATCTACACACACTAAAAATACTTCCTTTGGGGGAAGGCTTTAAAACACAAACACACACGCTCACTAAAATATTGAAAATCCTAAATTATTCATTATTAAGCCAAAATAATATATATATATATATATATTTTAGTAGTTGATTTCAATTAGCTAAAATGGCAATATATATATATATATATATATATATATATATATATATATATATATATATATATGTGTGTGTATTTCCTAATCTTTAACAAAACCCTGAAATAATTGTGCATACTGTTCCCACCGGCCAAATTAAAGTTAAATTGAGAACTGTTTTAGAGGGGTCTTCCTGGAGATGTGGTTGCTGGTTCAATTCTAAAAGAACCTTGATAACTCAAAGATAATGTTTATTTATCTTTATTTTTTTAACTTGTCCCGTCCAACAGCTAAGCACACAGATAAGAGCTGAAGACCTCTTGTGTTGGACATATTTTAAGGGGTTGTGGATCTTCTTGTCATAGTGACGATGACAAGGCAGACCCAGATGCTGGAACCCGGAAGTAAACTCAGGCTAGGAGATCAAGTGAAAGAGTTTAATGGATTCACAATCCCAGAGTTCAGGAAAACAGCGTGGACCAGAGGTGAGTATATGTGGCGTGGAAACCAGAGCTTCGCGCCAGAATGTTTTGGGACTTCGTGGCCTGAGCGGAGGAGACGAGGAGAGAACAGGATACCAGCTGCACCCGTGGTGAGGAGGACCTGAAGGAGCACAAAAGAGGTAAGTTCAAGGCTTAGACTTGAATAGGCGTAACTTAACCTTGAGCCAGACGTAAGCACCGGAGAGTGTATAACGGACTGGCGTCGAATGGTGGGATGGATCTCCTTAAGAAGGACAGCAGGTGATGAGATGATGAGAGGCAGCTGGTTCCAATGAGCAGAGTAGGGAGGGGGAAGGCAACCGACCGAGGCACCGTGACAGTGCCCCCCCCCTCAACGACCGCCTCCAGGCGGTCCAGGACGGCGATCCGGGTGGGACCGGTAGAAATCCTCGATGAGGGAACGGTCCAGAATAAGCGAGCGGGAGATCCACGAGCGCTCCTCTGGACCGTAACCCTCCCAGTCCACCAAGAACTGAAAACCACGGCCCCGGCGACGGACGTCCAGAACCCGGTTGACCGAGAAGGCGGGGGCGTTGTCAATGACCCGGGCGGGTGGAGGGGAAGCGGACGGCGGGCACAGGGGGCTCTCCTGAACGGGTTTGATCTGTGAAACATGGAAGGCGGGGTGAACCTTAAGCGCCGCCGGAAGCCGCAACCGTACGCAGTTGGGTTTATGATCCTCTCAATGATGTAGGGACCGATGAATCGTGGAGCCAATTTGCGAGAGGTGGCCTGGAGAGGTATGTCACGAGAAGAGAGCCAGACCCTCTGTCCCGGCTGGTAGATGGGACTGTCCCTCCTGCGACGGTTCGCGATGCGGCAATTACTCTCCTGGGTGCGCAGGAGAGCGGCCCGAGCTTGGTTCCAGAAGTGCTGAACACGCTGGAGATGGTGTTGCACGGAGGGCACAGCCAGATCCAACTCCTGAGAGGGGAAGAGAGGTGGAGAATATCCCAGAGAGGCTTCAAAGGGGGACATACCGGTGGCAGAGGAAGGGTGGTTGTTGTGGGCGTACTCGATCCAAACCAGGAACGAGGACCAGTTAGAAGGGTTCTGGGCAGCCAGACAGCGGAGGGCAGCCTCGAGTTCCTGGTTGGCACGTTCAGCTTGCCCGTTGGATTTGGGGTGGTGACCTGAAGTGAGACTGACAGTGGCCCCGAGGGCAGAGCAGAAAGCCCTCCAAACCTGAGACACAAATTGAGGGCCTCGGTCGGAAACAATGTCACAAGGGATGCCGTGATGACGAAAAACCTGCTGAACCATGATGTCAGCCATTTCTGTGGCTGTGGGTAACTTGGGGAGAGCGATGAACTGAGCAGACTTTGAGAAGCGGTCGATTATGGTGAGAATGACAGTGTTACCTTTCGAGGGTGGTAACCCAGTGACGAAGTCCCCTGCGAGATGAGACCAAGGGCGTTGAGGAACGGGCAGCGGATGGAGCAGACCGGCTGGTGGGGCATTGGAGGATTTTGAACGGGCGCAGACGTCGCAGGCGGCGACGAACTCCCTGACATCTCGTTCCATGGAGGGCCAGAAGAACCTACGTTGGAGGAGCTTGAGGGTTCTCTGGACACCTCCATGACAGGAAATACGAGAGGTATGCCCCCAAACCAGAACCTCAGAGCGGAGCGAGGAGGGGACATACAAGGTGTTCACCGGGACAGGGGGATGATCAGGTTCTTCGTCTTGGGCCTGTAGGACTCGAGTCTCAATGTCCCATGTGAGGTTCCCTACTATGCAGGTGGGGGAGATAATGGGAGAGGGGTCCTGACTGTCCTCTTTACTATAAAGACGTGAAAGTGCGTCCGGTTTAACGTTCCTGTTGCCAGGCCTATAAGTAATGATGAACGAGAAACGGTCGAAGAAGAGGCACCAACGGGCTTGGCGTGAATTAAGGCGTTTGGCGGAACGAAGGTAGGCCAAATTTTTGTGGTCTGTCCACACTATGAAAGGCTGCTCAGTACCCTCGAGCCAGTGACGCCACTCCTCAAGGGCGAGTTTGATGGCGAGGAGCTCCCGATTACCCACGTCATAATTGCGTTCAGCAGTGGACAGTTTTCGTGAGAAGAACGCGCAGGGTTTTAGTTTGCCCGTGTTGTTCTCGCGCTGGGAGAGGACCACCCCAACGCCTGAGTCGGAGGCGTCCACCTCGACAATAAATTGGCGAAGGGGGTCAGGCTGAATCAGGACAGGAGCCGAGGTGAATAAACCCTTTAGGAGATCAAAGGCAGCCTGAGCCTCGGGACCCCAAACAAAGGGTCTGTTAACCGAGGTGAGCTGAGTGAGGGGAGCTGCGATACTGCTGTAGTTTCTTATAAAACGGCGATAAAAGTTAGCGAAACCGAGGAAGCGTTGCAGTTGCTTTCTGGAATCAGGAGGTTCCCAGTTGGCTACTGCCATGATCTTAGCTGGGTCTGGACGGATATTACCGGCCTCTATGATAAAACCGAGAAATGATATGGTAGGGACATGAAATTCGCATTTCTCTGCTTTAACAAAAAGCTTATTTTCAAGAAGCCGTTCGAGGACCTGCCGGACATGGTGGGTGTGTTGATCTTGATCACGTGAGTAAATTAGTATGTCGTCCAGGTAGACAAATACAAAACGATTTAAGAAATCACGGAGGACGTCGTTTACTAGGTGCTGAAAAATGGCGGGGGCATTGGTAAGCCCGAAAGGCATCACCAGGTATTCAAAATGCCCTTGGGGTGTGTTGAACGCCGTTTTCCATTCATCCCCCTCCCTCATGCGGACTAAATGATAGGCATTGCGGAGATCTAATTTAGAAAAGATGCGAGCCTCTTGAACGGAATCTAAAGCGGAGCTGATGAGGGGAAGGGGATACTTGTTTTTGACCGTGATCTGATTTAGTTCGCGGAAATCTATACAGGGTCGTAAGGTTTTATCCTTTTTCTGAACGAAAAAGAACCCTGCACCGACAGGGGACGAAGAGGGGCGGATGTGACCGGAAGAAAGAGCGTCGTGAATGTATTTCTCCATAGCCTGCTTCTCAGGGCCGGATAAATTAAATAAGCGGCTCTTGGGTAGAGTAGCCCCCTTTAATAAATCTATGGAGCAATCGTAAGGTCTGTGAGGGGGAAGAGCGCCAGCCTTGGTTTTGCTAAAGACAGCCCTAAGGTCGTGATAGCAGGAGGGTACCTTGGTAAGGTCGATGATTTCTGGGACTGAGCGATGACTCGGAGGAACAGAAGGGATGGCGGAACGGAGGCAATTAGCCATGCAGGCAGTACTCCAGTTGGTTAATGTGACGATTCACCCAATCAAACTGCGGGTTGTGAGCATGAAGCCAGGGGAAACCTAAGATGACGGGAGATTGGAGGGATTGAATGACATAGAACTGCATGAATTCATGGTGATTACCAGAGGAGATGAGTTGAACAGCCTTGGTGCGGTGAGTTATGTGAGTGAGGAGCTGGCCTCCCAGACCTGCTGCCTTGACCGGGTGTTCCAAAGGCTCTGTGGGAAGGTCGAGTTCAGACACAAGGTTACAGTCAATGAAACTTTGCTCAGCGCCAGAATCTATGAGGGCTTGGCAAACATGGGTCTTAGCTTGGTTACATAGCTTGACAGGAATGTACAAGAAAGAGTTCTCAGTAGTGAGGGAGTGACCCGCCCGCGGCCTGTCGTCTAGCGGGGGGTTCTGGCGTTTAAACGCAACGTACACTGGTGAACAAGGTGACCTGCCTGACCACAGTAGAAACATGATCCCTCGTCCCTCCGTCTCCGCCGTTCCTCGGGTGTAAGCTTTGAGTGCCCGATCTGCATAGGCTCCTCACGGGATTGTCCGGCGGCCTCATGAGAAAAGGAACGAGCTGAATCAGCTGTGGCGAGGGGGGGGAGAAAATTAGCCAAAGGTCCTTTATCATGGCGTAGACGCTCAGTCTGGCGTTCCCGGAGACGCACGTCGGAACGCAAGGCCGCGGTGACGAGCTCTTCAAAAGATCTAGCCTCGGGTTGAGAACATAAATGATCTTTAATTGAATCGTTTAGTGACTGGTAGAACACGCCTTTCAGGGCGATGGCCGGCCAACCTGCTTCCACCGCTAGAATCCGAAAGTCTATTAAATGGTCACTCACAGATCTGTTGCGTTGCTTCAAGGCTAGTTGACGACGGGTCGCTTCCTCCTCCTTGCGGGGCTGGTCGAACACCAACCGGAATTCCCCTATGAATCGTTGAAACGGAACTTGGTCAATGGGATTAGCCGTTAGGTAGGCCTGCGCCCATTGTAGCGCTTTACCCCTGAGGGAGTTAACGATGAGTGTAATTTTGCTATGATCTGCGTGGTAGTGTCGTGGAGCCTGCTGGAAAATCAGTTGGCACTGTAGGAGGAAACCCCCGCAGGCCTCCACGTCTCCCTGGAAGTTCTCGGGTTGAAGCCGGATGTTTTCGTTAGCCGGGCTAACGGTAGCGGGGGCTGAACTTCCGGCGGAAGGAGAGGCGCTGGCTGTGGCGTAGGCGGATCGCTGACCTGTTAGTTCCATCAGGGCCTGAGAAATTCCATCCAGACGTCTGAAAAGGTCCTGTTGTGCGGCGGCCATCTGGTTCAGGGATTCAGCTTGTCGTCCCAGGGCTATGCCTTGATGAGAGACGGCCAAGCGGAGTCCTTCCGGGTCAGCTGGGTCTGGGTGGTGGCCAGTCCGTTCTGTCATAGTGACGATGACAAGGCAGACCCAGATGCTGGAACCCGGAAGTAAACTCAGGCTAGGAGATCAAGTGAAAGAGTTTAATGGATTCACAATCCCAGAGTTCAGGAAAAACAGCGTGGACCAGAGGTGAGTATATGTGGCGTGGAAACCAGAGCTTCGCGCCAGAATGTCTTGGGACTTCGTGGCCTGAGCGGAGGAGACGAGGAGAGAACAGGATACCAGCTGCACCCGTGGTGAGGAGGACCTGAAGGAGCACAAAAGAGGTAAGTTCAAGGCTTAGACTTGAATAGGCGTAACTTAACCTTGAGCCAGACGTAAGCACCGGAGAGTGTATAACGGACTGGCGTCGAATGGTGGGATGGATCTCCTTAAGAAGGACAGCAGGTGATGAGATGATGAGAGGCAGCTGGTTCCAATGAGCAGAGTAGGGAGGGGGAAGGCAACCGACCGAGGCACCGTGACACTTCTGGCACACTAGGTGTTTATTTGTATAAACTACTTTAGGCAAAACTTTATTTGTATTAATTACATTTGTATCCTTTCTTCGTTGGACCAGACAGAAAAGAAGAAGAGGAAAGAAAGGAGGAATTTTGGAGACAGGGGGTAAGGACACAGAAGAAAGGGGGAAAAGGGGAGTTAAGGAAATCTGAAGGATAATTACAGAGGTGGTGGGGAGGGGGGGTACATTCATTCATTAAGCTACAAGATGCTGGAGGATTGCCATCATTACTGTCTGCTGTAAATGTTAGACAAAAGGGGCAGGGCCTGTCCAGACACATACTTAAGTGTTACAAATATAACTGGGAAAAATTTTCACATACAATTATGTCAACATGTACTCAACACAACTGCAGTTCACACACACATATGCATACAAACCAACATAAAGCATTTCATTCTGTCACACATACTATTTGGGCAAAGGTGAGGTGACACCTGTGCTCAGGTGGGTGTTTATGTTCTACTGAGGTTGATGATGAAATGTAAAAAGAAGGAGAGTGCCCGGCCGTCCCCACACCAAGACCCCCGCTGAAGTGGTACCGGTAGCCAGGGTCCCCCGACACTGGCATGGCATAGCAGACGGAGGGAATCCGCCCGCCAGGCAGTCCAGCCAGACATCCAGTCCAGGGCTAGCAGGACCGGCCCACAGCCCCCAACGGCAAAGAGCAGGGAGACACGGAGAGTGCAGGCCCTAGCCCAGCACAGAGGACAGCCGTCCGCCAGGGGGCCCAGGATGGGACCCCCCACCCCCAGAGAGCCCTCCCAATCCCAGACGATCAGCCCACCAACACCTGGGAGTTCCAGGCATCCTTTCTCTCCAACTTCAAGCACGAGCCAGGGCCCCCAAGGGAGACCCGCCCCATGTTCCAGGCAACCTCCCACCCCGCGGGATGTGAGAATGCAAGACAGGGGCTTTTGCATGAATCTCAGTGTGTGTTCAGTATAACACCATCAGGCGCTTATGACATAATGACACAGCACATTTGATGTGGATGGGCCCAGAGCCAGGCAGTATTATGGTCTGGGTCGGAATTTCGGTTTTCAGGACTTTCTTCGGCAAGTGTGTATTACTGAAAAAATAATAAATAAAAACACTTTAATCATTTGTGAAATCTGTGAATATATTACAATATTATATATTGTATTATTATATGTTGTATATATATTGTAATATATTCTTTGAATATAATGCAATATAATATTTACAAATGCGCTCCTGTAGAAATGGATAAGTCTGTTAGAGGTGATAATAGAATCACAAATATAGCATGAAATTATTCTAATAAATTACCAATTATTTCAATTACTAAATATATATATATATATATATATATATATATATATATATATATATATATATATATATATATATATATATATATATATATATATATATATATATATATATATATTAATGCACTGACCATCAATTTGAAATGGTCGTGCAACAGGTAAAACTGCAGACACAAAATTGTCTGACTTATGTAAATGTTAATAATCTCCATATGATATTTGAGTGGAGTGCTGCTGGAAGAATGTTTACAGTATGTCATGGTTTGAGTTTCTTTTGTATTGGTTTTTGCTTTCTGTCTTGTTCTGTCATGGTTAAGTTCTGTTTCCTGTTTTATTTTGAAAGGTTTCCTGTCTTGTCTTGTTTCTTGAGTTTTACTTCCTTTGGTCCCCATCTGCCCTGATTGTGTTCACCTGTGTCTTGTCTGCCCTGTGTGTTTATAAGTTCTGTCTCTGCCTTCCTCCTGTGCTGGTCCATTAACTTCTGGTCGTGTGTTTAACGTCTTCATGTGTCTTCGTCCGTTCATGCCATGTTTCATGCCCCGCCACAGTGAGTTTTTGTTTTGTCATTCTGCTCTGCAGCGCTTTTTGTTATAATTAAACCCCTTGCCCTTGAACCCGTTTGCCTCCCGTCTCTGCGCCTGGGTCCTACCGGCTCTCGAGCCTCCCGCACATGACAGAATGGACCAGCCAATCTTTCTGGACCCAGCGGAGTGGGACATGCTTTTTCTTGAGGCCTACTGCCAGGAAGCGGAAAGGACTAGAACCTTTTGGACCTTTGATCAGGCTCAGTTTTCCTCATCTCCCTGGAGTGGGGGCCGCCCGGACTACACTGGGAGCCGTCTCGCCATGAGGGGGGGTCGACGTCGCCGTCGTCCCCGCCGTCCCCCACAGTCACGTTCAGTGCGGATGCACCACAACCACGCTCAGTGGTGGTCCCGGACGCACCACAGCCACGCCCAGTGGTGGTCCCGGACGCACCACAACCACGCCCAGTGGTGGTCCCGGACGCACCACAACCACGCCCAGTGGTGGTCCCGGACGCACCACAGCCACGTCCAGAGCCTGACTGCTGGCCCGACCCGCCAGAGCTTGACTGCTGGCCCGACCCGCCAGAGCTTGACTGCTGGCCCGACCCGCCAGAGCTTGACTGCTGGCCCGACCCGCCAGAGCCTGACTGCTGGCCGGACCCGCCAGAGCCTGACTGCTGGCCGGACCCGCCACAGCCTGACTGCTGGCCCGACCCGCCACAGCCTGACTGCTGGCCCGACCCGCCAGAGCCTGACTGCTGGCCCGACCCGCCAGAGCCTGACTGCTGGCCCGACCCGCCAGAGCCTGACTGCTGGCCCGACCCGCCAGAGCCTGACTGCTGGCCCGACCCGCCAGAGCCTGACTGCTGGCCCGACCCGCCAGAGCCTGACTGCTGGCCCGACCCGCCAGACTCCTCCATGCCTAACTCTTATGCCCGTCGAGGTTTGACCTCCGGGGCCCCCCCCTCAGTTGACTTTGGGAACCTCGGAGCGGTTCCTTGAGGGGGGGGTACTGTCATGGTTTGAGTTTCTTTTGTATTGGTTTTTGCTTTCTGTCTTGTTCTGTCACGGTTAAGTTCTGTTTCCTGTTTTATTTTGAAAGGTTTCCTGTCTTGTCTTGTTTCTTGAGTTTTACTTCCTTTGGTCCCCATCTGCCCTGATTGTGTTCACCTGTGTCTTGTCTGCCCTGTCTGTTTATAAGTTCTGTCTCTGCCTTCCTCCTGTGCTGGTCCATTAACTTCTGGTCGTGTGTTTAACGTCTTCATGTGTCTTCGTCCGTTCATGCCATGTTTCATGCCCCGCCACAGTGAGTTTTTGTTTTGTCATCCTGCTCTGCAGCGCTTTTTGTTATAATTAAACCCCTTGCCCTTGAACCCGTTTGCCTCCCGTCTCTGCGCCTGGGTCCTACCGGCTCTCGAGCCTCCCGCACATGACACAGTAAAAGCAACAGATCTTATTAAACTCATAACTTCAGTTGTCTATGCATTAAAAATGTCTGACCACTTTATAATACCATGCCAAACTGCCATCCATTTGAGCCAATGCAGTTCTCAGTCAATAGAGCAAAGGGCAACGGAGAAAGACTTTTTTTTTCACAGGAATAACACTGTTTTATTTTTGCCTAATTGTTTTAATCAAAGGTTAAGATATGACATAATTTCTCCATTAAATTTAAAATTTCAAACAAATGATGATTTTACGTCTATTCACCAAAGTTACCATACAACAAGAGTAATCATTAAATCAAACACCAGATGTTGTTCAAATTGAAAAAAAAACAAACAAAAAAAACTGGTTACTGGTTAATTTAACAAAAAGTAGTAACTACATATACCCAATTGTAGGATAACATAGAATGACAACTAATAATAAGACTGTACAATGTGTAATGAACCAAAAATACAGACGGTTTCATTTATTCTTAAAACATTGCAAAAATGTAAAATGTCAAAAAGACCTCAAATGTTAACAGGATTACAACAATTTCAGAAAAAAAAAATAACAACTAAACTTTAAAACCAGTTTGGCAAACATGATAATTTGTCAAATAAAATATTCACTAATGCTAAAAAAATAAAAAGATGAACAAAACATTTAAAAAATGGAAGGGGCCCAAGCATAGAACCCTGTGGAATACCATTTCTAATAGCACAAAAAATAATAGCCCAACTCCCATAACAACAGTTTATGTGCGCAAATTGCCTGCGGGGCAGAGCATTCACCAGTGCTTGACCTTTTCTTGAGATCTTGGTATACTTGTGTAACACATTTCTGACTTAGTCAAGGCCCAAAGTGCTCTACAAATCAAAATCCCACCCAGTTACACAAACATTCACACATGTGGCAGGGATGCCATACAAAAAGCTAACCAGGCCACCAGGAGCAATGTCCCGTTTGGCGGGATACACCCTGCCTGATTGGGCAGAGTGGGATTCAAACCTGTATCCCTTAGAAGCCAACTACTCTATCTCTGCTCCACAGCCTCCCCTACTTTGCAATAGCCAATAATCTTATGGGGCAATCTGCATCTTGCAAAACCACTCAAGAACTGTACCAACGTTGTGAGACTTAGCCAAAACAACAACCTCTGAGGCCAACATGGCAGGGCTAGGCAAAACAGTACTTATGCTACAATTATTTGATATTTCTATAATCCTCATCATCTATGCCTTTTTCTTTTGCTGTTTTTTTAAACCAAAATAACAACAAAAACACATAGTTTTATCAGTAAATATTGATAAAGGTATTAGGTGGAAAAACAGGCTTCTTCCTTTTTGTCGGTGTCTTCTTCTGAGCTGTAGCCAGTAGAAAAATAGGACAGTAATTTGCTCGTGCTGCAGAGTAGGCTGCCGCTTCTGGACTGTTGTTGCATGTTGCTGTCACAGTTTACAATGAAAGTTGACTGAAGCACTTTTACTCAATGCTGCTGTGCAACAACAGTCAACACATATTCAGTGAGACTGGGGCTTAATTGGTTACAGAAAATATCTATATAAACATAAAATCTGCCTGGGGCACTGTTTAATAACATTCAAGCTTTGCAATTTGCATATACACAGCTTTTATCTTAATTCTCCATTAAAAAAAAAAAAGAAGAAAACTCATCAATCTGTTCAGAAAAAAAAAAGAATAAACCATAGAAAACATTTATGTTGCCTTTGTGCAGCTGTCTGTCCTAAATCCTGATTGATATCCTTTACAAAAAGTACTTATTTTTATCATTTCAAAGGAAAACATTTTGGCACATTGGTTTTCATTGCTAAGCCAATAAAAAAAGTTATTATTATTTAAGTTTGGGTCAGCTGTTTTTTACACTCACCACATTAAAAAATAAATAAACTAACATACATAGAGATCATCCATTTTCTGATTCCACTGAATCCCTTTTGGAGACACAGGTTTGCTGGAGCCTATCCCAACTCCTGTTGAGAGAAGGTGGGACATTCCCTAGACAGGTCGACAGTCTGTTGCAGTAAAAATAACTAGTTAAAATGTTATTTCAGCAGTAAGATACAAAAAGCAGATGGTCACCTATGAGTTTTCCAAAACTGTAAAATATAAACTCCAGTTTTTTTTTTTGTTTTTTTTTTAATCTTGACATGCTTTGAGATTAAACAGTTGAATCTTTGACACGTTTGCTGTTTATTGGAGATCGATGTCTACACATTTGTCTCTGTGAAAGAGGAGAAAATGTTTGGATGCTAATCGTGACAGCTCTGACCATGTCCGCCTGTGCCTGAATGTGTGAAGGTGGGTCTGGATGACAGGCATTTTGATGAGTGTAGAGCCATGTGCATGGATGTGTTTGTATCTGTGAGGAAAAGTGATAAGACGTGACAGTGCAAATGTGCAAGTGTGTAATGGAGATAGACGAGATTTATCAAGTGTTGCTGTTGCTGCTGTCATGGCACAATCAGTTTCTGGGATTCTGTCTCTGTGTTCTGCAAACAGCGAAATCTATGCACAAATATGCTGTTGGTTGGTAAAAAAAAACAAAAACAACACATTTCTGCAGTTTTTCTCATTTTCGTATTGTAATGTAAAATAAGCACAAACCTAAATTGCACTTGTCATGATTGCACATGCAACTACCCACTTTATCTGCTAAATACAACAATAAAGTCACTCAGTTTGAAACACTTCAACTGACTTGTTAAAAAGAAGAAAAATAAAAAAAGCAAGCATGCTTTCTTGACACAGTCAAGAGTGAGAAAATAGGCCCGTGACTTATTTGAGAGCAATTATCTAAGGCAACTCATGTTAGCCTTAGTCGCTGCCCTAAGGGTGGATATGGGCTGTCAGCAGGTGGAAAACGGGCAAACCAGTACACCCATGTGGCCTGAACGAAATAGCAAAGTTCTATATCGCTCTGAGAACGGAAAATGTTTGTGCACATTTTTTCTACCCCCCCAAAACCCTGTCCACTCCAAACAAGCTCATTAGTGATATCCAAGTGATAGGTGCACACTCCTTGTATGCTCTGTGTTTAGAAAAACCAGACAACCAGAGTGTAGTTTGTGTGGGCGTGCTACAGGTGTCCTACGTGCCCTTTTGTAACACTTATACACCCTGTGTGCAGTATCTGCGGACATTCAGTAAGGACGAGTACTCGACCCCTTACCAACGACTAGAGGTCACCGCATGCCAACATCACCTTTATGCCATAACTGTGTGCAACATACGTTATTCTTACAAATACGTTGTGATACGCTTACCAGATACACGACAATGGTACGTTCCATTTTCATGATGTCCCAAAGGTGGCTGCAGGAGCCACAAGGAAAATACAAGACATGCCTGTGCTTCCCTTAAGATGTGGCTGGTCTTCTCTATGACCCTCCACAGACTGGGACAACGCAAAAACCTGCCGCACCTGTACAGGTCAATCCCCTGCATGGGTGCATGTGACAAAGGCTGTAGCAATTACCAGCCAATGAGTGTTCATCTTTGGGGCATGTGTTTTAAAACACATTTGTGTGTAAATTCCACCGTCTCAATCAAGAGAGATCTTTATAAAAACCAAAAATTTGCCATTAAGTGTTAATCAAAATCAGGAATGCTTTTAAACAAACAAAATCCATTTTGTAATGCGTTTACAATAAAAGTTAAAGTTACCTGACTTTTTTAGAGTTCTCTTTTATTTCTCACTGAGATTTTTTTCTTGGATTTGTGGTTTGAGATTTTTTGTCAAATGAAGGCATATAACTTCAGACAATGGAGATCATTTTCATTGACGAACTTGTCATGCACAGTTGTAGAAGAGTTGTAGAACCCTCTTATTCTTGTTTTTAACATGATCATTTATCTCAACTTTTTGGATTATAACGGTTTTCCATGGTAAGTGAACTGAGAAGTGGGAATGATAATGATAGGTTAAGATGAGTCAACCGGCTTTACATGGCTTACTTGTATCATGAAGACTTTCACTGACAACTTGGTGACTTTTGTAAAGGTTTCTTCTTTTTTACTCGTTTTAATATTTATGTTTAAATTTGGTCATATTATATAAAGACAGAATATAATTTATTTTTTTCTTAGCATCAATGACAGAGTTCACTTGTGAGAGCATATTCTGACCCGGATTTTTAGAAGCTTTGGATCAAAACAGTATTCTTCTTGGTTTCTGACTTCTTTGGTCTTTTTCACATCAAAAAAACTGCTGCATTCTTTAAGCCTGTAACTTCATATCAGTGGCATGAAGAGCAGTGAACAGGTATTTTATAATCCCTTCTCTTCTTCCATTCCTCACTTTCCTTCTTTTTGGACTAAACACAGATTCCCCTTTTTCCGTGTGAAGCTTTTTCCTTTTCCCATCTCTTCAAAGAGCAAGCAGACAGACCTGCATTGATCGACTCAGCAGGAAAGAAGGCAGGCTGCCAATAAGGATAACATTTGCAGCCCACTCCTTAACAAACCCACTTAATGTTACCTCAATTATTTTGGACAGTTTTATTTACCCCTTTGTAAAATTAAAGTTGATCGCTGACATCTCTGTGATGCTTAAGCACTATGAAACAATGACAAAACTCAATCTCATAAAAATATTTATATATTTATAAACGCAAAGCAACCTAAACATGAACTGTAATATTTTAAAACTATGTGATTTTCTTGTTAGCTTTATATAGAGAATACATGAATTCAAAACACAGCTTTTGGATAACATTGATCAAGAAGTAGCTTAAATATAATATAATGGAGACTAAATTTACAATTCCTTAAATCACAATGGATCAGGTAGACTGATTTCCATTTTGTTTCTTTTAAGATGCTATGTAAAACAAAGAGATCAACACCCAAGGGTAACAAAGACAGTGCTGGGTATTCACTTTGATCAAACATATCTCCATGATTGACTCACTTAATATTTTATGATTTCCTCACCACCTGATCCAACACAAAATGTTCCATCCAAAGTTTCTCAGAACATTTCTCTCAAGGGACGACAGATTTTTTTTTCTAACCTCGTAAAGAAATTATTTTTTAAAATCTAGTAAATTGCAACAACAAAACGTTCAGGTAAAACTGGAAAATAGATAAAAGCCTCTGTTTTGTGGTTGTGGCTCTCCCATGCTTGCTGTTTAAACTGCTGTCAGTAAAAAAATAAAAAAAACTCAGATTATGCTTATTACATGTTTATTACATACGCCTTTTGATGAGAAAAACAGAGTCATGTTTTCCAAGTCTAAAGCCACAGTTTTGACCCAGAGAAGGATAGAACCAAAAAGCCAGTCTCAAGTGGTGGTTTGCTGTATTCGTGGACTTTGCGTGTTCACAGATGTCTCTGGTCCCGTGAATATAGGGGGGGATTTGGACATGAATGACCATGTGACCAAAAGGAATGCAGAAATTGTCAGAGAATCCTTGTTTTAAAAAAAAGCAGAATAAAATTCAATACACCTGGGTAAGAAACACTAAAATATTTAAAAACTATACCGACCATCAGAGCTGGCCAAGGTTATGGTGGTCAACGAAATGGAAGACTCTGAGAAGTGTTTGGTCACAGAATTCTGAGCAAAAGATAAATAGCGATAAATGAGCAAAAGATATGTAGACGATTAAAAATATACATTTAAGAAAATTGCTAAGGCAACCAAGATCTTTACGATCTCCAAAGGTCAACAGTGACCATGGTATGCAACAAAGTTCCGAACTGTGAAAAACTTGACTTCAACTTATTCAGTTATGCTGATAGCAGCTTGCAAAAGGACACAGCCCCTGAAAAAGATGGACTGGGCAAAACTGTTAAAGCAGAAGGAAGGCTGCAAAGATTACTGCAGACGAAGGAAAAACCAACCTTGGAGCCTCCATGGACTATCTACGGCAGGGAGGTCATTACTGTGTGGGGAGATCGTGGGCCATCAAATAATAATAAAATAAAAATATACTTTTAGGAGCTCATGATCCTCAGCTTGAAGTATGTCACTTGATTGAGATGCAGAGCACCCAATCGAACATCCTTTTATCCATACGTGACTGCACATGTGTGTTTAACTACTCTGAGCGCAGTCTGTCTTCCATCGGAGAGTCTTTCGCACGCCGGATTCCCAGGCCATTCCGGGCCGTAGGAGGTTTCATTGAGGCCCTTGCCGGTCTCTGTGCCTCCTCTATTGGAAGTAAAAATGCCACAAGTACATGTCAAAAACTCAAAAAAATATGATTTTCATCAGAGGGGGACTTCAAGAATGGTATTTTTTAAGCACACTGTGTTCTGTGTCCTGATTGGCTATAGATAACTGTCAATTAATGTCCTCTGTGTCATGTACAGAATGCTTTGAGCTCTGCTTTCATTCAGTATTTTTTTTTTTTTCAAGATTTAAACTATGAGATTTTGAACATTAAATTTTATTAACACTTATGGATTGGTAAAATGATCTTTAAATGGACTGATTAACTATAAATAATTCTGAATAGAAGTTTAGAACTGCTGATAACTAGGTAAAAAAAGCAAAACAAAAAAAAAGTTCAGTAAAGCATGCTTGAAGCGGAATTGTACACATTTGCTTCACTCCCTTTCAAGCAAATCATCAAACACCATCATGAATCACAGGCATTACAGTAAAATTAGTTTAAATGCACTGTCAGAAAAAAGGGTACGGTTGGGGTACGTTTGTGAACACTTAGGGTACAAATGGTGAATTTGTACCCTAAGTGAGTCATAATTACACCTTAGGGTACTCATATGTACCATTTAAGGATAAAAAAGGTACAAATATGTTTCCAACCATCAGAGGGCCCATATTTGGACCCTTTATTCCACAAACAAAGGTACAATCACTTGTGTGACAAAAGTAATAATTCAAAGTGTATGAAACGTCACCCAAAATCATTTAATACGTGTTGGTTATTTGGAAAAGATGCACAAAATAACCAAATATATTTAAGAGACCACACATCTTTTATGACTAGTTCTGAACAGTACACAAGCACATTATATTTTATTGATTGTGCAGAGCATCAAGACAATAACTTTTAAACATGTATTAGTGTGAGCCTGTTTTTTTTTTTTTACTTATATAAGAGCTGTTTTAAGTTTTGCCTTTAATTTAGAGCAAAAGCACAATGTAGACAAAATTATTTGATGTTTTTAACCTTATATGGTGTACTTTAACTTGGCCTAAATTCAATTTAAATTTCTAGTCTTTGAGCTGTTAATTTAAGTTATTTTCTTTCTAATCATACATTCTCATAAAAAAGTAAATTTCTCTGTTACTACGTTACATTATGTGTACATATTAGTACCTTTTAGCTTTTGCACCTACACAGGAAAAATGAGAGAGTACTTTTTTCGGAGTTACCATCAGTAATTTTTATTTAAGTAGGTGTAAAAACGTAGAGGAAATGTGTTGGAGTAAACCAGCGAGACCACGCCCACTCTACTTTCTTAAGTTTCGTTTCTTCCGCCATTTTGTTATCCCGCTGTGGACGGAGGAAGTTAGAGGCTGTGACTGAGGTAAGTCTGCTAATTGCTCAAAAATAAGTTGGAAACTTGTTTTAAGCGGGTTTGGTTATTTTATCTGTAAGGAATAACTTTTGTGTAGTGGAATGCTGCTGTTCCGCCGTGTATGTGCCTGTGAGGAGATTGAAAACTACGAGCAGGAGTTTGCTAACGGTTAGCCTCAGCCGTTTGAAGTTCAGCTAAATGCAGCCATTAAATAAATTAAGCTGTTGTTTTTATTGGTGTTGTACCGCGTTCCGTTAAATACATTGAAATATATACATTTTATCACTAGATAATTCTGTCGCCGTTTTACCGATGTACGCTGGCGTTGATGCACCGGTTGTTGTTGCCTACCCCCCCCCCCCCCCCTTTTTTTTCTTTCTGTCTTTCTTAGTAAGGAAGCCAGCTACTTTTGAAACGACCAGCTCCATAATTCCTACTGATATTTCAGGTCCGTTGAATTCAATGCGTTAATCATTTTAATCTGTAATGTGTAGGAGTCCAAAAACGTTTTTTTTTACACCGCAGAGTATGGCGGTCCTTCCCATTTATATGTCAGCCTGCCTTAGCTGCTGTGCGCGCGCAGCCACCATTTCTCGAATGCAAGACAGTGACAGACTGTTTAGGTTGTCATGATCATGATCGCTCATCACTGTGTTGTTGATTTTGATCATTCTCTTGCAGAGATTATTTTTTTTAAATGGAGGTCCGTGATTCCAGATACTCGTCACGATTTCTCAAACCAAAAACTCATGTATAAATCAGGAAAAAATATTTTTTTAAATGAACTTCCAAGAAATAAATCTGTAGGTCCTTAGAAGCCAGTGCATTGTTGTCAGTGTTGTTTTTTTAGCAGTTCTGCAAATTCTGCAACATTGCTGTGACAGCTAGTGTGAACTGTATATTTGCCATTACTATTTTAAAATGTATTAATTTATTTGGAACAGGGCTTAGATCTGAATAAATGCTGTGTTGGTACCTTTTGGTGTTGTAATGTTTTTTCTTTTTTGTAATTATTTTTTTCCCACCAGGAAAGATGCAAGCTGTGCGTGAACATGTCGAACGCCAAAAAAAAATAAAAAATGTTTTAAAGTTTAGCTGACCTTCAAATCCTTTTGGGAATGCGGTGAGTGGAAACATCACAATTTCCAGCATTTTTCTTTACAGGAATCAGTCAACTTTGTGGATAAACTGTCAGCTGTGATGCAAACAGATTTTTTTAATTGCTTTTTAATTTAAAGATAATTTCTGTGCTGTATTCTAAACATAATTTTGCTTTGTTCACAGCTGCCAAAAAGTTCAACATCCCAACCTTGGACTTGAAAGTGTTTGATGACTCAAAGACAGAAGTTGATGAGCAGGTTTCTGATCTCCTGTTGAAAAACCCAAACCTTGGTGCGTTGGAAATTTGTCTGGCCGAAGATACAAATCCAGAAGGTGAAGTTTTTCTTTTAAATTGTAATTTATCTATTTTGTTTTGAATGGTTTTGGGTAAATTCCCCTTTGATGCCTGAATTTATTTCCAAGGGAAATAATCTGTGTTTTTGCTTTCAAGTACATGCTAAATTAAGAACATTTTTGAGCTGAAGAGTTTTGATTGTATATTTGCATCAATAGGAGTCTAAGGGTTAATGATTTATTTGACAGGACAGTGTGGGGAACAAAACACGGGCAAATAAGTATGAGTTTTTTTATCCTATTGCTGTCTTAGACAAGATAACAAATCTGCTAAACTGTTAAGTCGGTCAGTATTTAAAAATCTTTGTTTTTACTTTTTTTTGTTTTTGCTATCATACTAATTTAAATATTACAGTAACTGAAAGCTTTAATACTTTGACAGATCAGCCGAGTTGTCCTGCAAAGAGCTGCAATACCAGTTCAAGTGGAGATTTTGAAGTGGACTCAGATGACACCATAATATTACAACACAGTCCTACAACAAGACGAAGACTTGAAGACACCTCCCTTGCCAAAGTAAGTAAATAATCTTTTCACAAAGTAATTTCAAGCATTCAAAGTCAGGCTGTCTTTCCAATTCAGTTTAGTTGTCAAACAGTGCAGTAAGTCAGATCATCCAAACTAGTTTAAAGTTTTCTAGGGAAACAGCAGATTGCACCGAGTAAGTCACAACACATTGAATACATTCTGGAATGCTGTCCTCATCATACAAACATATAATTCTTCTGTATTTCCTTCAACAAAGCTCTGCATAATTAACAAGATATTGACTATACGGGCGACAGTGGCTCAGGTGGTTGAGCGGGTCGTCCAATGACCGAAGGGTTGGCGGTTCGATCCCCGCTCCCACCAGCCAAAATGTCGTTGTGTCCTTGGGCAAGACACTTCACCCTCCTTGCCTCCAGTGTGGCTCCACTGGTGTGTGAATGTGCATGAATGATCCTGGTGATGGTCAGAGGGGCCGTAGGCGCGAAATGGCAGCCACGCCTCTGTCAGTCTGCCCCAGGGCAGCTGTGGCTACAACAGTAGCTTACCGTCACCAAGTGTGAATGAATAATGGACACACTGTAAGCGCTTTGAGTGTCTTGAAAAGCGCAGATAAATCCAATCCATTATTATTATACAAAGACAGACATTGACTATGCAGTTTTTGAGAGGGAAAAATGTTTTCTGGGACATGGTTTCTGCAGTTCAATTGGAATTCACCTTCAAGTTCTTGACAGGACTGTTTTGCAGAGTTAACCGGCCTTAATTTCCCATCATGCCATTGTTTACGCTCCCGTTACCTTACAGTCCCTCACAACCCCCAAGCAACAGAATTGGCGTGCAATATTGGAGCTATCCAGCCTTATAGATGTGAGCCAGATGCCAACTCAGACGAGGAGAATGAAGACAAGCGCTCCGCTTGTCTTCATTCAGGGAGCTTGTGGCCTGCCAAATGTAGCTAGCTTTCTCAAATTACATCTTTTCATCTGCTCCTGATTCATCCCAATTTGAGAAAATAAATATTGAGAAACAGTTTTATTCTTAAATCTTATAACGATGTCATCATAATAATGCCACATTTTAAAAAATAACTTTCATTGGAGTGGGTCCCCCATTTTAACATGTCGCAGTATTTTTCTCATGATGGGCGCGTTTAAAAGAACACGTTTAAAACTGCACATCTGAGTATTCACTCAAATTGGGATGAATCAGGAACAGACAAAATAAATGCAGTTTGAGGAAGGTCTCTATTGTGACGCACCACATGAAATGAGGTGGGTCTGAGTCCCTCTGCTCTGCTCTATTCTGATGCGTCCACTTGCAGACAAACAGATCCATTAACATCTTCATCATACTTGTCTGAGCTTGATATAAACTATGGCCGGAAAGCTTCAATATTGCTCACCATTTTGGTTTCACCACTAATGTTAGTTTTAGGTTGGAAGGACTGTAAGCTAGAGGGAGAGGGCGTAAACAAAGGGATGATCGGACATCAGCAGAGGGTAACTACTGTGTCAATAGCCCCGCCTACAACTCAGAAGTTAATTTCTGATCAACTCCAAACCACTCTGCACAAACTGTCTTTAAACATCATCTCAAAGTGCTTTAACCCCAGTAATCAGTGCTTGCAGTTGTATTTTTTTATTATTAATATGGACTTTTAAATTTGATCCAATAGGTGGTTGCTGTCATTGGTGAGGATGCATCATCCGTTGAAGGTCATGTGAATGTCCTGCATATCCAGTACAGCAAGGTGCGAGAGGATATACTAAAGAAGTACCCTTTCTTGAAGACAACCTCAGGGGTTAGTGACATTTTAAATCAGTTCTCAGCTTAAAATACATTTTGAATGTCAATATAAGCTGAGACATCTGCTAAAATGATCATTAACAGCTTTAACTCAATTGTAAAAACATTGTAATTTTCCAAACCCATATATAAATATATAGTCATTCAAGCCAAGTAATATTTATACAATGAGATCACTAAAGGGAAATGGCAATGAAAGAGGCAAAAAAGAATATTAGAATGTTTTGTCTTTTGTTTGTTTTAGTTAAAGTGAATGATTAATTTTCTAATTTTTTTTTAATTTTCAGTTTGATGAAGTTGACCGAATGCATCCATCACCTGTCAGTTTAAGCCAGCGCTTCAAGGACGGCGTTTACCAGTATTGTGCCAAAGGTGCTTGAGCTTGTTCAAAGAAAAGCTCCATTAGCCAAAGTCTCCAAAGAATCAAGAGAAGAGAAGAGATGCTTGCAGAGGATCTACTAGGTATTGACATAAACGTAATCTTTAGTGTGTTTTATAGTTCTTCTTTTTAGAATTCGTATCAATATTATCTTAATCACATTTATGCATTTTATTATTTAAATTATGCATTTAAACTTGTTTATAAGTTTACTTTTTTATTATCTATTTTTAGAAAATGTAGAATGCAGTAGAAAGATTTACTTAAAATGAGGTCTAATGCTTCTTTTGTTAATGTCACAAGTTTTATTTCATGGTTTAAAAATGGTAACTGAAGTGCTATGTGCTGTTTACAATTGATCAAATGTTAAGGTTATAGTTACAATGAATGCAATGTGAACTGAAGGAAAAATATAGATTTTTCATTATTGTAAAATTGCTAATTGTAAATATATGCATCCTGTTGTGACACTGTAAATACTGTGAAATGTCAGAATTGTAATTTTTTGAATGTTTAATAAATGTGATAAACATTATACTGGTCTTTTAATGTGCTGTATCTGGTACAAATTTGCCATCATAGGGTACAAAAGGCTTGTCACTGGGGCAGTACCCTTAAAAGAACAAATTTGTACCTTTTTTAAAGGTACATTATGGTACCATAGCACTATAAGGTACAATTTAGTCCACAGAGGTACATATTTGCCTTTGAAAGGTACATACTGAAAGGGTACAGATGCGCACCTATATGAAAGGGTACAACATTTGTACCCTTGAGGGTACTGCCCCAGTGACAAGCCATTGTACCTCTAAAGGTACAAATTTTGCACATTTTTTCTGACAGTGTGGTAAAACACTGAAAAAGCTAATTTGATGTTGCCTTCTATAACTATAGCTTTATCAATTAAATTACAAAAATGCACAAACAAACACACACTTCCCCAGTTTAGTGTCAGAAAACTGACTGAAGTTTTGTACAGGAAGTAACTTTTCCTCTGAAGGCCTCAAAATCGCTTTTTATGTTAAATGTATTATCAAGTTTCAGCCAAAGTCGAGACTCTGATCTATGATGCCTCCCGGCGCTTGCATTTAAATGCTAATGCTTTTATTACCAGTCAGTAGACAACAATCTTAACTGGCAGGGCAACTGAGTGCAACACAAGTTAGGAATCTGCAGGAGAAACGTCTTAGATACAGAACAGGTTTGCAAGAGTTTTTGTTTTTTTTAAGTTAGAGGAAAACCTTAACTGCATAAAAGTCTCTGTCAACAGAATTTGTTGCATTTTGTTTGTGACACAGTTGCATCCGTTTCTCATGTAAAACCAGCACACCAACTCTTCTTCTCTCATGTCTAGGTTATTTTTTTGTCTTATTTTTAAATGGATTAGAGTTAACTCCAAGCATTAATAAGCAGCACCTCACTTGGCTACATCTTTATTATACCAGCTGAAGGAAAGAACACTGAAAAAGCAATGGTTAGGAGGGGCCCTCCTAGTCATGCATGTTTTCATTTTGTTAAATCCCTCTCTCCTCTTTTTACATAAGCCCTTTTTCTTGACCATAATAGCAAACGTCACAGGTCAGATAAGCAAAGCAATGAGATGTTTAAAAGGAAACAGCAAAAGGAGTTCTGTGCATTCGCAGAATTCAAATGAACCTTTGTTGTAGCTACTGTAACAACTTAGATGAATAGGACACTCCACATTGAACTATAACAACAAAGCAGCATTGTGTCTAATAAAAATCAGAGTAATGTTAAAGAAAAGAAAAAAAATTGAAAAAAATAAAAAAGAGAAGTTATAGACAAAAACATGTAAATAAAAAAAACTCAAGTGAGGCTTTTGATTAGCCTAGATTCTGTCCAAGCTTAATAGTCTAGAAAATTACGGAAAGGGAATACAGACAATGTTCCTTCAAATTTGACTACATATAGTTTTCCTTCTAACAAGTGAAAAACAGTTTTTTTTTATTCCTGTCTGAGAATTGTCTGTCTTTTTTTCCCTTTCAGAATCAGGAGCAGGCCAATGCCTCAGAGGAACTGCTGGGGGACAAACAGAATGAAGCATATGTTCACCTGCTTTATAATGCAGCATTACAGCGCCAGTACATTTCCTTACTCATTACCACATTAAGTGCTTCACACTGACATTTTATTTGAAGGGCAGCAAAAACATGCATTCGATTGTTTATGTGTGTTTGAAGGGAGAAATGGAGATGAATGACATCTGGTATGCAACAAACCTGGATATCCCTGTGCAACACCATGAGTCAAATGCCTTCAGTGGCTTCCTGCCACTTGGATCAGATTCAAACCCTTTAATTTGTCACACAGGGTGGTATCTGTGGCCTGTGTTACATCATTTACTCAATTTATGCATGAAGACAAAAGGAATTCTGGAGAAAGATGAATTAGATAATCCATGGTATTCCAGTTGGGGATGATTGGGACAAACATTAATGAACATGTCTGTGAAGGAAGCTGAATTCACTAGGAGAGGATGTATAAGTTTGCTGTTCAGGACAGGAGTTCAAGAAGCAGGAGGACATATTGTGCTGGACGTCACAAAAAATGGAAACAACATTGGTGAATATATTTTTGAAAATAGGCAAGAGAATTAGGTGACATGTAGATCCAAGGGAGGATCAAAAAAGGTGATTATATTATTTAAATTTGTTGCAAACAAAAAAAAAAGGAAATTGATAGAAGTAAAGGAAGATGCAGTACACAGAAAGAGTGGTACAGAAGTGTGGGGTAACCAAAATACAAGAAAAATAAGTCAATCCTCAAACAGTTACACATAAATTTAATAACCAAAGTGCACTGCAGTAAAAGCAGAGAGTAGGTGGAATGAAATTCAGTCACAGCAAGAGTATAAATGAGAGTTCATGAGAAGAACCATGAGGTCAAAAGAGGGCAGAGGTGAAGAAGATGGATGGGGTCAATAGTCCAGAACAATGGAGATTTTTTAAATATGTTGGTAAAAGGAAGCAGAGGGTGGAACCGCAGTAAAGGAGACCCCAGGGAAGATCAAAGAAAATGTTCATGTTTGTCATTAAAGGGGCATATTGGGGTGGTTGGTGTGAGTGAGGAAAGAGTAGAGGGAAATACACTTAAATGGTGAAGGATGCTTTGCTCCTAAAGGAAGCACCACAAAGCCAAAAAAGATTATGTGTGTGATGCTAACATTTCTGTTGGCTCCTTACTCTGTTGGCACAGTTTAGACCAGTGTTTTTCAACCAGGGTGCCGTTGGAGATGGTCAGGTGTACCGTGGGAAATTTCCCTCATTAACTGATCTAAAAACATTTCCCTCCAGGATATCAGCTCTGTGTTCATCCAAACAGGCCCTGATAAAACACTGAGGAGTTAGGAATATGAAAGAACATAAAATACTTTTTATTTGTGTTTATTTGATTCTATTAAGGACACTTTGATAAGAATGATGGTACCGCGATTTAGCCGGAGCTTTAGCTGTTTTCGGACAAGTCCCGCCCCTTTAACTGTCTCCACCAATCATTTTTGGAGGCTTAATCATATGTGATCAGTCTGACCAATCAGAAGTGGTTAAAGTCTTCACTTCCTTGTCCCATTTTAAGAAATACCAGCTAAAGCTCGTCTTTAGCGGTGTAGCTTTCCACAGAATCCGGTGTCAGACCGTGGAACAAGTTAACAAAACAATGAAGATCAGAGAAGAGAGTCTGTCTGCCATCTGCTGCAGTTTTCTCACTACATCTCCCATGATGCAACGGGTTAAAGTGACAGCATCTCAGCGTACAATGAGTCTTCCCTGTTAAACGTCTTGAAACCACATTGAACGCTCTTCAAACAGTTTTTAAATCTTCTTGATGAAATCAGAGGTCAACAGTTTAGTTCTCCTTCAAGGTTTGTGTTCATTAACAGCCAAACATCCCAGAGTTTGGTCCAAGTCATCTTTCTAACTGAAACACTTTTCTAATAACGTCTGGATTATTTTATATGTTAAACTTAAGAAGAAGTGATAACAACATTTAAGAAACAGGATTAAGGTGAAGTGTTCAACAGACACAATTAAACTAAATTGAAAAAATTTAATCATCTAAAAAGAAATAAAACGTTTTTGTTAAAGTTTTCAAAGACTTCATCTTTGATTAAGACAAAAGAAAAACTACTAAAACTTCAACATGTTCACTTTTTGTGTAGCTAGAGATAACATAAGTATATAGTTAGTTCTTTTGTGTAAAATGTATCAAACATATCGTGATCATATAATTTTTCAAAAATTACAGTTGCCTTTGCACCAACATTGAAAAATCTATAAATAAATCACAATATAGAAAGAATATATATATATATATATATATATATATATATATATATATATATATATATATATATATATATATATATATATATATATATATATATATATATATATATTTTTTTTTTTTTTGTGAGGTTAAATAAAATTGCATGTTAAACTGAAGGGAAAAACAACTACCAGGGTAAAATTTGAAACAATTTTGAGAAAATTAATACTGAAAACTAACTTAACTTTTATTACATCTTTTAGAAAAAACATTGCAGAGGGACTGTACATGAATACAGACAGAGTTTCTCCTTTTTTAACTTTTGGATGCTGGTGTGCTGCGGGATTTTTGTCAAGGTTAAAGTGTACCTTGGCTCAAAAAAGGTTGAAAAACACTAGTTAAGAAGACTGCAAATGCCACATGAGGGAGTGTCCTGTGTACTCTTAAGAAACTCAGTCTTCTCAACAGATGGGGGTAACTTTTGTCTGTAATGCAGTATTGTTGGACAAGTCCAGTTTTGATTTAAGTTTTACCAAAATCCTTACAGTAAAAGAGATCACAATCTCAACATAGGACAAACTGCTCCAAACCATTTTAAATGTTGAGAATTTTCCATCAGAAATTATTCTTCTTTCCAGTCATGTCGATATTTGGGTCAGGTCAACAAATCTGGTGATGACTCTCCAATAGTCTGGCTTGGCTTAGATTTGAGTAATGAGATCTGGACTTAAAATCTTCTTTCTTCAAATATTTCAAATCAGGCCACTTGGATGCATGGTGAAATGTTTCGTAAAAGAAGATTTTAGGTCCAGATGCCAGAATTCATCTTGGAGACAACCTCTCCTGGACAAATGAGAACCTTCATTGACGTTTTTTATTTTTGTTTCAATTATCTAGGCAGCCAATAAGCTATCAGAGAACCTCTGCATGTAACACAAACAGGATTTGTGTTCGGATCAGATGCATAAAGAAGGAAAGGAAGACATTTTCTTATTTTATCACTTTTTTCCCCCCAGGGGAGATACTCTTGCGCCAAAGAAAGTTACTGATGTAGCCAAGTGAATCTGAGATGATTACTCTTTTATTTCTATAGTTGGTAAGTATGGAAGCGATTCTGTAGCATAAATAAAAAGCAAAGTCAAAACCAGAAATGCTTTTTAATTTTCAAAATGAAGCTGCATTTTTTGACTCAAAAATAAAATGAAAAAGCAATCCACCAAAATGCTTTTTCATTTCCTTCCTCAACACAGCTTATTCTGTCACTTAATTAAAATTAAAATGAAAATAGTATTTGACATTTCGTTTTAAAAAAGGTCCCTGGTAAATGTGTAGCATAATTCATTTAGAAATGTTTAATTTGACATTTAAAATGGATTAACAGAAATGCTTTTTAATTTTCAAAATGAAGCTGCATCAAATGCCTCAAAATTCAAATGAAAAAGCAATATTTCAAAATGCTTTTTCATTTTATACTTAAAACCGCTTATTCTGTGTCATTATTAAAACGAAAATGCAAAGAGGGGATTGGATTTGCATTTTCAAATCCACCCTGCGCACCTTGTCGCAATATTCATTTAGGAAAAGCATTAGCAGAGGGGAGGCGGGGCGATGACGTCACTGCTTTCTCCGCGTGTCCGGCCGCTGAGAGACACACACACACGCACCAGGAGCAGACTGTGTTAGCGGCAGAGAAGACAGCTTTGAGTTGGTTGTGAACCTCTGATGACTTTACACAGCTTCTCAGGACTACAAAGCAGCATGTCCTTCTTCTGCGGTCCTCCTCCTGACGCACCGCAGACAAGCTTTTGTTCTGCGGACCGCCAGCTGCCTTCGCATAGCGGAGCGCGAAGCTCCCGATGATCGCTGAAGGCAGAAATGCTGCTGCGATCTGAGAAACCATCATATGGATTTGTGTTTCCAGTGGTGTCCAGAACAAAATAAAGACTGATGTCATTCCCACATATTTACACATTTATTTGCACCTTCGCGCAAAATTTGCTGTTTGATTTATTAAGAATGGTTAAGACCGGTTTTCAGGTGATCTTAATGTAAAAAAATGCAGCAGAATGTTCCTTTAGCTCCCTCTCCAATCAGAAGATGTGAATCGCAACCTAACTTCAGCGTCGTCTGACTGCACGGATTTAACAACATATGATCGAGCAGAGCAGCCCCTTAAATATAATCATAACTGTAATAAAAGCACATTATGAAGATAGTCTCCTGCAGCTTCGCGCTGAGTGAGTGTTTTTGGTCCAACCAGCAAACGTTTAGCGTGGAGAAATCTGCTGTCTGTTGATGGGGCTCCAGCTGTCATCAAACAGCAAATTCAGCGCGAAGCTCCAAATAAATGTGTAAATATGTGGGAATTGCATCAGTGTTTATTTTGTTCTGGACACCACTGGAAACACAAATTCATATGATGGTTTCTCAGATCGCAGCAGCATTTCCGCCTTCAGCGACCATCGGGAGCTTCGCGCTCCGCTATGCGAAGGCAGCTGGCGGTCCGCAGAACAAAAGCGTGTCCGCGGTGCGTCAGGAGGAGGACCGCAGAAGAAGGACATGCTGTTATGTAGTCCTGAGAAGCTGTGTAAAGTCATCAGAAGTTCACAACCATCACAAAACCCTCTTCTCTGCCGCTAACACAGTCTGCTCCTGGTGCTCGTGTGTGTGTCTCTCAGCGGCCGGACACGCGGAGAAAGCAGTGACATCATCGCCCCGCCTCCCCTCTGCTAATGCTTTTCCTAAATGAATATTGCTCCAAGTTTTGCAGGGTGGATTTGAAAATGCAAATCCAATCCCCTCTTTGCATTTTCGTTTTAATTATGAATAAGCGGTTTTAAGTATAAAATGAAAAAGCATTTTGAAATATTGCTTTTTCATTTGAATTTTGAGGCATTTGATGCAGCTACATTTTGAAAATTAAAAAGCATTTCTATTAATCCATTTTAAATGTCAAATTAAACATTTCTAAATGAATTATGCTACACATTTACCAGAGAACGTCTTGAAAATGAAATGTCAAATACCATTTTCATTTTAATTTTAATTAAGTGACAGAATAAGCTGTGTTGAGGAAGGAAATGAAAAAGCATTTTGGTGGATTGCTTTTTCATTTTATTTTTGAGTCAAAAAATGCAGCTTCATTTTGAAAATTAAAAAGCATTTCTGGTTTTGACTTTGCTTTTTATTTATGCTACAGAATCGCTTCCATAGATAAGGCCTTCCTCCACTAGCTTCCATAGGAAAGGTGATGGATGGACAGTGTTGAAAGCATTGGCGAAGTCAAACAGGACAACCTGCCCAGCTTTTCCAGTTCAGTTCCAGGGGACTTAGGACCCAATGCAACAGACTGATCCCCCGGATACCAGGACTTTGTGCAAAATGGAGTGGATTCACCAGTGAGTTAGCCTGAGAGTAGAGTAACCCAAGGGAATACTCTTTTGAAAACACAGTGGTTAATCAGTTTCTGAAACTAACAGAATGCTTGTCCATAACCAATATAAAAAGTGTTCCGAGCCTGTTGTATCACAACACGATACCTCCAATTTTCTGCAGGTTGTCCTAACTATGGCAAACTTTAGCCTTTTTTTTTTTTCTTTCAGCTGCCCATCAATTGGTCTATTACATTTTTGGAGCAACAAATACTATGACTAAATAGTGTGATTAAATAAGTAAAAATGTGCTGAGAATTTCATTGTAAAGTCAAACACCTTTGAACAAATATGGGCTAATTATAGGGTTCTAAATCTTTGCCATAAATTGTTTAGAAAGAAGGAAAATTTTGGACTAGAATCACGGAAGGATTGAAAAAAAACCTGTCACTTGACTTTTAGCCATCTTTAGTGATGTTAAGAAGCAAGAGAGAATGCTAAAAGAGAGCAGAGAGGAAAAAGGTAAATTACAGGAGAAAGTAGCACCAGTTTGTGTTAGTGCAGAGGTGGTTCCTGTTAAAAATGTGGGCTGCGTACTAATTACTGCATGTACTTGATGTTCTCCCTTGGCGATGGTAAGTGAGTTAGGGGAGTTACTGCTGCTGCTCCTATCATTCACAGTACAGAGCACACTCAGATTCACAGGTTGCTCCTGACTTTCTTTTAATAGCTTTAGCTCATTATATTGCTGTAAATGTTTCTGCATAAAGCGTTTTAACTGAGCTCTACCTTTTAATTCTGTTTTGCCTCCAGCACACCTTTTTTTTATGAGTAAACATTTCAAGGCCATGTATAATACACATTTGTAACATGATAGAAGGAAATTGTGTATTTCTATAAATGATTAATTGAATTAAACATGCATCTAAAGTGCTTCAAAGAGCTCATTTATTGTCAGGGCCAGAGTGTGCACGGGTGTAAATTGTATTGTATTATATTACATGTTTTTCCATCCTCGTGTTTTGCTTTTGCTTAATTTAACTTTTTTAATTTGCTCACACTGATCGATTTATGCAGTTATGTTTGGTTTCACATCATTTTGCTTCAGTTAATGTCTGAAGGACCCTCTAGTTTGTTTTTTCTGGTCAAGCTCGTCGTGTTTAAGCCCTATCATGTTTGTCTGCGTGACTAGATCTCTGTTATTTAGTTATTTTGTATTTTCTGCTTCATTGCATTATTCTCTTTCATTTCTCTCCTGCTTGTGTTTTTTCCTCAACAATAAATATTCTATTTTGACCAAATGGTTGTCAACATATGTCTCCGACATAGTATCAAAACATTAGATTAGCATTTGTTAAAAAAACGTGTTTTTGTGGTAAAAGTAGATTATTGATTCGGTTAAAGCTAATCATAAACTCCATGAACACACTGTGGTTGTGTCATCTTTTAAAGTGTCCATTATGTTTTTAAATGTTTGCAGAAGCTTTTAGCACCCTTACATGAGTCTCAAGACATGCTGCTAGAGTTTTTTTTTAATTATATTTTATGGTCAAAAACTGAGTGTAAGAAAAACACTTTTTTAAATCAATTGTACTCATGTAAAAAGAAGAAAGTAGTCATTGAAAACATAGCATAAGAAATAATTAAAATAATGTTATAAAAGAGATACACTAACTTGTGAATTTACATATTGGAATGCTACAATACCAGCAACTCCAGTGAAGTTACATGAAAAGAATTAGGGATCATTGGATACTTCAAAACCCAACATCATGGAGGAAAAAGGACACAAATTAGTCACAAATTAGTGTGAGGATAACAAACATGCTGGCTGGAACCCCACAGTCAACTACGATTACAAGACATGCCTTTTGAAAGTGTACTAGAGGATGTGAATGCATTACTACAAACCATCCCTACCACCATCATTAAGAACAATATAGCTGGTAGCTGATGTACACAACAGCAACAGTGATCCACCCACACAAGAGAAAATACTAGAGTACCAGCTACTAATGAGTGACCTAATCCAAAGACTGCAAGACTGTCTAAGTCAAATTATTTATCAAATCTAATTGTTACTATTTGGATTGAAGTCCTGTAGGTTTATTTTATTCTAAAGTTAAAAAACCAACAAAAAAATGACAAAGTACCATAACAGTGAACAACACGCGTGTGATGCAGCAAAAAATTAAATGGTCCAGCATTCCAGTCCAATGTCCAAACACCATACAGTGTGCTAGAATGTTCTAATAATGTTCCCTTTGGATTCTTTGGATGTGGAAAAACAACAGTGGATTGAACTTTAGGAAACTAAAATTTGACAATTCTTGTTTCACTAGTTTGCATATTTGCATCTTTACACATTTCATTACACTTGATTATTTTGCGATATTGTTCACTACCAGGTGTTTATTTTTCTGAGTCATACTGATTTAAGTTTTGGCTTAAGATGTCCTGGATCCATTCTAGATCAGTGAATCTGATTGATTTAATAAAGTTCATTGTGTCTACAAATTATACTAAGTATTTAAATTATTTTTCTATCAGACACTGGTTTGTATTTGTTAAACATTTAAAGAATTAAAAACTAATTTAAATACTCAGTGAATCTGATTGTTCCAAATAAACCAATATCAACTATAAATCAATCAGCAACAACAAATTATGACATTAATCAATTTGTTAAAATTAATCATTACACCACTATTTAAAAGTAAAACAAGAAGAAACAAAATTGTAAAAGGAAACACTTGAAGTGGTATCATAGAATGCAAAAGTGAAGTTATATAATATTAGGACAGTCAAGACTTTTCACATTACTTCAACTCAGCAGTGTTGTAACAACAGCCCTAACAAGAAAATGCACATTTTCTTTCTTTTGCAAAACATTATTTAATTGAACAGATTCTAAGCAGCTTTCCTTAAAGTGGAGGCTTTTATTAGTGACTTATGACTGTTGCAAAGTCCATTTCCAGGGCCATTGCTGACTCTTCCAGGGCACCAGCAGTTAAGCCAAACCATCTGCTTCATTAAAGAAGACAGGCCAAGTAAAACATTTAAGGCAGCCACAGAAAGGGCAGCTAATAAGGACATACAGTATAGAGAGTCTCAATTTCACTCAGTATGAAGCCAAAATCAGTCTCAAACCCAGTCAAAGTCAACATGGCACACCATCATGTTGGAGCTCACTGGGATATGGGTGGAGCACATATTTATGGCTTTGGGTGAAGAAAGGATGAAACACAAACCCCGTAATGTAGAACTGCCTCCAGCAGATATAGCAGGACACTGTGTCTGCTTTGGACATGCTCGGCACAAGCAAGTCAACACTAACGAGTCCTACAAATGGACAATGAAGGGGGGGGAAGGGACTAAAAGGACTATTGACTATAAAGGCAGAGAAGCATATAACAGTTGCTGAAAGTAAAGTATTCAAAAACCCTCAAATGCAGCATGACCTCAAAATCACCGAAGAACCATTACAGGACAAGTTGTGGAAAAAAATAGATAAAACAATGTAATAGACTACTATACAGACAGATGGATGACATTATCGTACAATCAATAGTGAAAACAAAACTATACACCATAGAAGTGTTTTACAGAACCATTTAAACCATCACCTTTAAGAAATGTTTACAAAAATGACATTGCTTTGGAGTTCAAGTTTGAGTTGTCATCATCTACTTGTTCCGCAGTCTGTTCTCATTTGAACAAAGTTGGCAGCCCCTAAGAGACTTATACTCTTTGATTTCTCCAGTGAGTTCAAAGCAATCAAGCCCCCAAAGAAGAAATCAAGTGAATGCCCCAACAACTATCTGGACTATTGACTAACTGACAAAACAAACTAAGAAATTGTTTATTTGGGTGAGTGGACAGCCGCACCGGAGCACCGCAGGGGACTTTACTCATCACTGTTCATTCTGCAGTCCCCAGACTTGAGCAGAAAGTCTTGTCATCTGCAGAAATACTGAGATCAATCTGCATTTGTACCAACAGTAGACAGAAAGCAACATTAAAGTTAGGTTTATTGGCTTCCTGCTAAACATTTTTGGGAACCAGGCCCTCATTTTGAATATCAGGAGTTCAGGAAGATGATGGAGATCTAGCTGAAACCAGAAATGCTGTTTCTGTCTGCACAGGAAAGCTGTTAGATACAAGTATACTCATAAAAGTGCATCACAAAACAGCTAACTAAATTGGAAAAAAAAATTTTTTAATACTTTAAAACTAAATATTTTTTTAGAAAAAAAGAAGAAAAAAAGATCTGTAGAGAAAACAGAATCCAGCAGTGACTCAGAATAGTAGAGAAGCTGACGAAACAGATCAGCCGTGTTCTAGGAGTTTCTGTGGATCTGAATGTGTAAAGAAATTCACTACAAAGGTTTCCAACCAAACAGCAGAAACTTCACACCCTCAAAACGGTGAAGTGCATCAAGTCCAGAATCTTTAAAATCACAAAATTAAGGCTGTCGTATGTCTAACCCCTCCATGCCTGAATTTATTACCAACAGCATAAGAACATATATTCTTCTGTTCTATATCAGTTCAAAGTGATGCAAAATTAAGCGGAGTCCTGGATTTAGTGACATATTGTCTTCATGCGGGGTGAAAAGGTTTTCAATTCTGTGTGCAGCAATGTCTGTACATACAGCAACTTTATGTATTAAGGACCACTGCATCACTAAATCTGTCAAATGACATTTACAACTTTCTGTCTTTGATATTTACTTATTGTCAGACACGGCCTTGTAAAACCATCACAATGTTTGATTAACCACCATTCTGAACCCTTTTAAAAGCTGGCACTGGGAGAGTTCAAACTACGTACCACATGATTTAACCTTTGAAGGGCACCAGCATGTAAATAGTCAAAGAGTGTCCATGGTGGGGCAGAATGGGAAGTGTGTGGAGCAAGACCAACCTCCCCAGAGGAAAGGTCTGTGATTGACAGGCTGTCTTAGTTAAGGAAATTATGTCAGGGCTTCGTAGAGTAAACACCAAAAATATACATGTTTCATTATTTTTTGAGAAAATCTGATCATCAGGTTGGAATTATTGGTTATCATGGTGTCAGCTTCAGGTCTCATTGTCACAAACCCACATTAAAAAATACCGATTATCACGTGGGATGTATTTTTCATAGAGCTACAGTAAATGATTAGTGTGGTTCATGAACACACCACCATTCTGCTGTTCAACGCTCAGACTTCTCAGTCGATTCATCAGAATCTACGTACATATTTGGTTACTGTAAAACTTTTTGTACTTTTATCTTAGCTCCCAAAATTGTCATTTCCCACCTACACACTGCCTCACACGTGTACGTGTTAAACAGAAGTGTGTATGCAAACACATGAGGGCTTCAGAAGCTCAAGAGCTCTCACAGACACAACTCTTGTCTCTGAGTGTGTGGGAGGGAACCCTTCAAGGGCTACACTCTGTGTGTGATTGTGTGCCTGCCTCCTATTCATGCAATAATCTGAACAGCTGTGAGCGAAACATTTTCTGTTGTTTTGTTTTTTTTCTCTCCTATCTGTGTGTGTGCGTGTTGATGGGGAGAGGGTCCCTCCTGCTTTAGTTTGACTAAAAGCCCGGGTGACATCAGCATTAGTCAAGTGGTCCTCTCAGTTAAAAGATGACCAGCAGCAGTGTGGCGTGCCTCAGACCATCACAGGCACTTTGATTTTTATGGTACATCTGACATAAAGAGTCTGCAAATAGATGATGGAAAGTGAACGGCAGAGAGCTTTAAAAAGAAAGATAGATCACTCCATACAAATAAAAAAGTTTGTAACTAACATGTGAACTGATTTTAGTCCAGTTATGCAAAGGCTTCACAACGTTTTCCATCACGGTGTAAACTTTAATACATTTTTAGATTTTTTTGAACAGATATGGTCATGTTGGTTGGATTTCCTGATCATCATGGAGTCAGCCTCATGATTTTTTTTACTTTTTGTCACTCATTCTCCTTAAAAGTAGAAATTAAATACAACTAGTTAAAGACCCACTCTAATGGAAATGATGTTTTTTAGTGTTTTGAACATAAAAGCGTGTTTTGCTCACGTGATGCAGCACATATATAAAAAAAATCTAAAACTAAAACCTAATTTCTGAGTATTTCCGAATTTGAATCGGACCAGGAGTAGATAAAAACCTGCTATTTAAAAAGCTCTCAGTTGGGATGCAGTAACTGAAAGAAGCGGGGCAAAGTCTCCCTGCTCCGCTCCATTCTGATGCATCCAATTGCAGACAGTAGATCCATGTGCGTATTTATTTTCTTTATTTGAGCTGGCATTTGGCTCAAAACTGTACGGCTGGATAGCTCCAATATTGCAAACCAATGTTAGCTTGGGGTTGTGAGGGGCCGTAGAGTGTATAAGCAAAGGGATGATGGGTTATCAGCGGAGGGCTTCAGTACACGCCAACAACACAACTCAGAGGCAAATTTCTGGTGAACTCATGTCGCACTGCAGAAAATGTCTTTAAAAACGAAACAAGCCTTTAGATTTTGGCTAAAAATGGTATAATCAAAGTTAAAAGACCACTTGGAAGGATAGATAAAAATACCGTTGGCGTGGGACTCTTCCATCACTGATCCTCTGATGACAGGACTTCCAGGAAATCTTCACTAGACAATTTGCTTTGCATTTCATTCATGAATTTTGAACAATCAATAGTGAAAAAAAGAAAAAGAAATTCACCATTTTAAATATGTACAAAATAAAATACACAACAGATAAACATTGATAGTGTGGTCTTTGTAGTCTATATGACATCTTGATTTTTGGACTAAACTACACACTCCTGTACTGTGTGTGACCTGTACTGTAAAATAAGAATGTTGACCATTTTTCGTAAAAAAAAAAAAATACTGAGATGTTTTTGAACTAATATGCCACCACTGTCATGTTGGATCTCACCGGCGTTCAGTTTTCTTCTCTTTTGCTGCCTTTTTCTCATTCTGCTAAAATACACAAATAGTGCTTTTAAAATGTCACCTAAGAGGAGAAAAAAATGTTCATGAAATCCTTGGAAAGAAAAACTAATACATAAATATTTCTCGAATGCAATTTTTTAGATGGAGGCAGTCAAAAGTGTCTCTGCCAGCCACTTCAGAGATGTCAAGTGTCCTTACTCGACTGGACATGTCTGAGATTTGGCTCAGAATCATCTGCCAAAGTGATGGACTGGCCAAGATGCCCCCACCCTTTCTAACACCACTTTGCTGTTGGTGTGTCTTCATTTTGCATTCATCTTTCTGTTTTATTAGACCAGTTATTTAAAACAAAAGATATTTGCAAGAGATGGTTTCAAAAAAATGTCACGGTTCAAGGATTTTTTCAAATTAATCTTGCAAAATCGTTGAATATATAGAAACATTGAAAATAAGGCTGGAAAGCTTTGGTGCTGAAAACAATTGAAGGTCAAAAACGTGGTAATTTTTTTTTATTTTATCAAATATTCCCACAATATTCATACTAATCTATTTTTGATCATCATAAAAAAAACAGAAATGTGAGGGCATGCATTCATAATACCATAAATATTCTTTTAGCTAAAACAGGAGATTTGTGTAACTTCCAGAGATTATCACACTTATCCCATCTAAATATTCAAGTAGGAATTTTAGGCATTTTATGCTGTTCAGAGGTAAACAGCTTGTTTGTGGGAAAAGCTGATGCTGTTACCCAGAGGGTGTGCACATATACACACAAACACACATTATCTGTGTGTGTTCTTTTTATCTTTCTTTGAATCCACCAGCCTCACAAACAATTTTGTTTACTGCTTTTTATTCTTTAATGCTCCTATCTATTCTGGTGCAGATTAGCCTCTGTGCTTGGCATTATTCTCCTCTTTGTGTTGTATGACTTGAATTCTGCCAGCTTTGGTTCGTAGAATAGCTGGCTGGCATTTGTCTTTACAATAACGGCTGACACTGACGATCTTCCCAGGCATTCCAACTGCATGTTCGCTGGCAGACATTGAGAAGCTTTTGAAGGAGAGTCAGAGCCCCCAAGTCCCCATATGGACTTCCAATGGATGGAGTTTGCTAATTGAGTTAGAGGATTTATTGAGAACCCAAGGAGAAACAGAAGGCTCTGCGTTATAGAACTTGTTGACATGCATACCTGACAATTTTTGGGGGTTTCATGAACATTATTGTGTCATTATTGTTGTTTTTTTAAAATAAAACAAGATAAAAAGGACATCTGTTAGATTTAAGACCAATGTTACAACAATGGTCGTCTGAATGGGCTTCTTACCGGTAATTGTATAATGAACACAAAATCATAATGAACATGAAGTCATGGAATTCAATAGGTAATGGCTAAACTAAACAGACTAAACTGGACATCCCTGCCCTTAGACTCTCCTTCTCGGTAAGAAAAAACTCCTAAAAAATTGGATTCTGGAAAAAAAAGAAGGAACCTCAGGAGTGTCCACATGAAGGAGGGATCCTCCCCCAGTACAGACAGGTGATGCACCAGGACTCTTAGACTCCAGATGGAGTTGGGGGACGACTTGGAGCGCGAGAAGAGCCAGAGGCGAGGTACACAGCCAAATACAGGAGCACGAATGAGTCAACTAGACTCTAGAATCACTCCCGGTCCCTTGGAGGGAAGTGGGAAAAGGGGGGCAATATACATGAATCGCAATGCACCAAATAGAGGCATGGAGACCTTAATGATAAATAAATAAGCAAGAATAGGGCAGAGAAGAAGTAGATGAGAATAGAGGATAGAACCCAAGTTCACCATAGTTTCTCTAGCTTTATTAGCCTACTAGCAACTAATTGCTATTGCCTAAGTGGAATATTCTCTGATTTCTAGCTAGCATTACAATAAGCTTGCCCAAAGAGGCTTTAAGCCTAACTTTGAATGTAGAAACTGTGTCAGCCTCTCTTACATGAGCTGGGAGCTTATTCCATAAGACAGGCTTGGTGGCTAAAGGCTGTACCTCCAACTGTACTTTTACAATTTCTGGGAACCACAAGCAGCCCTGCATTTTGTGAACGAAGTGTTCTTAGGTAAGGGATAATGGCGGACGAGGTCTCCATTATTAGAAATTGACAGACGATGCGAAGCCTAATCCCCTCCAAGCCCTAACCCTACAGCTAATACAGCCAGTATTCACCCAGAGCATGGTATAACTGGTGATAAAAAGAAATCAGGTGAGCATGTCTAAATTTCTACCCAAAAAGAATAACTTATCCCTTGCAGATGCCTCTTTACCTGATTTATCTTATAGGGTAAATTCCTGTGTAAAGTTGAGGTGTACCCACCAGACACACTATGTCTTAGATAGCCAAAATACATCTATTGTGGATGTCTGCTGGACATCTTAGACAACTCTACTTTGTTACTCTATTTGAGGCCTACCTATTGTGTTCTGAAAGATATCTTCATATAGAGATCTAAAAAACATCTGACTATAGCCATCTAATTTTGTCAGAGTGATTTTTAAATACTTACTAGATATAAAGTAAATACTGCGATTCTACTTTATTTGTGATTTTGTTCACAGACAACTAGCAAACATTGGTTCTAAATCTGCCTGGGGTAAAAAGGCCTCAGAAACCTGCATCAAAACAACAATCCAGCATATCTATGCAACGTTTTTGTGTTAACAACATATTTATTGAAATTAATCAGAACAGCACGTACTAATTTTTCAACAATCCTAAAAATAAAAAAGCCAACTACGGACATTTTAAACACACCAATAACAATGGACACAGCAACAGGATGAAGCAACCTGTGTTAAATACTTGAACAAGTATACTTTGAATGGTCACTTTCACTAAAGTGATCCTGTTTTTAGATACCCTCAGATCATCTTCCTGCATTGCAGATCTTGCTGTTTTCCTCTTAAGAATACTGTCCTCTACTGCATTATAAAAAAAAAAAAAGTTAAAGATGGCCTCTAGAGCAAACAAAACCATCGTTAATGTACTTTTGAAAATTATTCTTTGTTATTTAATTACCCTATTTTATTAACATTAACACTACTTGAGAAAAATGTCAGCTTGTTTACAACGCCCAAGGTATGATGGGACCACAATGCCATTAGCTGTGGGAAAGTCATTTTCTGGAGATCTATACTGCAATGTGCAATATACCTCTATGAATTGATGTCTACTGGATGCATAATGCATACTGTATCTATAGCTGCAAACGTTGAAATAGCCATGATTTAGATATCTAATAGCAGTGTCTGTGCCCAGTGGGTAAATAAAATGCAGAAAAAGGAAGTTTTCACAATGGAGAACATCCAGGGAATTGTTGCATAACCAGTGTTACTATTAAATCATTCTTTAAAAAAAAATAAAGACAGCAACAGCAATGTTGCAGGTTTATAAGTACATAGACAACCAAAGCACACTTTGGCTATGTGTTGCTGTACATATCTTGCTAGTACCGGGTCCACTTTAACCAGCATTAACAGTTTATCAGTAGGTATAGAGAGTTCTTCCAAATTTCCCTCCCATGGTATTTAGACTCTGGGTGCCATCTTCAACAGCCCACATTCTTTCACTTTGCATGTTAACAGCATTACCCAGTCAGCCAAACCTTCTGTGTCTCTCCCTCACACTCCACACTGCTGCCACTTTTGTTCACAGTCTTGTCACCTCTCGACTCAACTACTGCTACTCTCTGCTGTTTAGTCTCTCTCAAAAAATGTTTCACAAACATCAACTTCCACATACTTCATTATACTGCATCATAGCATAAAACCCTGTCCTGCTCTTCTACTACACCTCTGTCGGCTATGACGTTATTTTATGTCTTACCTCCAAGAGTATTTACAGCTGTGCCACCTCATTTCTTACAGATCTCCTCCATGTCATTATAGCTGATCTTCCCCATCTGTTCATCTCACTGTTTCTTATGCATGAGATACACATGTGTAACATTGACTCACTTTATTACTTTAAATCAAAAGATAAAAACTTATTGGTTCTGGCTTTCCTATTTTTTATGAGGACAAAAAGCCCTAATATGTATTATTTTTATTGCAACATATAGTATTTAATAATTTTTGCAGTCATTTGGTTTGTTTTCATGCTGTGTATGTTGTATTTTATGATTTTAATTAACCTGAGTGTCTGGAGAGACATCTAACAATTAGCTTTTTTCTTAAATAATGCTATGTCTAATTAGACATTCACAACTGCACATTTTTGTTTTGATGCTTTCAGATACAATATTTGTGATGTAATGAACATCCATTCGTCTTCCAAACCCGCTGAAGCTCTTCAGGGTCACAGCGTTGCTGTAGGCTATTCTAGCCACTCTTTGGTAAAGGTAGTGTACATCCTCAGCAAGTTGCCAGTCTGTCGAGGTACAAATAAAAAAAAAAAAGAACATAATTCTAAAAAAAAAGGAGCAATTATATAGATACATTTCTTGTAGCCTGTCTTTAATCTTCTGTTGTCCCATTTTGTTTAGCTCATCTGAACTGCTCCCATTCCTGTTTGTCAGGAAATGCCTCCGGTCTAGCCTCCAGAAGCTGCAACACCTCAATTTGTCTATGAAGACTCTCATTCATCCAGGTAAATTCCATCACAGTAGTAGGTTTAAAGGTTGTCATCTGGACTTGGTCTTTTTATTTATTTATTTTTTATTTATGAGAAGAAGAAAAAAACAAGTCCAGATGACAACCTTTAAACCTACTACTAAGAACACCTCAATTTGTATTCAGATACAGATTTTAAGGCAGCCAAAGTGCCGCAGTTTTTATGTCTGCAAAAGGACGTGGTTATCCAAAAAACTGCAGCCTCTCAGTATTATGTGTAGAGGTTGAGATACTACCAATAGATCATGCTTCTGGAATCAGTAGTTGTGCCATTATAAAGACGTATCCACATTGGCAGGTTTGATCTGTACTATAGTACAGCTGCTGTTTACTCCAAATCGGTCAAAATAAAGGCAAAAAAGATTGAATCTTCTCCCGTTCATTATACTAGTAATGGAGGATCATGCCAATCTAAAAGATAACCTAGAGATATGTTCACACTATTCTCGGCAACTAACATATAATTCTTTCACTTCCAATGAAAAGTCTTTTGAAACGCACATATGTGCGCATTTTGGGGTTTGAAAACTATTGGTTCACGCTGAGCTATGCAAGTTTCTATGATCGTTTTCAGGCTCTACGTACAAAATATGTGGCCTTTGAATGCACGTTGAAAGTAAAAACCAGTTGAACTTTGACCAATCAGGGACTCAGATTTGGTTTTGACATATGGATGGCATCTTTTTCAAATTCACGGAAGTGCAAATCGTTTGAAAATTAATCATGTAAGAAAAATGTCATGACTCTAGCGAGGCTAACAGACCCAGACGCTGGAACCCGGAAGGAGGACAGGAGATGAGTGAAAGTAAGTAATGGATTTAATGTTACAGGGAAATGAGCAGTCCTGTTGTGGCAGGGGATGGTGAGACCGACGGCCCGTCGGCGATCCTGAAGACGAGTCTAGGAATCGTGTGACGGCTCCGGGCGAACCTTGGACGAGGCGGGTGATTCGGCTGTGGCCTGTGGCGTGGCTGGAGGTTCGGCTGTGGCTTGAGCTGAGGCCTGGAGTTCAGACGGCGCGCTGGAAGGAGGTAGGTTCTCTGGGGGTATCCTCCGCTTGGGTGGAAGTAGATTTGGGCGTCCACTCGTGGGTTTAGATGATCCTGAAGACAAGACAAAGGTTCGTGAGGCGAGAGGAATAACATAGAGCGAGAACCTATGATGACCAGACTAAGCACCATCAGGGGCAACGAACTGGGGATGAATGATGATCCTGGAGCTCCTTAAGTAGGTCTGGCAGGGTAATGAGAAGAGTGGATGCAGCTGGGAGCAATCAGAGGCCAAGCAGAGAGGAGAGGGGGAGGAGTCCGCCAGAGGCACCATGACAAAAAATTAATAATCGCAGTTTGCACCCGGCCATAATTCTATGACACCAAGTCTTTCATATATTGAAACAAAGCTGTAAAAGAAAAAGCCTGAAGCAAAATTTTGGAGATTAGCCCCGCTTTGACATTTTGCACTAAGCCTCTTCCAGCTTTAGGTGGCAGACATGTGCTAGTAAACAGTAGAAATAAAGAAGAAAAGGCTAATTCCTGCTTGCCCAGCGTGAGCACCATGGGGCAAACGCGTTTTCAAGAGCGTCCAGTGTGTATATAGCTTTATAGTCGTACTGATTGTCTACTTAAACATCAAAAGGGTCTTTTCTTCTATCTTTTTTTTTTTTTTTTTAACTTGTCCTGTCCAACAGCTAGGCAAACAGATGAGAGCTGAGGGCCTCTTGTGTTGGACATATTTTATTTTAACAAGAGGGGTTATTCATCTTCAGACAAACCAAAGGTATGTCTGAATAAACCCCTTTTGTAATTGAGGCCAAACTTTATTAATTTCAATCATTTTTGAAAATCTTTGGTGTTGGACCGGACGGAAAAGGAAAGAGGGGAAGAAGAGAGAGGGACGTTAGAGAGAGGGGGGGGTAGGAGGGTGATAATAGGAGGGGAAGGGGGGTAAGACCATGAAGCAGCATAGAGCAGACAGGTTTACTGGTTGTTTATCGTTACGGTACGGTTCAAATGTAGTACAGAAAGGGCGGGCCTGTTCACACACACTCAAATATTATCAACACACCTGCTAGCCGCAAAAATGTCCACATGTCAACATGTACACAAAACAGATAGTGTTCACGAACGCATACCTATGCCTTTAAACCAACTAGTGTGAAATCTTTCATTCATTCAATCATGCAAACTATTAGTGCAAAGGTGAGCTAACACCTGTGCTCAAGTGAGTGTTTATGTTCTTCTAAAATGGATGGTGGAATGTGAAAAGAAGGAGGAGGAGCGCCCAGCCACCCCCACACCCAGACCCCCGCCGCAGCAGCAGCGGCAGCCGGAATTCCCCCAACGCCACACGGGAACAGGCAGGGAACAACCGCCCCCCGGGCGACCAAGACCGCCACCCAGGCCAGGGCCAGCAGGACCGCCGCGAGGCCCCCAGAGTCAGAGAGCAGGGAGGCGCAGAGGGAAAGAGAGCGCCGCCCCAGCCCAGCCAGGAAAGCAGCCCCCCGCCGCGCCGGAAGAGCCCAACGCAGGGCCCCACCGGAGAGGGACGCCCACAGCCCCAGACGAGCACCTCACCACCACCCAGGAGTTCCGGGCATCCCCCCGCCCCGACCCCAGGTACGAGCCAGGACCCCCCAAGGGAGACCCGCTCCGCACTCCAGGCAGCCACCCACCCGGCCCACGGTTGGTCCAGGTAGGAGCAAGGCAGGGGCCCGCCGCCCCCGCCCAGGAGGGGGAACCCCGGGGAAAAAAGGGCGGCCCACAAGGGGTGTTATAAATATGGCCCGACCAGGCTCGGCCATGTTGGAAGTTTGGCGGGGCCCAGCGCCCAGGGGCAAGGACCAGGACCCACCCCCCAGGGACACGAACACCCCCGGCTCAGGTGCGGAGAGAGCACCGCCGGGCCCAGGGAGCCGGCACCCAAGGGACACGGCCGCCATCGCCAAAGGGCCCGCACCCCCCACCAGGGAAGGGGTAGGGGACAGATGGACCCAGGTCCCACCTTCCTTGTAAAATGTGTGTGCGTGTATGGGTGTTTGAGAGGGTGTTTGTGTGCATGTGTGTGTGTTTATGTTTGAATGTATATATTGAAGGGGGAGGGGTGTGTGTACTAAGGGGGGTGCAGTTAAAATTGGCGAGTAGGGCACTAAGGGGACATCTCCTGATTACTCACAGTGATGTCCCCTCACCCTCCACACCAAGGGGCCCTAAATGTCTAAGGTGCGGTTAAAATTGGCGGGTAGGGTGCCAGGAGGACATCTGCTGCTTGCTTGCAGTAATCTCCAAGCACCCCCCCTACCAAGGACCCTACATGTCTAAGGTGCAAATAAAACCGAAAGAGGGGGGGCCCACTCCATACGGCAACCATAGGAGGGGGGCCACTCCCAAGTAGCCCCCCCCCAAAGCGCATCGCAGGCTAGACCCCCCACCCCCTCACCCTAATATGAGGTTATATAAGGAAGGGGGTAAGTTGGGGACAGCTGGTAGACTGTCCCCCGGTGGTCAAACAGCCGTCCCCCAGCCCCACCCCCAGCAAAGGGGCCAGGGCCACCCAGCCCAGGGGCCCCACCCCCGGAGGCGCCGACACCCCAGGCCCGGCACCACCCACCCCACACAGAGAGAGAGGAGCCAGAAAGCGTCGCCCCCCCCGGAGCAAGCCCAGGCCCCCACCCCCAGACGCCGGCCCTAGAAGAGCTCTGGTCAGGCCTCGACGGGACCGAGGAGGCCAACCGGCCGAGGCAACCACTGATTGCCTCAGCGGAGACCCCGACCCGTTAGCCCCCCCGACCCGTACTAATAATGGCCCCCCCTCCCCCCCAAAACGCCCCCCCACAGGACAGGGCCGACAAGACCCCCACCCCACCCCACCCCAGACCCCGCAGCCGAAGCGGGTGACACCCAGAGCGACCGGGGGCCCCGAGAGGGTTGTCCCGTCCCGTCCCAGAGCCAGGGAAGGGCCGATCCCAGCCCCAGGTGCAGATGGGCAGCCCATCCGGCGCCGCTGGGCCCCCCCCACCCGAGCAGGGCCCCCCGCCAACCCCCCCCAGCACAGGCAAAGGGACCACCCCCCCAAGCCAAGCCAGACCACCACCCCACCCCCCCACCACGCACCACCACACCCAAGCCCAGAGGACCACGCAGCGCCCCAGCCCGCCCCACCCAGGCACCGGACCCGACCCCCCGACCAACGGAGCCCCCCACCGCCCCCGCCAGGCACCGGAAGCCCCGACCCCCACCCCAAACCACGGCAGAAGGGCAAGGAGCAGCGACGACCAAGCCCCCCACCCCCTAAGTCATGGAGTCAACCACAGGAGACCAGAGAGACTGAATTCTTTCAAAGTTACTTGAGCTTTGGGCTGACATTTTTTCCAAGCTGATATGATCAAACAGCAGATTTCTGTGTTGACTTATGTTTATATTTTTCTTGTTTTTCCAATTTATTAAAATAGTTTTTTTGGCAATACAAAGAGTTATGAAAATGATAGATGCTAATCCTTCTATATCGATGGTACTCATGTCACCAAGCACACAAAGTGACGGTGAGGCAGTGATTGAAACCTTAAGCCAGACTGATAAATCGGCACATACCTGCTGCCAGAGAGCCTGGACAGGAGTGCAGAACCACAGTGCGTGTCGGGTAGATTATTATCACAGTGCTCGCAAATGTCTGAGTTACTGAGACCCATCTTGAACATCCTCTGTCCAGTGTAGTAAATTCTGTGAAGAGTTTTGAGATGGATTAGCTGCAGATTTGGACTTTTTGTCAGTTTAAAGGTGTTTAGACAGAGTTCTGACCAGAAGCTTTCATCTGTGCTGATGCTCAAATCTGCATCCCATTTTTTTGTTGGAAGGGCAATATTGTTATCTAAATTACATAAAAGTTTGTATATTTTGGAGAGAGTTCTATTCATTGAAAAATTAATCAGAGTGGTAACTACATCTGGTAGCTTTAAATCGTCGTCTTTAATTTTATACTTTTTAGTAATACTTGATTTAAGTTGCTGATATTCCAAGAAGTTATTTATTCCATGTTTGTCTTGAAGTTCCTGGGGAACTTCAAGACAAACTTTTTTTCTATCTTTACTAGTTAAAGTCAATGAGTTGCTGCTGTGGGATTGTGTGATCACACAATTTGTCATGTTTTTTTTTCATGACAAATTGAAGATACAGAAATGGACAAAATTGTTAAAACTCCTCTATTTATTGGTATTAAACATACATTTTAAGAAATTTATTGGTATATTTTTGGTTCTGAAAACTAACCAATGAAAATCAGGTAGCAAAGCTGAAACCAGTTCAGCAACAGAAATTTTTTTTTTCCAAAAAAATGATTGGATCCCATTGGATCAAAAAAAAGTTATATCCTTTAAGTGCAATTCAGGAAAGCAAGCTGTAAAAAGAACTGCTTTCATTGTTCCCGCTCCAAGTCCAGCTGGGCAGTTTGAGAGGTGGGGCCCTAACTAAATAACAATGTAAATACACGTCAGAGGTAAAACGTAAGTACAAGCTATGAAGCTCAGCTTTTTAAAAAATCCATCAGCAAATTTTCTGACGAATATAATACAAAGTTGAATTTGAATTTTTTTTTAGATTGTGTTACATGCGGGGATTTTTTTCACTGTCTTTCCTTCTTGTGCCTTTGCTGAGTGAAGACACCTGGAGGAGACCTGACGAGCTGTCCAACCCAGAGCCAGCCACCAGGCCTGCATATAAACTCTGGTGGATCACTGGGAAAGGAGGCTCTACCTTGATCACAAGGAATACATAAGTGAATAAGTGAATACTTAGGTCCCTTTAATGCTGGAGAGTGTGGGAGGTTTGCAGACAGGGAAGACCAGGAACCCTGTCCACCTCATTTACTGTAGCTTCTCTTCTGTTGTGCAAACTAGTTGGTTGGTGCCACCTCTTGCTTGTTTATATTTCCTTTTTGTAAATAAGTCAGTGAGACTTTTTTTCTTGTTTCTGTTTCAGGATGGTAATAGCTGGGCTTGTGTTTTGTTCTATTTATTTCATTCCTTTGAGCCAATCTTGGTCCCTACATCCAATTCTCCCTCTGTGCAATAAAACCTTAAAAGTCTACCCGTGTGTGTTTTATGTTACGGTACCCTCCACCCCTAGACCTGCATGTTTGTGTTACATTTTTTTTTTCATTTATTGGACATTTTGATTTGATTTGAAATAACTCTTGTACTACTTAAATTATATTTTTAAATTAAAATCATATATTTAGATGTTTTGTTATTTCTTCATGTTTCGCAAGTTATATCATCTTCACAATATTGATCACTAATATCGCAAATCGCGAGTTTTCCCCATATCGTGCAGCCCTACCCAGTGCTAAGTATTGCCAAATATTTCAAAGTATTAAAAGAACAGAGCTTTTTAGCTTTTAATATATTTCAACACGTTTACCTACATTTTATCAGTAATTTCCTACTATAAAACATGACGCCTGTAAGCACAGGTTCACTTCCTGTGCATCCCCTTAGATTTCGATTTTCAACAGAGTTGGCATTAAAAGCATATAATGATGTTGTTTCAGATAGCAACAGTTTAGTGAAGGTGATTTTCACAGCTTGACTGGTTGACCTTATCATCCAGCAGAAGTGCCAGACGAAAACTCTTGCAGCTGAATGAGAACAAGCCAGCAAAAGATCTGGAATCTTTTTTAGCATCAACACAGTAATCTGCTGGAAATGGGCTCTCATCTTGAGGTGACAAAGTCAGTTTTAACAAGGCTATATGCACAAGTTGGAATGAAGCAAACTGTCAGAAAAATATATTTATTATTTTATTGTTTCAAATTGTACTTGTCTTATTAAAGTACCCTATAGAAAAGGTTGGAGGAGCTTTGCTTAAGTTATCAAAAGAGAGTTTAGTAATAGAAATTGAAGGCAAGACTATAATTTCAACCCACTTCTTTTTATTATATCCCACTTTGATCATATTTTGATCTGTTTTGGAAATGTTCCCAGGCGTCTATTAATTATTATAATGCTGTTTTTTAGCAAAAACAAAAACCGTCATTCTCTATGACATAGTTCAGGGGTCGGGAACCTATGGCTCGCGAGCCATATATGGCTCTTTTGATGGTCACATGTGGCTCGCAGACAAATCCTTAATTATACTTTTTTTTTTCATTAGACCAGTCCTTCTCGGGCGCGATGCAATGCCAGAGGCGCGCAGTAGTAGCGGTGCTTGGAGAAAAAACTATCAGTTTACTGTTATCTATTATTTCACAGAGTTTGTACCACCCGGAAACCTTTGAATTGCCTCCCTGAGGAAGAGCGCGCAGTTTTGGGGACGGGATGTGTGAGGAAGAAAGCAGAGGGGGTGGGGGGTGGGACCGGCAGCAGGTGAATCGCGCAGAGATGGTAAAAACGTAAACCTGCTGCCCGTCACTCCTGCAGCGTGGGTGTGTGTGTTTGGTTCCATGTCTGTCTCACATCTAAAGAACATTCAGACCTACGATCACGTTTAAAGTCTCAACGCCTGCATGAAGCAGAAACTCACCACGGATCAACCAGACTAGACCATCAGCAAAAGCACCACGAGAAATACTCATCATTTATTAGCAACAGTATAACAATGTTATTAAAAAGAATCCACAGACTTATTGGACTTTAAAAATGTTGAAATTACATCAAATGCACACATTCATTTGTATATTTAGTTTTAAACATATTGTCGCGGACTGAGTTTAACTTGGCTGTTGGGCCGCGTTAAAAGTTCTGGAGTTCATGGAACGCATCGTTCAAGCAGAGATCTGATTGGCCCTCAGTTCTGTCGCTCAGCCTGTTGTTAGGGAGTTTGGACCAATGGGGTTCAGCCATGGGCCGAATAAGGAAATGGGAGGGCTGGAGCAGGACGGGGGAATATAAAGTTGGGAGAAGCGCTCTCGTATCGGCGGGAGAGATCCAGGAGTTGCTGAATTGATTGTACGGCGTTTGTTGCGGTCTACAGTAACCAGAATAAAGAAATTTAAAAGAGGTTAAGTCTCCGTGCCTCAGTGTGGGAAAGGGACACTACATTATTGTATGGCTCTTTCGAAATTACATTTAAAAATATGTGGCGTTTATGGCTCTCCTGGCCAAAAAGGTTCCCGACCCCTGACATAGTTTATGCAGAGCAGCAGGAGTTCATCAGAAATTTGTGGTGGGGACTGTTGGCGCAGAGTTGCCACGTCTCTCCTTAGCCCTAACTGAGAGCTCTCTGTTTACACCCCCAACCTAACATTTGTGGTGCAACAAAAATGGTGAGCATTATTGCAGCTATCCAGCCGAACAGGTTTGATGCAGATTCCAGCTCAGATGAGGAAAACAAAGACGTACATGTGTCCATTTGTCTGCAAGTGGATGCATCAGAATAAAGCGGAGCAGGGAGCTTGTGGCCCACACTGCATATTTTCTAAGTCATAAACATGATCTTTTTTAAAACAGTATTTTTTGTCTACCGCCAATTTAGAATAATATGAACAAGGACTCAAAAATTTAATTTTAATGTTAATTTTCTTTATATGTTTTCTCTATCAACAAGCAATGCCACAAGAGCATGTTTGAAACACAATTTTTATCGTAGTGGGTTTATTAATTACAAGGATAGCATTATGAAGTGTTGGACAAATATTTTGCCATGTTTCCAGCTTGATGCACATTTAAACTGTTTCTCACTGTTTGTGATTAACATTTGCCTTTGTTTTATGCTTCAATTGGATTCAGTTTCCACAGAATTAGACATTTTGCTACTTTGTTTTTGTTTTATTATGACTTACATATCCCCACATTAATGTGTCATGCTGTCTAAATTTAAATATGTTGAAAGCAAAATCCTATAATAGATCAAGTGAAAGTGTAAATACACAGAAATTCTCCTAAGGTGAAAAATATTAAAGCTTTTGCTGGGTTGCAGTTCAACAGCATGTAAACAATGACAGAAAGGGCTCTCTGAGAACGAGTTCAAAAAGCCTCTCCACATTTTTCAAGCAGTGACATTTGGAACACAACACAAACACTCATTTGAATATCTCTGAGCTCCGGAAACAACAGCACTCCCTGTTTAAACCAGATCAGATTTGTTTGAAGTTCATCTCACATAGCAATATTTGACAAGTCAGTTTGCAGAGAGAGGAAGATTAAAAAATATGAGACGCTCAATGGCACAAAAAATGTGTCATTATCAGGGACTGCAGATGCACTCTGCCTGACAATATTATTCCCGTCTGTGTTTCCTGTGAATGTCTCAGACCTGACAGAAGAGTGCATCTGCCTGAGATTGAAAGCTTCCACTCCTTTAACATCTAAGCACAATAGTGAAACTTTCTTTACTTTTTCTTAGTACTTAAGTAGAAGTTGTCTACTTAAGTACGAAAAAAAAAAAAAAAAAAAAGAACGTCTTGTTTAGGGACGTAGAGGGGCAGGGGCTCAAAGTTGGAATAGGGCAATTAAAAAAGCTAATTGTTTAGTGTGTTAAATAATATGAAAACAAAGTAAAATTTTCAAATAAAGTAATAATAACTATTCCGTTCTCTGTTAGTTACTCCAGGTTCATGTGTATTACTGCTGTTTTAATTTCTGTTAATTCTCCTCAGTGTGTAACAGTTACAAGTTTTCAATTCTACATTGTCAGATTATCTGCTTTTGTTTTTTCATACTTTTTGTCCTGTCTTAGTCCTGCCCATTGAGAAGACTGTTGTTTTGATTTTGGGCTATACAAATAAGATTACATTTATTAAATTATTACGTTTCTGCCACCAAGCCAACTTTCCTACATTTTGTCTACTACGCCTCCAGTTCCTGATGGTCGCACCGCTGTTGAGGAATCAGAGACTGTCCTTTGCCTCTGATCCTCAAAACACAGGCTTTTGTTGTGATTGGTAAGATTTTGATACAAAAGATTATGAAACTAAATGAGACAGAATTTAAATAAGACACTTCTAATCAGAAAATATTATGTAGCCGGCCTCCCAGGGATCGGTATCGGAAGACGTGAATGAAATCATGGCGCTCGGACACACACTTCTGTTCACTCCACAGGTCTCTTAATTATAAGGGCTTGGACAGTAGAACACAGGCCGCTTACAGACCCACTACCGTAATTGCAATCCTAAATGCACTGCATGGGCTGCCTCCTCCAAAAGAAATGTTCAGTTTCAATTTAAAACAACAAAACAAAGGGGTAACATGTCACAACAAAACACAGTGAGATATTTTCCTCATCCTTTTCTGTGCTCTAAGGAGCCCTTGTCCTGACATTAAAAAAACTAAAATATATCTCCTTCCTACAGATTTATATCTTGTTCCCACAAATTAATATCTTGTTCGCACAAAATAATATTCCGTTCCCGCGAGATAATATTCTGTTTCCACAAGATAATATTCCGTTCCCAAGAAATACTATTTCGTTCCCTTAAAATAATTAATTTGTGCAAACAAAATAATTTTTTCGTGTGAACGGAATAATTATTCACATCATAAGTCATTCATAAACACGGATATGCTCTCCGACCAGGCCGCAAAAGCCGCTTTCAGCGGTAACTTGTGTGTCTCTGTGACCAACATTCGTTCACGAAAGGAAAAAGAAAAACTAAAATTATCAATTTATTATTGTCTCAATGAATATAGGAAAGATATCATAAGATTAATGATACCTAGGCTTGCTGCTTTGACATACGATTCACCGGACATAGCTCCTACTAGCTCCGCTGCGGAGCTCTTTTGCTTGTCACGCCGGCATTCGGGCAGTGGCCTGGCTGGTAGACAGACAGCAAGCTGATATTATAGTTTAGGGTCGAATAGGAATAATAATATTCAGGACTTGTCTTTTATTAACATACTCTTTAGCAGTCGCTTTACATTCGAAGGCTAGTTGGCTACATGCTAACTAGCCAATCATTTATCCTGTTATTCAAGTCAAATATTTACAGCAGATACCTTCTCTGTAGTGCTCACCTCCTGAACCAACATATTTTTTTTCTGAAATAAAACAAACAAACCAGCAATAACACATCACAACCTAACAAAAGCATGAAACCATGGAGGGAGTTTCAACTGCCGTCCACAGCGGTAATACCCGGGAACCGCCATTGAATTCTCCTCTGGTGCGGTGTTCAAACCGTCCCTTTTAGGGAGTCCCTCCTCTCTTGGCTGAAGAGAACCTCCATGATCCCTATGACGGGGTGAAGGTGAGTGAGTGGTTCCATCAGACATAGCAGTCTTTGGCAAAGTATAAGGCTTTAAAGTAATAGACATAGTGCCCAGGGTGTCTAACATTTGTCCATTAACTGCCTGTGAATCCACAACATTTGTCTTCAGGGGTTGGCTCTTCAATGAAGGGACTGACATGTGAAACCCTTTACTTATGAGTGACGCTGAAGCCCCTGAATCAATCAAGTTGGAAACCTCAGCATCTTTAACCACCCCTCTCACTTAAGACACAGGGCAGTTAGCGGCATCAACCTCATTCACAGTCTTATTGTCCTCCTGATGCATGTAGTCTGAAGAAGAAGAACACGGGCTCTGTGTACCGACTCCCACCTTAGAAACATCCCCACAATGTTCGCTGTCATTTGAGGTCTCTGAGACAGAAAACGCACTCCTTGTTTTCTGGGAATTGATTCCTGAGAGGCTCCCCATCCTAGGCTGGGGCTCCGCGCTCTCCACCATCTTGAGTCGGAAGGCGATGAGTACTGTTGGCGCCTGGGAGCTTCGTAGTCCCACTGTGAGCAAGATTGCTCTGTGTCTGGAGAGCGGCCTCGATGACTTTCAGGGGTAGGCCTGGGCTGACAGCCCCTCTCCTCACAGGCACGGCGGGACACGGTGGGAGGAAAAGCCCTTGGCACATCCCTCAGTATCCTGTTCTTTCATTTCCATCCTCATGTCCACCATTAGTTTGTCAATGGCTTTATGCAGGCCCTCAGCAGTAGACACAGACTGTACATGCAGCTGACCCCCAGCGCAGGAAGCGGGACCATAGGGAGCTACACAGTCCCTCTGCAGAGCCTCTCTGGCATTTTCCCACCTCTCTACAATCGGCAAGGCCTCCTCCAAATTAGTGGCCCCCTGCTTCAAACACTTGGTTTTAAGCGCTGTATCCAGACCAGCTAGGAAACGCCGGAATTTCTCCTCTTGTTGTGCCACGTCTCCGTACTGCGTGAACGCTGCCATGATGAGCTGAGTCACGTCTGCGGCGAACACCTGCAGGCTCTCTCCAGCTGCTCGGGTCCGCGCTGCCAGGCTGGTCCAGAAGCGCTACAACGCCTGCTGCTGGCCGAACACGTCTTCCAGCCTCTCCTTCGTGGTCTCATAGTCCGACTTCACAAAGTCCGGGAGGCTGTCCCACAGCAGGAACACGCTGAGCCGCATGTGGCTCAGGAGCCGTGTTAGCCACCCCTGCTCTGGTGGCTCTGAATTCAAGTGAAGAGACAGAAGCAGCAGATCCGAACCATAATGCAAAAAAGGCACAGTAGAAGAATATCATGGGGATTTTGTAGCAACTTTTTTTTTCTTTTATCACTAACAAATAAATAAATGGGGCACTTTTTAATATATGGCAAAAAGGGCAAGTGCTCTAGCACCCCTAGGGCCTATCTGTGCATGTGCCTGGTCTTGATCATTATCCCATATGGTACATTTGCAAATCTTTAATAATTGTGTTGACACATGATCAAAATCAATCAAAGTGGTAAACCAGCAGGCTTTGTGAATATATCATCAGTAAAAGCTGTAGGTTCAGTTAAATGTGATGTTATTCGATGGGGACCAGATTTTGGTTTTTATCATTTGGTTTCAGAAAATGGTCAAAGTAACATAGAAATACTTCGATAAATTCTGCTCTTTTTTCTGTAACCACCTGTTTGTCAAAAGACAAGTGAAATAGATTTGTAACGTTTTTGTCTTCTTCTATAGCTTTCCTTCACTGTATCAGGGTTCTCCTTTCTTTTTTTTTTACAGTGCAATGTCTTCAGCGTCCTAATTGCCTGTTGATGTTCGAATTTCAAGAGAGAAAAATGTGAAAATGCTCACGTCTGTGTGAGATAAGTGTAGAAAGTGTGTATTGACGAGTTTTACAGCCTTAAAACATCTGTAATTCTAATTTGTGGATTTCATTTATGGAACGTTTTCCTCACAATAAACAAGGAAAAACTGTATTGTAAATATCTGTTAAACCGAACAAGCAAACAAGAATGAATGTCAAATCCCTTCACATTTTAGTTTGCTAAAGTTCAGCCCACTATTGTATTTCCACATCAAAATAATCCCAAGGGGACATTATTGGAACATTCACATGTTCTTGTTTTAATTGAGTGTTTCCACACATTGGACTGGAATGATGGACTAATGCGTTTTTTTTTTTTGTACGTTATAGTAAAATAAACCTACCATGCCAAAAGTACCAATTGAAACGGTATGTTCTTATATTGTTATCATCAGCGTATTTAATTTTTAATTTATTTTTTAATTTATAGGCCGATTTAATTCAAATTGATGAACAACTTGCCTTAGACATATCGATCTGGTTTCACCGTAGGAATAGAAATAAATTCATCAATTAAGTTGATTAATTGTTTCACCCCTAATACAAACTATAAAATATGAATATTAGCACATAGCTGTTATGTGGCTGCATGCAGCTTATGTCAGCTAAAAGGACACTCAGATTCCATGTTTGTGTCAAATTCTTCCCTCCTGTCTGGAGATTTTTTATCATTTATAAAAGCCTCCGAAAGAAGATTTCCCACTTGGCATCGTGCGTGAAGCATAATCTTTCCATGTCTGTGATAGGACAACAGCTTGAATGACACTTTGGGAATTGCTGGTGGATTCTACTGGCTTTGAAGACTTCACAATGTCTATATCCCCCTTATAACCCAAAAGGTACCACTGGTATTGTTCCAGTAAACTCAAAAGTAAATTTAAGGTTCGAGCTATTTGTCGGAAAGTGCTTTGTTGACAAAAAAAAAAAAAAAAAAAATTAAATTTGAAAACAAGTTCAGGTGTAGGATTTCAGATGTTTAATGTAATTTTCATTTTTGTCAAAATCTGAATCTAAAAAGAAATTAATTCATTGACACAACGTAAAGTTTAACAATTATTTTTTGAAGTTATCTGTCTTAGTGAATCAAGAGCAAGGACGAGAAACACAAAAAATCTGCATAAATTAGTTTTAGGTTATTTTAAAATATATAGATAATATATTTTTTCGGTCTCTGCATGAACTAAAATAAAGATTATTAATATAACAACAGAAACTTTAAGAGATTGGCCACAGCAAACCAAATCAACAGCTAAAGTCAACGGGAAATCTTGCCTTTTAGCCAAAGTTTAACAGTTTTAGCAGCTAGTTCAGTCTTTAGTCAAAGCTACACTCACAGTGTCTGGACCTCTGCCAGGACAGCCAGCAGCAACTGCACATATTGTCTCTCAAAGCACAAAAAACAAATTCTCCCCTCATATTTATCTGTGCCTTCAAAAGCCGTATCAACAGGAAGGAAGCACAAGAGACAAAGAGAGGCGAGGATGAAAGACAGGGACACTAAATGTGCTGAGGCTTGGTTTTATTAGAGGGAGTTGAAAGCATCCCTCTTGGCAGTGAAAACATGATGAAATCACCCGAACTGATGTGATGAAATATGCAGTGTTATTTCAAAAACACAGAAAACAATCCTGCACATGTAAAAAGGCAATTAGGATGAGCAGAATAATATACTCTTGCTTCCCAATGACAAATAAATGGAAGCGTTGATATAAGACTGTGAAAATTATCATCAGACTCTTTCCCTGACCTTTTTCAAACTAATTATAACCACACAACTGTTGTTGCGAAGCAAAGATAATTGGTTGAGGCTGTCTCTAAACACTGTTATTGACAATAAAAGAGAAAGAAAATCAACATTTTGCCTGGCAGATAGGCTTCTGGTGTTTACCAGCTTTCAATTTGCAATAACAGCTGGGTCATCCCATGTCCATCAACTTTGTGTAATCACCACGGAACATAGACATGTCAGCAGATCTCGCGCCAAACCTCATATATCGAAAATCCTGCTAAAATTTTCACAAACGCACATCAAAGGTTAAAGTTTGCAGGAAGCAAATGGCTCTGATTTACATGCTAAAATGAAAAAGGATGTCAGTTTTGTTGCTTTAGAACGGATGCAAGTCACCTTCAAAAGCGCTTTCCTGGTTTATGCCATCATGTTGCTGCGAAAGTCGAAAAATGACACATGAAACGCTTTGCTTTGGAGCAGACTTTTAACACTGTTTGAAGCCAGTGCAGTTTAGAGGTTGAATCTCCTTTCAATGATTCAAGAGGTCTCTTTTCATCCTAAAAGCTGAAGGATTGAGAATTTGTGACATGGTTAATATATTTTACTTAACAGTAAGATATTTAAAACAATTTCCCACATGTGGGATCGATAAAGTATTTCTGATTCTGATTTAAATAGATTTTCAGGATCTTTTTTAAAAACATTCCACTAGAATAACACATTATTTAAAACTCCCAGATTGTTAGGATCATATTCTCTTATCACCTAAACCAGAGAAATTGACAGAAGATGACGTGTTCTTTGAACTATTGTGACTCTTCCACCTCTTCTGCAATTAACATGTTTCCAACAGATTCTGAAGCGGATAAAGGCAGCTTTGCACCAATTCAATTCAATTCAATTTTATCTATATAGCCCAAAATCACAACAACAGTCGTCTCTATTCGGCTTCGTACTGGTAATTGTAAGGTAAATATACAATCAAAAAGGATCATACATGCACAGAATTCAATAGGAGAATACTAAACTTTAACTAAACAGACTAACTAAACTGGGCATCTCTGCCCTTAGACCCTCCTTCTCGGTAAAAACTCCTTCTCGGGAAAAACGGATTCCGGAAAAAACGGAGAAACCTCAGGGGTGTCCACATGAAGGAAGGATTCTCCCCCAGGATGGAAAAGGGATGCACCAGAACTCATAAAGAAGAATTATCTTATCTAACTCTACAACTACATATTTAAAGTCCAGCAAATGAGCTTCATCCAGATGAAGTTGGGGGACGGCTGGGGGCGCGAGACGAGCCGGAGACAGAAACCACAGCCAGATGTAGGAGCAGTGGTAGAGACGAGCCAGAGATGAGCTACACGGTCAGGTACAGGAGCATGGATAAGCCAAATGGAATCTGGAAGCACCCCTCTTTCTCACAACCCAGGAGGGGAGTGGGAAAGAGGGATAGTACATGAATGGCACTGCAGCAAACAGTGGCATGGAGAACTAAATAATAACTAAATGATCAGGAATAGAGGAGAGAAGGAAAACAGAAGTAGATGAGAATAGAGGACAGAACCCCAGTGCACCATAATTTCCCCAGCTTCAAACTTCTAGCAGCCTACTAACAACTTTATTGTTATTGTTAAGTTTAATTTAAACAAATTAACAGTAAGGTAAATATTCTCTTAACACTGACTAAAAGCTTAGTGGGAATTGGGTCTAAGAGATAAATTGTGGATTTGATCCACAGCAGTGAAGCAGTCTAATGTTACAGAGGTTTCTATGGATGCCTTCACTTCTACCGCTTCAGTCTGCTCTGGGCTGATAGAAGGAATAACTTGATTCAACTTATGTCTAACATTTGAGATTTTACTATTGAAAAATGTAAGAAGATCATCAGAGCTGAGAGAAACAGGAATATGTGGTTCTGCTGAGCTCTGACTGCGAGTTAATCTAGCAATAGTACTGAAAAGAAATATTGGATTATTTCCATTCTTTGATATTAAGGTTGAACAGTACTGGCTTCTAGCTCTAAGAAGAGCTTTTTTTATAATTTAATAGGCTATTTTTCCAGGTATTCAGAGACTGCTCTGAACTGGAGCGACGCCATTCTCTTTCCAACTTACGGGTTTAAGAGAACGTGTTGCAGCATTAAACCACAGTGCTACTTGGTTTTGTCTAACAATCTTAGGTTTCAGGGGGGCAACAACATTGATTTTTCCCTGAAATCCTGGATTTCTGATAGCATAACTGGGGGGGGTGCTTCATTCAATCTAACACAGTCATCCTGTTGGAGACAAGTTTCTGTTTCTGTCTAAGAGGGACTTAGAGGAAATGGACTGAATGTTTAATAAACCACGTTTAATTACATCATAATTCTGCTTGTTACTGAGAGTTATGGTGTCTGTCACTGTAAGGTTACTGTGCCTACTCCTTTCACTTGTCTTTCAGCACATAAGCTAAAGCTAGGAACTGCTTTACTTTCCCTGCATGGGTTTTGCACCAGCACTAAGGAAGGCTAAGAGGACAGTTTTAACCTGCTGCTGCAACATACAACACCTTAAGGTAATTCTTCCACGCTGGTGCAAAGCTGCACCTGCTTCAGATTCAATTGGAATTCTGTTAATTGGACACTGGAAAGAGTTAGGGTTGTTGAAAAAAGGTCATCACTGAAGCTACAGCTCCAATGTTTAAGTGGTAAGGAGAACAAATACAACTTTCCGTTGATTTATATTTAAAAAAAAAAGCTTCATACTAAAAGAAAAGAGAAAAGAGTGCTAAACACGGCTTAACACTTGTCAACCACCCAAATGCAGAATTTTGCAGGAATGTTTTTTTTTTCTCTTTATATCACTTCCTCCTCTAGGTCACCCACATTCACCCATAATATGTATATTTTTACACTGTCTAAATGACTTCTTGTATGAAATTAAATCGAATTTTTCCTAATGAGAAATATTATAAAAAAACACATACACCAGGGTTTACAATGAAAAGACGATGAAAGTTCATCCATTTTCTAAACCTACTTTCAGCTGTCACAGGGCTGCCAGAACCCACCCAGCTACTGTTGAGCCAAGGCTGAAATTTCAGTTCTTGGAATTTTTTATACTTTAATCATTTATAAAAATAAAAAAAAACATGAAGTAATGGCATACTTCTCAGAAAATGTCTAAGCATTCTCATTTGTTTTCCAGCAGCACTAATGTCTTATGGATCACTTAGCAGGCAACGTCCCATCCAGCTAAAGAAATCAGAAATATTAATTCACATTTTTTTTGTCATTAACCAGTTGAGGCCAGCACTTTCCCTCTTGACATTTTCAAAGTACAGGCATGCTTTTCAAAATTGATGATTTTTAAAAAGTTTTAATTAGAAGAGTTAATGATCTGTAGTCCAACATTCAGATGAATGCCTTCCCTTGAACCTGTGATTTTTTTTATTTTTTTTATTTAGTCTAATTAACCTTTGCAGCCAACCATTCACTAAAACACTGTGTGTGTTTGTGCGTGCTCCTTTAGTGCTGTAAATATAAGGGAGATTCTTCAACACTAAAAGCCTTTTGGATGACTGACTTTCGCAATATTTCCTTTGTCTTTGGGTCAACTGAGGTCCAATCAAGTGTAAGAGTACCCCTGTGGACAAATGTTACATTTTAATTTATTGTCTTGAAACTTTTTCATTTATATGAATCAAATATTACAACATAACAGTATTCTGATGCTCATTCAAACAGCGGTCATGGTACTTTAAATCACACACGACAAAGTGCAGCATTAAAGATTTCTTTGGAATGTAAACAACACTTGTCATGTGAAAGAAAAGTCCAGTGGTACAACAACAGAGCTGGATTCTTTAAAAAAGATGGTAAATGGGGAAAAAAAATGATCTCAGTCGGGTTTTTTTAAACTAAGATCAAATCTGTTTGAAATACTGTATTTTCCATACTATGAGGCACACTAAAAAGCCTTTTTTTTTTTAAACATACTGTGCCTTATAATCTGTAGCGCCTTAAATGTGGATAAATTCTGGTATTGCTGAGTGATGTCGAAGAGATATTGCGAGGTACACAGCAACAAGCGGTTCCAGACTGTGTTTCTTTTTTACATGTTACCTACAAGGTTAGGAGGTTCAGGTAATGTGAATATGGTAACACGGCTAACATGTAGCGTTGTTGAACTGTGTTTTTTTAATGTGTTCGTAAGAAGATTGGGAGTTAGTGTAGTCACAGTAACCTTTGTTTTAGTGGTATCAACCTGTTTTTTTTACGTGTTGCAAGCGATGTTGGGAATTACAGGTATTGTGAATACAGTAACAACGTGACTAAAGTGTATCGTGTTACAAACAAGGTCAGGAGTAACTGTGAGCGCAATTATTAAAGTCTGACAGATGGACATATTTCTGACTTTCATTGTGTTCTAATGAGGAAAATGTGGTACCTTCAAATAAGCTTTTTCTTTTCGTTTGTTGACAATAGGCGTTCATAATAAGATAAAAGTGTCTGGAAATAAATATTTGAAATATTTTAAATGCAAAATAAATGTATGTTTTTACTGACAAATATCAGAATTATCTATGCATTTACCTCGTCTTTTTTTTCCTTTTTTTGTTTTGCATCAGCTGCTGGGCATTACCTTTAACAAACATGCAAAACCCAATTTTTTTTTCTCTCTTCTTTTTTAACTTGTCCTGTCCAACAGCTGGGCAGGCAGATGAGAGCTGAGGGCCTCTTGTGTTGGACATATTTTACTTTAACAACAGGGGTTATGAATCTTCAGACAAACCAAAGGTATGTCTGGATAAACCCCTTTTGTAATTGAGGCCAAACTTTATTAATTTCAATCATGTTTGAAAATCTTTGGTGTTGGACCGGACGGAAAAGGAAAGGGGGGAAGAAGAGAGAGGGACGTTAGAGGGGGTGGGGTGGGGGTAGAAGGGTGATAATAGGAGGGGGGGGGGGGGGGTAAGACCATGAAGCAACATAAAGCAACAAGTTTACTGGTTGTTTATCGTTACGGTAAGGTTCAAATGTAGTACAAAAAGGGCGGGGCCTGTCCACACACACACTCAAATATTATCAACACACCTGCTAGCTGCAGAAATGTCCACGTGTCAACATGTACACAAAACAGATAGTGTTCACACGCATACTTATGCCTTATAACCAACTAGTGTGAAATATTTCATTCATTCAATCATGCAAACTATTAGTGCAAAGGTGAGCTAACACCTGTGCTCAGGTGAGTGTTTATGTTCTTCTAAAATGGATGGTGGAATGTGAAAAGAAGGGGGAGGAGTGCCCAGCCATCCCCACACCAAGACCAAAACCCAATTTTAATATTTTACATTGTGTATATTTGCGAAGTCAACTAAGTACGTGACAAAACAACGTTTTTTTGCTGTAAAAATATTCAAGTTTAGGTTTAGCAGACATTTCACTTTAGATATATTGCTGGAAATTGATGTTTCTTCCAGTTTTTAGCTTATGAGGTTTTATTGATCAAGATCTTAAATATAGACCCTATGAATCATGAAATAATATTAAAAGACAGACTTACTTTCACAGTAAGTTTTATTTTATTCATTCTGTCTAGGGGCCGTCTCTACATGTTTGCATGTTACATGTGTGTATGCCAATGCTTTACATGTGTGTATGCCAATGCTTTACATGTGTCTATGCCGATGCTTTAAAAGGTGCCTACATGAATGAGTCAGATAACACAAAAACCAGCTCTGACTACATCTGAATTTGGGTGGGGTGTGTGCATTGCAGTGTTGAGAGCTGCGGCTCCACAAACACGTTCCATCTGAAAAACAGCCTGCAGGCTGTGGCAACCTGAGTGGCATCAACACCGTTCAGTAATTCATTTCACACAGACCTTATTACGCACAGTTCTAAGACGCGCAGCTCACTGTAATGCCTCTGTTATCTGCCCAGCACACATCCGCCCACAGACCCGGGCGCAGGTGTGCCATCACGGCAAGAGCTACGGTTCAGACACCTGCACAGTAGATAGGCTGGAGGCGAAGGAAGAACTGCTCTGAGGGAATTTTGTTAATAAGGAATGAAAGTAGCACAGACGATTTCCAACTAATCCATATTGTTTAACCAGTTTTAAAATATCACTGACTATAGCAAATGAACTGGAAAGAACAACCGATAAATCCTGATAGAATTGACTAGACTTTAGTTTTACTCAAATCCAACAAAATAATTTTATTTTTTTTTTAGCTTAAATAACTCATCTAGTCCTGATTTTTTCAATAGCATAAGTATTATCACAGAACTATAGTCTGTTGCTCTTTTTCTAAAGTTCTGTGTTAGTTTGACTTTAGACAGTCGACAGAATATCTGTCTTATGCTATGCTTGTTCTTGAATGTGCATTTAGCCCATGGTGTTCACACCGGACACAGTGTGAACACAAGAAGAGAAACGCTTTCTTCTGCTTTTGCAACTGTAAACTAGCGCATGTCCAGTTGGAAGAGGCTGTTGAAGTGGAGCAAATCTCATGAATCCCTTTCCAGGTTTTTTCTTTCTCAACTCTATTCAAATATATGAAAGACTTGGTGCCCTATACTTTAACTCTAGCACAAACGGCAATTATTAATTTCTCCTTCATGATCAATTTTCAAAAAGTTTGCCCTTCTGTGAATTATAAATCCATACATCATTACCAAATCTGTGTCCCTGATTTATCAAAGTTTGACCAAGTTTAACTATAGACGCACGTTCAGTGGACGCGCTTTTGTATGTAGAGCTCTAAAACAGTCGTAGCTGCGTGTCAGCATAAGAGTTGTGAAAGCGTATGCCCAAAACGCGCATATACACGCGTTGCATAGACTATCCATCCAAAGTGGTCGATTTATTGTGCATTAGTGAGAGTGGTGTTAATATGCAGTGGCTTCAAAATTCTGGTTTTAATCCAAATTTTCTTGTCTCATATTTCAAAGCAAAGAATTCCAAAAATATTTTTTTTTTGGCACTTCTTTAAAGAACTTGTAGATGCTTTGTTACTAGGCAGGTTTTTTGGCTTTGTTACTAGGCAGGTTTTTTGGCCTGCTAGGAGCCCAAAAGTCTGAACTTTTCTTTTCTTTTCAGATGTGTTTGAAGTAAATAAAAAAATAATAATAAAATAATAAGAAATAACAAATAAAATATTAAACTCTTTCCGAATAAATGCATGTCACAACAGCACTCTGCAAAGCTATACTGTATTATCAACATTCTAGCAGCCTAACGGCTGTGCAGAGTCAGCTGGAAAACTACAATTCATTGTCTTGACTGTCTTTCTAGGAAGCTGAATGACATCTGTTAAGGGCATCCAGGATTAAGACTGCAGCTCACTGAAGTGTTTGAGGTAAGCAATAACCGAAGACGATTACCCATGATGCTCCAAGATAAGATCGCCCACAAGCAAAGAGTGCTAGTTCCTCTCCTCCTCTGCCTTTTTTTTCTCTCACCCAGTGCATGAATTCATCCTGGACCAAATTTCCAAAATCTATATAAAATAACCATAAATTTTGCAGGTTTATCAAGTTGCCAGCTTCTTTTATTTTGCCATCCCCTCAGTCTCAACAGTACAAATTTGTCATACATAATGGATGAATTGGTATAGGTGGAGCTCTTTACGCACACACTGATGGAGACTATGGGGAAAACAAGGCACCATGTGCACACCACGGACACACATCCTCCAGATCATCAGCACTTTCATGTATTTCTGAAAGGCTTCATTTGTGTTTATGATGGGCAGTCACCTTGACAATACAGGATGACAGACAGGACGCTGTGTGTGTGTGGCTCTCTGCGGCTATACAACTATCTTCTATCTTCAAACGACTTAAAAAGTAGATTTTCTCCCAAAAAGAGAGCTGACCATGGCCCCTCAGAAAAGCCAGGAATACGAAGACCTTAAAAAAACTCTTGATGATATTAAAGCGACGCTTTAACCGTTTAGGGAACAAGTGAATGCTAAGGCAACGCTTACAGTGCTATTGGGTGAATTCATAAGGCTCCGCGTTAAAAACGAGCAACGAGATAACCGGGTCGACACTCTGGAGAAAAGACTGGACGATGTGGAACAACAAGTAAGGATGAATAATATCATTCTCACTGGATTAACAATCAAGCCCCAGGCTAAGCTAAATGCAGCAGAAGCTAGCATTATTAATGCTAATAGCGCTACAATCCCTAGCAGTTCTGAAACGGAGAGCTGTGGCGAGACTCTGGATCTCCAAGTGAAATCATTTCTCACGTCTAAAGGGATTTCGCTGGATCTCAATACCATCGAGACCTGCCACCTGCTCCACAGGAGAAAGGAGACGGATAAACCAGCGATCCTCATCAGGTTTGTGAATCAAAAACACAAGCTAGCTTTGATGAATCAAAGGAGGAATCTGAAAGGATCTACTGTTTATCTGAACGACCATCTGACCAGAAGGAATGCTGAAATCGCTAAACATGCCAGGCTACTCAGAAAGCAGAAGCAGATTGAGAACACTTGGGTTAAAGGCTGCAGGAACCAGAACCTTGGACCGGACCGGTCCAAGGTTCTGGATGTGAAGACCATGAAAGACTTTGAAGTGTTTAATCACGGTCGTCTGAAACAACATGCAGTGATAAATCAAAGAGCCAAATAATTTCAAGAAATATAACGCCTGGATTCTTCATTTCCTCCATAAGTCGGAAGTGACCTGATTATCAACAAAGATCTGACATGCAGACAACTTGACTTCAACTCTTAGGCGCCGCTGATATCAGCTGAAGATATGGACCTCTATCTAATGTCTGCAGACACAACAGCGAAGAGAACTATAAGCTTTGTTTTAAACCGAGAAGAACAGCTGGTAATCAGCAGAAGAAGGAATACCAGCCTTGGTCTTTCGACGAATATGGACCCTTTTTTTACTTTTTATTTTACTTCATAGCATTACTTTGTCATAAAATAAAAAAAGAAAAAAGAAAAAAATAAATAAAAAATACAAAAAAATAATAAAACAAATGATTAATCAATTATTTAAAATTGTCAAATTGATTTAATTTTAATTATATTACTTCACTTGTTTAAAAATAATTTTTTTGATAAGCTGATTCATTAATTTTTCCTAATGAAACATAATTTTGTACATATTATTAACTTTTGATACTTGATCAAATCTTTCTATGAAAATTCCTGAAACAGTGTTTTGTCTAATCATATCAATGACTTTTATAAGTAACATGATCTCCATATATTTTGGATACTTCATTGCCATTTTGATTTTTAAGGTATTTTTTACAAAACAATTTAAGCAATTCATCTTTGTCATGTGTTTCAAATTGATTCAAAAATATTTCCATATGTAACATAATGTTACAAGACATGTAACAAAATGTTTTTTAACTTTTGATACTTCATGAAATTTTCCTATGAAAATTCCTGAAACAGTATTTTGTCTATTTTACTGATATAGTATTATATTTTAATCATATGAATGACTTTTATAAGTAACATAATCTGCATATATTTTATATAACTGGTCTGCATTTGCAATGTTGATTTCTGAAATAGTTATTTTTACATAATAATTTAAGTTATTCATTTTTGTCGTGTGCTTTATTGATACTTTACGATTCTTAATTCTGTCGGGATTATATAAGTTCGCTTCCTTCCACTCCCTTTCAAGCAATATATATTAATATGCTTAATTATCCCAAGTTTCATTAGTTACTGTTTGAATGTATAAATGATTATATTATTGTTTTGTGTATCATTTCTATTTGATTACTTGAAATAAACCATTTCAAATAAAAAAAAAAAAAATCAAATCAATAGCAGATTTTGGGATACATGTTACCTATGACTTCAGAAGGGCTGGTTTGGAAGCGCACTGTGAACAAAGCTGGTTCCGCACAGGGCAACGTTGACCCGTAGAGCTGCTGTGAGTTTATCAAATATTAGCGTTTGTTTTTTTGTTCAGCTTCCCAACATCTGTCTATCAGCTAGGGGGTGGAAGGTGTGAAAGGGGTGGGGGGTTGTGTGTAGATCTGGGGAGGGTGCTCTATTTTAATATTCGTGTTTGTTTTCGTATTATTTATTTTGTTTTAATGTAAAGCACTTTGTGTTATGTTTTATAGGAAAAGTGCTATATAAATAAAGTTTGATTGGATAATCAATCATAAGGTTTATGTAACATTTTTATTTTCATATTTATTATTTTTTAAGATAAATAGTCAGCTTTATTTAAAACCGATTTGTTCAGAAATTGTTCAGTAGCTTTACTTTAAAATGAAAACTTTCAGTTGAGCCTTTTTTAAAAAGTAAATGTACTTCTTTTGCTGACAGTAGTGCATTTGGTCAGTTTAGTTTATGCTCGTAAAATAACTGCTTTGTAAAAAAAGTTAAAAATAAAGAAAGAAAAGGTGAGAAAACACAATATATTAAGACAACTGTGGAACTAAATTTAGGTTGATTTAAAAACCATTGGAATATCCAAAGAGGTCAAACGTTTAGGTTAAATTTAAAAATTCAGAAACATCAGGTTGCCTTAAAGTTTCCTCAACTTTTTATTTTATTTTAAGTATGACCATTTTTTTCCAGACTTATATTTTTTGACATATGATGACAGATTGAGTGATGTGTTGTTAATTTGAAAAAGTAAAGCCAAATCCTGAAAGTTACTGAACAAGAAGGTATCGAGTATCCAAAGACAAACGTCAAGGCTTGTCTGTGATACCACGGAAAGTGGCCTCAGCACGTTGGATAAGCAAAGTACTGTCCTGCTATGCCTGTGTCAGATCTGGGTTACGGGATGAGTGAGGCACACGGGGCCCCTCCCTGCATGAATAAATGTCGTTCGAAGCCTGCTTGTCAGAGTGAATGACTGACTGATGGGTGACAGAAGGCATTCGTAACTTTTCCGTGCTATCGAGATTCACGAGTGAGAGACATTGTGTCATGTAGCACTGCAGGCAGATCAGCTGTGGCGCCCAATGCCACTCACACGGTGGCAGATTGATGCACGCCATACGACTAGACAAAATGGGATGAGATTTGGGAGTGCGGATGCCTGAGAGAAATAGACTGGCTGGTGCCTTCGCTTGTATGTCTGTGACATTACAAGACTAGTGTAAGGTGGAACTGGATGGTGTGCCAGTATGTGAGCCCATTTTTTACTGTGCCATTTGCATTCAAGGCATGATGACCCTCTCCTCTCATCTGAAATTCTCATTAATTCAAAGACTTTCAAATGCACACACACCAAGCTTCACACAGGCCATCGCATTCCAATCACCGCGCCCTGCCCCTTCAATCTTTTTCTCCTCGTCTATCTTTTTTTCACGCTGCCACTCTTCAATTTTCACCCCCCCAAACATTCCCTCACCTCTCTCTGTTTTTGCCCCCGCCCCTTCTCATCTCGCCCCCTGCTTTTTTTCCTTGCCCTCCAGCTCTTTTCGTGACGCCGTCTTCCATCTGCCTCTTGCGTGTCTAATTGGTGTAAACATTGCAGGTTAGTGCAGACACCTCAGCATGTAGACACCTCATTTTGACACCCCACCATTATGTCCCCATTATTATCACATCCATTCATGCCAAGTGTGCCATGAAACCCTGTTGACCTTGTTATGGGTGTGTAATGTCATGGTGTAATGGCGACCACTCATTAATAGCCTGTTAGAGCTCAGGTCAGAGTGAAATAGGTCTTGTCTGAATTATTCATGAATTAACCCTGTTTTTGCCTGTGGAACCACACTTTACAGTTGTTAAAGATGCTGGCTGACGGAGAACTGATGGATCGATGTGAGAGGTTTCAATCAGAAAGTAAAGGTCAGGACACCCTCAGTCTGCTTTCAAAACCTAAGTACGAAAAATAATTTTAACTGATGGCAAAAATACTTTTATTAGTTATGGAAATGGTTACTATAGCTTATACTAACCTATGTAGCACTTTCCTTTAAGGTTCAAAGTGTCAGAGTCACAATCCCATTCACCAATTCAATAACTGATGGCAGCTCCCCTTCCTTACACACGCGCATCCCAATAACAAGCAGGCACAATGTGGGTTTCAGTGTTTTGCCCACTTCAAAAGATGGCAGCAAGGTGAGGACCGACCCTGTGATCTTCTTATCAGTGGTTGACTGCTCTACTTCTTCCCAATGCCTATCCACAGAAAATTGTATTTACAGTTTTGTTTTTTGTTTGAGCAGGAGTTTTCAGTAATAAGCAACAGATCACAGTTGGGAGAAATAAAGAGTTGCACCAGGACAAAATATATATGTTTTTACATGTGACCTGGACCTCGACCAAATGGAATACAGGTTCTGAGAAGCTACAATCACTTCTCTGAGTCTTATGGTGATTGAAAAGCTAATCTATTTTCTAAACACTGGAATGTCTCTATTACACACAAGTGTATCAGTTTACAATACTATTTAATCATTTTTAAAATGTTATTAAATTTTGTTTACATTTTGGTGCGTTTCCAGGTATCACTTACAACCATTGACTGTGTAATTTAACTGGACGAATAGTGTGTGACGTCATAGATAGAAAATGCCTTGCTTTCTGTTCCAACCAAATGAAGTTAATTCTGTCGCCATTTTCCTGTGATACGTCCTGAACCAGACATCCTCAGTAAACCACAAAAATATCATGAAAAAAAGGATTAACAAGAAAATGTTCATAAAAGGTACTACAGCAAGAATGATTATCTGAATAACAGCTGTTTATTTCTCAATAGAAGTCTGTGGGATTTTGGCTTTTTGGGACCGGCGGGTACCTACGATTTGGAACGCAAGGGGGGAGGGGTTGCTCAGTTCAGTTGTCATTTACCGTCAATGAGTCACTTATTTAAGTTTGTTTGGTTATTTCCAAACAACAGATCTAAGTTGTTCTTGCTATTGATTCAGAAGATTGCTTTGAATAACACAAGACAGACATTGATATAATATTGTGTTCAGTATCATTACAGTTATTCAGCCTCAAAATTCTTTGATATTGTTCACTTATTCCACTTTTCTTTTTTTTTGTAAATCATGACAATTCTAAAATACATTGTATAACTTTATATCCCCCAAATTAGTGATCAGAAGATTTTGAAGAGTTTTCAGTAACTAAGTCCATCTTTTATTCAACAAATAAAACTGCTGCTGAAGCACAAAGTATCTGTGGCCCTGGAAAAAAGGCCCCTGTTAATTCACAGGTTTATAATAAGATTCTGAAGAAAATGCTTTTGAGAAATGATACAGCATTATGGTAGATTAACCACACAGTAACCTATTCCAGATCTCTTGTTATAATGACTGTCTCCTCACTTCTTTCATCCTCCTTTAATTTCCTCTCCTCCTCATCCTTGGTCTCTCTCATCCAGTGATGACAAATTCATAAACCTGTCATCTTGGCCTCTCTCTGGTCTTTTCTCTTCCTTGTCTTTGACCCTCTTCACGTCATTTCATGGCTCCTCTCTCTCCTCCCCTCAATTCTTCTGTGCTCATAATGGCTTTGATAAAGCCTGTCAGATTAATTAACGTGATTAAGTATGCATGCCACACTGATAACAGACCTTCAAATGTAACTAAAGGACATTACTGTAGCTGGCTAGAAAGTAGGATGGATGATTGACTGGGAAAAGAGGAAGAACTGTCTGATTCTCTGACTTTTTAGTTGGTTTATTTCCCTTTTGGACAATTTTGTCCGGTATTATCTTTCACTTTTTTATACTGTTTTATTTATTTTTTTAATAATTATTAGAATGAATCAATTGGAATAGTACCTATTGATTCAACACTAACACAGCTTTACCAAGGTTTTGAATCAAAAATTCATTAAAGGGAATAAAATGTGATACTTTTTGTTTTTGTTTTCCTTTGACTGACAGGGCAACACAAAACTCTTTATTGTGGTTAAAACTACCTGGGCAATGTTAACGTTGCAATGTTTTTGCTTTACCTAGATCGTTAAAAAAGGCTGCATGTTCGTCTTTGTGGTTTAAAACCACACTACTACCAGCATAATTTGGTTTCATTTTAATCATTTTAAAGTTCTAAATGAAATAAAAAAGCTATTTATTCATTTATTAATAACATGATTTGTGAAATGAACTGCCTTGGAATCAGGGCACAACAAGCATGAGGCGTCAAGGGTGCACCCTGCCTTCACCCAACTGTAGCAGGGTATAGGCGCCAGTAACCCCCTGACCCCGCATATGATATATTTTTTATATGAGTGGATGAATAAACAGTACCCATATGGCCAGTTTTGTGTGTAAGACCACGTGTGCTTTTGCGGCGGGGTCCCGCCGAGAAAGGATGCAGAGGAGCCAAGTTGAGGAGGTTCTGTCTTTATTCAGGAACAGGTATTTCACACAGGGCCGCACCAGCACGCGTCACCTCCGTCACTCCTCATTTTTCTTCCTGTGATGCACCCCCTTTAAATGATAAGCCCCTCCCCTTGGGCGTTGCTCTTCATTACCTGGCAGGTAACCTCACAGGAATGAGCTTTAAACATAAAATACATAAATACACAAACAATAAAACACGGTGTGTCCCCCCCTCATCATCTGACGGTGCCACACCGTCACAGCTTTAAAAGAAACAAAAAAAAAAAATCAGTAAAATGTTACAAGCGTGGAAGGTATGAACCTCCTTCTGTAAACAAATGATACAACACACTGATGAAAGTACAGTTTACAGCTTTTATTAATCATGCTGAGATCAATAAGACAGTAATAAACACAGGATAATAAATACCATCATTTAAATAACAATAAATGAAAATGTATAAGTGCATTTACAAAGGTATGGCAGGAATGTATTAGTTTATATGTCTGAGTTGTGCTGTATCTTAAACAAAGCCAATCTTAGGCATGCATTGATTATGTCTGCATGATATTTTTGATGTCTCATTGTAAATATTATAATTTGATGGATATTTTTTTAAATATACAGAGTGCATTAGAGTTGAGGCAAAGATATGTATACATATCACGTTCGATATATAATCATTTTTTTTCCGTCTGTCCTATTTCAGCCTGTATGTCACTGTTGCAGTTTAGCCTTTTTTACTTTTTTTAAACATTTTCCATTAAATGCTTTTATCATCCAGTGGGCAGTAGATAAAGTTAAGTTTCCTTATATTTCTGCACTCCGTAGATATTGATCTGCTCCCACACCCTCCCTGACAGTCCCTCCCTTTAACAGGACTTTACTATTTGCTATTCTCACAGTCAGGGCTGCATTTTAAACAGGGCTTAGGGAGGCTTAAGCCCCAGGCACAGCGCCTGAGGGGGCTGTGAGCATTTGTGACATATTTAATAAAAAAATCTGTTAGTGTTTAAACCAGCAAATGGAGTGAGATGGGAGAAGAGGGTTTACGAAGTGGCATAAACAGCTTTAATTGGCTAGCCATTTTAGCTGGACATAATTGGCATAGGGGTTGACCAATCACATGCCTGTATTTACTTCTGTTGAAAGACAGAGCTTCAATTTTGTAAAATGACTGTTATATTTATGAATGAATGAATGTTTTCATTGGAGAAAATGCAATTGGAAGTTGGGCTACAAAAAAAAAAGGAAAAATGTATTTTTTGGGAGTTTTTTTTGGTTAGCCCTTAGCTAACAGTACATTTTTTTTGTTTTTTCTTACGTAAAAATCTACTTGACATTTAGCAAATAAAGCAAATATACTATAGCCCAGGGATTGGGCAATTCTAGGCCTTGATGGCCAGGGTGTTTTCATGATTTCCAGATGTCTTTGGCCTACTCATGGCAGATTACCTGGTTCAGGTGTGTCTAGTCAATTGGAATATGGAGAGCATGTTGGAAAACATGCAGGGATGTGGCTCTCAGTGCCCTCCCTTACTATAGACTGTGTACGTGTAGTATGGGAATACTAACTGAAAAAGTGTTTAGACTAAATTGGACCATTTTAAGCTTACAATATAAAGATGATGCATAAAAAGTACATTTTCAATATACTCTCTCACTGTTAGTATAGACTAAGTATTTGTAGTACACTTAAAAAAATACTTTTTGCTCAGGGAGCCTAGTCAGCTCTGTCTAAAACAGAGAAGGAACTTTTTACACCTCAAACTCAAAACCTTATCAGTTTTTCAGGTAAAATTAGTAATTTTTTTATTTATATTTTTTCTTTAAGTGGTTCCCTATAGCCAGTTTGAAACCCGCAGCTTCAATGTATTTTGACCTTATTAGAGCTCTCACGTGGTTAAAAATCATTCTGGGATCATTAAAAATAATAATGAATACAGCATCTACTGTACTTTAAACAAAATTAAACTTTCATTTTACCATAAATATACGTATTACCTTTAAAAATCTGATTTTACCAACATATTTTTCTCTCATTTCTTGTTTAAGGAAAATATAAAAACATGTTGTTGGAGGATTTTTTGAAATAGGTATAAAAAGAAAAAAAAGGAATTGACCAAACAATAGTTTCTGTTCAAAGATTGTGTCAAAAAAGTATTAAAAATAGTAAGACTTGTCAAAACAAAAACAAAATAGCTTAACAGCTGCAAAATAAAGAAACTGAATTTTACAAGAGAACTTTATGATTTAATGGCTTAGTTTAAACCTCCATAACGTAAACAAGTTCAAAGGTTTAATTTAGTTTACGAAGAAAACATGAAACTTTTTTTAAGAGGCAGTAGAGCTTTTGTAAGTTCACTTAACTCCCCTTTGTACCACAGTTTTAGTAAAACGTTTATCTAAGCCTAAACTTACATAAAGACTCACTAATATGGCTGAACGTAAAGATTTAAAGGTTTCTGACTCAGCAGGAAGAAGATAGTTTGAGTAAAAGGCCAAAGCCTCCGCATCAGTTAAACCCAATGACTGTAGGTAGAATATTTGGGCCTAATTTAGCCCCAGAGGATCTGGAGTAATGGAAGGTGATTCCTTGCTGCAAAAGACTTTATAAAAAAATGAAATGATGGGTTATTTTAGTCTGTTTTCTTAATGATTGTTGCTGTTGCTGCTTTTAAAGGAACCTTTGCGTTCATGACCAGGAATGGTGATAAACTAGTTAGGATAGTTAATGTCGGTTTTTAAATGACAGAATTTACTCAGCAATTAAATATTGGAGACCCTCTGAGGTAACAAATGCAAAAATAGTTTAAAAATATACAAACGTGAGGCTTAAATGTGTTAGAATGCATTGTTGGACTGTACAGCAATTAAGATAAATCATATGGAAGTATTTTTAGAAATAATAGTTATTTGGATAATTTACTCTATTCTCTACTAATATTTGTATTTTTGGTTCACTGGAAAATCACAAAGATATATCAAAACACTCCCAAGACAAAAAAAAAAACTGTAAAGCTACATAAAAAGAAGAAAAATCTAAGTTTAAAAAATTCATTCCTAAGCATGGAAATTCAAAGGGATGCAGTAGTAGCCAAAAAGAATGCTAATGGAGAAACCGTTTACCTGAAAATTTGAACGTTCCAGTCCCAATGACGAAGATCCATGTCTGATGGAGTGAGGAAATCCACTCTGTCTCTACGTCAGTGGTTTGAATTACTTTTAAGTTCTCACAATAACCACCAAGTACTACATACTGATACTTCTGCTGCCATCACTCTGTGTCATCCATGCATCTTTTTAATCTGCTGTATCCCTTTCAAGGTGATGGGGCTGCCAGGACTTAACCTAGTTACTTTTGGGCGGAGGCGGGATACACCCTGGACAAGTCACCAGTCTGTCACAGGGCAACAAGCACACACTCATACTCATTCACACCTAGAGACAAATTAGAATAATTAATTAACCTATGAAGCACACTGGAGTCCCTGGAGAAAACCCACCATGCACCAGGAGAACATGCAAACTTCACAAAGAAAGGTCCCAGCTGGGATTTGAACCAGGGCCTTCTCACTGTTGGCCTTCTTACAAATGTTAAGTAGTTCAACCACCTTATAATTAACCTCTACAGTATCGTTTATTTATTAACTCTAATTCCATGAGACGTTTCAAATAATTTCTTGTAATTCATGTTTTCAAATTATTTCCTTAAAAAAAAGTTTGTATTTATATTTGGCAAAATATAACATATCTAAAGGCATTATAAAAAGTTTCCCTTCCTGTTTGCCAGATGTATTCTGGGTAACTTGAAGCTTCTAAGCAGCAGAGCGCAGGCAAAGTGTTACCGCGATTCATTTTTTTTGCCCAATCCCGCTGGCCGACTCTGCTGGACCTCGCTGCTGTGCTACCTGTCGAAATGGGTTCAGAGGGACTTGGGGTTTACGACCTCACTGTTGCTGCTGTGTGAGAAACTGTCTAAGCTGAAAGTTTAAAATAGTAAATAAGCTACTCTGTAGGATTCATATTGTAAATCTGACTGATGAAACCCCTGCATGGGATGTACCACCGGACCATAACTGAAGTGGCTGATATCAAGAAGTCCTACCAATGGCTAGAAAGGGCTGGCCTACAGGACAGCACCGAAGCACTCATCCTGGCAGCTCAGGAACAAGCCCTGAGCACCAGAGCAATAGAGGCTCAGATCTACCACACCAGACAAGACCCAAGGTGTAGATCTACCACACCAGACAAGACCCAAGGTGTAGATCTACCACACCAGACAAGAACCAAGGTGTAGGCTGTGCAAAGAGGCGCCTGAAACAATCCAGCACATAACTGCAGGGTGTAAGATGCTGGCAGGTAAAGCATACATGGAGCGCCACAATCAAGTGGCTGGAATAATATACAGGAACATGTGTGCAGAATATGAACTGGAAACCCCAAGGTCAAAATGGGAAACACCTCCGAAGGTAGTAGAGAATGAGAGGGCAAAGATCCTGTGTGACTTCCAGATCCAGACTGATAGGATAATGGCGAACCAACCAGACACTGTAGTGGTGGATAAAGAACAGAGGAAAGCCGTTGTGGCAGTGCCAAGCGATTGGAACATCAGGAACTGGAGCTTGGAGGAGAATCCACCCGCGGAGGGTGAGAGGGGCGTTTTTTTAATACATTTATAGATATATATCTATATTTATATATAGATATATAAATATATATGTCTTTTTGAACTATATATTGTTTAATTTAAACTGTAAATCATAAAGTTAGGCAGAAGTCATGGCTGGGAACTTTTTAGCAGTTTAAATAAAACATTGGAAAAAAAAGTCAGACTCAGAAATGTAAACCAGCACAGTTCATACGATTCAACAGTGACTGATTTCTGTGGAGCAGCAGGACCCTAGATACTGCTTTTTTTTTTTTTTTTCTAAATTTCACTGGGAAGCTGCTTACACCTCTGCTCTTCTGCTACCTTTTACAAAAGTCTACAAAGACTTTTTAATCCTTTAAACAAGTGAAAAAAAGTATTTTTTTTCCCTGAAGCTGAACGTGGGAGCTTCGTCAGTCAGTTGGTAGCATGCGACTTGCACAGACAGAGCAAAGGAGCGTGGGTGACATCTCTCTCTGTCACACTCTTTCACTCTTACCCATTCTCTGTGTCAATATCCCCTCCTCTCTCAATCTGTTTCTCTGTCTCTTTTCTCTCCCTAACTAAACCAATGACTGACGACTCTGACAGCTTCCACAAAAAAAGGCCATTTTGAAGTTAAAATGTGGGGTTCTTGTCAAGGGTGGCAGAGCAGGGGGGAGAGAAGGTTGTCTTTGTGCACATTTGTGCATGTACGTGTTAGTAAAGGCATGTCGCATGCTGGGAGTGACAGGTGGTGGGCAGATGGGAGGGGAAGAGGAAGGGAATTGAGAATGGTTTGACTGATGTCCTGATTTTCAAAGCTGCTCAAAAGCACAGAGCTAAAAAAAAGTGTCTATAATCTAAACTTTCTGCTCTGGAGAACTTCTGTCTTGTGTATTTTTTAATTTGGTTTGTTCAATTGATAACCAGATCTGCTGGAAGAGCGAGACAGTGTACTAATGAATACCAGCTGAAGTATTTTTTTTTTTTTCTGTCTGTCAGAGTGGGGCGTTTCTGCCAAGAATACTACATCTGTCTTTCTTTTATGAATGAGTCATGTCACAAAAAGGGAAAAAAGTTCGATTAAACTCTACAACCCATTGATTTTTTTTTTCCAAACCAAATTTTTTTTTCTTTTTTTGTCTTTGGACTTATTAAGTCATCAAACTGCACCAGATTATTAACAGAAGATAGTAAATCCTCCTGGAACACATCTGTTTTATGTCATTAAATAGGAATTTGTTAAAAACAAAGTTATTAGGATTTTTTATCTGGAAATGCACTGCAAATATTGAATGTCAAGAAAGGAAAAAAACAAAACAAAACATTGTTTCAAGAAAAATGTACTATTTTATGTCTTGCAGGAAAAAAAAATTCCAATTAAGAAAGTTTTTCAGTAGTAAAATAGTCTTAGTTTAAGAAAATATGTCTTAGTGACTATAACATTTTTTCAAAATAATAATTTTCATTAAAAACTTTTTTATAGCCAACCGGCAGAATTTCTTTTGCTTATTTAAAGATGTATTATTTCAAAATTTAAGAAGCTTTGACCTATTTCTAGGAGACCTGTGTTTGCAATGTGTTTATAATAGTAAACATTAAAGTTTTGAAACTCCAGTGAGCCATTTTTCACAAACAGCTACAATTTGGAACTGTGATGAACTTTCCCAAAAGAGAACACCTGATGCTACGTACACACCAGGCCTGTGATGAACGCCTGCTTTCAGCAAACGATGTTCGCGATGGACTCAAGGAGGCTTGGTGTGAAATGTTCAAGTGGTGTAACAGCTCTGTTATGATATATGAATGACTTCAGCACTCAGGGGAACACCTGCGTGTTTGTGTTCCTCACTTGGACATCATCTTGCACTGCATTTGACACTTTCTCAGTCCTAAATAATCTCATGGAACTCCAGATTCCGTGACTCCACTTTGGTACAACACAATCAAATAATTTGTCAACTGTGTGCATGATTGCATTAACCCTCTAACCCTTACACACTTTGAACTTATTTGATTTGCTTTTCTTTTAAACTACAAATCTCCAAAATGTCTGCGAAATGACTAAATGTAAAGAAAAGACAAAAGGTCCACAGTTTAGTTAGAATAATGCAGACTAGTTAAATGGTGGTTTCTGAATTACTTCTTGTTGGGCATTTTACCTCTGCCTGCATGAGAAACTAGGCATCATTTCATAAACTCACAAAGGATCATGCATTGTTGGAGCTCAAGCTCTGGAGTAGGAAGGGACATTGCTGATGGGGATTAAGAGCCATGCTCAAGGGCACTCATCCGTCAAGCTGTCCATCCTTCCATGGAGCCTGCCAACCAAAGAGTCCTTGAACTGGCCTGCCAACTTGTCATCCCTCCATCCATTTTGGCCAAAGCTCCAAAAAGTAATTGAACTGCTCATGTAAAGGACCAGAATGGCAAACATGCTCACAGTCATTTGCCTCTCAGTTTTATTCTTTCTCATTGTCTGTTTTTCTTTCATCTCTGTTCTGGATTCATCTTTTCCAAGTTACTTTATCAGAGCCAGATGTGTTATACAGCATTGGACCAAGAATCCCCCTTCCTGTTCCAATGAAAAAATGTGCTAGTGCAGAATTCCTCTCTGCTATCTTTTTTTTGCTTGTGTCTTGGAAATTGGTGTTGCAAAAACAGATGTAATATCTCAAAGAACATCTGTCTCCAGTGTGTTGAGGGTGTGACTGATACACAAAGCTGAGTTTTTGGCTTTGATTTCAACGTCTGCTTGTGTGTATTTCAGAGATGAGCTTTTATAGCCTCATAAATCTGCCTCTGAATGTTGAAACGGAGGAGCATATTTACATTTATTTGTACAGAAACAACCCATTAGTGTCCTGAAACTACTGTCCAAAAGATTAGGTGAAAACTGCAGTGTGTCCGTTTTTGAAAGTGCAAATAAAACACATTTACAGAAGTTTTAAAAGCCCACCAAAGGAAATATTTGAAATTAATCAAATTAAAATAAATTACTTTGTGAAAATCCTGTGAATAGAACAAAGTAATACATCTGAAGCTGGAGATGTAACACTCACTGAGCTGCAAAAGCACACCTGGATCAACGATCCTGGATGGTTTGATGGAAAATGCATCTAACATGGGATGAGTTGTTATACAAATGAATGCACCCACTGATTCAGCAGAAAGTTTAGGTTATTATTTCTGTAAATGTGAAACCGTAAAGAATCTGAGATACAGAGCTGGATATGTGGCTGTGCACAGGAAACTTTTTTGTCTGCACAAAATTGTGACAAAAGTTGGAGCAGACACTTTTTACAGCCATTTATAGTCCATTCAAACATCAATAGTCCTGAATGTGGGCAAGTCTCTGTTTATGCTGAAAGCTGTCCACACTGCTCTGCAGCTGTCCAGGAATTTAATGAGGACTCATTCATTTCCTGGCTGAGTTTGACACGCGCAACAAACACGGATCAAACATTTCTGTCAACATCAACAGACTCTAATTTGAGATGATGATCTGCGAAATTGGCAAAACAATGTTTTTTTCATTTGAGGGGCATGACTCCATGGAGTAACGATGTCGGCTCCTGAAAAAACAACAGTTGTTCCTCTTTTTTATTGCAGGCTTGCTGCCTGATTCAGTTCTATAAATATACTTTGTTCCAAATAGTTACTGGTAAATTAAAATGTTTTTCAATCCTAATTTTTATTCATTTAGGTAATAAAAAAAAAGAAACAAAAGAAAAAAAAAAAAGTTCCCCAAAAACTATTATGGCTTTGACTGGTCTCTGAACATAGGAACTACATTTAATACCCATGACTGCAGCTGCAGTTATAATATTGAATGAGTCTGTGGTTGATTTTGTTTTACTCTATTTCACAATTCCACATCGAGAGGAGCCAGTTGAGGTGGCTCGGGCATCTGGTCCGGATGCCTCCTGGACGCCTCCCTGGGGAAGTGTTCTGGGCATGTCCAACTGAGCGGAGGTCCTGGGGAAGACCCAGGACAGGCTGGAGAGACTACAGCTGTGTCCGAATTCCCACCCGAACCCCTATATAGTGCACTATATAGTGCTTTTGCCATTTTGTAATGCTGTCCGAATCAACAATTCCCACCGCAATGCATTGCATCGGAACAATTTTTGCCCAAAAAATGTTTTTAAACGTATTTTTTAAATAAATCAATGTTTTTATCTTAACTTTTTGAATTTGATGACGTCATATCTCGTCTAACAAAAAAAAAAAAAAAAAAAAAGTAGTGAGCATGGTGTCCGAATTGCTTTTAAAATTCAGACCACTAGTGCTGCACTATATAGTTTTTTAGTAGTTAGGGGTTAGGGTGGGAATTCGGACACAACCTACGTTTCTCGGCTGGCTTGGTAATGCCTCGGGGTCCCCCAGAGGAGCTGGAGGAAGTGGTTTAGAGACGCTGCTGCAAATGATCAACCTCCAACAAAACCCGACCTCTTTTTAGCCTGGTTCCATCAACCAATGGAGGAGATTTTTCCTGCTTTTTTAGACAAAAGCATTTATGGCCCCTTCAAAAGGGCTGATAAGGAGCCACACAGCATCACACCACTACCGTATTTACCCGTTGTTCACGTGTAATTGAAATGATGATGTCACGGGGAGGAGGGCACGAGAGCAGGTAGGACCCAGACGCAGAGGCGGAGGCACACGGTTCAAGGACAAGGGGTTTAATACAAACAAGAAGCGCTGCAGAGCAGGATAACAAAGAAAACAAAACTTACTTTGGTGTGGCTTGAAACATGGAACAAGAGCGTGGCAAAAAACATGGAACAAGGCATGAAGACAAGATGACAAAAACACCATGACAAAACTAATGGACCAGCACAGGAGGAAGGCAGAGACAAGACTTAAATACAGACAGGGCAGACAAGACACAGGTGGACACGATCAGGGCAGATGGGGACCAAAGGAAGTAAAGCTCAAGAAACAAGTCAAGACAGGAAACCTTTCAAAATAAAACAGGAAACAGAACCAAACAAGACAGAACAAGAACTAAAACGAAAAACAAGACACAACAAACTCAAACCATGACAGATGAGTTAATTTGAATCCAGGTTTAATGAAAGCAACATCTTAAGAAAAGATCCTTTCTCTGAACAAGTGAGAGTGGCCTGAAGAGTTTAACATATTAATATTTTTCATGACTCTTTAATGTGTTCTTGGTTTTGGGGATATTTTCCAATGTCCCAAGTTTTTTATGTATACACGTGAGGCTATGGTGGCGTGTTGTGACTAGCACTGTCACCTCACAGTGAGAAAATCCTGGTTTAAATCTCAGCTGGGTTCTTTTCCTTATGGACTTCACGTGTTTGCTCTGTGTATATGGACTTATCCAAGCACAACAGCTTCCTCCAACAGCCCAAAAATAGTAGATGTAATTGATATTTGGGAGGTACTCTGTCTTCACCCTGATGTACTGTAAGTGGGATGAGACCTGTGCAGCAAAAACCAGGAATAAAAGATTGATGGACTCTCTCTGTGGTTCCCTGATTTCCCAAACTAGAAATGTCTGTGTAACTTAGTTAAACACAAACATGTCAGTATATCAGTAATTATTTAGTCTTGTTTTAGTTTTTTTGTTTTTTGATGAGACATGATGGGTTTATTTTAAAATCATTGCAGGTGCATCATTTTGCCAACATTTTTAATTTTATTTTCTTGATTGGAAACATCTTGCAGAAGTTTAGGCTGAACATAGATATTGCAACTAATTGTAAGGTTATTATTATACCGAAAAATTTGCATTATTATTCAGGAGCCAAGAAAACATGTTTTCTTGTTTAGATAATCAGGAAATGAATGTTTATTTTAAGCAAAAGCGATTTCATTCTACATTTATATGTATTACTCTCAGCTCCACCAGGGGTGATGAATTTAGTTTGCTAACTTTTAAATACAATTGTGTAAGGCCCTGAAGGCTGCAGATTTGTTTGCCTTTATGTCTCTGCAGGGTTTTAATGAAAAAGAGGAAAATTAGATCCAGAGCAAAGCATCTGTGAAAATACACGTTGCCAAAATTATTTTTTAGCTACTTAATCTAAAATAATCCACTGCCACCACCTTATTTAACACACATGTTCAATTTTATCAACTTAGCTGCATCCACAGTTTAAAGTGTTTTATCACTGCTGTTCAGACATTTATTTTTCTATGAGATAAGGTGGGATAAGGTGGATAAAGGTGAAGAGGATTTCTTGTAATCCATGGACACCAGTGAAGATCACATATCATTGAAGAAAAAAGGTTCAGCGCACTGTCTAGTGGGTCTAGATGAGCCCACTCCCATCGTTAAAGTGCCTAAGATAGCACAAGGGTTAAGGGCTAGCTACGCTGGGCCATTTCCAAAGCCACAACGTAGCTAGCGTCTGTCACAGCTTCACTGGATGCAGCCATTTTTGTAAACAGCTGCTATGCAGCAAAGCCTCTTTGTAGTTGTTGGAGCTTATTGTTGAGCTTCTCACCGGTAGATTTGTCATAGTTTTTATGATTTATAACATAGTGACGATTTATATTGATTCAAATTGATTCTTTGAGCATTGCATTTACATGCTTACAAATCAGGCACATTACTTTATCCAGCCCATGAGGTACAACAAAGTAAGCATTGCTCCACTTTGCTTGAAAGCGCCTTTTCTCCTCGCCAACATGTTTTCCCTCAAAGGAACCTGCTCTGGCTCTTTTTATTAAGGGCCACAAAAAATCTTCCTGCGGGCCGCCATTGGCCCGCACTTTGAGAACCCCTGGTGTAGAGTGTTTTGGCTGAAACAGGGTCAAAGGGGGCAGAAACAGAGTTGGCAGCGAGGACATTGACTCATTGTGGTCAGAAGCTGATGCAGAGTTGGTTGACGCAAGCTTAAGTAAAATCATGGTCAGAGACGGGAACAGGGTCAATGAATCTGGCTCTAATAGATCAGAGTGGAGGCAGTTTATAGTGAAGGAGACAGGTGAGGAGGATGATCCTGACTGTGCCGAAGAACGACAGAAGATAATCAGAGAGGAGCAATGTGACATGGCTGTGGATAATGACACACTTCATCTGTCTGAATCCAAACACATTTATAAACGAAAGTGAAATCCGTCCACACACATGAGAACCATGAACTGACAATCTTTGTTACAATTTTTGCTTCATTCAGTTTTTCAGTTCAGGGAATAACAAAGTGCAACATCTCACATTCCAAAGTGTTTTCTTTTTAATTTTTGGGACTTTTGTCAAACTTTTCCAATCCAACTGTGTAGAAGGAAGTTGTATTGAAAATACAAAGCTTAATACCTTCAGAAATACAACAATAATTGGAAAGTGCATAGCAAATGTAGTATTGAACAGAGAAATTACTGCATCTGATGTTTAACTACTGTTAGATAAAAATTATTGCATCAATAATAACTCATTCGTCAACAAGGAGAGCCACTTCGACCTCCCCCAAAATGAAGACAATTCTTTTCAGTGTGACGTAAAGGAAATTTAGTGCATGCACATTCTTGATAATGTTGCCACTCTTCTCTGCTTTTGTCGTATGTCATTTCAGCTCTTTCTGCCTATTGAGTTCAAATTTAGTGATGCTTCTGGTTTGGTGTGGCTGTCCATGTCATCTTCTTCATCATTATGTGCTTCGTTCAACCCTCCTCCTTAGTCTCTGCCTGAATGTCCCAGCCTTTTGCTCAACAGAAGCTGCATGATTTCTGTTCTTCAGGGGAACTGGACTTTAAAATTTCTATGAATACCAGCCAATCTGTTTACATACATCTGACATGTTTGGATGCTGTCTAGGCTAATTTATTTGTCTGTCTCTTTGAACTGATTGCTAGGTGACTGACCAGTTTCACCGAATTTACGGAGGAAAGTGGAATTTTCCCTGCAGAAAATCAAAAAGACTGATATAGAAGCAAGAGGTGATTACTATCATTATTCCATCTCTGCTGTCAATACCTGCCTGAAGCTGTGGTGCGTCTGCCACTGCTGGTCTGCTGGGCGGCAGTTTTCCATCACAGAGATCTACATCCTGTCCGGTTTTACACCTTCACTGACACAAGAATATTTGATTCCTGCAAACACTGCTGGTAGTAAAGTGATTCCTCTTCTACTCCACGGAGCTGCTAAGTAAAAAATGCATTTACACTATTGGATTTGATCCTTACCAGTTTTTGATTTGTTTGCAAGGGCTAAAAGCTGAGCTAATGTTTGTTGTGGAACAAGGATTCAAACTTGCTGCAAAAATTGGGCTACATTTAAATGAACCCTGGTATAGTTTGCACATAAATACAGTTCCTTTTAATTTGAATCCATTATTAACCCTTGTGCTATCCTATGACCCCACCCTTACATTGACGTGTTCTCCCTACCATGACAAAGGTGGATAAAGGTGAAGAGGAGTTCATGTAATCCATGGACACCAGTGAAGATCACAAATCATTGAAGAAAAAAGGTTTTGTGGGGTCTAGATGACCCAACTCCCAATGCTAAAGTGCCTAGGATAGCACAAGGGATAATGCAATATGGCTGCACAAATGATATTCATCGCCAAACAACAAATGTAAAAAGACATAGACAGTATAGACCAGGGATGGACAAATTTTTTCATTTGTGGGCCACAAAAGATTCTAAACTTAACAGAAGGGGCAGATCTGTGGAGTGATTTGGTAACCACCTCTTAAGAGAAAAAAAATAACATGTTATTTGGAAAAAACAAACATGCTTTCATTTCAACACTGCAGCTTTTGTTTTAATTTTAGTGCCAGTGCGCAACTGAGTTGATGTTCCAAAGGGAAAAATGCAAACTCAGAGAAACACTGCGATTAAGTGGCATTGGAATGATCGGAAAAATATCTGTGCGACTAAGAAAACTCACATGAACTGTCATGGCAAGCTAGGCGAGTTAGACCCAGACGTTGGAACCCGGAAGGAAAACGCAGGTGAGTTATAAGGTAGAGGTAAGATTGGGCCTAAAAAATCCAGCCCGACCCAACACAGGCCCGCGGGCATCAAAACCGAATCCGGTCCGAACCCGATCAATTAACTTGATTTGCAGGCCCGAGCCCGAAGCAAACCCGAAATTTCAATTTATCCCATAGTTTTTTGGCAGAAAAAAAACCCGCCAGATTTCTTAAAGGTAAAAAATCTACATATTTTTATGATCATGAAAGTTATTTTCTTTTGAACAGAGAGTGGTCGCTGCAGCCGCGCGTGTAGTCAAGCTCACTGTTGTGGCATAGAGTTCCATCGGAAGCGCTGCGCATAGGTTCCTCCCTACATGATAAATGCATTTGCACAACGAGATAATGCTGGAACACAGAATAAGAGGCCAGACAAAGAGAGTGAAAGAGAGATTTTGATGCCCACTCGCTTCATTACGTGGAGAAATACTGCAGCCGCGGCGGTGCGTGTTTGCCTTTTCAGTTCCCCTGTCTTAAGTTTATCCTCGACTTATTGCTGCTCCATATCGGGGATACCTAAACAAAATAGATACTGACTTGCGGAGGGAAGATTACATTCACGACATGTGCGCAGAGCTGCAGGGGCGCCCCCCTCTTTCTGCCAGTTGGTGGACCACAGTGTGTGTCAATCAACGGTGGGCTGGTAACTGGGGGGCGGGGTCTACCTGTGTGTGTGTGTGTGTGTGTGTGCTTTCGGTGAACGTTCTCCCTCTGAGTAAGAAGAAGCTGGCTGTGGCTTTCAGTTCGTGCGGTAACCATTCTGACGTACAGGATTAATAAAGAGCTGTCTGACAACCGCCCGCCTAAGGAGCTTCTTTGCAGCCATTACAATAAATTTATTAAAAGAGTCAGCGAGAGAGAAGCCCGGCCCGAACCGACCCGACCGTACTGATTGTCATTTAGTGCCCGACCGACCCAAAATTCGGGTCAGGTCGGGTTCTGACTCGGGCTCGGGCTTAAGATCTTACCTCTATTATAAGGTGAGTAATAAAGTTTATTTTTTGATCCTGCGTGTCTTGGAGTCGTGGCGAAATGCACCCAAACAAAGGTCAATGTTTCTGTGGTGCACCATCTCTGAGGAGACACCTGAAATACAGGGAAAATAAAACAATAATTGGGATTATCAATATGATTTATTCTAGTTTGGTGGTGTGGACAGTAGACAGTCTAGATACAGTATGCCGTACATCATTGGGCAAAGAAAACTAACTTAACAAACTATTTGCTGCCTGGTAATGTGTAGATATCCCCTCAGAAATTTACTTTGGACCACTTTATTTAAAATATCTATTTTACGTCATGCTGATTAAAGGTTGAAAAGGAATGCTGTTAATTGCCTCTTACAGATGTTATACTGCTTCATTTTTGTCACATTAAAGCACTTCAAAGTATAGGATGCTGAAAACGATTTGAAGCATAAAAGCTTTGATGTAAAATGTGAAACCCAATTTCAATAAGTGACAAGACTAAAAAAGCAGCAAAACCTCATTTCAGTAATAGTTGTTTTTAGAAGTCTTTTTGATCCAGCACTTTTATGCATGAATTAATGAGTCATCATATGATGTGGTTTTCAACTTTCTGCCCAAAGGGTAGAGAAGCTGGTTTTTGGCTGGTTCTTTCTGTGGGGCTAGCAGCTCATGAAATGGGATTTTTCCTAGCATACCTTTTGGAAAGATAATCGTTCATCTCCTAAAGTGGTCTGTTCAAAGCAAACAAAATGGAAAAACAAGGTAGTTGGATGTTTTGCACTGTAAAAATGAACATCTTGTGGAAATCATTTTTTTAAATACCAGTTTTGAGAGTTTGAATAAGTGCATTATCACTCAATGTTTAATTAAAAGTGATCTTGAGTTCGCTGTATCCATGTAAGTTTTTCAGGCTTTTGAACTAAGTTCATTCTAAAATACTCTAATATTTTAAATATTATGCAACTTTAAATAGCAACGTGTACTTAAAATCATTGGCTATATTCCCTATGAGTTTCCACCAGTAATTAAATCATGCAGAGACATTTGACCGCTGTGATTATAACAGCATTTGCACAATGATTATAGGTCTGAATGGACTCACTCAGCCTGTATCTGAGTGCACACTTTCTGCAGGCTCCAAAAGCCAGGTTCTGTTTTGCTTCACTTTTGTCTTAAATTCCCACTTCAATCAACGTTTGATCTATTATAAAAGTGTCCCCAGTGGTCTTTAATTATGACTATGCCAGTTTTATCCAAAATCAAAAATCATTTTCTAGAACAGAGTTTCCACAGATCGGCATTAGTTCATAAGAAATTCACGTCTGAGTTGGGAATAAGGCCACTGGGGTGGAGCAACCCAGCCCCCCTTCCCATCACCCATGAGAGCTCTCTGTTTATATGCACTACAGCCCCATCACAACCTTAAATTAGCATTAGCGGGGGGAAAAAATCCAGACAAACAGTTTTGAGCCAGATTCCAGCTCAATCAAGGAAAGCAAAGATGTACATGGATCTGTTTGTCTGCAAGTGGATGCATCAGAATGGAGCAGAGCAGAGGGCTCATGGTCCGCCCTGCATATTTTGTATGTCTCATATAGACTCATTTTTAAACGACACATTTGCGTCTGCTCCTGAGGCGCAACAATTTAAATAAAGAAATACTCAAAAATCCAATTTTAAGCTTGATTGTCTTTATAAATGCGACAAATGTTACAAAAACATGTTAAAAACACCAAAAAAAATTTCATTGGAGTGGGACTTTCCACTTCGTGAAATACAAAGTTTGTAAAATCTTCATTTTAGTGAGCAGTTTTTAACAGATTCATTTCTGAAAGCCCAGCTGAGACATGGACAGGAAGGTTTAATGGAGAAAAATTTAGAATAAAAAACAATTGTTACTTATCTAGCTTATCTATCTAGAAATTGATTTGATTTCTATACATTTAGTATGGTGAATTCTCTAAAGTAAAAAAGTAAACAATCAGTGTTGTCACGGTTCCCCGTCAGCTGCCTCCCCCTCCCTGCTCTCTGATTGGAACCAGCTGCCATTCATCTCATCATCACCTGTTGACCTTCTTAAGGAGATCCACCCCAGCATTCTAGGGCAGTCTGTTATACACTCTCCGGTGCTTACGCCTGGTCTCAAGCTAAGTAACTTGCTTCTTATTTCCAAGCCTCGTACTTACCTCCTCCTGTCGTACGCCTCCAGGTCCTTTCCTCCACGGGTGCCGCTGGTTCCGTCCTCTTCTCATGCTGCTCAGGACTCGCAGTCTTCCTCGCTGTCCTCCGGATCGCTCATCACAGTGTTCCTCCTCGCTCACCGGCGTACTTCCTAGACGGTCCTCCGGGTTCCCACAGAAGCCTCGATCCTGACTCTCCTGCTTCAGCTACTACGTCTTAGTTCTGGACTGTCTCTCCTTATTAAATATTCAACTACACTCCCGTGTCTGAGTTTCTTCCGGGTTTCAGCATCTGGGTCTGCCTAGTCATCGATGTCATGACAAGTGTTAAAGCAATAGCTGGCAGGCCTAACATTATGAATTGATCTTTGACATGATTGTTTTGGTTTTCATTTAGATTTGGGTTCTGTTTTTCTACCTTAAGAGTCTGACTTACATACTGCTTCAACAGATGATGACAGATTCACCACCACAGATTTTTCAAAGAGCTGCAATGTCATTTTACAAAATAAAATCTGTAAGGACACCAGTCTGTACATTTATATAATTGTTTTCTTCTCATTATGGTTTTACATAATAAAAAGATAAATTAACTCTTTGAGAGTTTTCTGCATGAGCAGCTGAGGTAACGAAGGTCAGTTTGGATGTTCTTAGGGGCTATAATAGATGGAGAAGAATGTACTCTGCTCTGAAGAGGACAGATAAGAGGAAACACAAAGTTTCCTTAAACATTCCCAGCTTTGATCAGCTGGGCTTTAATGTCTTTTCATGCAGATCTTGGTGGATTTCATAGCTCTGCAAGTTAGGACTGTGGGTAAGGGAGAATTCTACAAAAAGAAGACCTAGAGGACAAAAGACAAAAGGCTTCTAGATTTCCTAAGCAGATAGCAGAAAAATGACTTAAAGCCAAGAAGAGGAACAAGAAGACTTTCTTGTGATTCATAGCTTAGAAAGCTCAGGACTGAGACTCCTTGAGGGGATGCTCATCTTGGATGTTGGACCTGTGATGACTTCAGGTTGAATCAGAAACTAAAATTTGAGAAAGAAAAAAAAAGTGGAAAACCAAAGGAACCAGACAAGTAAATCAGTCTAAGCAGATGCAAAATGGAGACAAATATCTATCTCTAGGCTATCCCTCCTTCATGTAGACACCCCTGAGTTTTTCCGGAATCCGTTTTTTAACGAGTTTTTCCTAACCAAGAAAAAAAGGTCTAAGGGCAGAGATTTTGCAGTTCAGCTGTTTAGTTTAGTTAATATCTATTGAATTGTATGACTTCATGTTCTTTATGATGTCGTGTGTGTTAGAAACCATGACTGTTGTTGTAAACTTGGGCTATATAAATAAAATTGAATTAATGAAAAGTACGAAGGCCGAGAGGTGCAAGACAGACTTACATTTAAGATACAACAACAAGAAATCCTAGTACAAATGAACAAATACTGAAACACAACAGCAAATCACGAAACACAACAGCAAATCACGAAACACAACAGCAAATCATGAAACAAAATACAGAATCCTGAAACACCACAGCAAATCACAAAACACAACAGCAAAGTTAGTTAGCAGTTGCTCGCTTTTGTTAAGTTTTTCACCTTCTTTTGCTTCTTTTGCCGGCCAGCTTATCCTTAAGGGAAAACCCTTAACACCGGAAGTGATGCGAAAAACTTTACCTTGCTAAACATTGTTGTAATTTTTTACAGTAGCAATACACTTTAAAAAAGGCTTTTGGACTGTCTCGTGTATTTAAAATATTGACATTTAAAAACACTAATAAATAAATGTAAATAATCATACACAAATAGTTTAATATTGCGTCACTCCGGGGATTTGGGACTTTCCCTTTGTTGAATCTTTCCTGCGATGACGTTTCTCTTTCTGACCATGGTCGGCAAACGCAGGAGAGATCTAAAAGAGATCTCTCCAGTGCTGAAGGCGGATTTTCCTTTGGGGTTCACTTCCCAGTTTGGACCCTCAGAGCCTCCAGAGCGGGTTAATAAAAGAATCAATCACCGTTCTTTTGGAGGAAACCTTTATTCCTGTTCTCCTTAACTCAGTAACACAAACTGAAAGCGCACCCCAACACATACTTGCGCTGCGCTCACCCGGCTTAAGCACACACACACTCATTACAACACCTTTCTGTTAGAAGCCGTGTCTGTCATAAGGTAAGCAAGACAAAACAGACCCAGATGCTGGAACCTGGAAGGAGACACAGGTGAGTTTAGGGGTGAGTAAGAAAGTTTATTTTTCTTGATCCTGTATGGTTGTAGGTGTAGCAGGAAAACCCGAAGAGGACCCGTGACGTGGCTCGTTTTTTTGTCCGTGGCTCATGGCGTCACTGGAGGATATGACCGTGGCTCGTGGCGTGACTGGAGGTTTGTCCGTGGCTCGTGGCGTGACTGGAGAATCGGCAGAGGCTCGTGGTGTAACTGGAAGAAGTGCTGAAGCTTGGATCCGGGTGAGTTGAAGACTCAGGCGATCACAAATGGATTTCTGGGAACAAAGTAGAGAGAACGAGACTTGGGCAATAGCTTAGATACAAGAGAAATAAACTTGATGACCATACTATGCACGATCAGGGGCAACTCACTGGCGATGAATGCTGGAGCTGGATCTCCTTTTGAAGGCGAGCGGGTGATGAGGTGAGTGGTTGCAGTTGTGTCGAATAAGGAGCCAGGCAGAGAGGGGAGGGGGAGGAGAGCTGACAGAGGCACCATGACAGTGTCTCAGCTATCGTTGTTAAGATTTTGGATTTGTTAATTTTTTAGATTTTTTTTCTAATTCTGTATTTGGTAAATTGCACAAGGATTTTTTTTTTTTTGTGTTTCAGAACTTTGTTTATTCTGGGATTTGCTGTTGTGTTTCATGATTTGCTTTTGTATTTCGTGATTTGCTGTTGTGTTTCAGTATTTGTTCATTTGTTCACATATAGTCTTTGGTGCTTCATGATTTTTTCGTTTGTACCGGGATTTGTTGTTGGTTATAGCTTAGATATAAATGTGTCTATGTGTCTTGCACCTATCTGCCACCGTAGAAAAGGCAAATAGGCAAAAAAAAACAAAACAAAAAAAAAAACGAGGAAATAAAAAAACAGACTTACTTGAATCTCTCCAGCCAGCTTGCAGCCCCTCACAACCCAAAGTTAACATTAGTGGTGCAACGAAAATGGGGAGCAATATTGGAGCTATCCAGCTGTACAGTTTAGATCCAGATTCCAGCTCGAAATTGGAAGAAAACAAAGACTTATATGGATCTATTTGTCTGCAAGTGGATGCATCAGAATGAAGCAGTTAAGGGAGCTTTTGGCCTGTTGATTGTGGTTTGTGTATAACAACTACAATCTTTTAAACATTTTTAAGCTATAGAAAATGCAACGACAACATGTTAAAAACACCAAAAACACAATTTTCATTGGATTTTCACTGTGGTCTTTAAATGGTAAGCATTGGACTATCAGTTTAAGGTCAGGTTGTCATTTTTCAACCACTGCAGTATCGCTTGACTGACTAGAAGAGGGACATTTCAGGTTAAAGTAGTTTTGGCCACTGAAACAACTGTTTATTAAAGTTTGGAACGCTAACTCATAGTACATAGTTAATTTGTTGAAAGGTTTGTGTAGTCAGGTCGCCTTTTCTTCTGAAAATGAACACGCTCAGCACTCAGCAGTTTAATGTAAAGAGCCAATTTTATGTGTAGATGCTGTCACTGTTTTGTCTGAGTTTAAATTGACTGTCTTTTTTGCTATTTCCAAGCACAGTTATTCTAAAAATCAGATTTGTGTGGCAAGTTTTTTTTGTCTGTTTATTTAACTCCGCTTTGTCTGTTAAATATTTGCCTTTTCTGTAAAACTAAAAAGAAAAACTGATACGTCAACTTTTTTCAAAAGTTAATGTATAGTGTTTATTCTAATCATGGAAGAGATTAGAATAAACAAGATAAGCAGTTAAAAGCCAATAACATATGCTGATCCTATACGTCTGCCATTCATTATGGATCCTTCATACACATCTACCTAAAAGCAGCTCCATGGTCTACTTTGATCACCCCAGTGCACATGTGCTGGACCACCACTGCCTATACATGGCTACACACACATGCAGTGAATGAAACTGATTGAAGAAGGAAGTTGGCAGGCATAGAGAGCTGTGCAATCAGGGATCATATTTCAAAAATAAATAAACAGTATTTTCCAAGAGGAAAGTTGTGCATTGTGATGTCAGAACTCCACGCAAATCTGTCTTTGGACTAAACTAAAAACGCTTTACACTTCACTTTACACTTCATACAAGTTCTTTTTTGGGTCAGCACTTGTTTTCTTATTTCACTTTTTAAGGATTCTCTCCCACTGTCAGGTTTCAAAATTTACCTTTATACAAATGAATTGGTTAGTTCAAAAAGAAATCACGAAATTATTTTAGTTGCATAGCTTAAAGGGAGGCTACACCAAATGATTAATACTTTACACAGATTTAGCACCAGTTCATAGCTTACAAATGCTATAATATGAAGCACCTCACTTTTATCATTTCAGAGGACTAGCAAACTAAAGTCTCTGGACTTGGGCCCTTCTTGAATTGAACAGGGGTGCTGCCATATTGGATAACTAGTGCTGCCATCTATAAGCAAAACCCATGGAAGAGAGGCCCAAGTCCAGGAATTTTGCACTTAATGCATTTTATATGTCAAGCATAGTCAATACATTACAACGGACTTGGGAAATCTTTTGCACATAATCAGATAGCTTTTCCCTTGGAGACCATAGAATATATAATATCTCTATTTTGAAAAATTGGTCCCTTTTCTGTAATCAGGATTAGTCTGAGTAATAAAAAATGTGTCAAATTTACTATTTATTTGTTTTTATATGTATCTAATGTTCATCTTGAAAGATTGTATCAATTTGTTCAGTTTCTATGTAAAACAGAAATTAACAACCAGTTGATTTCTAATTTTTTTTACAGTTTATACAACGTTCACCTCACTTTTGCAGCAGTTGGGTTCTAAAAAGAACGCACGGCGGGGGATATCCATGAAGTAGAATTACAGATGTTTTAAGTCTGTAAATCCCCCCCCCTACACACTTTTTACCCTTTGATCAGACGGACATTTTTGTCTGAACATTATCAGAACATTTTCACACTTTTCTGTCTTGTTAAAACTCTCAAAGTTCTAACCTTCATTATAATTAGTACAGTTTTATGAATGAAAACAAAATTAATTTCAAATCATTTCAAGAAGACCAGCTTTTCTACACTGCGTTATATTAATAGCCTACAAGAGTGACCAAAATATTACGTCAGAGTTTTTGAACATAATCCCCACAATGGGTGAGTAAAAGGGCAAGAGAGTAAAACTTGTTTGAAACAGGTTGGAATCTGAGAGGACAGGAAGCAAAACACCAAAACATCTTTAAGACAAAACAGAAATGTTTGTGATTACGACATTAAGAGAGCATATAAAGGAACAGACAACGTGGAAATACAATTGTGGAACCACCACAGCTGTAAAACCATCAAACATGGATCTTTAAATGACAGAATCATAAAAACAAACATTTAAATAGACAAAAAAATAATTTTTACATTATAATATATTTTTTAAACTCATTTAGTGGTTTGCAGTAAAGTTTTTGAATAAAGCAGATGCTACTTAACTCCAGACTTGAAAATGTTCATGCCTGTGCAGACTGGAGAGAATCATAGTACACAGTTTGTGCTGTTTTGGACCTTCCTTTCTTGGTAATGAAAGTCAGACGAGGTTTCAGAGCATGTCATGTGGGAAGCTTTAAGAACATTTTGCACGGTTATCGCCGTAAGCTGCCATCTATCAGCGTAAAGGGTAATTTCCTCACTAGGCTGCTTCTGATCTGAACTTTACTGTACTGGCCATACAAACCAAAGTATCTGGGGGGGGGGTTGCACAAAGACTCATAAATAACTGTCTGATTTTGTGCCACTTTGTGGTGGTGTAAAGTAGATATATGACAGAAATTTGAGAGGCGACACATCCATCCTTTAGCTTCAATGGACTCCTGTCATTACACCCACTGTAATACAGTGCTTTTTGTTTCTGTTTGATAGTAGAGTTTTGGCTGACGACAGGGTAAAAACATTTTTCTATCAAAAAAAAAACTAAAACTATTTATTTGTAAATTTAGAAAAACTGTTGCCAGAAATTTACCAAGAGATCAGTCACTGAAAAAAAGGTCTGTAGTGCTTCATTAATACAATCAATAGTGAGTAATTTGTCATGGTATCCCCAGGTGTCCTCTCCCCCCCTCCCTTCTCTGCCTCATCATCCTCAGATTAGACCCAGCTGCCGGCATCTCCCTCATCAACCCTGCAGTATTTTAGATGCCTGATTCCAGTATTCATCGCCAGTTCGTTGCCTACTATGGTGAAGTGCCTAGTCTCATGCAAACCTCGTTCTCTTCTGAATCTCTTGTTTTTGCTGAACTACTTAATCAAGTTATCATTCCTGTCTGTAGGACAAACCTCAACCACCAAGTGCTGATCTGGGTTCATCTCATGCTACTGATCATCTCAACGCCAAGTCCTCCAGCCACGCCACTTCGTTACGCCACGCTCTGCCACCAGCCCGTCTCATCCTCATTCACCTCGCTGCAGAGACTCCACAACAGGCAAGAGGATTACTTACAAGCTGGGCCTCTCCTCGTCCCAAACACCTCCAGAGTTTGCCTCCACAGATCTTCTCGCCCATTTCCAAGGACAGTAAAATTCTGTCTCTGCCAAACACTCGAGCGCGATCTTTCCGGGTTTCAGTGATTGGATCTGTTCTTGTCATTGTCAGTCATGACATAATTGACACATTTCCTGCTTCCCTACACACAAAACTCAATCCTCCATTCAGTCTACAAATGCATCTGCCCTTCATTGACGTGAGTTCATCTTAACCTTTTCCATCTAACAAGGAGAGCAAAGTTTCCTGAAGGAGGTATTTGACCATGACAAGTTTTTCATTTGAACTAGATTGTCAAGAAGACTAAGAGTTTGTTTGTGTGTGTGTGTGTGTTTATTTAAGAATTTATTAAGACTGCATTTCGTAGAGATGGAGTATTTTAAAGTTCTACATTTGGGGTTCCGTTTGATAATTAACAGACGTAAAACACAACATGTATAACCAGGACACAGTAGACTGTTATCCATACAGGAGTTTTTTGCAAAATGATGTTGGAGATCTTTGACAAGTCTGTATTGGATGGTGCAGCTTTTCTGTTGTCATCTGTTGTAGACTCATCAAAGTGAAGTTGGGTAAGGGTCTTCAGAAGTAGCAGCTGTTGTTGGTATTTAAAAGCAGTTTGGTTTACTGTGTGGTTGTAGCAAGAAAAAAAAAGGGGCAACACAAAGGATCTTGGGAGTGGGAAAGTAGTGGTCTCAGCTGAAGGGTTGGTGGTTTGATTCATGGCTAACACATTCCCATGATGAATTATCTTTCAGCAAGGCACTTAAATGCTTTGTTACCTGCAGGGCTGGGTTGAGCGGGGTGGAAGCTTCCCTGTTGGTGTGTGAGAATGGTAAAAGAAAATGCTTTGCATGAGTGAAGCGCTTATCCATAAAGCACTCCTTCATTTAGTTTGATTTCCATTACAAAGATAGAAAAATCAAAATAAAATGTGACAAAAAATACATTATGAGCAAACTAAATTTTAATTTTCAATACTTATTATTTGCTATATTTAAGTCAGTTCATGCCAAGCATTAATTTAATGTAAAAGTTATGACTTTTTGTGAACCTTCATTAATTTTTATTTTTTAATTATCTGATTTTCTTTTTTTTAAACATTTGGGTTTTTTTAATTAGCCGAAAAAAAATTCTTTTGTCTTTTTTATATAGTGTAATTTTTGTTCATTTGTTAGCATATTTTGCATTTACTCTATTTTTTTTCTCTATTGATAAACTTTGGCCCTCTGAAATACGTCACTTTAGTTTACAACAGCAGCCACAACGCACCGCTTTGGAGCATTTCTGAATTTCAACAGTTGCTTGATTAAAAAAAAAAAAAAGAGTTTTAGCTTCATTTAAAAAAATATATATATATATATACATATGTATAATTTTGTTTAAGAAGAAAATTCAAACGGGAAATGGGACTGGAAAGAATGGATAGAAATATATAAAATGTCTCCTTTCCACACATTAACCCTCTGGCTGTGAAGATAGTGAACCTACAGATAATCCCAGATTGTGTACACGTGCACTAACCGATGTACAAATTCAGGCCACAGTAGATATCAGCAGAGAGCGCACGAGTTGAAAAGAGCCACGACGAAGGGGGAGATAAGAAAAAGCAAAGTGAGAAGTGAGGGAAGAAGAAGGGGCACGGGCAGAGGGTATCTAAACCAAGAGATGCTGGGACGTAAGAGAACAAGAAGCCAAGAGGGAAAATATGAGTCATGAGGGGATGAAAACTGAAAATGAGAAGAAATATTAGGCTGGAGGAGAGAGGGCTACCTTGTTTTTACTGATAAGCGCATATCAAAGCTGTCTTGGCTGTCAGATCAAAGACTTGGCCTCACCACGGAGTCGACCTTTTTGGATATCATATGTCCAGTTGCGCCTTTGGGATTGGCAATCAGTGATGGGGACGAGCTAAACTGACTTAGTTGGAAAGAAATTTAGTGTAACAGAGAGTTCATTAGGACTCTGAGGAATCCCCATTGTACCAGAGGATGAGTCAAGAGCTGGAAAGTGATTTTGATTCAGTGCAACACGTTTTTCATCACAGGGTTTCCTCTCGACTGTTTCACTTTTCAAGTAAACCAACCTTTACAGACACGTCCCATGTGAACCCCCCCAATGAATCCAAAAAGAAAAAAGAGATGAACCTTCATTTTTCTTGTATGCTAATTAGGTGTCATGTTTGATGGTTTTCTCCTCATGCATGAAAATTTCAGCAACAGATTTGAGGTTGTAGTGTCTTTTATGCCCATGCTTGCTTTTTCTGAAACATTTCCTGACATGCACGCATGCAATAAAGGTGAAATGCAATGTTACATCACGATAAAACTGAGATTTTGAAGCATGAAAATCTATCAGAAAGGACAAACGTATTCCTAAGGTAAATCCTTGTTACCTAGATTGAATTCTGGGTTTGTTACCTCCTCTCCCGAAAGTTTTTCAAGAAAGCTGACAAAAAAAAAGTTGTGCCTCACATTGAGCAAAATCTGTAATGTGGAGTCGTGAAAATGTGAGAACGGAAGGGAAAAAAGGGTTGTCGGTTTTACAAAGATACATGATTGAAACACTGACACTCTCAAGTTTGTGCTAAACAATCATAACTCCACTCATCCTGCTCTCTGTTCTTTAGCTTCAGCAGACGGAAAGATTTTAAAATACAAGCGCAGATTTTAAAGAGGTCCATGAAGTTGATGAGGTCATTATTTTGCATGCATGTTAACATCAGTATAAAAATATGGGCACAGAGTGAAGCATTTGTGTGTTGTGTGAATTGCCATGCAAATGAGTGAATGAGTCTTTGATTGACGTTCTTCCTTGAACTCATGGACTATTTGTGAATACTTGAGACCGAATTATTTGGAACTGTGAGGCTCGACAGACTGGTGACCTGTTCAGGTTATAGCCTGCCTTCGCCCAACAGTATTTGGAAAATGTTGTCATGGTGCCTCTGTCAGACTCCTCCCCCTCCCCTCTCTGCTTGGCTCCTGATTAGACACAGCTGCTTCCACTCACCTCATCTTCAGCCAGCCTTCATAAGGAGATCCAGGATCAGGATTCAACGCCAGTTCGTTGCTCCTCTATGGTGCATAGCATGGTCGCCACGTTCATAGCCACAGTCCTTGTTTTGCTCCTCTCTAAGTCTTGCTCTCCATTTGTCTCCAGGATTCATTCACCACGAGTGGTTGCAGCAGTCATCCTCCCCTCGGATCCAAGCCACAGAAAACCTCCTGTCTCACCACGAGCCTCTGCCTCCTGACGGTCGTTTATACCAGTGACGCCACGGGCCGCTGAACCGAACCATCCCCGCCATCGGATTCTAATAGATCAGATTTAAGGAGCAGAACAACCAGATACAAGTGTGCAAAAAGTTTATTGTCCAAGTGTTCAAAAGTGTCCAGCCTCTGGCAGTCCAAAGGCTCCAGGATGATTGCGGACCATCCAGTCCAACCCAATCTAATAAAAGGAAACACACAAAACCAAATCAAACCCAGTATAAAACAATAAAATAGTAAAAAAACACATGCAATAGAGTCCGTTAGAAAGGGTTCAGAAAACATCTCCTTGTCTTGGGCTAATTGTGATTCGCACTGAGAGGGTGAGTAACTTATCTGACAGAGGGGCGGGTCATGACCACACCCCTATGCTGTTGTCTGTCGCGTCCGGTCTCCACTTTCGGTTCCATCTGTGTCAAAACGCCGCATTCTAGTCTTTAGTGAGGTACGTGAATTGGCTCCTTACACAAATGCTTTACACACAGGATGTGCCAGGGAGATGTAAGTGCATGCAGATCTTCTGCTGTCCACACAAACTATTGGCTATATTTCCCTGATTTCTGACCATCAGGCAGCATGGGAGGAACATGCACTTATCACTCGAACAGCACTAAGTAGGACCTTGCGCACTACTCAGGGTTCAGTGGGGTTGAAAAATCAGTATGACATGCCTGTCTCTTCTACTTCCCCCTTACTTACAGGTTGGTTAAGTGTTATGACCTACTGAGTGGTCAACGACCTTAAAAATCTCTGTGTGGGCCACCTGGGTACCCTGAGCTTAGTTGCCCAACTTCTTGCTTGCTAACAGCCCATATTCAACAGTAAGGGCAGATGGGACTAAAGTATTAACAGAAGCAGGTTTCTAGGTCATGATCACATCTTACTGGAGGCTATGTTTAAAAGAATAATAATGAAGGTCTCAAGTTTAATTATAAATAAGGACTTGCAAAAATGTAAAGAGAAGCAATTGAATATTGATTTTTTTTTATTATTCTAGTAAATGTCAACCAAATGATTGGGATTGGGGTAAATAATTTACTTTTAAGGCAAAGTTTCAAATTGAGCAACTTTTGGGATTCCTGTCTGAGAAAAAAAACAAAAAAAAAAACATCCTTTGCTTTTTATGTAAGCAGTCAGTCACAGAGACGATTGACCAGCCGATGTCTGCTGGACACGGCCTTTTCCTCCAATAATCCCAGAATAGAGAAAAAAAGGATAGAAATTGACTTGACTTTGAAAAGTATCTGAAAGATTTTTTTTTTTGTTCTCAGACTAAACCAGACAGAACATCAAATGAAACTGAAACATGAGCCAGGTCTTGTCTCAGAAATGTTCAGCAAAACACCTCTTTGTCCCACAAGCCTGTCTTGAAGTTTATCTACAAAAGAGCAATAGCCAAGCTGACTCAAAGTGTTTTAGTTCACTCAACCTTATAACATGATGGTTTTTAAAATGAAATAAAAGTCAGATGGTAAAACTGAGGAGGACAAAGGCCAGAAAGGAAACAAGAGCAAAGGTGAGATCCTCTGCTAGATCAGAAGAAAAATTTTAAACAGTAGCTGGGGGTGTTTTTTGTAAGAACAGCCTGCATGGCACATAACCACTGTTTTCATGTGTGTGTTCAAACTCTAGTGGCATCTAGAGCAGACAGACTTTCTTTTTCTTCCACTTTAGGCCTCCTATAACATGAAACGGTGAGTAAAGCCGAGTGAGTTGGGTGAAATCTGAACCCAGTGGCCATCAGGCAGCAATAACATGAAAGAGCTATGATCAATTGAACAGGTTACATCAGTCACTGTGTTAACAAGAAACCTTTGTTTTCTTACTTTTTATGTAATTGGTTAAAGCAGAAACTAATTACTAACAGTAGGGGGTATACGCATCAGAGAGGATACAAAAATACAGAAAAAACAAGAAAGCAGTCGTATTTTTTATCCACAGGCCAGTTTTCTTCTAAATGTTTGGTCAAAGTTTTTGCTGAATTTATAAAATGACTTGTTTTAGGATTGAACAAACTTTATGCAGCTTTCAGTCATTCAGTCCTCCTAATTTAAAATTCATCGTTCTGTCACAGCTACATGCCTTTATTATGAAGGATTGTTTTAACTAGCTATTAAAATCCTAAAAGACGGCAGCTTTAAAAACATGACAAACTGGTAAAGTTAGGAAGACGATCATTTCCCTAATCCCCGGATCCAGACTCACTAAAGAACAGGTCTGCAGGTGAGGTCACATACCACTGTGTTCTGCAGGGACACAGTGGGGTCATCATACAGTCTCACTGTTGACTGACTAAAACACTTATAAACCTGTATACATCAGATCGGTTTGTGCCAAAGACGTTTTCCCTGGTCGGGTTGTTGGCCCTCCGCAGGATAGTCGGATAGTGACGCCTGCTACCTTCTAGCGTTCTGACAAGCTAGTATATCTGGTCGGCTCTACGCACCGGGAAGGGGCATTGCCCCCTGCAAGAGCTTTGATGATGATGATGATGATGATGATGATGCATACATTCATGATTTAAAAGGTGAAGTAAACAAGGATGCTTAACCCTTGTGCTATCTTAGATGACATTTGACATGTTCTCCCTACCATGACAAAGGTGGATAAAGGTGGAAAGATTTCATGTAATTCATGGACACCAGTGAAGATCACAAATCATTGAAGAAAAAAGGTTCAGAGCACTGTCTAGTGGGTCTAGATGACCCAACTCCCAATGGTGAAGTGCCTAGGATAGCACAAGGGTTATTAAACGTGAAGAGTTTTCGCCATGGACAAAGATGCGCGTGGACAAACAGTTTTGCTAACATTAAATTTTTGTCTTTATAAATTTAACAGATTTTCTGTTGCAAATGACAGTGAGCAATAATCACCGTAAGAACGTACAAATTACTTTAAAAAAATGAAAAAGAAAACAAATTATTCACTGTTACATTCATAAATTATTTTCCAAACCCCTTAATTCCTTTGGGAGGGACGGCCAGCCACCGTCGGGCGAAGGATGTGAACACCCTGAATGGTTCGCCGGTATCGCAGTAACATGAAAAATATTATTAGCTTATTTTCTTTTTTTTTTTTTTTTTAACTTGTTCTGTCCAACAGCTGAGCAAACAGATTGGAGCTGAAGGCTTTTTGTGTTGGAAAGGTTTTACTATCACAAAAAGAGGTTATATAGCTTCAAAAAACTAGAGTGTAGATTTGTATAAACCCCTTTTTGTCGTATTATTTTTTATTTATTTGTTACATTTAGTGTGTGTGGGGAGGGAGAGGGGAAGAATGTGAGGGGAGGGTGGAAGAGAGTAAAAGGAAGAAAGGTGAAAAGGTGGGGGATACAAGCACTGATTTGACTAAGTTATTATTTTAAGCTGTAACAATTATACCAGATCTGCTGGAAAGACGAATGTTACATCAAAGGTGAAAATCTGACACTAAGATGAGCGAGAAAAAAAAACTGTCCATCATTACACTGTAGGTAAGGAGGAGGGATGAAGCAGACAGGGAGCAGTGTGGAGTGTGCACGTGCACGTGGGGGTGGAGATACATGCATGCTGCCGACGTGAACCGTGTGTTCATAAAGGGAGCCAGATCCTACCCAGCCAGACCAGCCAGACCAGGAGAGGGGAGGAGAGCCCCCCAGGCCAGAAGCCCCCACAGCATCCGGACCCAGGCAGCCCGGGAGGGGAGGAGGAGGGGACCGCCCACCCCACCAGCCAGGCACAGAGAGGGCCCCCCTACAGGGGCCCCCCCAATGCCCAGAGGCACAAGCGAACCCAGTGTCCGGCCCCCAGGCCACAAGACAGGAGCGCTTAGCCGTTCCAGGCGGCAGCCATGGGGGCCACCGGGCGCCGGACACCGAGACAAAGGCCAGGGACGAAGCCAGCTTATTTTCTCCCACAACAATTTGCTTTACTTTACTAATCAGAATTTCATATTTTCCACATATCAGAGTCACATGATATTTTACAGGACTTTCATTTAAGGATTTTTCAAACAAAGCACATTTCTCTTAGTTAAAGTAAACCAGCTGTTCCTGAAACTTTTGAAACCCAAAAGGAGGTTCAACCCTCAGCTGCAAGGGTCCTCTTTAGTAAACAACTTCCCGTTCCAGATCATGAAGCAGACTCCATTTCCATATTTCAGGTTGCATTCCAAAGTTTAAGATGTTGTAGTTGAGCTTGACCTGGGTGACCCTCAGTTAGTGTGCCATAAATAAACCTTGCCTGCCAGGAGATGTTGGTCTTCTCACACCTTTTCTCACTCTGCTCTCTGTAATCAGGTTGCCGGTGTTGCCTTATCTTTGCTTTGTGTAAGGAATCCTTGATGTTTGGGGCCCTTTTTATTTTAAATGTTTTGAAAGATTTGTGTGACTGTAAAATGGCTTTGTCAGCAACTTAAAAGAAACTGTGACGTATGTGTTTTTTAATCTGCATTGCTAACCAAATATCAAGTTTTCCTATTGCACCTAACATGAACCATAGTTTCAGTCACAAGTTTCCTCTGCACTTTACCACAACTCAGTGGTAAAATTCGATGTTTAATAATTAATAATTATAATAAACCAGCAATTAAAATAAAACATTTTAAATCCAGCCGCCTATGATCAAATGAGGAGCTGCAACCTTTAACACTTCCAGTGTGGCTGTAGAATGGAGTGTTTCAGAACACAGTTGTTCAAGTTTTGTATACATCTTTTTTAAATATGGAAGTACAGATCTTTGAACTCTAAAAGTATATTAAAAAAAACAATGATAAAAAATATTAATATTAATAGTAATATAATAATAACCTGAAAAAAATAAAGTCGTAACTTCTTCCTACTCCATTTCAAACTATATATTGATGTCATTCATTTTAATCTATAATGTATATAAAATATCGCTTTTTTGTTTTCCTTTGCCGGGTGGTGAAGTGGTTAGCGCTCTTGCCTCACAATAAGAAATCCGGGTTGGGGGACCTGAAACAGAACACAGACGGTGGACCTTTCTGTGTGGAGGTTGCATGTTCTCCCCGGGTTTTCTCTGGGACTCTGGCTTCGGCCAACCGTCTAAAAAACATGCTTCATAGGTTAATTGGTTTCTCTAAATAGTCCCTAGCTGTGAATGTGAGGCAGCATGGGTGTGTGATTGTGGCCCTGCGACAGATTGCCGACCTGTCCAGGATGTCCCCTGCCTTCACCCACAAGTGGCCGGGATAGGCCCTGGCAGCTCCGTGACCCCGAAAGGGACAAATCAGGTTTATTAAATGGATGAATGGTTTCTTTTGTTGCTTTTATTGTTTTCTATGTATTGTTCGAAATAAAAATTTATTCAAAAAATGAATAAATAAAAATACCCAGGGGCTTTCAATAGTCTTTAATTGATTCTATTAATAGAAAATAAGGAAATTAATGTCAGTCATAACACTTGGCTCATTATGGAACAAGAAAAAAATATTTTAGGCTGCATTTCTAGAGACAAACAAAGCAGCATAGAAAAGCAGGATGATGGCAGTTAAGAGTTTGGCAGTTGCCGACGGTTTTTGGCTGGCATTAACCTTGACATTGTTCCCCTGGTAGCTTAGTTACACTGGAACAAACAAACCTCTAGTGGCTTGTTGACTGTGTTAGTGTGAGAATCACTCGAATCTTTGTCTGCTGTACAGTGCACTGAGGATGATGTAACTGCACTGCAACGACACCATGCTTCAAACAGCCAGATACGTGGCTTTGGGGGGCTGCGATTTAAATGCATTTCAAAACTCTGCACATTTATAGAAAGAGTATAAAACCCACCCAATCAAGGAAAAAGTAGCTGAGAGGAAAAATGGGCTTGAATTTGCCCAGGAAGAGGAGTGTACGGTGGCCCTGAAGGGCAAATTACATCAACAAATCACTCGACACAAAATCATTTTAAAGATCATAAAAACAATTAACAAAGCAAAATAATTAATAAAAAAGATTACATTTTACAAATAAAAAAAAGAAAATTCCAGAAGTCAAAACACAATTCTAAAAAAAAAAAAACGCTTTGGAAAACAAAGTAATTTCCACAAATCAAAATGAAAAAACAAAATGCAATATCTAACCAGAAAAGGTTGGTGTTATGTAACATCACTGGCGGATGATGACAATAAATTTTTGACATTTAGTTTTTATGTCAAATAAGTCTCCAATGTTTTCATACTAATAAAGGTTTTATGATTAGTATGGAGCAGATCCAGTTTTGGCTTGAAATTATGGAAAAACATCATCACCAATCAGTATCAATATCCCATAATACCCACCTTTTCTAGAAAAAATTCTAAAAAAAATAAAAAACATTTTGGAAAGCAAAAATAATTTCCAGAAATAAAAATATAATATTAAAAAATACAACAAAAAAAAGGAACAGGGAAAAGGTGCAGTAGGTACTATGGGAAATCAGTAAATAAATGATGATGTTTGTCCATCATTTCAACCCAAAGTTATTAAACATGAAGCAATACTGGATTTGCTGCATAGTTATCATAACACTTTTATTTGTTTGTTGAAAACAATACTCAAACATCAAACTCAAAAGTCCTCATTTAGTCAGTGATGTCCTATAACAAATACAGCACAGACCAAAAGTTTGGACACACCTTCTCATTCAAAATGAATAATATTTCATTTTGTTTTCTGGAAATTCTTTTACTTTTTCAAAATGTTTCATATTGGAATTGTTTTGGTTTCTTGAAGTTTTTATATGCATAAATTATATATATATGTTTTGCTTTTTTTAATTTTCGTTGTGAGCTACAATATGTTTAGTGAAGTGTTGATGGGATTTTCACTTCATGGCCATCGTACGAGTTGACCGAAAAATGCTACTGAAGGACAACTTCTAAGAAAAAATTAAAACAATAAAGCCATAAAGGAGGAACAATCATTGTGCATGATGTAGTGACGCTGTGTAAAAGCCACTAACATGATAATTGCCTCTGGAGCTCCTACAATATTAATTTTCTAATAATCTTACTATACAATAACATCTCTAGACAATTACTCCATTGCCAGTGGATCATTACAAGATGAAATGAATTTTAGCATTTAGATTGAGGTCTTTGGCACAAAAGAACTTCGTTTTCAGATGAGCATTTATTTTGTCTTTGGTTGAGAAGACTCCCAGTCTACTGAGGTCAGATGTGCAGCAGTGCCTCTGAGAACTGACAGATATTACAGAGGAATCCTTAGAGACAAGACTAAAGCTGTTTCTCCATCTCAACTTTAATCCAAGAACCTCTATGTATATTTAATAAAACAGATCGTGCTGCAAATCATTGTTTCAACAGGATGTAAAGCTGCCAGTGAAAGGGAAAGTAAGCCAGAGGTCAAGACAGTGAGTGCATGTGGAGGAAGGATGGTGTGCATAAAAGAGAGACACATGGCCACATTTTGTGTGTGTGCCAAACAATTTACAGAGAGGGCACGTTGGGGCCACATCCATAAACGAGGGAAATCGAGATGCCATAAACAGAGAATGCAAGACAATGTAGCTTTGTCTGTTTGTATGCATGTGTGCGTCTAGTGAACGTAAAACCACTCAACTTGTGTGTCTGAGTGTAAATCATCAATTCAGGGTAGTGAAAGTCTGTTTATTCATTCCCTGACCCACATATGCTCCCCAGAAAAGCCTCATCAAAAGCCTTATTGTCCTTCCCCTCCCTCCCCCTGTCCCCCTGTCCTCTGTCTCCCCTTTCCCTTCCTCAATCACTCCCTCCATCTCTCTTGGGGTCTTTTTATAAGCCCAGTCTTGACAGTCTCAGACGTATCCCCCTGCTTCTCAACTTCCTGAACTCTGTGGTAAAACGAAACCCTCACACGACAACAAGAAACACACAAGTAGGCAGCAGCGGGAAAGTGATAACTTAACGGCTGGAGCCAATCAGGAGAGGAATTCTGTTCATTCTTCATCATCAGGGCTTTCCTCAAAAAATCCTGGACCAGAAAAAAATAAGATGTTTAGCGGTTCTTATGCCTAAACTGCATCACCATCTGGTTTCTGGAATAAAAACAATTTAAACACATTTTGTTCTAAACGGGAAAATTTAAAGTAGCAAAGATTACAAAATCAGACAAAAGAGCTCCTTTAAATTATTCTCAAAGAACAGCACTTTATTGTTTTTATTGTTCCTTCTCTTTGACTGCTGTATTTTTTTTTATTTGATTATGTGGCAACTGAACCTTGGTCACATCAGAAGATGTAGAGGAATGTAAACTCCTATAAAGATGTGAACATCTTTGAACAAATGAGATCAGGAAACTGAGGCTACAATTCACACAGAATCACAACAAAAATAAAAACCTTTCTAAGCAAAAAGGTTGACCATCCTGACACAGATTTTTGAGGCATTTACACGCAATACGCTAAAAAACTGGACAATAGAAGAAGGAAAAACGTTGTCTGGTTTGATGACTTTCCATTTCTGTTTCCACATTCAGATGGTAGAATCGGAATTTAGTATCAGCAACATGAAAGCATGGATCTATCCTGCCTTGTATCAATGGTTTAAGCTGGTGGTAGTGGTGTAATGGTGTGGGGGATATTTTCTTAGCAAACTTTGGGCCCTTTAGTACCAATTGAACATCATTACAACACCACAGCCTTCCTGAGTGTTGTTGCTGACCATGTCCTTCATTTCATAACTACAGTGTACCATCTTCTGATGGCTACTTCCAGGAGCACAAGGCGACATGTCATAAAGCTGGAATCATCTCAGACTGGTTTCGAGAACATGACAATGAGTTCACTGGACTCAAATGACCATCAGTTCTCAACCCATTATATCGCCTCAGGGATGTGGTGAAACGGGAGATTGGCATCATGGATGTGCAGCCGACAAATCTGCAGCAACTGTGTGATGCTGTCATGTCGATTAGGACCAAACACTCTGAGGAATGTTTCCAGAACCTTTTGTAACCCTTGTGCTATCCTAGGCACTTTACCATTGGGAGTTGGGTCATCTAGACCCACTAGACAGTGCGCTGAACCTTTTTTCTTCAATGATTTGCGATCTTCACTGGTGTCCATGGATTACATGAAATCTTTCCACCTTTATCCACCTTTGTCATGGTAGGGAGAACACGTCAATGTAAGGGTGGGGTCATAAGATAGAACAAGGGTTAATTGATGCCACCAAGGATTAAGGATTAAGGCAGTTAAAAAGTAAAAAGGGGGTCAAACCCGGTACTAGCAGGGTGTACTTAATGAAGAGGCCGATGAGTCTCTATACCAAAATCTGGAGAACATAGAGTATGTGCACCAAAGCCAGTAAGTAACATGAGAAGCTGGCAATGAGTAAACAGAAAAGACATATCAGAAGGCATTTTATCAGTCATTTTGAATGCAGACCTATGATGCCAAATGAAAGAGTCAAAGGTTTTAAATGTCAGTTAGATTGTTTCTCCCATGATTATGTATGCTGTGGCTACAGCTTGGCTACAGCTATCGGCTGCTTACATAAAAAAAGATTATTTGACACAAAGCAGCAGTCGCAAAGTCAATGTTTGTACGTGCAAAGTGTTGCCAAGCAACATCACATGTGAAAACGATTAAAACTGCAGAGATGACGGGCACTGGGATATCCACTATTTGGCATTTACTTGTGTTGTGCCATTTCCATAACGTGAGTTATGCTCCAAAAGCTCTTCTGATGCTCTGTTTACGTCACCTGTTCTAAATAAATTGTTTAAAAAAAATAAAAACTGTTGAAGCCAACAGTATGTGAAAATATGCTATAGCAAAGAAACATTTAGCATTTAATGGTTTAAGATTTTTATAGAGTTCACGTGTTACTCAGCTCCAGTTTTTTTTTTTTTTTTGGCTGAGTTGCTGCATGAAATTCAGCTTGACAACACAGGATTGTCTTGCTTTCCAGTTTTCCCTAATGGAAGTCAGCTGTGGCTTTTTTTTTTTCTTTCCTGTCAGAGAAGCCATCAAACTGTTGTCCCACCGGGAGGCAGTCCAGTGAAAACAAAGAGATGAAGTGAGCTGAGCGTTGGAAAAGGGAAGGGAGGAAAAAAGAGGCACGAAGGAGAAATTATGGTCAGGAATGACTCCAACCAAAATATAGCGGATCTTGAGTAAAATAGAGTTGTGGGTCATTGTGAGTACGTTTTACTCTGCCTGTTTTAAGGAATGGCACTGTTGACATTATGTGAGCCCTTAGGCTTTGTTTTTTACTATTTTCGTTTTACTTTATTTTCTTTTACAAACTGAAATGGTTTAATGAATTTCATTTAAAAAAAAGTCATCCTCAAACGTGTAACTTTCCACTGTCAATTTAAATTTAATGCTAAAAACCTATAGTCTAATTTGGCCCTATAAGTTAAGAAAGGAAGAAAAATAATTAACGGAAAATAATCTTTAATAATAAAAGCTGCGTGGTGCTTTTAATGAGTTACAGTGAACAGAGGTGCTATGTGGGACAGATGGAGGTTTTATTATTGTAGGTGCACATTAGCTTTAAAACCTGCTGTGGAGAAAACAAACTACACAACCTCTGCAAATAAAGATGAAATTAGCACTTAATTACATAAAGAAAAGACCAAGTTTAGTTTTTCTTACATAACTTTTATGGCAGATCTGAACTGGATATAAACAACCACATCTGGTGCAGGAGGAGCCACTTTTCGAAATCCTCAAGAGGGAGAGTAGGCCGGAGAGAAAGCGCACTAAAGGTTGGAATGCTGCTCCTGTTTGTTTACCTTTTTTTTTGCATGTTGCATCAGCGCTTATGACATAGCTTCTCTCCGCCGCGCCCACCTGATGAACCTCCAGCACTTCAGGAACAGATGGCAGGCGGGCTGGGATGTTTGCCAACTCTACCTTTGTGTATTGTCCGACGGTGAGCTTGGCACAGCGCTCATCTTCCAGGAAGCTTGATGGAGTCTGCTCATGGGGTTTTTTACATGGCCAATTGATTTTTAACGACTCCCTCCTATCAAGTGATGCGTTGCAACAACAGAGCTCCAAGAAAAAAACATGTTGCTTAAGATTTCTGACTCAATATACGCCTCAATTAAGACAAATATGTCTTAGGTACAAGATAAGTCACAAAGCTACTTTGGCCTGATGTATGAACTACAACAAACTCACAATCATATATATTATTACATTTTAAAATAATCTAATCAAAAGGAATATTTACCCCTCTGTTAATAAACGTTTTTAATAAAATTATTTATATAAATTGTTAAAAGAGCAATTAAACCTGGAGAACCCAACAGCATTTTTTTTCAAGGCTTGTAAAGTTCATTAAAACAAATCTGGTTTTTATTTGTTAATTTGGGGGAAAAGTAATTAACAGCAGCCAAAATCAAATAAATAGAAATATTTTTTTAAAGAAAGGGGAAAAAAATACATTAAAAAACCCAGAAAAGACTAAGGGGCCAAATTTGAACCCATGGGTTCTTAAACTTCTTCTGGTTTAAGGCCAACTTTCTAGAAGACAGTTCCGTTAGGAATAATTTATCAGAGGGTAACCTAGTCTTGGGTAACATAGAACCAAAGGCATGGGTTAGGGTAACCAGGTCAACCCCCTATGTTAAAGCTTTACCAAAATCAAAGGAGGGAGTGAGCTTCTTGGGGTGGTGTCTGCTTCCTGAAGTGAAGAAGGACGTTATTTCCACTAAAGCCTAAGACTTTGCCTCAATTTTAGTTTACAAACTCCAGAATCAACCAAAAATCCTAAACACTGAGAAGTAGATCCTGTGTGGGACCTGGAGTGTAATGTGTGATCTGTTTAATGAAGTGTTACTTAAAAAGATTAGTTTCTTTTGGAATTACATCATTTTTATGCTGCATTCACACCGAACTTGTAGCGTGCCGCAAAGTTGCTGCTGGACGCTTGCCCCAAAATGTGTTCAGAAACTTAAACCGTGTGTGTAGGTAGGTGCTGCCTAAAGCCTTTAGTGCCAATGCCACATGGAAATATTGACTGTAAATCTCAGACCAGGATGATGTTTAGAGACCAAGTTTCTTCATTATTATTTTTTTTAGTTTGAAAAGCTCTACAAAAGCATTGGTAATCACCTCCCTCTGTGCGATCATGAGATCATTCAGAGATTCTCCCAGTACGATGAGCTTCATCTACTGCAGCAGCTGCATCTGAGTGACGGCCAATTTAAGTGGTACTTCTGTCTCTCAGTAACCCAGTTTGATGACTTGCTGTCCCGCATTAGTCAGAGGAGGGTACAAATCAAAATAAGAATAGAATTTGTGGATGTTTTTATTATTGTCATTGTCACCATGCAGAAGTTCATTGTCACATTAAAAGTTCAGGAGGAAAGCAATCAGTATACTCAGTATCTCCTCCTTGTTGGTTTTGGACTCCACCTGCTGATCACGTCATCAACACGTCACAGGCCAAAGCTAAGTCCCTGATTAGCTGATGCAAATTCTTTGCCAGGGTTCTTATGTTTGAACTTGTGTGTCAGAATCTTTGCCACACTGCTTCAAGCGTGGCACCACCAGGCCGCTGCGGCGTTCCCGACCCTCAAATCCCACCGCAGCACCAGTGTCTGAATGTGTGAGTGAATGGGTCTGTGACTGTAAAGCGCTTTGTCCTTGTAGGAAGAAAGGCGCTATATAAGTATACGCCATTTACCATTTACCACCTCTGATTGCGTCTGTGCGTTGACTTCACGTTGAGGCTGCATGCTCCTGCTATGTGAGTTGCAGTCGGTGTGACACAGCTTTAAGCAGCACTGCTTTACAAATCTTCTGTATCAGAGTTTGTTGAGACCAAGGCTTGAAAAGTTTTATTTGGTGCAATTTACAAAGCACCGTAACGGCTGGCCTCGATGCAGTATTGTACCCCCAAATAAAAATAGAGTGGTCCCACAGAGCAGCAGAAATGATTCAGTTCATTGAAAGATTTTGGGGGATGTGGGAATTTGCATTCATAGTAAAATGTGGTTGCTTCTGGAATCCATTGTGAGCCATCTAATGAGCAATCTGCAGCAGAGGATTTCCCCACAGAGAACAGCTGCTCACGTATTGGATGTGTCCTGAAATAAATTGACTCAGTGACTTTCATTGCTTGTACTTTTTAGCTCTTCTGCTCTCTAACTTCACTGTTTGCATGCATGGAAATACAATTCCTGCCTTTGATGTTGAAAGAACATGGCTCTTCAGAGCTTCTGGTCTTTGAGTGGAGCTCAGTTTGTCAGAGGAAATTAACAACAGGCTTCCAATGCTTCTCCCTCCGTTGGGAGTTGCTGATTTTTTCTCTTGGAGTCTTCTGTGAATCCCTGTCCCTAACCTTTTGTTACAGCACCTTTAAAAAGTGTTGTCTTTAAACTTTTGCACCCCAACACAGAAAAAAATAAAAGCACATTGCTGCTTAAATATGTGAACACTAACTGCTGAAGTCATTAAGTTATAATTTATGGTCACTTTTGGCATAACCCAGACCTTTCACTTAGTAATTTAACCCTGAGGACTGGCTTGTTAGGCCTGAATTCGATGATATATGTTGTTCTGCGGCTTGTCCTGCTGGGCTCCCAGCTGCCCTTTTTATCTCGTACCTCATTAAGAGGTTCAGGGAGGTTCCCCTCAATTTATTCTGCCCTTTTACCTGTTTCTCCATAAATGTTGCTTTCACACTCTGAGTACGAATGTCTATTAAAGTCATTTCTGACCTTTTTTTTTTTTTAGGAACGTAAATGGTGAATCAGCAATGTAGATTTTCTTTATTGTATTGGACACTTGGAATACAGATAAAATCCATTCACAACAACAGAAGGTTTAGTTGAGAATTAAGTCTGGAGGATATGGCAGGAAATTGTGTTTTTGGTGTTTTTAACATGTCGTAGCATTTTTCTGATGACAGAAGACATATATAAAGAAAACTAAGCTTAGAATTGAATTTTTGATTATTTCTTTATTTAAATGACATTTGAAAGAGATTATATTTGCGATTTAGAAAATACACTGGGAGAGTCACAAGCTTCCTGCTCCGCTCCATTCTGATGCATCCACTTGCAGACAAATAGATCCACGTTTGTCTCTGTTTTCCTCGTTTGAGCTGGAATCTGGATCTAAATTGTACGGCTGGATAGCTCCAATATTACTCCCCATTTTATGTTTCACTGGGACTAATCTTAGGGTGTGAGGGGCTGTAAACTAGCGTTAAGGTGTAAACAGATAGCTATCAGTTATGGGTAATGGGAAGAGGGGCCGGCCTGCTTTGAGCCAACAGTTACGCCAACAACTCAGAGGTAAATATCTGATGAAAAAACTGACTTAGAAAATGACAGAGGTTTTTTGATTTTGCCTAAAAACGCTGAACGTGTCACATCACTGTTTTCACTCACAACAAGGAAAATCCACGGAAATCAGAAGGACAAAGTTAATAAGTTGGCAAGGTGGATATAATAAAGTAAATAAGTTTAAGAGAGAGGGGGGATCTAAAAGAAACAGATTTGAGGAAAAAAAAGCCAGCTTGAGTCCAGCACATTTGGGAGGTAAGAAGAGAAAATAAGGAAACATTTGTTTCAGAATGAACACTGTCCAAGTAAAATCCAAGATTGTTGTAAAGGGAAAAAGAGAAGCTGAAAATCACGACTAAAAGTCCAAAGAAAAGAGACTTATAGCAGCAGGAGATTGAAGGGAAAATATGTTAGTAATGGAGTTGAAAGGAACAAACTGATGTCCGAATGTGTTGAAACTGGAAAAAGTATGAGGCAAAGTATTAAATAAAATTTTGTTTATCACAGAACACAGGGGAAAATAAAATCTAAATATGTATACTGTACTAAAAAATGGTAAATGTCCTAGAAAATGAAGGAATTTCACCAAACTGACATTTGAAGACAAGCCAAACACATTTGAGCAGATTTACTCTTTTTATTACTTATCCTCACAGAATTGATGTTTAAATTTCAAATAACATGGCAATAATGATAGAAACAACTAAGGAATAGGTGTTGGAGTTAAATTTCAGTTTTTGCAATTGTAATCTTTACCTCACTGATCAAGAATTTACTCTCATCTTGAGACAAATATCCACAGGAATAATTCTGCACAAACATAACAGACTTTGGTTCTTGAGGTGCTCTATTGTCAAAAGTAAATAAACAAATAGATAAAAGTAATTCAGCTGACTGAATGCAATCTTTTGTTTGGTTTATTTTAGAATTGTAGCCACTTTCTAAAGTCACAGTTTTGTTGAGAGTTGTCCTCAGAGTACACCTTAGTGTACGCCGCCTCTTGGAGACGCAGGGAAGAAGACACATTACCTAGATGCCTCTCTGTTTACTCTGATTAACCCTTGTGCTATCCTAGGTACTCTACCATTGGGAGTTGGGTCATCTAGACCCACTAGACAGTGCGGTGATCCTTTTTTCTTCAATGATTTGTGATCTTCACTGGTGTCCATGGATTCCATGAAATCTTTCCACCTTTATCCACCTTTGTCATGGTAGGGAGAACGCGTCAATGGAAGGTTGGGGTCATGTAAGATAGCACAAGGGTTATCCACTTCCTTAGCTTCAAGTGTCGCCTGACAACAGCCACTGCCATTCTTGTGTCTGTCCAAATTTGTCAGGAACATATCAAGGAAAATGAAATCCTCTCCCATTTCTCCTCCCTGTACTCACATGAACTCACCTTTTGTCTACTTGTTTCTCAGTTGCTGTGATTTGGTTGCGTTGGGTTTCCCTCTGCTGCTGCTGTGTTCTCGTCTACCACAACAGAGCTTTTCATGCTTTACATTCTAGGTCTGAGACTAACTGGATTGTCAATCTCATGCTTTACTTCGATACGGTTTCATTTGTCTTCATCTATTTACTTTTTGATTATTTTAACTGTCAATTTTCATGAAACATTATATTTTTTTTTATTCTTATTTATTTTAGTTTTTGTTAATTTTTTGACTTTTTTTGTTAAAGAAAAAGTTTGTTAAATGTAAATTGTACTTGTATGAGTTGTTATTCTAAACTGCCTATTTTTCAAGAAGGTAATGTTCTGTGAAAGGTCCCCTCAATTCAAGCAATAATAAAATGAAAGCTACATGTGTTGGAAGACTGAGAGCAAAGCAAAGAGCAGGAAAACACACTCATTCAGAAGCACCTCCTGAGCCTGCAGTCCATGCAATATGAGAGCTGTCATTGTAAATGCACTGAGGGTTGTAACACAGCAATTTATAGCTAGATTAAGTTTCACCCGTAAAAGTGATTATTCGTTTACAGCAGTGGCTAAAAGTGAATGACTTGGTGCTCGGAACTGCTTTATTAAAGCATTAAGGTCTGTTACCTGTCCTACTCTGAACTAATTGGGTTCTGTTAGGAATGCATTAACCTTGATGTATGGCAGAGTAAAGTTTGTGTGTAAGTGTGTGTGAAAGCTGTTGAAGCTCTCATTTTACTTTTACACACATGCAGTCTTGAGAGTGAAATTTCAACTAACTTTTTACATTTCCTTCGCAAGTCTCCTATTTCTCTTAATGTTTTTTTTCAAGTATTTTTACAGGTAGCATATTTCTCGTATTAAAGGGATTACAAGGCGCACCATCAGTGGATGGTCTTTACTTAAACCTATGTCATATGTAAGGCACACCAAACTGTCAGGTCCATTAAGTGACAAAGAAAGAGTTGGACTTCATTAACTGCGTATATATTAATTCTACCACTTGTTTGTGACACGCTACATGTTAGCCAAATTAGAACTGTTTGTAATTTTTTTTAGACATATTTACAATAACTGTAACTCCCAACCTTATTTGTAACATGTAAAAAAAAAAAAAAAAAACTTGATACAGCACTTTTTTATTACTGTTAATACACTAACAAACATTTATGTTTCAAAATTGTAAAAGTATGATGTGAAATGTCACAAATACACAACTTTAAAACACGTAAATTTACAAGAAAAAAGTAATAATAAAAATAAAAATAAATTAAAAAACCTTACAGTGACTGCACTAATGCCCAACCTTGTTAGTAACACATAGGAAAAACACGCAACATGTCAGCCGCATGAGCATATTCACAATAATACCCAGAGTTGTCCCTAATTTGTAAAAGACAAAAAAAAAAAAAAACTGGGTACGACTCAGAATCGCTTCTAACAGTAAGAACAACCCGATTGAATCCATCTATAAATTGCTCTGGATTATAAAGCGATTTTCTTTTTTTTTTTAAACAAGGCTGTAACCCTTGTGCTATCCTAGGCACTTTAACATTGGGAGTTGGGTCATCTAGACCCACTAGACAGTGCTCTGAACCTTTTTTGTTCAATGATTTGTGATCTTCACTGGTGTCCATGGATTACATGAAATCTTTCCACCTTTATCCACCTTTGTCATGGTAGGGAGAACACGTCAATGGAAGGGTGGGGTCACCTAAGATAGCACAAGGGTTAAAGTGCTGAGAATAGGGTAACTAATGGCATTGAAAGTTGCTTCTCTTTTGGTTCTATTGAAATTTCTTCCAAAAAATCATCTTCTTGGATATTTAATCTAAAACAAGTTCATATGTTCCGAGTTTTACAACAGTTTTTCAAGTGGGAAATGTCGCAAAATTCCAACTACAAGTTATAACCTTCAAAATGGTGTTCACAAAAGAATTCAAAAGTTAAAAATGATATAACACTCATACAGACTTTCACACTGACAAATCTCGGCCCTTTACATGATGGAAACAATTAATCTCCAATTAGCCGGGCCAAGCAGCACCAGGTGTTCAATTAGCTACGTGTGTGTGTGTGTGTCGATGGGGCGCTCTCTGTGGAAATTGGGTTGATTCATTGGCACATCAAGTCCGGGGTGGGTGGCACTTTTAATGTGTGTGTGGGAATGTGAGCTGGCCATAAAGCAAAAAAAAAAAAAATAAATAAAAAGAGGAAAAACTGGAACTGTATGCTAATTACGTTGAAATTGAATCAGTGGCTTACTAGGCTAAAAGGGGATGCTTCCATTGTCTGCTGGTGTGTGACAGTTAAAAGAGGCCAAATTGATCTAACAACTCATCTGGATTGAGACCAGGTCTCTCCTTCCCATCATTTTATTCCAGGCAAATTTTATTCCCAAAGAAAGATGGGAAGTTGAAATAGGCCCTTATTTCAATTACTGGTAAACATCATAAAAGCATCAGATCATGAATATTGAATGTTGAAGAAACTAAAAGCAAATATACAAAGATTTTAAAGAGGAAGCCCACTGCGCAACCAGAAACCCTGAACTGTAACCAGATAAAACAAATAGATTTTGAGTAACCTTAAAAAAAGCTCATAAAGTTTCTTGTTTTGGATGTGAAACTTTGAGTAGAATGAAAACCTAAAGACTTTCCAATGTCTGGATTTATTCACAACAGGGGAGACATGACAAAATGTTTAAACTGTAAATTCAAATCTTATAGATAGATTGATGGATTGATTAATGGATTCCTTTTATTTTCAGACACAAGACAAAATAGTTAAATATAGATGTTAAACAGAAAATTGATGAAGTGCTTTAGCAAGGAGTGGGTGCAAGAAAATGTTATTAACTTCCCACACCCAATCTTACTATATTGTAAGCATAATTTACATTTTAAAAATATGACATCCTCATTTAAAAAAGGGTTAATTCTGCAGGTCTTAAAACAGTTAGTGCAGGAAATGGAATTTAAGTAGTACAGACATCCAAACTATTTAAAGGAAGGATGTAGCGGGCCATTAAAGGTAAATAAACAAAACAAAAAATATATATATATTTAAAAAAAAAAAATCAGTGAGGGAATCATCATCCTCGGCCTAAAGTACGTCACTCGACTGACATGCAGAACGGCCTATTAAACATCCTTTGAAACATACATCACTGTGTTTAACTACACTGAGCACAATTCTGTCTTTCTTCTCCCAGCGTTGGGTGCACAGTGGGGCTTCTGCCAGCCCTGCTGTGCGCTGGGTCTCCGGTGGAAGACTATTCCGGCCCACAGGACCATTTACTGAGGCCCAGGATCACTCACGTATCTTCTCGATTTGGTATCGAGACAGTACCCAGCGCTTGCCGACGGGTCCGGGGTTCCTACCCATGAAAATCGGAGACCACTCAGCCTGTCCATGGAGCAGGGCCTGGTGTTTGCTAGCCGTGGTGAAGCCAGTCGCGCTCTAGAAATGTGTGTTGAGGAAGGATATATTCGTTGTGTTGTTTTTGCTCCGCCTACAACATCAAGGGCCCCTGCGTCTAATAATAGCTGTTGACAAATTAGCAGGAATTTTAGAGAAAAAAGTACTCCAAGGTGCACCTGGTATTTTATTTTGAAAATCAAGCGCATGCTTTATCTTTTGTATAGGACTTCCTGTCTGCTGCATTCTGCGACAAAAATAGCTGCTGTTCCAGAGCTGTAAAATACAGTTAACGGCTATCTTAAGTGTAGCAGAGCTGGTTTAGTGATATGGGTAAGCACTGTGGCTGCTATCACTTTGTCTCCTCTCTTCACTGGCTTGTCATTCATCGAATTACTGTCCTCATTGGTTATATTGGCTGCAGCTGCAAAGATGAGATACGGATAACATCAGCTGACAGGTTTATTTTGTTGTTGTTTTGTTTTTTTGTAAAACCTATTTCCTCCTGATAAGTCACTGTTCCTTATGTGCCAAACATATTTTTGTTTTCTCAAGTTATCAGCAAGGCGATGACTGATTTTAAGTATTTCTTTTCTGTTCTGTATATGTTGTTAATGCTAAAGAGCTAATGAAAATTATATTTTTGGTGTTTATGACTTGTTTTTTCTGATGATAGAGGACACAATTGATTTGATTTGAAATGGTTTATTTCAAGCAATCAAATAAGGGCAATACACAAAAAACAATACAATCATCAGTTATACATTCATCCAATGATGAATCAAACTTAAGATAATTAGGCATATTAACAAATATTTGATAAAAAATTTGTTCCTGACTATTTCTTTATTCAAATAGTTTAAAATAAAGAACAAATGAAAAAAATACAGCTCAGCTTGTAGTTGTTGGAGGCTCTGCATCCACTTGTAGACAAATCGATCCATGTGCGTCTTTATTTTCCTTATCTGAGCTGCTATCTGGATCAAAATGGTGGAAAGCTCCAAGATTGAGTTCCATTTTTGTTGTTTTACTGGTGTTAGGTCCGGGTGTGAGGTCTTGGAACCTGGCAGAAGAGCGTAAATAAAAGTGGGGATGGGGATACTCCATACACACATTCCCGCCCACAATGCACAGGTGAATTTCGAATAAACTCCTGCTGCTCTGACAAAATAAGCATTGTTAAAAATCAGATCAGAGTGGGTCTCTAATGTTAAAGGTAGTTCTCAGCAGCCTTTTCTTTATAACAGACTTAATTGCCGCTTTAGATTATGCAATGTAACCAAAGAACTGCTTAGGTCAAATGAAACTAGATCACTTTGTCTATTTCTGAGCCCCAAATGTTAGAAAAGCAGAGGCCTCAGAGGAGGTAACCCTGCAATTTGTCTGAAGTATACACAGAGTATCCAGAAAAGCCCTGCAGTGACATATCTATTCCACATGAAGATTAAACAGGCTGTGACCAATATGAAGTCTTGTGACCTCAAATTTAATACAAAAGGCTCAAATGCATAGAGTAGCCAGACATAATACGGCTGCAATGTTTTTCTAAGGTTTGGATTTCCCTATGAACTTCCCTAACCCGGGTCCTCCAAACACCACTGCCGTGCACACAGCAAAACACACTCATGCTGCCCACTACTTCCTGATGATAGACTTCATGTGGTTCTCATTCTGTCTTGTGTAATGAAGTTAGCTGGGGCAGGGCAGAGGAAGGGCCATATTACATGTAGCGTGTGAGATTATGTGCGGGAAAGAGTGGGTGAGTGGCAGGTGAGGCAAGGCCAGTAATGTGCCGTGACCTGATGGAGAACATGAGGATTGCATCTGCCCTGCAAATAATACTGCTGAACTTTTAGCTTTCAACCTTTTCCTTTTTTATGTATTTTAGAGGAAGAATTAGTGAAGCGCCAAAGACAGAGGAGCCGTCGCTTACTGGGTGAGATGAGAGCATTTTCATTTTATGAGTGACCTGCTGCTGTGGTTGACTGAATAGATGGACTAGAAGGGGTTCAACCATTTTTTGGTGGCTCACTGTCTTTTGGTCACATATTTCAGGTCTCCTGGGGTTTTCAAAGGTACTCCCAAGCTAGAGGTGATCTATAATTCATCAAGACCATTCTTCATCTTTGGCCCTGATCCCCTACCACTTTGCAAGTTCTCCGGAGAGCCGAAATACCATCTGAGTACTTCCAGCTTACTCTGAATGTCTGCATTCTTTACAAATGGCTTCAAATGAGCAAAAGTGGTGCTTTGCAATGCAGCTGACTCAGTGCACTTAAACGTCAGTGTTCACGGCCTGAAATTAAAGAGGTCTGCTGAGCTTTTGTGGCCTTTTTGAAAAATTTGAAAGAGGTCTGCGAGGTTTGTTGAAAAAAAACCCTCAAAGATGAAACATCCGATTTATATACCTTGAAAGATCTACATTTTGTGTAAGTCCAAAAAATCAAACTCCAACATATCATATGGTAGTCAGACTCCAGTATATCTCATTTCTGTCTACCCTTCCTGTATGCACCCCATTGGGACAGCCTGGGCAGATGTAGCAGCTAATATGTCCTGTCATTTTTAACACCTCCACCCATCCATCCACGGGACTTCAGTTTCATGTAATCTGCTGGCCCACAAAGAACAAGGTTTTTCAATCCATCTCAAAGAGAAAAAAAGCTCTCCTCCAGCAGGTATTTACTGTCTCTGAAGCCCATCAGCTTTCTGCTCTCCCTCTTCCTGCTCTCTGCAGCTGTAAGCTCTGATCCACTGTCAGCTCCCATCACGCAGGTCAGGTTGAAGACAAGAGGAACTCCATGCAGCAGAGCCCGTTTCCCCAGCAGGGTGTTAAACATGAGGGTGGAGGGGGGCATATAAAACAATCTGTTATTCTTACCTCAAAATGTATTTTAAGATTACATCAAATTTTGTTTGACCAAACCAAACCAAAATTGGGAGCAATTATCACTGCCATATCACTAGCATTATCAATTATCACTCCCAAATATCACTCAATTTGGAGCATTATCATCATTTTCAGATCAGATTAACAAAGGAAGTTTTTGTCTATATGTCATTTAAACTTCATCTTTATATGGAAGATTCAGTACATTTTTCAAAGCCAGTCTCACAATATTCTCCTATTTTAACTTTTTTTAAAAATCAGAAACATATATTATGAAGTTTTTTTAATTTATTTCTCAAACACAATTGTATTTTATTGTTATGAAGAACAAGTTTGCTTTGCTGCAAACACATTTTACGTTAATATGTGTTTTTGATAGATATAGAAAATAACTTATCTGGCTGGAAAAGCTCAAAGACAAAAGTCAAAGTAAAGATTATCGTTAAATCTCCCACAAGTACAGATATGCACGCAGAGAAATTAAAATGAGTTTCCCTCAGGCCCCTGGTACACAACTCTTCTGCTAAGACGAAAAAAAAATATATATAGATAGAATTTTGTTTAATGTTTAATTTTTTTAAAGTGGCATAACGTTTAAAGCTTTATAAAGGGAACTTTGTGGTCACAGTGTGGTGTGAAGAGCTTGGACCAGGGTTTGAGGAGGTCATAGGCTTAAGGGGGGGAGGGTTCAGCTTCCTGACAGTCTGATGTATTAAGGCGTCCTTTGGTCTGGTGGTCCTTCCACTGAGACTTTGTTGACTCCTCCTAGAGTCAGGAAGCTATGTGATTGGTGGGTGGGATCACCCGCAATCCAACAGGCTTTGCAGCTGAGACGGGTGCTGCAAATATCCGGGGGGGTCACACCAACGACCTTCTCAGCAGCTCTGACTATGCACTATAGTGTCTTGCAGCAGGGGGCGTTGCATATGAAGGTAAAAATGCTCCAAAAAGAACGCACTTGTAGATTTGATTTGAGAACTTGTAATATAGAATGTGAATACTTGTGCATCAAAAATCTGCATCTGTGTGTAAAAATCTTCTGCTGTGAACTGATAAATTTCCATTTGCATGTGTTCATTTAGAGTTACAACGTCAAATCTGTGATTACAACTGCTCAAATGTGCTTCTGCGTGTGCTCGAATCTGCTGGCGCAAATCACAAGTGCGCTACAACTGCGCTCTGAATTCTGACACATTCCTTGCGAGAAACTTGTGTCTAAACTGATCTGTGTCCGATAATGGAAGTGGGGGGAGGGAGGGTTAGAGGAGGCGGAGTCAACCAATCAGAGTGCAGCACTTAGAGGACTTCGTAAAGTTAGAAAGATCTTCTCAGATTCTGACCTTCTGCTTCAATAACTCTTCTGATAAACGTTCAAATTTAAAGTACCAAATAAACAATGGTACTGGGGGCAATTACCATATCAATGGCGAGCAATGCACATCACCCAGTGGGGATCCTTGGGCAAGACCCTTAACGCTACTGCCTCCTGAGCGCAGTTCAGTTGCAGCTCCCCGTTCACCCATGGGGTGATCAAATACGGAGAAGAATTTCCCATTGTGGGATAAATAAAGTATCAATTATCAATTAGAATCTTTTCGATGCTCAAAATAATACAAATGACTAAAATAATCATCCAGGAGAGGAATTCACTGCTTTGCAATAAGAATAACACAAATAAAAGTTTTGGAGAGTGGATTTGTGATGTCTTTAAGCCTCTGCAATGGACTGTTGGGGGTATTTGCCATTTTAAAAGCTTGTTCCATGATGATGCAGTACCTTTAAAGTACCAGCCACTTTGGAGCCAAAAGACATACAGCATTCAATTCGATTCAATTCAATTTTATTTATATAGCCCAATATTACAACATAATTGTCTCAATGTACTTCATACTGGTAATTGTATAAGACCATGAAATCAGTCATAAGATACAATCGGTAATTGATAAACTTAACTGAACTGACTCCACTGTCTCCCCAACCCGAGCTGAGGACATAGGACTCCTAACAACCCAAAACCATGTAATCTTAGTGGACAATACTATCCAGTTCCAGGTCTGACTCCTTCCCCATGAGCAAATATAAACCAGCTCTTTTACCAGCTGTTTCAGAATTAACAAGAGGTGAAACGTCTTCAACTTTAAAACCAAGTCCAGATAGCAACCTTTAAACCTACTACTATGATGAACTGACTAAGCTAAACTCGGGCATCCCTGCCTTTAGACCCTTCTTCTTAGTAGGTAAAAGTTCCTGAAAAAATGGACGAGTTAGAGAAGAATTAGCTTATCTATCTCTGCAACTGAATGTTTGAATAGAGCAGCAGATGGGTTTCATCAAGAATGAGTTGGGGGACGGCTGGGGGTGTGTGACGAGCCAGAGACAAGGTCCACTGCTAACGACAGGTACAGGAGGACAGACGGGCCAGAGGCGAGGTCCACGGCCAAGTACGGGAGCACAGAGGAGCCAGAGGCAAGGTCCACGGCCAGGTACAGGAGGAAAGACGAGCCAGAGGTGAGATCCACGGTCAGGTACAGGAGGAAAGACGAGCCAGAGGTGAGATCCACGGCCAGGTACAGGAGGAAAGACGAGCCAGAGGTGAGATCCACGGCCAGGTACAGGAGGAAAAACGAGCCAGAGGTGAGGTCCACGGCCAGGTACAGGAGGAAAGACGAGCCAGAGGTGAGATCCACGGCCAGGTACAGAAGCACAGACGAGCCAGAGGTGAGGTCCACGGCCAGGTACAGGGGCACAGAGGAGCCAGAGGCGAGGTCCACGACCAGGTACAGGGGCACAGAGGAGCCAGAGGCGAGGTCCACGACCAGGTACAGGAGCACAGACGAGCCAGAGGTGAGGTCCACGGCCAGGTACAGGGGCACAGAGGAGCCAGAGGCGAGGTCCACGACCAGGTACAGGAGCACAGATGAGGCACCTGGAATCTGAAGATCAGATCAGAAGATCGCCTTCCATAGGGTTCACTGGCTCGGAGGAAAGAGATCTGACAGCCAGCGTCCGTGACCAGTTATTGCTAAATTTGAACACTGCAAGCAAAATGAGCTGGTAGCTGAAGGGAATATACTTCAGCCTAAACTACCCTATTCCGGCGGAGATCCTGGGACGCAGGAAAATCTTTTTTCCGCTGAGGAAGAAACACCTCACTGCCCACCTCACAAACAAGCTGTTTACAGATGGCTCTTTCAGGACCCAGCTATCACACCAAAAGCTAATTACCAAGACTAAAACAAGGTGCAAACATTTATTAGCCAAGTTGCAAATTGTCTTTTTTACTCTTAAAATGGCATTTGGAACATGTCTTAATTTTGAACACCGCCTGTATAGCTTTATCTTTGGAGTGTTTTTCTTCTTCTTTTCTCGTCTTTTTAAATACATGCTTTCTTTGATCATTTGTCCATTACCCACAACCTTACAAGATTGAGTAACACTCGGCGTTAAGAAGATTCAGAAGATGTAAACAAATTCATTTTGTTGCAGATTTGTTTCTTTTTTTTACCTCTCTCATTTTTAAATAATCCAGTAAACCCAATAAAATGTACGGAGCCCGTGTCCTGACATTAAGATATAAAAATATATCTTGTTCCCACAGATTAATATCTTGTTCCCACAGATTATTATCTCGTTCGCACAAAATACTATTCCGTTCCCACAAGATACTATTGCGTTCCCTCGAAATACTATTCCGTTCCCTCGAAATACTATCCTGTTCCCTCGAAATGATTAACTCGTGCGAATGCAATAAGTATGTCGTTCGAACGCAATAATTAATCCGTTCGAACACAATAATTATTCACGTCATAAGTCATTCATGCGGATATGCTCTCTGTTCGCCGGCAAAAGCCGCTTTCAGCGGTAACTTCCGTGTCTCTGTGACCCATATTCGTTCAAAAAAGGAACATGCAAAACAAAAATGATCACTTTACCGTCTCAATGAATATAAGAAAAATATCATAAGATTTATGATAACTAGGCTGCTTTGTCATACGATAGCTCCTGCTAGGCTACTACTAGCTCCGCCGCAGAGCTCTTTGATGTATGCCGGCATTTGGGCAACTGGCTGGTCTGTTGTCAGACAGCTGATATTGTAGTTTAGGGTCGAATAGGAATAATAATATTCAGGACTTGTCTTTTATTAACTTTAGCAGTCAGTTGCTTTACATTCGAAGGCTATAAGGATACATGCTAACTGACTAGCCGATCATATCCTGTTATTAATTTACGTCATAGATTTACAGCAGATACCTTCACATTTCTGTCTGTGTGTGTCTCATTACATTGCATTGAAGACACGGAGGATGTTTAGAGAACAGGTTTATTTATTTTAAAAAGCACAAAAGCATCCATCGTATTCAAGCTCACATCATCTGGTACGCCCTCCGTCATCTTGCTCCTTCCATCATTGGCCAATCACCGTGTCCCTGTGACCGAGGTTTAACAAAAAGACCAATGATTGGCCGCTGAGCATGCTGGGAAACGTGACGTACTGCTATTGTTGTCATGCTACGAGCTAAAGGTAAGTGGTTTAGGCGAAGCAGCCAGCTTAATATGATATTTTTCATATTTTCATTGAGACAATAACAGATCGACCATTTTTGCTTTTATTTTTACCCATATTGAATGCTCACAGAGACACGGAAGTAGCGGCAGGAAGCGGCTTTTGCAGCAAGATGACGGAGGGCCCACCAGATGTGAATGAACGTGAATACGATGGATGCTTTTGTGCTTTTTAAAATAAATAAATCTGTTCTCTAAACATCCTCCGTGTCTTCAATGCAATGTAATGAGACACACACAGACAGAAATGTGAAGGTATCTGCTGTAAATCTATGACGTAAATTAATAATAGGATATGATCGGCTAGTCAGTTAGCATGTAGCCTAATAGCCTTCGAATGTAAAGCGACTGACTGCTAAAGTTAATAAAAGACAAGTCCTGAATATTATTATTCCTATTCGACCCTAAACTACAATATCAGCTGTCTGTCAACCGACCAGCCAGTTGCCTAAATGCCGGCATACATCAAAGAGCTCTGCGGCGGAGCTAGTAGTAGCCTAGCAGGAGCTATCGTATCGTTTCTTTTATTCATTGAGACGGTAATAAAGTGATCATTTTTGTTTTTCATGTTCCTTTTTTGAACGAATATGGGTCACAGAGACACGGAAGTTACCACTGAAAGCGGCTTTTGCCGGCGTACAGAGAGCATATCCGCTTGATGACTTATGACGTGAATAATTATTGCGTTCGAACGACATAATTATTGCGTTCGCACGAGTTAATCATTTCGAGGGAACGGGATAGTATTTCGAGGGAACGGAATAGTATTTCGAGGGAACGCAATAGTATCTTGTGGGAACAGAATAGTATTTCGTGCGAACGAGATAAATATCTGTGGGAACAAGATATTAATCTGTGGGAACAAGATATATTTTTATATCTTAATGTCAGGACACGGGCTCAGTAAAAATGTGTTAATTGTAAGAATAAAATCCATTTATTTATTAACATGGAAGCAGCAGTTTTTGTATTGTTGGGTCTGGAATCATAAGCGTTGAGTCTAAGCCTCTCCCCCGCCCCTCTGCTTTTCCTTTCTGGGTCAGAATAACGATTCACGTCCTGTGCAGTTGCAAGTTGGTCGACCCACCCTTGTGCGCTTTCTTTCAGTGTTTTCTACACAGAGCGCCTAATATTGTCCTTACAGAAGCAAGTTGTCATGCTATTGGGGGCACCCTAGCAGGGGATCACACGGATGGTATAGTTGTGGTTATTGTTAGAATACCTGCCATTACATTCGCGGTATTAAAGTATCACTAATAGTTTCAAAAACATGGCCTCTAAGCTGCTTTGCAGAGTCTGCAAAACAAGATATCTATCACTATAAGTCAAACATTCTCTAAATACCAGCTAGTCTGGCAATAAGCCTGTCCAAAGAGGAATGTTTTAACTTTGAATGTAGAAACTGTGTCGGCCTCTCTTACACGAGCTGGGAGCTTATTCCATAAAACAGGGTCTTGGTGGCTAAACGCTCTACCTCCAACTGTACTTTTAGAAATTCTGGGAACCACAAGCAGTCCTGCATTTTGTGAGCGAAGTGTTCTTATTGGATGGTAAGGCACTATGAGGTCTTTAATATAGGATGGGGTCACACCATTTAAGGCCTTATGGGTTAGTGGCAGGATTTTGATCTTAATTCTAGATTCAACTGGGAGCCAGTGAAGTGAAACACAGGAGTGACGTGTTCTCTTCTGCAGCATTATATTACATATGGATACAAAAAAATAAAAAGACAGAGAAAGGGCAGAAAGCCCTCTATCATTATTTTTAGAAGTATACTTCATGCAATCAGCATGTTCTGAGAATACACTTTGTAGTTCATCAAGCTTTATCTTCAGTGAATGTAATAATACTTCAGCTCATGACTTTGAAGAAAAACATCAGAAAAAGCATGACGTCAAATCCTAAACAAAGGATTTATATTTTATGCATCTTCTTCAAAAAGGCAAAAAGCTTGTCTTGTTCTCCATTTTATTCAAAGAGAATTCAGAAACGAACAGAGGATGGATCCTTAGTCCGGCTAAGTGTTGACCTGACTTACTGAGAACCACAGCTAATGCTGGTTTGAGTACACTCAAAATGAAAAATTAGGGAACATCTAACTCAGAACCTGACCTTATCAAGCTCCAGACTCAACCGGACACATTCATATGGGAGCAGTCCAATTAGAAGTGTTGGGTTTTCCACAGCTAGGTTATCAGTTACTATCTTTATAATTAGGATTGTGCATGTCTGCTACTGGCTTTCCCAATGATATGAGGTTTGCTGAAGTCTCCATAGTCCTAATCTTCTCTCTTATCCCTGACATGAAGCGCTCCGCTGTGCAACAGCAGATAAAAATAGATAGATCCTTAGCAACATTATTTTTAGCTGCTTAACGAAGGTGCTTGCAGAAAACCGCAAACACAGATAGATAATTAAGACTATTTGTTCTGGAACATAGCCAGATATTAATATGGGTATCATCAGGAGTTGTGTAAAATCCCTTCCTACTCTTCTCTAATTGGAGCAGATAGAGTCATTAAATGAACTATGGTTGTGTTACAAGTATCCTGGGAGTCGGACAATTAGGCCTCGATGGGCACACACAGGCACAAACTCTCCTGCACATAAACCCTGTAGATGGTGGGGAAAAAAGCAACAGTAAACACAGCTAAAACATGACTTTCAAAGGAGAAAATATATCTGAAAATAAACAAATCTTTGAAGAACTTTGGGTACAAATGACAAAATGGGTGGAGACCTTGACAATTTTTAAAAGATGTTTTTTTTAAATCTGTTTGAATGGGACATTGACTGTAAAGCGTGCCTCTCGGGGGGCACACCCTGAGTTTGAGGGGCACGTGCCTTGCGGGGCCCAGGTCCTGAGTTTGTGTGATGCGTCTTGTGTGGTGCATCTTGTGTGATGAGTTTGTGTGACGTGTCTTGAGGGGCACGTATCTTGAGTTTGGGGCGTGTTGAGTTTGTGGGATGTGCTCTGTGAGCGCTACCACTTTGTGTATGTGCTCTTTCCTGGGATAAACCCTTCTTTGGGAAAGAAGTTTTATCTTGGGTAGGGGGGTGTCATGGCTGTGGCCATATTTTGTTTGGATTTCTTTTTGTTTTGTGTGTTCTTTATGTCTATCAGAGTGGGACTTTGATGTTTTTTGTGTATCTTGTTTCTGTAACAGAGTGGATCTCTGTGTTCTTGGGCATCTTTGTGTGTCTGTTTGTTTGTGATTATTTTCAGGTGTGGTGCATGAAGGCGTAGCTTCCATTTAAACCCAAACTGATGGACCTCCAGCCTGTGAGAAGGGAGCTTGCCTGCAACATGTCTCCACTGCAGCTTGGCGCGCTTCTCCTCTTGTTTTGCACTTTATTGCATGTTGTAGTTTTTGTGGTATGTTGTTTTGTACTTAGTTTAGTTAGTTTTGTGTTCAGCCTTTTTGCTTCACTTTAAGTCCTTGTTGGTTTTTCTTCATTCATTTGTAAATAAATGTGTTGTATTTGTATGGAGACATTCATTTGTGTTTTTGTTAATTTAAAACGGGCAAAAACATTTTCTTTCATTATTATCCTCTCGGACCCCTAGACATTTAGTTTTTGACCTAATACAACCATAGCATGACACGTGAATTTATTAATCGATTAGTTGGAAGTAAAACAAAAACTCCCAGGCCTCTGGTAGAGGACCCGAGCTTGGGTAAGAAGCCACCCGTGAAGGGTAAGGGGGGCATTTCATATATATATAAATCATAAAATATTTCTTTTTATTTTTTATTTTTAGCTTTTAAACGTTCTGTCTCTCACAGAAAAAATTCACATCTGAACATTATAAACATGTCTCACTTTATTAAAGTTGTGAAAACGGTGAGTGCTTAATACTTTTTTGTTGTCTCACTGCATAACCTGACATGGTATATTAGGAAAATGGGAACATTTATTAATTATGATGAAGCACAAGGAGACTTAACTTGGAATGGATAATTACTAACTGCAAAACACTAACTATAGTTGGCAGCCCTTCCATAGGTAGAACCATCAATTTCCTGGGCTTCTGATCTTGTTGAATAACCACCTCTGACATTTAGAGGAAGTCAAAACTAACATTATTTGTTGGAGATGGTTACCAGGTAACTGTTAAAAAAACACACTAAAAAGTTCAACTGAAAAATGGCTAAAATGTTTAGTTTAAGATGTTTCCACATCTGTAAGACCAAAGTAAAGATCTTTAGACACTTTGACACATATGGGAGGATTAAAAATGTACATTGTACTTCAAAAGAAGATCCTAAAGTTAACTGTCAAGTACAGTGGTGTTTTTGTAAGGAATTTGTCATATTATGATGAAAATCTTAATATAAGTTGAATGGAAATTCCTCAGAGTACTGAAATATTTTCCAGTATATAAATGCTCAATCCATCCAAATGAGATGCAAAATGAGGAAATGCAGCTGAAAGATAATCGGAAGCATAGCTATAACCACAGCAGTATTCCTTTAAAAACAAAGAGGTGGATTTTTTAGATAGGGCCACTCATGGTTCAAGTCTACAGGTCAACTATAAATGCTGCGGCAATTTAAAAGAACAAGTCCAATTTCAGCAAACTGCTCTGTCTCAGAAGCAATAGCTTTGGAGGAGGATACCTTCTTTCCTGTGGGTAGCCTCTATATGTTAGGAAAATTGCTGAATAACTTTTTTCAAGTCAAGCTTGTAGATATAACAGTGCATCATCTGTTACATGTCGTATATCATGTTGCTCTGAGCAGATATTCTAAATTTAATTCTTCAGAGTCAGCTCATTTGGAAAAAATATTCAGCATTATGCAGACAAGGGCCCATGTTAGTGACTAAAAGTAACACAGGAGAATGCTGCATCAGCATCTGCAAATCCAACTGTTACCACTTCATGCACAGAACAGCTCAGGTGCAGCAAATCCACCAATGGCACAGGATCTTTTTTAGTTCATGTGAGCACAACATATCTGTTATACTGGCCTGATTCTCAAAATGATCACACAGTCTACCATTTGAAAAAAGGAAGTGAGTATACATACATAAAACAGAATACATTGTGCAAGCAGGATCTAAGTCATTTTAATAAAAAAATGGTTTAAAATTAATATTAGAAATGTATCTTTAAAACCCTAAAGTTAGAAGTTACACAGAGAATGTGTAAAGACTAACAGTATTGGGGCTCAGACCCAGAAAGCAGCAGGACATCACTCTGACTCAAAGACAGAGTTAGAAAAAGAGTTCAGAGGCTGGCTGTAGATTAGAAAGAAGCGATAAAAGGAGGAGTGTTAGGCTATGTAGGCCATAGGACTGTGTAAAAGGTTTTGGTAAAAATACACAAGGGCCAGCTACCCAGACACATATTTCTTAACTATTATCATTATATTTTATTAAAAAAAATGTGATGTTCACCTTTTGGCATATCCCTTCAGGTTTCACCACAGCAAATCAGCTTTCACTAAATTGCGCATTTGGTTGGGCAGAGTTTTTAACGCCGGATGCCCTCCCTGAAACAACTCTGTATTTTTTGCGGGCTGGAGACCGGCACAGACTTGGGCCCAGACTTGGGCGCCCTCATGGCTACATGGTTAGGTAGTAGCATGAAGGGTCTTGCTCGAGGACCCACACTGGATGAAACTCATCACACCCCCTGGGAAACAAACCCTGTTTTCCCATGGGCCAATCCTACACACAGCCAACCGAGTCATCTTGTCGCCATGCAGAAAACTCTTGTTGATGATTGCTATTTTTTTTCCCTTGACATTAAGCATAAATCTCAACAAGTCTTGCCAAAATAACTGCCTTTCATATTTGCAGATCATTTGAACAAAAAACAAAAACTGTTACAGGAAAAAATAAACTTCCAAGCAGCTTTACCATGGCTCAAGTTTATTTGAAATTATATATGTTATCAGCAATATAGGCAAAATTAGTTTTTTTATTCAGTAAAAATAAATGAGTATAATGCACACTGTAATCCTATTGACAAGTTCAAAACCTTTATGCCATACAAGTCCGTTCTTATACAGTTTTTCTAACTGTGTGTCAAACAAAATATGTAAAACTTTCGATGCAGCACCTAACTAATAATTGACAGGGAAAATATCTGCATCTTCTGACCCAATATAAAATGATATCATGGGTTTATAGGTCATAAATTGTATCATCTATCTAACTTTTGAGCCCAATAAACCCCTTTTGGGGTCATGTGGTTGGTGGAGCCTGTCCCAGCCACACATATGTTATTAGTCAAAACTATTATAATCACCACAACTTTGTAAGTAAATGTGTGTCAGATGTCTGAAGCTAACAGCCCCCACATCTGTGTTCTAGAAGAAAACAGTTTTCCTGTGAATTTATGGCAAACATGTCAGTGTTTTGTTTTTTTCCTGCAGACCCCCCATCCCCCCACCCCCTGCATGCAGGTGATCTCTTGCAGGAATTTTTTTACCAGCAGGTGAAGGCAGGGTGGTTAAAGTGATGCATTTAGGATCGAGGGAGGTGAGGAGATGAGGGTGGTAGACACTCCAAGACAGTGAAACAGACGAGGCAATACCAAAGCAAAGGAAAAGAGAAACAAAAGGCAATCGGAAGAGAAAGAGAGTTGTGGATGGGACATGGAGGAGAGAAGAGCAAAGTGAGAGGCAGAAAAAAAAGTTGGAAACATTTAAAAGAAGTTAACAGATTAAGAACAGTACAAAGCAGCAGGAGGGATCCTTTTTAGAAGGAAAAGAGAAGAGAAGAAACTGTGAAAGAGAAAGTTGGATATGAGGACAGTGACAAATGTGAGTGCAGATACAAAAGAGTTTGTTCCAATCGCCCCAAATTGGAGCACAAACACAAAGTACTTCAGAATTTTTTGGTCTTTTTCCAAATTTCACTGCTGCAGTTAAATTATGTGAAAAATTTAAATGTTCTCCATTCATCATATTAGTTATTCAGTGATGTGAGGAAGTATTTACCACTACTTCGTCTAATTTGGACTTTTATCACAGCGAGAAAGGACTGGTTCATATCCCGGCTGGGTTCTTTATGTGTGGAGCATGCTTTCCCTGTGCAAGCGTAGGCTTTCTCCAGGCTCTGCCTCCCACGGTCCAAAAACATGTTTCATAAGTCAAGAAAGTCACTGCAAATGAAAAGTAGTTATCAATTAACTTACCTGCATAAATGAAACATCTGTGAATGTATCAAGTGAATAAACGGAAATTGTCAAGCTATGGACATACCGGACCTGTGACATACTGTACATTCTTGAATGTGCATTTAACCCATGGTGTTCACACTGGACATGCAGGGAAGGGCTTCTTTTTCTTTTGCTACAGTATACTAGCACATTTCTGCCACCTACAGTTGGAAGAGGCTTGTGAAATATCTAAGCGGTGCAAATCTTGACAAAAAGCTCCAGGCTTTTCTCTCACAGCTTTATTCTGATATACAGTACAGACCAAAAGTTTAGAGACAAGTTTGGACACACCTTCCCATTCATTTAAATGAGAAGGTGTGTCCAAACATTTGGTCTGTACTGTATGAAAGTCTTATGATCATAATTCTGGTTCAAACTGCAACTATTCACTTCTCCTCAATGATCAATTTTGAAAAACAGTTGGCGGTCGATGCCTGCGGGTTTTGTACCTAGAGCGGAAAACGTTTGTAGAAACTTGCATAGCTACACATGAACGCGATAGTTTTAACATGGAAGTACGAAACGCGAGTTTACATTGACCTTTCATTGAAAGCAGCCACCTGAACGCGTGTTGCCGAGGACTGTGTGAATCTAACTTTAGATAACGCTGAGCTGTTTTTTTGCACTCACAAACCACAAAAGCATACTTTTTAACCCTTGTGCTATCCTAGGCACTTTAACATTGGGAGTTGGGTCATCTAGACCCACTAGACAGTGTTCTGAACCTTTTTTCTTCAATAATTTGTGATCTTTACTGGTGTCTATGGATTACATGAAATCTTTCCACCTTTATCCACCTTTGTCATGGTAGGGAGAACACGTAAATGTAAGGGGGGGTCATCTAAAATAGCACAGGGGTTACAAACGTAATGGCCCATTTTCTGTACCCAATAGGAATCAAAAACTCCACATATGAACGATCACATAAATATTACCAAAAGTTAACATTAATTTATTCATGTGTTTGTGATTGTTCGAAAATTTTCAAAAGAAAAAGATGTTGACATTTATTAATGTAAACACACATAAACATGTGTACCCTGTTGCAGCAACTCTCCCACTCACTGCAGACCATAATCCGATTGGAGTGCATCTCCCAGCTGGTGACATCTATCATGTGCACCTTTGTGATGAAGAAGCACAAATCTGATAGCTCCATTGATTCACACCGTTATAAGATTACTGGCAGGCTTCAATCCAGTAATGTAGCATTCACACTCTGTCAGTGGTTATGGCTGTTATGGGATATGGCTGTTCACCTTCATCTAGTCCTTTATTAAATCGATAGCTGGAAACGCTGTCTGAATTTTCATTGAGTCTCACTTCTCAACAGTAATTGCTAAGAAGGATGTAAACTCAGGAACAATCAATAATGAGTCTTTCAACATGATAAGTAAGTCCTGAGAATCTGGTGACAGGCAGAGTGTTTTTTTTTTAATCTCTGATTCACAGTCTTTTGTCATTTAAGGAAAAGAAGTGAATGTTTCGTCTATTTTTTTAATTCGTTTTTTTTCTTTTTTGTGACAGCAACAATAGCAGACACATCACATTTCATACCACTAAAACTCAATCTGAAATATATCGGGATTATGCTCTCATGTTCTCAGACTTCTGAATTAATATAAAAGGCCACCAATACATATTTGAACTTTATTTAACTTTATACAAGTAAAAAAATCATAAAATATAATTTCTTGAATTTTTTTTAATTAGCTTTTATACATTTTTTCTCTCACAGAAGAAATTCACATCTGAACGTTATAAACATGTCTAATTCTTTTGAAAAGTTGTGAAAACGGTGAGTGCTTAATACTTTTTTGTTGTCTCACTGCATAACCTGACACGGTATATTAGGAAAATGGGAACATTTATTAATCAGTTAACTCGGAATGGATAATTACTAACTGCAAAACACTAACTATAGTTGGCAGCCCTTCCATAGGTAGAACCATCAATTTCCTGGGCTTCTGATCATGTTGATAAACCACCTCTGCCTGGACATTTAGATGAAGTCAAAACTAACATTTTTTGTTGGAGATGGTTACCAGGTAACTGTTTAAAAAAAAACACACTAAAAAGTTCAACTGAAAAATGGCTAAAATGTTTAGTTTAAGATGTTTCCAGATCTTTAGACACTTTGACACATATGGGAGGATTAAAAATGTACATTGTACTTCAAAATAAGATCCTAAAGTTAACTGTCAAGTACAGTGGTGTTTTTGTAAGGAATTTGTCATATTATGATGAAAATCTTAATATAAGTTGAATGGAAATTCCTCAGAGTACTGAAATATTTTCCAGTATATAAATGCTCAATCCATCCAAATGTGATGCAAAATGAGGACATGCAGCTGAAAGATAATCGGAAGCATAGCTATAACCACAGCAGTATTCCTTTAAAAACAAAGAGGTGGATTTTTTAGATAGGGCCACTCATGGTTCAAGTCTACAGGTCAACTATAAATGCTGTGGCAATTTAAAAGAACAAGTCCAATTTCAGCAAACTGCTCTGTCTCAGAAGCAATAGCTTTGGAGGAGGATACCTAAAGCCTATATATGTTAGGAAAATTGCTGAACAACTAATGTTTCTTCAAAGAGCAATTTTGGTCGAACCCGAAGAAAGCCATAACTAATTTATTCCTAACAAAGATTAAAAGACATAATTTACTGTTTCAGACGGAAAATACAAGTTTTTGTAAAGTATTATTATTCTCGTACGTGTATTTGTAAACAAATCAGCATTAAAACCTCTGGAGTCACTTTACAAACAAACAATTAAAGTACTGGATAGAAAACCAATAAGACATCATCACTGTGACATTTTACAAAAACACAAACTGTTAAGCTGGGAGAATTTCATTAAGTATACAAAACTATGCCTATTCTATAAAATCATTAACGGTCTATCATCCCCTCCACTCAGTCAGTTTGTTAAAATAAGATCCTCCCAAAGAGTGACTCGAGGGTCGGGTCAACAAGACTGTATAGTTCCTCTGAGGAGAAGTGCCTTCAGCCAAAGCGCCTTCTCTGTAACAGCAGCACAAGAATGGAACTCTGTCCCTCACATCATAAGACACATCACCACATACACTCTGTTTAAAAAGAACCTAAAAAACTGGCTCATATCACAGCAAACATGTTCACATTGAACTGGATTAACACCTGCCCTTCCTCCTCCCCTCTTTCACCTTTGTGTTTTTTATACTTGTTTTCTATGTTTTTCTCTATGTGCATGTTTTTATTAGTATATGTATTTTAGATGATAATTTAATTGTAAATGTATATTTTTAATTAATGTATTGATGTTTTTAGGTTTTTAGGTTGACAATTTTTAACACCTGTCCGGGGACTACGGATGAAAAATAGCCTTTGGGCTAATTCTGGCGCATTGCAGTGATGCTTTTAATGTGCACTGTCCCTGTTAAATAAACGAATAGAAAGAATATTGTAAGAGTGCCTTAAACTATACGTGTACATGTACTACCTTTCCAAAAGGAAAATCCATATTAGGGAAAAATACGCATTTGACAGTCACTGATTCTGCAAGTTGTTCCAACTACAACATTGAGAGGTCTGTAATGTTCATCAAAGATACACCTCAAATGTAAATTACATAATGAAATTGCAGATTCCACATTGTTTGAGTTTTTTTTAAATTTATTATTTGTTTATCTACTTTCATAATGAAGCAACAAATGCGTTTTTATCTCAGAGAATAAAGCAATAATTCCGTTTCTCACAGACCTGTTTCTCTTTTTTTTCCTCCAAGTTCCTCACTCCTCCCCTTGTTACCTATGAAGGCATAGGCAGTCCTGTTTGAACTGCTTATCTGTATAAAAGAACTAGAACCCCTGCCTAAACCAGCGCATATCCATGTCTGTCCGAAGTTCTCTAGACCATCTGGTTGAGGAAGATTAGGAGAATCATGTGGATGTAGGAGGAGCCATGTGGATGTCATGAGACCAAAATGGATGTCTTTGGTACAAAACCCCCTTGTTGGCGTTTTATTGACCAAATACTTGAGCTCCCCAAAGGTCTGCCTTTTATAGGAGCAATCAATCAATTAGTGAGTAGCCATGATGCAGAGGTGGAATGGCTGACTTCTGGTCGAAAGATCCCAGGTTAGAGGTTGGCGCCAGGGTCTTTCAGCTGAGCCACCATTAATGTGAGAGTACATGGGTGAATGAGACTGAAAAAAACACTTTGGGTCTGCTAAGAAGATAATAAAGTGCTATATTGGTATACACCATTTACCAGTTATTAAAGTACACCCATTGACTCTACATGAGAAACTGGACCAAGTGAGTGAGATGTTGCAGATAGAAAATGAAGTTAAATCCGCTGCGACTGTTTTCACTACTGGAAAGTTGGAGCCAGACATCATCAGTAAGCTGTTTTTGGTCAGAGTCATTTGGTCAGTTTCTATGGCAACCACCCTCACCATCAGTAGTCAGCTTGTTGGAAGTCCACACCCCTACCACCTAAAAGTGGGCTTAGGAGAATTTGTTAATAAATGTTTTGGTGTGAGACCGCATATGTTTTATTGAGGCATCTGATTGCCCCGTTCATAACTTAAATAACTTGCACTAAAGAAAAAAATGTGAAAAAAAATAGGATTATCAAGAAACATGTTAAAAAAAGGTATCAGAGGAATCATGTCTTTTTTTTAAAGATAATAACTGACTAATAGCTATTTATTTCTCAATAAATGGCTTGTTGGACCCAGAGAGGAACCAAGGGGGGAAAAAAATCACTCAGTCCAGTTCTCCAGTAAAGTCAATGTGTACACCATTTTCCTGAAAGAGGTTTGAGGGTATCCAATGAGTTAATAGTTCTGTCTAAAAAAATGTACCTGTCATTTATTAGGAAATCAGAACTGGATTAATATACATGTGGTATGGTAATGCAGGTCTCAAAGTTAGACTTCTAAAATGAAACAAAATAAATGCGAAGATGCTCCAAAATATTATGTTCCAAGCATTACTATTACACTGAGATTGCTTCTTAACCCTTGTGCTATCCTATGACCCCACCCTTACATTGACAAGATTCTCCCAACCATGACAAAGGTGGATAAAGGTGGAGAGGATTTCCTGTAATGAACAACAGTGAAGATCACAAATCATTGAAGAAAAAAGGTTCAGTACACTGTCTTGTGGGGTCTAGATGACCCAACTCCCAATGTTAAAGTGCCTAGGATATCACAAGGGTTACACTGCTAAAACAGTGCAGCCCTTGACACAGTCCTGAGGAGCAGATTATATATTAATAGGAATTATTTTGTTCTTTCGCAGGGAGCCGGTTTAGCTCGTGCTGGTTTGCGGTGCCTTCCATCCGTGGAACCAGGGTTCGACTCCGGGCTGCTCCCTGTTCCCTTCTCTACTTCTGTGCCGGTCCCAAGCCCGGTTGCTTTGAGAGGGTTGCGTCAGGAAGGGCATCCGGCGTAAAACATTGCCAAGTTTACCATGCGACTCGTTCCCTGATGGGAAAAGCCGAAAGGGAAAACATTTTGTTCTTTCGCAAAAGCAATTCTCACTCATTCATTTTTTCAATGATCTTCTTCTAAAACTATGTGTAAATGTGAAACAATGGAAGCAAAGCACTTCCATTAACAGAAATCAGTTCTAAATATAAGTTTCAAAGTTGCCTAACAGCCATCAGCCAACACTGAAAAACTGACCCCTAATGGTCCATCTGGGTGCAATGGAGAGTCCCTGTAAATCAGCTCAGCGAGCTCCAACCTAACCGGCCTAATCTTTGTGATCTGACCCTTTCTGCACCACAGATGTCAGAAAATACAGAGTCCCTGCTGCAAAGATCATCTAGTTGAAGAAAAGAAACCTTCAATTTATCACATTATGGCTGTTCGTCACTGTTACAATGTACAGCACAGTCTGTGCTCACAGAACACAGCCTCTTCTAACAAATGATCAATGTCCTTCGCTCAGAACACGTATACAAGCTGCTTCATCAAAAACTATGCAACACTCTTAACAATAGAGTATATATAAAAAAAGACAACAGTAATTATAAAATAGTACCTGTAGAGACACATATGGATTATCAATGGAGGCCGACAGTTTACTCAAAATCCATCCATCCTTTCATCAAGTAATAAAAGTCGATGAATAGACACTAAACAAACTACAGACATAGGTCATATTAATTGGCCATAGCTATAAGTTATGCTTTAAAACGTTCTTACAAGGCTCATTTTTCAAAACACAAACATACAATACATCTGTTCCAGCAAAAATACAGGCTGTATTTAGAATCGAAACTCAAATTAGACTTTCTCTAACATCACAAGTTCACTCAAATAGATGATAAAAAACCATGATGTTTCATACATATATGCTGATATTACTGGATAATCACAGGCCACATTTATTTGGTTGTTTGATGTGCAAGCGATGTGGACTCGCTTGCTTTGCACACTTGAAAAGGTTAAAAAAAATACAAAACAACGTTCCTCTGATAGTACGTCAATTAAGCAAGTGGCTCTTGTAAATGCAGCTGAAATTTATATATTTTATTGAAGTTCATGGGTTGTGAAACGTTTAATAATTGGTGATTTAATTTTTATTCCTTTGGAGTGTACAGTGAATTTTGTTTGATTTTGTTCAGAAGAATTGTATTATTCTCGCGAGAATTTGAGCCTTTTATGTTGGCCGCAGGTGAGCACGGTCTTTTGCTCACGAGGTTGCAATAATTAGGAGTTCAAGCTGGGAGAAAGAGCTGCAAAAAGAAATACCTTGGACTCAAAGAGACTCTTTTACTTGACAAGCGGAAACGAGGTATTTGTTATGCTTGTTTTGTGTTATTTTGTATTGTTTATTTTCTCCTCAAACATGTATAATGTTTTGTTATAGTTTTCACGGCGTAATGAAGGCGTAATGAAGGCGCAATGAAAGCGAAGGCACGCAATGTCCCACAAGAAGTGTGATGACCTGCAGAAGTACAAATAAACGCCCGTTGTAAACCGACCTGTGTTGTCATGAGAAGAGTCACAGTGAAAACTCGACTGCTCCACACGGGGAGGAGACAGGAGACTGCAGCGTGAAGCCCGCTAAGCAGAGCCGAGAGGCACGAGGAAGCCGACGCCCATTTCCTTACCGCATGCAGGCAAGCAGATGAAAAGACTGTCGGAAGCGCAGCTGGTCCATTGAATCCCAGAAAGTTAATTTCCAAAAAGTAAAGAAATAGTGTAAAAAGGGGATTTAAAGGTTGCAGCTAAGGAAATAAGTTATTTGTTATCTTTGGAATTCTAAGGCGTTTCTACTATATTGTTACATATCAAGAAAATGTTTTTGTGATTTATTTAAAAAGAAAAAGAAAAACTGAAAACAATGGAACGCAAGTACAAAATGACATATGAAAAGTGGAGATATCATGCAAGAATCAGTAAAGAAATGTTATCAGATAAAGTTTCCAAGGAGGAGCTAAATGAAATAATTGAGGACCTTCAAGTTACCTCTTCTGCTGTACAGGGAATGTACGATGAGCTGCGCCAAGTATGTACGCCTGAGTCAGACCTGCGGCGCAAGGTTGATACCTGTATGTCACTGTCAAGATTTATTATCCAAAGGGCTAAAAGACAGCTTCAAGGGTCACCAGCAGATGAAGATGAGGAACCTTGGCCAGATGTTGGATCAATCTTAAATTCAACAGTTTCGTCATCTCAGTCAATGTCTGATAGGTCAAAGTGTGATTCTTTTCACTCAAGTGTCCAATCAGCTAAAAGAAGAGAAGCTGCTGCAGAAGCTGCTGCATGTCAAGAGGTTTTGCCAGTGTTGGAGGAACAAGAAAAGGAAGCAGTTGAACTTCAAAGGCTGGAGGCTGAAGATAAGGAGCGTCTTGTTCAGTTTGAATCAGAGAAACAAGCTAGACTTCAGGCTATACAAGACAAACGTAGAAAACTTGAACGACTCGAAGAAGTCAAAAAGCTAAATGCTGCTAAAGCTAGAGTAGAAGTCTACGACCAAGCAGAAGTTTCCCTCATACAAGGTAACACTGAAAGAGTAAGTACTTCTCAAAAATTTCCTTTGACAAAGTCATCATCTATGCTTCAAAGACCAAGACCTCCTGTGATTCCTAAGTCTTTTCCAGCCCCTGTTCAAACACTTGATGCCTCAAGTCCTCCATTTATTCCACAAGCAATCACATACCAAATGACGACACCCCTAACAACCACGACTCATATGCAAGACAGTGCAAACTTTGTTAGTATTTTAGCAGAAGCCATAAGTGCTAATCGTCTTCCAACACCTGAGCCCGCAGTTTTTACTGGAAATCCTTTGAAATTCAAAGATTGGCAAGTGTCTTTTCAGACACTAATAGACAAAAAAAATATACCAAAGAATGAAAAGCTGTTCTACCTTCAAAAGTACGTAGGCGGTTCTGCAAAAAAGGCTGTAGAAGGATTTTTCATGCTCGGAACAGAGGCTGCATATGACTCAGCGTGGCAGATTTTGGAAAAACGATTTGGTGATCCATTCATCATAGGGAAGTCTTTCAGGGATAAACTCTACAGTTGGCCAAAAATAAGTTCAAAGGATGCACATGAACTTAGAGAATTTGCAGACTTCCTCCAGAGCTGTGAAAAGGCTATGTCACATGTAAAGACCTTGGAAGTTCTCAATGACTGCAATGAGTGCCAAAAGATCTTGCTCAAACTTCCAGATTGGTTAGTTTCCAGTTGGAACCGCAAGGTTATGGAAACCAGAGAAACCTTTCACACGTATCCAAGGTTTAAAGAACTAGTGGACTTCCTCTCAAGAGAAGCAGATCTTGCTTGTGATCCTGTATTTTCAGTACAAGCATTAAAGAGTGTGGAAGGAGAAAAACCCAAACAACCAAAATATATACCAGTTCAAGCTAAGACTCTGTTCACAAACACAACAGAAAGAAGTAACCCACCATGTGCATTTTGTAAACATTCAGGACATTTCATCGCAGAATGTAAAAAGTTCTGTGAAAAGAATTTGCAAGACCGTGTTAAGTTTGTGCAAGCAGAAAGGCTCTGTTTTGGCTGTTTGAAGGCTGGCCACCAGTCAAAAAGGTGCTACAAAAGAAGTACATGTGGAAAATGTCAGAAGAAGCATCCCACCTGTTTGCACAATGATGACTTTAAAGAGCAGCAAAGGTCAACACTTCAAAATCCAAAGGATAAAATAACAGAAAATGAAAACACGAAGAAAACCACTGAAGCAGCAACATCAAACAGAGTGATACAAGAAAGTCAAATTTCACAAACCTCCTCCATAGTACCAGTTTGGGTATCATCCTCAAAGGAACCAGATCGAGAGATTCTTGTTTACGCATTATTAGACACCCAAAGTGATACTACTTTCATTTTAGATGAAGTAGCACAAGATCTCAACACCCACAAGGAAAATGTAAGTCTGCGTTTGTCCACAATGTCATCCAAGTTAGCAAGTATTTCATGTCAAAGGCTAACAAACCTACAAGTAAGAGGATACAACTTGGAAAGAAGAATCTCACTGCCACCAGTCTTCACACGAGAATATATTCCAGCAAATAGATCACACATCCCAACATCAGCTACTGCTCTAAAGTGGACTCATCTGGAAAAGTTGGCTGACAAGATCCCACCTTTGCTGTCTTGTGAAGTCGGCCTTCTTATTGGGTATAACTGCCACCAAGCCCTTCAACCAAAGGAGATTCTGCCTGGTAAAGAAACTCAGCCATATGGTCAACGAACTGATCTGGGCTGGAGCATTGTTGGCTGCTCACAATCCTCAAGTGATTGCGTTGACTCTATAGGAGTCAGCCACAGAATAATAGTCTGCCAAGTAACACCGTCTGCACAGTCATCAGTTGAACTCAGGAGAGAAGTAAGCTTTGCATGTCAAACTCAAATAAGAGAAATCACTTCAACAGAAATTATCAGAGCATTAGAGTCAGATTTCTCAGATCAAGCATCAGATGTTAATCAAGTCTCTCAAGATGACCTTCTCTTCTTGTCAAAGGTAAAGGCAAGCATCAGGCAGAAAGAAGATGGCCACTATGAACTCCCACTGCCATTCAGGGAGGACAAGCCTGAGCTTCCAGATAACAAAGGTTATGCACTGCACAGGTTAGCCTCATTAGAGCGACGGCTGCGAAAGAATGAACAGTACTTCAAAGATTATGTTCATTTTATGAATGACATAATATCAAGAGGAGATGCTGAAAAGGTTCCACATTCTGAGTTGGATAACCAGCCTGTATGGTACATTCCACACCATGGGGTTTACCATCCACACAAGCCAAGTAAGATCCGTGTGGTGTTTGACTGCTCAGCTAGATACAAAGATGCCTCTCTAAATGACCATCTTCTTACTGGGCCAGATCTCACAAACACCTTAGTTGGTGTGCTTTGCCGGTTCAGAAAAGGTCCAATAGCTATCATGTGTGATGTTGAACGGATGTTCCATCAATTTCATGTTGTAAGAGACCATCAAGACTACCTCAGGTTCTTGTGGTGGGAAAATGGAAATCTAAGCTCCGAACCTGCAGTGTATAGAATGAGAGTACACCTGTTTGGAGCTGCCTCATCGCCAGGCTGTTCTAATTTTGGACTCAAATATTTGGCATCACAGGGCCACGGAACCTTTAGCAAAGAGGCTATCAATTTCATTCAACGAAGCTTCTATGTTGATGATGGCCTAATAAGCTGTGAAACTCCATCTGAAGCCATACATCTGGTGAATGAGGCAAGAGCTCTATGTAGAACTGGGAATCTTCGTCTCCACAAGTTTGTCTCTAACCACCCAGAAGTCTGTGCTGCAATACCACCTGCAGAACGTGCACAGAGTGAAGACATAAACATGGCTCTTGGTGAACTTTACATCGAGCGTGCTTTAGGTGTCCAGTGGTGTGTTGAAGTTGATGAATTCCAGTTCAGAGTTATTGTCAAGGACAAGCCCATGACAAGAAGAGGAGTTCTTTCAACAGTTGCTTCAGTCTTTGATCCCTTGGGATTTGTAGCTCCTTACATATTGCTTGGGAAGCAAATTCTTCAAGAGCTCTGTAAAGAGAAAGTGAGCTGGGACGAAGACCTCCCAGAGCAAATCAAGTCTCGATGGGAGTCATGGCTGAGAGACTTATCCCAACTGCCAACAATCAGGATACCAAGGTGCTACATATCTTCAAGCTTTGGCAAGTTCATACAGTATGAACTCCACAACTTTTCAGATGCAAGTTGTAATGGATACGGATCCTGTTCATATCTCCGAGCAGTAAGTGAATCAGGAAAGGTGTGTTGTTCACTTGTAATGGGAAAGGCAAGGGTGGCCCCCACCAAGCAGATCACCATACCAAGACTGGAGCTGTCAGCGGCAGTAACCTCAGTTCGGAACAGTGATACTGTCAAAGAGGAACTTGAGATTGAAAATTTGGATGTGTACTTCTGGACAGACTCAAAGGTTGTTCTTGCATATGTGAACAATGATGCAAAGAGGTTCCACACCTTTGTAGCCAACCGCATTCAGCGCATAAGGTCGAGCTCAGAACCAAAGCAATGGCATTATGTCAGTTCAGAAAACAATCCAGCTGACCATGCCTCAAGGGGGTTAACTGCATCACAGTTAAGAGAATCTAACTGGCTAACGGGTCCAGATTATCTCTGGCAACAGACACTTGAAATGCAAGTTGGTGAAGAGGAGATGGTGGGAGTTTTGGAAATATCCGACCCAGAGCTTCGCAAGTCTTGTGTCAACACTGTGAAAACAGAAACGGGTTCAGTTCTGAGCCGCTTCACCAAGTTTTCAGACTGGTCTAGAGTTGTGAAAGCTGTTGCCAGGCTGAGAAGATTTGTCCAAGAACGTAAGGGAGTACAACCAAGATCAAATGAGACAAGCAGTCTTGAGGAAAGGCGACAAGCCGAACTGCTTATAATTAAGTTGGAACAAAGAGAAGCCTTCGCAGAAGACATAAGGAAATTAAAACAAGGAAAAGTCAACTCTCTTAACAAACACAATCAGTTATACCGTTTAAATGTTTTTCTTGATGACGACGGAGTCCTCAGAGTTGGAGGAAGGCTTTGCAGATCAACCCTGGACTTTAGTGTAAAACATCCAGCTATACTTCCCAAAAGGTCTCATGTATCATCCTTGCTTGTGAAACACTATCATGAGCGTGTTTGTCACCAGGGCAGAGGAATGACCATGAATGAACTGCGAGCAAATGGGATATGGATAATTGGATGTGGAAACATGGTCTCCTCACATATTTAATAAAGTGTGAAATGTAGGAGATACAGGAGAAATACAGAAGTTCAGAAGATGGCTGATCTGCCAAGAGAGCGGACGGAAACAACCCCTCCTTTTACATATTGTGGCCTTGACTGTTTTGGTCCCTTTATAGTAAAGGATGGAAGGAAAGAATTAAAAAGATATGGCCTCTTGTTTACTTGCTTGTGCTCGAGAGCTGTTCATATTGAGACACTGGATGATATGACGACTGATGCTTTCATAAATGCATTTCGAACCTTTGTGGCAATCAGAGGACCAGTTCGCCAACTAAGGTGTGATCAAGGCACCAATGTCATGGGAGCCAGAAAGGAGTTTTCTGAGTTGCTCAAGAAAGTGGACCCAGAACGTCAAAGGGCTCTTGGTTGTGAGTTTGTGGCAAATTTCCCATCTTCAAGTCACATGGGTGGAGTTTGGGAGCGCCAAATAAGAACGATCCGAAGTATTCTTGCAGTCATGCTTGACAAGACAGGAACCAGACTTGACACTACATCTCTGAGAACTTTTCTCTATGAAACAATGGCTATAATCAACAGCAGACCATTAACTGTGGAGCACCTGAATGATCCCACCGGACCAGAGCCTCTTACACCAAACCATATACTGACTATGAAATCTTCAGTCATACTGCCTCCTCCTGGACAGTTTTGCAGAGAAGATTTATATCTGCATAAAAGATGGAGAAGGGTGCAATTCCTGGCCAATGAATTTTGGCAAAGATGGAAGCGAGAGTATTTGCTAAACCTTCAACAACGTCAGAAATGGCAAAACTCAACACGAAACCTGAAAGTGAATGATATTGTGATTCTACAAGATGAAAGCACACCAAGAAATGAGTGGAAGCTTGCTAGAGTCTTACAAACCTATCCTAGTCAAGATGGCATCGTACGAAAGTTAACTCTACTTGTCAGTGAGACTACACAGAATAAAGGAAATTCACACACTAGACTACTGCATTTAGATAGACCTGTTCATAAGGTTGTAACGCTTGTAGAAGCAGAGTGAGTAACCAAAGCAGTAGTGGTTTGACATGAAAATCCCATTTATTCTTCATAGGAGTGATTTTGGTGGGAGTGTAAATGCAGCTGAAATTTATATATTTTATTGAAGTTCATGGGTTGTGAAACGTTTAATAATTGGTGATTTAATTTTTATTCCTTTGGAGTGTACAGTGAATTTTGTTTGATTTTGTTCAGAAGAATTGTATTATTCTCGCGAGAATTTGAGCCTTTTATGTTGGCCGCAGGTGAGCACGGTCTTTTGCTCACGAGGTTGCAATAATTAGGAGTTCAAGCTGGGAGAAAGAGCTGCAAAAAGAAATACCTTGGACTCAAAGAGACTCTTTTACTTGACAAGCGGAAACGAGGTATTTGTTATGCTTGTTTTGTGTTATTTTGTATTGTTTATTTTCTCCTCAAACATGTATAATGTTTTGTTATAGTTTTCACGGCGTAATGAAGGCGTAATGAAGGCGCAATGAAAGCGAAGGCACGCAATGTCCCACAAGAAGTGTGATGACCTGCAGAAGTACAAATAAACGCCCGTTGTAAACCGACCTGTGTTGTCATGAGAAGAGTCACAGCTCTGATCTGGATCTTTCCAACATAAAAGAAGGCTTCAGAATTAGCTTTTTTACCAAAACCTCAAAATACAAAAACTAATGTACACTTCAAACAATGCATTATTGTAATCTATTGTTAATCTATCATATTTATCTATTCTTTTGTCTTCCTCCCAATGTTATCAACTTATATTCATACTGGCAATGATGTTTAAAAAAACAAGGGGGTAAAAAAGCTTGGTTTATTTCTTTGTATAGAAATACTATAACAAAAGTTAAAGATTAAAGTATTATTTCTTTTTTGATTTTTCTTTGAAAGACTGGCACTTTAAGCCTATGGTCAATTGAACTTACAGTCATGCTTGTTTAAAAAAAAACAAATTATTATAATTAACTATTATTAATTATTGAATTTAAAATAAATTGAAAAATTGCAATCCCAGTGACTAAGGTAAGAAGGTGGGATTCACCCTCGGACAGTCTGCCACTGAAGGGCCACACAGAGACAAACAACCACACACAAACTAACAGACACAGTGGCAGACTTATCAGTTTGGGGGTCTCAGGCGAACAATAACAAAGGTTCTCTGCAGCGGTTGAATTTACCATGTTTTTTTAGAAATCCTAACCTAGGGTAAAACATCCATCAAATTACTTATTCACTGGTCTACTTTAAGACAGCATTAATTAAGAATCCAAATGATATGATACTCATATATAAAGCAAAAGCACATTTAAATGTTAAACAATTGTATTTCAATCAAAATTACCTTTAAAAATAATTTTAATTATTTGAATGCGCCAATTTTTTCCCCACTTACTTTTTAGTAGGAGTTCACAGTAGTTTTGTTGTTGTTGTTCATCTTATCTTATTAGAAATTTATCATAAGATTTGGAGAGATATCAAAGATATTTTTATTATAAATGTTATACAGCATTTGAGATGAAGATGAGATATGAGTGAGGACAAAAATCTCTCCTTAAAGGTGAGCAATGTTGCATCAACTAGTTGCAAAACAAACTGCATTCTGCAGTTCAGCGGGTTTATTCTATTCGATTATATTCAAACTTTATTTCTTTAGTTCTGTGATGCACCTGTGTCCAACTCAAGATTGTCTGCTAGCTCAGTTGCAATTGTTTCAGAACAATAAAATCCATGTACACTATAGTCTTGGAAAAATTCTGTCACGTCTGGGATTTATTTTCTTTTGACTTTAATTCTACCTTTTCCATTCACATTTGCTCAGAAGAAACATTTTATAACTGATTGTCTTTACAAACAAATTCTCCCTATTTCTTTTGAGCAATTTGATACTGAAAAACAGACGCTAAATGGTTAAAGATGGAATTACAGTTAAAGTATTTAAGAAAAAAAATCTTGTTGTACTGACTGAGCATTAAAACGCTCCAACCTGTGATGCCAGATGCAGGCATCATTGCCACGCAACATTAGTTTTTAAAGATAGACAACAGGTTTTAAGCAGTTCTGAATTACATTTGCTGTTTCAAGTGTTCATTGTGTTAATCTCCAATTTAAACTACAACACAAAGGCTGTTGAGCGCTCACATGCATCCTAAGTGTCCACTTGACAAGCTGTTGAGTGGGTGGCTTGATTTAAGAACATCACATTGAATTGTAGAAAAGCTTCACTTAGAGTGTGCACAAGCTCCACCTGACTGACACTACTCCAAAATGTTTCAGCTTTTATTTTAAATGTAAAAAAAAATGTATCCATAGACTTTGTACTGTATCTTTAAACGGGTTTTTTGGATGTCAGCCCATAGACATTCTACACGTGCAGACGCCTCATTACGCACTTGAGAGTGATCCAGCATCGCCGCCATATTGGATGGGTCCTCTCTCTAGGCTAGTTCCACTTTGTAACAATGAATGAACAAATTCTGTTTGTTTTTGTGCTAACGACGGGTTCTACAACTGGCTCATGGTTGAAAGCACATCAAGTGGGATTATCCTTTACAAGTAGGTTTGAAGAATATTTTTGACCGAATGCTAACGGCAGAAACTGTTACTCCCTCTTATCTCTTGCTGTTTTTGTTGCTTCCTAGGAACATAGGGTTACGGAGGCGATGGGAAGTTGTAGTAAGAATGAAGGGTTTTGGTGGAAAGGTGATTTATAGTGAGCACTACAAGCCAGAGGATTTTGACAGGATGAGTCAAATTGTCAGACTTAGAGATGGTCCAACTTCATCATCGTCTTCAACTTGTCATTTCACCTCCAAACAGTATGTGATTTTTTTTCTTTTACCCTGCATGCAAACAGTGAGGCCTGTAATTCATATTTGAAACATGAGGTAATATTATACTTTGCTAAACATGTGTTAACCTTCTGCTCTTTCTTCATGTGTTGGAATTGCTGATAAATGATTTATTACCAGAGGTGGGTAGACTATCCAAAAATTGTTCTCAAGTAAGAGATGCACTACAACTATTTTAAATTCAAAAAGTACCTGTCCGAAAAGTTAAATGAGACTAATAAAGTGCTTGATAAAAAGTAAAAAAAACTAACATCAGATTTTTTTTTTAAATATGTTAATGGGCAGTTAACAATATAGCGCTGAGGGCAAATTCTGGTATTTTAAAGACCAGAATGAAAAACATGAACAACAAATTCACAAAAGGACACATTTTATGCAAACATTTGTTTTTTTTATATTTTAGCAACACTCACAGAAGGTGGTATTCATGTTTGCTTACCTACTAGAACATATCATATTCAGGATTCTGACTTTCCCTAATACAAATATTTGCAATCTAACAATGTTTGGGTTTATTTTTTATTAATATTATCTTTTAGGAGGCTGGAATAAAAGTCCCACGACAGGGCATTTCCATTTCCAGACATTTTCCACCATCTGATGGTCTGTTGTGAAGTCTTACCGAGTGGGTCAGGGAAGGTGGCCGTGCAGAGGAGACTGTGTCCCTTTCAGCTGAAGATAAGATATCTGCTTTGATGTCAGAGGAAGATCTCCCGTCCCTCCATTTTTTCAGCTAATCCTACTATTATTATTAACAAAGATTCCAAAAGTTATCAATACACGCTTATTCAAGCAATGCAAAAATAACAAAAGCAATATTTTTAAATGAAATGAAAACAATAACAATAGAAAATCTGTTAGATTTTGGATTGCTCTAGTGTTTTGCTACCCTTCCAAAGTTTTTTACCCCCCCCTATAAAATGTCCTAGCACCGCCGCTGTCTCCCTTCCCCATTCAGAAAATATTTCCACATTCATCTGTGAACACAGATACCAAACCTACCCACCTGTTTTGGTGGTCTTGCGGAATATGACCTGGTCTATATTTGTTTTATTTGAATCCCACTGCTCAGCTCTGTACACTGCATGCTTATGGACTAACTACAGGGCATCTAGCATGCAAAGGCTGCAGGTGGAATATGAAGATACCCTCAAGGTTTTTACTAAAAAGACCACGGTGGTGCAGCCTGAGTGAAGCGTTTATTAGGAGTTAACACTCTCCAAGCTCTGAGAATTGAATCATTTTAAACCTCACCGATACAAGCACAGTAATCTTCATCCCAGTCCCCAATTTAGAGGTACTGGTAAGGATGCTTCTTTAGGTTTTTAAGATTATAAATTGCATTGTACTTGCCTCTTATGTCTATTGTCTTTTGTTTCTTGTATTTTTTCATTCATCCATTTTTATTGTACTTTTATGAATGCATTTTTTATTATTCAGTATGATGTTTTTTATGATGTTGACATTTGGACCTTCAGTTTCTAATAAAATGTATTATCATTTTAAAGTTAAGCTGCATCACAACACGAAATTAACTGTCCTGAAGTTACAGTGCCAGAAGACACAAAAAGTTACCTCAAAATAGTTAGTTAGTTAAAGAGCCTATATTATGCTTAAATTATATCCATATATTGTTAGGTACCGGGGCCAGGGCGGCTTTTGTTTTGTTCAGTTCACTTCCGGTTTTATTGTGACATTTCCGGTTACAGGTTCCTCATCACACTTGTCTTTACGTTCATTCATTGTTCGCACCTGGTTACGCATCTGTTTCCCATTCACTGTTGTGTATATATTCTGTGTGTTGTCCGGTACTTGTCACCGGATCGTTTTGATTACTACTTCGAGTTCGAGTTTAATTATAATTAAATCTTTTGAAAACCTACCTTCTGGCGTCCTGCGCTTGTGTCCAAACACCCATCCTGACATATATGTGATAATATATTACCTTTGGCACATTAAGGAGGGAATTTTTAAATATATATGAGTTATTTTCGCGAGCTCAGTTTATACTTAGGAAGAATAGAAAAAGACTCAATCTCTGAGGCACCGCCTTTCGCTCCTTCAGGGTGCCGCCCATTTAATGACATCAACCCAGAGCAGCGTGTCTGCGTTTTGCCCACAAAAACAAACAAACAACAGAACTTTTGCAAAGATAGATGTGCATAGTGTGGAGTGTTTTTGCCAATCGCAGCTAGCTCAGCGGAGAAAGTGGGTGTGTGGGTTAGCCTGGGAGTGGTGCTGGCAGCGCAGAATCTTCTTGAAATAGGCTGTTTCTCACTTTGTGAAGTCACAATGTGAAGAGCCACTCGTTTTCGTGGATTAGGAAGGGCTGGTGCTCAGAGCGCAGGTTTTTAGGGGAATACTCAGAAACCGCATCAGGGTTGTTGTTTTTTTGTGAGAAATTAACATTTATTATACACTTTAAAGCTCAACAATTTGATTTAGCATGATAAAAGCCTTTTAATATATTGTTGACTACTGTATGTATCCACCTACTTAGATCAGTGGATGGCATATCAATGTGTGTTATTTTGTTGATGGAAAATTATAAAAGAGATTATACTTTCTGTTTATTAAAAATAAAAATTCCTCAATTTTATTAGGATGCCATACCATGTCTGATTTTGTTTAAACACATTCTAAAAGTTTGTTTTCAAAGGTTTTGAGCTCGCCAGCCCCTTTCAAAAAGACAGAGAGAAGTAAAGAAACAAATTTGAATATAAAATTTTCTTCGTCTCATTAGAATATAAAATGTATTTGTTATGTTTATTAACAGGACATACATCATGTCATGTTTTAGAAGAACATTGTAATATAGTTTTTTGTAGTTTAGTATACAGCATTTTCAGTAGAAGAAATTGCACTGGAGGCCCATTGGGACCCATCCGAGACGGCAGCCGCATTTATACGTCAGTTCCAAATGGCAGTCGATGAGTCGTCTACGTATAGTGTCTGTCAGCCCTCAACACTAGCTCAATATCTGGAATTTAAGACACAATCTTACATTGAGAGAACATTTTTGTAAGTGAATGTTCTTTCACCAGTGATTTATTATTTTTTTTACGTGCAGCAATATTTACCTTATAAGTTAAAGTACTAAAATTTCACCTAGGAGTGTGAAATTTGCTCTTCACATTTGACCCATCCCGTGGAGCAGTGGTGAGCTGCAGACACAGCCGCGCTCGGAAAACATTTGGTGGTTTTACCCCCCCCAATCCAAACGCTTAATGCTGAGTGTGCAGGGAGGCATTGAGTCCCATTTTTAGAGTCTTTGGTATGACACTCTACCACTACACTCTACTACATTCTACTTTAAATTTGGTAATATAATTTAAGTACATGAGGGCCCAGCCTCCTTTGAGTAAAATCTGTTGCTACTTTATACACTTTTGGACTTCGGCTGGCGCCAGTGTTCGGCAGAAGAGCCGCCACCTGTGTATGTATGTGTGTGCATGGGTGAATGGGAATGTAGCTGTAAAGTGCTTTGGGCCTTCAAGGAAGGTAGAAAAGCGCTATACAAGTAAACACCATTTAGCATTTTGGGTGCTCTTGGGTCTTTTGCCCTGTAAATGACTCTATAAAGAACATATTTTCAAAAGTAAAATTACTGCACTAAGTATTTCTCAGAGTTGTTTCTGGAGCAAATAACTTACCTGCTGGATGTTTGTATTCCTTATTGTAAAATAGCCTAATCAGTTTTTGCACATAACAGCCACGAACTAATCTACATGTTTGTGGTCACAGAACACCCATGATTTGTATTCTGCTCAAAGGTCTGTGAATCTGTTTCCTGTGAGAAGCTGAATATTAAGTACCAGTGCCAGTGGTTGTGATTACCAGCCATGAGCAGCCACTCAAAATGGATTATGAATGTTTCCTGCTCTTCAATCTTTTTGTTGCAAGTAAATCCCTGAATGCTGTCAGCATCACTAAATAAGATGCTTTGTCAATCCAAATCACCTGAGGTTTTCTTTTTAGTACATCCTGAAACAAGTTCCAAGCAAATGATTCAGCATTTAAAACACAAAAATAAATATTCAAAAAGAAACATTTAGTCTCTATTTCGTCCATATTCACTTAAACATATCCTAAAAGTATCCAAACATCATTATTTTGAAATGTTTTTGTCTACATTTTCTCAATATACACTATTTTAGTGCAATATATAGGGACTATACTATATTTATTGCAGCTTTTTGTGTCACTCATAGGGTACTCATCAATTAAGCCATCACTAAATAATTACCCACCTTTTTTCTCAGCCAATCCCAATTATATTATTGCTTTAAGTTCATGGACATTTAATTCTACATTCAAGGTTTTACTGGCACACCTCCTCCATCCTAGTCTCCACTTGGACCAATACCATGATGGGGACTGACCTCAACTACCAGCAGCGTCTAGGCTCTGAGGATTATCCATCTGCAGTCTGAGTTTATCCCACCAGTATAAAGACATCATCAGCCCAGAGCCTAACCACCAAAAGACCATGGACTATTTCATGCATAATTTTTGTATCAAAAAGGAATTGTGATTATTCACATTCCAAAAAACTCTCTTTATTGAAATATAGGCTTTTAGGGGTTAGGGGACATAGCCTAACACCATCCCTGGCTCACAAAGCACATGAGATAAGCGACATCAAAGCTAGTTTATCTGCTTGTTTGGCTTATACAGCATTTAACACCCAGTAGCTAATAATAAAATGGCTTTTACCCTTTTTAACATTCACCCTGCAGTAGAATTAAAACTTACACTGCATCCTTGTCAGAAATGACATACTTTGCACAGACTACACCTACTTTGTAAAATAAAGGGCTAACAGATTGTTGCCACAGAGCTTTGAAAAAATAGATTCAAATCTTTACTGATGTCTTTTTGTCACCTCCTGTTCTTCCTCACTGTCACATATTTAAAGAGACAGAAAGAATCAAATCAATACTTGGCAGGTGATTTTTGTTTTTTACACAAACACAATAACAGCAGTTGGTCCAAATAACAATGTCTGTATTTTTATACACTTCATTATGTTTCAAGTGAGTCCAAAATATGTTAGGTTTCTTTCCCTAGTGTTGTTCCTGATATGACGTTTCTACAACTGGCACAAGAAACTGTGTCATAAGATCTGGTGATAGTTTTGAAACTACAGTATAGGAACTTAGCATTGTGAGCAGAAGCACAGACAAGATGGAAAATTTGACAAGTAACCCTTAACCCATAATCCTGAGAACACTGACAGGTGATGAATACGAAGAAGAAGAAAATGAAAGAAGATAGGTTCAACACAAAAGCTAACTGCAGACACAGATCGTCTGTCTGATAACTGTTAGATCATTGTCATATAGAGATTTTGCTGCCAAGAATAACATTTAAAAAACAATTCAGAAAGTAGAGAATTACACAAGTTTTATCTATGTTTCTGTGTTGGTTGAAACAGGTTGTGTAGCATTTATCTAAGAGGTCAATGTATTACCCAACAGCTTGTGTCGTTTTTTTGTTGTTGTTTCTTTTACAGTATGAGATTTTACTGGATCACTGTGAATGACCAGCCTAAATACTCAGCCAGCATGACTGCATGGATCTGCAGTACACACATTCAAAGCAGAGCTAATAGCAAGCAAAGATGCTTTTCTCGCAGCAAGTAAGCCAAAGCACATTTGATCACAACTGGGCCTGTCAGATATGAAACTATTTAATAACTGAAGCTTGTCCTGAAGCATGCAGCTGGATCTCTAAACGTCATGCAGAACCATATAAAACAGCTTCTCAGAGTTAATATGTTTCCTGACACTCAAGAAAACAAAGAGTGGGTGGAATATCCATTCCAAGAAGCTTAGAGGTACCACAAGATGCATGACCATATTCCTGCTCGTGTAAACATGCTCTGTCATGTTGCCACAGGTCTCCTTTCCACTTCTGTCACTAAAGTAACTGCCTGTTCATCTGCATCTTCCCTCAAATGTGTGTTTTTGCTCTCCTCATCCGCCTGCCCAGCTGATGCCTCTGACAGCAAAGAAGGTCAATAATTTTTTTTTTTTTTTGAAAAGGAACAAATAAAAACCAGCAGACTATGCAGCTCAGAAAAGATGGACGTTAAACAATTGGCATAGACACTTTCAAACTAACTTTGACTGACAGTAAACTTTAGAACAATAATGTCATTGGGCAACCTTTTGGTGTGAACACAGTTCAGTGTAATGCCGTGCATAGTTCAGCCATATATGCCATATTAGTGTTGTATTTTTCAAATTTTAAATTACTACAAAATGTATACAGTCAGGGTCAGAATCTTACCACTGAAGAATTCACTTTCTGTTGAAAGGTTTTTAAGAAGACTAACTTCTGTGACAGAAGTGTCAGATTGTAAATTACATAGCAGTTTGTCGAAAAAACTAAAAGATAAAAGATAACATCCAAAGACGTCTGTCATTGCCGTTAATTGTCTAAAAGGAAGAAAACATAGTTTGAAAGTGTTACAGCAGGCATGAAACTGTAGGGTTTGTTAGTGCAACCTTTAGCCAGGCAAACATACTGTAAATGTGATCAACACACAGCCAACTAACTTAATCAGTCATTTGGCCTAATTTAACAAAATTTAAGACATAAATTAATGGAAAAAAAAAACCTTAATGTCTTTATTACACCTATTTCTTGTTTCTTCTTCTCTTTCCCTGTAACCTGTATTACCTTTGTCTCTGCTCAGTCTCTTGTTTCTAAGCAAATGCTCGTCTTTTCTAGTGTTATTGCCCTAACTTCTAAATTTCCCATCTCTTGTCTTTCAGGGTCATAGTATATTTCCCTGGTTGTTCACTCACAAGATTATTTCATGTTGGGGAGCTGGCCCTCCAGTAGAATTAATTGCATCAAAGACTGATAATAGAGACAAGAGAACAGGGAGGGAAAGCTCAGATTACATTTGAGGTTCAGCTAGATAAATAGTTTCAACTAACAACAAGCACCACCTCTAATATCCTTCCAGCTCTTTTCACAGCCCATCTCCTGGTTTCTTGTCTCTCTGCAACAAAGCTATGTTGCACTTCTGACACATTATTTTCTGCTCTCTGCCCCTAACCTTCAAAAACAAATCTGTTTGCTGGAGGCCATGTGTCGGCCTCTAATGTGATGATCCTTCTCTCTAAAACCCATAAAAAAACATATTTATATGGACTCTTTGTCAGTCTGTCTTTTTCTCAAAATGAATTAAAAAATGTAATCCATGGGATTTCACTCTACTTTCAAATTTACACTAACTTTTTTTTCTTTTATTCTACCAAGTGAGCAGAATCATATGTTTACCGTCCAGACAGTCACAGAAACTGTAATTGATCCTACCATCACATGGTTCGATCAAACCCTTTAGAACTGCCTTGGATCTGTACATTAGGTCATTTTGGGTTGACAGTGTGATTATTGCTATTTAAGTACAGTTGTGTTATGTTGATCTTTTAAACTTTCCTTTGTCCTTGTGTCTTTCCACTTGGTTTGTAACAGACTTAGACTTGTTTACATCATTGCATAGTTATGGTGGAGACAGATTACAACAGCTTTCTCTGATAGAGATCTGACATTTTAAAATGATGTCTGTTTTCCTTTGAGTAGCTGCTCTTTTATTGGTGCTTAAAAGCAATGGGGTTGTAGGTAGGAGTGAATAAAGATCACTTCCTGACTTTTAATCTCAATTATAAACTCACAATGACATGGAAACCATGTTGTTCACCTTTCAGCATATCCTTTCAGGGGTCAGCTTTAACTGATTTGCACAGGTGGTTTTTGCACAGACTGCCCTTCCTGACACAACTCCATATTTAATCCGGGCTGGGGACCGGCACAGGGCACCCTTGTGGCTACAGAGTTAGGCAGTATATAGGATGTATACAGTATATACCAGGGGTCGGCAACCTGTATCTCTCAAGGAGCCATTTAGATCAGTTTCCCACTGAGATGAAAGCACAGAGAGCCGCAAGACTAGATGTGTTAGAAAATTTTTTTGTCGCTATATCACAATAGTTCATTTGGCAATACTTGTATTGATTCAAAAGGCTATCAGGATATTTATTTTAATATTTTTATTCTTTATGAGCGTGATGTTTCATGTGATCTTTTGTCCATTTTCCACAACCTTGAATAGACTTTTCCTTCTGTCAAACAACCAGAGTTAAGATGAATGACATGATGGAAATAAATTCCCTTTGATGCTGTCATAATGTTCAGGCGAGACAGACCCAGACGCTGAAACCCAGAATGATCACAAGAGTGGCTGGCTTGGTAAGTAAGTTTAATGGCAGGTTTGTTTGTTGCTTTAGGATGATCCTGGCGAGAGTGTGGCTCGTGGCGTGGCTGGAAGAAGTACTGTGGCAGAGCTTCTCCGGAGTTCGTCGTGGCAGCAGGTAAGTAATTGAGGACTTCCACACTGGCGACCTTCGTGGTGATGAATCCTGAGACAAGGAGGCATAGGATTAGAGCAAGACAAGGCGAAAGGACACAAGACATGAGAAGACAGACCAGGCGTAGTCACCATTAGGGGTAACGAACTGGCGACGGATGATGGAGCTGAGTCTCCTTAAGAGCAGCAGGTTGATGAGGGTGAAGTGGTCACAGCTGGTGGAGTCCGAAGCAGAGCAGAGGGGGCGGGGCTGACAGAGGCACCGTGACAGATGCAGAATCCTTTCAATTTTTTTCTTTAAATCCAGCAGAGCCAATAAATTATAGTAATTTTATAGATGACAACATTGTTTTTATTAGGAAGCAGCTCTAAGTTTGTCTGGAATCTTAAGCGGTGAGTTTAAGCCCCGCCCCCGCCTCTCTACCTGTTTGTTGTTTTCCCCTGCGTGCAAACCCCCCCCCCTCCCCCCCCCTCCAGCATGTTCTACACAGACAGCGCAACATACAGTTATCGTAGCAGAAAAGGTGACAGGATTGTAGGGGCGCCCTGATGCAAATTTAATTAATTTTACGCGGAAATGGGTGGTTTTAGTCTAGGGGGAAAAAAAGGCATTTTTGGGGGCGTTCATGCGTCCCCTACGAGATCACCACTGATTGTCTTTCTAGAAAAACTTTCCATCCCATAACAGACTCTGGTCGGCGTTCACAGCTGCAGATACGCCCCCTCTGCGCGTTCACGCTGCTCTCGTCCTCCTGACAGCTCATTTTACCTGACGGTGTTAAAGGCACCACGACAATCTTAGAACATTATATTTATTTTAGAAAAACACAGAGCCGTAGCACAGGGAGGAAAGAGCTGCATGTGGCTATGGAGCCGCCGGTTGCTGACCCCTGTTATATACGAAGGTTAACAAGGACCCACACTGGATAAAGTTCATCATGCCCCCTGGGAGATTAATCCTGCACTATTCCTACAGGAAGCAAACCGAGCCATACAGCCGCCTCTTTTGGTGACATGGAAAATATACTTCTGCTTTTTTTTTTTTTTTTTACACCAGACAACCATTTGAATAGCAGCTTTGGTATCCTAATAAAATGCATCACACATTTCCTCACTGTACCTTCCTATCTGTTAAGCCATGTCAGTTATGTTTGTCTTTTTTCAGAATTTTTTTTTCAATATTTCAGCACTTTGATTTTAATGTATAAGGCTATACATATTTTAATTTTTTTATTTATCTTTTTAGCCAACAGCCAACCTGTCATGTCAACATGATGCAGAAAATTATGTAAAATCACTTTAACTTTTATTTTGCCTTTTTTTAAATTAAGATTGGTAAACCCTGGAGAGCCAAACATTTTTCAGGGCTTTTAAAGTTAAAAATGTCAGGTACTGGGGCCAGGGCGTTTTTTTTTTTGTTAGGCTGGTGTTCCCATTCCGGGGTTTGTTATGCTTTTATTTTGTTGTTTCCGGTTCTCATGCCGTTTTACCCCTCCGCTGTATGTTCTCCTTTCTCGGTTTCACCTGCCTTCCCTGATGTCACCTGTTGTTAATCACTGTTTGTGTATATAACCAGTGTCTCCCCTGTCTTGGTCACTGGATCGTTCTGTTCGACTTACTCTCGAGTACTACGAGTTCCAGTACTTCTTTCGACTTAACCTGCTGCTGTCCTGCGTTTTTATCCACGTGCTCATCCTTGACAAAAAAACACATTTGGTTCGTTTGTTCATTTTGGAAATCAGTAATTAGCAACAGCCAAAAATTTAAAAAAATAAAAAGATATAACTTAAAAAAAGAGCCAAATTTGACCGAGTGAGTTCTCCAGGGTAAAGTAACTTTTAAGGGCCTCTACCATCCTACTCTTAAATCTTTTAGGGTAAACAATATCATTCTATGTGATAAAATCTTACCTTTGACTCTTAAAAGAACAAGTTTTTCATTAAATGTAAATGTTAGTTATTTTCTTGGATTCTTTTCCAACTCTAAGACAACTCGGAGGCACCGACTTTGGCTACAGGCTTTTTGTGGTAAATTCCTTGAAAAACGATATGCATGAATGCAAGGGGACTTTTTAAATCTGTAAGTACTAACATTGACGTCCACAGACAGGATTTTAGAGGGGCAGGGGCTCAAAGATGGAAAAGGGCAGCAAACCCTTCTCTTTTTGCCCTTTAAACAACATGGAAATTAGGTACACTTTAAAAAAAAAAAAACTACAAAAAGATACTCAACTATCTTATCTATGTAGGTAAAAGTGAAACAAATGTTATTTTTCATCTAAACAAATTGTTGAAAACATTACTTTGTTCACTTTATCATAGTCTTGGATGACAACAAAGCAATAAAACACTGGAGGCTTTATTTATGTTGGCACAATTTGCTGTAGGAATGATCAACATAAATCAAGTTTAATACAGATGGTAATATTTTAAGCACAGACATCGCAGAACTTTTATCCTCAAAGTGCTGAAATTATTAATAATATTCAGTGTTAACATACTCTTTCTATGAGGATTCTGCAGTTTAGTTCGGTTTTCAGGAGTGTTTTTGGTCATGTTCTGTTCTGTCCGTCACTCCAGTTTTCATGTTAACAGCCTTTCTCATTTCTGTTAATTGCCTTCAGTCTGTATAGTTGTGTAGTTTTCAGTTCTACATTGTCAAGTCATTTCCCTTATCTGCTTTTCTGTTAAGGTTTATTTATTAAGTGTTTATCTTTCTGCCTCCAAGCCCAGTTTCCTGCATTTTAGCTTATAAACCTCCAGGTCCTGACAGCTACTTCCAATGTGACTTTTGTTCTATGTTTGGATTCACAGCTAAACCTTTTTGCATTGTATCCTCTAAACATTGGCTTCTGCTGTGATTAGAAAGGTTTTAATACAAAAAGATGGTGAAACTGATCAATACAGAGTTTTAATGAAGGCATTTCTAATGGGAAAATTTTACATTTTTAAATTTAGCGTCAGACACGCAGCGAGGAAGCTATGATAAATACAGTTAAATTATTTTAAAAATTTTCCTGTTGTTTTATGTTCGTACTTAGTATCAAACTCCCTGTCCCTGTACGATCAGCTCTGTTTGATTGATGCGCCGTGTTCAGATGTCTGGCAAAAGTAAAAGAAACCAACTCACTGACTAAAATAGTGTTTTTTTCTTAAATATGAACCATATTTAAGCTCAATGAAAAGGCAGACGGCGACTAGTTAGACCAGAACTCACATGTTCAAGTTGCTTCACTGTCAGGTCTCCTCAATTCAATTCAATTTTTTTATATAGCCTAAATTCACAACAACAGTCGTCTCAATGGGCTTCGTACCGGTAATTAAGGTAAACATACAATCAAAAAGGATCATAAATGCATAGAATTCAATAGGGTAATACTTCAGTTCTCTGAAGTTGAAGGGTTAACAGTTTCTCTTGCTGTCCTTAAGGCCGATGCCAAGTTTTTCCCCTACAACTTCTCTCTACCCCTACATTAAGGCCCCTACATTAAGGCCTCCCAATGGATAGTAATGGAAAAAACAGTGTCTCCGAATTCGGATGTCACTGCCACTCGGTGACGTCATCAACAGTTGTGGGTCAGCTATGTTAGCGCAGAGCTGCTAGCGCTCAGAAATACATAAAAACATTGGTTTTCTAACTCCAAAAAGGTCATGCTAAAACAAAAAGTCATTAAGTACATTTAAATGTAAATGTTTGTGTATCAGAGCACACAAGTGACGAAAAGTTCTGTTCCTATGCGGAGGGCTCAGCATCCCTTCGTCAATAGGTTAGCACTTAAAAAATCTATGTTGGAATTGCGTCTCTAAATCTCTTTCTGGCAGCTCTTAGTCCTAAGGGCAGCCATAGTGACAGAAATGGCAACTCAGAACCTCTGTGTTACAAGAAAATGGGTTTGATAAAATACTGGGGGGAGTTGTAGACACATTTTCTTTCTTCTATATCTAACAGAAATGTATTAATGTCAATACAAAAAAAACAGAGGGCACTAGGACACTTTTTAATATGAGGCAAAAAGGGCCTTATGTGTGTACGTGCCTGAGTACTAATAATAGTCTTGAATACAGAGCACTATTGTGGTACTGACATTACCCTTTGAAATGGAGTCCATCATTACAGGAGTCCGTTTTTCCTGAGCTTGTAGCTTCAAAGAGCAGGAGGAGGTGTCTGAGCTAAACAATAGATGGATGGATAAAAATAAATTATTCTATTTGCCTCCTGCCACGAGTTTTCATTTGAGTCCTTCACCTCCACACATGGTAAAATTCAGTCTCATGGAACAAGAATAAAATATATCTTAAAATAGGTGATGAATAACAGCAGCACTATATTAAAATGGCCAAGACCAAAACTCTGTGGGAGTGCATGTGTCCTGCTGCTCTCTGCTACATCCAATGCTTTCTCACAATTCATATATGTAAAAGACCAACACAACAAGAGCCTAAGTGCTGAACCAAGTTCTTTAAAGCCTAAATCTGCAAACCTGTGTCTGGCATCACTGCAGTTATAGGAGAATCTTTATTTTAGTTTGACAAGTAAATAATTAACAAGGATGATTTTATGATTGGAGTCTTTTTCCTTCCTTTAATCATTCTTTTAAAAAAAATACAGAAAAAAAGGAGAATCTAATTTCTAATCATAATCTAATATAAAGTAAGGAGAAGAATAAGTACACATGCCACACTATTAACTAAACCCATTGAATCCTTTCTGGATTCAATGGCCTCAGCGGAGACCCCGACCCGCCAACCCCCCCTGCCCCGTATCAATAGTGCCCCCCCCCCTCCCCCAGAATGCCCCCCCACAGGACAGGGCCGACAAGAGTGTTTTCAAATACCTGTCTTTAAAATTGTTAAGTTATCTCACCGAATGCCCCGTAAAGCACAGAAAAACCAGCCAACAGGCAGCTCAAAAATCTGAGCAGGTCTTTTCCTCCTACCTGCTATTGAGGAAGTTTAAACCTCTAAAAATTACTGTTGATTATGTCCATTACTTAGAAAACAACTCTCTCTTATTATTTGGTGTGCTGTGAAATTTCCAATCCTTGGGGTGAACTGCTTGATAATTACACATTGTATCATGTCAGATCTTCAGAAGTGCTTTAGCTTTATTATGAAGCTTTCTATGTGTCCCAGTGGACATATAGACAGTTATTACTTGATACTGAAGCCTCTCTCATAAGCTGTGGTGGTTATGGCTGCATATCTGTAAACTACTGTTGTCATATTGTCAATAAAATGTAATGGTTACATGATGTGGACATTAAAAACAAATAAAACAAAACAAAAAACAACAACGTTGTGTCACTGTATTACACAATCCCCAATTTGGTATGAAAATGTGAAAAACCAATAGACAACATAAAAGTTTTGACACTAAATTATGTATATATTTATTTCTGTTGCAAAGATGGGCTTTTTTTCTGAACAGGACATTGAAACATGCCTCCAGTGGTCACTTGAAGAACTGCAACGTTTTGCTGCCAGATTGGTTCTAGGTTTTTAAACAGCTTGGTGTAAATGTACAAAATAAGAGAGAAAAGAGCAAATTTAGGTTATTACTATCAAGATTTTTTTTTACATTCAAAGCAGATGTCACAGTCTTTTGACATGAGCCCTCTTTATTTATTTATTTATTTATTTATTAACCAGAGGAACTTTCCCAGAAGACTTTGATCACTTCACCACTAAACTGTCCAGGGTATTCACCACTTTTGCCCAAGATTAGGTGGGTAGCAACCCCATGAACCCAAATGGGACTGAGCGTGAATAGAAAATGGATGGATGGATGGACGGATTACATCACCGCTGTAAAATAGGGGAAACATTTTCACTTTTTAACAAGGTGTGTGTTTTGTTTTCAAAAGAAATTGCTTTTATAAGGATTTGCAAAGGGAAAAAACAACAAAAAAAGGGCTTGAAACCAGAACTCATTGAGAGGCTAATTTAAATGCTGCTCACATTTAGTTTTGCCTACCTTTGTTGTTTCAGGCACGACAATGACTTCAACGTTTTATCACTTGTATGTCGTAGTGAATGACTGTCAAACCCCCCTATGTGCTGTCATAGTTTGTTATAACACTGAAACAGATGGGAAAAAAAGCACAACCTGCATTCAGACCACCTACTAAATAATTGAAACAGGAAACTTTAAAAATTCTTCACAGATCTTTTGAAATGAGACTCCTCACACTGAAATTTACTTCACACATTTTTACCACCGAGAGCTAAAGGACTCGACATCCTTGGCAACAGTGCTGCATTTTGTATCTGACTCAGAAGCTCGGGGGAATCCGGTGTTTGAATGTAACATTTGCACCACGGACAATTAATTATTAACTCTGAAAGCATGTACTTGCAGAAGCAAAAGAGAAAAAAAATGGGCTAATAATTCCTTGTCGACAGAACTCTGTTTTAGCACAAACAGCAGGGGCTTCATGTGCGTTAAGATTCTTCACCTACATCAGCAATCACACAGAATGTTCCACTCATCAGACCAGAGCGCAATCATTTCTGCAGTTTCAAAGCGCAGCATGAGCATGACATCTTCTGCACTTTAAGTTAGACTTTAAGTAATCTGTTTTGTTATTCCTTAAGTTCCTACATCTGTTTCATGTCTGCATTTGAGATATTGAATAACAAAAACATGGCCGGGTACCTTGAAATAGGCCAGAATGTTAAGTACATCTCTGCAAATGATGTTGGGAAGTCATTGTAATGCTGGATTTACTCTGGTCTGTCTGCTTTGCAGCTCCATTGCATTGAGTGGGGAGTCCATCTCACGATCGTCAGGGAGTTTACATTGTTTCTGTTGCATCTCTGGTCAATCCCCCTCCCCCTGGCTTCTAGAAGCCTTGTTTGTCCTGCAACCCTGTGTGATGGTGGCGGGATTAATGATCTCAGGTGTGGCTCGGAGAATAATTACGAGGGGTGGCCTCTTGGGTCACTATAAAAAGCCTTAGCCGGTCACTGCCAAGATGTGCAGCATTTGGCCACTGGGACTGCCCACTTCCAGTTGTGTACATCCGGTTTAGCCTCACAGGTAAGGTAGCGGTGGTAGCCTGTTGACAGTGTGTTGTCGGATTTCATGATTTTATGCTGATTTCAGCGCCGGATACTCGCGGCCAAAGGGTGAGGTCTTGTAGCTCTGCGGATAGCGTGGCTTAACGCTTTTTCTACCAGGTGCTGAACGGAGCCTTGGTAAGCTGGCATCGCTCAAGCCCTGCGTTTGCCTAAAGCTGGTAATTTGAAGTGTTAATGTTTTTATTTTTTTCTCTGTTTTACCAGGGAATTTCTAAAGCTCCCAAGAGTGGAACAGCTGCTTCTTTTATATACATTTTTGTTTATATGTGGCCTGTATACTGATTTTATCAGAACCTTTTATTGATCCTGTGTGGGAAAGGATCCAGTTTGGACTTCAAGGAGGGTTTGTCTGTAGTGCTCGCCGACGGAAATTCTCCAGGGAGGCGATCGGGACATTTTGGGACCTGGACTCCCCTCTCCTACCCCAAAGCTAAGACAAGCGGCACTCACTGCAATGTGCAGCGTCCAATTGTACAGCTTACCCTCGCCTGAGTAGCCAACTGGTGTTTTTGTTTTAATCTTGTATTTTTAGGGTTGGTTCTGGGTCACCCAACCGCTGGGACCCGTTGTTATTAGTTTGTTTTAGACAAACTATTCAATTACTTTCTCCAACTTTTTATTGACCCTGTTTTATTTTGTCACCAGCGCTGAGGACCCAGGTGTCAGTCCTGTGTGTAAAGTGGAGGCCTTCCCCGGTTTGGAGTGGCGTGTCTTTTGGTGAAGGGTTCACCGTGTGAGTGCTTTTATCCCGTGAGTGGGGTGATTTATATTATAAGTTGACATGTATTTATTTGGGAGCCTCCACCTCTCCTAAGTGAAAAGGTCCTCAGCCCAGTGAACGGGTGTTTGTTGTGCCCATCTTTTTAACCTATTCATTTTAACTGGTTTTAGGATTTTGCATATAAATTATATTTTAACCTTGATCCCTCCGTCTCTTGCTTTGTGCGCCTCCATTTAAGTGTCCCTCGGGACCACATCATCAAAACCTAAAACCTTGGCAATCAGGCCACATGCCTTCTCGTTTCTCACTCATTCCTTGTAATATACATATTTTGTGTCAAAAATTATTTTGTGTTTTTGTACTTCCAAAAACATGTCTTTCGTTGGCCATGGCAAAAATAGATGCTGGTGTTATCCGAGATGTTAACGTGTGTTAGCGTGTTGGCACGTCATCTTAAAAATAATATGACATTGTATACATATCTATAAAAGTTTCCTGTTTTTCTTCTTTTTGCCCTGAAATTGACACATCAACGAACTGGAAATAGAACTCCTGCATCAAGCTAGCGTTGTGTTGTGGAGGGATGATAATCAATGTTCTATTTTTTTGTGTCAACGGAGACGCACTGCAAATGGACCAGTGTAAAGCTGCATTCATACCAAACGCAATATGGCGTCAGGGGCGGCCAGTTTCAGTCTTAACTCAATGGTAAAGGCGCGATCTGAGGTCCTGCAGCCTGATTTGACATCAGGTGCAGCAGAGCATTTCAGCAACAGCGTGATTTGGGCGGCGCGGTGAGAATTCAAATATTTGAACTTTGGCGAGGTGAACCAATCAGGGACTCAGCTTGGGGCATGCGATGTTTTCATTTAATGTAGGCCTTCACAATAAAACGCAAATTTACCGTTATGGAGAATTCAAGCTTTGCAATACGCATATCCCAAAAGACGAGTCAAAAAATCCCAAAATTATCCAAAATTGCGATAACTGGTTACCTTAAACGTGCTAAAACAATCTTTTGGCAACTTGAAGTATTTAACGAATCAAATTAATTCCTTTATGCATTAACCAATTTGATGGACCCATTCACGTTGTTGACAAATCGGAAGGAGCCTGTTTATGTTAAATGTTCGCCTATATGTGACGAGGGTCATTTGGAGCGTAATGTGAGTTATTTTGACTCTTATTAGACCATTCCAGTGAAATGGAATTGATTTTTTTAGTGTTTTTGCTATATTTGTTCAGACAATAGTAAAAAAAATAAAAACAGGTTAAAACCCCTAATGTTGTTCTTGTTTTTATTTTCTTTCTTCTTGGGCTAATGCAGGACAGCAAGTCATCAAAGTGAGTCACAGAGACCTGGAAACACAGCAGAAGCCGGCAGTCATTCAGTTGCAGCTCCCGCAGCAGGAGGAACCTCACTGTACTGGGAGAATCTTTGAATGATGTCATGAGCCCAGACATGGAGATGTGATTTCCGATGCTTTTGTAGAAATAATTAAAAAAAAAAACTGATCTCTTAATATCATCTGTGTCTTTCATACATTGTAATGAGATATACACAGACATCGCTCCATGTAGCGATCAGGCTAAAAACATCTGGCGGTTTTTCCTCCAACATTGAGCAGCAAATTTGCTTCTCGGCGAGAGAAGAGAGAGATCCGGGGTGAATTTAATGCGTGAATGGCGTTCAATGTGAACGTAGCATGTATCAGCCTTTAGTTCCCTTCATGCCACTCATTCCTTTGTGACCATCCATAAACGCTGAAGTCCCAGCTGTTTCACATCCAACTTAATTAAGAACTAAGAAAGTTGTAAACAAGTGGGCACTCAGCATTGTTTGAAGTGTCATTTGGGGGATCAGCGCCCCTTCAGAGGGAGCCGCTCCTTAAGTTTTAGCAGAATAATTAACACATGGCCACACCAAAAGGCCTCATAGACAAACCCTCACACATTGACTAAACAGAGAAAAACTCATATTTGAAGGGATGAATTATTAATATATGACAATTTTGACATGATTTTATTGGATGAAACTATTTGGGACAACATTTATTTAGCGATACACTGACAAGACCACAATGTTAACACACACACGGTGTGTGCGGTCCTGGAAGACCCATCTGTAAAAAAGAGGGCCGTATATTTTTCATTTTATGGTGCCTGTGGGACAGTAGTTCTTCCTCTCCACTCATCTCTCTTTTAATTTCGTCTATCATTCGTCACTGTTTGTCAAAGAAAGGAACAACCGAGAGCACTAAAATACCTCATTCATCTTCTTCTTCGTCGCCTTTGATGAGGCCTTTCCTATCCATCTGCCTCTTTATTTCTTCTCTTCCCAGGGGTGTACCCAGGACATTTTTAGTAGGGTGGGTTGGACATATAGCTAGTGGGTGGGGGCAAGGTGAAAGAAAACTAAGGAACAAAATAAAGGAGCAAAAGTCTCATACAAGCATCTTCAGCTGAGTTTCTGTGATGAACTGGAGAAGTGAAGTGACCGGGAAAAAAAATCTATGAAAACATGAAACGAGGAAAACAATAATGTACACGGATTATTTGTCTACAAGTAGATGCATCACAATGAAGAGGAGCAGGGAGTTACACCCAGTGTATTTTCTCCATCATAAATAAGCTATTTTTCAAAATGCATTTTTTGATCTGCTCTGGAATCTCAACTATTTGAATTAAGCTTAATTCTCTTTATTCATGTCCTCCATCATAAAAAAAATGCCACAAGAACATGATAAAGATACCAAAACACAATTTTCACCATTGGTGGTGATCAAATGGTTTGGTCAAATGTGTCCTTGGGCAAGACACTTCTCCATCCTTGCCTCCAGTGTGGCTCCACTGGTGTGTGAATGTGTATGAATGATCCCAGTGAAGAGGCAGATGTGAGTGAATGAATAATGGACACACTGTAAGCACTTTGAGTGTCTTGAAAAGCACAGATAAATCTTATCCATTATTATTATTATTATAAATATTAACTATTTTGTAGGCTAAATGTGATATGAGGTATTTTGGATTTTCATATTTCAAAAAAAGTTTAAGCAGGTAAATTGATGTTGACTGATTTAGAAATAAAGAGAATGGCTAAAAACCAATGTTTTTATTTTTTTGTAAGTGTTTCTTGGGGGGTGGGGTGGGGGGGTTGAATAATGTCTAGAACAGTCCACTTAGCAAGGCTGGTGTTAAGTGTAGGAAAATGTAAAAGAATCAACCTGTGGTTGATTGGTTGAAAAAAGAGAAAAGAAAAACATCAGAGGACAATCTTTGGAGGAGCTTAGGTGTCATTTTTGTAAATGACCATCGATTGATTCTAAAGGAAAATGGTAGTAAATTTGATCTTTTTTTCCCTCATAGTTTTATGTCTCCAATAGCTGTTAGTTGATTGATACCCTTAGCTTGGGACTATTAGGCCCAGTCAGAGACATCTATGAGAGCCATATTTACACTTAATACAAGAGTAAAAAAGTATGTAATGAGTTCACTTAAGACTTTCAATGAGTGGGAAAATCGGCTTGATGATGGCCTTGTATGAACTCACATTAATACTACGTTTACACCGGGTGTGTGTTGAGCGTTCAAGAAGGTGGTTCTCAATCGCGCTTTTAGGACATGGTGTTCCGATGCTTCAGAAACATGTGGTGCACAATGTCGAAGTGGTGTAAATCCCATGAATCTTGCTCCAGGCTTTTTTTGTTGTTTTTTTTTTTTTTCACAGCTCTATGCTTTTTTTTTTTTTAAACTTGTCCGGTCCAACAGCTGGGCAGGAAGATGAGAGCCGAGGGCCTCTTGTGTTGGACATATTTTACTTTAACAATAGGGGTTATTAATCTTCATACAAACCAGAGGTATGTCTGAATAAACCCCTTTTGTAATTGAGGCCAGACTTTATTAATTTCAACCATGTTTGAAAATCTTTGGTGTTGGACCGGACGGAAAAGGAAAGAAGGGAAGAAGAGAGAGGGACGTTAGAGAGAGATGGGGGGGTAGGAGGGTGATAAAAGGAGGGGAGGGGGGATAAGACCATGAAGCAGCATAAAGCAACAAGTTTACTGGTTGTTTATCATTACGGTAAGGTTCAAATGTAGTACAAAAAGGGCGGGGTGCAAAGGTGAGCTAACACCTGTGCTCAGGTGAGTGTTTATGTTCTTCTAAAATGGATGGTGGAATGTGAAAAGAAGGAGGGAGAGTGCCCAGCCATCCCCACCCCAAGACCCCCGCAGCATCAGCAGCGGCAGCCGGAATGCCCCCAACGCCACACGGGAGCAGGCAGGAAACAACCGCCCCCCGGGCGACTAAGCCCGCCACCCAAGCCAGGGCCAGCAGGACCGCCGCGAGGCCCCCAGAGCCAGAGAGCAGGGAGGCACGGAGGGAAAGAGAGCGCCACCCCAGACTAACCCAGAGAGCAGCCCCCCCGCTGCGCTGGGAGAGCCCAACGCAGGGCCCCACAGGAGAAGGACGCCCACAGCCCCAGACGAGCACCCCATCACCACCCAGGAGTTCCGGGCATCCCCCCACCCCAACCCCTGGTACGAGCCAGGACCCCCCAAGGGAGACCCGCTCCGCACTCCAGGCAGCCACCCACCCGGCCCACGGTTGGTCCAGGGAGGAGCAAGGCAGGGGCCCGCCACCCCCGCCTAGAAAGGGGGGAACCCCGGGGAAAAAAGGGTGCCCACAAGGGGTGTTGTAAATATAGCCCGACCAGGCTCGGCCACAGTTGGAAATTTGGCGGGGCCCACCAGGGAAGGGGTAGGGGACAGATGGTCCTAGGTCCCACCTTCCTTACAAAATGTGTGTGCGTGTATGTGTGCTTGAGAGGGTGTGTGTGTGCATGTGTGTGTGTTTATGTTGGAATGTATATATTGAGGGGGAGGGGTGTGTGTACTAAGGGGGGTGCAGTTAAAATTGGTGGGTAGGGCACTAAGGGGACATCTCCTGATTACTCACAGTGATGTCCCCTCACCCTCCCCACCAAGGGGCCCTAAATGTCTAAGGTGCGGTTGAAATTGGCGGGTAGGGTGCTAGGAGGACATCTGCTGCTTGCTGGCAGTGATGTCCAAGCACCCCCCCTACCAAGGGCCCTACATGTCTAAGGTGCAAATAAAACCGAAAGAGGGGGGGCCCACTCCATACGGCAACCATAGGAGGGGGGCAACTGCCAAGTAACCCCCCCCCCCCCCCCCCCAAAGGCGCATCGCAGGCTAAACCCCCCATCCCCTCACCCTAATATGAGGTTATATGAGGAAGGGGGTAAGTTGGGGACAGCTAGTAGACTGTCCCCCGGTGGTCAAACAGCCGTCCCCCAGCCCCCCCCATTAAAGGGGCCAGGCCCACCCAGCCCAGGGCCCCAACCCCGTAGGCGCCGACACCCCAGGCCCAGCACCACCCACCCCACACAGAGAGAGAGGAGCCAGAAAGTGTCGCCCCCCCGTAGCAAGCCCAGGCCCCCACCCCCAAACGGTATAGGTAATATAATCAAGCATACAGAAGAGTCTGTGTCCAAGTTTGTTTCACAGGAACGTGAAGGTAAACTCTTGGGGGGAAACAGACTATCTTAGCGTCTTCCCAGCATCAGCATGAGAATTATGTGTTATCTGTGTCAAGACCGGAATCAAAGGACGCTCTGTGTCAGTTATTCATCTGAAAAGAATTTGCAGGTCCAAAGAAGATGTGGGAAGACTGTGAAAAGACGGACATGTTGCAATTAATGTTTTCTGATAGCACTGCAGCTGTGTTTTATCTGTTTCCCCTCCCTTAGAGCTCAGCGCATGTGTAATTTAGGGAATACCCAACAAACTTATTAAAAGAGGAGGCGACAGAATATGTGCTAGAGTGGACCGATATTGTTGCTGGATATGATCTCTGTTTGCTCTCCTCGTAAAAGGTACCTTTGGTCTGTTGTCTTTCTTTCCTTATGTTGTTATTCTGATGTTGCAGGTTGTTTTAACCCAACAAACAGGAAGGGAGAACCTTCACAATAAAACAGGAAGTAAAACTAAAGCATGCAGAACCCTAACTCCAGAAGATAATTACTAAGTTGACCAGAAAAACAAAGCAAGGATTCCTCTCTGCCCAGAAGTAGAGAGAAGCAGACAGAGTCAAATTAGTAAAAGATCAAAGCTCCCACAAATGCATTGAAAGGCTGCCTCTGAGCCAGTTTGCTGCACACAAATGACTGTAATAAATCCAGGCACCTCACATGTTATCCCTCCTCACAAGCCCAAGATAACTGAGTAATTTGTGACATATTTCTTAGGTGACAAAGATGTGTGAGCAACCACTGTGAGTGTTAGCGTGGGTGTGGGTTCATTTGTTTGACTGCACTAAATTACAACAGGCAAATTGATAGCAGTAATTTATTCATTCAAAAAAGTAACAGTGCTGCAAGTTACATATGGCAGTATGAAAGTCTTTAGCTGGATTCTCTTATTCGCTCAAACAAAATAAATTACATTATGGGCGTTTAAATACATAGCAAACAGCTGGGTTTGGAAAAATGAAACTGAGCTGGATGGAGGCTGTGCCTCCTTAGAGTCCTCACTTAGAGAGACAGCAATGAAGGTATTACTCCCTTTATAGTTTGTTCTCTTCATGGAAAATTCAGCATCAGCCAGTAAAGCCAGCTGAAAAAACATGTTCCTAGTTCCATTTCAAAACTGTATTACAGTCAAATAGTTCCTATGAAGACATCGCCTCAGAGTTTATGAGCTGCTGAAGGCCTTTAACACAAAACTATGAGATTCATCACAGGCCTCAGAGCTGTGACCCCTCACTGTGTGCTTCTGCTCATCCTGGCTGGTACTTAAACTTTGACATTTACTGTTATAAATGTAATAAACTTTTGTAATTGACTGGACTAGTTTTGTAGTAGAATATCATATTTCCCCTATGTGCAAATGCACTATTTTTTAATGCCAGTGCCTTTTGGTCTTTATGGAAGTGTATTGTGTTAAAGAATGTTCTAATTTTTTGGTGTATTTTTGTCATAATTGTATTTCATGCAAATTCATTTTATACACTAAAAAGTAATTAACTACAAACAGTTTTTTCTTCCTACTTTAACTTAGTCCACAAACGTTATAAATATTTTTGTACTTAAAAAAAAAAGTCTGTTTTTTTTTAAATAATTGTTTTCGTTTATCAAGTTATTTTTTAGGACTACAACCATAGACTGTAAAAACAATGGACGGCTTAACCCTCCCTTCTTGTGTTCCCACATAGGAAATACCTGCTGGTTTCAAGAAGCCAAAAATCCCATAGACTTCTATTGAAAAATAAAGAGTTATTATTTGTCAGGTTGATAATTCTTGCTCCAATACCTTCTTCTTAACATCTTCTTTCTTGTCCTAATTTTTTTAAAGATATTTCTTGTTTATTGCATGTTATTCAAGTTATTACCTGACCAATCAGATGCCACAGTAAAAGAGGGTGGGTCTAACGTTGAACGTCTGAGGCTTTTGATTGACAGATTCTGGGTAGCCAATGGCAGCAGACTTCCTCCATGCCATCTGTGAAGTCCTTTTCCTTCTTATTTTGAAATTTGAAATTTTCCCTTGTCTATCAGGCTCAATGTAGGAAAAAAAAACAGGAGTGAAAAACTCTTAAAATTAGAATAAAAGCTAACAAATGCAAGCTGTTCTTAGATTCAAATGTTCGAATGGTTTTTCTCAATGGCCTGTACAATTTTCCCGAGCCTGCGTTATTAACTACATAAAGGGAAAGCTGAATGCAGTCTGTGTTTCCATTACACAAATGCGCAAAACTTTATCGAAATTTTAGAAATGTCAAAAAAACACAATTTTGCAATTGCACCATTTCCATTAAATCCTTACACGATAAACACTTACCAAGACATGCGGAAAGCCATTTAAAAACACCGATGTGAACAATACTTTGATTTACAGCAGATCCTTTCACATTTCTGTCTGTGTATACTGCATCTCATTATAATGCATGGAAGACACGGAGGATGTTTAGAGATCAGATTTATGTATTTATTTAAACAGCTCTACAAAATTTATCAGTAATCAGGTTAATGAGAACGGCAAAAAAATGCTTTCTGCTGCTACTTCTGTGTCTCTGTTTCCTACATTGGTTCAGGAGGGGAGAAATAACAACAAGAATCAAACTACAGCATCCTTGCTTCTACTGCAAATTATTGGGAGGCACAGGTTCTGGCAGGCTGGATCAGTGGCCTGTGCCCCCTCTCGTTGTTTAATGTAAAATATGATGGAAGAAATTCAATTATGACAATTGACTCCCACAAGCCCCAGAATAAAGTATATCGTACCATCCACCTTCTTTTTATGCTTTTTGGGGCAAAACATGAGAGTTACGAAAGAAAATCAACGATGCCAGAAGTCGTGCCGCAACATATTCTAGCAGGGGAAACCTATTTTGGCACCACACTGGCATTGCAAGCAAACATGCTTGTTTACTCCACTGTTTATGTTTCATTTTTTTCTTTTACCTTCCAATTATTCTCAATTTTTGAAATTATGGTAAAAAAAAGGCAAAAAGAACTTATCAAGGACAACAATGGCTCTGCGATTTAATTAACAAGGGCAGACACAAACACCATGAAACCTTATGAAACCTTATGTCAAGGTGTGTTTACCTCCTAAATTGATCATCATTTATCTCCCCTTCAATTTAAAACATGTTTTCAAAGTCTGCTTTGCAAGTTTTCTTTAGATGCCAGAACTGTTGCTTTTGATGAAAATTTAAATCTTCAATATATATATATATATATATATATATATATATATATATATATATATATATATATATATATATATATATATATATTTCTTTTCTTTTCCAAGCAATTTTAAAGTGTGCAAATGCAAAAGCTACAAACCTTTTCTATTTAAAAGGTGAAACCTTAAATAAATTTGAATCATTTACAGGATGTCAGATGCATCAGAATGGACATGTAATTTCGGAGTGCTGTTGCCACTGTGATGTACTGGATAAAACCTACTTTCAAAGGAAGTGCTTGATAGCTAACGCAGATAATGCAACAGCAGGAAGTCTGGTTACCTTTGCATATCTTAAAATTCACCTAATGGTGCCGTTGCAAAGCGGCTAATGCCTGGATAATGTCAGGTGCAGTTAGAGGCTTGTTTGATCAGAGTCCTTTTCATATCAGATGCTCTTCATTGTTCCCAAATCCTTCACAATGTCAGGTATAAAATATGCCAACCATGGAACAACATTTCAGGTTTTTTTTATCTATTTCACAAACCCATTTAAAAGAATTGAATATAAAAAATATAGATTTCGGAGAGAAAAGTTTAGTTTTCTCTAGTTTTCATCTTCATTTGGTGCAAATCTGTCATGATTAGCAAGCGTGGTCGACTCAGGTGCTGGAACCCGGAAGGAGGCTCGACAGGCAGTGAGGTGAGTATAATGAGGTTTTAATTAGAAAAGGTCAGGATAGACATGAGCTCCAGTATCCTTCCAGATTGTCCAAGGAGTGGTTGGAGGGTCTTGCTGGCAGCAACCGCGTGATCCGAGACTGGGGTTGGAGAACGTCCGAGCGAGACGGCGAGAGGTGAACCGTGATCAGGTATGTTCCTCCGGTAGGCGAGGTCCTGGAATGAATGTGGAGACAAGAGTAGTTTAGTCGTAAGTAAGAGACAGGCAAGGGCAAGAATCTATGAGAGGCCAGGAGATGCACCATAGGAGTACAACGAACTAGCGTCGGTTACAGGTCCGTGGTCTCCTTAGGAGTCTGCTGGCTGATGAGGATGAGGAGGCGCAGCTGGAGGCATCAGGTGGAGCTGATGAGGAGGAGGGGTTTGCCGGAGGCACCGTGACAGTACCCCCCCCCCAACGACCGCTACCAGGCGGGCCAGGATGACGATCCGGATGGGCCGAGAAGAAGTCGTCGATGAGAGAGTGGTTCAATATGAGGGAACGAGACACCCACGATCGCTCCTCTGGGCCGTAACCCTCCCAATCCACCAGATATTGGAAGCCGCGACCCCGGCGCCGCACATCCAGAATCCGGCTAACAGTAAAGGCTGGGGCGCCATCGATGAGCCGGGCGGGTTGCGGGGAAGCGGATGGCGGGCAAAGGGAGCTCTGGCGGACGGGCTTGATCTGGGACACATGAAATGAAGGATGGATTTTGAGGGCAGCAGGTAACTTGAGGCGGACACAGTTGGGGTTGACCATACGGTCGATGGGAAAAGGTCCGATGTAGCGGGGAGCCAATTTACGAGAGGTTGCTTGGAGAGGAATGTTCTTAGACGAGAGCCACACCTGTTGCCCTGGCTGGTAAGAGGGACTCACCACCCTGTGACGATTCGCGATCTGGCAGTTACTCTCCTTGGAACGCTGGAGAGCAGTCCGAGCCTGGTGCCAAACCTCCCGGCAGCGCTGGAGATGGAGCTGCACGGAGGGCACCGCCAGATCGAGCTCCTGGGTAGGGAACAAGGGTGGTGAGTAACCCAACGATGCCTGGAAAGGTGACATACCCGTCGCTGCCGAAGGATGGTTGTTGTGCGCGTATTCCACCCATACGAGGTAATCCGACCAATCCCCTTGATTCTGGGCCACCAGACAGCGTAGGGAAGCCTCAAGTTCTTGATTGGCCCTTTCGGCCTGGCCATTAGATTGGGGATGATACCCCGACGAGAGGCTGACGGAGGCCCTGAGGGCGGAGCAAAAAGCCTTCCAGATCTGGGACGTGAACTGTGGACCCCGGTCAGACACGATGTCGGATGGTATGCCATGATGACGGAAAACAAAATTAATTAGGATCTGGGCTGTTTCGGTGGCTGTGGGCAGTTGAGAGAGGGGAATGAAATGAGCAGATTTAGAAAAACGATCAATGATGGTAAAAATGACCGTGTAACCATGAGAAGGAGGCAGTCCAGTGACAAAATCAACGGCGATGTGTGACCAGGGTCGGCTGGGCGTAGACAGAGGATGGAGATGACCAGCAGGAGGTGAGTTGGATGACTTGGCCCTGGCACAGGTGGTACAGGCAGAGACGTATTCGCGTACGTCGTTTTCCATGGAAGGCCAGAAAAAACGGCGCTTAAGGAGCATGAGGGTGCGGCGAACACCACCGTGGCAAGCGATCTTAGACGAATGGCCCCAGGTGATGACATCAGACCTGAGCCTATCGGGTACAAACAGGGTACCAGGCGGGCAGTTAGTATTATCGGGTTTCTCACCTTGGGCCTGTTGCACTCTCGCTTCTATGTCCCACGTGAGGTTGCCCACAAATAGAGAGTCCGGAATAATGGGTGGTGTAGCAGATCCGTCGGTGGTGCTGTATTTTCGGGACAGGGCATCGGGTTTGCCGTTTTTGCTGCCTGGACGATAGGTGATGGTAAAATTAAACCTGTCGAAAAACAGACACCAACGGGCCTGTCTGGAGTTGAGTCTCTTGGCTGAACGGAGGTAGGCCAGGTTCTTGTGGTCAGTCCACACAATAAACGGTTGTTCTGCCCCCTCCAACCAATGTCTCCATTCCTCCAGTGCCAGCTTGATGGCCAGCAGTTCCCGGTTGCCGACGTCGTAATTACGCTCTGCAGGATTGAGTTTTCTTGAAAAAAAAAGCACAGGGTTTGAGTTTGCCGGAAGGTGATTCACGCTGGGATAACACAGCCCCTACCCCAGAGTCCGAGGCGTCAACTTCAACAATAAATTGCTTGTGAGGATCAGGTTGTACGAGGATGGGAGCTGAAGTAAACAGTCCTTTAAGTTTATAGAAGGCAGAGTCAGCAGCGTTGTTCCAAACATAGGGAACTTTGATGGAGGTAAGTTGAGTGAGTGGGGCTGCGATGCTACTATAATTTCTTATGAATCTCCTATAAAAGTTGGCAAAACCCAGAAACTGTTGTAGTTTTTTGCGAGACTGGGGAACTTCCCAATCAGACACGGCTCGTAGTTTTGAAGGGTCTGGTTTGATTTGGCCAGCCTCGAGAATGTAACCTAAAAATGCTACAGAAGCGACATGGAACTCGCATTTTTCGGATTTAACAAAAAGCTTGTTCTCCAATAAACGCTCGAGGACAAGCCGGACGTGATGACGATGTTCAACGGGGTTATTGGAGTAGATGAGAATATCATCCAGATAGATGAAGACGAAGCGGTTAAGAAAGTCCCGCAGAATGTCGTTTACGAGCCGTTGAAAGATGGCAGGGGCGTTGGTGAGACCAAAGGGCATGACTAAGTATTCATAGTGTCCGAGAGGGGTATTAAAGGCGGTTTTCCACTCGTCCCCCTCTCGAACCGTAACGAGATGGTATGCGTTAAGCAGATCTAGTTTTGTGAAAATGTTGGCTCCCTGGACGGAGTCAAAGACGGAAGAAATAAGGGGAAGAGAGTATTTATCCTTTACCGTTATTTGGTTTAGCTCTCGGTAGTCAATACAGGGTCTGAGGGTCTTATCCTTTTTCTCAACGAAGAAAAATCCAGCTCCAACAGGAGACGTGGAAGGGCGGATGTGACCGAGAGAGAGCGCCTCCTGAATGTAACTCTCCATGGAGAGTTTCTCAGGTCCAGACAGATTAAATAACCTCCCCTTGGGAAGGGGGGCTCCACTGAGGAGTTCAATGGCGCAGTCATAAGGCCTATGAGGTGGTAAAGCACAGGCCTTAGACTTACTGAACACGGTCTTGAGGTCATGATAACAGGACGGAACCTTAGACAAGTCAACATCCTCCTGTTCTGGGAATTTGGCAGCGACTGAGGTAGGAAGAGCAGAATGTAAACAATTAGCCATGCAGAAGGTGCTCCAGTTAACTACCCGGGATTTAGACCAGTCTATTTGGGGATTATGTTGGCGTAACCAGGAAAACCCTAAGATAACCGGGGTTTGAGGAGAGTCGGTAATAAAGAACTAATGGTACTCGCGGTGATTACCGGACGAAATCAGCTGAATAGGTTCCGTACGTTGAGTGATTTTCGAGAGTAATTTACCCCCCAAACTGGCAGCCTTAACGGGAGTGACTAGAGCTTCAACCGGTAGTTGAAGTTGACGAACGAGATTAGAGTCTATGAGGTTGTGTTCAGCTCCAGAGTCAATTAAGGCATTACATTCATGGACATGATTCAGACATGAAAACTTGACAGGCATGAACAGGAAAGGCTCGGTGGTCTTTTCCGACAGGTCCCCTCGCGACCTGTCGCTTAGCGAGGGGTTCAGGAGTTTAAACGGATGGGACAATGTGAAACAGTGTGGCTGGCATCTCCGCAATAAAAACATAATCCCTCGTTGCGGCGTTTATGCCTTTCAGCAGGAGAGAGTTTCGAATGTCCTATCTGCATGGGTTCGTCAGCGAAGCTGCTAGAGGCATCAGCGCCAGTGGTCGTAGGATGGTGAACCAGAAAGGAACGGTGAGGAACGTCAGAGGAAGGCCGGCGTGTAGTTAAACTCCGTTCTGCCTGGCGCTCACGGAGCCGTATGTCAGAGCGGAGCGCGGCGGTCACAAGTTCCTCAAAATTATCCGCTTCGGGTTGGGTACATAAGTGATCTTTGATTTTTTCATTCAGGGATTGATAGAAAACACCCTTGAGGGCAATGTCCGGCCAGCCCGCTTCAACCGCCAAAATCCGGAAGTCTATAATGTGGTCGCTCACCGGACGGTTACGCTGCTTAAGGCTGAGTAACCGCCGGGTCGCTTCCTCCTGTTTGCGTGGTTGGTCGAAAACTAGTTGAAATTCACCTATGAAGCGGTCAAAGGGGAGATGTGAGAGTGGATGGGTGGCCAAAAAGGCCTGGGCCCACTGAAGAGCTTTGCTGCGGAGGGAATTGACAACTAAGGAAATCTTGCGCTGATCTGAATGATAATACCGGGGTGCTTGTTGAAAGAGCAGTCGGCACTGTAATAGGAAACCACCGCATGCTTCTATGTCACCGTGAAATGGTTCCGGCTGCGACCGGATGTTTTCCTCCGGGGAGACGGAAGTGACGGTGGTGATGTCATCCGAAGCGGGAGATGTAGCAGCGGCGATGGGGCTAGGAGCTTGGGCCGAAAATCCGGCTAGGGTATGCGTGATGCTGTCCAGGCGACGGAATAACTCCTGTTGAGCAGCGGACATTTGTGAGAGGGCGTCGGACTGACGACTGAGCAACATACCTTGTTGAGCGATGGCAAGGCGGAGTCCCTCCGGGTCAGCTGAGTCGGAGGAAAGGCTAGTTCGTTCTGTCATGATTAACAAGCATGGTCGACTCAGGTGCTGGAACCCGGAGGGAGGCTCGACAGGCAGTGAGGTGAGTATAATGAGGTTTTAATTAGAAAAGGTCAGGATAGACTTGAGCTCCAGTATCCTTCCAGATTGTCCAAGGAGTGGTTGGAGGGTCTTGCTGGCAGCAACCGCGTGATCCGAGACTGGGGTTGGAGAACGTCCGAGCGAGACGGCGAGAGGTGAACCGTGATCAGGTATGTTCCTCCGGTAGGCGAGGTCCTGGAATGAATGTGGAGACAAGAGTAGTTTAGTCGTAAGTAAGAGACAGGCAAGGGCAAGAATCTATGAGAGGCCAGGAGATGCACCATAGGAGTACAACGAACTAGCGTCGGTTACAGGTCCGTGGTCTCCTTAAGAGTCTGCTGGCTGATGAGGATGAGGAGGCGCAGCTGGAGGCATCAGGTGGAGCTGATGAGGAGGAGGGGTTTGCCGGAGGCACCGTGACAAAATCAGCATTTTCCTTTCTTATTTTATTTTTATTAAAAACTAAACAGCATTCATGTCTTAAAATGAACCCATGGAGGTACATTTTTTTTAACTAGGTGACATACAGTGTATGTCCATTTAACTGCAATGGTGGAGGGGCAAACAATGTTTGGGTCCTATCATTTGTTTTCTTGCAGAAGCACACACAAATATACTTAAGAACCTGACCATAGGAGTGAACTGGAATAGTCTTTGTGGTAGACTTGTTTTGTCTTTCAATGTTGTTATCAGGGCATCATATCAACTTATATTTTGTTGTTTTCAATTTTATATGGCCAGAAAATTTCTGGCAAAAACAAACGTTTGCCCTGAGGCCAATTTTTACTTTAAAATATATTATGATGATTTGATTCATAGGAACCTGCTGAGGTCATAACCAGAAGACCACAACCCCAGAAGGCTTCTATACATACATTCTTGGTTTCATCCTGACTTATACTAAGCATGCCTGCAATCCTGCACCTCTTCTTATTTTCTTACCAGCACTGAACCGTTATTATAAAGTTGCAGCTACTCCTCGTTTCTTAACTATTTGTAAATGAGGATCAATTCCAATTTTATAATAACGTCCAAATAACATATACAAGCTAATAACTAACGATTAACTGGTATATTAACTCACACTTTACAGGTCAGTGGTTAATAGTTTGTTAATCATCTACTAGTGAAGCTTTTTTGAAAAGCAAACGGGTGGAACAAGCTCAAGGTACAAAAATATGTAATATTTAAAATATCAGATGCTTTATCTCAAACTTCTTTCACTAATAGCTTTTTTCTGTGTACCGTACTTGACCCAAAAAACACCACAAATGAAGTGTTGAACACTGTTTATTCCTTTTCCACACATACTGAGCTGTCACATGGCAGATCAGCAGAATAAAACAGAATCTTGGAACTTTTTGTGCATCACAGAAAAAAAAAAGAATAAATAACAAGCTATTGGCATTATTGCTAGAACAATTTGAACTCAATATATCTGTGCCACACTGAACCACTCTATGAAACCATCCCACAGAGTAACAACACCTAAGCTTTCTTCGACAGAGGAATCAGTTTTCCCTTCTTCTTTTAATGTTCAACATCCCTCAAAAGGTTTGGATCACTATTTATCACTTCCAGACATTTTTTTGAAAAGTCCTGAAGTCGTGTGGGCACTCCTTGTATGTATTTGGGGCCACCACAGCCAATTCACAGATCGGACCACTGCTGACAATGGTGTTTCGGTCAACACCGAACTTTTGATATGCCAAACTCAGCTTTCTTCCTTTCTTGTATGCCTTTAGGACTTTTTTGTATCTCTTGATGACCTCTTGAGGATGACGTGCTGAAACAGATAGAAATTTAAGTACAACAAACATACAATTAGTGAATCAACACAGGGACACAAACACAGATGCTATGTGGTTGCAAAAGCAATGAAGATTACACACACAAGGCAATAGGAGAGTTCACAATACTATACCCACCAGGAAGTACATTTGGAAAAAAACGTTATACAAACACAGAAAGACAGATAGACAGACATAGAATAAGACAGAGACAGACAAACAGAGACTCAGAGAGAGACGGATGTGATGTCTCCATGCTCGACACCCTGATACACATGAGGGGAGTGGCCTTTTTGCTGTCCTTTCTTTACACTTACCTCTTCGCCTGCTGTGTTGCCTTTTTGTCTTCTTTTTGTCATGCTCGGCTGGAACGTGAACAGACCCAAATGCTGAAACCCAAAACAACAGACACTGAAAGTGGCGAGAATGGATTTAATATTGAAAGTCTTTGATGGTTTGGTGACGGGCTGCGTAGATGTCACCGGAGCAGGGGACGCCAGATGCAGAGGAGGATTTCGGTGCCAAATCGGGGCGGCTTCTTGGAGGTAAGTGGAGCTTGAAATATGAGGAGTGGGCTTGATGGCAGGATGGAGTCAGAGCGCGGATGTTTCGTGGAGCAGGGCCATGAGCTTGAGAATGATGGTCTTGTGGCTGGACCCAGGTCGGCATGGATGGATGAGAGAACTCTGTAGGCAGATCGAAAACTAGGATTAGGCGAGAGCTAGGAAATAACAAGAGCAAACTACTAACTTGACGAGATCTTAGAGTCAACCAAGTAAGCACCATTGAGGGCAAATGAACTGGCGATGAATACTGGTCTGGAGCCATCTTAAATACAGTTGCAGGTGAGAAGAATGCCGACAGCCGGATCCAATCTAGGAGGAAACAGAGAAAGGGGGGGGGGGGGGGGGGGGGGGGGGGTTGGGCTCCCGGAGGTACCATGACAGTACCCCCCCCACCCAACGACCACCTCCAGGTGGTCCAGGACGGCAGGCAGGGTGGGCCCGGTAAAAGTCATCTATGACGAAGGCGTCGAGAATGAGCGAGCGAGAGACCCAGGAATGCTCCTCGGGCCCGTACCCCTCCCAGTCCACCAGAAACTGGAATCTCCGACCACGCCGCCAGACATCCAGAATGCGACTAACCGTGAATGTGGGGGCACCGTCAATGATACGAGCAGGTGGTGGGGCAGCGGAAGGCGGGCAAAGAGGACTGTCAGTGACCGGCTTAATCTGGGAGACGTGAAACGAAGGGTGAATCTTGAGGGCCGCAGGGAGACGAAGGCGAACATTGACCCCCACACACACACACACGTATGGGCTCCTCCAGCGTGTTCTTTGCGGAGAGTGCAAATACTGCAATTACAGCAAGTTCACACGACAGTAAGGGTGCCCTTGTGCACGTTTCATTAACTTGGACGTAGAAATGAGCAGTTTTAGTCTAGAAAAACTGCGGGGGGGGGGGGGGGGGGATACATTAATTTTGGGCGACACCGTCGTTGTCCATGTGCACATCCAACTTGTCCACAGTTGAAGTTTCCCTTTTCCTCGAAGTTCCTGCTGTTGACTTTTTCCTCTTTCTTCCGAAAGCACCTGTATTTATCGCGGTAGTTTGTGCATTCCCACTGCGGGTGGACATTTTACCAGACCGTGTGTTCATCTTTATGCCTTGAAGTCAATATAAGAACTTGCTACGTGACTCGTGAATGAAGGATGGGCGCATCTGTTTAGGTTGTCGCCGGCTGCAACTAATCAAAACGGGCCTACAACGGTGATTGACAGGTTGATAACCAGCCGATATGATGGAGGAGGCTGCATGGCACCGCCCCCAGCCTATGAATACAAATATGATTGTCTTGTTTTATCCTCATCACACCGATTTATGACAGCTTACAATTCAAACAAAATCTGGCGGCAGCTAGTCACTGAAGCTCAAGAATAGTGTGGTGAATGCGCTGAAAATTGGAAAATAAGACAAAAAAAATAATGCCTGGTTTAGCCACTGAGCTAAGAAAGCTTATCGAAGGAGAAACTAAATCTAAAAGAAGACACAAAGTCTTAATCAAATGGCTGCAGAAGAAAAGGCTTCTAAGAAGACGGATGAGATGCAAAAAATGCAAACACAAAATGAAATTCAGGGAATAAGTCTGTGTGGATAACTATGCATGGTAAGTTTCTTTTTATTGAATGAAATGACACACATTCATAATTTGTAAAATAATATCTTGTGAACATTAAATCTATTTATTTGTGCTAATAAGAGTGCATCTTAACTCAGGTTAAGATTAACGATAACTAAACATGCTGACTATTGGTCCCTAACCCTAAATGGTTAACAAACTATTAACAACTGACCTGTAAAGTGTGAGTTAATATACTAGTTAATTGTTAGGTAATGGCTTGTATATGTTATTTGGACATTATTATAAAGTTGGAAATGATCCTCTTTTACAAATAGTTAAGAAACGAGGAATAGCTGCAACTTTATAATAACGTCCCAGTAACATGTCTAAAATATTAACTGATTCTTAACCAGTCATTAGTAAGTAATTTATTAACAGTTTCTTCATGATCTGACTAATTGATAAGGAAAAGTTAGAACTCATTAATATACAGGTAACAGGTCATTTATAGCTCACTAACTAAAAGCTTGTTAGTTGTGTGCTGTCTATCTAAATCCTTAAGAAACTAAACTGTTAACAGTCACTTAACAAGTCATTTATAACTCAATAACTAACAGTTTATTGTTGATTTGTTAACTAGCTATATTCGGATAGTTATAATAAAGTGTTACCAAGTATCTGTTGGTTGCTTTTAAAGTTCAGTGACTTCTTCACCTAACTGGTACAACTTTTAATGTGGATGTTATTGTAATTGATGCTGTAAAAAGGAGGAAAGCTTTGTAAAACTGTAAAGCAAAAAGGAAAAGACGTTATGCTAATTTTGTGAACATGTGAAAAACTAAATTAAAATGCCAGCTTCAAACCCTTCACTTCTGCCTAGCAATTTCTGTTCTTACTCTTTTAACTTATTAACAGTTGAAAATTTGCCTTAAAGCTCCTGATTCCTACACCAAAGTTCCTGCCTGATAATTTCACTCACCTGGCTTCAAATTTGTGTTGATTAACAACTTAGTAGATTTTGGACTTCTGAGTTGAATCCTGAAGAAAGTTATTTGTTTTTTCTTGTCGAGGTGTGGCGTTCTGCTGTGGAAGAACTCTTTTCTTGCCTGTTCTCATGTACAGACATTACTGTGAGCGTTCTTTGAGGTTGGAGGGGGCTGCACAGCACTTCCTGCTTGTTAAGAGAAATAAGATTCATCACTCATATTAGAGCCAAATGTTGCCTTCGCAAGTCCGAGCAGAAAGGATGCATGTAGTCTTGCAAGGTCCAGGTTGTTAATGTGGACCTCCCACAGTGAGCTGCAAAGCAAGCAGAGGGGAAATGACACTTTTAACATCACTCTTTTGGTCATCACAAATTTGAGGTCTTTCAGCATGAAATCCATCCTCAGAAAAATTCATCTATTCACCACAAAACTGAAGTATTAAGACTTGAAAGGCAGACGAGAAGTCTAGACAAAAACCTGTATACCTCGGAGAAAAATGGCTGCACTGCAGAAGCAAAACTGTGGCCTGGTGCAAAGCTCAAAACATAGGCTGCACAAAGGTGTCAGCTAAACGTTAAATGACATTTGCTTATATTAGGCTTTAATACCAGGAGCAATTTGGGGTTCAGTGTCTTACCAAAGGAGACTTGGGCAGAAAAAGATGGGAACCAAACCTGCGACCTTCTGATCAGATGTCGACCGTCCTACCTCTGAACTATTGCCACCCACAGTTAGAAAGCTGTTAAGAACTGATTTATGACAGGTGAGAGGTAAAACAAATGTAGACTCCAATATTCACACTTCATTTCCATGAATGGAATATCAGATGCACTTTGATGTTCTTCTGCTTCAGTTTTCAAAAGAGTTTTAAAGTTGTCTCTATTCCAGCACTGTTTGACACAACTAGAAAACATAGACAATACAATACACACAACTACAGATGAGAAAGTATTGTATTGGTCAAGGTACCCTATGGTTTAGATTTAAAATAGTAAGTGTATACTTAAATAGTGCTTTTTTACCTTCTTTGAAGGTCCAAAGTGCTTTACAGCCACTGTTTTATTTACCCTCGCATACACTGGGAATCAAACCTGCAGAATTCTGCTCAGAGGTCAGCCGCTCTACCTCTGCACCACAGCTGCCCACAGATTTAAAAGTCCTGTATCACTGCCACCCAGACTGGAAGAAACTATCATCACCTCTTTGGCGAACTTAAATTCATAGGAAAAATCTTTAATGCATTTGTCAAAATTTTAAGTCACTGAGTTTGTAGAACTTTAGGTTCACTAATAATTGGCATCTTTTACATTTTTTAAACCACAAAGTTACTGTTGGTGTCATAGGCACATGGGTAAAAATCTGATTCATTGTGTTAAAACAATAGAAAACCAAAGAAAATGAAATGCCGTACTTGTACATTATTTTTTACTCTTGGAACTATTGAGGCCTAAGTTGTCGTGTTAAAAATATGATTTAAACAAGACATGAATAAACAAAAAATAACTAATTGAAAAAAAAAGAAATGTCAAAAGCAAAATAAAAAGCAACAGCAGCAATGGTTCATTCCCAAAGAGGAGTCCACTATTCAACAAAGTCAGTTAGTACAAGGCCGTGCATCTTCCTGCACTGATGCAGTCAGAGATGGGTATGCAGTAGCAAGTTGAGTCCAAGTTGGTGTGTGGGTTTAATTAAGTTAAAAGAGAAACTCTGAATTTATTGGTTTTTGACACATATAATTAAATGATATTGTCTTCCTGTCATTACAGACTTTTTGGAGCTTGACATGCTGATAAAGATCTACTTTATCCTCTATTACTGCATTAATTACTGCAATACTTCATCACAATGAAATGACATTGTGATGAAGTGCCGTGGCTGACATCAATTTAATAAATTACAAAACTTCAACAAGAAATCTGAAACTTACAAATGATCGTCCCTCATTGTTGCTTGCGTTTTTTGACTAAATTAAAGAAATATATGCAGTTTGGGGAGTTTTTCATGTACATCTTGGGGGTTTTCATGCAGACCAAGCCAGTTTGAATTATACACATAGGAAGAAAAAATAAATAAATAAATAAATAAAAAAATATAAAAAATAAAAAAATAAAACTAAATGGACACTTGTTTTTTGAAAGTTTAATAATTTCCATTGTTCAACATGTTTGTGGGAATCAGAAAGAAAACTTGGGACACCTGTGATTCAGAGAGTTGTGCAATGAGACGCAAATAACAACTAATTAATTCAACTGTTCAACTGGTTTAAATCATACCTCACAAACAGGACAGCAAATCTCACACCCAGACAATCACCTGCGGAGAGCCTCAAGGCTCTGTTATTGGACCTACACTGTTCTTCATCTACATATCTCCACTCGGACAAATCATCTGTAAACACAACATTTCCTTCCACTGCTACGCCGATGACACACAGTTATATGTAAAAATGGATCCCAGGCCCTCCCCAACTTCTTCTGCCCTCCAGGCATTTCTGGAGGAGATAGATGCATGCATGGCTGAAAACTCAATCCAACTCAACAACAACAAGACTGACACCATATTAATTGGTACACCTCACGAGATCAAAACATCCTCCATCAAAAGCATTCTGGTTTCCGGTCACAACATTCCGCTCTCTTCACTTGTAATAAATGTTGGGGTGAAAATCGACTCTAATCTAACATTTGATCATCACATATGTCACCTCTCCAAAGTGTCTTTTTTCCATCTTAAAAATGTTGCAAAGCTCCGCTCCTCACTCACCCAGTCTGATGCAGAAAAACTGATCCATGCCTTTATCTCCTCCGGACTTGATTAGTGCAATGCTCTCCTTGTTGGGATTCCTGGCAGGAGCTTGGAAAAGCTTCAGCACATCCAAAACTGCACTGCTAGGGTTCTGACAAGGAGACGCAGACTTGACCCCATCACTCCTGTTCTTCAGTCACTTCACTGGTTACCCATTCATTCCAGAATTCATTACAAACTCTGTCTCCTCACCTTCCAATCCGTCCATGGAACTGCCCTTGACTACCTTAGTGAGCTCCTTTCCCCGCACCCCACTTCACGACTCCTACGCTCAAATTTTACTCACTGCCTTCACCAACCAATGACCAGGCTAACCACAATGGGAGACAGAGCCTTTCAGGCTGCTGCCCCTCGACTCTGGAACAACCTCCCAGAATCCCTCAGAGCCCCACAAAGTCCGACACCTTTAAAAAAGGCTTAAAGACATTCCTTTTTAATAATGCTTTTTAGTACTTTTGTTGTTGTTGATTGTTTTTATTTTTCTTCATTCTTATTTGTAAACTATTGTTATTTCTATTTTACATTGTAGCACATTGAGATTTTTCCTCAAAATGTAAAGCACATTCTAAATAAAATTTATTATTATTATTATAAGTAATTTCACCCAGGTTGGTTAACAAAGTAACCTCTTGGTGGATTGTTTGACAGGATGTTATCAACTTTATAGATTTAAATTTTATAAAGGTTTGATGGGTCTGGTGTGGCTGAGAGGCTGGGACTGCATAGCTTAAAAATTATATACAAGTGACTTGAATTCAAAGCAATAAGTCAGCTGGTCACTGGCATAATCCATCTTGTAGTGCAAGGCCTATGGTTGTCCCTTTTGGTTTCTTCCGTTTCTGGGGGCCACACATGTTCTTCTCAATTGACTTTGAGATCCATGCATTGGTGAACTGCATACCCATGCAATCAAAAAAAAATAAGTGTGAACAGAAAGCTCCAGTGCAAATCAACTCATTTTGACTCCAGTCACAGAGCAGTGGTGCTTCAAAGGCGGATCATTACTATCAGTCATTACTATCAGTCAGAGCAGCCCCAATGCCACACTGTCCAGATGTGCTGTGGTTTGGATTTTCCTGTGCTGCTGCGAGGAAGTGTCTATTTACCCATGATTACACTGACAAACAAGAACCAGAACCTATTTTTACTTCTGAATTTCCGGCCAGTTTATCAAACAATATATTGAGAGAAAACTGTTTGCACAAATTTTTGATTTCTTAAAAAAAAAATGAACTTTTACAAATGGATGATAAAATAATTGGGTACCTCTTGAATTAGAATGATGTAGGCAGAATTTTTACATGACTTATTAGTGTACAGGTGCTGAACTTTCTACGTTTTCAATGTTCCTGTGAGGCGCAGAGTGTAAGATTGTTGGTAAGAAAAGTCTCAAAAATAGGTCAATCAGTGCTGAATGTTCTTTGCTAAAAGCCACTCTTGGTGGAACTGCCCATGCTGCAGTGTGTTGTTAGTAGGACTGGGGCTGAACAACATGTTAGAATAGAATAGAAAAGAATAGAATAGAGGTTTATTGTCACATGCACAGCTAACACTGATATATGAAATGTTGATCACAGTCTTAAGTTGGTCTATACTCACATTCAAGTCTCAAGAACCATTTATTGTAAATTGACTTATTAAAAGTTAGAAGAAAAAAAATTCACACTAGAAATAAGTAAAAAATTATTAGAATTTAAAAAACCTTCTTTAAATAAGTATGGGGTGGTTAAAAAAAAAGCTATCTTAGACCTGTTTTCTAAAACTAAGATTATTTTGCTATTGAAAAACTTTCTCAATGGGAACATTATCTTGCATGACAGACAATAAGACAAATTTTCTTGAAAGAAGGGTCTTTTTTTCATTCTTTAGATTTGGTTTTTGCAGTGCATCTGAAGTACCATAAGTTCAGCACATATAACTATATATAACTGCCAAAGACCATTTATCCAAACATTTTTATTGACTATAGCAGCATCCTCTGTGATATGAAATCAAATCTCGTGAGTAACAGCCTGTCAATTGACGCTGGAGAGTTGGGGGAAAAGCAAGACCATTAAATTGTATTATACATTGCTTTAGAATGTTTTTTGCTGTCTAAATATCACAGAAGTTTTATGATTTTTGCAGCAGCTTTACTGATCTTTACTTTTCTGATTTATTCGCAAACACTGGAGAATCCAAATTCATTCCCTACCCCTGGCTTCTCCCTATTGCTCCATATGTTAGGGCTTTTGGAGCTGTTGTGCTGTCTGAACTTGCTTATTTACTGGGGAGCCAAAGGGACTTTAGGGTTGAGTAGGGTTGAGCTCACCTGCCTTGACTCACATTGTAAACTGGAGTGCCATCCCATTCTTAACCCATAGATTTCAATTTGACGTTGGTCCACCTTTCCACAAGGTTGAGGAGTGGGTTTATAGGTTTTTTTGACCATTCTTCCAAAAGCGCATTGGTGAGGTCACACACTGATGTTGGTGGAGAAGGTCTGGCTCTCAGACTCCGCTCCAATTCATCCAAAAGGTGTTCTGTGGGGTTCAGGTCAAAACTCTGTGCAGGCCAGTCAAGTTTAGTGCACCAGACCATTCATGTCTTTATGGACTTTGCTTTGTGCTCTGGTGCACAGTCATGTTGGAAAAGGAAGGGGCCCGCTCCAAACTGTTCCCACAAGGATGGGAGCATGGAATTGTCCAAAATGTTTTGGTATCCTCAAGCATTTAAGTTCATTTTACTGGAATTAACATCATAAACAACATAAAACTAATGTTGTTATGCATTTTCCGAGTGCTGGCACCTACGGGCTAATGTGGATGACCAGCCACTTTTGATGAGTCAAGTGGGAGTGAAGTCCGAATTAGAAGACAGTATTTTTCTATTAATCTCCGTTTGGAGGGCTAAATGTAGGGTTAAGGATAGGGGCTGGGGAAGAATTCAGACTCGGCCGTATGTCAAAGAGCGTGTTATTTAGGTGTTGCCGGTGACAGCTTTGGTGTTAGAGGGCCAAATGGCAAAGTCATGACTTCATTCTGTTTTCACAAGGTCAAGTAAAGACAAGAGCGCATCAGTCTATCTTTCACATGAGACTGATGCCTGGGCTCAAAATCTACCATTTCTGTCGATAAGTGTATCGGCTCCCTCAGACCTGACTCCATGCCATCTAATTTTATGTAGACCCTAGAAATACTGAGAAAGACACCGGTAAGAGTTTCTGATGAATGGACCTCTTGGCCTGGTTACTGCCAGCAGAATGACTCTGAACATTTCCTCTATCATCAGGACTTTCTAATCACAAAGCATTCACCTTCATCTCGCTGCCTCCATCAGCGTTTAGCTCCCCCCTGCGAGCAGCAGAGCAGGTTGTGTGTGCCATTATTCCCTGACTATAGAGCTTTTTTTTATGTCTGGCTTTGCCAGCAATCGATTGGCATCTCCTTTGTCTGCAACATTAACACACTCTGACGGCTGTGTTTTCTTGTGCGTGGGTGAAACCAATATGAACTGACTTGCACTGCATTCACCTGCCTGTATATCCATTACCTGTTCATGGTGAGGAGACTGCGGAGGTGAAGGATTCTTTTGCAGAGTGCTGATGCCCGATAACCATCTGGGGAGGCAGACAGAACTGATGGGTAATGAAGTTGGCTCAGTATCATAAGATCAGTATCAGTAGTCATCAAATGAAATACACAGCTATGAATGTCCAAATTGCCCAACCCGCTCTAGATGTTTGCTGCAAGGCACAATTTGTTTTCTTGACCTGCGCTGCGACCTGACAGACAGATGTAATAAAATTTCTAAAGGCATTCCAAAATATCAGCTGCTTTAATACAAACACACAAGAACTGGGCTTGTATCTGTTTTATTTAGAGCGACAGCAGCAGTCGCTCAGTAAATATGTGGCTGTCACATTCACAGAGTTGACATCAGTCTTGATGATCTATGTCATATACAGAGGAGGTAAAAAATGTTGAGCTATCTTTGTTAAATGCTGTGTGCAGAAATGTGTTGTCATCATGACGCTGTCTGTGCATAAGGCATCAGCGACTGCTTTCAGCAGCAGGGCTTTTATTGTGATGCTGTACTTGCAGTAGCTCCAACTGATGCTGGCCAACCCCTTGCTTGTACTAAACTTCAACCAGGTGAACTGAGCTGCAGTCTGTTATTCTACCAGTTCTGTTCTCATGCACTCAGTGTCACAACTGTTCAAATCAGGAAACCCTGATTCATTCCGTCTGTAAAGTGTTATTTTCAGTCAACCGTTATTTGAATAAAGCAAAGATGCACTCAAACAACCTGAATCTGAGGGGTGTGTTACTGGTTCAATTTTGTGCTCTGGTTTAGGATACTGATGTTCTAAACTGGCATCAGTCACAAGGTGCAACAAGCTAATCTTCAATCTTAAGGTCCTAAAGTTGCCTTAATGAACCTAACCAAAGGCTCCCCCATTTATTTTAGCTAAAAGTTAAAGCCTGATTTCTGAACCTCCATAAACAGGTTTCAGCTAATAAAGAACCATGTGACAGATGGAATTAGCCAGGCCCTTATCAGTGTGTATTAGTGAAATGTGTTGTTTTCTATTCATGACACCTGTCTTGCACTCAACAGTGAACTCTTCTGCAGGTTAATGCCTTTAGGCAGTATTGCATTAGTCACATGGACCTGTACAGATGCTGGAGGTTTTTGAGTTGTCCAGGTTTGTAGAGAAAGGTGTAGCTGCATATTTAGGGATTCACAGGTGTGTCTTGCAGTTTCCTTAAGGGATGTCATTGAAATGGAATGTAAGTTAATTTGTCTGCCACTGGGTGCCAGAGTGTAAAGAGCCAGTTGCCTTTCCTCCAGCCATTTTGGCTGGTTTTGTTCTTTGTCTGTCCACATGAGTGTCTCTGTTTGTCCTGACATCTGCTTATTTCTCTGGATTTTGGACTTCTGTTTTGCTAGATTTATGTTGGACGCCCTCACCTGTTTTCCTCTTACTTTGAACATCAGAAAGTTTCTTCAACTTCATGTGAGTGAGCAAACCCTGAATCTTGTACCTTGTTCTAGCCTTTAGCCGGATAGCTAACATCTTCTCTCTCATGCAGTGTCTCCAATGCCTCTACTGGTCAGGAAGATCCAGATTTTTTCTCAGCTTCCCACTCTTTTCTCTTCAAGGTAATACATTTCTATCTTTTCCAGCTGAGTCTTTGCCATTCTGGGGTTCTGCCTTATCCGATGCAGTGTGTGGCAAATGTGTTCTAAAGGAATTGTAAGGAGAATGTCATTTGCTGTGACTTATAACGTACAGGCGATGCTGTCATACTGTGCCCTTGTACGCACTCCAGTTGTTAGTAAGGTGTGTGCATTGGCTCCTTATTGACTGCAGTCACATCTATGGGTTCAGTGAGCGGTCTACAACTTAGGTATTTCTTGTGGACCACCTGGGTGCTCTGTGCAGGTTTGCCCATTTTTCGCCCGTAAGGAATAAGGTCCAGTGTAATTTATGTCTGCTTAGGCCACCTTTACCCCAGAGTTAAAATGTAAGATCTCCAAAGAGTACATATTTTACAGTTTAATTGGTAGGCACTATGACTACTGGACATGTTCTATTGCTTGAAAGCATTACTTTACCTCCAGAAAGACTCACAGAAACACATAATCCATTTGATCTAGAAAGAACACATCTTTTATAGCAGCAAGAGACACTGCCCAAAGCAAATCTGATTTGTACTCTACAATAATGGGCCATTTATGGCTTTGCAGCGCTCCAATGCAAGACAATACTGAGAGGCTTTGATTTTCCTAACTCTGAAAGAGTAGGGCAGGGCTTCCTTAGGCTTTACATATTGTACAAACATGTCACAGTTTATTTCACTTTGACAGGGTGGCCACAAATCTTTGGAAAGTCCAAAAATGTTAAATACATTTAATAAAAACAAAGTGTTCAACATAATGAAATCGTCTTAAAATCTGGGCAAATGGGTCTCAATTGTTCTGCCCCAATAATGTGATACCATCTTCAGAATGTCAGCCCAGAAAAAGGCTAATTTCCGGAATGTCTTACGGTTGTGAACTGGTCATAAATCATTTCTCACCTGCTAGATAATGTCATTAAGTTCTACCATTATTAGCAACCTAGGAGTAACTTTAACTTGTTTAGCAAACTTTGAGCCATTAAAGCTATCAAAAAGCTTTCAGAGGTATCAGCAGAGCACCAGTGTTTAGAACATCAGGTGTGGTATTATATTTGTAGGTCTGTGATGTTTTATTTTTGAAGGATCTGAAAACAAAAACGTCTGACTGCATCCACTTACAGGCAAATAAATCCATGTATGTCTTTGTTTTCCTCGACTCAGCTGGAATCTGGATCAAAACTGTATGACTGGATAGCTCTGATATTGCTCACCATTTTTGTTGCACCACTAATGTTAGGTTGTGCTGAGAGGGGCTGTAAGCTAGTAGGGGAGAGTGTAAACAAGGAAGTGATGGGAAATGTAAGCAGGCTCATACCACACCACTGGTTCCACCCATAACTCAGAGGCAAATTTCCAATGCACTACTGCTGTTCAGAAAACGAGACAGTTTTTTTTTTTTTATTTTAGCTAAAAAATTGCATAGTTGTTGTCAAAAGACCAATGGGAACGCTTTAAAATAGATCAAAAGATGATCGGAGTGGAACTTCAACAACTACACACACACTCAAATGTCTTGAGTTGAGTTACACAAGCTTGACCAACTAACCAAGTTTGTCTTAATACTGAGAGTAAACCTTTAATTTTTTTTAAAATTCTAATAAACCCAGATTCAGTGTAAAACAGCCATGAACTCTTTTAGATATAATTTACCTCAAATGGACATGATGGTGGTCATAAAGGGAAGCCATGTGCTTTAATGACGCCGGATAGTTTGATGACAAGCACTTGCACCAGTGACACAAATGTCATATATAAATAATTATACCATAACTTTTAATTTCCCTGGAGAGGTCATTACCGGATTATCCAGAATTATACTATCAACCTTTTCCCGCTTTCCCCTCTGCACCAAACATCTTCGTGCCGTTTCTCCACGGCATCATTTCAGTTGTATTCAGCGTTCCCTCCATCTTCCTCCATTCCATGCCAAAATTCCCTCATTCCTGTGTTAATTTCTTTCTTTCAGAAGTCCCTGCCGCTCCCTCTTTATCTTCCCCTTCCTGCTGTGCAGTGGACGTCAGCTCCTATGTTGTTTGTCCTACTAATCGTTTTACCACAGTACCTCTGAAGCCAATGGCACTGCCGGCTGGGGGAGTTCTGCATGGCTTGATGGCTCATCAATAAAAAACACTAGTAATGGGGGGGATTACAGATTCACACATGCATTCTGACGACATCAAGGCTCAGACTATGTAGATGAAAAGCTCTGAGACAGAAAAAAAATCATCAAAGTTGGTTAAGTTAATTACCACACACCTCAGAATTGTTACTATTCTGACAGGTAGGCCATGTCATCTCACCACACTGCTGTGGGCAATCAAAAACTCAGTAAGACATTATTGGCACGGCATTATGGTTTTGGTAAACTACACTGGTCCTGCCTCTGAGTGCTGGGGGTCGTTTTAGGAAAAAAAAAGGGCCGTCCTTGCTGTAGGTTTTTTCTGCACTTTTCTTCTCACACAAATGTAAAAATACCTGTTGCAATTAATACCTTGTACCCTTTTATCATATAACTAATGTCACAGGGTATGGTGATGGGCAAGACAAAGGATAACCGTTCAGGAACTGGTGGTAATGGACCCAAAATGCTGCAGGCTGGTGGCAGAGATTCAGAGGTTTAATAAACAAACTTAAACATGAAAATTAATAAAAAATAATATCTAAAGCAGCGCCTGCAAATCACTTTCTGCCCTCTTTTGAGCTGCTCTCCCTGGCTGAACGGCTGCTACACTCTGCCCCTGCCAGCCTGGTCGGTGCAATGTTAGCTCCACACCAACCATTTTACATTTTAGTCATCTGGGGATAACAAACAGGACTATGTAATTTTTAGAAAAATCGACAAAGTAAACCTTTGGTTGTTCTTGGCAACTGAGGTTTTTCATTGAACATGTCCACATTCATATGTTCATACCGTACGCCACTTTTGCTTTTTCCCTAAAACACTTTTGTGTTTTATCAGCAAATGCCAATAAAAATCTACTTCTAATTCCAACAGTTTTTCCTCAAGCAGCTCTCCAATGATGCTCAAGAAGTTAGGAGATGATGGATCTAAATCCTTTGCAATGAAGATGATAATCCTGTTACCTACAGAACTATCATCCTGTAGGTCAACAGGACTACTTTCATTGTACTGCAATCACAAAACCAAGTGAAGATTGGGGAAAAAATCTGGAAATCTATTCTTAAACATTTGGTTATGGTAGAGTTTGCTTCCTGGCTTTGAGAAAAGTTGAGATAAATAAAATAGACTTGAAATCTATGAAGATATTCTTTAAACCAAACAACATACTTTTTTAACATTAAGAAATCTTATTTATATATATATATATATATATATATATATATATATATATATATATATATATATATATATCAACACTCAACAGATGGAATTATTCTAACCCTCACCAATATCAGGGACAGCACTCTTTGTTACCAGTCAACAATTTTGAGATATTCAGTCAGGACCATATATATTTGGACAGAAACACATTCTTTCTAATTTTGTTTCTGTACATTACCACAGCGAATTTTAAATAAAACAACTCAGATGCCATTGAAGTGCAGACTTTCAGCTTTTATTCCATAGGTTGAACAAAAAATTGCATAAAAATGTGAAAAACTAAAGAATATTTAAACACAATCCCTTCATTTCATGGGCTCGTAAGTAATTGGACAAATGAAATAACTGAAAACCAAATAGTCATTACTAATATTTGGTTGAAAACCTTTTGTTGGCAATGACAGCCTGTAGTCTTGAACACATGGACATCACCAGATGCTGGATTTTCTCCTTCTGAATGCTCTGCCAGGCCTTTACTGCAGCGGCTTTCAGTTGCTGTTTGTTTGTGGGCCTTTCTGTCTGAAGTTTAGTCTTCAACAAGTGAAATGCTGCTCAATTGGGTTAAGATCAGGTGACTGACTTGGCCATTAAATAATATTCCACTTCTTTGCTTTAATAAACTCCTGAGTTGCTTTGGCTGTATGTTTTGGGTCGTTGTCCATCTGTATTATGAAACGCCGCCCAATCAGTTTGGCTGCATTCACCTGGATCTGCACAGACAGTATGTCTCTGAACACCTCAGAATTCATTGGGCTGCTTCTGTCCTGTGTCACGTCATCAATAAACACTAGTGTCCCAGTGCCACTAGCAGCCATGCACGCCCAGACCACCACACTGCCTCCACAGTGTTTTACTGATGATGTACATCATCAGTGTGCTTTGGATCATGAGCTTCTCCACGCCTTCTCCATACTTTTCTCTCGCCATCATTCTGGTAGAGGTTGATTTTGGTTTCATCTGTCCAAAGAATGTTTTTCCAGAACTGTGCTGGGTTTCTTAGATGCTTTTTTTTTTAGCAAAGTCCAATCTAGTCTTCCTATTCTTGAGGCTTAAGTGTGGCTTGCATCTTGCAGTGTACCGTCTATTTACTTTCATGCAGTCTTCTTCTTATGGTAGACTATTGATACGCCTGCCTCCTGGAGAGTGTTGTTCACTTGGTTGGCTGTTGTGAACGGGTTCCTCTTCACCATGGAAATGATTCTGCCATCATCCACCACTGTTGTCTTCCGTGGATGTCCAGGTCTTTTAGCGTTGCTGAGTTTACCAGTGCTTTCTTTCTTTCTCAGGATGCACCACACTATTGATTTTGCCACTCATAATACTGTAGTAATACTCGCATGTTTTTTTTTTCTGTTTTCTCAGCTTAATGATGACTCCTTTCACCTGCATGGAGAGCTCCTTTGACCGCTTTTATCTTCTTCACTCATAATGACATAACAAGGAAATTGCCCACACCTACCCATGCAATAGCATGGAAGTCAATTGTCCAATTACTTACGAGCCCATGAAATGAAGGGATTGTGTTTAAAAAATGCTTTGGTTTTTCACATTTGTATGCAATCTTTTTGTTCAACCCATGGAATAAAAGCGGAAAGTCTGCACTCCAATGGGATCTGAGTTGTTTTATTTAAAATTCACTATGGTAATGTACAGAAACAAAATTAGAGAGAATGTGTCTCTGTCCAAATATTTATGGTTCTGACTCTAGATATGGAGCTATTTTAAGCTTAAATTTATAAGTTTATAATTTGTGTCTTATTTGTATTTAAATTCAATATATTTTTTGAATGTGTCATTTCTTTTTTTAATTCTAAACATTTGGACTTCAAGTTTCATTTAAATTAATTGGTACTTATTATTTAAAAAAAATGGCACTGTAGTGGTGAACAACCCATACCACGAAGCTCCCACTGCATTTGGATTCCGGGTATTCTCACAGTAATGCCAGATGATGTCAAACCTTTTAGTGAGGCAGCGAGCAGTGCTGGTTTAATGAGCTATGTGGTTTCACAGCCTTTTTCCCTACATTATCACATTATCAGTCTTCCTCTTTTGCTTTTATTTGACTTTGGAGTAACAGAGTTTACTACAAAAATGGGAAAAGTACCTTTTTACTGCAGAGGTCTGACACATGCCAAACAGTTCTAATAAGCCTGATACATCAAAAAATAGTTGATTTGTGGTATTCCTTTTTTAGGAACTCTATTTTTGTGTAAAAGACAATGTGTGCTTTGGCAGTTTTCACTTTATAAATAATGTAAAAAGATTTTTCTTCTTCTGAAAAATGCTTTAAGCAATTCATTTTAAGCATGAAAAAAATGAAAGCAAGTGTTCTCCTGAGCCTGTGATCTCGCTGCTCTGTCTCTTCCTTTTTAATTATCCTGCTATGATCTGCTTGTGTTATCTGCAACACCCATACAAACAGCACATTTTGTGTTGTGAATTCAGTCAACATAATGGAACGAAATCACAAAAAAGCAATAGTTTTACTTTTCTTGTGGTGTAAACTTAAGGGTGATTCTCTGTTTTCAGCTTTGATTAAAACCGAGTTAGGAGCATTTGCTGTTTTCATCAAACCCCAATCAGACAGCTTTCCATAATGTTGCAGCCACAAAGACTGAGCTAAAGGGCTGTATAAGCATTGATTCCACTGGCCTTAAGAAGGAAATCTAAGACCTTTTTATGTGCAAAAACCGTCTAGAAATAAAAAGAATAAAATGAAACAAAATGTATATATTGAAATTGGCACTGAAACAAATCTAAAAATTCTTCACACTGTTTTTTTTTTATGCATTGTCCTTTTATTAAATAAATACAAATACAAAAGGCCAAGTAAAGTAGGGGGAAATGATAAGAAAGGAAGGAAGGAAGTTGCAATTTTGAAGAGTGAAAATGTTATGAATATATAGAGTAGGAATACACAAATCCACAAATTATTTTTTTTTTTTAGTACAGTGTTGATCCAGATTCCAGCTAAAACGAGGAAAACAAAGACTTGCAGGATCTATTTGTCTGCAAGTGGATGAATCGGAATGGAACGGAGCAGGGAGCTTGTGGCCCACCGATTGTAGTTTCTACGTCACAAATACACCCTTTTTCAAAAGGCATGTTTTTGTCTGCTCCTAACTTAATAAAGGAATACTTAGAAATGCAGTTTTGAGATAACATTTTCCTAAATCATGTCCTCCATTATCAGAAAAATGACACAAGAACATGATGAAAACTCCAAAGACATCATTTTCATCAGAGTTGGTCTTTAATGCCAATTATTCCAGGGTGGTTTCAGTAAACATGAAATTATCAATGTTGCAATTTTTGGAAACTTTCAAATCAAACTGCATTCTTTGTGAATGCTTCTTCTGTTTAGTGTCTCCTGCACCTTGAATAATGTCATGCTCCTCTACCTGACGTTTGGTGGATTTCCATATTTGGACCCTCCAGTTCTTTCTACCGCTCATAAGATCATTAAGATCATGCCCCTCACCTGCTCGCCCAGATATTTACACTCCTCCCAGTCACACCCCTGTTGGCAGATTGTTGTAGCCTGCCTCTTGTTGCTGTATCCTGAGTCCACGGTGCTCACCTTTGCTTTCATTTAGACAACAAGCTCCCATGCCAAGTCCCCACCCATCGCCTGTTCTTAACTATGAGACGTCCTCATTAGTGCCATTATGGATTACAATTGCTCTTCCCCAGCTGAGTGTTTGTTCAGAACTACAAAACCCCTTCGCCTCCCTGAAGTCTTCAGACTCACTAGCGCCTCACCTTTGTCTGGAGAGTCAAGTCAGCTTTGAGTTTAACTACTCTTAATTTTAGATTTGTGTTAAGACAAATTTGTTTCAGATGTCTCTCAGAAATGTGTTCACAAACCTGATACACCAGAGCCAAATGGGAGGAGCTACCGCTAAATTGCTACACGCCTCATCACTACACTGAAGCAACGACTGATGATGTTGGGAGATCAAGTTTATTTATTTTGTAGAGATCTACAAAAGTGTGGGTAATCCCGTCTCCATGTCTGGGGTCATGAGATCATTCAGAGACTCTCCCAGTATGGTTAGCTTCACCATCTCCTACAGGAGCTGCGTCTGAATGATGGCTGATACTTCCGTCTCTCTGTGACCCAGTGGGGTCAACTCTTTCACATTGTCTTGACGTAAATTCAAAAAAAAGACCCAATTTAACTCCATGTTGGTTTTGGACTCCCGTTGAACATGTCATCACCATGTCACAGGCCAAAGCTGAGTCCCTGATTTGTTGACGTGCCACACCTTTGCCAAAATGTAGATTTTTGAACTCTCAATGCACCAAGATACCCAAATCGCGGCACAAAGCCTAAATCCTGTTGCTGCCAGACCAGCGGTCCGTGCCCAACGCTTAAATCGCTCATCCCTCTGTTTTAATGCCGATCAGCTGTCAACTGCTTGCAAAGATTTCAAAGTGACATCACTGTTATGATTATACAGAGAAACTTGAATTATAGGCTGATATGATGTTTGCATGCATCTGTTGGGCAATGAAAAAAAATATCTCACTGAGATGGATCTATTTAATTGAAGAGAAAAGCAACTGTACAGGTCTGGCCATGTAAGAGAAACATACTGAAAAAGCTGGATGATACAGCATTTGCATATGTATGTTTAAAACAATTTTAAAGGCTGTTTTCATCCATTATACTGTCCTATAGTAACTCTGAAAGAATGAGGAAATATCTCAAATTTGTAAGTAAAAAAAAATTAGAGTGGGGGAAGAGTAATTGTGTGTTTTCTGATCCCACATACTGTAAACTGCTGTTCTCTGCACTGGCATCCATTTAGGAAATGGATTGGATTAGTTTCAGAATCAATGATTTATTGTGAGATGTTACCATCAGTGCTTCAAATTGAAAGCTGCTCAATTTGACAAGCACTGACCAAGTCTGCAGTATTGAAGAATTCTTTCATTGGAAATGATGATGTGCTAATTGGATTTTTCCCAGTTCACTTACCCCTGACCAATTCAAAGCAGTCTCTGCATTGGCTTCCATGTGCTTCTCTGTCTCATCTTGTTAGTATTTTTGTTCAGGGTAATTTTCAGCTATTTCTGTTTTGGGACAGCTTGTAACAGGATAGAGTTCAGTCCTAAAGCACACAGGTATGGTTGGAGAATCCTCTTTATTTGTCTGCATTTACTTTCAATAATTCCTGGGGGAAGATGTCACCCAACAGTGTCACACTTCCTCTCTCTCAGATTATTCTCTACTGGTAAAGCAGTCAGAACAATTCTGTGTTTCTTCAACTCTGACCACAAAATCACACTGCTCCAGTCAAAAAGAATGTGAATCAGTGAGCTTTGGTCCAAAAACGGGTATGTAAACTCCAGAAGAAAAATATAGTGACTTAAGCAAAGATCAAGTTTTTTCCCAATCAAAAAGAAACTGACTGATCAAAACCAAACTAAAGAAAATTGTGGTGCAGCTGCACGGTGCAGGGCATGTGCATCAGTGCGTTCTGGGGAATACAAGTGCTTCACAAAAGAAAAAAAGAAAAATCCCGGGGGGAAAAAGCCATTAAAGAATCTCTAACTTTTCTTCTAAAGGCTGAAAAAACATCGGAACTCTAGAACACTAGTGTGCCGTGGGAGATGGTCAAGTGTGCCGTAGGAAATTGCCCTCATTAACTGATCTAAAAACATTTCCCATCTCCAGGATATCAGTTCTTTGTTCATCCAAACAGGCCCTGATAAAACACTGAGAAGTTAAGAATATGAAAGATCGTAAAATACTTTTTTCTTTGTGTTTATTTGATTCTATTAAAGACATTTTGATAAGAATGACGGTACCGCGATTTAGCCGTGGCTTCAGCTGTTTTAGGAAAAGTCCCGCCCCTTTAACTGTCTCCACCAATCATTCTTGGAGGCTTAATCACACGTCATCAGTCTGACCAATCAGAAGTGGTTAAAGTCTTCACTTCCTTGTTTCGATTTAGCTCATAAGTCTCTCAGTTCCAACAAAAATACCAGCTAAAGCTCTTCTTTAGCGGTGTAGCTTTCCACAGAATCCAGTATCAGACCGTGGAACACGTGAACAAAACAAAGAACCTTAGAGACGCTTGTTTATCTGCAGTCGGCGGATTTTCGGCACTACGTCTCCCATGATGCATTGAGTTAAAGTGACATCGTCTCAGCGCACAATGAGTTTCTCCTCTTAACGTCTTAAAACAACAACGAACACACATCAAACAGTTTTTGAATCTTTTAACTTAACTGTTATTACATCTTTTAAGAAAAAAACAGCTGCAACTTCCAGCTTTTTCTGCAACAATTATCACAAAAATGCATGTGAGATTGCAGAGGGACTGTAAATCAATACAGAATATGAGCTTTTCCTTTTTTTTTTTTTTTTTTTTTGGGATGCTGGTGTGCTGCAGGATTTTTGTCAAGGTCAAAGTGTGCCGTGGCTCAAAAAAGTTTGATAAACACTGGTCTGGATCTTCAATTAACTGGAAACTATTTAAAAAGGCACTTCCATGAAAATTGCGGTTTTGGTGTTTTTAACCTTTTTTGTGGCATTTCTCATTTCTCATTTCTTATTATAGAGGACATTTAAGAAATTTAAGCTCAAAGTTGCATTTTTGACTATTTGAAATTTTCTTCACTACTTTGTGAATCAGGAGCAGATGAAAAAAAAAGATGCTTTAAAAAGAGTTTGTGACGTAGAAAATACTCTGGGAAGGCTACCTTAGATCCATGTACATCTTTGTTTTCCTCGGCTGAGCAGGAAATGACGTCCCAATAGTGGATTGCTCCAATATGGCTCACCATAATGTTAAGTTAGGGTTGTGAGGTGCTGGAACCTCGCAGAAGAGAGAATAAACAGATAGCTCAGTTATGGGTGACGGGAAGGGGGGTGGGGTTACTCCGCTGTAACAGTCCTGCACACAAGTCAGAATTTTTTTAATAAGTCCTGCCAAACAAAATAATAATAATAATAATAATAATAATTCCCAATAAACTTTTCTTTTTGTTATTTTGGCTATATAGTGTAATCATAACCAAAAGACCACTGGGAATATTTTTTACACTAAATCAAAAGATCAGAAGGTTGCATCTGGTCCTGACCATACTGTCTTGGCAGATTTTGTCTCTGTTTCATTTAAACACATACTGTACATCATTTCAGCAGCCTGATTTCCCCCATCAGTGGCTGTAATTCTGTCCTGCCATGCATGCCGGTTGAGTGTGTTCCCAAATGTTTCTGTTTCTTTTCATTCTATGAACGTTATTGTCATAGTCTTTAAATACAGTTCAAACACGGTCAACTCAAGCATCAGCTTCACAACTACAGTATAAGGTGTCTCATCCTAAGAGTACAGGTCAATTAAATTCAAGATTATTTAAACTACCTTGGCATGTTGATCAGGTTAACTTTGCATATGTGTGTGTTTGGCCGTTTGATGCGTTTTTAAATATTTTGCCCTTTCAAGCCTTATCAGAGGATGAACTGAATCTGTCATCCCTCTCTCTTCTTTCCTCCTTTTCTTTTCCGTCCACTCCAACAAAAAATATTTACAAAAATAATTAACATGAATAAAGTTTAGCTGAAATTACAAAAGGGGGTTATTTATATATGCATCTGGTGTATCATAAGATTCACAACCCCTGTTGTAGAAGTAAAATATGTCCAACGCAAAGGGCTTTCAGCGCTCATCTGTTTGCTTAGCTGTTGGACAGGACAAGTTAAAAAAAAAAAAAAAAAAAGATGATGAACTCTTCATCAAAATGTGGGAGGCTTAAGTCAGGGGTGTCCGATTCCGGTCCTCAAGGGCTGGTGTCCTGCAGGTTTTAGATACTTCTCAGTTTCAGCACACCTGATTTTAATCAACAATCATTATCCCCGCATTACCAAGGTCTGCACAACTCTGTTGATGACATAGTCATGTTTGTCATGGTTGTGTTAAAGCAAGGAAACACCAAAAACCTGCAGGGACACTGGCCCTCGAGGACCGGAATTGCCCATCCCTGGCTTAAGTACTGTCACTGCTCAGCTCCATTGACTGTTATAATTGCAGTCTCCTCTATCTGTGTTTTTAAAAATGGGAAAGCTTTAAAATGGAGTTGGTACCATTATTTGACATAAAATAACAAAAGGAAAAATACATCATTTTTGTTTTCTCTTGAGATTCCTAATGACTGAGACAAATTACTCTAATTGCATCTTCCTTTTGTACTACGTTAACAACGTTTGAAAGAAATAAGACAGTTTTTTATTATTATTTTTAAAATGTGCTGTGAGAGAGAAACGACAATAAAAGGCTTTTGCAAAGGGTAGAAGTCCCTTTAATGGAAAGCCTTTGTTCTCTAAAATGTATTCATAAAGCCTCCCACAGTCTCTCCTGCGCGCCGTGAGCCATGCATTCTAATAGATGGTCATAAATGAAAGTATTAATAATTTGACATCCTGTGTGAAGAAGCTTTAATGAATGTTGAATTGAGCCAGCAGGCCTCCGGGGGAAAATAAACAATGTGTTTTTTAAATAAATTGAAACATGATGAAGGTTGTTATGCTCAGTCAGCTTCATTTTGATGCTCCTTTTTAATTGTAAAAACAGATCGTGCATGACATAACAGTTTAGACAGGGCGCAGGTGATCTATGTGCCTACGTAATTAATTTCTGTTATACCCAGGTATATCTGTCCCTGTCCGTATCTCCAGCTGTGAACTGCAGCTGAGAATTGTGTTCTAATTTCACCTCTTTACCAGTCGCAGCCACCCTGCTGCTGCATGTGTGTGATTGGGTTTCAGGCGCCTGAGGTGAAAAGATGTGAGTGGGTGTTTCATTGATCTTAGGGCAGCAGATCCTCGAGTTCACATATAGAATTGCTGAGATCACACAAGGTGGTGCATCTGGCGAGGTCACTGCAATGACAGCTGCACTAACATTTTAGAGACTGACATAAAAACCCTTAAAACTTTGAGTGTTCTAGCAAAATTTAGAAAAGAACAGATATTGATGAAAAAATCATTTGTTGTGACAAAAGATATTGCCTGATAGGAGAGATGACAGAAAGTGAGGAGGGCATAGATTAAAGAGAGGATAAGGCCAAAAGGAAAAGGATGGTTGAATGAATAAAACGGAAGTTATGATCATGACTGTATGAGAAAAGGGAGTGTATCGTAAAAGGGAGGGAGGAGGGATGGATGGATGGATGGATGGATGACAAATACGTTGGGATAAAAAAGTTATAGTTGTCAGCTTGGTATTTAACTACCAACATAAAAAGTTGATATAACTTTAAGAAAATGTCAGTTTCTTTAATTCAAGGCAGTTGATTAGAACACAGTTTGGATGCAAAGATTGATAAAATTTTAAGTATGAAAATCAAAGTGCGCATATCCATCACATGGTCTCTGGATGTGAGTGATTGGAGCTATTTTTTTCTATCCTGAACTTTATTTTTTTGGTTACTTTTCAACAAATTAGCTTCTCACTCAGTGTTCAGTCCAGATTTTATGTCAAAATCTCTACAAACTAAATTGAGTTAGCATATTTTCTGCACTATAAGGTGCATTTAAAAGCCTTATTTTTTTCTCAAAAATGACAGTGTGCCTTTCAATGTGGAGCTCCTTATGTATGGATTAATGTTGGTTGTTTACTGATGTTAAAAGTGATTTTTTTGAGAGCACAGTGCTCTGTCAAAATGTCAGTCCGTTGTTTTTTTTAACGAGTTGCAGACATGTTTAGGTGTTATTGTAAATTCTAAAGCGGCTAATGAGTAGCAGTCAGACTGCGGAGTTTTTACATGTTATTCAAAAGGTTGAGAATTAGTGAAGCCACAGTAGCGTTTGTTTTAGCGATATCAGTCTGTTTTTTCTGTGCTGCTAACAAGATTGGGAGTTACAGGTCTCGTGGCCGACGTTTCATGGCTAATGTGTAGCGTGTTAAAAACAAGTTCATTGATGGTGCACTTTATAATCTGGTGTGTCCTCTAGTGCTGAAAACATGGTAATTAGAAATTTTGACAATCAGCCATTTAAACGTGATTCTGCTAATGTTTTTTTTTAAGTGGTTCTCGTTCCAAAGCCGCAGAGCAACTTGACGTTTTTACACTGAAAGTGCTGTGTGATTTTAACTAATAAAGGGGCTATTCTTGGTCTCAAAAATCTTAAGTGCTTTGGTTTGAAAGACAGATTTTGATTTTATTTATTTATTTGGTCCAGCAGATCAAACAGTATAGTCATATTGTTATGCAAGATGTTAATGATCACAGGAACCCAAACAGGTTTGTTCGTCATCCTTCCTGTAAATAGTAAAATAGGCAAACAAATAAAAAAAAAGAAAGTTATTTCATGGAACTGTTGTTCTATAAGCAATATAATGGAGTTCTAAAGAAAAAAAAAATGATGTACATTTTCAACACTTTCCTACTTCGTTCTGAGGCATTGCACATGCATAACCTATGACTGGGTCGGCATCTCAGGTGGAAACGATATAAGTGTACAGATGCCTTGTGGGAAATGTCAGTTTCTGCAATACAACTTTTTTCTTAAAACATGAATATTTGACAATATTTGACATTCTCAGGAGTAGAAAAAAAAACTACAAGAGCACAAAAGAGAGCAATGTCAAAAATTAAAGGTCTTCTTTTTTTTTTTTTGCCTGATGGCTTCTCCCTTTGGTGGTCTCCTCAGCTAATCTTATTCCTCCATTTAACCCATTTTTCTGCATCCTTCCAGTTCACATCAACTACCGTCACAACCTTTTTCACAGAATCCGGATCCTGTTTGGTTGGAGCTTGGAGCTGCCTCTTTCTTGGTAGCTCTAACCTCTGCATCCTTTAACTAAAATCATCATTGTTCCTCCTTTCAGTGTGCCCAAACCAACTTTATCTGTTTTTCTGCATTTTTTCCTAAACTTCTACAATGATCTGTTCCTCTAATTTCTTCATTCCTGATCGTATCCATCCTCACCTCTCCCAAAGAGAGAGAGTTTCCTGCAGAAACGTTTTGGGTGTATTCAGACTGGAAAAATCCTTTGTTCCCAAACCTTGTGCTCAAGAGGACCATTCTGCTACGGACCAAAGCTTGTAAACAAAACCACGTGACTAAAGCTCTCTTCACTCCTTTCAGGAACTACGAGGGCAAGCCAAAACAAGTAGAGAAAGACAGACGTGCTGCACTTTACAATCCTTATCGGGATAGTTAACTTATTAAAACTTTATCATTTTAGTTGTAACACTTTTTATTTGTTACTTTGGTACGGTGGGGGCAGGCTGCAAGACAGTTACTAGCAAAGAGACGTGCCGTGTGTTCTTTGCAGGTGTGTCAAACTCCAGGCCTCGAGGGCCAGCGTCTTGCTGGTTTTTCAGAAATCCTGCCTCATCTGCTGTTGATTACCTGGATCAGGTGTTTAGCCAATAAGGAGCTTCAATAACTTCAAGGACGCCAGCGCTTGAGGCCTGGAGTTTGACACCTGTGACTTAGAGGATGCCAGCAGCTGCAGAGATGAGGAATCGTCGTGTATGAAGGTAAGCTGATAAGTGTTGATGACATTTAGATTGTTAGGAATTTAGTGAGAATCAGATGTGTATCACATAAAAAATTGTTTTAATGAGCCTGCATTCTTCTAACCACATTTCTTTCTTTTTAAACTTGTCCTGTCCAACAGCTGAGCAAGCAGATCAGAGCTGGGTGCCTCTTGTATTGGACAGATTTTATTGTTACAATTGGGGTTTATGGATCTTCAGACAGACAGAGAGTATATTTGTATAAACCCCTTTTGTATTTTAGGCTAAGCTTTATTTATGAGTATTATATTTGTATGCATTCCTTGTTGGACCGGACGGAAAAACAGAAACAAAAGAGGAGAGAGAGAAACAGAGTGGGATGTCAGAGATGGGAGATAAGGGGTTAAATTGGGGGGTAGTCGATATCACAAAGTTAAAACCTAAAAGTGTCATAAGTAAAAATATAAAATTACATAACTTAGTTCACACAGCAACAAAACAAAAACAAAAAAAAGAAACAATAATCCAGGCATCCAAGAGCCTCACCGTCAGACAAAGATCCAGGAGCAACCACCCTCCCATGCACCTGACCTCCAACACGGAGATGGGACCCATCAGCCCCCTGGCCGAAGAGTAGGAAGAACAGAGAACACGCAGAGCTGGAGCCCCGGCCCCGGCAGGGACCCGCCCCACCCCAAGGCGCACCGGGCCTATACCCAATGCCCCGACCGCTCGAGACCTACGCCGGCGCCCAGACGAGAGGCACGCCACCGCCCGGGAGTCCTGAACCCCCATCCGCCCACAACCCCAGAGGCAGGCTGGCACAGCCCATGGTCAGCCCACATTGAAGCCCATTGCTTTATATTTGTCCGTGGCTCATCTGTTCCTTCTGTCCTACTCTGTTTACATCGGCTACAGTGGCCATTTTGTTACAGTTGTTCCGCTCCAAGGACGGATTGTATTCAAACTGAGGAATATCAGAGCAAACTGAAGCTCAGTCCAATGGAAAACAAAACAAGACCACCTCCAAAGATGGGTCCCAGAGCGATTCCTGGTCCCGGACCAGGGTCCACTTGGGTTTATTCAGACTGAAAACTTGTTCCGGATTATCTGGGAAAATTAACTCTGGTTCGCTTAAAGCAAATCAATGTGTCCAGTCTGAATAAACTTTAAGTCACACGTCAAACCAAAAACCTGCCCCCACTCGTTCCAACCTGAAAAGAAGGAAAAGGCCTTACTGACATTACTGATTGAGATCAGTATTTAGAGGAGACCAGACAAATTCTTCCATAGAAAACCTGTTCATGCATGAGTATTGCTTTGTGCTAAAGTATCCACCACTCCATCAAGTTCTTTGCATTGTACTGGCTGATGTTTAGCTTGGAACAGCTGCTCAACCACAGAAAACCTTTATACAGATATCTTTAATCTGTTTCCGAATTATACTTAAAAACCAAGTATAGAATGAAGATTTGCATAGACTGACTACAGAAAGTTGGCAACCTCTGAACCTTTTGTCCCTCAGCCTTTTCTCACTCCACTCTGACAGTTTAGGTGGCTTACCAATTCATGGTTGAATTGCTGTTTTCCTCAACCCCTACCGCTTTGTTATAATGGTAGTCACAGCTAACTGTTAAATATTGAGTATCGCAGAATGTTTCAAATGAACTTTTTTCATCAGTAGGATCATTTTACAGCACCAGGCTGGCATTCACTAAGCTTCTGGGACCAGCACATTCTTTGTAGCTGCCTGCATATATAATTGCATGATTTTTGGCTAAGGTCTAGTGACAGCATACCATCTGCAACAAACTTGGTTCACAGTTACTTCTTTCTCTGGTGTAGTAAGAGTGTTTCTTTGCTCCTTTCATGAGCTGCAAGACTTACATCAGCTTTCTTTCTTTGCCAGCACATGACTGTAAATGTTAGGGTTTTGTTGAGTCCAACAGATACACAACAAGCTGCAGACTAAATAGAATAATTTGTCATGAAGCAAATGGATTTTGTATTGTTGTCTGAATGGTCTTATTGAGTATCTTTAGCCTTTACAAAGACACGTGTTTGTCATGTCTTGATGCACAATAAACCTAACCTGTTTACACTGGAGATGTCACCAGGGACATCTAAAAAACACACGTTTTGACATTCTCAAAATCTTTGACGGTTTATGCCATAAGCATGAATCTGCTGATTCTGATGTAGAGAAAAGTGGCTTTGCACATTGGCTTTGAATGGTGCAAAGTCGCTTTTCTCTGCTTCAGAATTTGCTGGAATTACGTTGATTGAGTAAAGTATTGAAGAGTTGAAGCAGTCAAAAGAACGTCAACACCGGAGTGACAACTTCTGTGTGAAAGGGTTGAAAAGGACTTGTGTGCTAACACCAAAAAAAGGTTGTTGAGTTCCTCTCAATTCAATTCAATTTATATTTGTATAGCCCAAAATCACAACAACAGTTGTCTCAATGGGCTTCCTACCGGTAATTATAAAGTAAACATAAAACCATAAGGATCATGAATACATAGAATTAAATTGGAAAATTCTAAACTGAACTAACTAAACAGACTAAACTAAACTGGGGATCCCTGCCCAGAAGAATTAACTTATCTAACTCTAAAACTACATATTTAAATAGTCCAGCAGATGAGTTCCATCCAGATGGAGTAAGGGGACACCTGCGGACACTTGGGGACGCAAGATGAGCCAGAGGCAGGATCCACAGCCCAGTGTAGTAGCAGTAGTAGAGACGAGGTACATGGCCAGGTACAGAGTTCTCTTTATCTCAGCCAAAGAAGGTGCCATACCATACCTCTGCAGGCAACCAACACCCAAGAACAAAAGCTAATCACAGCAACGCCAACAAACTGTGGGTATGGGTGTTTTCGATGCAAAATCTCATGTTTTAATAACTAATTCCACTTACGAGATTCATAGCACTTCCGGTAACCTTTTTTTTTTTCTTTTCTTGTAATTCCTCTTTCCATCATTATTACATATTATTGCCCTGATATGTTTATCAATGTGTATTGAGATACATTTGATGGTAGTTCACAAAACAATGGTTTAAGTAACACTGGGGTATTTCATTCAAGTCCTTGAAGGTCTTTGACCTGCCTCATTTTCATGAATCTCTGCCTTGCCTTCCTCTGATTACCTAGATGAGGTGTGTTCCTTGTACAACAAGCTGCAAAGGAAGGTGTAGTTGTAAAAGAAGAAGACTGCGATGTCAGCAATGTCAGGAATTGGTTACAACTCTGCTGCCTAACTGGTTCTGGTATGTAAGTTCTGCTAGAACAGAAAATCCAGCCTTCAGTGTTCATAGAAGTTTACATTTTATTTAGCTGATTCTGACATTATTCGCTGACCCATAACATGTGGTAGGCTTGTGTGAGGAGATTCTGTTTGTTTTTATAGGATCACTGAACAGAGCATTTGTATGGATGAGTTTTGTATTACAATACGAGACCATTTTCTCCTTTTTATAACAACACGGTGCTGCTGCCTGTGTTAAATAAATTTGAATTTCTGCGTCTCAGTAACTTGGTTTGATCTTTTCAGCATTTCAATAACTTTTCTTTGAACACTGTTTCCAAGCATCATAATGTAAAAATATTTTGATGTAGAAGTATTTTTGTTACTGTTGTTTTCAAACTCCGTAAAAACTACACCACAGTTTCCTGTGAGCCCTGATGAAGTTAGACAAAAAAAAAAAAAACATCAGATCAGCAATTTTGTCTGACTGGTTTTCTAACAATGTCAGATACAGAGTTTTGAACATCTTTGTGGCCATTCAGCTCATTTCAGGGTATAAAAAGGCATTCTTCTCAGTCACTGCTTTGTAAGTTTCTACTGTCAGTGCCAACAACAACAGGTTATAGGGCACCTCAACAGAAATACAGTCTTTACTATAAACAATAACTAAGGTTTACATTCACGATTCTGTGGTTTACGCCTCTAAAACAAAAGCATACACGTCACTTTTTACTTATTCTGACTAGATATTACCTTTTATGCATTTTACACCAGATAATGGACATAAAGTATGTCAAATCCTGTTTCTGACAAGAATGGAACCCAGACGTTTGCAATAGATCTGACTGTCTTTGACTTACTGGTCCTTGAAGAAGTGCATGAATTCAACCCGTGACAGGGAACATAACAGAAACTTGAAGTGACCCGTATTGCGCTGTTGCTCATTCTCATACTAAAACTTCACTTTCAAACATGAATGCAGCTGAAGGTGGAATTCTAGCCTGAATGTGTTTTTTTTTTTTGTAAGGGGAAACCAAATAAGCAATGAAAAAATTAATAGTTCTAAGCAGAAACTGGAGAAAACCATTGTGTGCAACACCTGTCGAATCAGCTTTGTGCTTTTTCACTAACGCTCGCGCTCACGTTCCATCCCACCACCAGTCATCTCACAGTTTAAAACAAAGGATCACTATAACAACATTTTCATTTCACTGTGGCAAAATGTTTTTTTTTTTTTTTTTTCTGGTGAGCATTAATATAAATCGCCAATTCATGAAGAATAACGCGGAGAAGTGGTGGCATGTATGTAGGTGGACGGGGTCACAGTAACAGCACTGCGTGATTGGACCATTTCCTTATGACCCCATAGGGGGGCAAAAGTTCAGTGTGTGAAGTATTGTGACTCAAATTTATTTTCAAATCCGAAAAATACTAAAAGATGGCAAATAAAGTGCTGTATCACAGTCTTTCTCTCCACCTGCCAACTTTGGCGTGACACGTGTGCCTCTGGTTGGCGACCCCTGCTTTACACTGTCTTCAAAAACTGATTTTGACAAAAATGTATTTTTATCACTTTGGACATAAGTGTGAATGCAGTCCTTAGCTGTCTGAATCAGTCTGACTTGTTTCTTTGACTAGGTAGTTTCTTATTTCTCCAGGTCTTGCTATCACAGAATTTCTGTTCTTCAGAGCAACATCTCTGTAAATGTTTCTAACCTAAGTAGTTGCTTCAGTTCATCTATTTTTTCCCTTCTATTACATAAAACCATCATTTCAAACTCCCTACTGCATTTACTTTGGTTGTTTCTGTGTTCAGTATTATTTTATTATTGGAAATTTGTGTTGTGGGCAACCTGGGGCCATCCTTTGACTTTTAATGCTGCAGCCCTTAACTGGCCATTTTTCTTCCTTGCATATCATACCTCTCCATTAAACCTTAATTTCATGCTCAGTATGAGAAAATAATATGTTGATCACTGTAAAGAAAACTTGAGTTTGCTGAAATGATCTGAAACTGATTTGAATTTTGCAGTCCCACATTCATTCAGTAGATTTTTTCATTTCTTGTATTCTTTGTGTAATGCCTTTAGTCAACCTTGATTAAGAAATTGCGCTCTGTTGTTTTAGATTGGAAGGTTTTATCATGCAAAGACCTACATGTTGCATTTGTGATTTTCTTTTATTGTTCTTCTACACAGGAATCGACATTCTGAACCCCAAATGGCAAATGAATGAAAAGAAAATGTCTAAGACAGAAAGTAGCCCCTGTTTCCATGAACTCCTGCTGCAAATTTTGGAGAGAGGCTTTCGGCCTCACCACAAGAGGGCTAATAAATGAGTTACACTTCTGAAAGTCTCCTTAAGCTTCTCAGGAAAGGTTTGTGTTCGTGTGGATGTTTGAGTGTCTGTGCCAGATAACCTGTCTTAGGTGCTATTGAGGTTAATGAGAGGAGGCGGCATCAGGGTCGAGATCCCTTTAATAAACCCAGTCAGCTCCAGCCGGCGTGTGCATGCCAATAAGTTACTCAAAGGTATCTCTGCTGGTTGGTGAGAGCAGATAGAAAATGAAGTCTGTGAAAAGGGGAATAAAGCTCTGGTTAAAAAAGACTTGAGTTCATTTGAAAAATGTTCTTTGACGAGTTGAACTGGGAAACAGCTAGAACTGGGTCAGTTTGTTTGAGAGTATTGTTATACTTTGATAGATTTGTGACTTCTGACTAAGCTATTTATTCTGGCCCACCAAACTGGGATAAATGATATTGATGAACTTTATCATTGTTTAATGCATGAATGCTTCCCTGTAATTCTGGTGTCTCCCCATAGATGCTGCCCTACAAATATGTTGACCCTTGTTTAGGTTCAAAAAGTTATTCTGGATTCATGCGATGTTGGAAAATGTGTTGTTTTTCTTATGTTCACGGGGCTTTCAGAGTTGGACAGTCATTTGTCTGATCATTCTGACACCACATGAACTCAGCGTTTCTCTAAGTTTTCCTAAGGAACAACAAGTCATTGGTGCAGCTAAGACTGAAATGAGAGCAATGAAATAAAAACCAAAATATACATTATAATTTTCAAAAGTTAAAGCATGTTTCATTCAGATTCCATATTATTTCTTTCTCTTATGAGGATTACCAAAACACTCCAAGCATTTGCTTGTGGTCCGGCCCTTCTGTCAAGTTTTAGAACCCCTTGTGGCCCACGAATCAAAATGTTTGCCTGAGCCCGATCTAGGATTATGCCATTTACTTGTTCAGCCAGATGTTTAAGGTTATGGTTACTGATGTTTCTCTGCCAGATCATAGCAAAAGTTTGGTCCAGCTTTTTATACTGTATCCCTGCAGTGACTACTATTTGCTGTCTGTGTTTGTTTTTTATCACATCAAAGCAAATTCTTTGTATTGCAAAGTGCACTTTAAGGCACATAGCAATAAAAATCTGCCTGATTTTCATTCATCTTGGAGCCTCTTTCATGTTGGTAATTTGGGATTGTTTCTGATTCAAAAATCTCATCATTCTTTTCTGCACAAAGTTGCCTCCAAAATGCTTTTTCTCTCCCCAGTAAGTGTGAATTCATGTCAGCTCACTGACTTCACCACGAGATTGGTAAGGTGTAGCCCAACTGCAGTATTAACTGCATTGTAGATCTCCTGTCAGCTGGATGAAACCTTGGATTGGCTTTGTTCGGTCTGATTATCTGAGTTGAGAGACACATCCTCCTTCAGATCTTAACAGCAACTTTGTGGAAAAGTGCCTAAGACACATGGTGAATAAATGGTCCTCTTGAGTCACACATTGTGCTTTTAAGTATTTGTGGTTATATTTCTCTCATTCTGAAAGTAGTTATTCACAACAACAAAAAACCAAAGTTGAATTTTAATCCATTCACACACTTCTGAATATTCATCTAAAACCCTGCTCCCTGAGCACCAGCCCCTTCCTAATCCACAAGAATGAGTGGGTTGTCACATTATAATCTAGATAAATAAAGAACAGCCCCTTCCAGGAAGAATCTGCGAAGGTTGATATCATGAGATGGGCGGCACCTACACTGTCCCTCAAAGGCTGTCCATCAGAGTTGTCTTACTTCTGGGAGTGAAAAAGGGCTGCGAAAATAACTCATATTTCATTTTAAAAATAGTTCTTTAGTGTCACAAAGATAAAATACTATCATACATGGATATAGTTTGCTTTGAAAGGCTTAAGCATGATAAAGGCCCTTTAACTGTAAATGATGCAAAAACACATTCTGCACATGAACCTTTTCATGTATTTAAACCCATGTAGAGATTATTTTATCTTTTGTCGTTTGACAGGGTAAACTCGTTTTTTCTGACACTTTCAGTATTAATTTGTTTGTTTTTTAATTTCCAATGAATTTAGTCAGTTTAATTATCATCATAAGTTATCTTCTCCAATGAAAAAAAATTGTAAGCATTAAGGGAACTACATTTAATGTGAATCATCTACATTGGAGTTAATGTTTGTCACCTACAGTGCAATTCTTTAATAGAAAATAGTGTTTGCACCGACAGGGGTCTGCAACATTCAGTCCCTTCAGATCATCCTGGACATTTAGCCTCCAACAGAAGCTTCAATTTCACTTTTTGGAAAACCATCACACTTTGTCCTTGTATCCATTTTTGAATAGAAACTGAAGAGCTGTAAAGTAAGAGAGATTTGACTCATCAAATGCTTGTCAACCTCAAGAGAAAATAATCACCATGAAGCATTTTAGATCTCAGTTAATCTGTCCTGAAGACGGGAAGGACAACACCATAGAAATGTTTTCAGTCCAACCCCGAAATAAGATTCTTAGTCAAGGTTATATGGTAAATTTAAAATACTGAGAAAGTAAAGGGTTTTTCCACTATATTGAATTATTTGCCACTGCAAATAATTACATCACTTTCAGAGTTAAGTCCCACTATTGTCACACATAACTGAGTGTGACAAAATGTGTTCTCTGCATGTGACCCATTCTCAAAGAGGGGCATGACTCTGCAACTGCTCTCAGAACCATTTTTGATGGTTGAACACCCCAATCCAATCCTTACTTTTATGCATTGTTATTTTTAATGGATCAACATAACTGAGTTCAACGAATTATGAAAATACAACTTTACTGTGTTGTATAAAATCTTCTGATAAGTAGAATGTTCTGGAAGAATTTAGTCAAAAATTCCATCTGCATCGTCCATTTTTGGGTTGCAGGTGTTTTCCCCCCCCAGATTTGTCTCCCCTCTCTTTACAAAATAGGGAGTCCTACTGTGAGGGTTGAGTGTAAAATCTGTCTGGCTTTCAAGGCATAGTGTGTGTTTTTTTTGTGCAGAAATGGCGACAAACAGATTGGAAACTTGCAGTATGATGCTGTTGGGAGAAAAGGTATTGCTTTCCTTTTACCAAGTGTTTGTAGATGACCCTTTCGAGAAAGCAATCTCTGCTCGAGCATAGCACACACCAATGCTCCATGTAACTTCCCAAATAAAATGTCTCCTGTGCACTCGAGGAAGAACTCATATTTTCCTGGCATGTATTTGCATGTGCCGGATCTCTGCAGAGCCATACATCTAAATATAAACTGCGGACAGTGAAGAATAATGTCAGCAAACACAAATAAAGAGTGAGGATGGGAGAGGAGGAAGGGAGGAAACCATGGTTGCATTTATTCTGCAGTCCGATCTGCTGCTCTGTGTCTAAGCAGGGCCAAGGATCCATCTCCATTTAGATTGCTTTCTGTAGCAACAAAGGGGCATGGGCAAGTACACACAGACTCACATCAAACATACATAGGTGGACTGAAATGTGTTTAAAGGAAAATGTGTTTCTTTTTCCGCTTGTGAACTCATTTATATGTTGACACTGTTGGATGATGGGCTGTCAGTCAAGTCACTTTGTATCTCCAGCTGCTCATTTTAACAGTGTCAGTGTGCAGAATTATAACATTTTCTTTACACTGAAAGGGTAATCCACCAAGTTTAGATCCATGTTGCTAGTTTAACGGCTAATTTTAGAAATGTTTGCACCTAATGCTTGTAAACCAAAGAATTTTTCTGTCTCACAGAAACTACACTAAAAAAAACACTTGGTTGAAAATAATAAAGTTATGGAATGTATTTTAACCCAAATCAAATGTATTAAGATAGCAACTGTTTTATGGAAGATCTAAAGGTAAATATCTTGTTGCAACATGATTTATTGGTGTTTTTGTAACATGATGACCAATCAGCAGTCCTACTGGACTTTTATAGGTAAATGTAACAAACCAAATTGACTAAATTTTATGTGGTACTTTTTTAATGGTACTCCTTCAAGCAATACATTTCAGTAAATTGTGTTTCCAGAGGAAGAACAAGTTGTATTTAAAATCAGAAAGGGCTTGGGTTTAGTATTATTTTGTCTACCATGGCTGGAAAGACAGAGATAAACTAAGTTAGCTACAGTTACAGCTACAATGATCTGCCAAACACATGTGATAATGTTGAATTTCAAATGTATGCTGATGATGCTGTCATCTTCACTAGCGCAAAAAATATTCAAGAAGCAGCCTCTGTTCTTACCTCAGCTCTGTTTCCTTTAAATGACTGGCTTTCTAAATCTTGCTTACTGTTAAATACAACTAAAGCTGTTTGTATGATGTTCACTAAGCAACCAGTGGACATCAAGCATTCAGGTATATTTTTGGAAGGACGGGAACTAGAAGTTGTATCTAAATTTAAGTATTTTGGTGTGACACTTGATTCAACTCTGAGCTTCAAGAGCCATATTAAAAAAATATTGAATACAGTAAAATTCAATTTGAATAACTTTAAACAAATACGACCATTCATAACACTTGGAGCTGCTAGAATGTTTTTGCATTTAATGATACTATCACATATTGAATACTGTATTACATGTTGGTCCTTGACGGGTGTAAATACGAGCAAAACCATAGAATCCCTTTATAAAAAATCACTTAAGGTCTTAGATAGAAAACCAATGTCATTTCATGTTTGTAATATCTTAAAAAAGTACAAGTTGTTGAGCTTTGTGAATTTTAAAAATTTTAAATTCGCTTGTTTGATGTACAAGGTGTTACATGGACTTGCTCCGCCTCCCATGTCTGACTTTTTAAAAAAAAAGGGCTCACAGCGCTCTCAGGACTAGGGCCTCGTCTCGGGGGGACTGTGAGGTTCCATACAGAAAAACAGCCTTTGGACAAAACGCTCTTTCTGTAAAGGCCAGTAAACTCTGGAACAGTCTTCCACTGTACATAATGGAGTGTCGAACATTACAGACCTTCAAAACACAGCTCAAGCAGTGGCTGAAAGCAAACCAGTCCTGTAACCACTGACTTTTAACTCTCACAATGTACCACTTTCTTGTGTTCTTATTGTATTTGTGACTCTGCCTTTTGTTTTGTCCTGTTTTATGTTTCCTGCCTAGGGACTATGGATGCAAATTAGCCTCATTGCTATAATCCAGCATGTTTACGCCTATCATTGTTTGGTAGATGTTCATTAATGTGCACTGTCCCTATTAAAATAAGCTTAAATAAATAAATAAATAAAAGTGATACATGTTAAATTTTGTTTTATGTAACAAACACCCAATTTGCTTTTTTGAGTGCAAGTTCATGTAAACACCTTGACAGTAGTTTGGTCTTGGCAATGGTTAATCCATCAATCTATGTGTCTGTCTCTTTTTTTGTTTCATCAGAAAAAAACTTGCTGGTGTGTTTGCTTTAACGTTCAGGATCGATTATGGATGGTCTCTCTGGATTTTGGTGAATTCTATAATCCTTGGCCTCATCGATTTGATGCCATCTCACCACCACTTCCACGTTTGTTAGTTTAATCCGTTTTCTCCAGGTTTCGTTTTTAGTGAGAGCCCATACACCATTGGATCATTTTTTTCTGCCACATTAGTCTGTTGGTAATGATGTTTACATTAGTTCAGACAAAATAAATAAAGAAGCAACTTTTTTTTATTTCTTTACATTTTATTAAAACAAATCATACTTATGTTTTAAGGGCTTTGGAGATTGAACAAAAAAAATCACATCACTTATAGATTCCTGATTGAACTTTGTATGAGTTTTCTTGTCTTATCCTCTGTGGACCATATATAGGCCTTTATAGTGATCCCTTGAAAGAACTTAAAATAAAGACAACTCAGATGAATAGATATGAATGCATGTTTTCACCTTATTTTAACTGTGACCTTTATATTTTCAAAGATGTTCAGTTTTGATGCTGGAAGAAAAAACAATGATATTTTTCTGACTAAAGCTGAGATTGTTGTTGTGGTTTGCTGTTGTCATTTTTAAGAATTAACTTTTGTTCTGTTCAAAGCTTTGTCAGAAAAGCTTAATTGAGTTTTCTGTAGATGGAGAAGAAACAAAGTGCTAAAACACCATTATTTAGTTTAGTAATTAATTAACTTAGTGGCAGTCTTAAAAATATGAGACGGCAGAGGGTTTTTCATCATTTTTATAATTCACCAAGTTTCTGCATGGATCAACACCAAGTTTTTCTTTAATCTTCAATTTTTTACAATATTATCACAAAAATGACAAACCTAGAAAGTTTTCTGTTCAGAAAATAATTTGATGTAGCATCAACTAGAAAGCAAAAAGTAAAAAAAAACAAAAAAGGAAACTGTGACAGTAAACGCGATTTTCAACTTGAGGGAATCAGAGACAATAAAAAGAATTGCATCCTCTTGTGCACGGAGCAGAACCAAACATCATCCAGATGTGCTGTTCATCTCATTTTTTTCATTGAAAGCCAAACTATTTGGGTTGCCAGCTTGTTGCATGTACTGACAAATCAGATCCAAATGGGATGGAACAGATGTCTAAAAGTGTTTCTCTCCTCTCACTAAACCCCATTTGAGGTAAAGGGCTTAAATGTCTTTGCTCCGATGGAGGTGTACTGGACAGCTGAGCCAAACTGTGTAAATAACATAATTAAGAGATAATTGTTTAAAAAAAATCACCAACAAACAAATAAAATCAAAGTTTGAAAGATTGACCTCTGAGTTGTGGGCTGTTAGCATGGAGTATGCCAGTCTTCTTCCCATCATCCAATCTGTTTACGTGCTCTCCTTCTATCTTACAGCCCCTCACAGCCCTATTACCGGTGCAACAAAAACCATGAGCAATATCGGAGCTATCAAGCTGTAAATATTTGAGCCAGACAACTAAGTTGTCAAGTGGATATATCAGAATGGCGCAGAATGTGTTGCTTATGGCTCGCAGTAGTAGCTTCTACATCCCAAAAATTTCCAAATGCATTTTTGTGTCTGCTCCCAATTCATCTCAGTTTACTTTCCCAGTTTTTGAAAATTCTATTCTATTGCCTTGATTCCATGTGTCAACATTTCGACTTCAGCACGTGCCACAGTTCACCCCTAGCTAAAGGGGTTCTCTAACCTGCCTCACTAATGTAACTCTCCTTTGGTTTTTCCACAGTGGGCAAGACACTGGTTTTTGTTTCCTCTGTTTCCCATCTCCCTTTTGTAGAAAGCTCTCCATCTGAGCAGCTAAAGTCAAACCTGGAGTGACACTTCACCCGCCTCACCTCTGAGTTGACAGGCTGAGTGTGACATACAGTATTGGTGTCTGCTGATTTCTCTCTGTTTGTTGACACTTATATGGCCACACGCCTGAGTTTATGTTGTTCAAATTCATTGTTCCATTGTCCAACGCTTTCCACTATATTACCATCATTTTCTCATACTATTATTGTATTTTATTTATGTAATTATTTTCTTTTCCTTTTCTTTTCTTTTTTCTTCCGCCACTCATCTTCTGTACTTTTATGCTTGTTTAATATGCTGGACCCCTAATAATAAGCAGCTGATTCGGGGATGTCCATTTTTTCCACATTCTGTATTGTGAGGGGATTTGTTTGCTTTTGACACATTGTGGTAAAATAAAATAAAAATAAATAAAATAAAAAATAAATAATCCTAAAGCATCTTTAATGAATCTGGAATTCTCAAATGTAAATCACCTAAAAGTATTTGTCCCTCTTTCAATCAGAGTAAATGGAAATGCATTTCAAATAGTTAGGTCCCAGAGACTCAGCATTAAGCTCCAACTGTCAAGAACAGTTCAAACATTCACTTATTTTGGCAGCTAGAAACATTCAATTTAGTCATAAAAAGATGCAAGTGGTGCCTGCAAATCATTATTTTTGTACCAACCTGCTATGGAGTGTCTTTATTAAAATTTAAGCATTCTCTGAATGCATTAGTGCAGCTCTGAAAGGAGATGGAAATTATGCTACAGAATAGTACTCAAGGGACCCCAACACTCTTGGATGGCTACATAAATGGCATGAAGTAGAGCTAGCATAAATGCAAAGGATAGTAGACATTTTCAGAGCAGGGTGGAGTGCAGATATATTGCATTTAGTTTAGAGATGACCTTTAAGACTGAAAGTAGTTTAATCAAAACAAAAATAAAATATTGAATGCGCTATTAAGCCAATAGTATATTTAATTTAAATATAAATACATGCACAGAAAAGTGTCTCCCTTGTCTGCTAATTATTTCAGTCAGACAACTCATGCAGTAAAAGAGATTTATTTCCCATATTTTTTTAGTTTGGCATGAAGCTCCGTTCAGTTACAAAAGACAAAGATCTCCATAGAAAACTTTTAGGCATAAACTACCCCTAACAGAGCTCACAGGTGGAAGATGGGGAGGAGGGTGGGGTGATTAACGCAGAGCTCGCGGAAATGGAGAAGATGGATTGGACCGCACACCTGGAACTTAAATAGGATGTTAAACAGGTGAGCTGATTAAACTGAACCGCCCTAGGGAGGAGTAACCAGCTAAACGCGCTGCTCGAGTTGCCTGCCTGTAATGCTCCCAGGGTCGTTCATTTCAGTCAACAACAAAACAACTGTCAGAGTGAGAAGACAGGGCAGCCGCCAAAGCTGACACATCCACAGGAGTAGAAGGATGGCCAATGTTTAATTCCCGAAAGGCTTTGGGCCGGACTCTCCGGGGGCACATGGAACAGGGGTAGCTGTCCGCACACCAACTGCTAACATGTACAAACTTACAATTAGGAAAAACACACACACCTTCATTAAAATTGTGACAAATGGGAGAGCAAAATGGGGACCGAACAGGTATATATTCCTATATACCTGTATATATAACTATGTAAAGTGGGGCAATGTAGATACGAAATTTACAGGAAAAAAAACATGTCTGACAACTTTCTTTATCTGCCTCTTGCTCCTCAGGCCAGGCTGCTTGATTCCAGCCAGAAGTTATCTACAGGAGCCTGGGAGGTCACTTTCACGTCGTTTCATTACAATTACTTAGATTAGATTCTCAGATGACAGGAGTTAAAAGTCTGTTTGGAGAAGCTTGGCTCCCCGGAGGGCAGACTGCATTTGCTCAGCTTGCCTCTCTACATGAAAAGAAAACATGAGCATTTCAGAAACACTCACTTTCACAGGGAAAAATGGAGTATCTCACACTAAGATAACATCAGTTGAAACACTTGATGCCCTTGAATCACACCTGGCAGCAGAGACGGAAAAGCTTCTTCAACACGGAATGATCGCTCTGCTGTCAAACCCACTTTTTTACATAATCACTATTTAAGCTACCAGGTGTGTCACATCCTGAAAGTTGTTTGGTAATGAAAAAAGACAACTTCATAATCCTCTTTCAATGAGTTTCACATGAATACAGATTAAAGGAACATCTGAATGGAGCTCATCTGGATATAAAACAAACAACAATAACGTCTATTTTTTCTGGTCTCCAGTGGAATCATGTGATCTTTACTTTTATTTTCTTTTAGATGTACATGAAGAAAACACTTATCAAAGAGCTTGAAAGCTCTAAAAACTAAATTAAATTAAAAAAAAAAACATTATGAGAATGATCAGAAAATTTGAACACCTTTTTTAATACCTTTTTATTCTTTCGTAATGTACTGCCATCGTTTTGACATTTTGTGCCTTTTTACAGTCCCACTCCAATCATCTTTTGATCCATTGTAAAAGCAAATCTTTTATTATGATTATGCAGTTTTTAGCCCAAATCAAAAACCTGTGTCGGTTTTTGGGACAGAGTTTCTGCAAAGCGGCAGAAATTCATTAGAAATTTGACCATCTGAGTTGGTGATGAGTAAGCCCACCCTCATTTCCCATTATCAATCTGTTTACTCGCTCTCCCTTTTGTTTACACAACCCCAACCTAACATTACAGGAGGAACAAGAATGGTGTGCAATATTGGAGCTATCCAGCCGTACAGATTTAATCCAGATTCCATTTTAGAGGAGGAAGATGTATGTGGATATTTGTCATATACATAAATCATGTTTTGGTTATTCTTGTGTTGTACGTCAAATTGTATAAATTTGTGTATAAAGTGTATAAATGTGATCATACCTCAGTTAATCGCCGTTCTGTCACGGTTTCAGTTTCTTTGCCTTTGTGTTCCGGTTCTTTTTTGTTTGTCATGTTTTGAGTTCGTTTCCTGTTTTATTTTGAAAGACTTCCTGTTATGTTGTTGTTTCGAGTTTTACTTTTGGTCCCCATCTGCCCTCGTTGTTTCCACCCTTGTCTTGTCTGATCTGAATGTATTTAAGTCTTGTCTTTCCCTTCAATTCAATTCAATTCAATTCAATTCAATTCAATTCAATTCAATTTTATTTGTATAGCCCAAAACCACAACAACAGTCGTCTCGATGGGCTTCGAAGTGAAACATCAACTCAAAAGGATCGTGAATACAAAGAGTTCAATAGTAAAATACTAAAATGAACTAACAAACTGACTAAGCTATAATGGCATCCCTGCCCTTAGACCCCCCTTCGCGGTAAGGAAAAACTCCCAAAAAAACGGATTCCGGAAAAACGAAGAAACCTCAGGGTTGCCCACATGAAGGAGGGATCCTTCCCCAGGACGGACAGGCGATTTACCAGAACTCAAAGAGAAGAATTAACTTATCTAAATCTACAACTACATATATATATATATATATATATATATATATATATATATATATATATATATATATATATATATATATACATATATATATATATACATATACATATACATATATATATATACATATACATATATATATATACATATACATATATATATATATATATATATATATATATATATATATATATATATATATATATATATATATATATAAAAGTCCAGCAGACGAGCTTCATCCAGCCGTAGTTGGGGGGACAGTCAAAAGCGCGAGTCAAGCCAGAGGCAGGATCCACAGCCAGGTGTAGGAGCAGGAGCAGAGACGAGGTAAACGGTCAGGAACTGGAGCGCGGATGATCCAACTGGAGTCTGGAAGCACTCCCACTGCCTGCCCAAACATGTGTTCATAAGCTCCTCCCACATGCCCTAGCTGCAAGTGGGAGGAGCTACCACCAAGCTACCCCACACACACATATACACTCTGGTCAAACCTTGATCCGTAACTGAAGTTTCTCTGGACAAAAATCTTTGTAAGCTTATCCTAAAAAAGTCCTCCTTATCTTCTTCTGCTAGTTATAGAATTATCAATAAAGATGTGTTGTTCAGCATTGGTCATTCACTAATTATTACATCATGTTTTGAATAAAAGTCCACCTTTAAATCCCTTTTTAATTAGATTACATCCGCCATTTTTGCAGGCAGTCACAAGAAAACACAAGAAACTGCCTCTTGCTCAATAAACTTAATTAGTAACAAATGAGGAACAAACGCAAGCTCATGAGCGCCCTCTCTGTTGAGACAGAGTACCTCACTGTCTGACTGTCTTTTCAGTGCGGTTTTATGTCACATTTTAATACAAAATAAATAAGACAAACATGAAATACATTGATGTTTAATGAAATGGATGAAATGCACCAAAGTTTTTTTTTTTACAATTAACTTTTTTTTAATAAAGAATTAGATTTAGGCTTTTATATTGATTGGGGTTGCTTTGTTAAATCTTTCAGTTGCAATAGCAACCCCTACCTACCCCCTAGTACCGCTTCTGAGAAGAAATATATTTTACTGTCCCAAATATAATAACTTTAAAAAAACAATTTTATATACTTAATCAACATGAAATCACACATCCCTCATGTCAAAATATTATTTATGGTGAAGCTTTTTACTCATAACTGACCCGTGGGTCTCTGCTCTGTTTAACAAATTTAACTGGTTTAGAAAATAAGATTTAATATTAGAAAATGTTATATTTTGAACGAGTAATGCCCATGTCGTTTTGCATGTCAGTTAACTGATTCGAATCACCTGTCAGTTTGAATTTCTCATGCAAGAAGTGGCAATTACTGAGTCATTAAAAAGCCTGGGGTTATACAGTAGATATTCAAGTATTCAAAGATAAAAGTCAATGTTAAAATGACTGCTTGGTCCTTTTTTTCTTTATTAGTACTTAGTGTACTTTTTCTCCCCCAGAAACTCTGTTTTTGATTTGGTTTTCCAAAACATTGCAGCAGCCAGATGATTTAGAGGAACCTTCAGAGTGTCTCCTAAAGCCAGGAGGATGACGGCAGGGAGAAGATGGATCGTGTGTCTGTGTGTGTTTTGGCCTCTCACTTAAGCTTGTCTGCATCTTGCTGGGCTGATAAGGATCACTCATTATGTGGTGGGTTAGTTCTCTGCAGAACCTCGTCACGAACCCCCAGCCACATCACAACACGCCGCTCATCTGTATTCATGGGTGGCTAACAGCCGGTGCACCTCCCCTCTGAAATACAGCAGGTGAAAAAAGATGAATGAACCCTCACAAACACAATTCCTTCCTCTGCCTGGCAGAAGTCAGAGATTGGAGTGAGCAATTTTTCATAAATCCATTTTTACTTTATTTCAGCATTACTGCCACCTATAAGTTACATTTTGTCTGAGTAAACCCATTCTAGTTCAGGTGTAAAATAATTTTTGATTGCATTTTTTAAAGCATATTATTGCATGAATTGACAGATAAAATCTAAAGCACATTAGATTTCATTCGCTAGTACACCTCTTTATTTATTTATTGGCAACTACATGGCTGTTGAACTTCTCTGGAACCACTCTTCTGGTACTGGAATTTGTACCTAAGCAAATACAAAAGAATGCTATTGTTTGGTTGACTACAGCATGCAAAGCCTTAGTAACGTAAGGGGGTCTACCCATACGGTGCTGCAGATTTATGGATTGTCCGGGCCTGTAGAGGGTCGTAGAGAGGAGCGGCCGTATTTTAAAGGGAGTGCAGGCGTGTCTTGCAGTTCCCTTATGGCTCGTACAGCCAACTCAAGAGACGTCATGTAAATGGAATGTACCATTGTGCGTGTGGTACAGCGGGGAAAATAAGTATTGAACACATCAACATTTCTCTCAAAAAACATATTTCTAATCGAGCTATTGACATGAAATTTTCACCAGATGTGAATTACTTATTGTTTTCTTTGAAACAACGGTACCTGCTGATTCCAGGTCTTTCTGAAGCTCTCCACGAGTGGTCCTGGGCTGTTGGAGAACCCTTCTGATGATTGTTCTGACTCCTCTGTCTGAAATCTTGCGAGGAGCACCTGGCCGTGGCAGGTTTATGGTAATGCCGTGTTCTTTCCACTTCCGGATGATGGCCCCAATGGTACTCACTGGAACTTTCAGAAGTTTAGAAATGCGCCTGTAACCAATCCTTTTAGTGTGTTTTGCAACAATAAGGTTGCGTAGGTCTTTGGAAAGCTCTTTGCTTTTACCCATCATGCAATGATTCTTGTCTAACACCTTGCTGGTAAGAAACCTTTTTAAAAGGCATCAATCAGGACTATACCAGCTGATATTACTTGGCACTAGTAGGGGGCAGGTTAACCTTCTGAATACTGACAAACTCCAGTTGCTTTCTTGGCTTGCCAGACCTTTTTACCTCTCCTTTTCTTCATGTGTTCAATACTTATTCCCTGTGGCATTTCACTTTATTACACATAACTTCATTTATGGACATAAATGTTTGGATTTCTTTCTATGTGTGCATTACTTGGGTTGATGCCGACATCTGGTGAAAATTCCGTGTCAATAGCTCGATTAGAAATGTGTTTTTTGAGAGAAATGTTGACGTGTTCAATACTTATTTTCCCCGCTGTAAGTGTATCGCAAAGAATATATAAGGAAGTTGCTCTCATACGATGCCCTTACGCACACTCCAGTAGGTGGTAATGTGTAAGTACTGGCTTCTTACTGATCGCACGCAAATGCTGCATGCATGGGGTGTATGGGTAAGTCCCTGTATGACACTCGTAGGGTGCCCACACAAACTACATGCTGGTAGTCTAACTTCCTCATTTCTAACACCTACGAAAGAAGTTTACACTTATCACTTGGACAGCACTAACAGGCGCAGGTTTTAGGGGGCTTGAAAAAAATCCGTACGACTTGCATCTTATTCACTTCACCCTTACTTGTCCTTGCATGTTGTATAAGGGTTTGCCATGACCTTTCGCTAACAACACTGTGTGTGTTAATTGTGGATGAACATTTTCGATCTATCAGCAGTCCACGTTGTGTGGGCCACCCGTAGGGGCAGTTGCAACTTCACCACCCTCATGAGGTTGGCTGATGTTTCTGTTGAACACAACCTCACTGCAATCAACTTGGGTCCCCTCAACAACTGCTTACTGTCTAGCCAAGGACACGTTACGGTCATGATTTGTCTAACTTGACAGACCCAGATGCTGGAACCCGGAAGAAACTGAGGAGGCGAGAGGTAAGTATGAGAGATTCAATTATAGGTAAGTATTAGTTGTTCGTAGGCTTGACAGGATGAGTCCGAGGGCCTGAATTTGAGTCCTTGGCTTGAAAGTTCAGCACGGCTGGAGGGATTCGGCAGGAGGATTTCCAGAGCAGTGAGGCAGTAGGGAGGCGGCTTGACTTGGGACCAGAGCTGACCATGGAAAGCAGGTAAATACCCGAGGAAGAGTTACCCTGTGGGTAAGATCGGGTCTAAAAAATCCAGCCCAACCCGACCCAGGCCTGCGGGCATTAAAGCCCAACACGCCCCAAACCCGACCAATTAACTTGATTTGCAGCCCCGAGCCCGAAGCAAACCTGAAATTTCAATTTATCCCATAGTATTTTGGGCAGAAAAAAACGCCAGATTTTTAAAGTTAAAATAATCTACATATTTTTATGATCATGATAAATGCATTTGCACAATGAAATAACTCTGGAACACAGAATAAGAGGCCAGACAAAGAGTGAAAGAGAGATCTTGATGCCCACTCGCTTCATTACGTGGAGAAATACTGCAGCTGCGGCGGTGCGTGTTTGCCTTTTACGTTCCCCTGTCTTAAGTTTATCCTTGATCCATATCGGGGATACCTAAACAAAATAGATGCGGACTTGCGGAGGGAAGATTACATTCACGACACGTGCGCAGAGCTGCGGGTGGCCGGCGCCCCCCTCTTTCTGCCAGTTGCTGGACCACAGTGTATGTCAATCAACGGTGGGCTGGTGACTGGGGGGCGGGGTCTACCTGTGTGTGTGTGTGTGCTTTCGGTGAACGTTCTCCCTCTGAGTAAGAAGAAGCTGGCTGTGCCTTTCAGTTCGTGCGGTAACCGTTCTGATGTACAGGATTAATAAAGAGCTGTCTGACAAAAGGAGCTTCTTTGCAGCCATTACAATATATGTATTAAAAAAGTCAGCGAGAGAGAAGCCGACCCGAACGTAATGACTTTCATTTAGTGCCCGAATTTCGGGTCGGGTCGGGTTCTGACGCGGGCTCGGGCTTAAGATCTTACCTCTACCTGTGGGCGAGGCGTGGTAAGATTAGCGAGAGCAAAAGACATGAAACGAGAGAATAAACTTGACCAGACTGTGCACCGTTGAGGAACAACGAACTGGCGTCGAATACTGGTGGTGGAACTCCTTAAAAAGCGGCGGTTGATGAGATGAGTGGAGTCAGCTGGTCACGTCCGAAAAGAGCAGAGGAGTAAAGGGGAGGAGTCTGACAGAGGCACCATGACAGTTACCCAGGATTTCCTCAATGACTGCAAGCTCGAGTTTCTCACATCGGTTAATCAACTATGGAAATTCATAAAATGGCCAGTGCTCCCCAAAATGAAAGAAATGCAGTTCAAAATTATAAACAATTATTGCCCATTGGCAGAGACGTTGAGGAGTAAATTTGGCTTTGAGGTTGATCCGTGTGATTTCTGTCATACAGAGTAAGTGTTGACTGAAAAATGAACCATGAAAGTTCAAAATTCTTCTCTTCTCTTCTCTTCTCTTCTCTTCTCTTCTCTTCTCGTCTCTTCTCTTCTCTTCTCTTCTCTTCTCTTCTCTTCTCTTCTCTTCTCGTCTCTTCTCTTCTCTTCTCTTCTCTTCTCTTCTCTTCTCTTCTCTTCTCCTGTCTTCAGTACATTTAAATGTGTCTTGAAAACACATATGGACAATACCAGTTCTTCACTCAATACACTTTGCTTCATGCTTTAACCAATTATTCATCTCATGTAATGTAAACTTCTGCCTATTTGTCTTACACAAATTCCATCTGAGTTTTTCATTTTTCATAGTTTCTTGTAATAATGATCTCAAATTTCTCTTTAATTCCCTAACTTTTGTGAATTCGGGGTCTGTCTTATTTTCTCTTACTGCCCTGTTGAACACCCCTAAACGTCATTATCTGAAAGCTAAAGGACAACAGCCTGAATGTATCTGCAAAAATTCTGGCCTCACCATCCATAACGAAATGAATAAATCACAGCTTTTTCTCTGCAAAGATTCTATTACCCAAGCTAAATCCAGTTATTTCTCTGGGCTTATTTGCTCCAAGAAAGGCAATAAAAAGATTTTGCACTCTTTATTGAACAACACATTTAAGCCTGTCACTTCTCTTCTATTTCATCTTTGCTCTGAAAACACATGTGTTCACTGCTGCACATTCTCAATGACAAAATTCACCTGCAACCTTTCTCTGGTGCCCCCACCTCCCATCACATCTGAACCTGGAGCTCCTCTGGAAATGAAGCCTTTCTCCAGCTTTTAGCTACCCAACCCAACTTAATGTGTAAATCCACGCTTGCTACTTGCCAGCTTGACCCCCTAGCTTTGGTAAAATGCTGCACTTCAGCTACTGGATAAAACTCAAAAAGTGGAGGCATTTTCCATGTTTGGAGAACAGATGAATAAGTGGGATGTTGAGCTCCTGGAAAAAAAAATACACTAGGAAATCACAACAAGAAGGCAAAGTTTTGTCTAGAGAAAAAAATGGTTAGACGAATAATAATAATAATAATGAATTTAATTTGTATGGTGCCTTTCTAGACACCCAAGGTCACCTTACCGATACAAAACAATGAAATACTATTAAAAGAATGAAACAAGAATGAATGAACTTGATAAAATGTTCGTAGTGAGGCCAGCTGCTTTTCCCACAGACATTACAGCCCTACAGGTGAAGCTTTATCATGTCACTGTGTGTGTGGCAAAACAGCAAGCAGATTGTATCAAAACAGACTTTCAAACTGCTTCTCTGTTGTGTGTTTGATGTGCGCTGACTGGAAATTAGAAATTAGACAGGGTGTATGTAGTTTGTGTGGGCATTTTATGGAGACTTACATATCTGCAAACCCTGTGTGCAGCAATTGAGTGCAATCAGTAGAAAAGCCAGTGCTTGCACCTTACTGATGCCTGGAGTGCTGCATAAAGGGACACTGTACGACAGGATCACCTGTACGATATAACAAATACTTCACGATACGCTTACCACACGCGAGATAATTATATGTTCAATTTTCATAATGTGACCAATGGGGATTTGGTTCGGGGGGGCGTGATACAATATATAAGGAGAGCAGGTGTGTGTGTGGGATGTAACACTTGGCCGTTTCCGGTTTTGCGGTGTGTCGTGTCGTGGAGTTGCTGTCTCTGGTATGTGTTTGTTCTCACATTCATATGTTTAGTGTGTTTAATGCTTCACCTGTTTCTTTCTTTGTGTATGTCACATTATTGTATGTCATCATCTTTTGGTTGCAGTGCCGCTGCTTTGGTTTGACAATATAAAAATAAAAGGGCTTGAACCTTTCTATTGTCTTCGCTCTTGTTTCTGCCGTCGTGGCACGCACCTGCGGAAGGAACCGGCTACAATAATGCCCCTTTAGGTGGCCGCACAAGCCTTAAGGGAACCGAAAGACACGCCATTACTCCTCTTCAGATGCAGCCTGTCCTCTTTACAACCCCCTATTGGCCTGGTCAACCCATAAACAGGGGGTATACTCATACAGGGGGTATATATGATGCATTTGACAAAGATATAAGGGGCTGGGTAGCTCGGTTGGTAAGGTGAAACGCTACAATGCAGGAATCCAGGGTTCAATTCCCGTAGGGGGATAAACTATGGTACTGGGTCAATTACCATATCAATGGCAAGCAATGAACATCATACAGTTTTTACTAATAGTTGCCTGTTATGTCTAAAATGAAAACAATGCTAACTGTTCCCTTTAAGAATAAATATATTTTAATTTACTAAAGTAAAAGAACTATGAATTTGCTTGGGTAAAAAAACTTTTTATAAAACTTTTATATGATACAGTTACAGTGCTTAACATTGTGATCATTAAATAAAATTAATTTTACCATTTTATTCAGTGAAAGGCCGATTAATATTCAAAAAAAGAAAATGTGTTTCGGTACAATTTCGCGATATGTATCGGATCGCGGGACGCGTATCTTATGTCACCATGAGTTAATGAACCTTTAAGTAAAGGGTCGGAGAGGGTTTAATGTTCTCAAAATAAAAGTCTCAATCGTTTTTGTAGATGAAAAAAAAAATGCTAAAATTATTTTACTGAAATAAGTTCTAAAAAACAATTCAGTTTTTAATATAGTCCACAGTTGAAATTAAAAATAAAAACATATAAATAACATTTAAAAAAATTGAGAATTTTATGAAAATGAGTTATGTAATGTCCTGTGACTGTGTGCTAGCACGACGGAGAAGCTGTCATGCTAGCACATTAAACGGTTATTTAATGTGCGGGAGTTGTTTTGGTATTTCCACTAGTGATGAAAGACAAGTTTAATAAAACATGTCTGTTGGAAACACTGCTGTCAGTTTGGATTAAATGACTATATGGATTGCCACCTAAGTACTAGTAAAAAATGTTGGTAAAGTTATTGTTCACTGTTGGACCTTTTAGTAGTTTCTAGTCTGATGAATGATTTTATTTATTGATCAAAGATATTCCAAGCCCAGGATGGACCATTTCTGTATTTTTGGGATCTGAATGTCACAGCATACGTAGGTGCAGTAGAGTAGAGGTTCAGAGTTGTGTGTTTTCCATCAACAGATGAGGGAAAAAAGTCAGCTATAGAAAAAACAAAAGGTGACTAACTAAAATCCATTAAACTGTTAAGGTTTAGCACTCAAAACGGTTCTGCTGTTTGCCAGCCGGTACTGAAATTTGTGCAAATGAAGTTGCTGTCAGTTTGTTTGAACTAGCGGTAACCACAAATGAGATGCATGCTGTTTCAATCATTTTTTCTCTTTCATTTTGGAGAGCTTCATCTGAGGTACAAGCTGGCTGTGATATAAATTCATTAATCATTGTTTTTTTGTTTTGTTTTTTAAAGTGACACTATGAGCAGCTGAAAATAATAAATTCAACCTCAGAAAACTAAATGGTTTTAAATGTCTCAAAATCATGAACAAAAATGCTTTGTAAATGCAGATGTGCGCACAAACTCCCACACAAACTTCCACATGCAAACAGTCGCACAAAAGCAGTTGTAATATCAACTGACATTACTGTCCGCCATCTTTGACAGTGCTCATCCATGTGATGTTTCTGAAAATGCTGACACGGCAAACGCTTACGATTAAAAGTTCATTATCGCTTTTTTTACCATGATGAATCCTTGATTCTGTTTGGCTGCTGGGTGTGGATTAAAAAGTGATAATCCACAGTGATAATGCACGCTTAAAAATGAATGTTGTGTATCACTGCGCTGGCTTCTTTAAAACAAACTTTGCTTCATCTTCTGGACAAAAACAAGCAGTAAGAGGTGAACTTTCTCTCTGAACTGATGCTCTATTTAACTCATCATGACGATCACCATATATACATATATATCGCTTTCCTCTGCCAATGCAGTCGAGTTTGGTGCCGGCTATTTATTACCCATCACAAAAAAATAGTCCGCTTTTTATAAAAATAAAAGGATCTAAAAGAAAAAAAATAACACCAATAAAGTACTAAAAACGGATTGAATATCTGTTTTGTAAGTGACCATGGTATGAGCGTGTTAATGTTTTTAGCGCTATACTTCGCCGGGCCATTAATGCCATTACTATATAAGATTACAGCGGGCCGGATGTGGTCTGCAGGCCTTGACTTTGACACATGCGCTGTACCCTTTATCTTTCAATAGTAACCTGGGCGTTTATTCTAAAAATTTGGCAGCGGGCCCAGCGTTTATTAAAGACAGGCTTCCAGTGGTGATGACTAATGGGTTCATTTTTGGTCAAGAAATGCAGACAACACCACCAGATGAACATTTCAGGATTTATTAAAATGATGAGAATATTGTATTATGATCTGATTAGCATTGGCAGTGAATGTTTCTTTCCTCTTCGCTTTCCTGCGGATCATTTTTCTGGAGACACTCCGTCTTTGCCCAAACGTCCATGTTCAAACCAGTTCTTCAAATCGTCACTCACTTTTTTTGCATCTCCACCAGGAAATTGGTTTGCTTGTTCCTTCTTTCTTTCTCAATGCTTGCGCCATTTTCTGATATGTTTAGGATCTACCCCCAACTGTTGTGCAGTTTTTTTTTAGCTTATGCCATCACACAAAGTTTAAAAGCTAAGTGTATCTTGGCCATATCTTGGGGGGGGGGGGGGGGGGGGGGGTGCTCTTGAAGCAGCCCCACCATTTTAAAAGACACTTTAGACCGGCGTCAAAATTAGCGAGAACCTGTCAGAGCCAGCGCTTCTTGGAGACCGGCGTCTTTTGTAGTTTATACAAAATATAAAAAAACAGCCTACTCATTTTTCCATTTTTCCTATTATCCCCTTCCAAAAAACCTAAAAAGCAAATTTGTTTACGTTTATTTTCCTCATCAGTGTAATTTTCACAATCTCATTTATGCATGTTTAATACAAGCAGGAATAGTGCTTTAGGAGCAATAATAATGAGGTAACCTTTCAGGTGTTTTTCTTTTTTTTTTTTTTAAGAAAAGGAGTCAGAAGTTGGCCTGGCATAAACAACCGACAAACACAAGCCCAGCTGAGTCAGCCACACAGATGTAGGAACAAACACCATTATGTCCAAGTGAATGTATTCATGTTCACATCCACCCACTTTTCACACACTCTCTCCAGCACTGGCACACATGCTCACACAATCCCGTGCAGGCACTCACAGGCAGACAGCACATACAGAGAGGGAACAATGGTGTCAGCTTTGTTTGCCTCCTCTTTCAGTGAGGGGTGGCATTTTGGAGGGCTCGGCAGGTCAGGGCTGAGGGCATGAGGTCCAGAGATGAAAAACACCAGTCAGATGGAGGAAGGCCAAAGTGAAAACATAAAAATAAAGGCAACAGTGAGCTGCATGGCAACAGGAAATAGGAAAAAAAACTGTGTTAAGCTAGCTAACAGACAGTGTGTCAGCCTAAGAGGCCAAACTAACCACAGACAAAGAAACTGCGAGACAGATGGAGGAAAATGCGGGTGTAAACTGAGCCTTCATATAGCTCCGGCTGAAACAGAACATCACAAGGTCAATACGTGAGCCAATGTAACACTTAATTTATATTCCTGGTGAAATGACTGTTGGTTTTTCACAGCTAAACAGTATGGTTTTGTCCAAAAGCTTCTTTGTTCCTTTGTATCATTGTAGTATGATTTGATGTTGCCTTCTTCCAGCTTGTATCACATTAATGCTTTTTTTTAAATGTTGAAATGTTATTCTATTTAATTCTGTGGAGCTATGGTACTGATACATGAGGTAGGGTAAAATAAATTAACACTCTTACATTTCTTAACAAGTTCCTGGTATCACTTCCCTTTAGGTCTTCAGAGAAGCTGCCATTTTTAACATGTTCTGCTTTAGTGGTGTCTTCAACCAGCAGTATGGGTGTGCTCTCCTGTAATGCTAGCTATACTGAGTCGTCATGGCACTAACAACAATCACTGAGTGTTGTTTGGATGGATCCACATCCTTTCTGAGAAAGCAACACTGATTTCTCTGGGTAAAGCAAAAGACCACAAGGAGAATCTGACAAAGCATCTGGAACAGGAGTTTTCAGCTCCTGGGTTTAATAGGTTTTAGGGGATATTTTCAGGTGGCGACGGAAGAACTTTCCGCAGAAAATGTTCTCTTCCAAAATGGACCGCCTGAATTTAAGCAGGACAACTGTCATTAATTACTGGGCTTCGGCGCAGCTGCACCTGGTAGGATTTAAGATTACTGGTGCATAAATGTTGCAGAGGACGGGGTAAAATCGATCAAACCAAAATGATCGCGGGAATAACTGAAGCAGAACCAGAAGTGTGTTCATCATTACTAAAAAACAAAAACAAAACAGATTTAACTCCTCTTTCAGCTCAGCTCAAAAACTAAAATGCATCCATTTTCCAGCTGACCCACAGGCTGTTCATAACTGAATTCGGTTAGTCTACATTCACTTAACCCTTGTGCCATCCAAGGCACGTTAAGGTGGGAGTTGGGTCATCTGGACCTCACAAGACAGTGCGCTGAATCTTTTTTTCTTTTTCTTTCAATGATTCTTGATCTTCACTGGTTTCCCTGGATTACATGAAATCCTCTCCACCTTTATCCACCTTTGTCATGGTGGAGAACTCGTCAAGGTAAGGGTGGGGTCATCTGAACCCCATAAGATAGCAGAAGGGTTAAGTGTAAACCAGTTTAACTTAACCAACAATAGACCAATACTAAACTACCCATATCCAAAACGTTTTCTCTAATTTGTGATTAACCCTTGTGCTATCTTAGATGACCCCACCCTTACATTGACGTGTTCTCCACCATGACAAAGGTGGATAAAGGTGGAAAGATCATGTAATCCATGGACGCCAGTGAAGATCACAAATCATTGAAGCAAAAAAGTTCAGCGCACTGTCTAGTGGGTCTAGATGACCCCACTCCCAATGATAAGGTATCTAGGATAGCACAAGGGTTACACAGTTGAATTGGGGGTAGATCTTAAGGTACTTCACCATTTCAATGTATATTTAAAATATACTTTGATGGGGTCCTGGCCTTTTCATTTAAGCACACAAGCACCAGCACTTCAACATCATCCAGAATGGCAATGCCCATTCGGCAATGACTGCAAAGCAATAAAACTGGATTCACACTAGCGGTACACATGACTACCAAATGTTTCAAGTGAGATAAAACCAAAAAATAAACAATAAAAGAATGACTTCAGAACCAGGACTTTCATAGACTTTTTTTTTTCTTTCAAACGCAAAGACAAAATAAAAATAAACACAAAAGTTAAAAATAGACAGATAAAACATAACAATATGTTTGAAAAGGAGTGGGTAGAAGAAAGATATTGTATGATCCCGCCCCTTTTTACAACACCTTATGTTGTGCATATTTCTATTAACAGTTTTATTTATTTATTTTTTGTGACATATGTATATATTGTAATGAGAAGGAATTTAGGCTGCTGAGATAGTGAATAAGTGTTACCAGTTTAAATCTACTTGATGTTCTTTTAACAGCATAGTTTTTTTTTTTTTACCACATTACTTGCTTCTCTCAGTGAATGTAAGGCCATACCGTGTTGAAATTCATCAGAAATCATTCGGTAGGTCACAGGATTGTTTTAACAATAGCTTTTCTCCTGTGCATGTAGACCTATCCCAAAATAAGGGTTTGAGGCATCAAGGCAGGATGAGACTCAGAGAACCTCAGTTTAAATACAAATGTTTTTTGTTTTACCCTTATATCTCAATTGCAACTCTGATGCTTCAAAACTACAACACGTTTAGTCTTTATCTAGTCTCATTAAAAAATATTGTGAAAGCTATATCGACAAAGAAAAAGAAACCACTGAAAACTAAAGACGTGCAGAGTTAAGCTTGGTGCCCATGTTTGAGAATTCTAAGCAAAGGGCATGGTGTCCTCATGGCAAGGTCCTGCCGGCTTCTGCAAAGGGAATTGTTTGGTCTGCAACACTCTTAGATTGCTTGGCACATAATATAATTCAACAGCCAATGTTCTGGGCCGGTGTTTGACATATCGCAAATATTTAGCCCAAGACCTCCAAGCAAGGGCAGAAAAGTGTTTACTGCCAGAGCTCATATAAACTTTTGGTTGCACCATTTTTTTCTAGATTTTCAGTAAATGTTTTACAGTTATTTTTATGATTATAAAAGTCCAATATCAAGTCCTAACTGGTGGGATTTATGATAAAGAAAAATTCCGCTTTACAAAAAAAAGACAAATAAAAGACTTTGTCCCTTAGGATACCTGCTTTCTATTAGTCTTAGTCTGCCTATCTTAGATTTGTACTTTTTTGAATTCTTGGGTGACATATCTGTTAAGTAAACTTAAAAATAAAATGTAACTTTATCTTTTATTTTATATTTCTTGACTCTCAACAAGTGCGGTGTTTATAGTTTTATCGAAACACCTCGGAAACAAAAGGAAAGGTTATTGTTCATTAAAAAAAAAATTCCCTCAATATTTTAGTATTAAATTTAACTACAAATGGGGAAAGAATGGATGGAACCTCAGCTATTTTGTTTTACATTAGAAAAAGTGGGGACTGACTTACCTGGTGAAGTGATCTGGCTACACATCAATTTGTTCAAAAGTGAGACTCGTATAGAAAGGGGCCTTGGTTTTTATTAAAGGAGTTCATAATGACCTGTTTTGTATTTATTTTTTTAATATTTATGGTAATATTCAGAAAGTGTTTATTTGTTTAATCCATTCATGAAATATTATTCAAACATTTCTTAAGATGTATTCTTACAAACCTCCTTTCTGCTTTGTGTTTATAGCTGGAAACAACTTTCTCCAGGTATCACTCATTCATCAAATGAAATAAAAAAGGCATTTGTTTATGTACCACTTTCCCTACATGGTAACACAGCATGCTGCTGCCAATTTCAGCATTTATTATGCTCTGTTAAGCCTGTGGGCTCTGAGATGTAAGTCTTATTAGTGTTTTAGTAGATTTTACCATCACCTTCATGAGTGTCTGATGTTTAGGTCAACATCATAAAATGTGCACTCCTAACTGTGTTTACTGTTTTACACTTCATTTTAATTTCTTTTTTTAACCTTTATTTATAACCTTCATCTTTTTCAAGGGAGAAATTTCCAAAACAACACTATATAAAACACATAACAATACAATTATATTACATTAAAATTTCCAGATTTGTGATTAACCCTTGTGTTACCTTAGATGACCCCACCCTTCCATTGACGTGTTCTCCCTACCATGACAAAGGTGGATAAAGGTGGAAAGATTTCATGTAATCCATGGACACCAGTGAAGATCACAAATCATTGAAGAAAAAAGGTTTAGAGCACTTTCTAGTGGGTCCAGATGACCCAACTCCCAATGGTAAAGTGCCTAGGATAGCACAAGGGTTAAAAAAACACTTGGAAGTTATTGAAGCTGTATTGATGTATAAGATGTTCCCGGCAGCAGAAGCAAAGTGAAGAAATTCTTCTTTCTCCAGCTCTATATTATATTATATATCCAGCTCTATATTTCTCTTTAGCTCTGTACGAGCAAAAGGCACGGTCAACAGAATCAGCTCATTCGATCTCAATGAAGGAGATTTAACATTCTGCTCTTGAGTAAGGAACATATGTGAGGGTGTAGCAGATTTACAGTTAGTAATTAACCTCAAAGCAGAATGAAACTTTGTGTCCAACATTTGAAGACACAACAACGGGGTATTCATTTACAGAATGTCACCATAATCTATCACGGGCAAACTGATTGCACTGACAAGTCGCTTTTTTACTTCAAAAGAAAAGCAATGCTTATTCCAACAGAAAAAAAAACAAGTTCACTTCAGATTAAAATAAAATGATTAATTAATATTATTCTCAAAGAATCCTTAACATTGCATTGCTGCAAATGTTGGATTAGGACTGCATATTAAACAGTCACTACCTTCAGCTCCCTTGTTTATTGTAAATGTAGGAGATTGATCGCCATAACAGACAAAAGACATCCCATCCCGTCCAGCATTAAAGAAGTCCTTATTAGGACCAGACAGAGAGATCATTGGGCCCTTTCAAATTAAATGACATGAAGCAGAACTTGATTTTTATGTTAACCAAACGTTATTTTTAACATGAATAAAAAAGAAAAAAAAAGATCTTCACCCAAATTTGAAAATCTGAACATTTTGACTGGCTAACTGTCCAAGGTGTACCCTGCCTTCAACCCAACATTGGCTAGAACAGGCTCCGGCAACCCTGTGACCACCAAAAAATATGATGGCATAAAAGATCTGGTGTCCCCTAATGAGGATCAATTATAAAGCCATCAAAACAAAGGATTTGACTAAAGTTACTTTGAGTAAGTTACCAAGCTTCTTTACTAGATCAATTTTTTTTAAATTTTTTTTTGCAAAAAAGTGGGAAAATGTAAACTGTTCATGATTGTTTGCACAGTTTATTAACTAATAACTCTAGGACTAACACAGCACAATCAATGCCTTGATTTTAAACAAAAAACAAACGTAAAGAACAGATTTTATGTGTAAGACAAGAGTTCTCTGCTCTCCTCTCTTTTGCTCTCATGCATTTGTAATGCACACGTCTCCACAGCTCCATAAAGCACATGATGAATGTGCTCTGAGCACACGTTCATCGGTATGCCGAGTGGCGTGTTGGAATTTGAGCAGCTTTGACTTTATTGTGGGGAAACTGACAGCTCCGGTGTGTTAAGATGACTGACGAGCCGGATGTGAGCCTGAGTAATGTGCTGATGAACCAGAATTAAAATCAAGACCCTTTTGTATGCTGCTAACATGCACAGCCAAGTTTTCCTTGTTACTGTGAAGTAACAAAATGATGTGTGACAAGCACAAAACAGTAATACGTGACAAAAGAGCATTACGTCACCATGTGAAGCGCACTCCTGCTTGTTTTCTTGTCTTACCTCTCTGGTCTTAGTTTGATTGAAGTCTTGCAGAATTTAACAAAACCTAAGCGACAGACTTAAAAGGTCAGCTGTTAAAGAAATCTCATGTCTTAAAGCAGAGAAGAGTTCTTGTACTTTTTTTATTTTTGTGTCAGACCTCTACATGTACTTTTAGATTTTATTTTTCCTGTTTTGTCTTACAAACCTTCCTTCCTGACCCACTTCAATTCACTCTTAGACCCTTCTGTATCTCTTTATTTCATCCTGGCCTTTCTCCTGGGACCGGCTCTTTCTTGGCTCCTCTCTCTCCAGGTGGGGTGGGGGGTCTGGAGTTCTTGCAATGGGGAAAAACTCCAGGAGCTCCATTAGAGTGGTCTGGCTATCTGACGTGATTGTTCTATTTGCGTGTGAACTGTAGTTGTGTACATAACATGTTTGTACATGAAGATTTTTGGAGCCAACAGGTATATTTGGAACAATCAAGTGTGTGTACGAACACCCCTTGAGACTAACATCTACATCTAGAAGCTGTGATGACAAATTTCCAGCAGCTTGTTGCTTTATGAGAAAAAGATTCTAATCGAGAAAGTTTTTCTATAGTTCAATAATTCTGACTTAAAAAAGAAATCATTGCTTACGAATTGGAAATTTTTCCCTAGAAACAATGTTTGGTAAGACATTTTTTTTTTTACCCAATTGGTATTCTTTTTGTTTATTGAAAGAAAATCTGGCAATGGGGAAAGAGTTTTTTACTTATTTCTAAGGGGTCTTTTTTGGAGTGCAGATCTCTATGAATTGTCAGCAAATAGATATATTAAAAGCACAAATAATAATGTAGACAAAACAAATATATAAAAAAAGAGACATGTTACCCTATTATATGCTTCTTGTGAGGATCTTTCTACAGGCTTGTGGTTGTTGCTGCAGTTGTCCCCCTTGCTGGGGCAGCTGGAGTTTAACATTGCAGCCTCACGGCTGTGATATAGACCCCTTTGCTGTCCCAGGGTGGGTGGGAACTGTGGCGATACTCCTACGGCCGAGCTGGCTCCTGGTATGAAGAGTTTCCCAAATAAAGTTTCCTCACAGTAGAGCCAAACCTTGAATTTCTTTTAGTAGTTACTTTTATCAATATCCATTGTATGTGGGGGTCATGGGTCGTATGTTTTAATAGAAGGGAGTGGGAAGGGTGAAGGGTGGTTGGGTTTTTACTGTAATATTGTGTGTTTTTTCTTCTAAATGTTAAAGCGCTTTGAGTAGCGCAATTTAAGAGAAGCTTTTTTGTTATTTAATAAAGTTTGAATTGAAGTTTGATTTGACTGTTTGTCCTAGTATTTGTATAAGACGGAGAGTATGAGTCACAAGGCCCCAACCTCCTTCTCATTGACTCTCATATTCAGTTAGGAAAATAACACAAAGACTGAAGTTTTCTTCTGTTTGACATTTTGCTTCTGTTAAGGGTTTACCAGAATGTTTGGTCATTTTTGCCACCTTTTTAATAGAATTTGTTTAGCATAAAACCTTGTCTTAGACTCTTGCTCCTTTGTTCTCATAGGTTTCATCAGTCATTTAATGTTTAGGCAATGAATTGTCCACAAAAACTATACTAATTCTTCTGATTGCTTAAACACCCACACACAAACACACACACACTGATGTTCTCCTCAGAAGTGTCCGCCAAAGCCTCTGCACTTTGAATTTCACTCCAGTTGCACTGAAACCAAAGCATGTTAGACACAGTAGGATGCTCTGAAGGACAGCCAGATGAAACACGCCATGTACTAAAGGTAACACCAGTTTAAACCCAACTTCTCTCCCAGTCGTTCCTCTCCATTTCCTCGTCTTGTTTTCCTCCTTGCTCTCATCACGTCCTAATCTTTTGCACATTTCCCTTTTTTTTCCACTCCAAAGTGCCTCCCTGGCAGGGGCTTTGCTTTCCACTGCCAGAGCCTCTTGTCTCACATTGCCTCTCTAACCCCCTGTGTGCATGTTAAACCACAATCCTGTTAATCCCACTAGTAATGGTGTGTACTGGGAGACATATCAGACATGACCACTGGGGCTGTTACTTTGGCCAAGATATAAGGGATGAAACACAGGATTCAACACACTGCCACCAGCTTTTCTCAGCCTGCTGTAGAAAATACAGGATTTCTAATTGGACACAAATGGATTTTATTTCCTTCTAAATTTTTGCATGAACAAATAGTGACTTCATTAAGTAGAACACAGGCATTGTTTTTAGGACATTTTAAGACAGTGCATTTCTCTTTGACAGCTGGTTGGCTGACGTTTACCTTCATAAGGAACTTTGTGCCACACATTAGACTTTTCAAAATGGGAGTTTTGCCACCATCTCCTCATCCAGAGTTATTTCACATATCACACAGGCCTCCATCTTTACAGGCTGACCAATTCAGCAATGCTTTTGCTGCTGTGACCTTTCTACTCACATATGTCTTGACATTACCCTTCAGTTGTATGAACCCTTTTTTTTACCTATATTTAACATTTCTAATAGCCAGACATGTTATAGAGAGAAGAGTAACATTATTAATAAACTTACCTTTAGTTTTCTTGAAAGTCCAGTGTTTTTTATTATTTCGTTGTCAATTAAAGCCATGAAACTCATTGCAAAACAATTTCCTCTTCTCTTCTTTTCGGCTGTTCCTCTTAGATTTCGCCACAGCAAACCTAAGGTCTTCATCTGATCATATCCTGTTTATCCTTCTCACTATTGACTGTCTACAAAAACTGGACCGGCTCCAACCAAATAAAGTCAATTTAGTTGCAATTTTTTGTAATATACATGCCGCCATGTTGGGACAAGATGCATCTGTAAGCAGGGATTATTCTGAGTTGGTCTAAATCAATGTCTTTATGATAACCTTAAGGGAGCTTGCTGGAAGACCACACCCCTACCACTTGGAAGCTGGCTATGGAAAATTTGTCAATCAAATGTTTCACACATTTGACGTGAGACCAAAATGCTTTTATTGATCTAACTGATTGGTCAGTTTATAACTTGCAATGAGGAAAACAATATCATGCAAAAAAGGATTATCAGGAACCTACGGTGGCCCAGAAGGGTCACAACACAACACATTAACTTTACACACAACACATTAACTTTACACACAACACATTAACTTTACACACAACACATTAACTCACAACACATTAACTCACAACACATTAACTCACAACACAACACAATAACTCACAACACAATAACTCACAACACAACACATTAACTCACAACGGAAGTAAAGCTGCAATGGAAGTGCTTTTATTCTGAAATTTCCACTGGGCTGAGTGGCTAACTGCCTAACAGAAAGTAGCGTCACAGTGAGCTGTGGAGGGAGCATGTTTCTTCTACTCTATAGAAGTCTATGGGATTTCGGTTTCTTAGACCCAGCGGGTACTTCCTGTTTGGAACTCCAGGGGGGATGAGTCAGTCCACTTCTTATATACTCTACAGTCAACCAATCACCATCTTTTTCTCCCAAATACACCATGAACATTGTCATCTGCAAATATCATAGTCCACAGAGGGCCCACCTCCACTTTAAACTCCTCTGTCACACCTACAGCACATCTCAGCACTGTCTAACAGCTCTCATACATGCCCTGCATAACTCCAACTACATTTCTGTCACTTCAGACTTCTTCATACAAACCACAGCTCCTCTGTCGGTTTTCCGTCAAACAATTTCTGTCACAGACCTCTTCTGTACTCTCTCAGAGGCATCCTCAATGCAAATATTTCATCTTTGATACTCCTTTATGGCACAAAACCTCTCTGTTGCTCACAAATCTTCACTCCTCACCTGAGCCTAGCTTCCTCTACTCTTTCCAATACTTTTCACAAGTGATTAATTTGCTTAATTCTTCTGTATGAAAAAACAATATAAACAAGCTAAAACACACATTCAAATATCAAAGTCTTTAAAGGTGTGGCCTGATAAATGTTCCTTGATCTGCCTGTTTCTGTTCAATTCAATTAAATAAACTTTATTGGTCTCTAAAGATACAATGGAACAGCGTGACAGAGACTGCAATGGATTAAAAAAAAGTGATCTCAACAAGAACAAAAATTTAAATGGTAAATGGCGTATACTTATATAGCTCTTTTCTAACTTCTTCAAGGCCCAAAGCGCTTTACAGTCACAGTCCCATTCACCCATTCACACGCTGACAGCGGCTCCACTGCCAAACACTGGCGCCAACCTCCCACCAGAGGCAAAGTGGGGTTCAGTGTCTTGCCCAAGGACACTTCGACTCATGGGCGTGCAAGGCGGGAATCGAACCTGCAATTTTACGAAAATGGGTCGACCTCCCCACCGCTGCATCACGGCCGCCCATAATTTAAACAAACAAGTATGGAAGACAACTCCTCCTCCTTAGTTTTACTGACATTTAGCTCTAAATGTGAACCATTGCACCAGTCCACAAACTCCAGTAGCTCTGTGAGGGGCCGGATAGTGTAGATAGGAGGGCTGTGTCGTCAGTTTATTTTACCAGACAGCAGTTTGCTGTGTGGATCTCTATATCACCAATGTCACCAATGTACTGGATGAAGCGCAGTCATTGCAAATTTGGAAAATAAATGTAAGGGTTGGTTTCAAGTTGCAGCTGAAGTAGAGGCTCTATAAAATTTCCTTTGTATCCTATATTCCTACCCAAATTATGTCAATTTTTTGCCATTTTTACAGAGCAACTCGACTTTTTTTGCCCGCTTTAGACAGAGGATAGAAACATCGTAAGAGATTTTGTCAACATAAAGTTACATTTTCAAAAAATGAAATACATGTGTTCTAATTGAACTTTTCAGTTTTCTAACATTGAGATTTTTAGCAGTTTCCTTTGGAGAACAGACATTTTAATAAACTATTTGTTTTTTTTTTCATGATTTCCACAATAGTCCGCAAGCAATGGTTTCCACTTGAGAGTTGCAAGACTTATTAAAGATTGGGAGCTGATACAAAGAGAGCAGGGACTGTTGAATAATTCGCATGTGTTCTGACCCCTCAGCTACTCTCATGGTCCCGAATAGTCAAAAAGTCAGACTGGCATAATGTCGACCCAAACACATCCTAAAGCAGTTAACAGAACACAAACACCAACACTTGGAAGTCCTTTTCTTCGCAGCTCCCGGCGCATCTAATTCACTTTGTTTTCTTTTCAAGATTAAAACTTCCTAAGAAGTAAAACCTGACCTTTGTTGGTTTTACCAAAAACTGAAAAACAGTCAGATATTTCATGACATGTCGATTAAACATGAAAACGTTTAACATAAGAGGGTCTCAAATTATGGAAGTGGCTCCAAAGTGCAGGAGGACCAGAGTGGTGGCAAGAGATTTAAATTTAATGAATACATTTCAACGTGACAATAACAGCTAATCATAAAATGAAAAAAGAGAGATTTTGAAAAATTGAACTCACCAAAATGGACAAGAAGATTGTTTAGAGGGATAAGTAACCCTTGTACTATCTTAGATGACCCCACCCTTACATTGACGTGTTCTCCCTACCATGACAAAGGTGGATAAAGGTGGAAAGATTTCAAGTAATTGATGGACACCAGTGAAGATCACAAATCATTGAAGAAAAAAGTTTTAACGCACTGTCTAGTGGGTCTAGATGACCCAACTCCCAATGTTGAAGTGTCTAGGATAGCACAAGGGTTAACTAGGAAAGATACAGCAACTTAAAGCAGGTAAGGCAGCAACCAGGGGAAAACAGAACAGAAAAAGGAAAATGACATAAACCATAAAATACACAAGGTAACTCAAATAAAAAGGAATTGGAGGGTAGAATTAGAACAAACCTGCTGACTTTAAAAATAAAGATGTAGTAAGTAAGTGAGCTCAACAATATCTCTTTTTAAATAATAAAAAAAAATGTTTCATATCTGAAGCATTGACTGTATATGAGAACTGGACTAAGTGATCCCTCCCCCTGGCGTTCCAAACAGGAAGTATCTGCTTATTCCAAGAAAACACACCTTTCTGTAGAGAAATAAACTGCTGTTACTCAGTCATTCTATTGGTCAGACTTACCATTTTTGCTCTGCCACCGTTTTTTTAACACGTTCTTGATAACCCTCTGTTTTTTCAGATTTTCTCTATAGTGCAAGTTATTCAAGCTATAGTCTAGGCAATCAGATACCTCAATAAAATATGTGGTCTCATGTCAAAGTTTAAAATATTCAAATTTTCCCGAACCGGCATTCAAGTGTTAGGGGACTTTCAATAACGTCACTCCTGATTGGCAAATGTAGTTTCCATAGAAACAGTGACTTAAACCAACTTGGATCATTCACTGCTTCTGTTGGGGCAAGAAGTAAGCCATTTTCTGTATCACGCTCACTCTGTCCATTTTTCATCTATAGTCAATGATCAGAGAGATCAAAGAAAAAAAGCCTTGGAACTGGTACAGCAAAGCTGCCTTTGGTTACTCTATCATTTTATAATTTAACCCAGACCAGAAAGAAAGTGTATGTGAAAATGCAAGCATTTTGCCTGCATCAAGCTCGTTTCAACCCAGTTTTTCTTCAAAAAATAACTGGGTTTTTATCTAAACTAGGTTTTTGTTCTAAATAAGAGTTGCCGAACCCTGGAATTTTCTGAAAATGAACAAAACGGTGGAAAAAATGTGACTGGCAGTATTGGACATTGTTCCCCTCATTTGTAATTTTAAATTGCACTTATACTTGGTGACTTCATAGAGATGGCAACCTACCTAGTAAGTAACTACCTAAGGTAGTTTGCCATCTCTTGGTGGGTGGAGTGTCCCTGCCCCAGGTAGAGGATTTTAAATATCTGGGGGTCTTGTTTACGAGTGAAGGAAGGAAGACCGGAGCGTGAGATTGACAGGCGGATCGGAGCAGTGTCCGCAGTTAAGCGGTCGCTGTATCGGTCCGTTGTGGTGAAGAGAGAGCTGAGCCAAAAAGCAAAGGTCTCAATTTACCGGTCGATCTTCGTTCCAACACTCACCTATGGTCATGAGCTCTGGGTCATGACCGAAAGAACGAGGTCCCGAATACAAGCGGCTAAAATGATCTTCCTCCGCAGGGTGGCTGGGCGCTCCCTTAGAGATAGGGTGAGAAGCTCGGTCACCCGCGGAGACCTCAGAGTAGAACTGTTTCTCCTCCACATCGAAAGGAGCCACTTGAGGTGGCTCGGGGATCTAGTCCGGATGCCGTCTGGACGCCTCCCTGAAGAGGTGTTCCGGTCATGTCCCACTGGGCGGAGGCCCCGGGGAAGACCGAGGACACGTTGGAGAGACTATGTCTGTCGGTTGGCCTGGGAACGCTTCGGGGTCCCCCCAGAGGAGCTGGAGGAAGTGGCTGGGGCGAGGGAAGTCTGGGCATCTCTGCTTAGACTGCTGCCCCCGCGACCCGGTCCCGGATAAGCGGAGGAAGATGGATGGATGGATGGATGGATGGATGGATGGATGGATGGATGGATGGATGGATGGATGGATGGATGGATGGATGGATGGATGGATGGACTTCAGAGAAGTCAGTACTTTCCTTTCCTTTTATGCTTTTTTTGTTTTGATGGGATTGGTTCATTTTACATTCATTATTGATGTTAATAACTAAGTTTAGAATACACACATATTAAATTTTGTGCACTATTGTTAGCACCTATATTTCATTGAGGCCTTTCTATGGTCAAATTAAAGTTTTATCTCGCAAAAAGTATAGTTATAACACTTATTTAGTACCTGCATTAGATAATAGTAGTGGTAGGTGAGACATCTTGTCAATACTCCATGTAGGTGGGTTACTGATGTGAAACGTGGATGTTTTTCCTGCTGTAAGGTCAATATCCCCCGGCTACATTTTAAAGATTTCTGCCTCTTTTTTTCTTGCAGCGTGGGAAATGCACAAGAAAACTCCCTTGACCATCTACACAATATCTCTGGTTATTTATGGCAGGTTTTTTATTCAACCTATCAGATACTCATTTTTACAAAAAGCTCTATAGTTATAAAGCAGATAAAGTTTTCTCCAACAAAAATTGATATGAGAAGTGTGAACTTACCTTTGGTAAACTGCAGTATCCCCCTTAGGATTCTGGCATCTACAAGTAATATGAAAAACATTACCAGAGTGTATGAATTATAAAAAGTTGCACAAAAGAAGCTTGTAATATCTACCTTCATGAAAATTTTGCAACTTTCTTAGCAGTGAACAACTGTAAGAAAGTAAGAAAACACACCGTGTTTTATTGTTTGTGTATTTATGTGTTTTATGTTTTAAAATCACTACCTGTGGTATCACCTGGCTAATGAAGAGCAACCCCCAATGGGCGTGGCTTAGCGTTGAAAAGGGAGCGCCACAGGTATTAAGGGGAATGAGTGAGACGGAGGTGATAACCTGTTGTGACCCTGCATGGAGCAGTTGAAGTGTTCGCAGTTCGTGAAATTAAAGAAAGAACGCTCCTACCTTGGCTCCTCTTCATCCTTTCCTGGTGGGACCCCGTCACAATACTCCAAACAAAACTATTTAATTGTTTCCCCCCTCTATTTAAATAATAGCAAACATTTTAAAAATGCAATCAGTTCATTTCTATAGCAATGCATGCCTACATATGATTTTGAGTAAAGGGAAGCAGTTCTCTTTCAACATTCGTTTCGGTATCTCACTATGGGACACGCCCCCTGCGCTGTCCCCCAGAAGCTCTTTTTCATTACGCCAGTCTTGACTGGCAGACAGAAGGTGACGTCTGCTCTCAGGAGGCGGGACTTCCTCCTGCTTGAAGAGCCGGACGCCATCTTCTCTCCTCAGTCTAACACCTCTTCTCGCTCCCAGAAGCATCCTCAGACGGCAGGTGTAGTATCCGAAGCTAGCTTAACTGTTCCTAGAGCTAGCTAACAACTCGGTCGCTGAACGCTAGTCGGTGTTACATAGCTTGTCTGGGTCACGCGGTTGGCCTGTCTCCAAACAGCACCCGTTAGAACTAGTCACCATACTAGTAATTTTCGCGCTTCGCTCTCAACCGAAGTCGACGAAGTTGTCATGGAGCCTGAACCTTTCTTCGCCATGGAAACGGTCAGACCTCTGCCTAGAGCCTGCTCATGCGGCAGCAAAATCGCCGGGGCGGCTTCCCAAACCCGACCGGCGCGATGGACCTGCATGATGTCTGCAGAAGAGCAGCTGAAAAGCTGGGCATTAAGTGGCCTGAAGCCCTCACCGAGGCCACCGCGTCTCGCTATGAGGGAAAAAGACTGCCTAAAGCCAAGTCTTCCAGCAGACAGCTGCTGCCAGTGTTTCCTGAGTGCTTGGAGGAAGCGACCAGGACCTGGAGCACCCCCTTTTCAGCCAAAAGCCCCGTCCTGGGAGGCTCGGCTTTGGACTGGCCAACATGGAGGAGAACGGATTCTCGCAGATCCCTCCAGTCGAACCGCTGCTGGCATCCCACCTGCACCCGACACAGAAGTCCACCATGACTTCCGCGGGCCCCGCCCTGCCCTCGAAAGCTGACTGCTTCCGGTCAACTCTCACCGAAAAGGGCTACAAGGCAGTTGCCGCATCGGTGAAAGCCCTGAATGCATCTTCTCTGCTCCTAGCCTGCCAGGCAGAGCTGCAGGAACAGATGTCAAGCACACCAACCCCAGAGCTGTGGAACGAGCTATGCGTGGTCACAGACCTTTGTCTGCGTCTCCACAGGTCCGCAGTCCAAGCCTCTGGGCGAGCCATGGCCCTCATGGTTGTCCAGGAAAGAGCCCGGTGGCTGAACTTATCCAGTCTCTCTCAGAAGGAGAAGACTCAACTCCTCGATGTGCCGGTGGACCCAAAGAGCCTATTTGGGCCAGCAATGGCCACAATGCAAAGGCGCTGTGAGGAGAAGAAACGGGAAGGTGAAGCGCTGCAGCTGTGTCTGCCCAGTAAGGTACCCCCTCCTTCCCCAGCTGCACCGCGTCTTTCCTTCGCTCAAGCGGTAGCTAGACCAGCTTACCGCACTCCGAAACGCCAGCCTCAGCCAGGTGACCGGAGCCACGGAAAGCCTGCTGAGGCCAGAGGGGCCTGGGCCAAGAAACCGTCTGCTCCCAACGTGACAACGTCAGCCCAGCCAGCGCCTCCTGTCGCTCAGAGCGCAAAGAAAAAGAGGCGTGCCACCTAGGGCGCAACCAACAGGGATGGAGAGCGGGCACAACCAGAAGCCTGCTTCCCCCCTTCCACGACACGTTCAGTTCCCGTCGTTTTTCTCCAGGGCATGTTCCAGCCCGACCAAAAGGCGTGCAGAGGCACAGGTGGCCCTCACCGTTCACAGCCAGTTGAAAAGGAGAAAAGAGGGACCCACAGAGAGCTCAGTGGAGCCACAGTTGTGTCCCAGAAAGTGTTTGAAAAGGTTTTTAAAACCAACACAAATAAAAAATCCCCGAGGCGCGCAACCAGGCCCCGAGCCAAGGGCGCAGCCTCAACACAAAAAGACAAAACAAAAAACAAAACACATACAAATGACGGGAAGCCGAGTGGGAGCTGCGCAGCTGCACATGAGGCCACAGGAGGGAGCTGTTGCTCCACCAGTGGCACAGCAGCCCAGCACCGTGGTAGCAACGAGCCCTGCGCCAGCGCAGCTCGTGTTGGCCACGCCCACCAGTGTCTCAGCGCGGAAGCCGCTCGGCCCGCTCTCGGACAAATCACAGCAATGGCGGCACTGCGGGGCGCCAGACTGGGTTATAAGCACTGTTACCAAGGGTTACAGACTCCAGGTTGCATCCACCCCTCCCCTTTTCAATGGTATACTGCAGTCGCAGGCCAGGGGGCAAAATGCACGAATTTTGCAGGAAGAGATCAAAACACTGCAAGGCAAAAGAGCCATTCAGCTAGTGCCACCGGAGCAGGCTCACAGCGGTTTCTACTCCAGATACTTCCTGGTCCCAAAACGGGATGGAGGCCTGCGTCCGATTCTAGACCTGCGAGCACTGAACAAATACTTGAGGAAGTACAAATTCAGAATGCTAACACACTCAGGTCTGGTACGGTTTGTGCGTCCAGGAGACTGGTTCGTCTCCATAGATTTGAAAGACGCATATTTTCACGTCCCAATATACCCCCCTCACAGAAAGTATCTCAGATTTTCCTTTCGAGGGAAGGTTTACGAGTTTCTAGTGCTCCCCTTCGGCCTCTCACTGAGTCCGCGGGTGTTTGTGAAATGCACGGAGGCCGCCGTCGCACCCATGAGACAGATGGGCGTTCGGCTGGCCATGTATATAGACGACTGGCTGCTCGCAGCGCAGTCTCCCGAAGAACACAGGAGGCAGGCCGGGTTGCTCACATCGCACCTAACTGCACTGGGCTTCACAGTAAACTGGGGAAAGTGCGTATTGACACCAGTTCAAACGATCACTTTCATCGGCTTATCTCAGCAGAGAGTGACAGCCTTCCGGGCGTGTCTGTCACAGTTCCGCAGGGGGGCGTGGATAACATTCAGACTGTGCCTCAAACTCCTCGGGCTGATGGCATCGGCGCTGTCCGTCATCCCTTTTGGCCGCTTACACATGCATCCTTTTCAGCGGTGGGTGGCGTCGCTCAATCTAAGCCCCGCCCGCCATGGCCACCGGCGAGTGCTTGCTTCGGTTACGTGCATTCTCGCCCTACACAAGTGGAGGGATATCTCCTTCCTCACCACGGGTGTTGTCATGGGAACCGTGCAAACAAGACAGGTGATCACCACAGACGTCTCGCTGACAGGCTGGGGAGCCACTCACGAGGGCAGGACAGTGAACGGTCTGTGGGGCTCCCACATGCGATCAGTTCACATAAACTGCCTGGAACTCCTGGCGGTGTCTCTTGCACTGAAACATTTCTTACCCTTCCTGAGAGGGCGCCATGTTTTAGTCAGGACCGACAATACCACAATGGTGGCGTATATCAACAGACAAGGAGGGCTGCGCTCATTTCGGTTGCACACGCTAGCACACAGACTGATTATGTGGAGCAGCTCCCGTCTTCTGTCGCTGCGGGCCATTCATGTACCGGGGATAATGAACCGGGGAGCCGACCTGCTCTCCAGAGCGAACCCGCGTTACAGGGAATGGAAGCTCCACAGCCAGGTGGTAGCCCAGATGTGAAGCATTTACGGTCAAGCAGAGGTCGATCTCTTTGCGTCAGCGGAGAACGCCCAGTGTCAAATGTTCTACTCTCTGACGGACCAGAGCGCCCCCCTGGGGGTGGACGCTCTAGCGCACGAGTGGCCGTGCCGACTTCTGTATGCGTTCCCACCGTTGGAGTTGATTGCCCCTACCCTCACCAGGGTTCGGATGGGGAAACACTCTCTCATCCTCGTAGCCCCTCGGTGGCCCGGGAAACACTGGCTAGCGGACATCGTTCAGATGCTGCACAGCCAACCGTGGCCCCTGCCTTTACGCAGGGACCTCCTGTCGCAGGCCCGCTGGGAAAATTTTTCATCCTCATCCGGAACGCCTGGCTCTGTGGGCCTGGCCCGTGAGAGGCTGAATCTCATGGCAGCGGGACTCCCGCAGAACGTCATGGACACGATCCAGAGTGCCAGAGCGCGGTCCACCCGCTCCGCCTACGGCGCCAAATGGCGCGTTTTTGAGGACTGGTGCGTAAAAATGGCCGTAATGCCTTTCCAGAGCCCAGTCCCAGTCATTCTATCGTTCTTTCAGGAACTGATTGAAAAAGGTTTGTCCTTTTCCACCATTAAAGTGTATCTGGCGGCCATATCCGCCTGTCACATAGGTGTTAATGACAAAACAGTGGGCCAGCATCCGCTTATTTGTCAGTTTATGAGGGGCACACGTCGGCTCCGACCAGTGTCGAAAAGCCTTGTTGCTCCTTGGGATTTACCAGTGGTGCTGGACGCACTGTCGTGCGCACCGTTTGAGCCACTGAGGCGAGTCAGCATCAAAGCGCTCTCTTTTAAAACAGCTCTGCTTATTGCACTAGCTTCTGCTAAACGAGTGAGCGACATCCATGCGTTGTCAGTTCACCCGTCCTGTTTGCAGTTCTCCAGAGGGGATTCTAAGGTTTTGTTGAAACCGAATCCGGCATTTATGCCCAAGGTTTTCAACCCTACCATACCTTGCCACCCCATTGAGTTTTTGGAATTCAATCCGCCTCTTTTTTCCTCTACGGAGCAAGAGAGGCTTCACACATTGTGCCCTGAGCGGGCGCTGCGCATGTATGTGGAGAGGACGGCTGGCTTCAGAAAATCTGAGCAGCTGTTTGTGTCGTGGGCTTCTCCTCACACAGGAAAGCCTATAACCAAACAACGCCTGTCACACTGGGTTGTGGGCGCTATAACCATGGCTTATAACAGCAAGGGGTTAACACCCCCGGCGGGCCTGCGCGCTCATTCCACCCGCGGCATGGCATCATCATGGGCAGTTTTTCAGGGCATCTCTCTGGATGATGTGTGCACGGCTGCCAGTTGGGCAACACCTCACACTTTCATCAGATTTTATAGATTGGATGTCACTAGACCAGGGCTGCCTCACGCGGTGCTAGGTGTGGGGTCCACACCTACACCTGTATGATCAGCCTGGTTGTTCTCTGTTGGTCTTCGGAGTAAGCTTATCTGGCAATACGGGAGTCTCTACATCCCATAGTGAGATACCGAAACGAATGTTGAAAGAGAACTTTAGGTTAAGAACTTAACCCCGGTTCTCTGAAACATGAGTGAGGTATCTCACCAGATCACCGTCCTTGCCTGGAGCGAGAAGAGGTGTGCTTACTTAGACCGAGGAGAGAAGATGGCGTCCGGCTCTTCTAGCAGGAGGAAGTCCCGCCTCCTGAGAGCAGACGTCACCTTCTGTCTGCCAGTCAAGACTGGCGTAATGAAAAAGAGCTTCTGGGGGACAGCGCAGGGGGCGTGTCCCGTGAGATACCTCACTCATGTTTCAGAGAACCGGGGTTAAGTTCTTAACCTAAAGTTCTGGTATGAAAAGAGCTTCAGAAAAATGGAGTGATTCATTAACATCATGGTGCGATGTTCAACCTCCAAGACATCAGTGGGACTGCTCCAACTTCTAAAATGCTTTTTGTCTGATTATTTTGGTTTTGTGCAGGGTTAGAGGGGATTGAAAAAAATGAAAAATCTGTAAGACATGCCTGCGTCCCACCTACCTCATTATACATGTCTAGTTAAAACATTTGCTTCAACCTGTTGCTTGCAGCATAAATGTAGAAATATATGTGCAACAACTATTTGCCAAATTTCATTTTTCCTGCGGGCCACCTGTGTGTCCCAAACAGATTTACCCATGTTTCAGTACAGGTAATCCAGAACCACCAGTAGGAGCAGTTCTGACTACAGCCTTTGTTACTGCATGCAGTTACTTCAGACCATCGATTTACATTACTGGATTGGCCTTTGCCTATTTGCTGCTATACATGATGTGTGCCCGCAGGCGCCATTGCTATGCAATTAGTCACGTCAACAGAACCCTGCTGTTCCAGTTTGAGACAGGCAAGCATCAACCACAAGAACACAGCTTGGAAAAATATTGATCTTGTAGTATATTTAAATATTTTCTATCTGTAAAAAAAATATGTAGATTGGGCAAGGACGGCTACTTCTAGTGTTTCAGGTAATGCAGTGCTGACAAACTAACATCTTTTAAATATCTGTGATTTGTTTTCTTTTGCTTGGTCATCCATGTGAGCAATCAGGAGATGTCCTCTCAGTGCCCTCAGATTTTGGTGTGGGGATGACTGGGCACTTTCTCTCTTTTATTTAAAAATCCATCATCCAAGCAGGACACAGCAATGTGGTTTTCTGTTGAAGTCTCACTCTAACTGTATTTTTATCTATTGTAAAAGGGTTGCCAGTGTTTTTTTATTATTATTATGATTCTGGAATCAAAACACTTGTGTCCTTTTCTAAGATGTATTTTTTGAGGAGCAGCAGGAGTTCATCAGATATTTGCCGCTGATTTGAGGCCAGGACTGATATCTTATTATTCCTTAGTTTACACTTTATCCCGCTAGCTAACAGCCCCTCAGTAACCAAAGAAAACAGCAGGCAATATTAGAGCTATCAAAATGGAGCGGAGCAGGGAGGTTTTGGCAGGTTTTTGTCATCACGATTTGAATAAAAACATACTCAGACACGCATTTTTTATCTCAAACTCTTTGATACATGTCCTCCATTATGAGAAAAATGCCATGAACATGTTAAAAATACTAAAATCCTGATTGGGCTTAATATCCTTGGTATTGTGATCAGCTTTTTTTGTTTGTTTGTTTCTATAAAACCAATCGGACCTTAAATCAGATTATTTCAGGGCGATTGTTCCGCTACAGTCTTTGGGGCAGACAGCACTGCATGGATGGTGAGTTTCCTCTTGGGAAAAGTTATACAAGCGCACATAACCCTCAAAACACATTCCCCTGCTCTTGTCACACTGTTGTCACGAAGCACTGACTTTCTCCCGTGAAGCTCACTCTGTTTCCAGCTAAGAATGCTGTCAGACTCATGTTTTCCTCCATGCCTCTGAAAAAAGAAGGCAAACAACAAGTCTGCCAGCATCCAAAATCAGCTGATATAAAAGTTGACTGTAAAAAATTGCTTTCAAAAGTGTGAAATTTTAAAAAGCTATGTTCTAAATACTATAATGTGAGGCAGACATGTCATAACATGGAGCACATTCTAGTTGCTTTGTTACAACTGTTTATTTTGTGTATATTCATTTCCTTAAGTCTGTTTTTTAACAGTTGTTTTTTTTTCACGTGTTTTTGATTATTGCATTTAAAGATCCGCATTTTTTTAACATGTTCTCGTGGCAGTTTTCTGATAATGGAGGACATATATGAAGAAAATTCCCGTAATTATAAGCCGCTACTTTTGTCACACGCTTTCAACCCTGCGGCTTATTCAAGGATGCGGCTAATTCGTGCATTTTTTTCTTTTTTTTATTGCAATCTTTCTAACGGCCACTAGGGGCGCTCGAGCAGAAAGGGTAAGAGTGAGACAGGGGGAATGCGGTATATGTGTCGAGGAAGATGCAATTTTAATGTAAATTTCTGCTTTGTGAATGAATCGCATGAAAAGACCCTCATCATGGAAAATGCCGCAGCTTTCAAGTTAAAAGCAATCGTTAAAAGCAGCGTGAAAAAATCCACCATCACCAACGGGTTTGGAAAAGCCGGTCTGCTGCGTGACGGAGAGGACAGCGCAAGTTCAGGAGTGAATTTACCTCAGGATGAGAGTGACAAACTGACAGCGACAACGGAAGAGAGACTGAGAGAGTGTGTGGCGAAGAATATCTGACGATATTCCAATCCGACACTGAGGAGGAAGACTTCCATGGTTTCAGTGCAAAGGAGGCACGAGTGAGAGTGCAGAGTAGGGTTGGGCGATGTCCCTTAAATTGGCCGTTGACGATGTTTGCTGTCAACCATCGGGATGGACGATGACATCGTCGGGGGGGGGTATTTTTACATTTTTCGTTCTTATATAACTGCTATTCGTTTTTTTGCTTTTTTCATTTTATTTCCCAACTAATGACTAATCCACGATGAACCAGTATAAACTGAGGGAAGTGACTTTAACAAAAAAAGTAACAAACAAAATAGAAAAGAAGTGGTCCGCTCCCGCACTTCACTAGTGAATTGGACCGGCGGAGCGCGGACTTACAGCTTTGTGTTGGAGGGGAAGGGGGGGGGGGGGGGGGGGGGGGGTGCTTTGCTACATGAGCGGTATGTGGGAGATTTAAGACTGCGATCCGTCCCGCAGCTCTAGGGGTACAAACAACCGAACTCAGAACCGGGTCTAAAAGTGTGTTTCTGAGCACAGCTCGGATCGTCAGCACACACAGTGGTTTGAGCTTCAAAGCAGAAATGTCACTCAGTCCTTAGAAAACATTCAAACAATCACGCGGATTTGTGTTTCCAGTCGTGTCCCGACTAAATAAAGGCTGATGTTATTCTTACATGTTTACGTGCAGCCAGCAAGCAGCACCACCCAAAGCTAATGTTGTTAGCCCGTGTTAGCATACTGCTAATCCTGGCTTCGTTCAGAAAAAGCACTGACCACACGGATTAAAATTCAAATGATGAGCGAACAGGTGTTTCATAATAACCGTAACATTATTAAAAGCACGTTTAGAAGATCATCTCGTATTTTACCGAGCTGACATGTCAATGTATATAGCCGCTCGGCGCTGTTTAACATTGTTTTGTATTGAATTGTTACATTCAATAAAGTTTGAAAAAAAAAAGGCGCTTGGCGGAATTTATATCCTTCCGTTTTCAAACCCTACTGCGCATGTGCGAATGATTTATTCCGACGGAAAGTGTGACCTTAGTGAACGTTTTTATATTCTGAAAACATTTTTCTGGGCCCATGTACACGGTTGGATTCTAATCCGACCATTGATCCTATCAAGATATTTTGTACATGTAACCGCGGCTTATGGTGTCGACGCGCAACGTGGCGGGGGCGTGGCATCACGATGGTGGTCTCTCCATCGGGATGTCAGTCACCCATCACGATGGACGATGATATCGTCCATCGGCACAACCCTAGTGCAGAGGCACGCGCGGCTATTACTGCTGCTCTCAGTGACTTCAACTTAGAGATGAATTTTTAATGAACTGCTGCCACTCTGCAGAAGCTATGTACTTTAAAAGGGCACAGTTTTTAATTTTTTAATTTCGTCTAAATAAGGCATATTCATAAATAAAAGACGACTGGGAACGGTTTGAAAATAGATTAAAAGATGATCGGAGTTAAGGTGTTACACAAGGTAATTCTGCTGCCTTAACCAGTGATGTGCGGTGAAGTTCACGGCTGGTGAGGCTCTGGCGTCATCAGTCAACAGGTAAAGCGATTTGTTTAAAATTTATTTTTTAACATTTTTCTTCTGTTTACAACCTTTAGCAAATAAAATAAATCACCAAAATTGTTGACATTGACTTAATTTTACTCATAAAGTCTGTGCACCGCTCCTTCTGAAGAAATACAATCTGTTTGTAGTAGTCTTCCTTGTCTTTCTTTAGTTTTAAGTCTCTCTGTCTCAATGGAGATCACCGTCAGTGACGTGTTTCCACTAAATCCTGAGATTTACCACGTCAGTTGGATTGGTTTCCCTGCTCGGCAGCACCTTTCGTTATATAAATATACTCCTTGTTTTTGGAACCGCCTGCCTCCCGTCTCTGCAGCATGCGTCGTCGAGCACTTTTCTGATGTCGTCATTGTCACTTGTTGCTTGGTTTTTCTTCAGGGCCATATCAAGTTTTTATTTTTGTTGCAGGATTTGTGATAATTCAAATTTTAAGTTGCTTTTGAGACATTGATCATTACAAGAGCTGCTGATAGGCATCCGCTCATTTCATGGGAACTGGAACTTTGATGCGTGAATTGTGTCCGATGTGAATACAGCATTAGGCCCCACTCTATTGTGTGTTGATTATGGCTTGAAAAAAATAGCCAACAGCCTTTGTCATAAGATTACAAAATATTGGTCCTTAACTGAGACCCTAAACTCCAAGCAAACCTGTATTTATTTTGTGATGTCCTCAGGTATAGTGGAATAAAAAGTGGGTGAAATTAACTTCTTATCCTCAGTTTGAGTAAATCAAGCCTTGAAGACCTGCAGTGAGCTAAATGACTAAAAATAACAAAGGTATTGCCTTAATTCTAACATTAACAGCGAGGTCATTGGTGTGACGGCGCTAATGAAGTGCCTATAATGAATAAAAACGTCTCTAAAAAGTATAGAAGGGAGTTGAATGAAAGCAGAAAGAGGTGAGTGAAAGAAACGACAGCAGCAACAGAGCTGAAAATTCAACCAGAGAAACAGTACAGAAATCAAATAAGCCCATTCAAAGTAGAAAAAAAAACTCATAAAAGACGCCAACACAAAGAGCAAGATGACGGCAGGATTTGTATTCCAGCTTTGTCAGATTCTTGTTTGAGCCCTTTAATTAAAGCATGTCCTGATTGTTCTAAAAAGGAACCAGCCAGTCAGCACACAACGTCACACATCATTATGCCTCTGATTATATCAGCGGCAGTCTTCTGCTTCAGAAAAATAATAAATGATTAAAACTGCAGTTATTAAATAAGGGAGAAGTCGTTACATGTGCTGTCAAGTCAACAGCTATTAAAGAGCAGCAAAAACAACAGTGACAGGGATGCTGATGCTCCCTCTGATTTCACAGAGAGGCCAGAAGAGACGGATGAAGGGAAGAGACACTAAGAAGGTGAGACATATCAAAAACCCAATGGAGAGAGAATTAGTCTTTCATGAATTCTAGAAATCTGAGCGTCTTCTAGTGACCTCCCCCTCCCGACACAGTGTCAGCCAACAACAGTCTGGTAATGAAGCAGTGCTGACCGTCCTTTTCTCCTGTGATGTTTGCTTTCTTCTAGGCTTTAGATACAAATTTGCTGTGAGGCTTTTGTGCTTCATTATTCAGGGGAGAAAATACATTCATGAGGCAGAGTGGAAAGATGGGAACAGGTTTTTAGAAAAGAACACCGGGTTCAGATATTTTTATATTCTGCTCTCAGGTTTCCTTAAAAAATATGACTAGTAGACTAAACTCTGATAAAATGAAATGTGATCATGAAAGCAGGATCATCTGCAAAAAGTTATAGGATGTTTGGATTTCCGTAAGCAGCCTTTAGATTTGATTTTGCAAAATGTACGCAAAATGATCCGATAGAAGAAAAAGATAGATTTTTTTTTTCTTGACATACATTACTATTTCAATATCATTCAAATTCCACTTTTGACCAAGTTTTTTCCCTGAAAAAATACTTTGTTAACTGCTTATGGTCAAAATCCTACAATGTTTGTTGGATTTGGGTGTGGCCGTGTCCACCTGTTAGGAAATGGTCAGTGGTCTCCAAATTGGATTCCAATCTCCTCCCCGTCTGACTTTGAAACGCAGTGTCACACAGCATTTGCAGTACAGACCAAAAGTTTGGACACAGCTTCCCATTCATTTGAATAAGAAGGTGTGTCCAAACTTTTGGTCTGTACTGTATATGTGACCATACATGCAATATAAAAGTAATAAATCGGGGGAACATGCATGAAAGTCCATGGTATGGTCTTGCAAAGCTGCAAATCTGCAAATGCATCCCACAAAATTTTTGCACAATTGCGTACGATGCATGTGGTATTTAAATGAACTATGTAAACCACGCATTATCTTGCGTGTTTCTCAACCAACCATAAACTTTGTACAGCTCAAACAAATTCACATAAGGACCTTGCTTGAAACCTTCGCATCTAGGTATATTGACGAATGACCAATGCAAGATACACTTATAAATTACCTATATCACCCATGTATTACGAAAGACCGAAATATCATCGGTGGAAAATGCACAACCTTTAAGTGGGATAAATAAATGCAAAAAAGGTGAGAGGGGTTGGAGGTTGTGTATGGGTCTGGGCTGGGGCCAAGGGGCTGGATGGACTCTGTTTTGAAATTATTGTGCTTGTTATTTATTTACTTAAATTGAAATCACTTTGTGTTACGCTAAGTATGAAAAGTTCTATATAAATAAAGATCGATTTGATTTGATTCAGAAACAGATCATAAATTAAACAGAAAAGATGCAGGTTGTGTTTTTTTTCTCAGTGGCCCGGTACCAACAGTGCCATTGACCGGTACCAGTCTGCAGCCCGTGACCTAGGGACCACTGGTACAGAAACCACAAATGGAGGAGACTGGGCTTGTCACAGGAACTTCAGACTTTGAGAGATAAACATGAGTTTACTGAGACAGCATGGAAACAAAACTCGGGGAAAGCAACAGATGAGTTAACAAAATAAAAAACAAATTCTTCAACACACTAAGGGTGATTGACATAACTGAACCAGTAGAGACTATGATGGGAGAAAACTTTAAAACCTGAGAGGTTAAATGCTAAATGCTTCTCATTCCTGAGTTTTGACTTGAAATAAAAGAAGGTCTAATGTAAGGTCTAATGGGACAAAACTTCTAGGATGACTTCTACCAGCAAAATGTTTTTTTCAGAATTCGTATCACTTTCGTGATCTAATAACAAAAGAAAATGATTTCACCCAGGTAACTCCTTGTAGCATGAAGATAATATGAGAATGACTTCCCCATATGCAATCAAACGATGAACACCTGCCAGTTTGTCTTTTAAAGACAGACAGAACAAATTCATGGGATGAAAAGGCTCTTTTTTTATATATATTTTTAACTCTGAAAAACCCCAAAGCTAGTTCCTGGAGAGGAAATTAACTTGTAAGCTTGGTGCAAACTGTCAAGGTCAAAGTGTCACCACGCTTTGGTTATAAGGTGAGTCATATGGATGGGTGTGCGCATGTGTGTTTTTTCTGTTAAACAGCAAGGAGGTGATAGTGTGCAAGAGAGAGAAGACTGTCACACAAGAGCCAATAAATGGAAACTTTGATGGCTCAGACCACAGGAGACACATACACACAACTTCAAAGATGCTCTGCCTGCCACTTCACAATGTGTGTGTGTGTGTGTTAAAGTGAATTGAAACATTGATCCGCATAGGACATGTTGGAAACAGTGGGATGAGAATAAGATGGAAGCTTGGGAATAGGGCTGATATTCTGTCATCCTCATCCAGACATGTCATGATAATGCCAGTTGATTCCTGTAGAAATTATGTTTTATGAAGCCTTCAAATAACCAGTAAAAGGTATTGTAACATACCACTCCTTCCAATTTGCCCTGTTTGAGTTTCAGGGATCAGTTTTTTTTGTGAAAAATGTGACAGTTTCACCACTCATCGGATGGTGGGGGTTGTTTCAAACAGGTAGAATATATTTACCATAAAACCAGTGTAACAATAAAAAGTACCACTCGAAGCTGGAAAAAGCTCAAAAAACAAGCTAGAAGTAGAGCTTGAAAATTAGAGACTTTGTCAACACTGAAACACTAGAGCAAAGCAACGAGAGGAACATCCAAAACTCAAAAACACTTCAGGCGAGCAAGGTGCTCCTTGAAAACAAGTTAATCAAATAACTAAATGGCAGATGTGCCCTGCCACCCTGTGGGTGGAACCTTGAGGAGGAGTGACATCTCTTAGGACACAGGGTGTCAAAGCTCTGGTGGATAAGCACCCTGAGCAAGAATTTAATAAGTACCTGCTAAAAATAGTTACACAGTTCTAAACTCACAGACAGAGTTCTAGAACCAATTCTGGCAAGAGAGTTGATGACAATTTACATTGAAATTGGCAGGAGGTGTTCTGGAGGGTTCTAGCCCTAAAGTCTCTCTTGTTCTTTTGAGGAACTGGATTGCTTGTAAGGGCAACAACAGGGGTAGTGTAGCCTAAATGTGTGCCCAAGTAATGCCTTAGGCACAAGCAACCGTATGGGGGTTGACCTTCAGTGGGTTTTTTTTGGGCTCCTCAGGCCTGTAGAGGGTTGTAGAAAAGAGGGGCTGCATTTTAAGAGGAGCTCAGGTCTTGTAGATTCCCAGAGGCTCGTGTGACCATCTTAAGGGAAGTAATGAAAATGGAACGTACCATTGCTGTGTGTATGGTAAGTGTATTGTGAAGTATGAACAAGTATGAACCTTTTCACCTTACAGGCTCACCAGGTTGTCTACGAGCTTAAAGTTTCATGAGCACTACCTGTGTGCCCCATACAGGTTTGTCCATTTGTTGTCCACCAATTTGTTGTCTAAGCAGCTGTAATCAAGGCATGACATCACAATGGGTTTGGCAGAAGGTGTTCCAGAGCGTTCCAGGCCTACAGACTCCCTTGTTCTCTTGGGGGCTGCATTGCTCAAAAAAGGAAACAACCAGGGTAGATTAGCCAAAACGTGTGCCAAGATAAGCTGTGGATTATGAACAAAAACAGATCCAGAAACCATAAATACGATTTATTCACAGATGACGGGATCCCCCATATAGAGACAGGGTGGGAAGCATAGCTCTTTAGGAGTGAGTTAGGATGGAGCTACTTTACTTAAAGAAGAACCAGGTCAGGTGGTTGGATATCTGATGAAATAACAACTTCCCACAGCAAACATACCAAGATCTGATACCTGTCTTTTGTTGAAGGGGGATTCTAATTCAGGACTACCGGAATGATTAGAGAGGCACATGATGAAACTGCTAGAGATGGAAACAGACAGACAGTTTATAGACAGAGGGAGTTTTAAAGTTGAAGGAGTGAGCTTTACTGCAATCACACCCCACTGCACGAGACTTTCAGTGTGTATGCAAGTAAGTCTGTGTGCAGTTGATAAGATGACCTGAGCAGTACAGCTCTGTGACTAACTACAAAGACAGGTAGACGAGTCAGATGAGAGGGCAGAACAGTGAGACAGGAGAAGGCGAGTAAAAAAAGGGGAGAAGGCACTAAGGTAGAGAAAGTGTAAGAAGAAGCAGGAGATGTGAGAGCAATTTTGATAACAAATGACCTGCCACTGAGTCCATATAGCTGTGGCAGGGACTGTTGGAGAGAGAGAGACTTGGCGATTATCACTTCAAAGCCTCACTGGGGAGTTGAGAAGTTCTCATCAAGTCGTGTAAGGTGGATCAGTACTTCTTCTACAAGCATTCAGTGGTGCAGAGTGCAGGCCTCTCGACTGTTGTTTCACCTTTGAGACTCATGAAAATATCAGAATGAAAACTCCCTGAATACTCAGAAGCACTGTTTAAAGCTCATAGTGGCCCCTTTAGTCTCCCAGGTTTATAGGAACAAGGGAACACTTAGCTGCATAGTTTATTCTGTTTGGTTAACAGAAAATACTTAAGTCATACACTGGAATCCTTCAATACAGCACTTGCTTTAGTGTGGAGTGGGAATTTCAACAAAAAGCTTATGAAAGTCTAATCTTTTGCAATAAAAGAAATGTTCACTGCTGTAAAAGTACTTTGCCTAAATGTTTATGCCAGTGAGATACAAGATTATGGTTTTTTTTTCTTAAAGTCCCACCCTGATCATGTTTTGATCTATTGTAAAATCGTTCCCAGATGTCTTTTAATAATGATTATTATGTTTTTAGGCAAATAAAAAAGCAAAACTGTGTTGTTTTCTAGAATATCGTTTCTGTGGAGCGGCAGTAGTTCATCATTCGTACTGTGGATCACATTTAGGAGATGGGAAGGGGGGGGCCCTGAGAAATTGCACTCTTCAGAATGTTTCTTTTCTGACAGGCTGTTGTCAGATGACTTTGAGTCCAGGTACCAACAGACAAAAATGCAGGCTTCTGAGAGGCCCAACACATCATTTTCCCAACGGCAGTTTCATGAACAAAGAGCTACATCATATCTCACTACTTATTACGATAATAAAAGGCATTTTTATGTATTTGCTGTGGTTCACTGACTCAGGGAACATGCAGACCGCCTCTGTGGATTGGTACCTGAGGAAGACTAGTGGCAAACACTGCGTACCCTCGGGACCCAAGAAAGAGTCTCAACAAACCAGTGACGAGTTCTATCCTTGACATGCCATCTTCCTTCCACTGTTGGTTGGTAATTTTTGGTATATTTTGTGCAATTTTCACGCCTAAGTTTTAAAAATCCTTCTTTATTCGTGACAAGCAGACTTACTGAGCTTCTTTGGCCTGGCAATTAAAAAAACAAATTGAGACTCAAAGCCAGATTCATTAACATGCTAATTCCAGGATCTATTCTAAGAGTCATAAACTTTTACCAATTTGAGCATCAAGCTGAGTACAATTAATTTCCCCCTTTGATTCAGGCTCGTTAAAACAGCAGGGCTCCTCATAGGACATTAATGAGAGCTGCAAAACCAGGGTTATTACAAAAACAACACATTGTTGTACATGGACTCAGGGGACCATAACGACGAGTGTGAAAGATATACGTTAAACTAAACTTTGCATGACAAAAAACGATCAGGTGAATTATTGTCACAGTGCTCACAAACGTCTGAGTTTCTGACATCCATCTTGAACATCTTGTCCAGGGTAGTAAATTCTGTGAAGAGTTTTGAATTGGATTATCTGCAAGTTTGGGCTTTTTGTCAGTTTAAAGGTGTTTAGACAAATGTCTGACCAGAAGTTTTGATCTGTGCTACTGTTCAAGTCTGCATCCCATTTTGTTATGGGAATTGAAATCTTATTATGAATTGTATACTTCAACTGAAAAAAGATTAACCTTTTGACCTCTCCCTAACACTTTTCTGCATCCAGCTGCAGAAACTTGTGGGCTCACGTTACTAATATTGATAAACTAATTTACATTTGCAGCAGGGTTCGGACACATTAACCCTTGTGCTATCCTAGGCACTTTAACATTGGGAGTGGGGTCATTTGGACCTTTGGACCTGAACCTTTTTTCTTCAATGATTTGTGAACCTCATTGGTGTCCATGGATTACATGAAATCCTTCCACCTTTATCCACCTTTGTCTTGGTAGGGAAAACACTTCAGTAGCCGTGGTTACATGGGCAGAATATCTTGATCGGATCAATGGTCGGGTTAAAATTCACCCGTGCACATGGGCACAGAAAACCTTTTTCCGATTAGAACAAACGTTCCCATGGCTCACACTTTCGGTCGAAATAAATAATTTGGGCATGCGCAGTAGTGTAAAATCACCCGGATGCGGAAATAGGTCCCGTTGTAAACAAACCGCTGCCACAGACATTCATGCAGCAGCTCGGTAACATACGAGACAATCTTCCAAACGTTCTTTTATTAATGTTATGAATATTATGAAGTGCCTGTTCGCTCATCGTTATATTTAATCTGTGTGGTCAGTGCTTTCTTGTGGAAAAATTAAGATGGAAGAAAGCTTAGGACAGGCTAAAATCATTAGCCTTGATGGACACAAAATCCAGGACCTTGCGAGAAACGCAGCAATCTGCTTCTTGGCTGCACGTAAATGTGTGAGAATAACAGCAGCCTTTATTTTGTCGGGACACAACTGGAAACACACATTCACGTTGTTTGAACAGTTTCTAAGGACTGAGCGACATTTATTTCTGCTCTGAAAAGTTCACATACCGCTCCAAAGCCACTCTGTGAGCTAGCGGCCCAAGCTCTGTTCGAACACGGTTCCTCCTGAGTCCTGCAGCCGCTAACCCAGAGCGGCGGGACGGCTCGCAGTCTGAATTCTCCCACACATAACAAAACAACAAAACGCACACGTAACAAAGCATCTCTCCCCCCCTCAGATACAAAATTATTAATCCAGCTGCTCTGTTCACTCGGGTGCCAGTGGACCGAGTGAGCGTCGGGGGGCACGAAGCGCTCCTCCTCTGAATCTCCCTCGTGAGGGGTGAAAGAGAGGGGAGAGCCAGCGGGGCGAGAGCGGAGCGGCGCTTTTCACGGGGCGTCCGCAGAGCAGCTGGTCGGTCCCGTATGCGTTCCAAAGCTTTCTCTCAGCGAAATACCATCTATGCGTGACGTAAACCAGAGCAGTAGTGACACACGATCGGAATGACCGTTTACATGCTCCATGATCGGATAAACGATCGGTATAACCCACCCATCTCGATCGGAAAGAAATTCTGATACGAATGAGTCTGATCGGGGCAGAGTATTCCGAACGGCGCGTTTACATGACACATTTTCTTTCCGATCAGGCGTTCATTCCGATTACTTTTGCCCATGTAAACGCGGCTAGTGTAAGGGTGGAGTCATCTAAGATAGCACAAGGGTTAACAACTGATCCATACAAAGAGGAGTAGTTAGTAACTTAAGAGAACAAAGAGGAGAAAAGTGTAACCGTTGGGGCTACCCTGTGTCAATTTCTCAAGAGAAACATTGGTTTGGTCCAGCGCACTGAAGGTAAACTAATTCTCTGTGTATTTAATCTTCTATTAAATTATGTTTTATAATTTTATTTTTTTAATTGAGCTAAATCTTTTCCCAAATAAAAGACCGAGATGCAACACCACACTTTTACTTATTTTAAAAAAGCTTACAACAGAGGACGACTACAACTCAGAACTTTGAAAAACAAAAACACAAAAATGCAATTATGTGCAGTTGTGACCGGTGATTATTTTGCTATGAGCCGTTCCCTCCGCAGAGAGTTACTAAGAGAGAATCCCTTTTTTGCGCTTCTGTGTTTTAACCAAATCACATATATGTATTTTGTTTTTGCTCTTTTTTTCTTGTTCTACTGCTATGTTTTAGCTCCAGTATTGTCAGCTCTCTGCTCTGGTAACTTGTTTGATGCATCGGAATAAAAACATAGTTTTGCACGTGTGTGCAGCAGCTCTCTCTCTTTTCTATCAGTGTCCGTCACTTTCTTTCTCGTACTTTCTGCTTCCTTGTCTCCATCTTTCCCTGCACTCCTTATAAATTTGTCACTATTTTGTTTTTTCTCCCATTGGTGGCCTCCAAGTCCAGTGTCATATAGATGAATGATCTACTTGCCTTTTGTGACTGAGATAATGTCTGCACTCTTGTGTGTGTGAGAGTCAATGCTGTCCTTGTCTGATATTAAGTGTGCATGTGGGATTTAGACTGGACTGACAACAGCAATCTATTGTCACGCAAAATTACACAATAAGTGTAAAGGAAGGAGGCTATAAAATGAACCCGTAATAACTTGCTCAATTTTTTAGATTTTAGTCCAGTTTTTCTCATTATTTCATATTTATTGCCTTAATTCTTTTGTCATACGGTTATGTATACACTATCACTGCTGTCTTTGCCAGCTCGCTCATTGTTAACATAACAGGTTTCAATAAAAAACAAATGCAGAAATGTCTCACAGCACAAATTGAAATATGACAGTATTTTTTATCTTTTAAGATCTGTTGAATAAGACAGAAATTTGCAATATAGTGGACATTTAACCCTTGTGCTATCCTAGGCACTTTACCATTGGGAGTTGGGTCATCTAGACCCACTAGACAGTGCGCTGAACCTTTTTTCTTCAATGATTTGCGATCTTCACTGGTGTCCATGGATTACATGAAATCTTTCCACCTTTATCCACCTTTGTCATGGTAGGGAGAACACCTCAAAGTAAGGGTGGGGTCATCTAAGATAGCACAAGGGTTAAAAGGAGTACTGTGGATTTTATGCTCATAGTTTAAACTTTAAAATGTAGTGGCAACCTAACAAATACAACCAGAACAGGACCAAAATACAGTGTTCCCTCATTTATAGCGGGGGTTAAAAATAACCCCGCAGTAGCTGAAATCTGAAAGAAATCCACAAAACAGTTTCGACCGTGAAAGGTGAACCATGATATAGCGGGAGAAAACTGTATGCCAAACACTCTTTCAATAAGGAGAGATCCGGTAAATTTGATTGAAAGATTTAATAGCGAAACAGGAGTCTGTGCATGAAATAGTCCACAAAAACAATTAAAATGCATTTTTTAAACTAATAAGATAGAAGTAAAAACAAAAGTTTGTATTGATATTTAGCTATGTGTGACAATTTAAAATTTAGTTAGGCCAACTAGACTCATTAAAGACCAACTCCGATTATTTTTGAAACGGTTGTTAAAGTGTTCCCAGTGATCTCTTAATAATGATTAGGCTGTTAATAGCCAAAATCAAGGAAAATCTTGTGTCGCTTTCTAGGACAAAGTTTCTGCAGAGTGGCAGGAGTTCATTAGAAATTCACTTCTGAGTTGTGGGAGGGACCACTGAAGCAATTCCACCACCCAATCCCCTCCCTGTTGCTTTATGAGCGGGCCGGAAGGGTGGAGCAGAGGAGGGAGATTGTGGCAAATAAGATCTTTTTCAAACTGCATTTTTTGTCTGCTGCTATTCACAGCCATTTCTTTCCACATGCCCTCCATCATCACAAAAATGCCACAAGAGCATGTTAATACACTAAAAATACAATTTTCATCAGAGTGCTGACAAGGAAATAAAAATTAATTTGAGAACCCCAGATTTTATCCGGGCTGGGAAACGGCACATGGGGACTTGGGCATCCTTATAGGGCAGTAGCTCAAAAAATGCGCGATTACCTATAATCACCTAAAAGTAATGATTTAATGTTCAATAGTATTCTGAATATCAGAAAAAACATTTAACCTTAATTCAGCTTTATTCTTGTAGCAGTGTTATGTCAGCTAATGCTGTTGTATTTCTGGATGTGTGCGTGCTTGAATGTGTGAATGTTTCTCCTGAAGTTTTCATGTCTCCGTGTGCAGCCCAGTAGATGTTCCAGTGACATCTGCATTTAGCTGCAGGTCATTTTGTATTCATGTCTAATTCCAGTTGTGCATAATTGAGAAGTAAAAGCGGCGTTTCAGTGTTAAGAGCTGCAATGTTCACAAACACAAACCTGATTAATTTTGCAACACTTCACAGCACTTCACCGTGTTTTACAGCTTGCCAGACACGCATGACTGCGCAGGGCTCTGCCGGCTCCGGCTGCCCCAGTTCTGGTTCTAATTCAGCCCCTTCCATTTCGTCACAATTACCTTTCTCGTGCATCTTTTTCATTTTTTTGTTTGAGCGCCTCACTCATCCAGGAGCCTGCTCTCTCACATGTCACATTTTCCCCAAATCACTGAATATCAGCAGGATAGGTAAATAAAAAACATCAAAACAAATATAGCAACCAACATACTTTTTTTTTCTGTGATCTCTTTTACATATAACCAGTTGTTATATTTCAATGCATTGATTTTAGGTTTATGTTACTGCATAAAATGTACTTTTTCTAGCCTCTAATGTCAGCTTTTTTTTACCAACTGTATCATAGATCTGAAGATGAAGAGAGATTTTAGGCTAATTTTTGCTATAACATCTGATCTTAAGGTATCCAATTGTAGAAAACATCCCTTTTCAACTGCAAATGTAACCTAAATTCTCATCTTGCAGCTTTTCCATTTACATGTTTGGTGATAGAACACGAGTGCTGAGATTTTTTTGGTAAATGAAGAATGAAAGGAAAAGACAAAAGGGTCAATGAATAGCTTGATGGAAGGCTTGGAAGATGCTATTGAATCAGAAGACAAAATATAATACTGAATAAAGGTGCAGGAAAGCTAAACAGACAAAATCTTCACCTATAACCCTGCATATATGAAGACGATAGACCAATATATCTTGCTCATATTTTGCCACAACTTTACAATGTTTTTTTTTCTTCTGTAATCTTGCTGTAAGTTTTTCAGAACAGATTTATTTCTCTTCATCCTGGCTCCACATGCGCTCTACACTCAAATCCTCCAGTTAAAAGTTTATCATAAATAAATGTAGAGCTCTTTCATCGCGTAGATGCTTCCATCAGAGGGGTGCAAACGTTTTTAGTTTAGTGCACTGAAAGCCTCAGAGAATTTCCAGAATGTGGCTTTTAGACTGTTTGCTGCATGTAGCCGTCAAGATGGTTGGCTTTGTCTTTAGGGGTCTTCGTCTTAAAAACAAATTTGATCTCTTTTTAACTTTAATAGGATTCAACAGATCACTTTTTCTTTTTTAAACTTGCCCTGTCCAACAGCCGGACAAACAGATGACAGCTCAAGGCCTCTTGTGTTTGACATATTTTATTTTAACAACAGGGGTTACGAATCTTCTGACAAACCAGAGGTATGTCTGAATAAACCCCTTTTGTAATCGAGGCCAACTTTATTCATCTTAATCATATTTGAAAATCTTTTGTGATCACTTTTTCAATTCTGAGTGTAGGTGAAAGTTTCCTGGGGCTGCATCTTCTGTGAAGTGATGTTTGTATTTTCAGCTTTATACTCTTGAAATGTTCTCCTAAAGGAGAAATATCTTATTGTAAAAGCGTTCCAAGTGGTCCTTTGATTCTGATTATGCAGTTTTTATCTAAAAGCTAAAACCCTACGTCAGTTTTTTAAGGAATAGTTTCTGCAGTGCAGCAGTACTTCATCAAAATTTGCCTCTGTGTTCTGGGTGGGAGAGTTGGTGCAGAAGTCAGGCAGCTGTAATTTTCCATCATCCCTTTGTAAACACTTTCTCCTGCTATTTTAAAGCCCCTCACAACCGAAACCGAACATAAGCGGTGCTACAAAAATGGTGAGCAATAGTGGAGCTATCCAGTCGTACAGTTTTGATCGGGATTCCAGCAAAGATAAGGAAAGAGGGGATCTACATGGATCTATTTGTCTGCAAGTGGATGAATGAGAATGGAGCAGAGCAAGGAGCTAGTTTGTCCTGTATCAACTACAGTCTTTTAAACAACATTACTCGTCTGCTCCTGTTTCACAACGATTTGAGTAAAGAAATAATCAAAAAAACAATTTTTGATCTTCATTTTCTTTAAACAGGTCCTCTATCATGAGAAAAATGCCACAAGAAAATGTTAAAAAACACCAAGAACATGATCATCATGGAGTGGATGTTTACCTACAGATAATTTTTTCCTCTCTGCTCCTCAGATATCTTCACTCAGAGTAAAGTAAAGTATTTGAGTCATTCCATGTAGGCAAACAAATGGTTCTGTCAAGACTTTGGGAGAGAAGGTACATGATTTATGTAAACTTAACTGTTTTTAACAAAAAAAAAGGTTATGTTGATATTATGTAATAATATTGAATTTCCAAACCTCCCTTGCTCTTTACAAAAAAGAACTAATTTCTATGTCAAATAATATGTGCCATCCAGAAAGTGTTTGTCTCTGTGTGTTTCTCAGGTCTGTGGAAAAACATATTTCCACTGATCTTAGTGGAGTTGTTTAATAAAGACAAATCTGAGGAATTTCCAGAGTTTAAGGTCATAAAAGAGAATCATTCAGGTTAGAGTTCAGACTTTGACTAGAATACTCCAGGAGCCTCAATTATTCTCAAACAATTCAGAGGTGAACCTGCTGCTGTATTTGTATTACTGCTGCAGTGCTCTTGAGCTCATAAATGGATGAATAACACTCCTTCAAAATTTTCTGAAGCACAGTTCATAGTTTCATCAATCACAGCAAGAAGTCCAGTTCCAAACTGTCATATAGCCTGCGTGCTTGGTAGATGGAGTGCAGTTCTTTGTCTGAAATGCAGTTTTAGTGCTTTTTTTTGTTGAAGTCCCACTCCGGTCATCCATTGATCTATTGTAAAAACAATCCCAGTGGTATTTTGATGATGATTATGCCGTTTTTTGCCAAAACAGGAAAAAACAGTTGATTGATTGGGACCTTTTTAAACCTGTAAAGCCCACTGCATCAAATCATTTACAGAAAATTTTCCTTTTTTTATTTATTTAGATGTTTTTTTAAGCCCTTTGATTAAATGTAAAATATAGACCAAAAGTATCAATTATGATACAGGGGGTGATTTGGTAAGTTCCTGCTTGAAACAATTTCCCAAATTAGATCCACACATTTTTAACATGTAGTAACTGTATCATTAAGAATTCATTAAAAACAAATTATTTTTTTCAATTCAGCAAGTAGTCCTTTAAAAATGAATAACAACAGATTAGTTATCCTCAACATAAAACTTCTAAAATTAGCAAAACTCCGGCAATGGGGTTTTGGTCATTTCGATGAAGCAGCCATTTTGAAAAGAGCAGAGAAATTCTACTACTGCCTCTAGTTGAATGGCAATGAACTACAGGACAGAAAACATGGAGCAAGTTATTTACAATGGGTAGGTTTTAAGTAAAGTTTGGATAATGCTAACGAGAAAGGGGGCTCAGAAATAGATGTATCAAACATGATATGAATTTGAGAATAAATGGATAATCTGGGCATGCTCAAAGTCAAATTTCTGTTATATCTGTGGTGCAAAGAGTAAGCAGAGGTTCAACTGGACATCTGGTGTACATCACCAACCAATGACCTTAGGTGAAAGTCTTTTAAACATGTCCCACTATAAAAAGACTTTAGGAAAAAAGCAGGCCCTCTTAGCCGGACTTGGAAAAAATTCTCATCACTCTAGTGAAACTATAAAATGCCTTCCTTATTTGTGAATTTGAAAAGGTAGACTAAGCATCAGGTAACACAAAAAAATCTACAACTGTTTTGACTGTGACTGGATGGTAATGATGCAGCCATGGTCCCCGTCTCTCTCGGATTATTTGCAGCAGCGGCTAACAGAGCAGAGAATGAAGTAGCCCACAGCAATTTAGCTGTGGTGAATTGAAATACCAGGCCAAACAATTATGTTGTCAGCACTCACAGTGACAAGAGTGCACCACTGCAGCAGTGTGATCATTTTCAGCGTGAGGGGCACAGAGGAGAAGGCGCACATGCCGGCCAGCCCGCAGCCCGATAAATAAGGCTTGTCTCATCTCTGCGGCTCATTGCCCCATCAAATCAAATAAGGAGCCCTCATTTCCCCACAATGCACACACACCCAATACACACCTTTACAGGGAACTGAAGGAGTACATAAGAGAACATGCTCTTATGCCAAACGATTGCATAGATGGGAGAGAAGTTGCTTGGTACGCTAGTGACAGAGCGATTAGTCAATCCTGCTCCCTCAGTGGAGTGAAGCGTGCAATTTCAAGTTGCATGGAATTGAGGACTGTGTATGTGTATGTGTGTTCACGACTGCATATGTTTGGAGAGGAAAAAGAAAGGAGAGTCACTTTCATGCCCATGGCCATAAATGTTTGCTGAAACACTGGAGTCTGTCAGCAGTAAAAATGGCTCTAATCCTCTGTGTGCTTGTACGTCTCTGTCCGATGGAGCTTGGTTAGTGGCCACACATCGACACCCCGAAGGCTCAGTCTGAGGCTGAATGTTTGTCCAAAACTAAAATACCCGGCTGCACCGCAAGACTGATCTGGAGACATTAAAGCAAAGGTGCTTTCAGTAAGAAGGTGCCTGTTTAGTTAAGTTTTCTTTCTAATAACATACATATATTCTTTTGTTAAAATGGTTTTTGTCAGGTTCTGTTAACTTATTCGACTTTTTCTCTGTCATTCCCTATATTTCATTAAGCTCTGACTTCTGCTTTGGCACCTTTTGGGCTTCAGAGCTTAACTGTGCTCTCTATCGCCACCTACCTTCATTCCACTCCCTAAGCAAAAACATTTTTAACCTTTGCATGAATTTATGCATTTTAGGCTTCAACAGTAAGGGCTATGAAATCCTGACATATGTCTCTGGAATGTAACATTTCTCTTTGGAATTGTTTCAATAATTACAGTAGTACTCCGAGGCCCAAAAGAGAGCTAGAGACACAACTTGGGACAAAAACACAAAACCTTTTTAAAATAAACACTAAACAATAGCGGTCAAGAGCCACCATTGCAGCAAAAGAAAGGAACTAAAGGAACAAAAAATTAACCCTGCAGAAAAAGCTACAAATAAAAAGAAACACAGATGTAAATAATAAAAAAATGCTGCAAAGAAAAAAAACAACTTAACACATTAACGCTTGTGCTATCCTATGGGGTCCAGATAACACGATCCTTACATTGACGCGTTATCTCTACCATGACAAAGGTGAAGAGGATTTCATGTAATCCATGGACACCAGTGAAGATCAAGAATTATTAAAGATAAAAAAGGTTAAGCGCACTGTCTGGTGGGTCTATGTGACCCAACTCCCAATGTTAAAGTGGCTAGGATAGCAAAATGGTTACAAAGTACACATGGTGAAATTGACTGCTAACATCTTCACTTACTCTCTCCTTCATTTTTAAAATCGTACTCCTGTTCTTTTTCTTCTTTTTCTCAATACGGTGCATCCACAAAAAAAATCTCAGATAATCTACTTCTTTTTTACTTGCAGCATTTTTTTTAAATTGCAGCTATGTTTCTTTTTATTTGTCTGCGCTTTCTTTTTATTGTTTTTATTGCAGTTTGAAAGGTTTTGGTTTTCTGCTGCGATGTAGTATGACGGAGTTTTAGGGCCACCAAAAAAAAAAAGTAAAACTACGAGATTTAAAGTCGTAAATTTAAGAGAGAAGATCGTAAATTTACGGGAAACAACTCGTAAATTTACGGGATTAAAGTGAAAGTGAGCATACAGTCCAGCAAGTAAAGGTCGCACAGCAGCAAAGCAGACCGACTAAATTTAATTGAACAGGTGAGCTGAATGTTTATTGATAATGTTAAAAATGTTTTTGAAGCTCATTTGTTTGATTTAGGATTTATTAATGTTTTATTTATTGATGGGTGGCTTGCAGGATCTCTGCAGCCCGTTGATGAAGCCATTGGTATCCCTGCAGCTGTCCACTTCAATCCTGTCTTCCTCCATGAAAGCAAGATCTCTGTGTGATCACAAGTTTGTGTGACGCTTCCGTCTGAGGAGGAGCACTTTTTGGCATTTTCAACGTTCTTCTGCTAAAATAACAGACTATTCTCATTCATCTTTGTTGTTTTATGTTGAAACGGGATGTTTCATCTGGAGGAGGGGGGGTATGTAACTGTTTACACATTTGTGCTCTGCGCATGACAGGTTCATACGACGGAGTTTTAGGGCCACGGTGAGGAAAAAAAAATTCTGGCCAACATGACGATATTAAAGTCGTCATGTCGACTTTAATCTCGTCATGACGAGAAAAAACTCAACACAAAGTTTCGAGAAAAAACTCGTCTTGTCGAGATAAAAGTCGAAATAGTTTCGAGATTAAAGTCGCAGGCAATGTTGCGCGAGAGCAGTAAAGCTGAGTCTTTCAGGAGTATTCAGTGTTATGGCTAATGTTAGTGAGCTAGTGGCTTTGTACTTCAGAGTTTACGGCAGAGTTTTATGGCCACCATAAACTCGTAAATTTACGGGAAAAAATTCATAGATTAAAAAGGAGAAAACACCGAAGTTGTCTGTTTATCGGAGCCTAGCTTGAAGATGAAATATGTGGAGCTTTTTGTGAAGCAATATTTCCAGATTATAGGTTTAAAACAAAGAGATTCTGAACCTTTTGGCGATTCAAAATCAGATTATTGTCAGTGGAGCCGTCTTTCCGGGGTTCAGTGTCAGTAAAGCTGAGTTTCATCAGTAAAATAAGGAGCTTAGAGACACGTTTGGGCGTAGAGGATCGCTGCAGCCTTTATTCTCCTTTTCATTCACATTCCCTGAAGTTCATCTGTCACCTTACGTCATGAACCTGTCATCTGATCACCAATGCGGAAGTAAACAGTGTTACATACGCCCACTGCTGCAGATGAAGCGACCCCTTTGATCATTAAAAAACAAAGATGAGTGAAAATAGTCTGTTATATTAGCATTACAACGTTGAAAAAGGCAAAAAGTGCTTCTCCTCCTCAGACGGAGGCATCACACAAACATAGAGATCTTGTCTTTGGTGGAGGAAGAAAGGATTCAAGCAAACAGCTGCAGGGACACCCGATGGCTTCATGATCATCGGGCTGCAGTGATCCTGCAAACCAACCATCAATAAATAAACTTTAATGAATCGTAAATCAATCAAATGAGCCTCCAGACATTTGGAACGTTATCAATTAACATTCAGCTCACCTGTTCAACAAAGTTTAGTCTGTCTGATCTGCTGCTGCACGGCGTTCACCTGCTGCTCTGCATGCTTACTTCCACAATAATCTCGTAAATTTACGAGTTTTTTTCTATCGCACACAACATTGCGACTTTAATCTCGAAACTTTATTTCGACTTTTATCTCGACAAGACGAGTTTTTTCTCGAAACTTTGTGTCGAGTTTTTTCTCGTCATGACGAGATTAAAGTCGACATGACGACTTTAATCTCGCCACGTTGGCCAGAATTTTTTTTCCTCACCGTGGCCCTAAAACTCCGTCGTAGGTTCATGACGTAATGAGACAAATGGACTTCTGGGTATGTGAATGAAAAGGAAAAAATAAAGGCTGGAGCGGTCCTCTACACCCAAACGTGTCTCTGAGCTTCTTATTTTACATTTTAAACACCACTTTACTGACACCAAACCCCAGAAAGTCGGCTACACTAATAAAAATCGGATTTTGAGTCATCAAAATGTTCAGAATTTATTTGTTTTTGAAACCTATTCGGAAACAAGGCTTCACAAAATGCTCCACATCTTTCATCTTCAAGCTAGGCTCCGATAAACAGACGTTTTTTCCTCGTTAGTCTGTGACTTTTTTCTCGCAAATTTACGAAATAAAAACTCGTAAATGTACGACTTAAGATCTCGTAGTCTAACAGTTATGACTTTTTTCTCATAAACTTACGACTTAAAAGTCGTAATAAAAAAAATTGTTTATAAACTGCCTCTAAAACTCCGTCGTAGTCTCGGCCACCATATTAAAAAGGGCGTTAAAAAAAAAAGTATGTGACCTGATGGTTGAAATTAAATCCGTGATCTTGAACACACAGGAGATAACTGACTTTTTTGTAGACAGCTGTGTATAATTACCAAATGAGAGCAGGCAAAGCATAAACACAATACCAAAAATCAGAACAGGAACCAAGAAAAGATGAACAAAACCACACTGGCATGATTAAGACAAATACGCGTTTTTGTCTGCCACAAATGAAAGGAAGTGTGAGAGTAAATATCAAAAGTGTTTGATTTGAAGATTAAACTTGGGGATTTTTTCTGCACATTCCCAGTCTAAAGATGGCACCTGGCAATAGACTGTACCATACTTTTTGATCATTTTCATGCTGTCAACCCAGTTGAAGTCCTGCCTGATGGCTACAGGAGGTCTCTGTTCAATAAAAATAAACACAGTTAAAGTGAAACCAAGATCATCCTTTGCAGAATTAATTAAAAACGTATCTCACTAGCTGCAGCAATAATTTGTCTTTGTAAAAGTCATTAGCCTTTTTTTCAATCTTATTTACTACCAGGCACAGAATGGAGATCATTTCTAAACACTTAATATGTTTGGCCTAAGGAAGGTAAACACTTGGTTTGATTGTTTATTTGGAAAAATCTGCTTTTAGTAAAGTGAAAGGCACCACAGGCACAGGACATGTTTTTAATAATTAGTAGGTGATGTTGCAAACTTTTAAATTAAAACCTCAACAAACCAGATAAAGTAGTGAAGCAACATTCTGTTAAAGGAAACTACAAAATGTGCCTTTTATTTCTATGCATTCGTATTTCCAAGTTATCATCATTGCAGTCCCCTCTCAATAACTATATTACTGAGTGATCAAACAAGAATGCATGTCCTTCATTTTCCTTTATTTTTCAGAAGTTAGAGGAAGTTTCAGCACAGCGTCTCTTCAATTAAACCTAAATGTGTGTCCCCACTGTCACTTTTTCCCTTATTGAGCGTCTCAGTGGCATAGCTAATGGATAAAGTGTATGTCCTTTTATGGAGCTGTGAATGCAAAGTGTGTTTAGAGGCTATTAGGGATGTCCTTAATCATTTTGTTTTGCTTTTGAAAAGTAAACTAGCTGTATGTTCATCCATCCTGCCTTTTATCCAGTTCAAGACTTTCTCTTGAAAAACCTCTTTCAGGTGTTTCTGTATCAGTTGGGAGGTAATATCTGCAGATTAAGCTGGATCTACCGCTAAGCATCTTCTTTCTAGAACGTCCCTGTTTTGGAAATGTTTAAGTTCATTCATTCATTCATTTATTCATCTTCTTCCGTTTATTCCCTTTCAGGGTCACGGGGTTGCCAGAGCCTATCCAGCCACTTGGCCCTGGACAGGTTGCCAGTCTGTCCCAGGGTAGAGTGTCCACAATCACACACCCACACACTCTCACATTCACACCTAACAATTTAGATTAACCAATTAACCTATGAAGCATGTTTAAGTTCCCAATCTCCAAATGACCTAATTTTAGTCTGGAGTAAAAGATTTGCTCCCAGCCACCAACTGACATATTCAAATTTCTCTACTTTCAATGTGGATTATCATTTCTTTCTGGTATAAGTTTCTGAGATTTCAGATAAGTCACAAGTTTTCCTTTTTTATATGTAATATCATATTTTAAAATAAACTGTCCAAATGATTCAGTTCTTCTTTTTTAGCTTTTTTGGTGCATTTACTTTTTTTTCCTACTGATTCTGAACATTTGTTGACTATGCATCATTTTCTGCTTTAATCTCCAGCAAAAGTTCATGTAATGACAGAGTGGCTAAAGGAAAACAAACTTTTTGAATAAAGCAAAGAACCATTTTTACGTTGGCCCTGAAGTTCAATTCACGTCAATTAATCACTTGAGGCAAAATCATTTTAAAGATTATAATGACATTTAAACAACAAAAATTGGAACCAAATTCCAGACACTAGAATACCAAAAAATACCAACCAAGTCATCCACTCAGTGATGTCTCATAATTCCTACTTTTTCCGTTTTTTTATTTTAATTGTTTTTTTTAACATTTTATTTTGATTTCTAGAAATTACTTCACTTTTATTTATTCTTTCACTTTTTTGGGTTTGTGTATTGCTTTTTGCAATACTTTTTCAGTTACCTGTGTATCCAAATGTAATTTTTTTATATAATTTTGCTTTTTTAGTTGTGGGTGTGATCTCTAATATTATTTTCCACCGAGTGATTTGTTGATGTAATTTGAACTTCATGGCCATGGTCCTTCCCTTAATAAGTTTTTTGCTTCTAAATCTTTTTTATTTTTAATTTTGTTTTAAATACTTTCAGGATTCATGTAATTAGCATTTTACTAAGTTCCACTTTGCTTCACTGAGCACTTTGTGAGCAAATGGCAAAAAAAGGAAACACATTTTAAAGTGTATCCATCTTAAAAGGGTTGAGAGGTTTTGTGGGAAAATGTTAGAAAAAAAGTATTTTCTTTTTGAGAACTAATACAGAATAGAGTGGTTGGAGAAACTTTCTTCTAAATCAGGACAAGAAGGACTGTAAAAGGAACACTTTTGGGCCATCTGGCAAACTCAAGTGTCAGCAGTTTTCTCTGAGTGTCACAGCAGCGTTTCTTCCCCGCAGCTGTTCGTCATTTCTCTCTGTTAGAATAAAAGAAGCGGCTGTAACCGCTATGTATTATTTAATGACTATATGTGTTTCTGCCATAATGGAACAAAGTACAAAAGTGTTGTGCCTGACAGGATGCTATATTGAGTTCACTGTCACTTAGACACACAAACACATATCAAGACCCCCTGTAAGTACAATCGGACACAGACACACTCCTACACACTCGATACAAATCTCTGGGCTCCGACAAGTGATGAACTGGTGAAAAGAATGGAGTCTTGGGGAATGGCTTCACTTCCCACTATACTACTCTTGCTGTGGCAGCTTTCTGCACAAATCAGCACATTGAACTAATCCATTAGCCTTTGCTGTTGGGACAGAGAAACAGGAGTGAACTTTGATACCAGACACAAAACTTTTCTCTGTTTTTAATCCTCTCAGCAAACCTGCCTTCCCCTTTTAAACGCAGAGACAAGAAGACGAGAGACAGGGGAAAGTGGAGGGGGAGGCGAAGAAAGTTGCAGAAAAGCAGAACAGACATCCAATGTAAAAACGAATCCATCTCATCCTTTTTAGAAGCAAGTCTTTTTTAACCAGCACAGGTTAGTTAATAAGAACACCTCTCTTTTTTGTAAGACAAATTCTGGTTAAAAGCCTTTACATACCAGAATTTGTTTTATTAGGCCTTCAGATGGTAGAACTAAGTCAAAGTAAAATTTAGATTTTTCATTTTGGCACACTGCAATAAAAGTGACTTCTGGGTTTGTAAAATAAAAAGAGCAGAATAAAGTTGTGGTCCTCTTCACCCAAACGTGTCTCTGAGCGCTGTATTTCGAATATTTTTCTCAGCTTTACCGACACCAAACCCCGTAAAGCTGACCACACTAACTGAATTTGGTTTTGAGTCGCTATAAGGTTCAAGATTTCTTTGTTTTTAAAACCTTTCCAGAAATAAAGCTTCATCAAATGCTCCGCATCAGGGGTGCTCACACTTTTTTGGCATGTGAGCCACTCTTGAGTCGACAATGTCTTGAAGATCTACCTGTGTGCATATATATATATATATATATGCACACATATATATATATATATATATATATGCACACATATACATATATATATATATATACATATATATATATATATATATATATATATATATATATATATATATATATATATATATATATATATGTATATATATATATATATATATATATGCACACATATATATATATATATATATATGCACACATATATATATATATATATATATGCACACATATATATATATATATATATATATATATGTATTTAAATACTATTAGTAAGTAGTATATTACTGTTTACTAACATTTACTATTAGTAAATGTTTGTTTATGAGTTACATGTTTATTTGTATATTGTTGTTTATGTACTGATGATTAAAAACTACACAGTAAGATTACACAAAGATAATTTTGTATTAACAGATGAGGCGTTTTATTACAAAGACAGAAAGCAGCGACTATCGTATGTCATGCTCTGTTGTAAACCATACAATGAGGGCAGCATGGCATTTCAAAGGCACTGGTGGCTCCGTACGAAACGCATGCCACGGAAAAAAAGCCCTTCCTTAATGAGCTCGAATTTATCGGGCGAGAACTTCAGAGGCGATAGCAGGAGGACACACACGGGACGGCTTCAATAAACACTCGGTTCTCCGGAGTGTCTTCTGCCGGGGGACTTGACGTGCCACGGGGCAGAAAGCGACTTTCTAATGACAGAATTTGCGCTCAGTGAATTTAAACACGAATATACAGTGACATATGTTTCAGAATATGTCTGTTCTGCATGTCAATTATGTCCCGTACTTCTCAGTGAGGATTTTGATTGGCTGGTGGATTTTTTAGAAGTACATTTTGTTTTATGGTTAATTATCTTTGCTGACCTGCGATCTACCCTCGTGTTCTTGAAGATCGACCGGTCGATCGCGATGGACGTAATGAGCACCCCTGCTCTACATCTTTTGTCTTTGAGCATTGCCCTGGAAAACAGACAGCTTTGGTGTTTTTTCTTTAAATGTATGACTTTTTTTTCTAGTGAATTTATGTTTTTTAAAGTCATACATTTTCAAATTTGAAACACGTAAATTTACGAGAAAAAAGTCTTAAATTTAGCTATTGACTGTTAAAGTCACAAATATATGACTTTATTCTCTTAATTTAACAGTTTTAAATTTTTTCTTGTAAATTTAGGACTTTAAAGTACTAATAATAAAAAGAAATGTTTGCAAACTGGCCCTAAGACTCTGTCATAAGTTGAAAATTCGCACTAATCTCATTTAACAATTTTGTTGCATCAAGTCACAACAATGGAGGATATTAAGGCAATGGTAGTGCTGCAGCTTAGCGGCTGGACAAAAATAACCAAATAAGGTTCTGGGTGGTTTCATTCTGTTTGTTTTGGCAGAAAAAATATCCACAGTCACTGTTCCCCACACCCTAAACCATTGATTCCATTAAACAGAGAGTCTGGTGACTCTTTTGCCAGCACTTGTCAGCACCGTTGGGCCCACATACTCAAGTATTCTAAAAAAGAGCTGCAAAGCATCAAATGGGGCAATATTGAAATCAGTTAATGATGGAATTCATGGCCCTTTTTAGGGAGCAGAATCTTTTCAATCAGTTCATTTCAAAGAGCCGTTCAAAGACTGGCTCATTTGGCTCTTTTTATATTTTTTTCATTTTTAAGAACCCAGAGTTTTTAATATAACCCTGAAAAAAATCACAGGGTGGATTGATGGGCTGAGATTTGGATCTGGAAATTCAGATTTCCCACCAATAATTAAGTTCATATTATTTGGGAAATATCAATTATAGCTTCATTTGATACTTTGACATGTGTGGCCAACATGTTAAATGTCTGATATGTAATCATTGTAAATATTCCACTGCCAGCATATACAGTTTGTACATCCATAAGGAAGTTTGTATTTGTACTTTGAATTATATTATGTTGAATTTAGTCTTTAAAACCTCTAAAAGAACCAGTTTCTCACCAACAAAACCGAGTAAGAGCTGCGAAATCTCATTAGAGGGTTTATAAAAATGCACTTTTTTTGCGGACATTTTTTTAAAACATGTAACTTTTAAATGTTTACAACATTTTCCCTAAAACTGTTATAATTTTTCAATAGGCTATATAACTATTTTGATTCGTTTTAATTTGACAGCAGCACATTCAAGTTTCTTTCACAAAATAAAATTTAGTGTCAAAACAAAACCTCCTAAAGCAGCAGATTTAGTTGCACTTATTATAGTACAAGTCTTTCATTTAAGAACTTTGCTTCTGAACGGAAACTAGGTATTACTGTAGAGGAGACGATATGAGCATGTGCTTTAAACATAATCAAATGATAAACAGTTCTGACAATAGATTTAATCACCATTTTACTTTATTATCTGAAGGATTAGTGAAAAAAATAAGAACTCTTTATTTAGTATAATGTCAAGAATGGTTAAAAACAAGTTTATTTTAATGTCATTATATCACCTTGTAAAAAAAAAAATTTAATACGGTAACAAATTGTAACGAACAAACCCAATATTTATACACAACAAGAAACAAATAAGTCTAGTTTGAAGTTCCATGCAAAAACAACATTTTAACAAAAAAAAACTTTTTATCCCCCTCCCCCTTGCGGTTTGATTTTTATTTTTATAATATTGAGTTTTGCAGCTGTGTTCACAGAAGATAATAACGGATGAAAAATGTACTAGTTTTAGCAGTCAGTCATTTGTGAAACAGTTAAATGACAGTTGTGGGCTTTCCACGTCTGTGCCCTGGTATTCATTTTTAATCAACGTCTCTTGAGCAGGTCATTTCCCCCACGTTTTATCACCCACAGTCTTCAATCAATTGCATTTCTCTGCTTTCAATGCCCACTGAGGTTGTCTAATGAGTTCACCTTCATTCAGTCATAACAGCATAATCACAATTAGACCAAATTCCAATTAAAATAAACGATACTGCCTAACTGGAGTCTGTCAGCACCGCTAAATTACCTCAAATCAAAGGCTTATTACCAAATGAAATACAAATGATTTGCTTTAGGTGAGTTAAGAGGTTGCTTAGTTTTAACTGAACATGACACTGGCTGTACTTGTTTTTTCCTTGTCTTTCAAGGATATTGATCAGGATAGGATCAATGAGACAGTTTGCACTTCAACTGATGTATCCAGTCAATCAGATTTAATCTCGTTGATGCCTGTAACTAATTTGTGAGAGACTGAAGGCCCTTAAATGTCTCTCTATGTTCTCATCATACAGGTGTTGCATTTACCCCACAGTTTTTTTATGCGTCTGGATTGATCCACATTTTTAACACACTTGTCTTTTGTCTGTTTTTTGTAAGTTTATTTGATTTTTAGGATCTTAGTCTCCACATGCTCTATGACAGATTTGTATCTGGGCTATTATTCAATAAATCAGGAAAATAGATAGTTGGGTTAATGCACCAAACAATTACTTTGTTTTGTTTTTTTATTAGGCTGTCTTTTCATTCCACCAGAAAACAATAACAGCTACACTATGCTGGGTATGTAATGCACTGACCTACTGAGCTCTTAAGCCTTAGTCACATGCTATATGGGGTTGACCCGTACAGGTGCTGTGGGTTTTGGGGTTGTCCAGGCCCGTGGAAGGTCATAGATAGGAGCGGTTCCATCTTAAGGGAAGCCCAAGTGTGTTTTGAAGTTCCCCTGAGGTTGGTGCAATTGCTGTAACCCTTGAGCTATCCTAGGCACTTTAACATTGGGAGTTGGGTCATGTAGACCCACTAGACAGTGTGCTAAACCTTTTTTCTTCAATGATTTGTGATCTTCACTGGTGTCCATGGATTACATGAAATCTTTCCACCTTTATCCACCTTTGTCATGGTAGGAAGAACACGTCAATGCAAGGGTGGGGTCATCTAAGATAGCACAAGGGTTAAAGGGAACTTATAATGATGTCGTACATACTGTCATGGTGCCCGGTTCAGTTCCCCTCCCCTCCTCCAGCTGCTCCTCTCCTAACCACCACCAGCTGTCGTCACTCAACCTCATCAACCCCTGCTGTTAAAAGGAGACCTCTTCCACCAGTTCATCGCCAGATCGTTACCCCTTATGGTGACTAAGCCTGGTCTCAAGTCAGATTCTGTGTTGCTCTCTGTCTTGTGTCTCGCCTTGACTTACTTTGCTCTCCTGCCTCAGGAAACCATTGCCACGAGTGACTTCAGCGGAACTTAGGACTCGCTTCACGGAGCACCGTTGGAAAACCTCAACCACGCCGACCGCGTTCGTACCTCCAGCCACGCCACCAGCCACAGCCGTCTCTGGATCACCTTCGGACCTCCGGATCTCCTTGGAGAACATAATAAATTACTTTCTTATCTGCCACTTACCGATCTCGTTCTCCGGGTTCCAGCACTTGGGTCCGCCACGCTAAGGAAATCATGACACATACTGGGCATACCGAGCGCGACTAGTCTGCAGCTCAACGCTACCCCCAGGGGATGGTTCAAAATGCGGAGAAGAATTTCCCCATTGTGGGATGATTAATAATACAATATTTGTGACGTTTTCCAATCTGGCTTTAAAAAGAACCACTCAGCCGAAACAGCTCTTTTAAAAGTTTCCAACGATGTGCTCATGGCGGCAGATTCTGGTCAATTCACCGTTCTCGTTCTTTTAGACCTAAAATCTGCATTTGATACTGTAAACCATGTCATCATGCTCGAACGTCTTCACAACGACTACGGTTTATCTGGTTCTGTCCTAAGCTGGTTTGTCTCCTATTTCAGGGGTAGATCTTATAAGGTCTGTGACTCTCTTTCATCAGAAGCAAAAATCCTGTCTTGTGGCGTTCCCCAAGGTTCTGTATTGGGACCCATTCTATTCACTCTCTACATGATTCCACTTGGGAGACTCATCAGCAAATTTTCAAATATTTCTTATCATCTTTACGCTGATGACATTCAGCTTTATTGCTCCTTTGGTAAAAATAATTACACAAATCTTTCAAATCTCCTAGACTGCTTGGCCAGCATTAGAGTTTGGTTAAATGACAACCATTTACTCCTGAACCCAAACAAGACAGAGACAATAATTTTTGCTCCTGATGACAAAATTCCCTCAATCAAAAGACACCTTGGTTCACTGAGCTCTTCTGTCCAGCCCAGTCTCAGGAATCTTGGTGTCTGGTTTTTCAAAGCTATGTCTCTAGACTCTCATTCGAAGCGCTTGGTCAAAAACTGTTTTTACCACCTGAGGAATGTGGCTAAACTGAAGCCAATGTTGACCAGGTCTGACCTTGAGCTGATCATCCATGCTTTTATTTCCTCTCGTTTAGACTATTGTAATTCTCTTTTTACTTGTTTTAACAAAAAGTCTCTTAAACGTCTCCAACTGGTCCAGAACTCTGCTGCAAGGCTTTTAACTGGAACCAATAAGCGCACTCATGCCACCCCTCTGCTTTTATCTCTACATTGGCTTCCTGTTAAATTTAGAATAGATTTTAAGATTCTGATTTTAGTTTTTAGAGCCCTGCACGGACAAACCCCGATCTATATTTCTGACCTTTTAACTCCCTACACTCCTGCACGTTCTTTGAGGTCCACTGAAAAAAATCTTTTATGTGTTCCAAAAACTCATTTTAAAACAAGAGGAGACCTCGCCTTTCAGGCAGTTGCTCCCCGACTTTGGAATGACCTCCCCCTGTCTCTGCGCCAGATTGACTAAGTCGAGTGTTTTAAAGCTCAAGTTAAGACCTTTTTATTTAGGAAAGCTTTTAGCTGACTTTTACTTGTGTTCACTTTTGCCTGTTTGTTTATTTCTATGCCTGTGTGCGTTTTATTGGGTATCGCTACTGATTTTATATTGTTTTTACTTTGTGAAGCACTTTGTGAGTCGTTCTCTGTGAGAAGTGCTATATAAATAAAGATTACTTACTTACTTACTTACTATTAAAGTATCAATTATTAATTATTATTATAATGATATGTGGTATCCACGCACTCATGACATATGGGTTTTGGTGTCGTATGGTGCCCTCACGCCACCCTTTAACCGTACAAAAGTGCACACACAGGCTCCTTATGGATGCTGCACACAGGTGGGAGAAGTTGATACACAATTTGTGTCCCTAGAATACCCACACAAACAACACTTAGTGTTTCATTTCTTATTTTCTAAAAGCCAGGCTGTGCACAAGGAGCGTACTTTTAACTTGAAAAGCACTTACGGGCTCTTTGGGCATTGTGCAAGGTATGAGGGTTGAAAAATAAAAGGCTGTATAATGCATCTGCATCTCATCTACTTCAATCTTACTCAGCCTTAAATGTTGTTCAAGTGTTTGCTTGCCTAGCCCCGTGGAGCAAAACCCCACAGGATAGCACAAGGGTTATAGGCGACAGGTTACAGTGAACTCTGAAGACACAGTAAAGTGTGGGTAAGAGTGAAGTCCTACCGATTTTTATTTTCTTTTGTGCGCCGCGCAGGAATCCTGTTAGAGCTGTTCTTGGTAAAAGTGCAAGCTCCTTGCACGTCCCTTGAGCACGGCTGTTACATATGAGGAAATGACATAATCAGAGTGTGGGCATCCAACAAGAATTGTATGGGCTCTTGCGTGTCACCTTCACACACCGTGTGTGCAGCATTTGCATTCGGTCAGTAAGGAGCCAGTATGCGCACCTTACTAAAGACTGGAGTGCTGTGTGAAGGACGCCGTACGACAGCATCACCTGTGTGTCTTACATGCATGTAACTTACATTATCTTAACAAATACTTTACGAAACACTTACTGTAACACACACTTGTGCTCCTCTTTAGATTCAACAGTCTATGGGCCCGGACAACCCAAAAACCAGCAGTACCCGTACGGAAGTTGGCCCATGTGACTAAGGCCTAAGGCTTGGAACCTCCCCCCCGTTGCATCATCTTCTTCTTCTTTTCTATACATTTTTTTTTTTCAAAAGTCATATTTCTTTGTTTTGTTTTACAGAATCAGTGATAACTAAACCAGGACTTTCTCTGTGAAAGATTGTATCTAACAAAAACTACAATGATAAATATACATGTAAAATCGTTACCAATACAAATAAATACAATTTTAAAAATCATTAAAATTGAAGGAATTAGGAAGTTTGAATAAAACCACCAAAAATAGCTCCTGAGTGCAGCTGTTTCTGCAGCTCACCTCTCGTCCAGGGGATGAATCAAATGCAGAGAGCACATTTCGCAACACCTATAGGTGCATAACAGATAATGGGACCTTACCTTAAATTTTAATTTCAAATACGTGCAGCCAACAATGAAATGCAACCTTGATGCATCAATGTGCAATTCACAGCAGTATTACGTGTGGCCAAAATGAATTTCCATCACTTTTTGTGCACATAAATACGTGGCGATAACATCAGTCAATAGTAAAACAATTAAAAAAATGTTTCTCTACGGTCTGTCCTATTTCGGCATTTAGAAAAATATTATTCATTTTCATATAAAAACAATGCATGGAATTTGTCTTTTTTTTGTTTTACCATTTACTTGAAGAGATAGTATTACAGTGTTGATAAGAAATGTGATGTCTTGACATTTATTGAAAGTATTTGATTCCACAGAATATTAAGAGGAAAAAATAGACCGACCACACTTTTCTGCCTCTATCTTGTTATTAAGTGACTATGCCACACAAAAAAGAAAAGATTGGACTGAAGAATGTATGCGAGTAGCCTATTTAAGGTGAGATGTTTTCTGGCCTCCAGAGACATTGGCCATGCCTAACTTGATGGTCAACGCAAACTGCTTTCTATATATGGGGTGGCGTATGAAGGTAATGCAGTGGAGTCTGAAACATTCATAACCAGGCAAACAGCAGTTAGAGGTCTCACAGGAATACCGCAAAACCAAATAAAGATCTATTTCTGTTTGTATTTTCAAACAAGAGAGTTTTGAATCCCATTGAAAAATGGATGTGAGGTAGAACGCTCAAGGGAACCCCTTCATTCATAGAAACAGAACACAGCATTTTCAAAATAAACAGATTTTATTTAAAAATCAAAACGTATATGTCTGCTGCTCATCTTTGCTACAAAAATGACAACAAAGAAATCAATGCCATAAAATAAACATTGAACAGGCACTTTCGATATTTTTTCTTTAGAGAGTAAACAGCCAAAAATTGATATTATTGTGGTGTCTCTTATTTTGGAAAAGGAAACAATTTTCTAAAATGGGCTTTTTATTTTACTCTAATTTATTTATGAAACCAAAAATCAACACGTCCATATCTATTGTTACCCCATGTAGCTGCTGAGGGGTCGAAGGCTTTTATAATATCTTCCTTTGCTTGTCTTGGGGGAATATGAAGTCTGTATGGAACGCAGTGTGCATTCAAGACACCACTTTTAATGAAAAGTCTATGTAAACACTTGTAGTCGCACATTAACATTATCGCATCACTACACAGATTTCTGAATAAGGAACAGACAGCTTTAATCTTACAACTGTTTAACAGCAAACGAATTAGATAAAGGGTTTAAATTATAAATCAGATTTACCCTCTGAATCGTTGGCATTTAACCAAATGTAACAGAGACATTGTCCAGTAAAAAGATGTGGATTGATGCCGTACTGGTGAGGTCACGGTTCTTTTTGCACAAGCAGTCTCCTGCACTTCACTGTTGGTCCATTTGACTAACCAAACCGCTTTCTGACAGTTTCAGCGCAAGTTCTGGAAGCATGCTTCTAGATGATGCTTTCCTTTTTACTATGGTGAATGTTAGCTCTCTGTCAAACAGAACTGTAACAGTGAAGGATTTCTATTTTGAGACTGCATGTTCTATCTGTGAAATGCCTGAAAGTCGGCAAGTCCAGCATCCTTGCCAATATCTCGCCACTTTACACTTCATGGTTGTCAAGTTGAGGGAAGCAACACTGACTGCATTTAAAGATGCTTCCAAATGTAAGTCAAGTCATGATCATTCAGCAGCTTTGTTTGTTAGAACTAATCTGCTCTCTGTGGGCCTCGGAACCACAATAAGGCTTTGGTGGATGATTTCAAAGACTGCATTACTGCAAGAATATTATCATGTTTTTATCTGTGGTGATTTATTATTAATTTGTGTAATCCTGAGCAGCCCATGACTGAAGCTTGGTTGAACCTTAAATAGTCTTGATCTTGAGCAGATTGTGACTGAATGTGGACACACATCTATTACCTTCATGTTTGCTTGCTTTGAGACTAGAGGTTTGTGACGGAATGTTTTCTCATCATATGTGTCATTTGAAGTTGGTCTAATTTGCTCCACACTGCTTGGAAATGTGTCTTTAACTTCTCCAGAGTTTATACCTAATTATGTACTTTTCATACAGTGAAACTAAAGAGCTAAGCTCCTGGTTTCTCACTACTCGCTACACTGTTATCAGAGTCAGGATGAGTAGTATGTTAAGGTTGACTGTGGGGATATTTCACAGTGGTTCCTCCTACATGGAACCACTGGTAAACTCACTTAAAGCTCATGTTTAGGGTTAATCAAAGAAAAGCTATTTTTGGTTTTGTTGATTAATCATCATCATTAATCTGGCAGTTGGGTAACCTCGCAAGTTTAATGAGGATGCATTTTTGTTTACATTGGTCTGTTATCTGGAATGCTGTTGATTAATTATATGCTGTTTCTGAGGCTCAGCTGGGTTACAGCAACAGCCACATGTCTCCTTCAGGCCCTGATGATCTGCTGCTGTACAATCCTGACCATTTCATCTGTTCAATAGCTGTAAAATCAAAATATTTTACATGGTGGACTTTTAAAATTAAATCATTTTAAATAATTTTGAGCAACACAATGAACAGAAGCACAATATTTACAGTGAAATTAATTCATATTATTTTCAACAATGTAGCGTTTTTCTCACGATGGAAGACATAAACTACATTCGAGAAGGTCTGGCTCTCATAGCAAGGATCAGAAATATACTATCTAAAAGTGATCAAGAAAATCTCATCCATGCATTTGTCACATCCAGACTGAATTAGTGAAACTCTTTGTTAGCAGCATGTCCTAAATGTTCCGTAAGAAGTCTTCACCTTTTTCAAAATGCAGCAGCATGATTGTTAGCAGGAACTAGTAGAAGAGATCACATAACTCCTGTGTTAGTTTCACTTCACTGGCTCCCAGTTAATTCTAGAATTAAGTTCAAGATCCTCCTGCTAACCTATAAGGCAGGGGTCGGGAACCTTTTTGGCCAAGAGAGCCATAAATGCCACATATTTTGAAATGTAATTTCGAAAGAGCCATACAATAATGTAGTGTCCCTTCCCCACACTGAGGCACGGAGACTTAACCTCTTTTAAATTTCTTTATTCCGATTACTGCAGACCGCAACAAACGCCGTTCAATTAATTCAGCAACTCCTGGATCTCACCCGCCGAGACGAGAGCGCTTCTCCCAACTTTATATTCCCCTGCTCCCGCTGCAGCCCTCCCATTTCCCTGATTCGGCCCATAGCTGAACCCCATTGGTCCAAACTACCTAACAACAGGCTGAGCGACAGAACTGAGGGCCAATCAGATCTCTGCTTGACGCGTTCAATGAACTCCAGAACTTTTAACGCGGCCCAACAGCCAAGTTAAACTCAGTCCGCGACAATTTGTTTAAAACTAAATATACAAGTGAATGTGTGCATTTGATTTAATTTCAACATTTTTAAAGTACAATAAGTCTGTGGATTCTTTTTAATAACATTGTTATTCTGTTGCTAATAAATGGTGAGTATTTCTCGTGGTAGTTTTGCTGATGGTCTAGTCTGGTTGATACGTGGAGTTTCTGCTTCATGCAGGCGTTGAGACTTCAAACGTGATCGTAGGTCTGAATGTTCTGTAGATGTGACAAAGACTGCTCACATGCAGACGGGGAGCCAAACACACACTCACACGCTGCAGTGAGTGACGGGCAGCGGGTTTTACGTTTTTACAATCCCTGCGCGATTCACCTGCTGCCTGTCCCCACAACACCTCAGCCCCCCCCCCCTCTGCTTTCTCCCTCACACATCCCGTCCCCGCATCTGCGCGCTCTTTCTCAGAGACGGGAGCGCGCAGTTTTAGGGACGTCAATTCACAAGTTTCCAGCTGGTACAAACTCTGTGAAATAATAGATAATAGTAACTGATAGCGCTGGCGCAGATTTCTCTCTCTAAGCACTGCTACTACTGCGCGCCTCTGGCATCGCAACGCGCCCGAGAAGGACTGGTCTAATGAAAAAAAAAAAACTATAATTAAAGATTTGTCTGCGAGCCACATGTGACCATCAAAAGAGCCATATATGGCTCGCGAGCCATAGGTTCCCGACCCCTGCTATAAGGCCTTGCATGGTATGACCCCATCCTGTATTCAAAGATTTCATACTGCCTTACCATCCAAACAGAACACTTCGTACACAAAATGCAGGACTGCTTGTGGTTCCTAGAATTTGTAAAAGTACAGTTGGAGGTAGAGCGTTTAGCCACCAAGCCCCTGTTTTATGGAATAAGCTCCCAGTTCATGTAAGAGAGGCCGACTCAGTTTCTACATTCAAAGTTAGACTGAAAACATTCCTCTTTGGACAGGCTTATTGCTAGGCTATCTTGTAATCAGAGAACATTTAACTTACTATTATCATATTTGAATTGAACTTAATAACAAGAACAATTAGCTGTTAGTAGGCTGCTAGAAGTTAGAAGTTGGGGAAAGTATGGTGCACTGGGGTTCTGTCCTCTACTCTCATCTACTTTTTCTCTCCTCCTTTCCTCTATTCTTGTTCATTTATTTATCATTTAGTTCTCCATGCGTCTGTTTGGTGCAGTGGGATTCATGTATTGTTCTTCTTTCCCTCTCCCCTCCTGGGGAGTGGGAGTGATTCCAGATTCCAGTTGGGTCATCCTGTACTTGGCTGTGAATCCTACCTCAGGCTCGTCTCGCGCCCCCAACCGTCCCCCAACTTCATCTGGATGAAGCTCATCTGCTGGACGTTAAACATGTAGTTGTAGAGTTAGATAAGTTAATTCTTCTCTAAGAGTTCTGGTACATCGCGTGTCCATCCGGGGGGAGAATCCCTCCTTCATGTGGACACCTCTGAGGTTTCTTCATTTGTTTCTGGAATCCGATTTTTTTTAGGAGTTCTTTTTGACCGCAAAGGAGGGTCTAAGGGCATAGATGCCAGTTTAGTTTAGTCAGTTTAGTTTAGTTTAGAATCTACTTATCGAATTTGTTGACTTTATTATCCTTATAATTTTATGTTTACTATACAATTACCGGTATGAAGCCCATTGAGATGACTATTGTTGTAATATTGGGCTATATAAATAAAATAAAATTAAATTGTTCTACAGTCAAATGGCGGCGTGCTTTCTACCACCGCATCCAACGCTTTGCATTGAACTTGGTGATGTGTGGCTTGGATGCAGCTGCTCGGCCATGGAAACCCATTCCATGAAGCTCTCTGCATTCTGGACTTGGGCTAATCTGAAGGTCACATGAACTTTGGAGTTCTGTAGCAATTGACTGTAAAGAAAGTCAGCAACCTCTTTGTGCTTCAGCATCCGCTGAGCCTTCTTCATCAGACTACGTGGTCTACCACTTCACGGCTGAGTTGCTGTTGTTTCCAAACTCTTCCATTTGGTTAAAGTAGAGCTGACAGTTGACTGTGGAATATTTGGATAGGTGGCGTCCTATGACAGTTCCACGCTGGAATTCACTGAGCTCCTGAGAGCTGCCCATTCTTTCACAAATGTTTGTAAGAATAGTCTGCATGCCTGAGGGGTTGATTTTATACATCTGTGGCCAGACCAAGTGATGAGGATACATTGTTCTGATAATTTGGATGGGGAGCAAACACTTTTGGTTATATAGTGTATGTAAAAAAAAGCAAGCTAAAATGTCTTCATTCAAATCGTGGTAAATCAGGAGCATCGCGAGGGACTCTTAAGTAGTGGGAGAAAGTCTACAAAAGGAAATGAGCATTGGCTCTTGCCAACAGTCCCGCCCAGAACTTGCAGACTAATTTCTTATACCGCCGCTTTGCAGAAACTACGTCCAAAAAATGACGCGGGATTTTTTATTTTGTTTAAAAATGGGATAATCAAAATTAAAAGACCACTGGGAACACTTTTAAAAGCCATCCAAAGATGATCGGAGTAGGAAATCATTTGCAAAAGGGCGACTCCAGTTTTAACTGCATGGTTTCAACAACAACACCTCAGATTCACTTAAAGTTTTAAAAATGTTTGCATGTTTATAAGAACTTTTTCCAACTTTTTTTTAAAGAACTATATCTTCATTAGTAATAGGCAGCAACAGTGTCTTGTTATGCACTGAGAAGATAGTAGAAAAACTATTTCCCTCAGGCAACACAGCACGGCTCTTCACGCCTGCATGCACAACAAGAAAACTATAGTGTCACATTTTCTCTCCTACAAGTAAACATGTCAAGAGCGAACATGACACCAATAAAGCAGCTGTAAAACTCTTTTATTTGACCATCTGGTGAACCTGACATGTTTATTATGCATCAAATCGTAGACTGAGACATTTGTCTCTTGGATGTGCAGTGTGCGTGAGCTGATGTCACGCGGCTTATGTCTGTTGTTGTTCTCCTATGACACATTGGTGTTACAAAGCCAAAAAGCCTAAAGTGTTATCATCACTGAGAGTCCTTACGGGGCATTTGCAGAACACCACGGCCTCTCAAAATACAGTTAGTTTCAAGTTTGTGCCAATGTTCAACAAAAATCTATTTTTTGCTAAAGTTAACACTACTATGGCAAACTTCAGCTACAAGGCCAGTTGATGGAAGGCTTCCCTCTTTTGTTTGTGCGTGAGAAGCAGGAAGGTATCCATGGGGGGTAATCATCTGGAAGAGAGCAATCAGTAGAGTCTGCTTTTGTTTCTAATCATTTGGAGAACCCCCAACGACTCAGTTCTCAAAACCCGTTCTATCCTGATGTGGACCAGTTTGACTACTGCACTATAAGAAAAACATTTATTAAAAGTGACCACTTTTTGGTTCCATGAAAGGTAAAATAAAAATAAAAAGGGTTGATAATGTTATTTTTGAAAAAAAACAAAGAATGCATTATAAATGCAATCAGACACAATACCCTGTGTGGTTACTTTTGAGCAATCAGCCAGGAAGCCTCCATATGCACTGCTGATGAGACATCAGCCAGTTACATACAAGTATCGTTGAATTTACATTTATTGACATCTGTCACTCAATGTTTAGTCTCCTTTGAAGGTTTTCTGTTACAGGGAGCATCAGGGCACTCAGGCAGTCATTTGGTCTCCTGAGAATTCATTACTTCCTCTTTGCATTGCATTTAAAAGTCATGACTTGGACTCAAGATTTACAAGAGTCTTCAATAAAAAATATACAGGTTGAATCCCTCAGAGCGAATCTGTTGAAACATTTTGAAAAATTGTGCTGAATTACTATTTGTTGTTTTGAAAAGAAAACAGTTTAGCTGTATTTTAAAATCATTTAGATGTTTGCATTTTTCTTTTGTGACTTAAAAAGTCAGTTTTCCAGCAGCATCGAAATCTAAGCAAAGAAAATATCAAACCTTGATTGCACAACAAAAGTCCCAACATGTTTTTACAAATAGTATTGACACGTACACTTTTCAAAGCTTAAAGTGCACGTTAATGATAGTAAACATTAGATACTTTTATAACATTTTCATGAATAGTTATGCATTTAATTTTTATTTATTACATTTTTTGTTAAAACAATACCAAAGAAAAAGGTTTGTTAAAGACCCAATATGATACATTTTTTTAAATTTATTTTTGTTTAAAAAGTGTTTCCATTGGTCTTTTAGCCAATTTAAGCCAAAATAAAAAATAAATAAAAACTTAGTCATTTTCTAGGACTGCAGAGCAGGAGTTCATCAGAAATTTCATCAGAAAGTTCATCAGAAAGTTCATCAGAAAGTTCATCAGAAATTTACCTCTGAGTTGTGGGCGAGACTCTTGGCTCGGAGTAAGATCGCGCCCCCCCTTCTTGTCGCCCATCTCTTTAACCCCTCACACCCCCAATCTAACATTAGGAGTGCAAAAAAAAATGGGGCGCAATATTGGAGCTATCCAGATGTACAGTTTAGATCCAGATTCCAGCTAAGACGAGGAAAACAAAGATGTTCATGAATCTATTTGTCTGTAAGTGGATAATCAGAACAGAGCGGAGCAGGGAGCTAGTGTCCCGCCCTGCAGATTTTCTAAGTTCTTTTTTGAAATGGCATTCCTTAATCTGCTCCTGATTCACAACAATTTGAATAAAGAAATACTCATAAATGCAATTTTAAGCTTAATTTTATTTCTATATCTCTTCCATCCTCAGAAAAATACCACAGGAACATATTAGAACACTAAAAGCAAATTTTTCATCAGAGTGGGTCTTATTCCACAAAATGTTGAGTGATATTTCTATAGAAGAAAAAAGGAGTTAATTGTGACACTCCTTTAGGTTTTAAAGTAGTAGCTGTGGCTAATGTTGCAATTTTATAAGGTTGTTGAATGAAATGTAACATTTTAAACTGTTTGTAGATTTTGTGCACTCAAATTATACTTTTTGTGTATTTATCTCTTAAAGCTAAAATTTTACGCAAATGAAGAAGCATAAGCATCTGTAAACTCTCTAACATTCATCAAAAAATAAAAAAAACCTTGCTGTTCCATAACTCTCCATCTTCTGTTCATATTCCATTCTCTGCAGGGTCACAGGGGTCGTTGAGGCTCATCCCAGCTATTCAGAGCAAAGAGTGGGGGGGTACACCCTGGCCAGTTCGCCAGTCCATTACAGAGCCAATCAACAAAGAAAACGTGTTTTACACTGTAGGAGGAAACACAGAGAAAACATGAATGCACTGGGAGAACATGCTACCTCCACGCAGAAAGCGACAAGCTGGGGTTTGAACCAGGGCCTTTCTTATGTGAGGCTGCAGGGGTTTTTCTTTTTACTTCTACTTAACTGAACAATATCATGATAAAACTGTTGGTACTATTAAGTTGAAGAGATTGAAGGCATCTCAAATAAAGTAAATACAGTTTTATGAGAAACTGTTAATGTGTATGACTGCAAAAAGATGAAAATGTTTCACATTTTCTAATGACTATAACTGGACTGTGATCAAAACTAAAACATAATTTCAACAACAAGCAAAGCCATTAAGTAGATTTAAATTAGGTGTTTCTCTGCGTTTCTCTTCATCTCAGTCAAGCGGGAAAACGCATTTTTCCACAACATAAATAAATTAACATTTAATCTATACATCATTGAAATTTATTATTGTTCCTGGAAACATGTCTCGTCCTGTGCAAACACTTTGCTCTCTCTGTTTCTTCTTTTTCTTCTGTTTCTGTTAACTATTACTATGTTGACACCATCTTGATCCAGAGTTAGTAGAACTTAAGCACAGAATTGATATCAGACTTACACTGATAACAACCATGAAGAAACACCTTTTATTGCAATCATCGGGCTGTTAGTATGAGCGCTGAGGTGAGGTGAAGATGTGCATGTTTGTGACCTGTAACAACCTCCATGAGTTGATTTGAATCGGTTATGTCAAAAGGGGCCCAAGTCCAAGAGGTTTGTTTTTCCAGGAAATGATTTTAATTGCATAGCTTAAAGGGAGGCTACACCAAATGATTAATACTTTACCCAGATTTAGCACCAGTTCATAGCTTACAAATGCTATAATATGAAGCACATCACTTTTATCATTTCAGAGGACTAGCAAACTAAAGTCTCTGGACTCGGGCCCTTCTTGAATTAGACAGGGGCGCTGCCATATTGGATAACTAGTGCTGCCATCTATGGGATAAAGTTAAACCCATGCAAGAGAGGCTCAAGTCCAGGAATTTTGCACTAAATGCATTTTAAATGTCAAGCATAGTCAATACATTACAACGGACTTGGGACTTTTTTGGACATAATCAGATAGCTTTTTCCTTGAAGACCATAGAACATATAAGATCTCTATTTCATTTGTACCACTTGATCACAATTATCTTCTGATTTTTTTCAATTGTCCATCAGGGACAAGTATCAGGCTTTTGGTGCAGCACACGGTCGGCATCGGATTGCACTGGTTAATACAGTAGTGCAACAAAAAAAAGGCTCAACAACTCTATTGTGTGCTGTTTAGCAAGTTTGTCCTTTAATTATCAGCGCCACGCCGCCTTGGTTTATGTTCATTTATTCACTGTGTGACATAAAACAAGGATGTCAAGAAGCTGAAAGTTTACGATGAAGATTACTTTGCTCAATTTGTTACTCAGAAGATTGTTGGGCCTTTTGTCAGCATGCTTGGTGATTGAAACTGACAGCAGCATCGTACAAGTGTGCTTTTCCCTCAGCCTGGCAGACATTCGCAGCTGCAGGCTCATCAGATGCAGCGGGACTTATGAAGTGATATTTTCTTTGTGGTAGTCTCCAAAATGTAGCTTTTACATTTCTACTTACATTTACTTCATATACTCATCTTTCATTTATTTTTATTGTGAGGTTAGTAAGAGATTACTTTTGATTTTTTGTTTTGCTGCAATTATAAACATTTTAGAATGTGAATTTTTTGTTAATTTTAAAGCATGTTAATTACCAGAAAATGACAACAAAAAAACAGTATAGTATTTGATATGCTCTCATGTAAACTGGATTTCTAATTTGCTCTAATTTTAATTTCCTTCTTAATGGGGTTTAACTTTGACTTCATGACTGGATCATGATGCGCCTCTAATTAAAGTGGCTGTAACTCCAAACCTTTTAGTGGTATTTTCAAAATAATTGGCATGAAGACAGGCAGAAAATGTGTGACTACAACAGAAGTTCAAAAATCCTTTGCCCTTAAATTTAACTGCTTGAGCTACAGCTGCACGGTGGCGCAGTGGTTGGTGCTTTTGTGTCACAGCAAGAAAGCCCTGGTTAAACTCTAAGCTGGGGCCTTTCTATGTGGAGTTTGCATGCTCTCCCCCTGCTTATATGGGTTTTTCATGGGCACTCCGGCTTTCTCCGTCAGACAACCAAAATATAAATAAATAAATGACTTTAAAGATTGATTGATTACTCTAAAACTGTGCCTGATGTTTGGATGGGTGTGATATTGTGGCATTTTAACAGGCTGGTAACCTGTCCAGGGTGTACCCCACCGTCGCTCCGCAGTGGCCAGGTTAGGCACTGGCAGCCCTGTGACCCTGAAAGGGGTACAGCGGGTTAAGAAAATGGATGCATGGTCAAGCTACACCCAGCAGCAACAATCAAGCATTTGCAAGAATTAGCAATGAGCAAATATAGAGTGCTGTGAAGGAGTTTTGGCCGAATTACAGTAGCATTGTCGCAAGTCAGTCATTTTGAATATCAGTTGGAAATAGAACTTTTTATATCACAATGTTTTCATATCAAGCATATCATAAATAAACCATATTACTTTACTATAACATAAACTATATTTGTCATATTTGAACACTTGTTTAACACTCAATTACTGGCCAATAACCGGTCTCTCCACAACATGGAAGCTCATGTCAGGCACTATTGCAACCAGGATAAATAGGCACATGGATCAATACATGAGCAACGCACAGAAGGGCATCGGCATAGATTCCAGTAGAGCCAAACACCAAATACCAACTCCTGGTTGACAGAACAGTCTTTCAAGACTGCAGGTCACCAGACACCAACCTGTGCAACAGCCTGGATTGATTACAACAGGAACATCATATTTTTTTATAATCAAAACTTTTCAGGTCACTGTTTTCTTACTGAAAGATGGAACTGAGACAATCATATTATGGTGATTATAGCGTGTAAGCAAATGTTAATTATGTAACCCTAACATCCCTCCCTTTTTATCATTTCAAATACGTCATAAGTAAACAGAGATAAATGGAAGGTACAAATGTGAATAATGTTTTTTTTAATCATAAGAAAAAAGGCATCAAAACATAATTTCACCTCTGGCTTCATACGATGCCTCTGAAGTAGGGGTATTCACATGGGGAGTGATCCACTTCAGCTTGTTGGACAAGCTGGTAATGAATGAAAGCCTGCGTGGTGGCCTTTTTGAACATGGACATGACACAAGGCAGAGCACATGTTGTATAAAGACAAAAAATGCATAAAAGGATGAGTATAGGTGTCTATAATTTCAGCAGGACGTGCCACCATGGACCAGATGTTAGCCAGGACCGGATGTCACTGGTGGGACTGGCACCAGGAGTCGCAGACCTAACGTAGGCTTGCAGCTCCGTTAAGTCGTGCAGTGCGGTAGAAATGTCCTGTCCATCACTGGTGCCGTCCAAGATGAAAGTGCAGCAAGTGCCTCCAACCATTTTGCACACATCTCCCGATGATGCAGTTAGGAGGTCGAGCACGAGTCGATTTTGCAGATCGATAGTTCCTATGGCCGACATCTCTGCTGCTGATGCATTGGAAAACTTGTAGGTGGTGTTAATGAATCTCAGCAATGTGCACCTGTTGATCTCAATGTGGTCCCTTACTTTTGCCACTCCGATTCATGGTAAGAGTGACTGTCCGAATTTTGCTCCTCCACCCCAGATGCGGAACTCCATGGGACTCCATTATAGGGCATTCATTTGGAACTTCGGTGCAGCACGTTTCCGTCATGCGGGATGGGGTGTAGGGACGGTTCTGTTCATGAAGAACACAGGTGGGACCAGAGGGACCAGAGCGCTAAGGGCTCCTCAGTTTGGAGGAAGGCATGGCATAGGTAGGAATAGAATAGGCAGTGTGTCCGCACAGGAAGTACCAATCAGCTGGAACCCTGGATCCTCGGTTTTACCTACCTTTGGTCTGGTTTCTTATGTCGAATGATCGTCTGATCAGGAATAATCCACAGCTTCCTCTGATCCTGCACACAAGCTAAGTAGTTAGATCGAACAAAGATATCACCTCCGGGAGCTTAATTGGTCCTGTAGGAATGATCATGGGTGGCAATGTTGAGGTGTGTTGTATTTTTATACAGATCCCATGACCTGCGGGTTATAGTTGGTACCGCCTTCTCCTGGTTTCCATCGCTAGGAAAGTTAGGGTGACAAGAAGACATGCGACAGTCACAGTGTAGCTCCGCACCCATCTGCTGCGGTCTCCCAGCAGTGGGCCTTCCTTGCTGCTAGGTTACCGAATCACTTTGAGGACCCAAGTCCTAATGGATGTTGGGTTCGGGTTTGTACTATAACCAGTTGAAGCTTACAGAGGGTTTTTTGAGGAAGTTGAGAAAGAAGGGAGTTACAGTGATCGATACAGGAGGTAATGAGACTATGGACTAGGACAGCTGTGGAGTGAGAGAGGGGTGGAGAGAGAGCGAGTGATGTTATTGATATGGGCAATGAATGGGAGAATCCTAACAAGGATAACACCCACACTTTTAACTTGAGGGGAGGGAAATATGGATGAATTGTCAAAGGAGAGAGAGAAATTATCTAGTTTACTAAGGGTAGATTTAGTGCCAACAATGAGAATTTCAGTCTTATTGCAATTAAATTTAAGGAAGTTTGCGGTGTACCAGGATTTGACTTCAAGAAGACAATTGGAGAGGGAATAAGGTGGAAATGTGGAGCCAGGTTTGGAGGAGATATAAAGCTGGGTGTCATCTGCAGTGAAAATTGATGTTGTTTCTGAAAAATGTGACTGGGTATAGGATTAAGAGCAGGGGCCCCAGGACAGAGCCCTGGGGCACACCTGAGGTGATTGAAGCCACTGGGTGTGACCTGAGAGATAGGAATGGAACCAGCTGAGGGGTAGGTTGGTGATGCTAACATTGGAAAGTCTATCCAGGAGGATGGGGGGGGGTTGTCAAACGCTGCACTCAGATCTAGCAGGAGGAGGATGGAAACAGAACTGGCATCTGCGGCAAGGAGGGGTTGTTAGTGATCTTGAAGAGGGTTGTTTCTGTGCTGTGTGGGAAAAAAAACCCAAACTAGAGCTGGTTCATATAAATTGTTGCCAGAGAGATGAGCATGGAGTTGAGCAGCTACAGTTTTTTCAAGAGTCTTTGAGATGAATGGGACGTTTGATATTGGGCGGTAATTGTTGAGGTTGGAAAGGTCTGAACCAGGCTTTTTTAGTATGGGGGTCACCATTGATTTCATAGCAGAGGGAACTGTTCCAGTCTTGAGGAAGGAAAAGAATGATGCTGGTGATTAGTGGGGACAGAGAAGGAAGAGTAGCCTTAACCAAAGTAGTGGGTATTAGACCAAGCTGGCAGAAAGAGGTGTTGGATTTTTGGATGAGTTTACTAATTTGATCAACTGATGGGAGGTTAAAAGCAGAAAAATGGGCAAAGTGGCAGAATTAGAGCGGCGTAGATTGAATCTGGACTTAAAGAAGGCTTAAGTCGCTAATGGATATGTTTACCCCTCTCCGTCAGTTTAGGGAGAGGGGAATGTTTGGGAGCAAGGACATTTCTGGATTGGATTTGTTGCAAAGGTGGCATGCTATGACAGTTCCACGATGGAATTCACTGAGCTCCTGAGAGCGGCCCATTCTTTTACACACCTGTGGCCAGGCCGAGGGTTAGGACACCTGATTCTGATCATTAGGATGAGTGAGCAAATGCTTTTGTTAATATTTTACGTCCTAAAAAACAACAACATTGTTTTGTTTTCTGGCTAAAAACAGCATAATTATAATTAAAAGACCACTTGGAATCCTTTTACAACAGATCAAAACATGATTGAGGTGATACTTTAAGTATTTCAGTGTCCTCCTGCATAGGAGCCAAATGCAGTTAAGATAAGTTTGAAGACATTTGAAATGTTTTCGCCACCAAGTGCATACATAAACACACAGAAAAAAAATAATTCCTTAACAAAGCACTGTAGTGTGTAATGCATGAGATTTACCGAATAGGAAACTTTGGAAAAGTTTCAAATTAAAGGCAAAACATGTAAAATGTCAGCTTAAAGTGTAAAGCTGAGTCACAGAGGAATGGTGTTTGTGGATGCCTCCTGTTTTCTGTGGTATTTATCACCCAGACAGGTACAGATATGGAGTCTGAGCCTGTCAGCCTAAATTCAAATTCTTTCTCCTTTTCAAACAGAAAAAACATTAATTTCTACACACACTGACACAAACCTGCTCTTCCTCCATCTTTCACTGTGGAGCTTTTGCTCCCCGTTATCTTTCTAACACTCCCCTTTTGCCTCTTAAATGCACATAAACAAACATTACACACAAATGAATATACATTTCTATTAAGCCCAGGCTCAACATGATGAATGTGGCTACCTTTTAATTTCAATTACTGTGCCTGTTAAGCTAGCTGGAGCTTGGTTCTGAGCTCAAGCTACATCCACGAAGCAATGCTTCAATTACAAGGCATGAACTGAAGGTACAGGCATACTCCAAAGCGAGAGTTGACACACGAACAAATTTACACAGCAGCATGTGCACACATCCAAAGCACACACATGCAAGAACATGCATGCTCGCTAAATTAGATTAGTTAATTTAGCTGCTGTCTGGATGCATTTTTCACCTTCGAATAGCTCACAGCTGTTCTAAAACCTATTTAAAATGTCCATAGGGCAGCGCGACATCTTTACTCCAACTGACATTCTGAGGAAAACTATAATTACTGCTCTAAATAGAAGTGTTGTTTATGTATTTATTAGTAAAAGACATTTTAAATGAGAAATGAGCACTGGTGAATATTATTCTCTTGTGGGATTTGGCTAAAGCAAATTTCCGACAGCCCCTATTTATGTCAGTGAAAGTCGTGAAATGTCTTGTTTTTTACCCTACTTGAATGAAAATGTAATAGCAAGGTGGACAAATTGATTGTTTTGAAAATCTATGCCATGCATTTTCCCCCACATTCACTCTGACAAATTGTCAATCCCAATAATTTTTGAGTCATAATATTCAAAGTTTTTTTAACAGATAAAAGTCCAGGTGGACAAAAATAATACTAAAGACGACCCTATTTTCTAAAAGGCAAACGTAAATATACAGTCTGTCTTACAAAAGAGTATTAAGGTTACCAAAAAAATTAAATAAACATTTATAACAATAAGTCATAAAAGTATGAGAAACTGTTTCAATTTTAGAAGAATAAACTTGTAAAATTTGGTGTTTTTTGTGAAATCTTACAAGAATGAGATCATTAAACGATGAGTAAAGGAAAACCTTTCTTGTACTGGGTTGGACCCTCATTTTCTTTCAGAACTGCCTTGATCATTCTTGCCATAGATTCAACAAGATACTGACAACAGTCATCAGAGAGTTTGGTCCATATTGACATGAAATCATCACACAGTTGCTGCAGGTTTGTTGGCTAAACATCCATGATGCCAATCTCCCATTGCACCACATCCCAAAGGGGCTCTGCTGGGACGCCATTTAAGTCCAGTGAACTCATTGTCATGTTTCAGAAACCAGTCGGACATGATTCCAGCTTTATGACATGGCATCTTATACTTCTGGAAGTACCCATCATAAAATGGGTACACAGGGTCATAAATGGAGGAACATGGTCAGCAACAACACTCAGGCAGGCTGTGGCATTGAACCATACTTAATTGGTACCAAGGAGCCCAAAGTGTGCCAAGAATCTTTGGTTTTTACAAGTTCCAAGCAAGGTTGGGTGTTATTGTTAACACGCCAATGTGACCAATGTATTGGTGTCGGTCTGTGTATTTGTTTTTTTTGTTTTTTTGATAGTTACTGAGGAGGTTAGGAGTTAGCGTAGTCACACTAACATTTGTTTAATTTTGATAACAGTTTGGGCTGCATGCTGGCACAGTGGGCTGGCCCAGTGGTTAGCGCTCTTGCCTCCTTTCTGTGTGGAGGTTGCATGTTCTTCCCGTGCATGCATGGGTTTTCTCCGGGGACTCCGGCTTCCTTCCACCGTCCAAAAACATGCTTCATAGGTTGATTGATTACTGCAGGAGCAGGAACAAACAACACAGATCCAGTTCTTACTCGAAAGGCTTTAATGCCAGAAGCTCAAAACACATACTGGAGCATGATAAGCAGATGCTCTGACACAGAACACAGAACAGCCACAGTTTAAATAGAGACACAAATGATAACATGACGCAGAACACCTGTGACAGGAGACCTCAGGAAGGGGAGGGCCTACAGGGAGGATAACAGCTGAAACCCAAGACAGCCCTTTCCATGACATGACCTGGTTAGGCTGTGGCATCCCCGAGACCCTGTAAGGGATAAAACGGGTTCAGAAAATGGATGAATGATCTGTCAGTTTCAAATGTCACAGCCTTATCAGTTCTCTTTATTCAGAACAAACTACAAAGACATTAAAGTTTTGCACCAACTTTAAACATATTAGAAACCTCTTCAGCACTGTCTATCTGTACATTTTGTACTCTACCCTCTCATTCATTCAGTTCACCTAGGCTGCTGAGTACTTTCAACACAAATCTTTGATTTGCATTACAAGTCTGTCTCAACTGTTGTTAATTCACATATCGCCGCTGGAGACACCAGGTCTCTCAGCTGGTCTGGGAATGCTTTGGTATTCCCCGAGAGAAACTGAGGCAAATGGCCAGAGAGAGAAAAGTCTGGGCATCTTTGCTCAGAATGCTGTCCCCTTGACCTGGCCATGAGAGAGCCAAAATGGATGGATGGATTCACATGTTTTGCTGCAATTTCTCTAAATTAGTGATGAGATTATCCAGCCCAAGGTTCACAGCAAGGCTCTGGATTAAGCAAGTAGAGCAAGCTTTTTTTTTCTTTGTGCTAGTTGTACTAGCTCAGGGGTCGGGAACCTATGGCTCGCGAGCCATATATGGCTCTTTTGATAGTCACATGTGGCTCGCTGACAAATCTTTAATTATACTTTTTTTTCATTAGACCAGTCCTTCTCGGGCGCGATGCGATGCCAGAGGCGCGGAGTAGTAGCGGTGCTTGGAGAGAAAAATCTGCGCCAGCACTATCACTTTACTATTATCTATTATTTCACAGAGTTTGTACCACCCGGAAACCTGTGAATTGACGTCCCTAAAACTGCGTGCTCCCGTCTCTGAGAAAGAGCGCGCAGTTGCGGGGACGGGATGTGTGAGGAAGAAGGCAGAGGGTGGGGGTGAGGGGTTGTGGGGACCGGCAGCAGGTGAATCGCGCAGGGATTGTAAAAACGTCACTCACTGCAGCGTGTGAGTGTGTGTTTGGCTCCCCGTCTGCATGTGATCAGTCTGCCTCACATCTACAGAACATTCAGACCTACGATCACGTTTAAAGTCTCAACGCCTGCGTGAAGCAGAAACTCACCACGTATCAACCAGACTAGACCATCAGCAAAACTACCACGAGAAATACTCATCATTTATTAGCAACAGCATAACAATGTTATTAAAAAGAATCCACAGACTTATTGTACTTTAAAAATGTTGAAATTACACCAAATGCACACATTCATTTGTATATTTAGTTTTAAACATATTGTCGCGGACTGAGTTTAACTTGGCTGTTGGGCCGCGTTAAAAGTTCTGGAGTTCATTGAACGCATCAAGCAGAGATCTGATTGGCTCTCAGTTCTGTCGCTCAGCCTGTTGTTAGGTAATTCGGACCAATGGGGTTCAGCTATGGGCCGAATAAGGGAAATGGGAGGGCTGGAGCGGGAGCAGGGGAATATAAAGTTGGGAGAAGCTCTCTCTCGTCTCGGCGGGAGAGATTCAGGACTTGCTGAATTAATTGTACGGCGTTTGTTGCGGTCTGCAGTAACCAGAATAAAGAACCTTAAAAGAGGTTAAGTCTCCGTGCCTCAGTGTGGGAAAGGAACACTACATTATTGTATGGCTCTTTTGAAATTACATTTAAAAATATGTGGCGTTTATGGCTCTCTCGGCAAAAAAGGTTCCCGACCCCTGTACTAGCTTAACATCCTAACTGCATCTTGGGTGTCTAAACTTTTTCTAAATAGATGTAGTAAATGTTGTTTTACATTTACCTAGTCTAAAACTGCACTGTTATTTTAATTTTTGCAGACACACAATACTTTTTCTGTTTAATGCATCATTATTTTTCCAATGTTCTTAACCCACTTTATTAGTCTTTGGGGGACACTAGGTTGCTAGAGCCTTACTAGCCACTGCAGGGCAAAGCCGCACAGCTAACCAGTCCATCAAGGGCAACATAGAGACAAACAACCACCCACATCCAGTCACACCTAAGCATGTTTTTGGACTATGGGAGAAAATCCACACATACACAGAACTATCAAACTCCACACAAAGTACAGCCCATGTATAATTATCACATTGCAATACTCATTCAGTACGGAGACAGTAACACTTTGGCTGATCTGAATTTTGCATTACAGTCTGAAAAAATCTATGACAGATTTGAAACAAAAGAACAATTGTAACAAGCAAAAACAAAGAAACTTGACAGATGTGAAATTATGAGAAACCGATCTAGCATTAGATAGAAATGGAGGCAGGCACATGTAGGATGGATTTTTGTATATAAAAAACAAACAAAAGAAGATAGCAAAAAACCACCATGTCTGGAAAAGGGATTTTAACAGCAGCTCAGAATCCTCTTAATAGTGCAGTTATAGAAAATAAAAATAACAATAAAAACACATAAAAAGACAAAAAATTAGAGCATAGATAACACGTTGCAATGTTGTATTCACACTTAAGGAATCAATGGAAGAATCTGGAAAACATACAAACAAACTCAAACTCTAAACACTCACAGAAACAACCAATCATTCAGAAGAGGAGGTGCACTTACTGGGGAAACGTCTCAGCATGAAGGAGTTTGTGGTGCCATATTCTGCTGTTTTCAACACGCAGAGCTGCACATTTGTATGCACACACTTTGTTAACCTCTGTCCTCCACATGGAAACCGTGTCATTTTAAATCTCCCCAGTGTAGGCCTTTTCATCCCAACAGTTTCAATCCTAAGTCTAATGCCAATTCAGATACCCCAAACTCCAATTCACTTCCTGAACAATACTGTTTAAGGAATATCTTTATAAGTTATAGATTTTGTGTCATATAACATGGGCTGCATGGAGGCACGGTGATCAGTCTGAATATTCTGGTTCAAATCCCAGCTGGGTTCTTTCTGTGGAGAGTTTGCATGTTCTCCCTGTGCGTGTATGGGTTTATTTCTGGGATCTCTGGCTTCCTCCCACAGTCAAAAAACATGCTTAGGTAAATTAGTGATTCTAAATACTCCTCAGTTGTTCACGTGAGTATGAGTGTGCGGCCCTGTGAAAGATTGGCGACCTTTTTCAAGCTGAGTCCCGCCATTGACCAACAGTAGCCGGGTTCGCTACAGCAACCCCATGACCCCTAAAGGGATTAAGCAGTTTATGAAACTGGGCAGATAGTATATGACACATTATTTTAAAAACTGTTGTCTTCATTTGCAAGAATTATCAACACCCAAAAGGAACCAAATAAGACACATGAATCAGAAATTAAATTTAACAAAGCGACTGCCCCCAAACGTGACGCCGTGCAAACATTTGAAATTTTTAATTTAAAAAAAAAAAAATCAGAGCACTATCTGCTCTCTCTAGCTCCCATTCAAAGTAGCTGCTAGTGCTGATTGGTAGATGCAAGCGAGGGAACGGCCTTATGCTTCACTCCCGCTCCCCGTCTCACTCCGTTGGTCACAGCCGCGTCTGTCAGCAGAGCTCAGTCGCTTGTCGGAGATTTTGTCTACTTTTTATCGCTGAAATTAATTGATCACTCGTTATTTCAACTCATTACTGTCCTCTTTCTATTGCCTTTTTGTTCTGGTTGGGAGTAAACTGAGAAACGAGTTGACTATGTGCAGGTTTCTGGTTGCTAAAGTTAGTGCTAGCAGTAGCAGCAAAGCCGCCAGAGCCAGGGCATTAGTGGGGGCAGCAGAGACAACTGGATGGGTGGTACTGTAAACTTTATTTACCGTGCTCAGCCCTCTACATCTAGTTTGTCTAGTGTCACAAACACAGCTCCTGCTATCCCAGTTGCTCATAAACATGCAGTGGCCACTTCTGATGATATAGATTTGGGCTGGAACACTTTAGTACTTCGATAAGAAGTAAGGCGAGTGACCAAATGCTTCTTCCTGGAGCATTTGTCTCTTAAGATTTTGTGTTCTCTCCTTTGACATGTAAAAGGCAGGTATGTAAAAGGCTGCATCTTCCCTTTTTAATGCCACATTGAAAAATCAGAAATCTCACACCTCCAACAAGTTTGCTTTATTTTTACCTGAAAGACCGGTACTGTAATTTTACAGAAGTTGATTACTAAAAACACAAACAATATATGCTTTTCTTTTAAGAGCTGTCACATTTTAATTTGAAAAGGACACAGTAATGACTGTAATTAACGCAGCACACGGGTTGCAAATTGGATTGCAATTAGGTTACTAGACTAGCATTTGACATCCATTTGACATCCATCTGTAGCATGATTGGTGCAAAAAAAATATTTCTTTTCAAACACAAAAATACTACAGAATGTCTCCTTTAGTCTGCTGTTTAGCTGACTGGGTTAACGTACCTACGCCGAAATTCAAATCGAACCTTGGAATTATGGAATATGTCAATTTCTCCCAAAAGTTTACCACATCGCCTTTAAAGTTTTTTTCTCTCTGTTTTTCTTAAGACAGTGAGCAGTGTGGCAGCAACATCAGGGCTCTCATCCATGGGATGGGGGAAAGGGGGGCAGTGATAAGAGGCCAAGAAATGCAGACAGAGTGAAAACAGGGATGGACGGGTCGAAAGTTGTCCGCACAGCTCCACATTAAAGTTTGTTGCATGAGAGCCTGGCCTTGGCTGGGATGAAATCGATGTACTTTATTATCCACTTAAGATAAGATAATGTTAAACCTTGCCTCAAAGAGGAATGTTTGTGTGCAGGAGCTGTGCTTGAAGCAAGTCGTCAAGTAGTTTTTAACCAGTCTTTACAACATAAACCAATATGTCTGCTGACACGGCACACATAAAGCTTTCAGTGTATTAGCATGTGTAAACTAATAACCTCCAGAGGATTTGCTTTATCAGTCAAGCTTTACACCTGCTGTTCAAATGTCATTTTTGGGTCTTTTCTTTTCTAAAAGAGCCAAATATGCTTGCGATTGTAAGACAGAAATATAGGCATCAGTTTGGTGCTCTTTCCCTGTTTCCCTAAAGCACTGCAGGCTTTTCAGTTCCTCAGGCCTAGGATTAAATGGAAAACCAAAGTTGCATTTATCACAGGAGTACTACAGCTTAAAGACCCACTCCAATGAAAATTGGGATTTTTGGATATTAAGGAAATTAAGCTTAAATTTGCATTTCTATGTAGCTTTTTCAAATTATTGTGAATCGAGAGCAGACAGAAATGCAGTTTGAAAGAGATCGTATTTGTTTTTTCAGAAAATACGCTCAGTAGGCCGCAAGCTCTGTGCTCCAGATCGACAAGACACATGAAATTAGATGTTCCCCGTGCCGTCTGACTGCTCAACTGCTTCTTCAAGGTCCCACTCCGATCCTCCTTTAATTCATTGTCGATCCATTTTTGTGTGCCTGTACGTGCTCAAATTCTGGTGTGCTTTATGCCAATAAAATGTTGTGATCCGTTTATGAAATGCAGACTTCTAGTTGAACAGCCATCTGTAATAAACCTTGAAATGTATAGTGCACATTAAAATAATATTGAAATTAATAACAGATTTGATGATAAAATAAATCTCTGATTTAATTGGGATACAACACTAATCGAGTCTGAAACAATGTGATTGGGCCCGATTTCTGCTCACATGATCCAACTGTATAGTCTGGTTTTCCTCTATATCTAGACTCCATTCAGTATGCCCATAGAAAAGAATGAGGAAAGAATACGGATGATGCAGCTTTAACCCTTGTGCTATCCTAGGCACTTTACCATTGGGAGTTGGGTCATCTAGACCCACTAGACAGTGCACTGAACCTTTTTTCTTCAATGATTTGTGATCTTCACTGGTGTCCATGGATTACATGAAATCTTTCCACCTTTATCCACCTTTGTCATGGTAGGGAGAACACGTCAATGGAAGGGTGGGGTCATCTAAGATAGCACAAGGGTTAAAGCCGTTTTCGTAAAGTACATACGTTTTGTCCTGTGAACAAACGTAGTTATTACACGTTTTGGCATGAAACTGGGTTTTGCCTAAATGGCCCCTTTTTTTTTGTTCTCAACTGCTTCTGATTAAAAAGTCTTAAACTTGGCCTAATACACGGGAAAACAGATCTACATTTCAAAATTCATCAACGAAATGTAGGTGAAAAGGACACTGTGCAAATGAGACTGCACACAGCTCATATCTAAGTACCGCTGTTTAAATGATACTTAAACCCCAATGTGAGTGAAAACTCACCCTTTTCTCTCTGTGTGTAGTCCAGAAAATTGTATGGCATTAACAGCTAATGTGGATTTGAGGGCAAACTTCATGGGAAAACTTTGGTTTGCTGCAATTTGAATAGAAAGCTGGCACCGTCTGACAACTGCGTCACTCCCTTTGTCTTTTAACATCCTTCCCAGTGACAGCAACAACAAACACGGCACTGCTTAAGTGACTGTCATTTTCCCTCTTCAGTCCTGCACCTCTCTCTCTCTCTCTCAGCTCAGCACTCTCTCCTGGCTTCATTCCCTCCAGCCGGCCCTATTTGTTCCTCTTTTTCCTCCTCATTGACAGCTGTCCCACAGCATCAATGATGAAACAGTCTTCACCAGAACGCCTTTCCTTCTCCCCCTGCACTAAGCCGTACACCTTTTCTCCTCCTCTTCCCTCTCTCAGTACTGACAGCTGTCGTTGGGCCCTGATGTGAAGCTGTCCTGTTCTTCAGTGACAGCTGTGCTTATTTTAGTTTTGCCGCCTTTGACTGGATCCCACAACAAGGTCTGGCATTCTGTAGGATGATTCACAGAACACACTGAGTCATTTCCATCTCATCCTCTTCTGCACTCGGCTTTGTCTCATTTATACTCACTCTTCCAGCATTTTTAGAAGGCTTTAATTTCCCTTGTTCACGTCATATAGCACAGTCTATTTGTTTCTGGTGCATTTTTCATCAATTGTCTTAAAGTTTAATTGACCGTCACAGCAGATAGTCATGAAGCCTATTTGGTAAGACAGAAAAAAAGGAAACAGCCACATTCACAATCATTTGTATCATTTTTACATTTTGTGAATATATGAGATCAAGACAACACTTGAACACACAGAAAATACATGTTTTCCTCCTTTTATCAACAAGTAGGAAACAGTGGAAACAAGACCGAAATATAATATAGAACTTTATTTAAAAAAACTTAATAAAAATTATTTTATTTTTTTTAAACGTACTTTCCTTTTTTCATTTTGATGCTTTTTTTTAAAGTATTTTTTGTGCTTTTCATTAAAAAAGGAGCTGCTATAGCTATGTAATATCATATTTAGCTGTATTATTCATTAAGTCTTTCACGTGATTTTTAAAATGCAGTACATGGCGTTGTTATGCAGCACAACCAACAACTCCTCAGGATTCATTCTTTTCATTTTTGACCGCCGCACTCTTTTCTTGAAAAAGGGTTCCGTGATCTTTTATGTGCCACATTAAAATGCAAGTTTGAAAAAAGATTTCCTGGAGACTTGTTGCATCACTCCAGCTTTACAGCAGCTTTTGTGAATAGAACAAATAAGGATGGCATGGGAGCTGAGATAACCTGTGTGTGTGTGCATGTGTGTGCCTGAGGGCAGCCCTGTGAATCCCATCTCCTCCGCCCTTTTTCCGTCTTTCTCAGAGCATAAAAAGAATGCAGAGCGGGGTGGGACAGCAGTTAAACGAGAGCTGAATGAGAAGCAGAGGAGCTTCTGGGTTTACAGATATTTTTCTGGGTCTAGATGATCGTGGTTAAAACCTATTTTCTTTGCTTACTTTGTTTCCATTTTTAAGGTGTAGTGCATTTTGCTTAGCAAGGTCTGAGATACTCAAAGGTCCACCCTCCTTACATGTTTGATGACAATTATTGATTGGTGAACCTGGATTTTAATGTCTGTTAATTGTTACAATCATTGTTTTTCCTCAAATCAAACAGGTTCTCACCTTTGGCACTTTCATGGATGAGTTGGATTAGTGTTGCAGAATATGTTGACTTGACTGTTTATTGTATTTTTTTTGTTCTCAGTAAATCTTCCCCAGATGCTGCATTTTATCCTATCAGTGCATTTGTTTTAGTCACACCACCCCCAAAATATGTGTGTCCTCCTGTGTCAGAGACTGCTGTACAAGTGAATTTGCAAACATCACATCACTAAAAATCATGGGTGTATTCAGACTAGTACAACCGTTTGTTTCGGACCAAGTCTGCTTAATTTTGTTCGTATCGAGCTCTGAACCTTGCGTTTAGTCTATATTCAGACTGCTGTTAAGCGGCCTTTCCTCATTCAAACCAAAGGTAGAAAACAAAATTATGTGAATAAAAATCTCTTCATTAATTGGCCAGGAATTGCGAGAGTGGAGCAAAGCAACTAAAGACAGAAATTATGGAAGTCCTGCGCTTTGCAGTCTTTCCCAGGGTAGTTCATTGAAACTATACATTTCGCTGACCAAAAGACTCAACACTTTCTACACGCTTTTTGGTTCGGTGGTTACATCCTGCAGCGCTGTTACTGACAAGCAGACAGCTAGGAAGGTACACTGATTAGTGTTTACGACATATAGATTGTTGGAAAAACAGTAAGAAGCAATGCGTATCACGTTAAAAGTTGTTTTGATAGGTTTGAATACATTAAACCACATTTTAATTAGTTGCTGTGTCTCAAAGTTGTGGTGTCATTGTTTTGAGAGAACTCTGTTACGGAACTACAAGGTAACTTTTAGGATGACATCACGCATGCCAAGTAAAGACACAGAAAAGCACGTAAAATGTGTTTTCAGCTGTGTCAAAATACACGTAACAAGTAAGGAGTTAGTCCCCTTTTTACTCTTTGATAACACCACAATTGTTGCTTTACATTTATCCATGGCTTATCTGTTGCTGCATTCTGGCTGCGTTTAGATCACGTGTCCACCGGCTACGATCGCCGTTTTGGTCCAGTTCTTCCACTCCGAGGACTGATTGTATTTAAACTGAGGAATCTCAGAGCAAACCAATGCTCAGTGTGATTGGAAACAAACCAAGACCACCTTCAAAGATGGGTCAGAGAGCAGTTTCTGGTCCCAGACCAGGGTCCGGCTGGGTTTATTCAGACTGAAAATCTGTTTCGGATAATCAGGGGAACCAAACTCTGATTCACTGCAACCCTTGTGCTATCTTAGATGACCCCACCCTTCCATTGACGTGTTCTCCCCACCATGACAAAGGTGGATAAAGGTGGAAAGATTTCATGTAATCCATGGACACCAGTGAAGATCACAAATCATTGAAGAAAAAAGGTTCAGAGCACTGTCTAGTGGGTCTAGATGACCCAACTCCCAATGTGAAAGTGCCTAGGATAGCACAAGGGTTAAGTGATACCAAATGCATCCAGTCTGAATACACCCATTGATCTTGCAATGATTTCCCGTGTATTTTGTGTGCTCTATTTCCAACTAGGTAGCACAGACATATAGGAAAATGTATGAGAAATGATGAAACATTGAATGGGAGGACTTCATCCGGAATAGAGTTTGGTGGGTATGTTTACCCTCCTTCATAAGGGTAGAAGAAGAAGAGAAACCTAATGAGGCTTTGATGTGCCATATGTACCATGTAGCCTTATGAACAAATTTGTCAACTAAATTTGGCTTAAGAATACTGGACCGATGGACTTGTTGGTAAAAGTTCATCACTGTTTCTGACTCCATTCCTTGTCGTGTTGCACTGAGGTTTGGCCTCCCCGTCACAGAGGACCTGTCTCACTGGATTTTGTCCATCAAGAGTTGATTACACTGGTATTTTTTGACAAAAGGTCAACATTCTTACAAAAATTCCAAAACTTTTTGTCAAACTTAGTATAAAAATTAGATTGCAGTTATACAAGAAGGGACATCTTTAATTATTTTTACCATTTCTATAACCTTGTTTCTTCCAGGGAAAGAAAAATCTGATGTGGACTGATGAGATTTTCAGTTGTTGTTAGAATAAGTGTCTCCATGACCACTGCCCTCCCTTCTGTGTTAAATCACAAGTACTGTGAGCAAAAAAAAAAGCAAAAGAAAAGACAATCGGGGTAACTGAAATAGAGAAAAAGCAAACTGAGTCCAGAAAGGACCAGGGAGGTGAAGTAATGAGACATCAGAGGACACGGAAAGAAGTTAGGAGCCAGGAAAAGGGTAAGAGAGCAGCAGCAGAGAAGGAGGTGGGAGGGACAGAGCGGGTGAGATGCCCTTAGGTAGCCTATTTTCTCACCCTGCAGGAGAGAGACAGCAATTAGAGTAGGTGTGTGTGAACCACCGTGTGTGTGTGTCTGCAGCTTGTCATGACGACAGCAGGGTTTTTTAGTGTTCGAAAAGCTGAGTGCATTGCAGTGCCATTCCTCTGTTTCATTATCACTTAACACATCTGCACGTGCTCAGTCGAGTCTCGCTGCTCAGCTGTGTTGCCCCAGTTTGAGCGTTTAAGGGGAACAACCTGTATCCGTAGCTATACAGATGCACACACTTGTGAAGAAACACACACAAGTTAATATTGATCAACCCTTTAACATCTGAGCTTCAGGGTTAACATTCTTCCGACAATCGTAACTCTTCAACTGTTCATGCAATTAAAGCCTTAGTTGCATGCAGGTGAGGGAGCGCAGGTGTGTCTTGCTGTTCCCTTGTGGCTGGTGTGGCCATCATTAGTGAAAATGAAATGTAAAATTATCTTGTTAATGGTAACTGTATCCTCTCATAAGTATCTGTACGAATAAAATGAGTTACATGCATATGATGCACGGCTGAGGCTGTTGTACGGTGCCCTTGTGCCACACTTTAGTCATTGGTAAGGTGGTGCCACTGGCTCTGTAAAGACTGCGTGTAAATGCTGCACGCAGGGGAATGCAGGTGATATGTAAGTAACTGTAGAACACCCATAGGATAAATCCACAACCTACACACTAACAACTACAAAACCAAACAGTAAGGCTGCTTGCACGGGCGCAAAAGGCGCAGGAGTGCTCACTCATTCGTACCATGAGCTCCCTGGGCAGTGCACAGGTTTTCTGGAGGTTGAGAAAATAAAAAAATCTATACAGCACACCGACTTCACCCATACTTATTCTGTTGTCTAAGTGTTCACTACAACCTGACGCCCGCAGCGTGTTTCTGTAGTTTTTTACTTGAGTTAGCAGAGTTGTAATAATTCACATCAGCTGGATATCTGCTCCATCCGCATTTATATTTGATCAAAGGCTGTTCCAGACAAAAAATCTTTGAGATATCCAGGAAAATCCACACAGACTGTTATACAATTTTTACATCCTGTGACAGACTGTTGAACTGTCCAGAGTGTACCTAACAGGAGGTGAGATAGGCTCCAGCACCACTGTGACCCTAAAAGGGATTCAGAGAGTTTGGAAGATGGATGGATGGATGGAGTCTACACTTCCAAATGTAACCAGGAAAATATTTCCAAGAGAGCTACAACAAATTACATTAATTTGGAAATCAAACCAAAAACCCTCCAAAAAATATAAAAATTCTAATTAAGGAAATCAATAAAAAAACCTCTATCAACTTAAGGACACAACATGCATTTAAAAAAACAAAAAAAAACACCATTACTGGCTTCTAAATCATCTTTTTCTTCTCTTTTTTGTAATTCCTTGTAAATCTTTCTTGTTTTAGGATCAGTCCACCAGCTGTAGTTTGTTTAGCTGCAGTGTCAATCAAACTGATAGATCTTACAAAATGTTTTTTCAGATGAGCTTTTCTTCAATGTAGAAAATAATGTATTACCTCACTATAATCTGAAAAACTAAATTAAACCATTAGGACAATTAAAAGTTAATATATTGGATGGTATCAGTTACCCTAAATACTGGGCGTCAAAGTCAGCATGAGTCCTTATAAAACCCATATCCGTTCATTTCAAATTATATGCCTAAATCTATTGATTTCTTTTTTAAGAATAACTATAACACTTCTGCAGCAAAAGAGAAGAAATTGCTAAAATGTCAAAACATCTTATAAATTGTCTGTATCTTCTTGTTCTTGAGGCTCCCAGTCTGTCTGTCAGAACCACTTCAGTGGACTTAAGAAACCCAAGCAGCCTGTTCTGACACCCCAGGCCCGTCAGTCAGAAGGCAATTTTTCAGCAAATACAGAGATGTACGATGGATTCAATTGAAAAAAAATCTAGCCGTGAAGCTGAAAAAATCTTCTTAAACTTTTAATGTTTCCATAATACCCAAATTATGATTTGTTGCTCTTTGTGAAAACGCTGAAGCACAGAGTAGATGGTAACAAAAGTAAACTGAAAGAAAATACAAAATGAATTCAAAAGCAACAATTAAAGTTCATCCAAGCGCGGTGCTGAAAATGAAAATGCTGCTTTCTTTGCCAAAGGTTTTTAGCCTTTAAAAAACTACTCCAGCTGATCAGTTCCACGCTCTACGCTGGCCTTAATCAATTAATCAATTGCTACCCATCAGCTGATGGCAATGAGCAGGACTTCAGGAGGAAAATATAACAGAAGTGCACACATGCAAGAAGACACACAGCTCAAAAACCATGACACCCCCTCCCACACACTTACAAAATTCTAAGGTTTTTACCAAAAACCATAAGGTGCGGTTCAAACACCAGGATTCCAAAAAGTCAAAGTTCTTTGGTCCAATGCCATGTTGTTATAGTTCACATATTCCAGATAGAGAAAAGTTTGAGTCAATAAATAAGGAAACGGCTTAAAGACAATAAGGTTGTGGGTAATAACTGACATAACTAAATTGCTGCTAACGCCATCTTTCATCTTCCCTCTTGACTGTTTCTTTTTAGGGCGGGAAGTGGAGGGGAAATAAATATCAGCTAAAAGGCCAAAAAACCTATCAGACCCATTGACTGTACATAAGAACTAGATCAAGTGAGTGTGATGCCACCCATAGAAAATGTTTATTTCCAGCTCCAACATAATTAAGCCAATCAGTTGTCATTTTTTGTGATATGGATGTCACCATATTGGAACCAGAAATCTTCAATGAGCAATGATTGGTCTGATTCATTGTTTCTATGGCAACAACTCTTGCCAATCAGGAGTGAGCTTATTGGAAGTCCAAACCCCTACAACTTGAAAGCAGGCTTCACAAAATCTGCCAGTAAGACATTTTTAATGTTTGACGTGAGACTACATACTTTAAAAAAGATACCAGAGCAAGAATGTTTTTTTCTGACAGAATGACTAAGTAACAGCCGTTCATTTCTCAATAGAAGTCTATGGGATTTTGGCTTCTTGGAACCAGTAGGTACTTCCTGTTTTGGAATGCCAGGAGGGAGGGGTCAGTCATTCCAGTTCCTGTTAACAGTCAGTGATCAAACCTAAAAAACAGCTATCGGAAGCATAGAAAAAAATAAATACAGTGTGACATTTTTCATTTAGCACGCAGACAATTTATTTAGAGGCTGCACAGTTGTTGTGGTTACCACCCTGGCCTCACAGCGTGTCCTTTCCGTGTCAAGTTTGCATGTTCTTCCCATTAAAGCCTTGTTTTTCTGCAGTTTTCCTTTCATAGTTCCAAACCTAATAAGTGAATTGCTGATATTAAATTGTATTCTAGGTGTGACTTTGAGGTTGTTGTTTTTCTGTGTGGCCCTATGATGGATTTCCAAACTGTCCAGGGTGTGCTCCATCTTTTGTACTTCAATTGAAGCTTTCAGTTGAAAGCTTCAGTGACTCAGTGAAACTGAACTGGCATAAGCGGGTAAAGAGAGTGGATGGATAGATGGAGAACTCATAGTTACAACAAATAAAGAAATATTAAAATGCAAATGTAAAGTGAACCTTTTTAATGAAAGTCACATTCATTTTGCACTAAAGCTAACAAAAACAATGCACTAAATGTATGTAATTTCATTAACAAGATGATTGGTTTGTTTCGCACAACAGGGTCAAACAATACATTCAGTTTAAACTGTTTGGAAATACTATAGAATAGTTGGCATTAAAAATCAACAACAAACAATAAAAAGACACAAAAAAAAACACAATAATCATTCTACACACCAACTTTTGTCTAAAACTAAATGTATGTGCAATCTGAACGTTAGCATGCTAAGCAAACAAATCCAAAATAAATCAAAGACCCAACTCACCTCAGAGTGGATACCTTGTACTCAGAAACACCGTTTTAAGCTTAAATTCTTACACACTCTGTCGTCAGAACAATGCTACTATAACATGTTAAGAACACCTAAAACAGTTGTTATTAATGTGGGTCTTTAAAGCTTAAAAAACACTGAAGCTATAAGTTTTCTGAATTAAACTATTGTTTTGTTTTCTAACACTTGGCGTACATCCAACCAGAAAAAATATTTGAAACTGTCCACCCTCTAACAGTTGTATCCTTGTTTTCCTCTCTGCACCTCAGTAGAAATGATTTAAATTAAGTGATTTTGGGGCTGTATTGAACCAACAACCAAACCATGTGGTACCTCTTTGTCGTTGCACGTCAGCTAAAAATAATTAAAAAAATGGATACACTTATGTGAAGTGCGTCTTCTTATTTTTTTTTCTTTTCTTGAATGAATCAAGTTTGTTGCAGCTGGCGATAGGATGACAGACTGACACGACCTTAGATCGAGCTTTAAAACAGGGTTTGTATGTGATGCTTTCACCCATTTGAATCTACATATGCTGCAGTGACCCCATGTGGATACAGCACAGAGCTCGACTTTGTCATTCTGTTTACTCCAAGACGAATTAATTGTCTGCAAACCCTTGAAACAGTTTAGTCCAAATGCAGGATTTTTCTACAAAAAAAAAAAACAGAAGACCAACTAGGAAAGAAGTGCAGGTCTGACTTGACTGACAGAAAGTCAGAGTTCATAACTCAATAATGAGGAAGAAATTAAATAAAGTGGTTTCATGACAAAGTTAAAAAAAAAGAGTTCCAAAATACTGTCTTTGGACTTAGTCAAATTTCTTCCACTCCTCGTCCCTTCCTGTACTTTTTGATCTTCGCTGATCTCCGTCTTGTGCTGTGTCTTCTTCATAATAGGGTTTGGTCTAAGCATGAGGGGGAATGAATAATGTAGTATGTTGAATGAAAAGATAAGGTGCTAACACTGGATCGCTTAAGGGTTGAAGGGGGTGATGTCACAACAACCCCCCCCACACACACACACACACGCACACACTCACACCATCAGACTGAGCAAGCTGCAGGGGGGAGGAGGAAAGAATGAATAAAGATAAAGGTGAGAGGATGAAGAAAGGATGTGAAGACACCTGCAGAGAGGCATAGTGAGCAGTAAGAGATAAAGAAGCAAAGCAAACGGCAGGAGTTTGAAGCTGTTTTCATACCAGTTAAATGTTTTGCTTTCCATTCATTTTCCCCAGTTTATTTTTTTTAGATTTCCCACGCACCCAGAGGCTAGGGTTCTGCCTTAACCTTCCCTTCAAGGACACAGTGCATGGGTGTGTTTGTGCGTTTTTTATTTTTTTTTTATATTTTTTTTTTTTTTTTTTTTTTTTTTTTTAACTTGTCCTGTCCAACAGCTAGGCAAACAGATGAGAGCTGAGGGCCTCTTGTGTTGGACATATTTTATTTTAACAAGAGGGGTTATTCATCTTCAGACAAACCAAAGGGGGGGGTAGGAGGGTGATAATAGGAGGGGAAGGGGGGGTAGACCATGAAGCAGCATAGAGCAGACAGGTTTACTGGTTGTTTATCGTTACGGTACGGTTCAAATGTAGTACAAAAAGGGCGGGGCCTGTTCACACACACTCAAATATTATCAACACACCTGCTAGCCGCAAAAATGTCCACATGTCAACATGCACACAAAACAGATAGTGTTCACGAACGCATACCTATGCCTTTAAACCAACTAGTGTGAAATCTTTCATTCATTCAATCATGCAAACTATTAGTGCAAAGGTGAGCTAACACCTGTGCTCAGATGAGTGTTTATATTCTTCTAAAATGGATGGTGGAATGTGAAAAGAAGGAGGAGGAGCGCCCAGCCACCCCCACACCCATACCCCCGCCGCAGCAGCAGCGGCAGCCGGAATTCCCCCAACGCCACACGGGAACAGGCAGGGAACAACCGCCCCCCGGGCGACCAAGACCGCCACCCAGGCCAGGGCCAGCCGGACCGCCGCGAGGCCCCCCGAGCCAGAGAGCAGGGAGGCGCAGAGGGAAAGAGAGCGCCGCCCCAGCCCAGCCAGGAAAGCAGCCCCCCGCCGCGCCGGAAGAGCCCAACGCAGGGCCCCACCGGAGAGGGACGCCCACAGCCCCAGACGAGCACCCCACCACCACCCAGGAGTTCCGGGCATCCCCCCGCCCCGACCCCAGGTACGAGCCAGGACCCCCCAAGGGAGACCCGCTCCGCACTCCAGGCAGCCACCCACCCGGCCCACGGTTGGTCCAGGTAGGAGCAAGGCAGGGGCCCGCCGCCCCCGCCCAGGAGGGGGGAACCCCGGGGAAAAAAGGGCGGCCCACAAGGGATGTTATAAATATGGCCCGACCAGGCTCGGCCATGTTGGAAGTTTGGCGGGGCCCAGCGCCCAGGGGCAAGGACCAGGACCCACCCCCCAGGGACACGAACACCCCCGGCTCAGGTGTAATATGAACCCCCCCACCGTGCGGAGAGAGCACCGCCGGGCCCAGGGAGCCGGCACCCAAGGGACACGGCCGCCATCGCCAAGGGGCCCGCACCCCCCACCAGGGAAGGGGTAGGGGACAGATGGACCCAGGTCCCACCTTCCTTGTAAAATGTGTGTGCGTGTATGGGTGTTTGAGAGGGTGTTTGTGTGCATGTGTGTGTGTTTATGTTTGAATGTATATATTGAAGGGGGAGGGGTGTGTGTACTAAGGGGGGTGCAGTTAAAATTGGCGAGTAGGGCACTAAGGGGACATCTCCTGATTACTCACAGTGATGTCCCCTCACCCTCCACACCAAGGGGCCCTAAATGTCTAAGGTGCGGTTAAAATTGGCGGGTAGGGTGCCAGGAGGACATCTGCTGCTTGCTTGCAGTGATGTCCAAGCACCCCCCCTACCAAGGACCCTACATGTCTAAGGTGCAAATAAAACCGAAAGAGGGGGGGCCCACTCCATACGGCAACCATAGGAGGGGGGCCACTCCCAAGTAGCCCCCCCCCAAGGCGCATCGCAGGCTAGACCCCCCAACCCCTCACCCTAATATGAGGTTATATAAGGAAGGGGGTAAGTTGGGGACAGCTGGTAGACTGTCCCCCGGTGGTCAAACAGCCGTCCCCCAGCCCACCCCCAGCAAAGGGGCCAGGGCCACCCAGCCCAGGGGCCCACCCCCGGAGGCGCCGACACCCCAGGCCCGGCACCACCCACCCCACACAGAGAGAGAGGAGCCAGAAAGCGTCGCCCCCCCCCCCCCCCCCCCCCCCCGGAGCAAGCCCAGGCCCCCACCCCCAGACGCCGGCCCTAGAAGAGCTCTGGTCAGGCCTCGACGGGACCGAGGAGGCCAACCGGCCGAGGCAACCACTGATTGCCTCAGCGGAGACCCCGACCCGCTAGCCCCCCCGACCCGTACTAATAATGGGCCCCCCCTCCCCCCCAGAACGCCCCCCCACAGGACAGGGCCGACAAGCCCCCCACCCCACCCCACCCCAGACCCCGCAGCCGAAGCGGGTGACACCCAGAGCGACCGGGGGCCCCGAGAGGGTTGTCCCGTCCCGCCCCAGAGCCAGGGAAGGGCCGATCCCAGCCCCAGGTGCAGATGGGCAGCCCATCCGGCGCCGCTGGGCCCCCCCCACCCGAGCAGGGCCCCCCGCCAACCCCCCCCAGCACAGGCAAAGGGACCACCCCCCCAAGCCAAGCCAGACCACCACCCCACCCCCCCACCACGCACCCCCACACCCAAGCCCAGAGGACCACGCAGCGCCCCAGCCCGCCCCACCCAGGCACCGGACCCGACCCCCCGACCAACGGAGCCCCCCACCGCCCCCGCCAGGCACCGGAAGCCCCGACCCCCACCCCAAACCACGGCAGAAGGGCAAGGAGCAGCGACGACCAAGCCCCCCACCCCCTAAGTCATGGAGTCAACCACAGGAGACCAGAGAGACTGAATTATTTCAAAGTTACTTGAGCTTTGGGCTGACATTTTTTCCAAGCTGATATGATCAAACAGCAGATTTCTGTGTTGACTTATGTTTATATTTTTCTTGTTTTTCCAATTTATTAAAATAGTTTTTTTGGCAATACAAAGAGTTATGAAAATGATAGAAGCTAATCCTTCTTCTATATCGATGGCACTCATGTCACCAAGCACACAAAGTGACGGTGAGGCAGTGATTGAAACCTTAAGCCAGACTGATAAATCGGCACATACCTGCTGCCAGAGAGCCTGGACAGGAGTGCAGAACCACAGTGCGTGCATGTAGCTGTCGGGTAGATTATTATCACAGTGCTCGCAAATGTCTGAGTTACTGAGACCCATCTTGAACATCCTCTGTCCAGTGTAGTAAATTCTGTGAAGAGTTTTGAGATGGATTAGCTGCAGATTTGGACTTTTTGTCAGTTTAAAGGTGTTTAGACAAAGTTCTGACCAGAAGCTTTCATCTGTGCTGATGCTCAAATCTGCATCCCATTTTTTTGTTGGAAGGGCAATATTGTTATCTAAATTACATAAAAGTTTGTATATTTTGGAGAGAGTTCTATTCATTGAAAAATTAATCAGAGTGGTAACTACATCTGGTAGCTTTAAATCGTCGTCTTTAATTTTATACTTTTTAGTAATACTTGATTTAAGTTGCTGATATTCCAAGAAGTTATTTATTCCATGTTTGTCTTGAAGTTCCTGGGGGGTTATGAATCTTCTATCAATAATTACGTGCTCTAGTTGTTTTATGCCCCCTGCTTGCCAAGCTGGGAAGTGAATCATTTTTTTGTTAATAAGGATGTCCGGGTTGTTCCAGATGGGTGTCATTTTGCACGGTTGAATTGATGATTTTGATATTTTGAGAAATTCCCACCAGGCTGTTAAGGTGGCATTTATATTAATGCTTTTGAAACAATCCTGTTTTTTAACTGTTTGGCTAATAAATGGTAGCTGTGACAGGTTGATCTTTCCACATAACGCCTGTTCCAAGTCTAACCATGAGTTGGTTTCTGGATTATTTTTTAACCATTTTAAGATGTATTGTAATCTATTTGCAAGAAAGTATTTGTGGAAGTTAGGTAATTCTAATCCTCCACAGTTTTTTGCAGATTTTAAAGTTTTTAGACTAATTCTTGCAGGTTTGTTGTTCCATAGAAAGCTTGATATGGATGAGTCTAATGTTTTGAACCATTTTAATGGCGGTTGTGTGGGAATCATTGAGAAGAGATAATTAACCTTGGGTAAGATTTTCATTTTAACCGTGGCTACCTTGCCCATAAGGGACAAAGGCAGGTTGGTCCAGCGTGTTAGATCGTCCTGTATGCTTTTCAGTAATGGGGTGTGGTTTAGCTGCACCAGTTCTGATAGTTTGGGGGAAAAGTAGATACCCAGATATTTGATATTTCCTGTTTTAACTGGAATTGTGAGTCTTTGTTCCATATTCCTGTTGAGTGGTAATAAAACAGACTTATTCCAATTAATGGAATAGTCTGATATGGAGGAGAATTCATTTATGATCATTGCTGTTTCATTTACAGAATGTAAATTCCTTAAAAACAGTAATATGTCATCCGCATAAAGACTAATTTTATGATGGCTGTGTTTGGTTTTTATTCCTATAATGCTCTCATTCTGTCTTATTGCTGCAGCTAAAGGCTCAATGAATATAGCAAAAAGAGAAGGAGAGAGTGGGCAGCCCTGTCTGGTTCCTCTTCCAAGAAAAAACCTGTTTGAAGTCTGTTTATTAGTTCTAACTGATGCATTGGGGTTGTGATATAATATTTTGATCCAATTGATGAATGCTTCTCCAAAACCAAACTTCTGGAGGGCAGCAATAAGGAACTTCCAATTAACTCTGTCAAAGGCTTTTTCAGCATCCAGCGATAGTACCGTCATTTCCTGGTTTTTAATGGTGGCAAAGTCTATTATATTAACTAGTCTACGGACATTATCATCCGAGTGTCTGCCTTTGATGAATCCAGTCTGGTCGAAGTGAATTATGTGAGGAGTGATTTTTTCTATTCTCTGTGCTAGTGCTTTGCAGATAATTTTTACATCTGCATTGATTAGAGAAATAGGGCGATAGCTTGAAGGACTAGTGGGATCTTTGTCTGGTTTTAGAAGAAGAATTATGTTGGCTGAGTTCATGTTAGGTGGCATTGATTGGCTCTCATTAATAGATGTGACAGTTTTATAAAATGTTGGTGCCAGTTGTTCCCAGAATTCTTTATAAAACTCAGCAGGAAAGCCGTCAGGCCCTGGTGCTTTACCATTGGGCATAAGTAACAGAGCTTCATGAAGTTCAGACGGCGAGAGCGGAGAATCTAAGTTTGTGATTTGATCCTCATTTAGCCTGGGTAGGTTTACATTATTAAGAAATGAGTCAATACTTTGCTCTGACGGATTGATCTGCGGTGTGTACAGGTTTTTATAAAAGTTTTCAAATTCGTTATTAATTTTGACCGGGTCATGGGTGACATTTCCTGTTTGGTCCATAATAGAGGTGATTGATGATTTTTCTCTGTTAATTTTAAGCTGATTAGCCAGAAATTTGCCAGATTTATTAGAGTTTTCAAATCTTTCAAGTCGTAGCCTTTGTATTTGAAATTGTGTTTGTTTATTAATGATGTCATTTAACTGCAGCTTTAAATTTTTCAGATCTCTCAGAATGTGTTCCTGTGCAGAAGCAGCATAAGCAGTCTCCAGGGTTTTGATTTTATTTTCTAATTCTAATAAATCTGCTTTCTCTTTGCGTTTTTTGTGCGTTGAATAAGAAATGATTTTCCCTCTCATGACTGCCTTTGCTGTTTCCCAAAGAACGCACGGTGCGATGTCTGGAGTATTGTTGAAGTCTAAGAAGGTTCCCCACTCTTTTTTAAAGAATTCAAGAAATTCCTGGTCCTTTAACAGAGACGTATTAAACCTCCAGGTTGTACCAGAGGGTGTGGATTTTTCCCTAGAAATGTTTACAGAGACTGGTGCATGATCACTGATAATAATTGGATGGATATTGGAGCTTTGAATATTTTTTAAAAGAGAGTTACTGATTAATAAATAGTCTAAACGGGTGTGTGAGTGGTGAACTGGAGAAAAAAAGGTGAACCCTTTAGTGCTTGGGTGACATGAGCGCCACGCGTCGCAGAGACCCAGATCATTCATGTACTGCTTTAGAATACTTGCAGATCGCCATGTACGCTGATTTGCTGCTGTGCTGAGTCTGTCAAGTTCAGGGTCCAAAACAAGGTTGACGTCTCCTCCTATAATGATTGTGGAGTCAGAGTGAACTGAGAGTGAGGTGAAGAATCTGTGAAAGAAGGAAGAGTCGTCAACATTGGGACCATAAATACTCACTATACAAAAGTCCTTATTCTGAATGGATATATTAATTATTACAAATCTGCCTTCTGGGTCAGTAACTGTATCCTTATGAGTAAAATTAAGATTTTTATTAATTAAAACAGCAACTCCTCGTTGTTTGGAGTTGTAACTGGCAGAGTATATACCTGGAAATTGTAAGCAGCACATAAGGTGATCCAAAGAATTTGATAAATGGGTCTCCTGCAGTAGAGCTATATCTGCTTTTAGACCATCCAGGTGATTTAACACTTTCAGTCTCTTTGGCTCAGAGCCAAGTCCACGCACATTCCAGCTAACGATGTTAAGACTGTTCATAGCTGCTCTGACTGAAAAGGTGTAAAGCTAAGTAGTGCTTGTGTACCAGTCCGTGTGCGCGTGCCCGCATTGAGAAGCGCTGTGCGCGTGAACGTTTTCTGGCTATGTGAGCTGCGTGTCGCGTGCGTCCTATGAGAGCCTGTGTGAGGTGATTGCAGTATGTCGGCGTGTGTGTGCGGGATCGCATGTGCACGCCCCTGTGTGCGCTTGTGTGTGCGCGCGCCCGCTCCGTGCATAAATAAATACTTACCGAGGATGAGTTGCTTCCAGGTGATTTACATATGATGAGGGGGGAGAGGGGGGGGGGAGAGTAAAGGAAAGAAAAAAAGAGATAGAAGGGAAAACGAAAACAACAACAAAACAACAATAGAAACATGAGTGGGACTGAGGTGACGAAGAAAAAAAAAAAGACTGTTTTCCTGCGATCGAGGTGTGGATTATTGATGATCCGGTTTTCCATTCATTGAAGTAAGTTTAGCGGGTTTCTTCTGGGCAGCGCAGATGTTCTCAGCGCGGATCTGAAAGCCTTCAGCACAGCCAGGGGGTGATCTCCGGGTCCCGGAACAGCCGGCCGTCCACGTAAAGTTTGTCAACGGCCACAATCGCTCTCGAACCAGCAGCAAGATGCTTCCTCCTCAGCGGGAACAGGATCTTCCTTCTACGGAGGATTTCTGCCGGGAACTGGTCATTCACGCTGTAATGCGTGCCTCTCCGTTCCCGTCCGCGGCCCTTCACCAACTCCTTCTGTTTGAAATGTTCGAATTTAGCCACAATAGGACGCGGGCGCTGGTGGTCGGACCTTCTTCCTCCGAGGCGGTGAACCCTGTGGAAGGAGATCTTCTGCACCTCCTCCTTGGGGAGCTTCAGGTGGACCTGTAAAAAGGATCTAACGGTGGCCTCGGGGTCTTCTCCTACCTCCTCCGGAACCCCCGCGACCACTAGATTGTCCCTCATGCTCCTCGACTGAAGATCCAGGAGGGTTTCCTTTATGGATCGGTTCTCCTCTGAGAGATGGTCGGTGTCATTGCTCAGGGTCTTCACGGTCTCTCTGAGGGCCTGGTTCTCCGCTGCGAGCTCCCGCACCTGCTGCTGGCTGAATTCCAGAGACTCCCGCAGACCTTGAAATTCTCTATGGAGGATCTCCAGCAAATTGAGGCGGCCATCAAAGCTGGAGAGCTTTTTGTCAATCGAATCCAGGATATCGCTCATTCCGCTGCCCGGAGAGGACACAGCCCCGGGAGAGTCCTCAGGCCGTTCACGCTTGGCGGAGGGGGTGGTGGTGGCGGTTCTGGGCTTCACCATGTTGCAGGTATTAAAACACTCGTCAATGAAATTCTCCAGGTCCTCCAGGCTGACAGAAGCTTAATACTCTTAACAGGTTGTGTTAGTTAGCAGGAAATATTTTAATATGGCGGAAAAATGAAACAAGATCGAAAATGTTTGTTCAAATGCTTACGCGCCGCCAAGTCGACTCACCACACTCGTCTCGCTGGGTCTCGCGATACTACAGCATCTCCCGCCCGATCCCGCCCGGATCTGTAGCTGTCTGACTCCTTGTAGCTGTCTGACTCCTGGCCTCCCTAAGGGACTCCTGTGCGTATGTTTTTTATGGGAAACTGAATTAACAATATGAAAGCATTTTGTAGCTTTAAGTGTTTGAGTATGGTTGCATACATATGTGAATGAAGTGGATCTGACATGAATTATTTTCTTTGCAGTGTTTTTACCGACTTTAATGGGGCCAATTGCTGTTGAGGTCCCAGTGGCTGTTGCAGATTTAGCTACTTTTTTACACCGTTCAAGTGGCAGTCTACAGTGAAAAGTCCATGTAAATGTACATATATGAGTGCAGTTCTGCATTCAAAACACTCCCATTTTCCAGTACGTTTTTGGGCTCTACGTACAAAATGTGCAGCCTTTGAATGCACGTTGAAAGTTGAACCAGGTCAAACTTTAACCTGTCAGGGATTCGGGTTTAATAGTGACGTATTGATTTTTAATTTTCGGAAGAGCCCGGATGGGATTGCATGACACCAAGTCGGTCCAGATGACCCCACCTTTACATTGACGTGTTTTGCCTTCCATGACAAATGTGGACAGGATTTCATGTCTGCCATGGATACAATGTGAAGATAAAATATCATTGAATAAAAAAAGTCTTGTGGGTTCCAGATGACCCCACTCCCAACATTAACGTGTCTTGAATAGCACAAAAGGCTTTTTCTGTCACATGTTTTGAATATTTATTTTTTCCAATGATTGTGAATCACGAGCAGACAAACACATGTTGTTGGAAAAAGAGTGTATCTGTAATGTAGAAAATACGCTGGGCGGGTCACATCTCCCTGCTTTCAGCAGGAGGGAGGGGAAAGGGGGACTGGGTTATTCCACGCCAATGGTCACACCCACAACTCAGAGGTAAATTTCTAATGAACCACCGCTACTCTGCAGAAAACTATGTCCTAGAAATATACACAGTTTTTTCTTGTTGGTTTATTTTTTGGGCTAAAACAGCAAAATCATAATCAAAAGACCACCGGGAACGCTTCAAAAATGATCAGAGTGGGACTTTTAACATGCGTATAAAAGACGATTTTTCATTAAAAGACGGTTTCTTTTTGACTCTACAGAGGTCTTGATTGGTTAGTAGCTCAGCAACAAATCAAGTCAACACCGCAACCTATTGTATGGGGGTGTAAAATAACTGAATTGGTTGTTTGCTGATGTCTAAGCATATTGTAAGTGAAAATGTGGAGCAGCAAATGGTTTGAGGAACTAAAAGTACACAGTGGCGGTTCTACATTAACTTGCTCCCTGGGCGAGTAACTCCACCAGAGTTATAGAACTCATCAGTGGGATAACTCCAAACATATTTGGCATTTCCCTAATTTTGTGCAACACCAATAGTAGAATTCCTCCCAAAAAACCTAAATCCATGAAAAGTGATCTATAGTTTCTTTATGATCTCATAAAGTGCAGCTGTTTTCCTGCATTATCTGCTATATCTATGTCAAATACTGACAACAACTAAACGACAGAAAAGACACGTAATAAAAATGTCTACAATATTTGGTAAATAATGACATTATTAACATGAACTGCTGAGTGATCCAACAGCACGCGATGATCCAGATCACATGTGTCAAACTCAAGGCCCGGGGGCCAAATGTGGCCCTCCATGTCATTTTATGTGGCCCGCAAGAGCATAAAAGTTCTTAATTTCTTAAAATAAAATAAAAATTTGGTGTGTATTTATTCATATCTAGGGGGAATCGGACTTAAAATATCGAATTGGGCAACTATACATTATGACTTAAACACTGTCCATATAACCTAACCTGATTTATGGTAAAGTAACAAGCAAACATGTTTTCTATGCAACTGTAATTGTCACTTTAAAAAGTTCTAATAAATAAATAATTAGTCATTTAACATTAGGAGCGGTTATGTTTATTTTTCATTACATTTAGTGACATGTATAAGTTATCTCTGGCCCTTTGAGGACAGACACCATGCTGATGTGGCCCTCGGTTAAAATGAGTTTGACACCCCTGATACAGATGTTGCGTAATGTAAGCTGCGCTCCTCTGTCTGCGCCCACCACCCCTCCCCTTCCCTCCTTCTGACATACGCGGCTCCGTCTCTAAGACAGGAGAGCACAGCTGCAGCCTAGAGTTGATTGTTAGAGTGAAAAGACTCCCAATTACCTGTTAAGGCCTGTTCACACCGGGACGAATTTCGCCGGCGATTTTCGCCGACGTTTAACGCCTCGTGACTAAACAAAGGGCACCAATGTGAGTGTGCACACCGAGGCGAAAAAACGCCAAGCGCCAAAGCGTCAAAAAAAAAAAAAACGCCTCGGGTTCGTTTTTTTTTTCCGACGCGTCGCGTCGAAATCTACTCGACCAATGAGAATGGCGCTTTTGCACACGTGTCTGGAGCTTCTGAAGTTACAGTAAAACACAACTTGGGGGCGCTCAAACACAAAACTGCCTTGCTGAGCACACATACCAGCGAAGAAGTTAGACGCCAAGTAGCGTCTACACTGCCGCGAAGAAATAATGACGGACATTCTTAAATATCCCCGAACCAAGTACCAGTTGGAGCTACTGATGCTTGAAATATTCATGTTTTCTTTGTATGATTCTGACAAGCGCGTAAATACTTGCTCTCTTCTTCTGAGTGAAAAGCGACTTTAAGAATCGTAAAGTTGCGCAGCGCCACCTTGTGTACAGGAGTATTTCTGTTTACATTAAGCGCCATCTAATGTCAGGGAAGGAAATTGCATGTTCGCTCGCCTCATCGGCAGCGAAAATCGCCTGGGTGTGAACACAAAAGACGTGGCGAAAAACGCTGGCGAATAACGCCTGGCGAATATTCGTCCCGGTGTGTACGGGCCTTTAGTGTGATTCACCCAGCCACCGGTGAGTTGCGCCCCCCTCTCGAATTTTTTGACTTGGTATGTTCCAAAGACTACCGCAAAGAGGTGGGGGCGCAAGTGTCTTGCAGCAGAGGGGGCGGTGGTCACGTGCACGTCGGGTCTGCTGTGTTGAAGCTGGCAATTGTGAGAAATAATCCCCATTGCCTGCTTTGGTCGAAATTGGGTTTTTCTTCTGCCTAATTCCTTTTCATGTGGCTGTTTGACGTTGTTTCACTCTGAGTTAATTAATCCTTTTTATTTATTTTTTTTGCACCTTAAGTGTGGAGGGGGAGAGGATGAAGACATGGGTGCGATGTTCAGTGCAAAATGTGTCAAAATAAAAGCGCAATGTGCAGGCTGCCCCAGGCATGTCAAAATAAAAGCTGAAGCCTCGAATTGATTGAGCTTATCCCAATGTGTAACGCCGCAGGCACGGGAAATGCCACCCCCTACAGGGCGCCGCCCTGGGCCACCGCCCACTTCGCCCATATCAAAAACCGCCACTGAAAGTACCCATAGAGTAAGCTATTAGTTTTCAGACCCATTTCCTTACTATTTCTTTTGACTAACAGCTGTTTGTCACTATAATATTGTCCATTCAAAAATGTTGTTCCCTCTGGTAATTAAGTTACTTTATATCAAACTATCCTTTGGAGTAAAAATAGTCAGTTTGTTCTTTTTATTTTTATTATTATTGTTATTATCATTAATAATAAATTATTATTATTATTATTATTATTATTATTATTAATAAATTGTATAAAAGAGGAGATGACTCAAACAGGAATTTTCCCTCCACTACTATGGTCACAAAACCCTTCACCACAATGCTACAGTGATTTAGCATTTTTAGTAAAAGAAATTGAGTTAGAAAACCAATTTCATCGATGATGTATCTGGATCCTAATTTATTCATGCGTTTATTTTCCTTCAGGTTAAAGTGCTGAACTCAATCCAGATTTGCATTTATTGGTCATTTAATTATCAAGTTGAACCCCCATTTCTGGTTATGCTGTGTTTAGAAATCTGGGAATATTTCTTTTTTTCCTGGAAACATCTTTCATACCTGCACTTTGAATATGCACCAAGGTCATCAGGACCAGGGGATCAGCTGAGCTTCAAAAGTGGAATAAGATATCTTTGAAAGGACGACAAGGTGGCAGTAAATGACAACAAACTCCTAGCAGAGATACTTTAATGTGTCCTTCAAAAGTTTGAACCGTGGTTCTGATAAGCACTTGTTTAGGAATAATCCAGCTCTTGAGGATTGTTTCTTCTCTTTTAGTACTCTGGATCCAACAAAATCTAGCTGAGCTCCAAATTATTCTGAAGTGCAGCCGCAGACACTTGCAGGCAGTCATTCTGCTCGGTAAACTATCATTAGCACGCACTGAGGCAGATTGCTCTGTCTGGCAGTCTGTCAAGAGCTTTTGGCATATGTGCTGCTCTTCTGTCATTATCCCAAAATGAATAATCTTTCAGTCATTTCTTCTATAGCGCAGAGTCAAAGACCATAAAAAAGTGACAAGGACTTAGCATTGCATGTAATCTCAGGCTGAGGCGGTCAAACCGTTTCCTCAAGGATGTCTGAGAGCAGCAGAGAGCTTCAGGCATCAATTTGGCGACGAGCGAAAGGGGATTTTCTGTTGCGTCGCAAGAAAACACACCAATTAACACTGCTGGAAGTATTTCTTTGACATTAAGTGGGGCAGACAAAGCCTGAAGAGTTGGAAACGTAGGATTCATCAGGGAGCGAGTGAAAGAGAACATGGTGACTCCTGCACCTTCAATCCAACGGATTTGACTGGTTTCTGTTGACAGAATCCACCCGGTACTGACCGGACATTTTGTTTTAAGATGCCTAAAGCAAATAGGAATGGAATGGAATCTAACAAGGCCTATATGGTTCTCACCGCTGTATGTATCGCAAAGAAAACTATCCTCCTAAACTGGAAATCTAAAAATAATCTTAGCATCAACCACTACAGAAACCTCATGTCAGAGCATATTAGTTTAGAGATAATGTCATCCACAAAAAACCTGTCCGCTTCAGACTCTCCCTGGCTCCAGCTGGTTGGTCACATCACCTGGTAGGGGTGGGATGGTGATAGGTTGAGCCGGGTCCTGGCTGGTTGGGTGGGCCGGGGTGGGTTTGTGGGGGTGGGCTCTGCCGGGCCTGCCGTTCTCCCGGCTCGGGGCTCTGGTTGCCTGGGTGGGGTGGTGGTGGGGGCGCACACTCTGCCAGCAACTTGGCAGGGGTTCCTGGGCGGGTGCCTTCTGGGCGCGGGGTAGGCAGTGCGGCTGACCGGGAACGGCGGCCGGGTGCCGTGCTCGGTGGCTGGTCGCCGTGGCGGGGGCTGGGAGGGGGGGGGGCTTGGGGCTCTGGGGCCTGGGGTCGTCTGCCCATGGCCGGTGTTTCGCCCGTGGCCGGTAGTTGGCGCGTGGCCTGGCCCCCCGGGGGTCGACGCCGCAGTCATAGCAGGGGTTAACGGGTTCACTTGGGTGGGTTTATTTCATTATTATTATCATTATCATTATCATTATTATTATTATTATTATTATTTGATTATTATTATTTGATTATTATTATTTGATTATTATTAATATTATTATTTAAAAAAAATTAATTAATTAATTTATTTATTTTTTTTGGGGGGGGGGCTGGGGGGGTGGTGTGCTAGTCCTTAGGGAGGCCAGGGTATGAATGGTGGGGCTGGACCCCCTGCCCCTCCGTTCTGGCACCGGGACCCTTCCTTGCTGGCTGTCTCTCGGCGCTACGAGGTTCTGGCCTCCAACTGCGGCTGGCTTGCCGTTTCTGGCTGCCTGGCCGCTCTGGGAGGGGGGGCGCCTACCGCGGCCGGCTGGGGGGGCCGGTCGCTCGTGGGAGCCTTCTCCCCCGGTTGTGCCCATCCGCCTGCTCCTCCCCGCTCTCACCCAAACAAATATTGCACACAGGCACATGGGGCTCCGGGATCTGGATGGGAGGTGTATGCTGGCGGGGCTCACTGGGGATGCCCCTCTCTGGGTTCTCGTTGGCACCCGCCCTCCTTCCCGCTTTTTACTTGCATATTAGACACTCTGATTCATCTAGGGCCTTGTGGAGAGGGTCTGGTGGAGGGGGGCACGGTGAAACATCCGTGCTCACCTTTCGCTGGCCCCCCCACAATTTTAACTTCCTCTGTAGACACACACACTGCATGCTAGCAGCACACACGCAGCAAATACACACCACTCACAGAGGGACCCCGGAGTGGGGGGCTTTGCGGCTTGGCAGCAGTGGAGCCCCCCAAACTGGGGACCTCCTATTTTACCTGCAGCACACACACAGCACTCCCACACCTCCATACATGGGTGGCTGTGGGTGCATGGCGATCCCTGGGTTGCTAAGGTCGCGTGCCTGGGCTGGCTTGCGGAGACGGGGCGCCGGTCGGGGGGTGGCCGACTCATGGGTCCCGGGGGCCCTGGCTTCGTCCCTGGCCTTTGTCTCGGTGTCCGGCGCCCGGTGGCCCCCATGGCTGCCGCCTGGTACGGTTAAGCGCTCCTGTCTCGTGGCCTGGGGGCCAGTCACTGGGTTCGCTTGTGCCTCTGGCCATTGGGGGGGACCCTGTAGGGGGGCCCTCTCTGTGCCTGGCTGGTGGGGTGGGCGGTCCCCTCCTCCTCCCCTCCCGGGCTGCCTGGGTCCGGGTGCTGGGGGGCTTCTGGCCTGGGGGGCTCTCCTCCCCTCTCCAGGTCTGGCTGGGTAGGATCTGGTTCCCCTTATGAACACACGGTTCACGTCGGCAGCATGCATGTATCTCCACCCCCACGTGCACGTGCACACTGCCACACTGCTCCCTGTCTGCTTCATCCCTCCTCCTTACCCACAGTGTATTGATGGACAGATTTTTTTTTTTCTCTCGCTCATCTTAGTGTCAGATTTTCACCTTTGATGTAACATTCGTCTTTCCAGCAGATCTGGCATAATTGTTACAGCTTAAAATAATAACTTATTCAAATCAGTGCTTGTATCCCCCACCTTTTCACCTTTCTTCCTTTAACTCTCTTCCACCCCCCCTCACATTCTTCCCCTCTCCCTCCCCACACACACTAAATGTAACAAATAAATAAAAAATAATACGACAAAAAGGGGTTTATACAAATCTACACTCTAGTTTCTCGAAGCTATATAACCTCTTTTTGTGATAGTAAAACCTGTCCAACACAAAAAGCCTTCAGCTCTAATCTGTTTGCTCTGTTGTTGGACAGAACAAGTTAAAAAAAAAAAAAAAAAATGCCTAAAGCAAATAAATGTATTGTTATCCAAAAAAATTATATATACACTCACCGGCCACTTTTTGCTCCTACCAGGTTAGATCCCCTTTTGCCCTCTGAACTGCCTTAATCCTTGGTGGCAAAGATTCAACAAGGTACTGGAAACACTCCTCAGAGCTCGACACAAATTGACATGACAGCATCACGCAGTTGCTGCAGGTTTGTTACTCAAAGATGCCCTTCTGCAGACCTCAGTTGGGACCAGTGGTTCTTTGAGTTACTGTTGCCTTTCTATCAGCTAGAACCAGTCTGGCCATTCTCCTCTGACCTCTAGCATCAGCAAGGCATTTCCGCCCACAAAACTGCCATTCACTGGTTATTTTCTCTTTTTCTACCATTCTCTGTAAACCCTAGAGATGGTTGTGGGAGAAAATCCAAGTATATCAGCAGTGTCTGAAATATTCAGACCAGCTCGTCTGGCACCAACAATCACGTCAACTCAGTCTTCTCCATTCTGATGCCCGGTTTAAACATCAGGAGATCGTTTAGAAAATGATTAAATATTTGTTTTCCTGACAAGTGGGCCTAATAGACTAGCCAGTGTGTGTATAATTGTCAAAGATTTTGGGAACCATGACAGAATGCTGTTTTTTTTTTTTTTATTAATCCTAAAGCCATTTTCTCCTAATATGAATTTATGATTGATGCAAGCAATCCTCTTTTATGCTTCATGAGCTTTTAAAGCTTTAGAGCTGGACCTGTTTTACTCACCTCAGCACACAGGCTGCAACTACAGTTTAAGAGCAGTGTACAAAAGAAGATATCTGACCCCCTCTGCCCTCAGTAGATCCCACCGAGCTCCGCTGAACAAAATACGCTCCGATCCTGCTGTAAGAGTTGCTGAATCTGAGCACTTCTGGGAGCAATTCTCTTTCAGTTCAGTCAATTTTAGTTCAATTCAACTATTTTATAGCCAAAGGGTGTCCTTTGACAACCACTTTGCAGTCAAGTCAATAAGTCAAATTAATTGCGTAATAACATTAATGATTACTTAGCCTGTTTGACAGTTTTTTTTTACATCAAGAGCAGTTTATGCTTTATACCCTGCAACAAAAAAAAAAAGAAAGGAAAAAAATGCTGTGTGATAGGGAAGAAATAAAGAAAAAATGATAAATTTCAACCACAATGATGAAAGTGTGTCGATATAACCTGGGTTAGTTTGCTGTATTTTTCTTCAGTAGTTTTGACCAGTTACTTTTTTCTTTTTTTTCCTTTTCTTCCAAATGATATAAGAAATTATTAATATATATATTTGAATTATATAGTTTCCAAATTTCAACTTGTTACATATGTATGTGTATATATATATATATATATATATATATATATATATATATATATATATATATATATATATATATATATATATATATATAAAACGCCCCTCTCACCCTCCGCGGGTGGTTTCTCCTTCAAGCTCGGGTCCTCTACCAGAGGCCTGGGAGCTTGAGGGTCCTGCGCAGTATCTTAGCTGTTCCTAGCACTGCGCTCTTCTGGACTGAGAGGTCTGAGGTCTTTCCAGGTGTCTGTTGTAGCCACTCCTCCAGCTTGGGGGTTACTGCCCAGAGTGCTCCAATTAGCATAGGCACCACTGTCACCTTCACTTTCCATGCTTTCTCCAGTTCTTCTCTGAGTCCCTGGTTTCTCATGTTCCTTCTTTCTGATGTTCCCATCGCTTGGCACTGCCACATCCACCACAACGGCTTTCCTCTGTTCTTTATCCACCACTACAATGTCTGGTTGGTTTGCCATTACCATCCTATCAGTCTGGATCTGGAAGTCCCACAGGATCTTTGCCCTCTCATTCTCTACCACCTTCGGAGGTGTTTCCCATTTTGACCTTGGGGTTTCCAGTTCATATTCTGCACACATGTTCCAGTATATTATTCCAGCCACTTGATTGTGGCGCTCCATGCATGCTTTCCCTGCCAGCATCTTACACCCTGCAGTTATGTGCTGGATTGTTTCAGGCGCCTCTTTGCACAGCCTACACCTTGGGTCTTGTCTGGTGTGGTAGATCTGAGCCTCTATCGCTCTTGTGCTCAGGGCTTGTTCTTGAGCTGCCAGGATGATTGCTTCAGTGCTGTCCTGTAGGCCAGCTCTTTCTAGCCATTGGTAGGACTTCTTGATATCAGCCACTTCAGTTATGGTCCGGTGGTACATCCCATGCAGGGGTTTGTCCTCCCGTGAGGATCTGTTCTCCAGCACTGTATCCTCTGCTCTCCATTGCCTGAGACATTCACTGAGCACACTGTCAGTTGGGGCCTTGAGCTTGATGTACTCATGGATCTTGGATGTTTCACCTGGATAGTGGCTTCTACACTCACTAGTCCTCGGCCTCCTTCCTTGCGGCTAGCATACAGTCTCAGGGTGCTGGATTTGGGATGGAACCCTCCATGCATGGTGAGGAGCTTTCATGTTTTAACATCCGTGGTCTGTATCTCTTCCTTTGGCCATCTGATTATTCCCGCAAGGTATCTGATAACTGGCAGTGCGTAGCTGTTTATTGCCCGGGTCTTATTTTTGCCATTGAGCTGGCTTCTCAGGACTTGCCTTACTTGTGGAGGTATTTAGCTGTTGCAGCTTTCCTTGTTGCCTGCTCCAGGTTGCCATTTGCCTGCGGAATTCCAAGGTACTTGTAACTGTCCTCAATGTCTGCTATTGTTCCTTCCGGGAGTGAGACCCCTCCTTTGTGGACTACCTTGCCTCTCTTTGTCACCATCCGGCTGCATTTCTCGAGCCCGAATGACATCCCAATGTCAGTACTGTAGATCCTGGTGGTGTGGATCAAGGAGTCAATGTCAAGCTCACTCTTAGCATATAGCTTGATGTCATCCATGTAGAAGAGGTGACTGATATTGGCCCCATTCCTGAGTCGGTATCCATAGCCAGTCTTGTTGATTATTTGGCTGAGGGGGTTCAGACCTATGCAGAACAGCAGTGGGGACAGAGCATCACCTTGGTATATCCCACATTTGATGGACACTTTTGCAAGTGGCTTCCCATTGGCTTCAAGGGTGGTTTTCCACAGCTTCATTGAGTTTTCTATGAAGGCTCTTAGAGTTCTGTTGATGTTGTACAGCTCCAAGCATTTAGTGATCCATGTGTGTGGCATTGAGTCATAGGCTTTCTTGTAATCAATCCAGGCTGTGCACAGGTTGGTGTGTCGTTACCTGCAGTCTTGAGCGACTGTTCTGTCAGCCAGGAGTTGGTGTTTGGCTACTCTGGAGACTCTACCAATGCCCTTCTGTGTGTTGCTCATGTATTGATCCATGTGCCCATTTATCTTGGTTGCAATGATGCCTGACATGAGCTTCCATGTTGTGGACAGACAGGTTATTGGCCGGTAGTTGGATGGGACTGCACCTTTTGAGGGATCCTTCTGGACTAGGATCGACTAGGATCGTTCGCCCTTCCGTTAGCCATTCGTGAGTCCCATCTCTTAGCAGCTGGTTCATTTGTGCTGCCAGGTGCTCGTGGAGTGCGGTGAGTTTATTTAGCCTGTAGGCATGTATCATGTCAGGGCCCAGTGCTGTCCAGTTCTTCATACCTGAGACTCTTTTTTGGATGTCTGCCACTGTGATGGATACTGGATTCTGTTCAGGGAGGTTGCTATGTTCATTTCTCAGAGAGACCAGCCACTGGGCATTGCTGTTATGTGCCGCCTCTTTCTCCCATATTCTTTTCCAGTACTGTTCAGTTTCCAGCCTTGGTGGGTGTGCTCGGCTGTTTTGACCATGCCACTGAGCGTACACTTTCGCAGGCTGAGTTGCGAACAGCCTGTTTATCCGTCTGGCTTCATTGTCTCTTGTGTACCTCTTTAGGCGGCTGCTCAAGTCTAGGAGCCTTTGTTTGGCAGTTTCCAGTGCTTCAGGTATGGGCATCTGACTGTATCTCTTAGGTACTTGCTTTCTCATTGTACCTCTTTGAGCCTCTGTCAGCTTACTCACATCCTTCAGAGTTGCCTTGATTTTGGCCTCTAACCGTTGCGTCCATGGTGGGTATTGTTTTCTTCCATGTTTGTTCTTATAGCCAAGCATCTCAAGGATCACTGCTGCTGAAGTGTAAACCAGTTCATTGGTTTCTGTGATGGTTGTTGTAGGAATTGCCCTCAATGCTTCATTCACAGTTTCCAGAAGACTTTCAGGCGGTACATTACTTAACCGTTGTAGCTGGTGTCGGGGTTGCCTAGTGGTCATTCTAGACATGATCTTGTCTTTCAGGTCAGTTGCTGCCTCTCTCAGCATATCTGTAGTGTTGGGGCTGTGTAGCCAATCTCAGGGTGGGAGCGTGGTATAGCGTCCTCTCTGACCTGCTGTTCTGGCTCTCCCGTGGTATTGTATTGTATCGCTTCAATTTCAAGTTGTGATAGGAGTTGCTGTTTGTGGATGTTAGAGCATTGGGCTACCAGTTGTTTGACAGTTGGCGGGTGGACCACATGACGTTCCTGGGGATCCACATCACCTCTGACCTAACCTGGCCGCTGCACACATCCCACCTGATGAAGAAGGCTCAACTGAGACTCTTCTTCCTTGGGAAGCTTCAGGGGACTGGACTCTCAACACAACTACTAGGAAACTTCTACAGAGCCACCATAGAAAGCATCCTCCGTTGGAGTGCTATGGTGTGGGACGGGAGCTGTACAACTCAAGACAGGAAAAACACACAGGAGATTGTTGGAGGAACTCTACAACAATTTGACTCGTGTACGACAGCAGGGTCCGATGGAAGATTGGTTGTATAGCTGCAGACCCCACCCACCCGGGACACCAACTGTTGGTACCTCTATCCCTCTGGAAAGAGATGCAGGAACATCAGAACCCACACCAATAGACTGAGAAACAGCTTCTTTCCCAGAGCTGTGAAGTCCATCCACCCCCTTCCCCCCCAATCACACACTTGTGCCACCCCCCCCTTCACAGACTTAACATAACCCACTCTTCTTCCACTTTCGGCTTCTCCCATCAGGGGTCGCCACAGCGAACAAGTCGCATAGTAAATTTTGGCAATGTTTTACGCCGGATGCCCTTCCTGACGCAACCTTCTCAAACCGGGCTTGGAACCGGCACAGAGGTAGAGAAGGGAACAGGGAGCAGCCCGGAGTCGAACCCAGGTTTCACGGACGGAAGGCGCCGCAAACCAGCACAAGCTAAACTGGCTCCCTTAGACTCAACATGACCCACTAACTTATCAATTCACCTTGACATGCTATGGCTGCACTTGCTTGTATAGGTATTTATTGAAAAGAGCTACTGGCAAATAATGTCGTTGTGAACTGCATAATGACAAAAAAAAGCTTCTGATAAATGTTTTTTTTTCTTTCTCTCAATAATTTTTTTTTTTTTTATTAGCTTCAGTTTGGGTTCCTTTCTCTTGTTTCTTTCCTTCTTGCTGCAGACCTCCATGAGAGTGCTGCATCTGTCTGCACTCGTGCAGCTACACATTTGACCTAATTTTATTTGACTTCCTAAGATGGATGGATGTGTCGCTTACAAAAGAAATGCTGTGAAAGCAAATAGGCTTTGCAGGGACATTTGAACAACAACCAGGATATGTTACGGTTAATCCCAGCAGCACATCAGCATGAGATGCCTAATAGCAAATAAGCCCTGGTTAAGTGATTCATCTCGCCATGTTGCCTCAAGCTGCTGCTCATGGTCCAGATGCCTAATTGCACTTTGATCACATTAACACTACATCTTGGCTATTTTTATATTATATATATTTATTTATTTTTGTCCACTGCTGGATTTAAAATAGTGAGTGGACGCTTGCTTGTGAGGTTTCTCTGTCAGTTTCGGTCACAGAGCCGGAGGTTCTGCTCCCCTTTATTATTGCTGCTGGGGACACAGAAATAAAAAACTCCTAACAGTCCCAGTTTGCTCTCCGGCTGTGCTGAACTAACCCATCCTCTCATTACAATCTGGACAAGCTTTGTTCACTGTATAAAATGCAGTTTTACCACAAGGCGTGGCACCTTTATTTGCAAAGCTCCTCTCACACACAAAGTGCGTCACAGAGATGCTGACATGACAAAGCGTTCTTTGAAAAATATGTTTAAATACCAAATACTAAAAACAGACAATAGGCCTCTTATGTGAATTAACTAACTAAATCAGGGGTCTGCCACCTTTAACACTAAAAGAGACATATGGTCCAGTTTCTTACTCACCAACACCCACTGAGGGCCGCAAAAGCCACCTCATTGATCAGAAAAATATGCTTTATTTCCGTTTCCCATTAAGCCATTCTTTTGCAAAATTAGCTCTAAGATAATTGTAATTCTTGAATGAGAACAGTGCTATATTTATATCATATTACTTTTAACCACTGGACATGCAGTGTCCTTTCAAAATAAAATACATTTTGCGTCAAAGAAGATCTTCCGGAGCCTCAGATTGGGCCATACCTGTAGAGATGCACTGTTGAACATTTTTGTTTGTTAACAGCAGTGAGAATGCAAACAGAAGATTAGGAGTTTTTTGC